>NC_046185.1:104174503-105374503 GCF_011004875.1 Balearica regulorum gibbericeps
TTTCCAGCATTTTCCAAGGGCAGCTGAGCATGATATCTCAGCCTCTCCAGGGTACAAAAAGATTCTAATCATGAAAGAAAAATAAGATATTTGGCAGTATTTATTGAAAATTTTTGTTGCTTAGGATGTGAGATGGCAAACCTGCTGCTGTTCATGACAACTACCAGAGTATTCAGCTAAAACAAACAAATATAGTCTTCCAAGAGTAGTCATTTACAAATGCATACACTTGTTATTTGAGTTCTGTAATTAACATTTTAGCGGGTGTTTGGACAAATGAGATACTTAACAGATATAATAGTTGAACAGATGCATAGAGCAATGGGATTCTTGATTTTCTGGGAAAGCCTTGTCTTACAGGTTAGTGTGTATAGGCTTTTTCATTAAATGTGCCTAATGTAATGTATTATTAGAACAGTGAATTTCAGTAATTGTTTCTGAAAATTAATCTTTAAAGGTATACTTCAATTAAATCTTTATCTGTTCAACATAAGCTACCACAGAATAAGAGTAATTACAAAAAGTGCTGATGGAATAACGTCTCCTCACTTCACTTTGATGGATATATATTCACGCTACTGCCCTTACACTTCTACCTCTACGGCTTTCAGTACCACTAAGGTTGCAGGGTGAGTAGAGCAGACTAGGAGTGGAAAGTTTTGATAGATCCTACAAGAAGCTTCCAAACACGTACTCAAAGTAGATTAGCCAAAGGAATCCTTACTTTGTGGCTTCTTTTGGACTCCCATCGATTGAAAATACATGGTGTATCCAATGAGTATGGATGTTGCTCTTAGATATTGTAATAATTCTTGTGGGAGGCAGAAGGCACAGAGGAAATAGCTACTGCTATTCATAAATCTCTACTGTTACCTTCTGCCCCAGAAAGAAGAAACATCTCTCAGCTCCTTTCTTTGCCCTCGTTCTGGATGGGTTGTACTGAAGTACATTTAGTTTGAGGTTTTATGGTGGCTATGTTTATGTAAGTGGAGCAGCTGAGTGAGCAGACATATTCTATGTATGTGTTTACCATGAGTTTTTTTCATTTTGTTTTTACATTCTATAGCAGATTATATTTTTTTCCAGAGGTCATAGAAAGAATTTACATCTCCAGATTGCTGCCAACACTTTAATTAAGAGCATTTAGCCCAATCTCCCTTAATGTTTCCATAGAAATGTTCACATTTGCACTGACTTTTTATCTGTTTAAGCTCAAGCAAAGTACTCATATTTTATGAGAAGTTACCCTCTCAGTTTCTCACAAAGTTATTAATTCTTCTGCTGTACGTATTTTCTTGCGTTTTTGTTTTGGCCTTTTAGATTGTTGGTATTGGTCCAAATTACCATCTAGTAATATAGGATCAGAAAGATCTGCATCTGCTTCTCAAAAACAAAATAAAAAAAAACCTCTGCTGCTCTGTTGTGAATCACATCTGTTGCCACCCAGGGAATGATGCCTTCAGGACTTTTTCCTTAGAAATTAATTTCCTCTTTGCCTGCTTTACTCTGTGTTTAATGATACAATTGGGGGGGGGGGGGGGGGGAGCTCTTGGCTTCATTAAAGAACATACTAAATTTTTCTTCTGCAATTGTACACTAATTTTTTGTCCAGATATTTCCCTTGTGTGGTACCTACATTCTTAAACTTTGTTCTGGAATGCATAATAGTAGTAGTAGATCATATGTTGCCTAACATAATTTCTGGAAGCTTTTCTAAAATAAGCTTTTTTATCTAATAACTCTTTATATTAGCAGTGTCCCGAAAGTGTGGAATTGATAAGTAGGTCTTGAAAAAGCATTATCAAAAATAGAAAGCTCACTGTTCTTGTCACCTTGAACAGACTAGAGAGTTTGGTTTTGAGTTGGTTTTCATTCCCAAAGTGGGCTATATTAGAAAATCTACCTCTAGATATTAGAAGGGCTTGCATTTGGGAGCATAAACTAAAAGAGACGTCGTTTTGTCAAGGTGTATTAGTCTTCAACTAAGACTAAAATTTAAGACAGAACTGCTGCCAAAGTTATAATGTGATTCATTGGCACAACGGAATATTTGGAACAAGTTGTTGGGAATGATTCTGTCCCCTTTTGGTATTTCATTCATTAGGGGAATTTAGAAGTAAATTCTTAATTTGCACATGTGCTGAAACTTAACTTCCATGTGGATGACTGAAAAGGGTGTATTTTGTTTTATTTTTTTGCAGAAATTTTGGGAGCACTTTCATAAATGCAGCTACCCGTGTTTGTCTAATAACACATAAGGTTTATTGTGACTATTCTTGAAAGCCTTACATTACTGTTAAGAAGCATGAGCAAACTGTAGTTGTTGTTTATTTTCTTCTTTTTATTACAGGTTTGTGTAGCAAAGGTGTCTTTGCAGCCTCTTTTCATATGTCATAGATGTTCCTCTTACTTTAGCTGATAAAAAGGATCATATAAGTAATGTATAAGATGCAAGTATTGAATCAGGATTGCTGGGATGTTTATTTCTGTGTCTTTAAAAGTCGATTCTTTTCCTTGCCCATTTTTTTCCTAAACTTCCTTCCCTGGCTTCTGACTATTGCAAGATAGGAAAATCTATGCTTTTCTGCTCAGAAGTTTTTCTTATCTGCTTGCTGAGAAGGAGTTGGGGAGGGGGGAACACACAAATTTTCCACCTATCTACCTTTCCCTCACCAAGCATGATTGGAGTTGGACTGATTTAATGGTGTCAAAAGAAATAATCTTCCATATAATAATCATAGGGCTTATTTTGTTTCCTGCTCAGTTTTCCCAAGCAGCAATTACAGAACTGGTGGGAAGCGGGTTTGACAGTTGCCTGCTGTCTCAAGTTTTGAGTAGCATTTAGTTTCACAACCCCTAAGGAGTGTTTATTTTAATTCAAAGGCTTGGCAAAGCTAAGGGTGGTAAGAAGATATTGGCATGCCTGGAAAGTAAGGAAGGTGATGCAGATTTATGTGAATTTCTTGCAATAACATTATTGAACAAAGTGGGTGGGGTTGTTTTGGTTTGTTTTCTAGAAATGGAGATTTTAGTTTGTCATGTTTGTTAGTGGAAACTTTCATGTTTCTCATGTGCAAACTGAAGATTAGATTTTTCTAGTCTATAATGAAAGTAAAAAAATCAAATTTTATAAAATGTCTCAATAAAAGTATAGCTTCTAAAGACAGAAGTAATTTCTCATGGTTTATATGATTACTGTAAAACCAAAATAATCTTCTTATCCCTTGTATAAAAGTAACTGAAATTTTCTGACTTGCTAATTCAAGAGATCAGGAACTTTGTCTTCCTGGGCTGTTTTCCAACCTTGGCAATATTCTACTTCTCATGTGAATTTTTGATAAAGTTATGCATATTCTGTGGACAATTAATGCATTTCACATAAACCTTATTTTAAATATTTTTTAAAAATTCAAATAATATGACTCTAGGAAAAAAAATCCTCAACAACATGTAAGGAAGTGGGAAGTGGCATTTTTTTTAATGGTAGAGGAGGAATTTGGAATGATCATCTAATGCTGGTAATACAGGAAGACATGGTTTGATAGTGCCATATGATGGTACAACAACTGAGATGAAGTGTCACTGTACAGATATTACCAGGCAGTAGGAGTGGTAGACATCTCCAGTATAACTGAGAAAGATGTGAGACTTTTATAGTCCTACAAATCTTTGACGATCACTAATGGTTCTAGCCTTATTAGATGCATAAACTGGATGCTAACTGTCCAAACAGTTCTGTTTTTCAGATAGTTAATTACAGCATATGTCATGCTTTTAGTCTTCTTTCTTCCTATGGCTTACTGTGTATTTTTGCATATTGGGACAAAGACGTGATATAAAAATAGTCTTGATAAATAAAATTAATATGAATTTTTTTCTGCAATTTTTATTTACAGATAATTATAATATCCTCCACATTAAAAATATTGCAGAAGCTTCAAGAATGTCACTTTTGGTACCAAAAGTTGTGTTGGGTTTTTTTAAATCATCACATTTATGTATTTTAATGACCTAAAACAGTGTTGTTAAATATAAAAATAGCCTTTATACTCTATTCATTTCACTTCAGTTGAGTAATCATGGAAAAAATGTTTTAGGAAGGACCATTATCAAAATAATTTTTTGTGAGCTGCCCATGGGAAGCTAGATGGTAGTGACTTCTTTTGCCTGATGTGCCCTATCATGGCAGGCTGAAGGCCCCCCCCCCCCCCCCCAATTAGAGCTTTTCCAAACCAGGGGATGTCACTAGTTGGCAGAGGTGGACGCAAAGTGTCAGTCTGTGACTGACACTCTGTAGTTTCTTACAAATGTGAAGTGAGCTCTGAAAACACTGATTTTGTTCATTCTGTCTTATTCTGGTTGGAGGCTAAATCTGTCAAATTTGGAAGTGTTGTTAGGTCTTAATGACTTACTCTAGATAACATTGAACATGCCCATTTGCCAGCATGTCTGCCTTCGTAAATGAAGTGCAGGATATCTCTCTGAATTTTGGGGGTTTGGGTTTTGGGGTTTTTTTTGGCTTTTAGATTTTTCTGATACATGGTGCAAACTCTTGCATTGGCTTTTGAGAGTGGGTTCCATCCAGATACTGCATTTTTCTATCTGCCATATGAAGAGAAAAGTTTTTGTCTTTTTCAAGCTTGTGTACTTAGTGTGTTGGCAGAATCAGCTCGAGGGTGGAACCAGTGATTTCTTCCAGTATGACTAACCCTGATCTTTCTCATAAACATTCCTTTAATTAAACTGATGCTAACTCATGATTCATTCCTTCTTTCCAAAAGAAAGATTTTGGTGGGGGGGTGGGGTGTGTGTGTTGTGGCCTTCTCATGGTATTTTTTGCTGCTTTGTGATAGACTACTTCTTTATTACAGGAACACTTACAACAGAATGAGATGATATTTAAGCGCCTCCACCTAGGTACTGTGTCCTATGGAACAGATACAATGGATGAAATTCAGAGTCATATTATAAACTCTTATTCACAGGTATCTCATTTCATAAATATTTACATTTAATATTGAGGGGTTTTTTAGCAATATTGAAGTGTTGTTACTATGTCTAAAAATTTGAGATGCCATGAAAGTTCTTTCATTTGTAGGTATCTCTTAACAGATATGATGAAAGGGAAAAATGTGAGATAGTACATAGTTACCTTCTGATTCTTGTTCCTCATAATAGCCACTTAAGGGACTTTACTTTTCTATTGCCCACTAGCAGAAATCTGTGTTAACCTGTCTGTGCAGTGCAGTCTTTCTCCTGCCAAATCACCTAAGAGGCTCATTACTGAGCCTACATGTTACAAGTGTCCAGAACAAGATGAACAGTAATTGTATCTTTGAAGATATTCATCAAGAATAAACATCGAAAAGCCACATTAATTGGTATAACCAAAAAGTAAAAAAAAATAGTTGTCCAAATAAAATTTATAAAGACATACCTAAAAAGCGTTTTTAAAATTAAGATGATCACAAACAGCATAAAACTGGGCTGGGGCAAGGGACGGAATGAAAACTCCTTATTGCCTGCGATTATGAGTGCTTGGTCTCAAACGTTTACAAGAGGATTATGGTTCCCTGTCTGTGGGTTGGTTGTGGGATGAAGGGGAGGGGAGATGGAATTCTGCAAGAATCGCTTGCATCTTCCATGTATGTAAACTATTTGGGTGCTTTCTGCAAAGCTTTCTAAGCATCTGATTCCACTCTGAGATTAGGAAGGATTTTTTGTTACTATTCTTTGAAACAAAAAAGAAAAGAAATTGACAGAAGAGGAAATAAATTATAGTTTAACTAATATTTCCATATGTTGCATACAGTACAATAATAAAACTTTTATATAAAAGTTCTTTTCCATAGTTAACTTGGATACACAAACATGACTGGCTGACCCAGTTAAGTTTGTAGACTGGCCTCCTTATCTGTGTCCTCATTTTCTCTTGCAAAAGGATTGTAGGATCAACAATTGATTAGACTCTTTAGTTGTGTTGTATATTGAACTATGGCTCCCTTCTCATTTGCTTAAAAAAAAATGAAAATGTAGCTGTTTGACACCATGTTGGACTTGGTTAGTATTATGTAGCTTTTAGGAAGAGAGGCAGGAGGGAAAGCAGTGAATAAGCGATGTATGTTTCTAAGTTTTCAGTCTGCAACTTCAATTCTGTATTATTTCCCATCTAAATATGGGAACAACATAAAACAAATTCACTTCTTGAATTCCGTTTCCTTGGATAATCTACTTCAGCCTAATTCTTTGTAGATGTAGACATGAATAGTAATTGAGATGCAATAATATGCCTTGGAAGTGAGATACGGAGCTCTTTTACCTAAAGATCAGCAGTCCAAATTTGATTCAGAATGGGTTACTGAAGGTAATTGCTACCTGAATATGTTTATAAAAATCACCCAAACATAATTTGGTATAATGGGTTGTTTGGGTATTCACTGTAACAACTGTAGCAATAAATAATATTAACTGACAGTCTCGAGCTCGCACACCTAGGTCTGGCTGAGTTTGATGACTAAGCACCAGTCTTCTAGAGGAGACATATTCATTAAGGCTGTTTTCGTATTTTGCGGTTAATATGCTACCCGAATAGAATTGCATGATTCCTGGAATTCTTACTTGCTTAAAGCTTTTAGTAGTTTGCTGTAAAATTTAATGAGTGGTACCCATGGTTAATTAAGTTTTTAATAACTGTAACATATTTGCCGCTGAAATTTTTTAAAGAAGTAAGAAATGTGAGGGAAGCTTTTTTCTCAGTTGTGGGAAAAGATTCCCAAATCTAGATTTGCTGTTAGTAGATGATGAAAAGAACTTTCTTGGAACTTCCTTTTTTTTTTTCAGCTTTATATAACACTATTTGATGTTTAAATAATGCTTTAATTATGCGTATGTTGGTAGCAACTCTTTAAAACAGAAAAATAAGGAGTCTCAGTAACAAACGGGCAACTGTTAAACAATTGTTTCAATCTGAAAAAGTATGGCGAGGTTTTTATTTGATCTATGATAATAGAAGCTGCCAGTTAGCTAGGCAGTGGTTCTTGTGTGACATTGATTTTATCCCTTGTTTGTGTTCTGGTTTATTATTACAGTGGACCTACTAGACTATTGTCATCTTAATGTAACACACAAATCTATTTATAACCTGATTATATTTCCCCACTGGAAGCATTTTGTGATAGAGGGCATAATCTTAATGGAATTGTGTGAAATTAAATTATACAAGCATCAATAAACATAACATAATTCAGAAGGAGTAAATCAGCTTAATTTATTTGCGGCTGTAATGGCATCAGCGTTAGCAGAATGCAAATGCAGAGGTTTAAAGCAGTAGCTGAAAAGCAGTGCCAGATGAGCAGAAAGTTAAACCCTTTATTAGACAGCACTGTAATTTGATGGGGCAGAATGTTCACGGTTCAGCAGATTGCAGTCAGGAGGAAAAAAGCATGGTTTCTGAAGAGGTTTTCTGAGTACCCTGGAGTGAACAGAAGAGCCTTTGGTAGTACTGCTGATACATTTAATGTGCTGGCTTTAAAAAAACAAACATAAAAAAATCCCCAAACCCCAATAAAACCCATGCAAAAAAAACCCCAAACCCACTTATTTTCAACTAGTTATAAATATATGGTACTTTCTCTTACAAGATTCAGTCATGTGCTTGAGCATTTCTGAAGGATAACTTAAAATAGTGCTAATTTGGTGGTTATGCAGCAGTAATGTGATCTTCAAATATGTGTTTAACTATTATTTTGCATTATTTTATTAGATTATTGCGTTCTTGCAAGGACAAATTTCAGCCTGCAGCAAAAGCATACAAACTGCGTTAGTTTACAAATAATGTAGAAATAGTGCTAGGTTGTAAATTAAATCATCAAAATTTGTATTTTAATGACTCCTAATATTTATACTTAGCAATTATACTTGCTTTTGTTCTTGTGTCCCTACCAATGTGATGGTCTTTACCTAAATCTCTGTATTTAAGATTTAAAAGAAAAGTTGGTGGGGTTCTTTTTTTTCCCATGTAATGGCATTGGAGTTTCAATCTCTGAATGTGCACAGGTGACAAAAATTCCACCCTTGCAATTTGTTTGGATGTTTCTGAACTCATCCAGTTGGTTGCTGGCTTAAATACTTTTTTAAAAAACAAGTCATAGTAAGTAAAGGACATTAAAGGGACTACTGTGACTGATCACTGAAAAGGTAAATTCTGAAAAGAGGAAGCAGGGTTTCTGCAGAATCCAGTCAGCCTATTCACCCCTTTTGCTGCATATTTGTTTTCATTTCACATGGCAGGCAGGTTAGAACTAGATGATCTTTAAGGTCCCTTCCAACCCAAACCATTCTGTGATCTATGATTTTTCAATTGTCTGCAGGCTGTTTTACTGAAATCTGACAACAAATTTTAAAATCCCACAGTTATGTATCAGTTCTACAGAAAAGTAGATGAGAGATTTTATGAATCACAAACTGACTGAGTTGACAGTAGGTTATGTAAAATAAATAAATGGTTACTATCCTTACCAACCTTCCATAAAGGGAACAATCGGGACATTATACTATTAGTATTCATGTTTTGCTGCCGTTATTGAACTTTGTTTTACTATTCATTGTGTTGGGTCTTTAAGGCACACTCTCAGAATAGTGGAAACAGTACCAGTTCAACACCATCTAGGAAGCCTCAGTCGTCTGCACCCAAAGTCCGCAAGAGCGTCAGCAGTCGGATACATGAAGCGGTGAAGGCCATTGCACTGTGTCACAATGTGACCCAGTATATGAATCCCGGGCTGGTGTGTCTGGAGAAACAGAATATGCAGAGGTGGATCAGGACTTCAGCGATGAAAATCGACTTACCAGGCTTCCAGCCCTGATGAGGTTAGTATGCAAGGGTGAAAAAATTAGTATCTCATAAAGAACAGATAAGCCAAGTTTTAAAGAGCAGAACTGTGAAAGAAAAGTGTTTTGGGCTGGGGTTTCTTTAAATTAGCAGTAATCTGGTTTTATTTCCTCTACAGCTGTAGGAAAGATCTGGTGTTTTTGTTACATAAAAGTGTTTCAATTATTGACTAAAAGGTCTGTGAAGTCAGTACTTTGGGATCACTACTGTGTTGAGTATTGCAATTAAAGTTATGTGTATTCTCAAAACATTAGTCTATCTATGATTCATAACATATACATGCAAAAAGGAATATGAACTGCTTTGAGTGATGGATAACCATGTACATGAGCTAGAGACACTACCAGTTAGTGTAATGTATAGATACTTAACAGGGGAAAAAACCCCAAACCTCAGATACTCCTGTAGAAAAGCTTTTGAGCTTCAAACCCCACGCAGTTTCATCATCTTCAGGGTTCAGTCAAAATTGCATTAAGTGTAGCACGAATTTAAACCCCCATTTCAATAAAAAACATGCATTTGACTTCCATTGAAATCCGAATTTTAAACAAATCCCACAGCTTTCAGTGGATTTGAGTTATTGTTCTGAATAATCCTGTTTTGGGCCTGATTGCCTCAAATTCAATCTAAAACGATGCTAGAAGAGAAAGGCAAAGCTGAAGTTTTTGCCCATTCACTTTATAAAACCGTGTATGTAGTTGATACAGTAAAATAAAAAGAGTATTTTGAGGCTGGTTTGCCTGTGAAAGGGAGCAGGTTTGAGGGGCCACTTTGCTTTAAAGAAATTCTAGTGGTTATCTGAAGATTGGATGTACTGTTGGTGGTGTAGCCACTGTAGCTTAGTCATAATCAAACGAAGGTTGTTGCAAGATGTGAAGAAGGGAGTGTGTATCTGAAAGGCTGTTTATTTTTCTAGCTATACAAGTTGATCTAATACAAGATAATATTTCTTCCACAAACCTCATCTTGCCCACAGCATAGCCTATTATTCTTGGTATACGTTTGGTTACATGCCTAATATATCACCATATGTAATACTAACAAAACTTCAGCAATTCAAACTGCAAGCTGTAATTGCTAAAAGTAACAAGTCTATACCAAGTATTTTTAGGAATGCAAGAAATAAAATTAAGTCTGTCTTCATGTCGTACTGAACTAGCAGGCATTACATGCATTTCAGATGCTATAAACACAGTTCATCGTGTCAAAGGATTGTAGAATATAAAGGAAGTGGCTGGTTCTCAGTGATTAAAATGTGGCAGAACATTGTAAAAATAAAACTCTAGGCAGGACTTGAGATGCTGCTCTTTGGCTAAGATCAAAAATCCATAATACTATATGTGGTGTTTTATAGTGTGGTTGATCTGCATTATGAATTGAGAATGCTGGAAAGTGCATTTGTTTATGCCAGAGGTACACTGTAACTATAGTTTGTTAGTGTAGTTGTACAATGTTTGACTTTTATTATGAACATGTGTACAAATTTTCATATGCACATATATTCGCTAAATAGATCAGTGTAATGAGCCTGTGAGATGTACTAAATATAATGAAAAACGGCATGAGCAAGTGTCTGCCTGTGCAGCTATGGATGAAGTAAACATTCTGCTTTAACAGCCAAAGGTTTTACTAAGGCGGGTGGAGAGATGTGCAATTGAGAGAGGCTACGTGAGTTTTTTTCTCCTACTTGCTCTTCCTCTGCCTGTGGGCTTCTGTATATTCATTCAGTTGTTTGGAACCTGAAAATATTACCATAAAGAGCAATTCTCCTCCCATATTTGCTAAAGGAAACAGCTGTAAGACTTGAGCATTATGCAGGTAGTGCCCTGGAAAAACAGCACAGAATTTGACCTTGGAAAGAGGAAGGAAAATTTGATAAAGTGCTAATGTGACAGATCTGGGATTCAGGGTGGAAAGGGAAGTAGAAAAGGAAACGGGCAACAAAGAAACTGTTAGTGCTGAAGTGGAAGAGAAAGCCCAGGTATCCTTTTAATAATGATTTTTTTTTTTAAATCATCTTGACTCATACATTCAACCTATATGACAGTGAAATGAAAAGCTTACATTTTTAGAACAGCCAGTATTAAATTTCCTTTTTGTTTCTCAAAGGTAATGCTTGAAACACTAGTAAAATTATCATATCGAACAAATATGCCTTAGTATAACGAGAAATTGATGCTAAATGGAGTCTTATAAAAAGATGAAGCTACAAAAACATATTAACAGCATAAAAATTGCAGCATGACAGCAAAAAGCCTAAGAGTTGAAAGACTAGCAGGTCTTTATCATAATTTTTTAAAGAGTTCTATTGATGCAATGTTTGCAAATCACTGGAGCCTAAGGAAAATAATGTAAATGGTTCATTATTTAGCTTATTGAACTTTCCTGCAGTTAGGTTGACGGATGATGCCAATGTTTCCCAATCACCAAAGTACCATTTTTAAACCATTTTTTATTGAATAAAGTGCTTGGAATAATTGCACCCTGGAGCTTTATTTAGGGAAATGGTTCAATTGATGTTTTCTGTTTAACCTCAGCACTGACCTATCACAACATATTTGGTTAATAAGCAACATTATCATTTAATAGACTAACCAGTTTTATGCATTGTACTTTCTCAACATTACAACTCTGTTCTCTTAGATTTTGTTTATGGATCTGGCTTGATTGCGGTCTTTTTGAAAAAAGAGGTTATTTCCACAGTTGTCTGTTGCGTTATATAATATTGGTGGTATCACTGTAGCATATAAAGAGCAGAGAACAATGTGTAAGTTATAAAACTATTCTTCCATGTAGGAAAGTATAAAAAGCAGTTTAGTAATACGTTGATACGCTACACTTAATGAATTGACTTGAGGAATTCATTTTGAAATTCTTCACATCTGTGTGTGTATGCATTGCATCCATACACAGAGAAAATATAACAATAACAAAGTATGCACATTTAGAAGTAGCTACATTCATCATAAAAGATGTATTCTATCTATTGTTAGAGTAACCTGAGATAAGTAACTGATTTTGTATTCATAATGTGAACCCTACTTATGCCAGGCTCTTTGTTTCTTATGATAAGTGATCAATATTTCATTTTCTCTGAAAGAGTGGAAAGTTTCATTTGTCTGTCACTGTCCTCTACAGCTGTTAGCATAGCAAACAATAAACATTCACTGAGAATTCACTGAAAAAATGAAAGGACCCCTACTTGGCCATCATAGCTGTGGGTTTCAGCTCATCTGTAGAAAGCCAGCTACATTAATGTAATGAACAATCATAAAAGGATATAAGCTAAGTAGGTAAAGCAGTGGAGTTCAAAGGTCACAGACCCAAGCAATTCAGGGGCATGCTAATGAACAGGAGCCTTTGAAGACCTTTGCTCCCCTTGGTCAGAAAAGATTGATCAGTCACAATTTTTAATGACTGCTTACTCTCATAAACCAGCTATTATTGGTTATGCTTTGTCCTGCACTGTTATATTCTCAAGCATTTCTGATTCCAGGATTTTGAATATTTAAATACTACCTTAAAGTGTGGTCAGTTATTTAATTCCGACGTTTCTGTCCAGAGACAACAGAGTTGCTAAAATTAATTACAAGGATATAAAGCCAATCATTTAAAAACAGACAGGGAAATGATATGCCCTTAGTGAAGCAGCTTTTGTGTTTACAAAAGTGAAGCTGTAATGTATGAGACATGTTGTATTGTTTATTCATTTATTGTGTGTGCTTATTGAAGCAAGACTAATTGTGTTGTTTTGTCAATGTATTGTGAAAAGCAAATCACTCAGTAGCATAAAACCATCACTTTCATGACCTTCGAGACCCGCAAAGAATAACTACTCCATAGCTTGTCTTGAATATTGATCGACAGTTTTTTCACATGATCAAGCTGTACTTTTAAGTTAATAATTTTATTTTAATTATGAAGCTTCTTGGTGAAAAGTGATGGACTGCAAATGTTAGTTATCAAATCATTATTTATAAATATAAACAAACCAGTGCTGATTGGAAACACATGTGAGTTGTTGTTGAACAACCCAAACAGAAACTGTTGGGAACACTCAAGCAGTAGGAAAAAGAAATCTCACTGCTTCTTCCTTGTTTCCAAACCAATAACCTTAACTTCAAAACACCACATGTATAACCTCCATATGCCTTACACGGCAACCTGATTTTGAAACCAGATCCTATTGTCTGAAGTAAAGATGCTCTTAAATACTCTGAAATAAATGAAGGTTGGTTGCCTGAGAATTACTCTAAGCAGAAAAACTAGCTTACAGAATTTCCATCCCTAGTCCTTCTTTCTCACCCTACAAATTTCTTCCTTGTATATGCCAAAACCTTTGAAGCCTTCTTTATATGGGTCATTTTTCAGTTTGTGGTGAAGTTCATAGCGTGGCTCCAGAAAAGCTGTCAGCACAACTGAGGGGGACCTCCCAAACTGCTGGATGGGGTGGAGAAGAACTGCCAACACCAGCCGCGAGGCAGTGGATCTTTTTCTTAACTGTCGTCAGCTCAAAAGGGAATATTGTGTGTTGAAAGTGGCAATTAGTTGGCCATAGACTGTTTTGAGCAACACTTTGTAAATATGGAGCAGTTAGATATTTCTACAGGGAGCAGCAACGGCAGACTGGCCTGCAAGGAAAGGGGAGCCAGGAGCTGAGCATGATAGTCAGGCTGCTAGAGGCAGTGGGCTCAGTGATGAGGTGTACAGCCTTACAGTATCCAAGGAAGGTGAAAAGAGAATGTCTCATGATGGAAACCAGAGGCAGTCAAGAATATAGATTGTTGTACTATCTGTGATGATGAGGCACATCTGAATTCAAGCCAGGAAGTCAAATCATTAAGTCAGGATCAGGTCCCAAGACAGTAACGAGTATTAGCCACAGTCTGGTGATCGCAAGAAAAGTTCATGGCAGTGAGGCAGGTCCAAAGTCAGGAGGTCATGTCTGCCTGTTGGGGCTAGGTCAGCAGGGTACGTGGCCAAGTGTGGGCACAACTGCAACATGGCTCCAACGTAGGTCTCACAGGACCGAGTGTGAGAGCCAAGTGAAAGGGGGAAGGCAGCCTCCATGGAGGCTTCTTTGAGCTGTTTCTTCATCACAGCTCTTAACAGTGAGCTGGCCTTGAACGCAGCTGGTTTAAATTCCTAGGAAGGAGTGTGCACTCAGGGTCTTGACAGCTTCAGTCTAAATAGGGTTTTGAATATTTTTTCATGGAAATACATTGCTATTCTGTCTTGGTTGATAAAAGGTTATGTTTGAGTCAAGTAAGTATCCAATCTCTCTTTCAGTTTACCCAAACTAAGAGTAGGGTGAGTTGTTGGGGTTTTGTCACTTTTGCTTTCTTTCTCAAATATTTTATTATTAAAACCAAAATTAGTGGATTAGGTTCCTAAGACCAGCTTAGTTCCAAACAGCCCAGAATTCAAAGGGAGTGGTAGTAGTATGATGGTTTGTATATTCCTGTCCTGATTGACGTAGTATCTAAAGCAAACAAGAACAGCCTTAGGGCATTTTATTTGGTCTTCTGCCAAGCAGTAACAGCCTTTTAGGATTGATCCAGCAACTGAATGTCTTCAGAATTCAGCAGGGTGCTTCAAATACCTCACTTTGTGGATTTATAACTGTGTGCCCAAAGGCAAGGATAGTTTCATTTTTTCAAGTGACCATATCAGCTCTTCTTTAACTGGGACTTCTTCATGCCATCATGCTCTCAAGATGACAAGTGACTAGAGGTAGTTAACATTTTCCACAGAGCAAGGGGACTCAATGTTGCAGTTCCCCAAACTGAAACTCATAAGACAGCTGGGTGATAAGTGATGTTTCTGTTGGTCCAGAGGAAGCTAAGGAAGATGTGAATCTGAGAGGGAATGAGAGTGCCTTTCCTTGTGTAAATTATTCACCCTCACAGGGAAAGGTTAGGAGAATTCAGAGATGAGCTTTGCGTTGGGCTGTGTAAGGAACAGTCTTGCACATACTGATTGAATGGCCTAAAGCCATCCAACACCACTCCAGAGAGAAGCAAACTCCTGTTATTTGGTAGAGCAGGGAGGTACTTACCTCTTTCATCCTCAGAGTTGAAAGTAAATAAAGATATGGCTGTTCCTTTAAATGCTTTCTATTGACAATCTGTTTCAGTTTATATGCCAGCCTTAATTTTGACTGTTGACTTGTGTACTTAGATATTTGTAGCATTTTCTGCCACATAATTATTTTCATCAGGGTTGTTAAATGGGACTCATAGGCTAATAGAATGAATTGTAGAAGAGATTTTTTTTCTTTAAAAAAAATTAAAAATATGTTGGCACCAATAGTTGGAAAAAAAAACATTTAGAATGTCATTGGTTTAAGAGAAAATGTAAATATACTAAGCTTTTTGTGGCCTATCAGTTTATATGTTTTCTAAAGTTTTTTGAAATTGTTTATTAGTATTTATTTTAGGTTAAAATCAGTCTAATGTTCTAATTAAATAGGCAGTTCTGAATCCACAACAGGAATAATGGGTTTGTGGTTGGTTTTGTGCTTGACAGGGGGCTTATGAAGCCCTTAACTGTTCATTTTCGTGACTCTAAAAGGCTTTGGTTTTATGACTGATAAAATAGGTAACTGCATCATCGTCACTTAACCTTGTGTGCTTTATGGAGCTTTCTAGAAACTACCTAAGATATTTATAAGCTGCTTGTTTCGATTTAGTTATGAAAATGAACATTTCTAAATAAATGGGATGACTATGTCCCCAAAATGTGGAATTAGTATGCGGGCCTACCGTGGTCTGTAGCAACAATGCTTCTGAAGTTTTCTCCTCTTCGTGCCCCTCTCAGGATGCACACGCTCTACAGGCAGCTGAGCTAGAGACACTGTCCTGCTTGGAGACGCTACTTCTACCTCCTGAGTTGGTGCTGCTGTGGGTTATGTCGTGGGTCGTGCAGTTACTGCTTGAGTTGAGAGAGTTTACTTATGAAGTCTCTGCATTTGACTTCGAATGGAAATCTCTGCTGAGGTCATTGAAGTGTTTGATATTTGGGGCTGTGAACTCTGGAAGCTCTGAGGGTCAGGTGGCCTCTAGTGGAGAGAAACTGCTGACAGAGAGAGGCAACCAGAGCTAACAGTGGGCATGTGGTAAATACAAACGTGGAAGATTTTGGGGAAGAAACACTAAACGAGGTGTTTCTCAATAGCTTTTGTCAGATCTGTTGCATTTCCATTTCACAATGCAAGTATTTGCTATCTTCATTCCTAATTTGGAAGTTGCTACTTTGACCTTGTCATGCATGAGGTGATAGCTGTCTTTACCCTTTGGATTGCCACTGAGGAGGAAGACAATTAGCAAGTTAGAAACCACAGCAGCTCACTTTGACTCCACCTACTTTACCTATCCTGGGAACACTACACAGTTCATGGGTTCAGGTGCACACTCATGTCTCAGGAGTGGGAGGACCCTATGTCTACCAATGTACTTCTGTCTCCTGGGCAGACAGTTGCCATAGAAGGGAAGCTTGGTGATAAGCCAGACGAGATCCACAAAATATTCAAATAAGTCCCTAACCTGGATTCAGGAAACTTGACACATTTCATCTAGGGGTGTTAGGAAATTAATGATTATTGGCAAATAAATATTATTACTAGAATGAATTTTTTTTTTAAAAACCAAAATGGTAGCATCACCAGCAAAGACTTTTGTGCTTGTCCAACCTTTGATTGCTTTATCTGACTCCATCCAATATGTCAAGCTCTGTAGAAGCCACAGCTGCTGTGTTTACCTGGCATTCTAGGGGTTCTTGATGTATGCACACTATATTGCAAGACCATTTTAATGTATGGTTGCAGAACTTTATTGAAAAGAGAATATATTTGTAGAGGAGAAACCTCAAGAAGAGAAACTTACCTGAAAATCCTTTTACTGAACTCTGTATAGCCAACCATTCAGTATATATTTATTTGTTAGATTTATAATTTAGATTTTCATGCTATTTGTGAAATACTTTTTAAAAAAAAATAATTGTATATTCTGAAACTTCAGATATTTAATGGTAAGGTCTGATTATGTTGCTCTGGATACTGCTAAGGTCTAGCTGCTCTGATTCATTCTGAATGACGAGGCAAACTTAATATCTTGCTCTCGAGTTTAGTCAGCTGCCTTTTAAGCATCTATTTGACTCTTGAGCCTTATTGACTATTTCTGCTATGGTATTTGTACTGATCAATTTAAAAGAAAAAAATATATATGCAGTTGAGTGTAGGCCAGGTATAAGAATCCAAAATGACTGCTGCAAAATGCTAATTCAAATGGTAGGTGAAGCCAAGCATAAACGAAATAATAAACAGATGTGAGTCACCAAATATAGAACACTTAAGTCCTAGCTGCAAAGGGACACAAATGAGATGATAGGGTATTAGTAGAAAGATGCAATTTACAGGTCAGAATGTAATAGTAACCTTTCACTGTGAAAATTGAAAATTAACCTTGGGAGCATTGGATCATTTACAGCTTATATGGTACTTTTATTGAAGAAGAAAAATCGCTAAAGAGACTTCCTGTGATTTTCGAGGTTTTAAAATGATGCTTTTCAAAATGTGTTCTTTTCTCTTCTGTAACTCCATCTCGCTGTGTTTTTATTTGGTGATGCCTACACAGATGGCACTACACAAATTTTTTTTCCAATTTTAAATTTTCATAGAAGCTACAGTGATTTACTAGCTTTGAGTGAAATTCTTAGTATTAGCTACCACATCTGTTGAACTTATCTAAGGATTTTACTACTTGCATGTCTTGTATCAGACTGCTTGATTTTTATTTTTTTTTATCTTACCTGAGGTTAATAGCAGAGGCAAGTTCCATAAAAATAATGTGAATTTCATTATAATTACTTGTCCAGTAATTTAAAAATCTGTTTTCCGATAATGATTAGCATGTGGAAAAATAAAATAGAATTGAGACAGATAATTCTTTCTTTTCTTATCAGAAACTTCCCATTCATATATGGAATATGGCTTGTATATAAACTAACAGTAAAGCACTTTTCCTTAAGTATTAATTTTTTGAAGAATAAAACCATGCAGTGTGGTGATAGAAAAATATCTAGTGTGTTATTTAAAGCATAACATAGAAGAAATAGAAGCTAGATGTCATTCACTTTAAAGCAGCAAATTTTTTTTAAAAAAGCAAATCTCTAATGCACGCATTTAAGGTGCCATGTAGTAGTAGCTAATAGTGATTATTGTATAATGCAGCACTTCTGGGTTTGTGAAAGGGACTTTCACAAGCGTGTTTGTGGGACGCAGTATTGTAACCTTGGTTTCCCTCTCATTTGATATTACTGTTGAAACAAAAGTAATAAAATGATGCAAGTGAACAAAGCAAGCTAAAAATAAGCTAAAAATAAGATCCTTTGCTTATCTATTTACTACATATTACAGTGTCTCAACTTGCATGTAGTTATAGATCTAATAAATTGTTTTATATGGAAATACTGCCAAAATATTTTACTTACATAGCGGTGTCATTGGTACAGAAATTGTATTCTGGTTTTGCATAATTTCTACTGGATGTTCTTTAAGTATCATTGAGTATTATATCTGGGTTTCTTTTAATCAGAACTGTTACTTCTGAGCAATATATTCTAAATAGCTTATTTGCAGGAATAAGTTCAAATAAGTTTTTATATTCTTCATAAGAATTTTTGTAAGCTTTCTGAAGGAAAATACTGACTTGATGTGTTAAGATTTTGTACTCAGTCTAGTGCTATTCACATTTTTTCCCCTAGATTCTTGGAAGAGTTTAGACTTTTACCCTAGCAACAGTTGTTTTGGCTTTAGTGTAATTTATATAACAGTATAATAAACCTTTCACACTTAAACATGTCTTCTCTTTTCTTGTTCTTTCTTAGGTGGCTCTGGTGCAGTGGACAGAGAGTGTCGGTCTCACTCTGGTTAACAGGGATTTGACCTCAATGCAGCTGAAGACCCCTGGTGGACACATTCTGACGTACTATATTCTGCAGATCTTTCCCTTCACTTCTGAGAGCAAGCGCATGGGGATCATAGTTAGGGTAATTTTGGGAGTGTTCTGGGTGTTGGTTTTTACTTCTCAAAAAAGGTTTTTACTGAACTTTTATTTTTATAAAATTTGATGCCAACTTGATCCTTCAGGGAATGCATTTCACAAGAGTTTTTTAAATGGAAAGTATACCTTTGACACAGGTACACATGAAATACCAGGCAAACAATTGTAGAAAAATCAGGCTAACTTGATGTTGCAGAGAGCTTCATAAAGGACCAACTCTTCTCTGTTGTGGGAATGCTTAGCCTCTGATGTTGCAAGTTGCCTTTAAGCCTTTGTTTTTAATTTTCCATTTGTTTCTTTCATACAAAATATGTTGCCTGTTCAAGGGATAAATTAACAGCTGAAATTTCTTACAATAGTAGTTAACGTCTTTCTATACTACTAGTGCTGCTGCTTTTCCAGAGTCAGTATTGATACCTGAACTGACATGCATACACAGCACAATCCACAGGCTCTAAGATTTATGAGATAATTGCTTAGTTGTCTCCTGGATGCCCAGTTGGGAGCATAGTAATGATCATTAAAACCTCAGATGAAAGGAAGCCACAGCACCATGCTAAAAGTAAGGTTTAAACCTCCGTGAATGATAAGCCATCCATGCTACGTAACTTCTCCCCTACCCAAATCAGACACTGTAGCAGAACAGCTTCAGACAACGTTGTTAGATGGTTAGATCAGTGCTGTGTCCCAGCTAAACAGGTGTCAAACTCATCCCATTTTTTATTTGCCTGTGATGTCAAGCCAGGCATGCCATCAGCCTTAGGCAAGGATACTTCAAGCAGAATGTGTGCATTCTCAAGTCTGGAGAGACCTTGGCAAGTCTGTATTTCATTAGGTAAGGTTGGCACTAAGAGCCTGTTTAACAGTGACATGTTCAGGGATTTCTAAGCAGCTTGCAGATCAGACTAATCCATTCCTTCTGTGAAAGACCATACCTCAGAAACTCCTGATTTGGATTATATTTGCCTGCACGTGAATTCTGTGAATAAGCAATGAATATTTTAGCATTAAAACATCTGTAACAAGTATTTACACTGTTACTTGTAAATTTTTAATTACTTAGGTATTTCAAAGATACAGAGCAAATTTTCTGTTGTGGGTTAGATAGTATATGCCACCAAAGAAACAAAATAGTTGTTAGAGGGGGCATAACAGTGATATTTTAAAATTTAAATGGGCAGTTTAGGGATGCTGAGAAATCTGTTACTCATATTAACGTCAGTTAGAACTGATCCTCTTATATGAGAAAGCAGGCAATATGGATCTCGATGGAATCGAGAGGCAGTAGTAACATCAAGTCATAAAACTTACCCACCTGTTGGCAAGGTACTCTATCTTTTATAAATGACAATCCACTGACTAATTCAAAAGACAGTTAGATTATTGGTAGGTAATTGTTTTGACTGTATAAATAGATCTGGTTTTTTTCCCTCTTTCTTTTGTAAAATTTTAGGATGAATCTTCAGGAGAAATAACATTTTACATGAAGGGTGCAGATGTTGCAATGTCCACTATTGTACAGTACAATGATTGGTTAGAAGAAGAGGTAAGAAACAAAATCAAAATCTATAAAAATTAAAATTTTGTAAAAACTAAACTTTTAAAATCAAAATATCAGCTATTATTGGAATAGGTTTAAAGGAAATCCTGAGCCAATGCAGTAATGGGTTTTGAAGTTCAGTTACATATGTCCTGAATGGGTTTTAAGGGATTAGAATTATTTCCAAATCTTGAATAACCCACAGGAAAAGCAAAGCTGGTAGTCATAGCAGAACATGTTCCTACTTAAAACAAGGAAATTTGTTTTTCATTGACTGACCTTTCACATAAAACCTAATTACTTCTGAGAAGTATTCTGCTATAAACCTATTTTTCCTGAAATGCCCTTGTTTTATCAGATTCCACAGTGAAGTATGATTATGAATTACAAAGCTTAATAAGGGTTACAGCCAAATTGAAATCGTTTTTGCCACACTTATTAAACTTAATATAAAATAGCTGACTGAATTTCAAAACTGATAAATATTTTTCACTGTGTGGCTCTAGTAGGTACCAGCAATGATCTTATTTTGACCCTACATACAGACAATATGTTAATACAATGATTACACCATGTATGTTCATAATGGTATTGGCAATATGAATCAATATCTGCTGCAGGGCAGTTTGATTTATTTGGGGACATGAATAAATTAAACTCCCTCAAGACCTAGCAAAATGTCATAAAAATTACTTTTGGCGATAATGATGCACAATTAATTGTAAAATACTTGTTTAATTTATTTAGCTTTATGAGGTCAGATCAATAAGTGTTTTGCACTGGACAGCCTTGTTTTCATTAAGACATGCTATTCCATGGCTATTTTTAATGTGTAGATATTTTTCTGAAAAGAGGTGTGTTCAGTGGAAAAAGAAAATGTATCTCTGTTATATGCCTCAAAAATATTTTTAATTTGTTTTAAAGCTTCAGCATAAAAGACATATCCTTTAAGCTAGGAGAGAAAATTTAGCTGGCTTACCATAGCATACCAGGTCATTTGGGGGACTTGAAGTATAATTGCTTTTTTATTCTGCTTGTGGCTTCTCCAAAATAATCTAAGAGTCTAAAGAAACACCAGAAGTTATGGTACAGATATCCTCTATTAGCATATAGTATAAAATGTGTACATATGGTTGAATATTTGCAAAACTGTTCTGTGGTTTGGTCCATTTAGTGTGGAAATATGGCACGAGAAGGACTGCGTACACTGGTTGTTGCCAAAAATCACTGACTGAAGAACAGTATCAAGATTTGAGGTATGAAGGGACAAGAGTGATCTTGTGCTTCGCTATAGGTACTTCAAGGGGAACGTTTCTCTTTTTTATTCTATTAAAGTGGCAAAAAAAGATAATTCATATTTAAAATGTCAATAGTTGAGGTATGGCACACAGTCTATTAGAGATTTTGTCGTTTGTTAGTGATCTGCAGTCACGCATAGGATATACTGTTTTGCTTTATTATGTGGCTTGACAGTGTTTTCCCAGAAGCTAGCATAATGTTAATTCTGTAGCTTCAGCGTGACCTAAAAAAATCTACTTGTTCTCAAAGATAAGGGCAGTTCCTGCTTAGATGCTGTGATGCCTAATTCTTAATAGTTCTTAAGAAGGCATTGTCTTGACGTGATTTGTCAGAAAACACATGTATAACATTGGGTGTAAAGTAAAATTCGCTCTTTTGATCTGGTTATTCATTAAAGATATTTGAAGACAAACATTTAGCCTTATGAATCCATATTATAAGACTGAATGTGCAGTTTATGAATCATAGCAAACTCTAAGTGGTTTTGTGTTTGTACAAACAGAATCGATACAATCAAGCAAAGTTAAGTATACATGATAGAAACCTGAAGGTTGCTGCTGTTGTAGAGAGTTTGGAGCGAGAAATGGAATTGCTGTGTCTCACTGGAGTAGAAGATCAGCTGCAGGCAGATGTTAGACCAACTCTAGAGATGCTAAGAAATGCTGGAATAAAGGTAATAAACATGTACTGGTGACATAACAGGATATAATTTATTATCTTTTTTTAATAAAACATGAATTATATTTGTCTATATTCAGGTTCATTCAAAGTAAGAAATATGCCAAGTCCTTAGCACATTCTGGGCATGAGCCAGCAGAAACAAACAGGACATTGTAAAGTTCCCTTGTCCACCACAAGTTTCATTGATCTTAACCTTACTTCTGTAGGAAAACTACCACTGGATAAATGTATGTGACTCCCAGTCACTTATCCCCTGCCTGTCTACAGTAAACTGTCCTAGCTGACACTGAATGAGTTTGGCACAAGATTCATATGATAACAGTGTTTTCAGGCTTGGCAATCATGAGAAGTCTCAGCAAAGATCAAAAGGTGAATTGTTTGAACTAGAATTCAGAACTGCCGTTGGAGTTTGTTCATGTCATGTTAAAGAGACGGTGTCAAAAGCTTTGCACAAGAGTTTGTGCTGTGTTTTGTTCATAGGCAGGCTATGCTAGACAGCAATCAATTGCATGTTTAGAAGTAATACATTTTTTTTTTTTGAGAGAGTGTTTGAAGTAAAGATATGAGCAGTATCTGAGGGGAGTGGGCAAGATTATACGCATTTTGCTTGAAGCAGAGTGTCAAACTCCGAACTGAAAAGTTGGGTTGACTTTGCATTGGTTAAATTGAATCAGATACAATGTTGGTTTTAGCCTGAGAAGGAGGGTAAGTTATTTTGATTTCCAACAAGCATGGGAAATCTCCCTTTATGTGAGAGGAGCGGGAATGCGTGGAGCTCTGCCTTGGGACAAATGATGAGCCAGTTGAGAATTTATGGGTGAGAATTAGTGGGCAGACCAATGTGGACAAAATTATGGTAAGTATCTGCTACAGACTGCCTGATCAAGAAATAGAAGAAGAGGCCTTCTTCAGACAACTGGAAAAAGCCTCACATTTGGACATGCTGGTCCTTGTACTGGACTTTAACCCCTCTGATATCTCCTGGAATGGCAACACCAAGAGGGCACAAGCAAACCATGAGAATTTTGGAATGTAATGACAATAATTTCCTGACACAGATGATTGAGGCAAGAGAGAGCTGTGTCACTCTAAGAACAGATGGATCCTCAACCTTATTCCTTAAACTTTAATGCCTTCATCCCAGTTCTGCGTGATTGGTGGGCAGCATCTCTTTGGAGCATTGGGACTGTAGCTCTTTCTCCAGGATATGCTGTCTCATTGCTTGGCTGCTGCTCTCTGATAGATTCTCCCTAGGGTCACGGACTGTTGTGTCACATCATTTTGCTGACAAATGTTCTCTCTCTTGTAGTTGTCTGCATCCTCACTCTTTCGATCAAGGTAGTATCAGAGCCATAGGGAAAGGCTTTTATGCTTTCCCAGCTGTTCAGCTATGCCAGTGGGTTTCCCCAGAGTTTCACCTTGTCTTCATGTAAACTGAGATGTTGGCCCTTGTGAGAAGGGAAGGGGAATGAAGCTGCCTGAAGTAAAGACAGTTCTTCTCTGTTTTGTGTGTTGTTGCAGTAAAAACTGCTCATGAATTTTAGTTAGAAATGCACGTATCAGTATATTTTTTCTGGTCATGTAATCCCAAAAGGTACTAGAAAAAGGTTGGAGAGAGATGTCACTTAGATTTGGAGAACAGACACATTAATGTCCAATGGAGTAAACTTCTATGTTATTTTGCAGATATGGATGTTAACAGGAGATAAACTGGAGACAGCAACCTGCATCGCAAAAAGTTCTCACTTAGTGTCTAGAACTCAAGATATTCACGTTTTCAGACCTGTAAGTATAGTTCCAACTTTTTTGTTGGTTCATCAAAGGACAGCTAATAACAATGTTGCTTTATTTGATTAGTAGTTGGCTGCTTATTGAAAATTGATGAGTTATTGTACAGAGTGTCATAATGGTCAAGAGAGTAGTACTTAGGTTGTTATTCAAGGATGTAGAATTAAAAAGCATTGCTTCTGTTTAAGGGTACTTGTTTCTAGATTTGTTTATATGGTACAGAAATGTTTGTAGCCATGTTCAGGTGACCTAGGTTCAACATGTGTTTTACACTCTTCACTGATACAATAGACATAATAGGGCACCTCTGAATCATGGTGGAGAGGGATCTGTGTGAGGTGCTGATCCAAACAGAAAGAATGTCCAGGAATTTAGGCTATCTGAGTGTGGTGCTTGCTTGCTCTAGCATTTTCATTACTTGAACTCTTCAGACTCAAGCAGAATTAATCCTGAATTAAACTGTGATTCCAACACCCTCTGCATAGACGTAGTTCAAATCAGTATGAGAAAATTTGATTTTTTTTTAATATCATGAGATATATTTGTATTTTATTAACAGACTGAGATTATCAGAAAGGTAAACTGAATATCTTTTTCTATACATTTTGGTTATATTTGCATAGCATCAACTCTACTGAAGCCAAACAAAAACAGATTTTCCAGACGTTGATTGATGCTGTGTGATCAGACATAGCATGTCTCTGTTTGTTCTAAATGAACCACTTGCACCTACAGAAATAATTATATGAATATAATTTACATGTAAATGTAGTTTCTTCTGAAGCATCGGAATGGCAAATTAGGCCCTGCAGACTACTATTTGCAACTAAATTATTAATGCTTCTGATAAAACTTCAGATCAATTTTTGTTGACCTTTCCATGTTGTAACACCACAAATTAAGTCTTCCTGAACAAAATCTATTTAGTTGAGTTAGATTTTTATTTTCATTACCTTGACTGGTAGTAAGAGATCAGCATAAAACTGTGTTAACTTAGACTGTGCAAAGTTTTGAGTTAGTTAGAAAATGGATTTATACAGAATTATTTCTGTGGCTGTATTTGTTACAAAGAAATAACTACTGGATTAATGTAAGAAAATACCAAGCACTCTAACACTTCTATTTTAGTTATAAATTAGTAAACAAAACATTATTTACTACTTTGGCTTCCCAAAAAAATGCATTTTGTTTTTCAATGCTCTTCCTTTTTATTCTTAGAAGTCTCAACTTCTTCATTTTGTAATGAAATTAACTGATACATTGTTCTAGAGGTATTTACAAATTTTTAAAAAAATACCTCTGTTAGGTGAAAGGTAGAACAGAGAGGACAATTACTGCTTATGAGGGTGCGCCAAGTGCTGACTTCTCTTAATCTCTGTAATGCAGAAAGATTATAAGGGTTCAGTGCAATCCAGGGTGCCTAAGAGTTGGCAGACAAGGAGCTTTCTCTTTACATGTTTAATTGTGAGAAACGAGAAAAAAAATTCTTAGTTGGAGCACATGTATGGGTTTTTCTGTTTGCAGGTGCTTTTTATTGTAACTCAGATTTTATGTGTAGTAGAGTCCACTTGGAGAGAGAAGGGTCTTTGGAATGCATCTGATTCTGGGTAGTAGTGGGCCAAAGACAAAACTTCATGTTCAGTATAATTAAGACTCATATTTTAAAAGTTATTTACAGTGCTGACAGAGCCAAAGTTAGAAGTGTAATCAGAGTTTGTGTTTTATTCTGTGCTTGTCTTGTGTGATAGCTCTAAAATACCTTGATCTTTTATTGGGAAAAAAAAAAACCCAAACCAAAACTGTCAGTCTCCTCAAAATCTGGTTATAATTTGATTTTTTCCATGTTCTGTGTTGTAGCTCAAAACCTTCCCAAATCCATTTGGTAACCTTTGACCATTTTTTGCATTGCACAACTGGCCTTTCTGAAACAATAATTACATAAATAAAAAAATCTATCATGTAGTTCTTTTGTATTATGCTACTTGATCCTGCTTGCATACTCCTGCAAGATCTGAAAGGATTAGTACTAGTGAGCATTTTTATGTGCCCTTTAAAATCTGTCTCTACTTACCCAAACTGAAGGAACTATTAATATAAACATGTTGCATTATTCTAAGAACATATTTTTCTGGTTAATAAATAAAAATTTTGGGGTTTGTTTGGGTTTTTGTCTATTTTTTCTCTAGCCCTGCCAACATGGAAAGACTCAGGTCAGCTTGAATTTAAGATATTGTAATGTCATTAATCCATTAATTTTTTAGTCCTGGTCTACTCCGGTGAGGAACCAGTTAAGCCCACTACATACATTTTCCTTGTTTGACGATTACTTTTTCACTCCATAAGATTTGAAGCTTGTAGTCACATTCCATGGATATTGGGCTTGCAGTGGGATAAAACACTTGCTGAAGAACCAAGGCTTTTTGAGTTCTCAAAAATCTGATTTATTTAGGCAGGTTGTTTTTAAGAATATAACAAAATCTTTTAAGTGAGTGGGGTTTTTTTTATTAAAGGTTACCACTCGAGGAGAGGCTCACTTAGAACTAAATGCCTTTAGGAGGAAGCATGACTGTGCCTTGGTGATATCTGGGGACTCACTTGAGGTACGAACTTGGTTTCTGTCAAATTACATTTATCTGTATGCTTATATTCAAAAAGTACAGTATCAGTGTCTTCATGCTCTTAAACTGTTTTCCAATTGTTGCCCATACTTTAAGTTGTTGTTAAAGATACTTCTGTTTTTCACTGAGTGCTAATTAGAGGATACATGTTCTAGATGGACAAATGGTTTTGGTTCTCTGGTCTCCTGTATGGTAACAGAATGGAATTTATATGCAATATGCTTTAGTATTGTCTCTTCTCTTAACCCCAAAGCGTGTTGGTTCTCTAAACGAAAGAGAATATCAGTTTAAAATAATAAATCTACAGTCAGGAGAATGTGGCTTTTTCCTCACAGATGGATGTTGTGCAAGCAAAAGAATAAAAGAATCTTTTATACTGTGTTTTTGTTTTGAACTACTTGTAGAGTATTTAATCGTAAGTAAATGTGAGTATATTTTTTTCCTTAGGTTTGTCTGAAGTATTATGAGCATGAATTTGTAGAGTTGGCTTGTCAGTGTCCTGCCGTAGTGTGCTGCCGATGTTCTCCCACCCAAAAAGCTCATATTGTGAAACTGTTACAGCACCACACTGGAAAACGCACATGTGCAATAGGTAACTGTTGGCATGACCTTCATTTGCAGTAGCTAAAATCTGTAATAAACTTAAGCAGTAGATGGCACCATTGAGAAGTAGCTGAAACAAAACCAGAGACTTCTTTCAACAGCCAGGTATTACGCAGCTGTAGCAGAAAATGCCATTCCATGAGAAAGGTGTGGTTGTCATCTTTATTCCACAGGAAGAAGTCTTGATTGCTGAATAATAATCCATAGATTAATTGTACAAATTAAAAGGTATATAAGAGGTTTCTAAAATACTGTAAGGCCAGGAGAGTAAAACTAAAACCTCTGAAGAGCTGAATATTGCAGTGACATTTTCCAGGTGACGGAGGAAATGATGTCAGCATGATCCAAGCAGCAGACTGTGGAATTGGAATTGAAGGCAAGGTAATGTTAAAAGTTTCATTGTCAAATATGTGCCACATAGTAGTATAGTAACATGGGATTAGAAGCTTTATTCTTAAACAGTAGTGAATTGATCATTTCTAATTAAAG
Source organism: Balearica regulorum gibbericeps (assembly GCF_011004875.1). NCBI lineage: Eukaryota > Metazoa > Chordata > Aves > Gruiformes > Gruidae > Balearica > Balearica regulorum. Next base: position 104,202,473 of record NC_046185.1, read on the forward strand.
TATGCTGTGAGATGATAAAAATGCTTAAGTCTTTGAACTAGTATTTTCTTTGCTTCTATGTGCTCTGCTTTATCTTTTTAAATACAAAAAAGCAAGAAAAGCAGAAAACACTATAGTTATTTCTGTGTAGCATTTACCTGGAAAAAGCAGGCTAGGTGACTAAACTTACTTGTTACAGCCACTGCATCTTAGAATATGCACAAAAAAATTGTCCTTTGTGTCTCGTTGCAGGGTTGATTTCTGAAGCAGGAGCAAACTTGACTTTTAAAATTAATTATCACTTAGAATTTTGAAATTTCAAACACATCTTTTATTCTGAGTTTTTAATATTTGGAATATTTTTGTTTTGTTCTAGGAGGGAAAACAAGCTTCCCTAGCAGCTGACTTTTCTATCACACAGTTTAAACACATAGGTAGGCTGCTGATGGTACATGGTCGAAACAGTTACAAAAGATCAGCAGCACTTGGTCAATTTGTCATGCACCGAGGCCTTATTATTTCAACTATGCAGGTATTTAAAACTTTCTTTTTTCCCTGAATAGTTAAAAGCACCATGTCTATCTTTGCAATATCACAAAATCTTAATCAACTAGTGTTGTTATTTTTTCTTTATTGTAATGTTTTGTATGCGGAATTATATTAAATATATAATTGTCTGCTTTTTGTAGGCTGTATTTTCATCAGTCTTCTATTTTGCATCTGTTCCCTTGTACCAAGGATTCCTAATGGTAGGGTAAGTCAAAACCAGCAGTTACGATATCTGGTAATAAATATAGCAAACTAACTTGTTAAATAACATCACGTAGTTGGTGTCTGCCATGTTTTTCGTATGTTTTGTGATTGATACGCTACCAAAACCTGCAGTGAGTCTACAAAGAAAAGTCAAACTACAAAGAAAAGTGAATATGCACTATATGAGGGTTAGAGCCTCATGATCACTTCTCTGAAGAGAGGGATCTGCATAGCCTTAGAAGAAGATGCCATGTAACCTTTTTCACATACAGGGTGAACACAATAGAGGAAATCTCTAAGACCAGTTTCAGTGGTTACACAGATTGCCATACAAGCCTCAGTGAGAATCACAGATTTTTCTGTGAAAAATGGAGCTGAAGCTACTGACTTTTATGAAATTTCCTCTGAGTGCACTACCTAAGTCTACTACATAGATTTCCGTTCAGGTGAATGTATGCAGGACTGTGAGCACCCTGTTCTTGTTGCAGAAGCTGCTTTAGTAATACGGTTCCCCAAGTCATACAGCTGAGGGATACACATATATTTGTGTTTCTCTCTACTCTCTGCCCCTTCTCTCGTAAGACCTTCTTTTTATACTTCTTTTTATATGTAAACAGCAGCTTAAATCAATTGTAACTTAAACAGATTTGATTTGATTTGACTATGATTTACACCAGACTCTGCAGAGGCAAGCAGTAGACCTCTCCAAAATGTTTGGAAGTACTTGTGCTAAGTTCTAGGAAAGTACATACTAAAGTATACATCTGGTGTGTGCATACTAAAATCCAGAGCCACTTACAGAGCTGTTACGACTTTTGTTCATCCACCTACCCATACCATGATGTCCAGAATATAGTGCTTGGTTTTTCTTCAGTTTTCATACCATCATCTGTGGATGAATTTAAATGTCAGGTCTTCGAACTGGTTGTCCAAAGTGCAAGTGCACAAGGAGTATGGTAACAGGCAATAAGTTTGGGTGGTATGTATAGAAGAAAGAAATGTATTTACTGTTTTTGAACATATAAAAGCTGTGTAACTTCTCATGACTGGCAGCTCTCAGAAGCACAAGAGCAAGTTGCGTATGTAAAGCTGTATTGGTAAGCTGCCTCAGTACTGGATAGAAGAGCCAGTTTAATTCCACTTACATAAAAAGAATACTTGAACTCAATAGGTCAGTTTAAAATCATATCATATGAAAGTGTCAATTTATGTGCTTTCCTTTCACCTAGGTATGCAACCATATATACTATGTTTCCAGTCTTCTCTCTAGTATTGGACCAGGATGTGAAGCCAGAAATGGCATTGCTATATCCAGAACTTTATAAGGATCTCACAAAGGTATGAATGTCCTCAGTGCTTGGATATGAACAAATACTGAAATCTCCAGTGTGTGCAAAACTGGGAGTTCTTACAATCATTTTCTTAAGGTATTGCATGCAAGACAAGTGCACAACTTTTGTACTATTGTGGTGGGTTGACCCTGGCTGGGGGCCAGCTGCCCACCAGAGCTGCTCTATCACTCCCCTCATTCTCTAGACAGGGAAGAAAAAGTACAACGAAAAGCTTATGAGTCAATATAAGGACAGGGAGAGATCATTCACTAATTGTCGTCACGAGCAAAACAGACTGAACTTAGAGAGGGAATTAATCTAATTTATTACTAGGCAAAACAGAGTAGAGGAATGAGAAATAAAATCAAATCTTAAAAACACCTCCCCCCACCCCTCCCATCTTTCCGGGCTCAACTCCACTCCCGGCTTCAACCTCCGCCCCCCTCAGTGGCACAGGGGGACGGGGAATGGGGGTTACGGTCAGTTCATCACACGTTGTTTCTGCTGCTTCTTCATCCTCAGGGGGAGGACTCCTCTCATCATTCCCCTGCTCCAGCATGGAGTCCCTCTCACGGGAGACAGTCCTTCATGAACTGCTCCAACGTGAGTCTCCTCCACGGGGTGCAGACCTTCAGGAGCAAACTGCTCCAGCATGGGTCCCCCCACGGGGTCACAAGTCCTGCCAGCAAACCTGCTCTGGCGTGGGCTCCTCTCTCCATGGGTCCACAGGTCCTGCCAGGAGCTTGCTCCAGCCTGGGCTTCCCACGGGGTCACAGCCTCCTTCAGGTGCCTCCATCTGCTCCAGCATGGGGTCCTCCATGGGCTGCAGGTGGAATCTCTACACCCCCTCATCCTTCCTCGATGGGCTGCAGGGGGACAGCCTGCTTCACCATGGTCTTCACCATGGGCTGCAGGGGGATCTCTGCTCTGGCACCTGGAGCACCTCCTGCCCCTCCTTCTGCACTGACCTTGGTGTCTGCAGATGTTCTTACATCTTCTCACTCCTCTCTCCAGTTGCAAAAGCCCCCCCAACTGTTTTGTTTTCCTTCTTAAATATGTTATCACAGAGGCGCTGATTGGCTTGGCCTTGGCCAGTGGTGGGTCCGTCTTGGAGCCGGCTGGCATTGGCTCTATCAGACACAGGGGAAGCTTCTAGCAGCTTCTCACAGAAGCCACCCCTGTAGCCCCCCGCCCCCCCCCCCCCCCCTCCCCCGGCTACCAAAACCTTGCCATGCAAACCGAACACAACTATGAAAATAATACATGGTACCAAATGTTCCACTCAGTTTTATTAATACATTTGTTAAGTCACCAATGGTTGGACTGAAATAATTAAAACATGAAGGTATGTTGATGTAAAAGTTGCTTTCAGTCTGGCCTCAGGATCTCTGATCTGGCGTTATTTATGCTTACTTTTTCACAGCTCCTTTTTCCTTTTTAACTGGTAGATTAATTTATAGATTCCCCCCCCCAACTTCCAGAAATTACTACTGATCTCTCCAAAAGCTGATTTCCTTTAAATAACAGATATTGATAACTGATATATTTTAAGTGAGTCATCTGTAGACACTGCTTTCTGTGTGTTTGCAACAATGAAAGAGTATAATTTATTTACCCACAGAAGTGAAACAAATCTCAAGGTTTTGCTTTCATAAGTTTTTTGAAAAGTACTTCTGCTTCATCTTAAACTGTCAGCTAGAAAAGTTACGATCTAAGGCAGAAGCAGATAGTCTTTTTAGGGATAGTAGATTCTTTGAAGATGTGTCTAAAAGTTCAAAAGCAGACTGTAGTTGAAGCAGGTCCAAACTTTTCAGAGCCTTTGTCTTTTTAATTGTACTAACTTAGTCTGGAAAAAAAATTTTCTCATGTCTTGGAGATCTTGATTCTCTCTTTCTCCACTTTGGACTCTTTAAAGTGTCTTTGTGAGGTTTCAGCCTATGATTAATCTCAAAAAAGCATGGCCTCACACCTGCTAAAGGCAGTTGTAAACTTGCCTGTGGAAACCTGTTGATGGAACTTGGAAGCAACTTATTTCCAAAGATAGAAGTTAACCTGTACTTGGAAACTGGCCATGATGGGTAGATTAATACAGGCTAAGTTTTTTCTTTAGGTTTAAATGGCTGTTCTTAGAGATGCTGAATCACTGGCTTTCCTAGCTTACATTGCATCTCTATGAATATTAAATAAGTAGAACCCAAATAATTGTCTTCAGAAGAAAAAAAAAAGAATGTGGAGAAACTGGAGAGTACAGTTCAGCGCACTGTGTGGGGCAGATGATGATCAGTGAGTGATTATGGATGAGTAGTACAAAAAGTTATTTACATGCTACCTTTGACTTCACTATTTACAAGGTTAATTATTGTGAGTGTTTATTACAACAATTTATGATCATGCTACCTTAGTCATGATATTATGAAGCCTATTCTGTACATCATTTTTCAAATTATGGCCTCTAAATGCAAATCTGTACCAATGCCATTCAGCTAGTGTTATTCAGACGCACGTTGATGTGGACTATAATTGTATTACTAGGAATTGATTTCTTTTCTGGGATATACTAGTGATGAAAATGCTTTTTAGATTTTTCAAAGAATAAGATACATTGGCACAAGTCATTAACAGACTCTTGTTCCAGTGCAAGAAGAAGAGAAAATTAGCAGGGTTCAGAGGGACAGGTGTGGCCACATACCCTGGAGGACACGCTGATTCAGTACTACTGTTACTGTGGCTCCTATGGAGTTACAGCTAGAAAAGCTGATGAAAATTTGAAAGGAAGTACAAGAGGGCTCCCTGCTTTCATCTGAAAATTATTTACAGCCTGTTGTGCAGCATTCCCTGGAGACTCAGGAGTGACTTACCCCTTCTAGTTCCATAAAGGTGACCCAAAACTCAAGTTCATTGTTATTTCACAAATCTTGCTCATTGGGAGCTATAGTTAAAGGTGGAAGCAGTGTCCAGTACTCGAAGAAAAATGAGTGGGCACTCATAGGAGAAAAAAACCTAATGTTTCTTTGTGCTTGTATGAGAATTTTTTCCCATATGTTTAGTCTGTCACCAACATGCTAGACTATATACAGAATTATGAAAATGTCTTTAGCACCTTGCCATGAACTCTATCTATTCAAGGAAATGGTTTAGCCTTTACTGAAGTAATAGAGTTAATTCATCACTTTCTACAGCAATGAAGGAAACATATTTGTTTGTAAAGTGCTGATTCTTCCGTGTTACAGTGATCACTTCTTTTGTGCCAAAATGGCTGCTCTGTGATTTTATCCTTTTAAATGCATATCATTTCAGCTCTGCAATTCTAACATATTTCATTTGTACCCTCACAGAATGGATGTCATAGGCACATGTACCGCATTTATTCTTTGATTCATGCATATGTTCCAATCTGTAACATTCACAATCACAAGAAGATTTAAAATGTATTTGTTAATAATTATTTGCTGAAAACTCATAGTAGTCCTGTGTTGATTCTATGAATGCAAGTAGACAGTTTATCCAACATTTATAAATGACTAATAACTACGGTTTTGCTTGAGGTTTAGGTCAGTAGGTACACAATGCTATTTTTCTTGAAGACTACATTTTACAAAACGGACATAAAAACATTTTAAACAAAAAATAAACTGAAAACTAGTCAGAGCATTGCAAGGTAGACTATCTTTGCTGTTTAAGGCCTTAACTGTCCTACCCCCAAATTTAGACTTTGTGTGATTTCTATACAAGTTTGCAATGAAGAATCATAAAAGCAAGTAGAAAGTTTTTAGCCTATATCACTTCAAAGACTCCTTATTTTCTGGTAAAATATCTCTCTAATGATTAACTATTAAAAATACATGAACTGAGTTGATTTTTTTTTTTTAAAGTTGTATTTAACTGTCCTCTCACTTGTTTCCCTTAGGGAAGATCTTTGTCATTTAAGACCTTCCTCATCTGGGTTTTAATCAGTATTTACCAAGGTAGGAGAGAGTCCTAATTTTACTGAACTGAGAATTTTTTGTCTACTACTAGCAATATTGTTTTTCAGCTGCAGGTTGAATTCCCAAAGCATAACATTACATCAGCAGTTATATATATTGCTTTCTGTTTATCTCGTAAATCGATACTCCTGTAGTATGCCAGACCTATTCAAATCACGGCATGGATTGGTATTTTTATTGATGCATGTTGCCTAAAAAAAGGATGTGTTCTTAATTAAATGCTAATCCAGAAAAATTTTAATGAGTGCTTATCACATTGCATATATATACACAGTAGTTTTCTTTCATGGAATGACAGAAGTACTGTTGAAGAAACCTGAATTATGTAATCAGTGAAAAGTAATTACACTTTCAACAATATCTCATTTATTTGTAGCACTTGACAAAATGAGGTTAATTAACAGTTCATCAAATATATTGCACTGAAAGGTGTTTAATTTTCTAATAGTTCTATTTCTTTACATTTTTACTTTGGTTTTATTTCACATGCACAAAGTACAGTAAATATCACTGTTCTTTTAGATAGATCAATGTTGTTACCTTATAAAAAATATTGCTGGGCAAGTTTTCATAACAAGCAATCAAATGTTCAGTGTGCAGTTATAAAAAGTGGTACACTGAAATATCATTGCTTAGTGTATTGTTAACTTTGTGTGCCTTTTCTAGGTGGTATTCTGATGTATGGAGCCCTGCTGCTTTTTGAATCTGAATTTGTACATGTCGTTGCCATTTCCTTCACTGCCCTAATCTTGACTGAGCTCTTGATGGTTGCACTGACCATACGAACATGGCACTGGTTAATGGTGGTGGCTGAATTTCTCAGTCTTGGCTGCTATGTGGCCTCTCTTGCATTTCTAAATGAATACTTTGGTGAGTAATAGTAAACATATTTTAGCAAAGAACTGTGCTTTATATTTTGAATTTTTTTTCTCATTTTTTAAATTAAAAATAGGTGATAATATGCTTTGTGAAATACAACTTTCTCCATAAGAAATATGACTGAGTTGAAATGAGGATTAATTAATGTTGGATTAAAATATTCTCTTATCCTCTTGGAGTTTGGCAATCTTTATTCCTGTTGTTATGATTTATCTAGATGATAAACTTTACTCAAATCACGCATACTTTTCCTATCCTTGATCTGATCTTGACAGTCCAAACTGCATACCTTAAATTGGCTTTGGGATTTCACTGTTGAAATGGATATGATTTTAAAAAATCAGGACCTTTCACTGAGTTATGAATTATTTTGTATGCCAGACCAAGTGGACCTAATTATATCTAACTCACGAGCTTAAAAGAGCTGAAGTATTGCTAGAGGGTGAGGCAGAAAGCTGTTAGGATAGATTCTTTATATAAGAATCATTGTTTCATAATTATATTAAGCTTATATTAAGCTTGCTTTCCTTTAAATTGCAGTTTGTCATACCATGTCTTAAGGTTCTGATTGTTCATAGTTCACAAAAGGAAAGAACACATTTTAACTGCAAATCTTAGCAGTCAAGGATGTGAGCTTCAAAATAATACATATTTCTTTTCATATCAAATTATCCTTCAGTAAAAACAATTATTTCAATCTTAGTGTGATTTTACAAATGTAACTTTTAGAGAAATATATATAACAATTTTGACAATATGTCACAAGGGGTAGAATACAGCTCCTTCTCTCTGTTTTCCAGGAGCTGATGAGTTGTCCTTCTTCAATTGTCACCTCTCATAGCAGAATTAAATGTTATATGGTAGTTTCTAGGAGTCTTATAGTTCTGCTTTCACTCTTTCATGTCCCAAGTATTCAACACTAGGATAGTGCATTTACATTATCTAATTATTTTTTTATTCAGTGAATGCTTGTCCCAGGTGTTCTCTTACTTCCCAGATTTCTCAGGAGTCAAATTTTAATGAAGAAACAACCCTGCTGGGCTTGGTACTTGTACATTATTTCAGGTTTGCCAGGGTGCTTTTCCTTCTCTGACACAGACTCTTTAATAGAGATTATTGGGTTGATTCCTGACTCTCCACAGACAGATTACAAATGAAAGGAACAAGCAGGAACAGATGCAGGTACTGGCTCTTTAGTCCAGGACCTTCATAAAGTGGAACTTGCTGCTTTACCTTTGTAAGTCTTTGGTATTGGTGACAGCCACTCCTTCCATCCTTTGTGGGTGTTGTTCAGTGAGAAACACCTTTAGGTGGTGTTCACGTATGTGTAAAAACTGCAGGGACTTTGTTTCTTGCAAACCTTTTTGTAAAGGGCAATGCTTTACTCTCCTCATATAAGGAGACAAGAACAAGTCTGAGCAACTGAGTAAGTAAAGGTTGCATGGCATCTTGCAGCCTGGGGACTTTTCTGTATTTTTCATCATTAAGGGTACTGAAAAGGCTGCAGTTTAATGGGCTTTTGTAAAAATGTATTTTATTGTGTGTTATTAATCACTTAATCCGAGAAAATGCATTTCAGTCTCACTTCTGCTTAATGCTTTACTCTTACTTAATCTGTCACATTATAACTGAGGCGAAGGAGTCTTTGTGCATGTAACATAGTATAAACTAAATTATGGTTTACAGTTCAAGGTATAGAACAACTTCCATGTATCAGGAAAAATCCCATGCTTGACTTCATCGGCAAATAAAGTTTCTTTCAGTGAAGTTACTTACAAGCATCATCTCCTCCCAAAGAAATGATATCATAAGTATGACAGGGTACTCAAATTAGAAAGACAAAAATATATGATACTGCTCTACAGCTCTGATTCATTGAAGTAAATCAGTTTTCAGGTTTCTGAATTAATTGCACACAATGGCCTTATTAGGCATGTCTCTATGATATGTTACATAGGCTTTTAGTATGTCTAAGCAAGCTTAGGCTAAAACTGTATAACGTGTTTATACACTGAAATCTAATATGTAAAGTATTTTTAATGAGTAAAGTTGGAGCAGTATAGCATTTCTTTACTGCATTTTCTGAAGTGAATTTTCATTCACATTAAAATAGTTCTGATCAAGTTGTTTATACAGTAAATTGTACCTTGAAGTCAAATGTAAGAAAACTGCCTGCCTAGTTACAACCTTAAAACATGATCAAATATAAATTCTCTATATTTTCAAAATGGTTTGGCTTCATTACTGTTTTAAATATTCTGATTGTCATGTGAAAGGCAATAAGATTCCACTTAATGCTACTAACATCTTTTTAATTTCCTTTTTGTGTAGCTAACCAGTTTGAGTTTTTGTCACATAACTTCTGTATTTTCTGTAAATCTATCCTTTTATTTTCATTCTCCCTCTTTATGAAACAGGTATAGGCAGAGTGTCTTTTGGAGCTTTCTTAGGTAGGTCATGTTTAACTTTTCTTGAAGGTTTTTTTTTTTTCAAGTCTTTAAAAATTCATTAGAGAGTAGTAAATTATTTAATTACATTTGTAAATAATGGGGAAAAGCAAATTTTTAAAAAAACAATTTTCAGGTTACCTGGATTCTGGGATCTTTCCATGATAGTTAAGTATGACCTGACCATTGCAAATATAGTAAAAAAAATTCAGTAGAAAGTGTAGGGTGTCACCATTCTTGTTAATGTTTGTCACAAAAAATAGCTTTTCATTGTGGCTTGTGGCAATATCACTGCATTGTTTTCCCTTTAAATTTTTGGGCTCTAATTTAATCTCTAAGGTTTTAAGAATCAGTCTAGTTGTTGTGACTGTTTCAGAGAAAAATAATCTGAATATGGAATAAAGGATCCAAAATGGTAGCAGAATTTCTGCTTGACAACTTGTATTATACTGGGTTAAAATTGTTCTTACTAGCAGAAAAATAAGCTGGCTTAACTCTTTATTATGAGAAAGTCTTGCTTTTAAACTGAGATTCTGTTTCCCCAAAAATTATTTTGTGTTGCAAAACAGTGTAAGGACAGTAAAAAATCCCTCTGAAGTTCCCATGTAAAGAAAATAGTTGGCAAAACCAAAACGTTGAGGTTAACTTTCTGTTGGTTTGTGCTTTTTTTTTATTTTGCATGATCTTGAACAATAGCATAAGCAAACAATTTAAGAGAGTTTTATTGACTTTGCACTGTGGAAGTACCAGTTTCCATGTTATCAGCTCCCATTACTTATTTTCCCTTTTTGTTTCTGCAGATGTTGCCTTTATCACAACTGTGACCTTCCTGTGGAAAGTGTCAGCAATCACTGTTGTAAGCTGTCTTCCACTTTACATCCTCAAGTACTTGAAGCGCAAATTTTCTCCTCCAAGTTACTCCAAGCTTACCTCGTAAAAGTAATTATATTCCTGTGGTTTTTCGCTCACACCAGTCTGCAAATTGCACATTCACCGTGCTTTAGTGTCTATGGGTTTATGTGGGACTAAAGAAATTAAAAAATAAAAGAGCATGAATAGCACAAAAAGAGGAGGAAACATCCGACAGGTACAATAACATAGAAGTACACTTAACAAGACTATCAGAGATAAACTAAACTTTCGTCATATTGATTTTTTTTTTTTTTTACTTTCAGTTGCTATGATTATAAAATAAAATCAAATTGCCTTTGATTTGACAATGCTTCTGAATGGTTTCATTGCTACTGTAAAGAATTTTTTGCTACTGTAAAGGAATTTTTCCTTCTGTACTAATCTTCTGCAAGTTGAATCGAAAGTTTCATTATTTATTACATAACTTCCTTTAATTATTACATAACTCCTAATTCAAGTCCTTTCCTTTAATGTTTATATACGGAAAAGTTAATTCGTCCATACTTACTATAACAAACCTAATACCTGTAAATGCCCGTGTCTGTATTAGCAGCTAACTGTTATTCCTCATCAGACATTGAGTAATATGCACTACCTGAATTATGTACAGATGTCTGCATAGCACAGTATTATTTTAGGAGCTGTTGTCCTATTCTATACTCTCCATTTCTGGCACCAGTAAATATTACAGATCTGTGATGTTAACAGCAGTTCTTGAAATGCACATTAAAGCCAGGTTGCACAAAAGCTGTTTAAAAATTAGATGATAAATTCTGTACATAATTCCACTGCACCTATTGATCTGTACAGATATTAAAGACATAGCTGCTCAGTAATATGTTTTAAAATTCTTATCCATTTTGTATTTGTAAAACTGCAAATAGTGTCAAAGTACATTTCTATATATGAGAAGTCCAGTAAACCTTGTATTAGCTAATACGTTTAAATTGCCTTGTAATCTGTTTACTTAGGTTACTCAGGTAAAAGAAAATAAGATGAACACATGAACATTATGGTAGGAAAATCTGTCATCTTCCAGGTTGTAAATGTTGTGGTTTTATAACTTAGTTTGGGTGCAGACTTGTTGGGGAAAAAACCCCAACAAACCAGACATTTTTGCTTGTTGTAAACTGTCAGAGTTGAGTATCTTGGGTGAGTTACGACACTTTACAGCAGTTGAAGATTTGTTCCAGAAACTCATGTACTCTGATACAGTCTGAAGGGTCCAAATCTTGCATACTGTAATGGAAAGCAGGATGTATTATTTTAGTTTTCCACTGCAATACAACTTTGCTTTCTCAAGAAGTATGTATAATGAATTTGGCATAGTCTATTAATCAGTGGAAAGGAACAGCATAATTATCCATGCTTTATTTATTAAATATTTATGTGTATGGTTTTTTAAAAAACACTTAGTATGGATGTTATTCTAATGTTTGACTGTATGCCTTTACAACATAATTCCTTGTTTAGTGTCTTGCAACTTTGCCCTTATGCCATTATTATATTGGATGAGTAATATTTAAGTGATAAATATAACTACTTCCTGGGAGAGCAGAGGAAACTGCTGCAGTTATTTGGACTCCATTAATTTTTCTTTTGAAAGTCTTTCTTACTAGCGATTTATCTGCTTTTTTTTAAAAAAAATAATTTCATTCCTCATTATAAAAGCAATAAAGCCTAATTTCTACCAAATGTTATTAATGGTATATGTGTTAAATGAACTACTGAAGTAGGGTTTCTTTTAATTACACAACATTGCAGACTAGTTTGCTCTGTCCCTCTGTAAACTAACTTTTGTAAAAGTCCCACAAGATGTCACTGTTCTTGCATGCTAGCAGAAGCCTTTCTTCATTTTATGTGGTTTTGGCAAGATACTCTTGGTTTATATTTTTAGTTTAGTCCTGTGATATTTTTGTTGCTGATCGGCTTTAATTTTCTATTTTTCTCCAATAAGTGGCAATTACTTTGAAACAATTAAGAAGAGTCACCAGCACGCAGTTGTTCTGAAACAATATTTTCTTCAGAATTTTGTCTTACACGTTATGATCTCGCAACCATGTGCATAAGATTCAGTAGATCAGCAAAAGCTTAGACTTGGTCATCCTTCATCTATACATCACATCTTCGACATTAGGCAGAAAATGAGAAAAAAACAGAAATTAAACTAGCAGTATGGAAGTGATAGTATTACCATAATACAGCTGTATGCCATACAATCGTATCCATGTGTACAGAATTTACAGTGTTACGTATTAATCCTCAGCATTAAGACTATGAGGTTAGTGTGATAGCAAATGTGTAGATTCTACACACAGATACAAGCCTTTCAAAAGTGGAGTCAATTCTATAGAGTGCCTCCTTTCTTAGAGTGTTTTCAATATACAGCAAAGGTCTAGTTTCAGCTAGCACTTTATACTGATGACTGCAGAAGTCTGATCCAGGTGACTTACTGTCCTGGTTTCAGCTGAGAGGGTTGATTTTCTTCATAGTAGCTAGTGTGGGGATACGTTTTGGATTTGTGCTGGAGACAGCATTGATAATATAGAGATGTTTTTGTTCTGTGGACTTATTGTTGAGCAGTGTTTACATGGGGCCAAGGCCTTTTCTGCTTCTTGCACTGCCCTGCCAGCGGGATGGCTGGGGGTGGACAAGGAGTTGGGAGGAGACACAGACAGGACAGGTGACCCAAACTGACCAAAGGGGTATTCCATACCATATGACGTCATGCTCAGTTTATAAGAAGCTTGGAGGAAGAGAGAGGGGGGGCGGCAGCGTTCGGAGCGATGGCGTTTGTCTTCCCAAGTAACCGTTAAGCGTGACGGAGCCCTGCTTTCCTGGAGATGGCTGAACACCTGCCTGCCCATGGGGAGTGGTGAATGAATTCCTTGCTTTGCTTCGCTTTGCTTGCGTGCGGCTTTTGCTTTACCTATTAAACTGTCTTTATCTCAACCCACGAGTTTTCTCACTTTAACTTTTCCAATTCTCTCCCCCATCCCGATGGGGGGGGAGTGAACAAGCGGCTGCGTGGTGCTCAGCTGCCAGCTGGGGTAAAACCACAACACTTACCTTGCTTTTGAGGTTCAGTCTCTGCAAAACTATGTATACCAGGAAAGTCTGCTTTCTAGTCATGTCACTCAGCCACAGCCCTGTGAAGGGGTAGCGCTACCAAGTCACAGTGGTTTACATGTCACAATAGCAACAGAGAATTTAAGTATTGTAATATGACATCTTTCAGTAGAAAGCTTTAATGTATTGTGGATTTCAGTACAAAGTACGCTAAGTACCATCACAAACCCTGGCTCTTAAAACAGACTAGAATGGTAATGTCTCTGGTGTGCAGGTGAATACATTACTTTGTAAGAATCTCATCCTATTGTCATTTCACATCAGTATATGTCAAGAAGTCTGGAGCACCAGATCAGCTTACATAAACACCGATTTAGGTCTCGGATCTGAAAGTTACACTCAGAGTGTAGTTTTCTTTTGTATTAAATAAATGTTTACTTTTATGAGCTGCTATGTCAGATATGTATTTCTGAAATGTAATCATGTCTCTTTGAAAACATATTTGGAAAACAATTTCAGAATTGGGATAGGATGGAGGAGCAAGATGTGAACGGGGAATATGTTTTCACCAAAGTAACATACATAACAATACCAACCTATTTGGACCATGTTTAATAAGCATATGAGCTAAACATCTGCTAGATTTCTTATGTAGTGTGATGGAAGAACACAGTGAAGAGGAGAGATCCTGCAAAAAAGGAGTGCTGTTAATTATTACAGTGGTTTCTGCTGCTGCTATTCTAAACTTGTGTTCATGTAACTGCTGGAAAACATTTTACTACACAAGGTATTAGTTTGCAAATGGCAGTCAAAATTAAATCCTTGCATACTTAACATAAAATCTGTAGCACTCTTCCATGAATGTGAGTGTTTACACCAGTGTTTTTATGTTCAAACTGAGCTTGCTGACACATACCATCAGAAGTCAGCTGTGTGGTATCTCCTGTTTTCTTCCTAAAATTTGAGTGGTTGTCCAAAAAAGATGCCATTGCTTTTGTATGTGCATAGGAAGTGTGTATTTTGATGAGCCAGCCTGTATTATACACGTCCTCCTACCCTGTGTCCACAAGAGAGTGCGAGCCAAAACATTTTTCAGTCTCCTTTTAAAACGTGTCTGCAAGAGTCAACTCTGCAGTCGGGAACCTTTTGACTGGACACCAGTTCTGCAGGTATTTAAGCAAGAATATTAATATTCACGTATGTAGTGAAACAGCTGTTGGTCATGGGGGTCAACTTCTGTAGGCAAAGAGGAGGTGATTTCCCTACATACTGCTCACTTTTAGGCCTGTTCGTGCATCTTAGAGAGTGGGGATAAGCAGTATAGTCTCCGTACTCTTCTGCAACCTTATTGCTGTGTCAAGGCATTCAGATTACTCGGAGGAAGAACCAGCCTCAGATCTTCTCCTGGTGAGCTAGGCAGTTCCTGGGATCATCTTCCATCCCTACACTGATGTGCACCTCTGCCTTGCTCATTATAGGGTATACTGGAGGGTTCCTTCATTGCTGGAGGTTGGGGCCGTTCATGACCGAACCACCTTTGTTTGCATATTTACTGTCTGAATGATGGTCAGTCAGGCCTGGGGAAGGGCTTACTGTTTAAATGATAATATAGACATCCTGAGAGGCTTTGGAGATGCACTTTTAACAAGGGGACTCCGGGGTGACGTCTTTTCTCACTTTTGCAGAGCTCTCTATCCCTGGGTTTGATATTGGCGAGATAACTTGAAAGAGGTTTGCATCTGTTTCACGCTTGCATCCCTTCACATGTCCCAAAATATTAATGTGGTTCCAACAGCCCCTACAGCGCAAAGGAATTTTGTGTGGAGTATGTGCAAAGGGACAGTAGAGTCTGGGTGGACAGTGCTCCTTAAAAAGTGATAGCTACAGGAGGAGAGGCAGCTGTTCTGCACTCACTACTGGTGCAGAAGCTATTCTTCTAAGTCCTGATTACTCTGACATCCATTTGAATTTTAGCTTCCATGGAGCTTCTCCTTATTTTTGCTGGCTAGAAAGGAAAGAATTGGGCCAGTAGTCTCGTATAACACTTCATTTAATAACCTTTCTGTATCTAAGCTGTTATAATAATAACTCAATTGAAACTTCAAGGCAATCAAAAAAAGCCCTTCAATATGTTAGCCCCCTGTAGAGAGGAAAATCAGTAAAAGTGAACAAAGACGACATGGATTGAACATTACATGTAAAAAAACAGGAGGTGCAATATCTTTAACAGTGTTAAAAAGCATAGGAATTCCTTTTGTAAACAAAACACAGTTAAAGTGAGATACTTCCCAAGTATTAACTACCCAACAGATGCCCTCAGCAGGGTTCACAGCTGTTACTGTGAGTGGGAATTTGCTCAGCCAATTGCAAGCAAAATCCTTCTCAAATAGGGAATTGCACCGAAAGACCTATTTGCTACTTGATTGACCAAAACCATACTTTTGATCAAAATGTTTTACAGCAGAGGTTGTGAAAACGGGATGCCTTGAACAGAATAATGAGAGTGGGCTCCACAGTTGAGTTGACAAATTCTACTTTATTCTCCCATTGCTGACCAGGTTTTAGCAAAACCACGGCTGAGATTTCTCCTTATTGTAGTCTCCTCCTGTCCTGCAGCATGCTTTCAATTTGAGATTGTAATCAGCAATGGTAAACCTCTAAATTGCTCAGAAAAATGAAGATTTGAGGAATACTTGGTCTTTTTGTATTACTGAGCTATAAGAAAGATCATCATCTGCTGTAAAAAGAGGAGATACTATTTTCTATAACTATGATGCATGGTAAGCATTTATGGCTCTGCCTTTATTTCTCTAGCAGTAAACTATATTTAGTTCCTCATCTCTTGACAAAAGTAGTAAGAATAAAAAGGGCTTTGTTATAATGTTCATGTAGCTTTAAACAAGCAGTACACAAACTAGACTATTGTAATTCCTATTTGTAGAACTACTTTCCATTGTTTCTCTATAACATACACATCGAGGTTTTTTCCAAGAGCCGTCTCTGTTTTGTTGTGTTCTGGACTCTAAGCATAAATTTGATTTTGCAAAGTAAACCCCCATTGTGTGGAAGCAAATTATAGATAACTTCTTCAAAAGTCTGTTGAAAATGAACTCCTGGCCATTTGGGCTGGAAGGCTGTGGGATGCTAAGGGATGAGCAGACCTGTAAGGAATAAGTGCATGTACATATGTTTTGTATTTATTGCAGTCATCTGTTGCCTGTTTGAAGGACAGATCTGGGAATTCTTGGACAAGATGGTCCCTTGAGGAGAACCTGTTGCATGTACTCAGTGGAGGAAGATGAGCTGTTGTCTCCTCTGTGGGTAATCACTGGTTGCTGCCTTCGCATGCCATTGAATTCCAAACTTGCCTGCAGGAACACAGCTATGTATGCACTTCTTCCCACAGCCTCTGGTTCCCAGAGTACCTTCTCCCTGTATCAGGATACTGACTCTTCCATCACAGTCCTTTGAATATAAGTCTGTTGCTTATCATCCCAGATGAACGGAGTAACCTAGCTGTAGGAGGTATTTTTTCCATCTGAGTGTCATAAGCACGATAGATGACAAAACGTACGTATTTATCCCTATCCAAATGCAACTAAAGCAATTGTCGGCATTCTACAATTTAAAACAGACAAACGTACAATTCTATCAAATTCTAGGAAAGAGCTGAAGGAAAACAAGATTTACTGGCTTTGAGACTTCTACCCTATGGCTGTAGTGGTTAAGCCTTGCTTATAGGTGCATTTCAATTTTTGGCGTAAACTTCTTCACTGTGAGAAAATAAACATTTCAAGATATTTTTAAAAAGATCTATTTTTAAAAAATTTCCTAGCTAGAGGCCTTTACATTACCTTCCCATCTGTGTGATGCTAGTTATAATTGTGCTAGGTATTCTGATGTTATATTTGGTACTAGAATAGATGTAGGGTTGAGAGTTGAAAGCAACATATGAAGATGTCTGTGCATCTGATTGATAGGAATTGAATGTTAAAGTGAAGAAAAAAAAACTTAAGAAATAATTATCTTGTAGTGGTTTTGGCTTATGTGTATTGTGTGAGCTTAGAAATAAAAGGGGGAAGAAATCTGCTCACAGTAACTTTGATTGGTGACGCCCTTTAAACGTGCAGACTTAAGGGCAAGAAACCCCACATGGAAATCTTATTTTTTAAAAAAAACCTACACAAAAACACACCATTCAATAACATTTTCAGAAAATAAGCCTTTTAAGACAACCCACACCTGAAAGCCTGGAACTACTGAGGGAAATCACATTTTTAACAACCCATCTCAGGAACACAAGCCCGAGAGAAACAATTTCAGTCAGTCAAAATGCCATGCATTTCTGCCTAGCTCTGCTACTGAGTCTGGCCCTGCGTGTGTTAGAAGAGATTTTTCCTGACCAGGATGGGCTCTGCCAGTAACATCAAGCGGGATCCCTGCATGTTTGCCTGCTGTCACGTTCCATGTGCATTGTCGTGTTATCCCAAGAACAGCAATCGTACGAAGGTGCCTCCGTGCTTGGGTCCAGCTGTGCCCACTTGCATGTCGAGAGACAGGTGTAAGTAGTCCCCAGCCAGAGAAGTTGTCCAGTTGCTGAAGCCATCAGCTTCTGTGTAAACTGGTTTGTAGTGCTGCAAGAGAAGCAGGGCAGAGAAAAATAAGCTATCTCTGTATAACCAGCAGATTTCTTTTGGGGGGAGCTGGAAGAAAGCCAAGCTGCTAGTCAGATAACCATGCTACTAGCTTACCATCTGTCCAAAAGCAATTACTTGGAAATGGCAGGTGAGGTGAGAGAACGAGGTTATAGCTCAGCTGTAATGCAGAGCCAGCCCGAGTCACTGATCTAGTACTTGGCAGCGTGAGAGTCTCTCTTCTTGACACGCAGGTAACTCACTCTGTGAGTTCAGATGTACCAGCATGGTGAGTGATGGCGTTCGCTGCAGGAGAATCAGGGAAAGGCTTAAAGCAAAACCTGCCCTAGAGGCAGCTACCTCAGGACACCAGAGCGGAGATGTTTGAAACTGCATGTTCTCGTCAGCCCCAGGAAATGCCTTCTGAGGCAGAAGGCTGGGGGAGAAAATGAAAGCATGTGGGGAAACTTAATTTTGCCTGAGACCCAACAGAGACATCCCCCTCTACCCTCGCCCCCACCCTGTACTGCATTGCCCAGTGTGGTGGAAAATCCAGGCTGTGCCATGCTGCGGGGTCAGTGCAGCTCTCCGCAGCTTCCACCTCTGGTTCACCAGCGTGGCAGCAAAGGGTTTACTGTTTGAAGGTGTTGAATTCCTGCTCTTTCTGTTTTACCCTGTACCCGGCTACTTTGCTGCCTGCCATGGTTAGCAGAGGGAGCTAGTGACTCCCAGTCCATCGGGGGAAAAATCAGAAGGCTGCTTGCAGTTATCTTGAAGGAGCACTAAGCCAAGTCTGGGGCTTGTCTGTCTGGTCCTGTTACCCAACGCTCGGCATGGAGGTACATCCCCTGAGCACAGTGTGCTGCTTTGGCGCAGGTTGAAGTCAGACCCTACACTCATAGCAAGCCACTTGGAGCCACCTTGGGGACATCAGGAGGTCTCCCTCACGAGCTGGTCTTCCTGCAAGCCTTCTTGTAGATCATTGCATTGCCCCAGCCATTTTTCAGCACCTTCCCACCATTTCTGCTTGTGTTCTCCTCCTCTGAGTAACCTGGGTGTCTAGGGCCTGTTTGAAATTGCAGCCTGCTGATTTTGTAGCTGTTGACTCAAGCATAGTCACATCTGCATGTAGGTCAGGGTTGGTGACTATAGTCAAGACTTCATTTATTTGTGTTGTATTTATTTTTAAAGATGGGACACAAATTCCATGAGAGACAGACTCATCTGGTGATCATGTGAAGAGGGTGACTGAGTAGCTGCTCACTCCTGGCCCAGCTGCTTTCGGGTGAGCTGGATTCAGCACATGTGCTTCCAGTTCAGCTAAGGGAGAAATTTTGGAGGGAAGACATCTGATAAAAATTCCTCCAGCAACTCAAGGAAAACATGAAAAACAAAGACCTCTCCATAGTCTTTCTTGATACCTGCCAGTCCTGTTTGAGTCCCAGATGTCTCCCAGCTCTTCTACTTTGCATCCCTCCTTTTCTGGTTTGATAGTTTTCCAAGGCATAAAAAATGTGGGAACTTTATCTGTTCTTAAGAGAAAGAAAAAACGGGAGCTGCTTGCGAGTCTGGAATACAGCACAGTTAATCATCAGCTTCATATTATGTAAATTTCAATGAGAATATCAAAACTCGAGGCAGGAACTAAGAACTTAAGAGATACGAGGCAGGTAAAGGGGAAAGACTAATAATTTCCATGGTTTTGCCCATACAACAATTTCTGTTCCCAGTTGGAGGAGCTCTCCACCAGAAGTGACTGGTGATTTTAAATGCTACTATTTTTAAGATGTTTGCTTTGTGAGTAGGAGTCCAGTTTCAAAAAAAAAATGCTGAATACTCACTATGCAAGCCTTCGGTCTGTTGGTGGATATCAAGCTAGACAACAGAAATGATCATCAGAAGGGAATAAAAAGAACAGTATAGGAGAAACAAATAGATATTTGTTATTGGTATTGCATTATGGGCCGTGAGCAGGATGACAGAGATGATGATACAGGCTCTGGCTCTTCAGAGAGAGAGGAAGAGCCTCTTTACCCATTAATTAAGAGATTGGCAAAAGAGAAGGTTTTGCCATCACTGAGAATGGATGGAAGTGAGGAAAGATGACAAGAACAGCGAGATGGGGCTAGAGCCAGTGTGTAAGGAGGAAGGTCCTAGGACCTTCCCAAGTGAGGTGGGAGGTCTCTCCTTGGGAGGAAAGAAATGGTACCTTTTTCTTACAAGTAGGCAGAACTTTCATCAAGGTGGTAAACCTGCTAACTTAAAATCTTGTGCATATGGGGGCTTGATGGTGTCATTTACACAAAGCGTGAAGGAAGGACTTCACTTTTAACCTGAGACTTGATCATCCCACTTCTGTTTGTGTGGCACTTCACCTTACGGATTGCTTCACTTGTGTTTTAATTTTTTTCAAGAAAATACAGCATGATTTTTTGCTATATTCAGAAGTGGTCACTCTAAAAGTTAGCTGGTTAACTTCAGTGCCATTCCATACTTGTCACTGAATTCCTTCTCATCCTACTGAGTACTGCAATCTTACACAAATATGTGCACTTCTGAGTATAGGAAATACATCTACAGCAGCTTCTGTCCTGTTCAAAGCTCTGACTTGGTATTCTGGCTTGGTACTGGTGTGAATGGGTCCTACCTCCTGCTCTGCCTCCTTACATTGCCCCGTGAGTTACTGTACCATGGCCTGGCTATCAGTTCTTTGCTTTGCCTGTTTTCCAGCGCATGAACTGCTTGAGCACTTGTTAATCCTGTCAATGGAAAGCACGGTCACACTGTCAGAGGTGATTACCATGGAGTTTAATCGATAGAACTGAAGTTTCTTAGCACAGCATTATGATTGAAATAGCTGTAAACTAGTGCTAGGGAGTCCGAGGTGGAGAGAGAGAACGATGGTGCAACTCTCCATGCCAAGCACGCTTTCACGTGCCACTTGCCCTTTTAACCCAGCCAGAAGCAGCACCTGCATCCTTTCCCTTCTAATTCAGCATCTGTACTTTCCAAAAATGGTCTTGGGTTCTGTTTGAATGACTGATGCATTTAAGTAGGCCAGAGTCAACATCAATAAATATAGGGGGTTTGCCTTACTGTTTTATTTCTAAGGGAATTGTAGGAAATTTCTTGTGAAAGCTGGTATTTTTACACAAGCCAGAAGGGGGCGGTGGAAGCTAACAAATAAGTAAAATCCCGCATTCACTGTCGCCATAACCAACCAAAAAAAAATAATCCCATCGTTCAGGGTACACAGTGCCAGTTTTCTAAAATTGTGTTTCAGTAGCACAGGAAAGAAAAGTTTTGTTAATGGCTTAGTCTTAAATCTTCCAGACGAGACAGAAATCACTGTCATGGAAAGGATTTATGTCCAGTGCAGTCATTGTCAGACACCATCATCCCAACGTCTGCCGCTGGGGATGCAGTCTCCACCTGACAGGCTAATTTATCAGTGAGGGTGTTGAAAGTTGGAGGGGTTTCTGACAGCAGTCCATCTAGGCTGGCTTCAAAAGAAAGTCTTGGGCATTTGGAGCTTTTACTTTCTGAAGCGAGTTTGTGGTTTCTATTGAACTTATAATTGGGTCAAAAGGAGGAGAAAAAACCCTTGAAAGAAAACTACCCCGGGTAGTGTTTACTGTGATAATCTATGGATGGTGTTTCCATAGCTGTGGAGACAGCTGGGTTAGGATAGACTTCATGTCAAGGCCCTCATTAACCACTTTTTTGCCAGATTTGCTGGCCAATAGTGCCAACCATCAGAAACAACATGTTCCTGTGCTCCTAGCAGGGCAGGATGTTTCATCTCAGCAAGACATTCCCTCTCCTCGCCACTTCCAAATCATTGAAGTCCACAGGACTGCTGTGCCAAGCCTAGCATTGTGGTTGGGTCCATGAGCCAACATCCTGGCAGCCCTTCCCCTGCCTCCTCCTGCCCCACTCCAGATCTTTGCACCAATGTTCCTGAAAGACTCTCATCACTGAACTGGGAGCTCATGTTTTGTCCCCTCCATACTTATCCCAAGCTGATCTCTTACTACCCTGCCTTTACCCTCCTCTGATCTACCACTGGTAACAGCCTTAAACCCTAACTGGGCTGTTCATCCAAGCTCCTCAATCCCAGGATATGAGAGGTGTCTTTTACTGAGCTTTCTACTCAGGCAGCAGTCACCCTGAACCACCTTCAGATCCTTCCTCAAGACAAATTTTTACCCTGTGGTCACCAACTCTAGCCAGCCATGAACTCCAAATGGAAGAGATGATAGCGCTGTGTGTGTGTATGTGCCTGTGCGTGCAGAATTTCTGGGGCCTCTTTCTGTCTGATTCCTTGGGTCACTCTATTGATTGGCATTCAGAGAACAGTGACCGGAGACAGGAGCTTCCAGATGAGGTACTCCAGAGCTCCATGCAGCGCTGGACCTCTGCAGCCCAGTGAAGGTCCTCAACGAGTGGAGGAGCTTTCCAGGGGCAGGAGCAGAGGCTACGTTTTGGTCCTGCTAGAGGTTGCTGGCCACTTCTGTAAAATCGGTCTGCATCCACTGATTGGAGTGCAGCCAGCAAAACTTGGTGTCAAATCCTAGACTTCCAGACTTGACAGCTTTGACTCATGTAACTTGAGAAACACCAAGAAAAGTATTTCATTGTGGCACAGCTCTTACGGACTGCTCAATGCATCGGTGCTGGGCAGCAAGCAGACAGCAGCCCTTCAGCAGTAAATGCAAGTGGCTTTAATCTCAAAGACTCACCTCTAGCCACGGATTCTTCAGCAGAAGTCCCAAAGTGTCCCATGAACCAACTTTCAGCCCTAGTCTTTGATCTGACTTTTCACACCTGCCTTCCCCAGAGTAAGGTTGGTGGATAGATCCAGCCTGCATCGGCAGGTCAGGGAGGTTGTTCTGCTGTTGCTCTACCTCTTAGCTGAACTGTCTGCGCGTATCTGCCTATGCAGTTTGTTGTCCCTTGCACCACACACATGTCTGTGGGGAGCCTCCTTCTCACACACCACAGCTGAGAGGCTGCTTTAATTTTGTAATTCACTTAGTGTGTTTAAAAAGCAACCTGAAAATAAATTTAATTGGGACTCTTGGGAGGAAGGGAGTAGGGAGAGGAAAGTCCTAGAAGCAAAGAAGAGGAAGAGATTAATTTGTATCATCTTCATGTTTTTCTTTAACTGTTCCAGGCTCGCATTTGATATATCTGCATTAACTTGAGGTGGGACAGTCTGTCAGTGAGACCTGAGCCACAGAGCAGACCCAGTGCCTGGTGTCAGCAGGTCGTGTGCTTTCGTAATGCTTGTGGTTTCACTATTTTGCTAGAACACAGTTTAGAGCAGAGGAATCGTGAGGTGCCTTCTGGCATTTTTTCTTAACAATGAGGAAAATGATTCTCTGGCTTTGCAGAGCTGAGAGTCTCATGTTTGAACTGCTGGGTCTGAGGAGTTCATCCTGAAAAACTTTTGCATGGCCTTTGAAAAGTCCAGCTCTGCAATGTGTGCCAAGCAACTGCAATGACTTAACACATTTGGTTTTCAGAGACTTGACTGAGGGATCCTAGATAGAAGGTTGACCCTACTAATGTTTGCAAATGTGTCTTGTTGTAGTTGCTAGTGAATTTGCACTCTCACATACAGCTGCAGATGCAAGAGGAGAGATGGAGTTCTTCCTGAGTCTTTCTAGTTCTACATACTCATTTGGAAATCAATTTAATGCATTTTAATTGCCTATTTTTCTCCTTGGTTTTCTCTTTATGGCTACACACCAGCAAAAAATAATAATAAGGTAGAGTCTAGCCAGGCAGCCTGCTTGACTCAAGAAGATTTTAATTTTCAGGATTTGTTCTTCAAGATAGCTATTTCAGCATGCAGGGATGTCACAAAACAAGAATGCTGCCATTAGCTAATGGAACAAGTAAGTCATTGGGCTCGTAAGTCATTTTGTTACATGAAGAACCAAACACTTATATCCTTGACCAAACTACAGGTGTCTGGGAATCCATTTCAGGATTCAGGATTTCATCCCCTCGGTCAAATCATCACTATAAAGAAAACACCTATTGTGCCTGAAATATGGTGTGAAAAGAATGAGGGAGATGATAGAATTCAAGCTGTGAGGAAGGAAAGGTGTGCATTAAAAGCCCAATCTCTTGCCAGCCTTTTGTGATCCCCCTGGTAAAGACAAGCTTCTTGCTCTGCGAAGCTGATCAAAGGGCTTCTCGGAAACCCCTCATCCATGGAGCATTTCTGCGAGAAACAGGATTTAGCTGAGGTCTGTGGCATCCCTGGACAGCCAGAGCAGGCAGGGTTGCACAAAGTTGGACTGGGAGTTAGGATCAAAGCCAGCCCACCACTGAGGTGT
The DNA here is from genome assembly GCF_011004875.1 of Balearica regulorum gibbericeps. Taxonomy (NCBI): domain Eukaryota; kingdom Metazoa; phylum Chordata; class Aves; order Gruiformes; family Gruidae; genus Balearica; species Balearica regulorum. The sequence goes on from NC_046185.1 coordinate 104,226,813, forward strand.
CACCGACTCTGCAGCTGGTACAGTTCAGCTGTGACCTGGGCACCGCTGAATACAGTATCTGAAACTTGCCATCGCTATTGAAGTAGTACACTTCAGGCAGCTGGAGACATCTGCGTTCAGCATCTGCATCGTAGCCCTTCATTTCCAATAGGGCGCAGTTTCCTATAATTTCATCTTTTAGGCTGAAAAGCTCCAAGTTTCATCCCTGTCCAAGGCTTCTGTCTTTGGAAAGACTGAGAAGCTCAATGTTTGGTGAAAATAAGAGAAGAGGAGAGTATATTGCTTTACACCATCGGGCTGCAGTTCATCATTACCTACTTTACATGAAATGTAAAGGATGCTCCTCAACGGTGCATAGCCACAAGTGAGTGAATAAAACCTTGCCACCTCATTTCATTACCTGGAAAACATTTCCTTTCTCCCTCGATACCTCTCATCCCCTGGGTTGATCTATCATGTTGAAAGTACTCGGGAAAGGGGGAGCAGAGACTGGTGTTTGCAAGTGTCTGGCACAAGGGGCCATCATCAAAACTGCTGCTAGAGTAATCCAAATCCTATTCATAAAGTTTGTGAAGGTGAGCCCAGAAAAGTTTAAAGCAATGATTTTCTGTTTGCTGGAGTTTAACAAGGTTACTGACTCTGCATCAGAAAATAAGGTCAGTAAAAAATATGCAAGTATTGGAGTATCAATATTAGAAGGATAAACTTGGGTTAGAGAAAAGTGCAATAAATAGGACTGTGCACATGAAGAGAGCTAACAGGCCAGAGCTCCTGGGGCTCAGTGCTGGGACTTGTTCTGTTCAAGAGTTTTGTACAAATGAGCCCGAGGCTGGCACGATATGCTGGGTGTCCAGATGTGGATGACATCATGATAGGAGGGGAGGATGCTGATAAATTTCAGGAATGCACCAGACTACAGGAGGATTTGGAGACACTGGGGGAACAGGCTAATACAAAGGAATTCAGTATTACACAATGGAAGTTTATTCGTTTAGGGAGAACCAATAGCACATTTAAATGCAAGTTTAATGAACTAGAGCAGGAGAAAACTAATGAAGGAAAAGACTTGGGCTGGTGCTGAGGAGCAGTAGGGATAGTAGGAGCCCATCAAGTAAATAATAGCACAGCTGAGATTTTGGAAAAGGGAACCCATGCCGCAGCTGGGGAGTCCAGGACTTCACATTGGGTCACCGATTTCATGTGGCAACCAGGGTGCTCTCGGCATTGAACTCAGAGTCTGAAACAGGCCAGTCCCTGTTCTGTGCGCCAGAACACGGAGGCAAGAGGAGATGCTACCACAGCACGTGTCTTTGCGGAGACAGCTAAGGACATGTTTGGGCCTCAGGGCACTTGGTTGAGACCACAGCTCAACAACGTGCGCTGCCTTTGGTGTAAATCAGATCAGTCTGGGTCTCCTCTGGCTGCAGGGGCAGATGCACTTGGGGAGGGGAGAGGACAAGAAGGACTTACAGGGACCTGGTGCTAAAAGCAGACTTTCCACAGCACATAGAACTTACAGGCTTATCGAGAGGGAAATGAGCCCCTTTTGCAGTGGAAGAGCCATGTGCAGCACTTCCTAACTCCTGCCCATCACAGGCTCAGCCACTGGCCCCTGGGCTGCCGGGTGAAGCAGCACCGCTGCACAAGCAGCCAGCCCGGGCCTCGCGTCCATCCTCCTGAGTCACCGCTTCCACAAAGCCTCCTGCAGCAACCCCGCTCCCGCAGCTGAAACGTAGACATCTGGAAAAAACTGCTTTGCACTGCCTGAAAACGAAGGTGTGAACCCGTGCCTCGGAGGATGAATGAGGTGAAAGCTGCCATCCCTACAGCGTGTAGGAACCGATACCTGCCATGGGTCCCAGTCTCCTGCAGACATCATGAATCTGATGTTTCCCTTCCTCCAGAGAAGACTCTGCTCTGCAGCCAGCTTGAGTCCCTGTGTACCCAACCAGCCTTTCTTTCACTAGGTACCTTTGAGCGAGGCAAAAAACTTGTTACCAGCCTCTGTACCAGCAACTGGGGAAGTCTAAAACACATGAAATATTTCTGGAGCTAAAATATATTGTCTGGTAGAAAATTTTGCCACTGCTCCTTTGCAAGTCTGTCTACACTGCGTAAGTATAAAAATTTGTCAATTTTTTTAGTACTATTTTACAAACAGAGCGTTATACATGCTCTTAGTTTTTAACCACCCAGTGTACTGTAGACTTAATTGGTAGTGTCCAGGAAGAAATGCGGAGTATCAGTATTTTCACTTTTGATGGTTGTTTTGTCGAGGGGAGTACCTGGTGCGACCCCAGGGTAATGCAACAGAGCTGGGATTCAGCCCACTGCTGGTACCCACCATGATCCGGACCAGCCATGGAGGGGGGTTGCTGCACATTGACCCCAGCCAGCAGCGAGGGGTTCGCCCAGAGCAGAAGGGGCATACCTGCCCGCGATTCTGGTTTGTAGAAGGGGCAAACCCAAAAGGAAATAAAGTGGCACTGACGCAGCATGTATCATTATGAAATTATTTCTCTGAACTAATGTCTTGGTTTAATTCAGTCGCACCTTTCTGTATACGGGTCTGGTGTGGCTGTCTGATGCCTGTCTTGATTTTAAAAAGTCGGTGTCTGAACGAGTGACTGTAGCTCCAAAAAGGTTTAAGGTCCTTTGCCTGCAGTCCCTGGCTGCGTTCCTAAATAGTCGTTTAAAAAAGAGTCTACTAAATCAAAAGCCAGGTAAATCAACAGAGCACTCAACGTCGTAATGAGACCGGTTATAAGGTAAATTACAACATTATTCAAGCACACAGAATTCCTCCTCTGGCATTTCTCCTGCTAAGTGCAATGTGCCTTAAAAGCGGGGAAATGATTTCTGGCAGCATGTGAAAGAGGCTGTGTCTGGGGGATGGGAGGATGAGCCCAGCCCCTGCCTTTGCATCAACTTCTAACTTTGGGGGGGCTTCGGGCAGCAGCTGGCCACCGCTCAGCTGTGCTCCGTGCCTTCTTTGAAAGGTTCATGGATGGGTTTTCAAAATGGTGCAGTACCGGCCACAAACACTGGCCATGTGCTCTCTCAATTTCCAGCAAATCTTGTTACAATTTTCAAAGCAGGGGATTAGAAAGACTTTAATTAGGGACTTGGTTAGGGAGGCTTGAGACTTATAAATCTTTTGTTACAATGAATGAAATTCTGAACAGATGCTGATGCTTTTGAAGCTGCCAAGACCCAAAAGATGGGCGCACAGACCCTAAGGAGATGGCCATTATTATATACGTTAGATATAAAAGGCTATAAGGATATAAGGGCAAGAAGCCCAAAACAGAACAAAATTTCTGGGTAGCTTTTTCTGATCCATATGTTTGATTATGGGATTCTGTCCACTTATTGTAAGAAAATATTTGATATTGGTAAACATTGGAGAGAGAGGTTCCCCCCCGCCCTACTCTCAAAACACATTTATGCAGATGAAAGATTCGCATTTTATAGGAGACCACGCCAAGGAACAATTTGTCCCAAGTCTTGCAAGCAGGTCAGGGTACAAGTCAGGAACAGCAGCCCTACCTGTCTGTTGTGCTGTGCTACTAACGTGTATCCTCTGATGAGGCGATAACTAAGGCATTTTGGTTGAATTAGAGGTTCCCTGAGAAATACTGTAGCTACTGTGGTACAAAGCTCCATGCAAATCATCCCTCCCAGTCTGATGAGCCCCAAAGAAAAGGAGAGAAAAGCAAAATGCAGGAGGGAATACACACACTCCCACGACTTAATATAATGAGAAACTAATCTAGTAAGCATGAATCAGACTCTTCAGTGATTAAAACATCCTGTGTAAATACTCCACAGGTTTTGGGGTGGTTTTTTAAAGGACAGCAGTACATTTACATGCAAGAGCTGAGGACAGAGGGCAAATATATACCTTTGCTTGCAAAGAGGAACAGAAGGGGTAAAAAGTGATCAAAAAGTGCCCATTCAAGCCTGCGGTGCCTGCGGTTTGGAGGAAGCGCATGTTGGACAGCCAAGCTGCCACAGGCGGCTCCAGCGTTGGGCAGGTGCAGCCCAGTACAAACTGGTCACCCTCAGGGCAACGGAAAATCGATGGGAACCCAAAAAGGCTATGTTGTAAGACAGAGGCTCCATGGCCTGCTCTATTCCCCGCTGCGCTACATCCTCTTCAGCCCAAACTCTCGCCCCAGACAGCTGCTTCCCGCCAGGCAGAGCCGTGCCGCACTGCCTCCCACAAGCATTGCCTCGGCGTGCAGCCACACGGACAAGTTTCTCAGCCTGACCTGGGCCACGCAAGGCACCACGCGCTCAGTCTCAGCCAAGGCGGAAAGGTAGAGCAGGGTAGATGAACTGTCCCTGGCAATTAACCTAATTACTGGCTAAAAGCAGCAAGTGCTTTGTCTTCAAGCACAGCTGCCTCTGCCGCAGCGTGAGGGAAGGGGAGCACCAGCTCACCCCCTCCTCCTTGCTGTGGGATGCATGGATGGAGGGCCTGCCCAGGGAGCACGTACAACTCTCTGCAGTGGAGATGGACCATGATAAAAGAGGGATCAGCAGAAGCGTTTTGTGGAAAGCTGGAGAAGGCTGGCTGCATGGCGGTGAAGGGGGGTGAGACACAGCCTGGCACAGCACTGAGGACAAGGGAGGGTTTCTTGCTGGGGTACGCATCTGCCCAGCTCTGTGTATCCAGCGGAGCAGAGCCTGCTGAGGTTCCCCCTCCCCAGCTCTGCTGTGATGTACCCACAAGGGATTAGGGCTGGTCGGTGAGGGACCAGCCTTGGACACAGGGAGTCATGTCTGGTTTTAGTGCCTGATCTGCCATGCAGTGATTCCCACATGGGGAGAAGAGGGGTGATGGGGAGCGAGGCAGCAGGAGCAGCCTTATCTCCCTGTTGTGCACCGCCAACCTCTCCCTGCACACCAGCTGTGGTGGGCAGCACTGTCACCCTGTGGCCCAGGGGAACACTTGAGGTGAAGCTAAATGCAGAGACCTGCCTCTTCCATCTTGCACCTGGGAGGTGAAGAAGTGCTACGGAAGAGCTAGCCCTGCCTCAAAAGGGAAAGGGGATCCCATTTCAGGTCCCCGCTGACCTAGCACTGGAGGTCACCATAAATTGCTCCAAATACTCCAAAGACTTTGTAAAATGTTCTTCTTTTTTCTTCTGTGGAAAGAGTTGTAGGTTTGTGTGTCGGAAAGTCCAAATTAATTAAGGCCAACTGTAGCCATAGCAATTACAGGTAGGGTTTAGCCAGCAGATGTTGGAAAGCGAAGAAAACAATGCAGGGGCCGGCCAGGCGCACGCGCCTCGGCGGCAGCGCAGAAGAAAGGGCTTGGCATCTGGGCAGTGGCTTTTAAAAACGGCCAGGGCGCATTTGCTACAATAATCCACTGAAACAACAGCCGTCTAAAAATAAGGTTGTTTTCTGTACTAAGCTCCTTTTAACTTCATTAGTCATCACCAGCTCCCAAAATAAGCTCCGTGTAACAGTCTCTCCTAGTAGCGGCTGTAAACAAACTTGGGGAGGCGGGAGGGAGGCGCAGGGGAAAGGGAAGAGGAGCAGCGGGCGGAGGCGGGGCGGCGGCGGGCGGCCCGGGGGCGGCAGCGGGGGGCGGCGGGGGCGGCAGGGCCTGGGCCGGGACCGGGACCGGAGCGGCGGGGTCGGGGCGGGGGGCGGCCGCGGGCCCCGCGCTGCGCCGCCACCGCCGGCTGCCTGCGCCGGCTGGCGGGGCCTTGGAGCGGAGCCACCGTGGTCCGGGCAACGGCATTAAACAGGAGGAAACAGACGGGGGATTCCGTCATTTCAGCGGGGAGCGGGGGGGGGACGGGCAGGAAAGGAGAGTCCCGCCGAGGGGAGCGCGGCTCCCGGCCGCCCGCCCCGCGCCTCACCCCCGCTCTGGCCTCCCGGGAAGGCGTCGGGATCTCCCCCCCGCCCCCCACCGCCGTCGGGCAGCTCCGGGAGCCGCCCAGGCGCACGCGGGACCGGGGAGGAGCGGCCCCCGCCTCGCCTCCGCCCCGCCGGTAGCGCCGAGCGCCGCCGCGCCACACCGGGGCCGCGCCGTCGAGGGGAGGCGCTGCGGCACCGCCCCGCGCCCTCCCGCAGCGCCCCCTGGCGGCGCCCCGGCGCGGCGGGGGCCCGGCCCATCCCGCTCCGCGGCCGCTCCGCACCTCTGCGCGGGGGGCCAGCTCTGCGCTCGCCTCGTCCAGGCGACCCACCCCGGCTCCCTGAGGGGAGGCCTCGAGGTTGGGGACCATGCCGCTGGGGGCTTGAGGGTTTTTTCCCTCTTTTTTTTCCCATTCAGTTTTCCTTGAAAGAAAAGCGTCGCCCTTTTTGTTTTGGTTTTTCCCCACCAGAGGGGACGGCTGGGTCCAGGGAGGGGTGTGGGGGGTGTGACTGTGCTCCTCGGCGGGCGCGCTCTTTGGTGGCGACCGTCTTCCACCGTGATTTAGTGGAGGTAGCTCGCCCCGAAGAATCAGCCGCGGCCTCCTGTTCCCCAGGAGCAGACAGGATTTCGTTTATATTGGGTTTATTTTCAACCACATATGGGTGTCAGGCACTAGATTTATGATTATTTTTTTTCTTCATACACCAGATATGCTCAAAACCACCCCAACTCTCCGCACGCTGCCGTCCAATTCCAACAGGAAAGTATGGTCCCCTCCTGCCAGCTCTGGGGGCAGAGGGAGGACGAAGGGGGAGCGCGGAGCGAGGGGAACGGGGCTCGAAGCGGCGGAGGCCGGGGCGGCGCGGCCCCTCTCGGCAGCCCCCGCCCGGGCGGCTCCTGCCTCTGACGGGGTGTCACGGCCCCGTCGGGGGCCGGGCCGGGGCATCCCGGAGGTGAGAGGTGGGAGGAGGAGTCGCTGCGGGTTGGAAACCTCTCTTTCCCCCCGCTACGAAGTGATGAGATACAACTGTGTTGCTGAGATATTTACAGAATAATAATAAATAAAATAATAATAATAAATCTGGAGCGACTGAAACCGAGTCCACCGGGTCTGTTAGTAATTTAGCAGAATGGGATTTTCCTTTCTCTCGCCTGCCAGTTGATGCTCTTTTCCAAATTTCCACAGCGGGGGAAGCCTGCGATTTTTTACATAATGATTTCAGCATGCGAGGCTGCCTCGCTTTTTTTTTTTTCCCCCTCCCTGCCTGCCTCCCTCTCTCCCCCGTCTGCCCTCCCTCCTCTCCTTCACTTCGCGACCCCGGCGCGCCGCCCGTTCCCTCGAAGAGGGTACTCGGCTCCCGCGGGCTGCGGAGACCCCGCAGGCGGTGGCTGGGCCCGGGGCTGGGCGGCCGTAGTGCCCCGCGGAGGGGCGGGCGGGCGGCGCGGCGGCCGGGGCCCGTCGGTGCCCGCCGGTGCCCGCCTCCCGCTGGCCGCCCGCCGGCGGCGGGGCCGGGGCCCGGCTGACATCACGGGGCCGGGGCGGGGAGAGGGGCCGGGAGGGGAAGGGAGGTGGGGGGGTGTTTTCCAGCTTTAAAAAGGCGGCGCCGGGCGCGCAGCCCTGCGTCAGAGCGAGACTTCCCCCGCTCCGCACACTCACTCGCCCCCGTCCCCCGCCTGCGGCACCCGGCGGGCGGGCAGCGCCCGCCGCCCCGTCCCGCCGCCGCGGCGCGGGCAGTGCCTCCGAAGTCCCCACGCACACCCGCCCTCCTCTCCATGCCCCGGCCCCGGGGGGGCGGCGGCGGCGAGCTCCTGTGCCTCCGCGGGCGCGGCTACCACGCCGGGGGCGGCGCGGCCCCGGCCCCCGGGGCGTGAAGGCGGGCGGGGGGTGCGGGCGCGGGGCAGGCGGCGAGGGGCCGGCAGCGGCCCGGGGCGCGGCGCCGGGGCTCCGCCGCCCCGCCGGGTGGATGCCAAGCGCTGCCCCGCCGGCCGCCGCCGCGCCGCCGTCGCGGGACCCAGCCAGCGGGAGAGAGAGGCCGGCGGCGGCCCCGCAGCGCGGTGCCCGCCCGCTCGGCAGCACCATGAAGGCGGCGGAGGAAGGTAACGGGCGGCGCTGCGGGCGGGCGGGCGGAGGGCGGCGGTGTCCCCCGGTGTTTCCCCGCGGCGGCCCGGCGGTTTGCCGGCGGCCGCTTGCCAATAGGTGTCTCCTTCGCCTCTCGCACGGCGCCGCCTCGGCCGCGCCGCCGCTCCCGGCCGCCTCCCGCCGGGCCCGGGCCCGCTCTCTGGCCCGCTCCCGGTGCCGGCTCGGCCCGGCGGGGCAGCGCGGCGGCGGCGCTGCATCGCCCTCGCCGCCAGCGCGGGGCTGCGAGAGCGCTTGGGGTCCGGTCGGGGGAAGGCGCTGCGAAGCGGCTCGGGGATTCCCTGCCCAGACCCGGGCTTGATTTTGGAGGAGGTCGGAACGCACGCTGTAATTGCAGCCATCCCTCGCTCTTGGGAAAATGAGGGAGCCTCCTAAAAACGCGGGTTCCGGTCAGCGCCAGCGACCAGCCCTCCCCGGCGCACCGAAACAGGAGGGCACGCTGCGGCTGGCTGCGGGGCTCCGCCGCCCCGGGTCCTCCGGGCCCCCGGGGGTGTGGGCTGCCCGCCGACGCCGGCCCGGAGCCGAGGGAGCGCTTGCCCCGCGACCCTGGCTCTCTGTCGCGACTTCTTTCGATGCCCCGTAGTAACCCTGCTGCGAAAAGTGCCCTGAAAACAGAGCGGCAAAGTTTCTAGAGGGAAGGATCGTGGGCGCGGGGCTTGGGAAGCGCTTTGCGGGGGGCTGCTCCTCCGGGCTGAACTTGGTCCTACCAGGGGCAGCGTTTGGCTGGAGTCGGGACCGGCTTCAGCCTCTCCTGTGCCAGTGGGACATTTTTCTCTCCCGGAGCATCGTTACCCAGCACTGCTCTGCCCACTGGCGAAACTTTCGCACCTCGTTTTTCTCTGCCAGCGCCATTGGGCACCACCGCGCCGCCTCGCCCCGGGAGCGGGACCCCGCAGACGGTAGCCGGGCATCACCTCCGCGCCGCAGCAGGTGCGGGGCAGCTGCCGGCTCCCCGCCGCGGGCCCGGGAGCAGCCTTCTGCCACCCCCCATCCCTCCCCCTGGCTCCCAAGTTTCCTTCCGATCTGGTGGTGCTGTCGCTTTGCTGCTGGGGCTAAAACGGCCTGCCGGGCTCGGGCTGGGCACAGCGAGCCCGCACATCGCGGAAAGAGAAAGTTGTGAAGAAGTGGGGGGGGGGGGGTCGCGTCCATGTCCGCGGTGTTTATTTCGCAGCGTGGGACAACGGGGCTCCCTTCCCCGGGTTTGTTCCAGAAAAGCCGGACGGGCGCTCAGGACCCATCTTTTCTTTCTTTTTTAACACAGATGTTTTCACTCCAGGGGTTCATTTCAGTTGACAGGACTCGGCCAATGCAAAAGCTACAAACGCGGCTGTGACTGCGGCTCCGCTTTTGAAGTATGCGAGCGCCTTTTTGGATGAAAGCTAATTACGTTTTATTTAATAGCATTGGCTTGCGTGCCTTTCGCACGCTCCGACCTCCGAGAGCTGCGTGCACAGCGTTTCCAGCGCTCTGGGCTTCAAGGGCACCGAATGCACTAACTTGTAAAAATTACACCCAGAGGCAGCTGACACAAAAAGCATACGGCCTCTTGTCAAAAAAAGATATAATCCCCCCCCCCCCCCTTTATTTCTGTGGAATTTCTGATGCCTGTGTTAAAATGTCGCCAGCTCTCGTCGATAGTTCTCTTCCCTGTTGATTTATTTTGTAAGGGACTAAGAAAATGAGGCCAGCCAGAAAGTGTGACCCAATCCAGGAAACACGTAGGGGAGCCCTGCAAGTCAGGATCGCTGCCTGCAATTTAAGGTGCCCCTTGATTGCCAAACTGCAACAATCAAAGAAAATAGTCTATTTCTTGCTTAGCCTGGCAAGAAACTCTCGCAAAGTGTCCCGGTGGACCCCGCTTTTTTCTTTGGGTCGTAGCTAGGTGCAGAGTCCTTTGCGTTAGAGAGTACCAGCAGGTTAACGCCATATGCAAGTTAAATTCTCCTTCGGGGCTGGAGCTAGAGCAGCCCGCCTGCTGGGTCCCTTGTCGGCCCCGCGTTGTGACCAGGGGAGTGGGGACAACTCAGGTTAACTACAGGGAGAGGCTGGTCGGCAGCGGCTGGGCTGGTGGGTCGGGTCGGTGGGTCGCGCAAAGGCGCCTGGCGGCACGGGGATGGCCTTGGCGGGGCACATCGACCCCCCTGGCTTGTTTCGCTCTCCCCAGTTTAATGGCACTGTTTTAAACTGGATTATGAACTGGCGCGACGCTGTTATTCCGTCCTTACGTGTGGCATCGCTTCGGTTTTACCTTTCCGTAGTACATCTTTCCTCTTTCTCCAAGGGAAGTGTGCCAATCGAAATATTTCATCGACAGCACTAATATTTATGGCACTGGCAAATCAGGCCGTCTGTAAATAGTTTTGGGACACTTCACCCATCTCGCAGGTACCAGATGTGGGAGAGGCAAAGGAGCGAGCGCTGCGGGTACTTGAGAGCTTCTTCTCGGTACCCCCCCGGGGTGCGCCGGCAAGAGGTGGGGAGCAGACAACAGCCCGGCGCGGAGGGGCGGCAGGGGGGTGAGCCCGGTGAAACAGGGGGGCTGCGCCGCGGGGGCTGGGGGCCGGGTCGAGGCGGCTGTGCCGCCCGTAGGCCCTGGGCAGGGAGCGGGAGGCGCGGCAGTCCCCGCCGTCGGGGCAGAGGCTGCGGGCCGTGCGCGGGTCAAGCGGGACGCTCTTCCCTGCGGCGCGGTCCCTCTCCCAAGCTGAGGCGGGCCGCCCCTGGCCTGCTCCGGCATCCCGGTGTGAGCGCGGCCCCGGCAGCCTCAGGCAGAGGGGTTCCGCTGCTGCCAAGGCCTTTTGCACACTCGGGTGACAGCCCCGGCAAGTCGGGGAAGCGGCTGCGAGCAGGGGACCGAGGGCAAGCTCCACGGCGGCGCCCCGGCGGCTGCCTCACCTCCGCCCCAAAGCAGACCCCGTCCCCTCCGGGACAAAGCCCAGCCCCACGGCGGGACCGCCCGCTGGCAGCACCCTGGGGCCGGAGGGCCCTGCGTGCCCTGGGGCTGCCCCGTCGGTCTCGGGGGCTGCCGATGCCCACCGGCTCCTGCGAGAGACGAGACTGCAGCGCGGCTGGTCCCAGTGAGGAGGGGAAAAAGCATAACGGGCTCGGATGTAAAAAAAAAAAAAAAAAAATGTTTTCCTGGCACTTTATAACGGAGATTTCAGCCATAAACCTGGAAAATGGTATTCCCTGAGTTTAGAAGGGAATACCATTTCCATAACCGCTTTAAAAAAATATTCCTTTTGAAATCCGGCCTGAAGCTCAGGGAGCTCAAGAGTCGAGGCGAGCCAAGCTGCCGGGGCGGGGGAGCTCCTTTGCCTGGCGGAGACTTTCAAACGGGACGGTATAATCCGACAGAAGTGCATTTCTAAACAGAAATTTCCCCAATTGATTTTTTAACCCGTGCAAGCGGGAAAAGGCAGGCCGGGGGAGCGCCGTGACTGCCGTGCCGCCCCGTCTCGCACCGTCACCGGGCCCTTTGTAAGCGGCCCCCAGAGAGCGGCCTCGGGCCGGGGACCTTTCCCTCCTCGGCGCACGGAGGCAGCCGGTAACGATACGAGTCCCGCTTTAATGCGCTTTTTATAGCAGTTGGCACTAGTGGGTGCTGCAACTAAGTAAAATAAATAATAAATAAATGAAAGCGAAGCCTCCTGGCTCGCAGACACGGCGTGGTGGGGACCCTCGGAGGAAGCCATAGCAGCACTCAGCAAAAGCCGGTGTCCCGGCCAGGCACACAGAGCCGCCCCCCCCCCCCCCCCCCCCCCCCCCCGGGCCGATGGCGGAGAGCGCCGCTCCTGTCCCGCTCCGTTTAGCGGGAGCCCGGCATCTGCGGCAGTTTGTCACCGCCGGGCGGGAGCAGGTGAAGTCCCGCTGCCCTCATCTCGGCCCCGGGGAGCCGGCGAACCGGGGGTCTGTGGTCCCCTCCGGTGCCGGAACCCCGCACGGGGGACGCAGCCGCGGCCTCGGAGGGGCTCCCCGCGGCGCACAGGCTGCGCTGCAGGGGCAGAGCCCCGGCGAGGGGGTCCGGGGCGGGGAGGGCGGGGGGGGCCGGGCACTGCAGTTGTTTGCATCGACCCGGAAACATCAACAGCGGGAGGGAGGGCGGATCAGAGGCGGCGGCAGCGAGATAGGCCGCCCGTCGGGGCCCGGGGTCACGTTACCGCCCGCAGCGGCCGCCGTCCTGCGCCTTGCCGGGGCTCGCGCGCAGCCCGCCGCCGAGGGGGAGCTGGGCCCGGCCCGCCGGCAGCAGGTGTCCGGGAGCGACGGGGCGGGCCCGACGGGGCGGACCGGGGGCTGCGCCGCCGCCGCCTGGGTGCCGGAGAGTGGCGGGGGTCGCGGCGGGAGCCATGACGGGCGTGGAGGCCGAGCAGGAGTTTGACTTCGATTTTCTCTTCGAGTTCAAGCACAGCGATGAGGGCGGCGGCGGAGGTGGGTCGCGGCGGGGCGGCCGGGGCACCTCCGGGGGTGCTGGCGGAGGGATGCTGCGGGGAGCTCTCCCCTGCGCAGCCCGATTCGGGAGGGGGAAAGGTTATTCCCCCCACCCACCCGATGGGAGCGCGGCCGGGGGCGGCGGGGCGGAGGAGCCGGCAGTCCCGCCCGGCGGGGTCGGCCCGGTCCCGGGCGGTGCTTGTCGCCTCCGCCGCGCCGGCGAGCGGGGCCGCGGCGGCCGGGAGTGAAATCCTGCCCCGGCACCTGGAGCCCTTCCTTGCGGTGCCCTTGTAGCACCCGGACCAGCCTGCAAGGGGAAACGACTCGGGAAGCGGCCGGTGCCTAATCTTTGAAACTTCGGGATTGTTTGAGCTCTTCAGAGCCCCGCGTTGCCTGCTCGCACGGCTGCCCCCGTCTGCCTGCAGCCTGTGACCGACCGGGCTGTCCTCGCAGGCTGCCCGGCGCTGGCGGGGGGCGATCCCCTCGCACAGCCCTCACTGCCCCCAAATTCCTCGGGGGGGGTAGAAGTGGGGATCTGGATCTTGCCCATTGCCAACCCACTTCTGCCCCCCTCCCCTTCCCCCCATGAGCTGGAGCTAGTTAGGCTCAGGGTTTAGCTTGAAGGTCATCTGTAAATAAAAATAACGGGCCTGAATTTATCACGGGTCACACCATTCCCAACTCTGGTCTCTCAGTCCGTCTGTCTTTTATTATGACTTCTATCAATACTTGAGGTGGAAATGAGGCGAACAAGTCTGGAACTGACACACAGAGAAAGTTGTCGTTTCCTGGTATGAGGTTGACTGCTACAGCGTCGGTGATAGCTGGTCACCATAAAAAGCACTCATACAAATAGATGATTTAATGCAGCTTCGGAGTAAGGCTGTCTCTGTGTCTGTGCTTCATCTTTTGCCTTGGAATTGGAGCAGGTCCCCAAATCCTTGCCTGCGTATTGCAGCCTGCCAGGATGCAGGTGAAGGCATAGTGCTCCCCCTCGTGATGCTGCCCAATTGCCCAGCTCTCTGGCACATCGTCAGTGTCCAAATAGTTGTTAGGAGCTTCTCAGTTTTTAGAAAAATGCTGGTTTAAGAGTTTCACACAAAGCTTTTCAGATGAGTGTCCTAGTAATTAGACACCTGGAAAGTGGAGGGGCCTAAGCAAATTAAGTGTCAAAGTACTAGTGAGAAAAGTACCTAACTCCATTAGGCAATTTTGAAAGTATGAATTTAAACACAGACCTAGACGTGGCTTCGTCTTTAGAAATGTAAAATAGCCTTCACTTTCTCTGAAGCCCCTCTGAGCTGCAGGTGTTCAGCATTCCTAATTAAAGAATGTAAATAAAACCTGATGGTGCCCAGTGCCTTGCAGGATTGGCCCATTAATGGTATAAAGGAATAAAACCTTTGTGAAATTAACTAGAGAAAAAAAAAATCTGATTTTTTTTTTAATGTTGTCACAAAGTGAAGTGTAATATGTGAGAATGTGCTTACAAGTCAAGGGGTCCAATTCCTTGTCCTAGTTATACTTAATGTAAGTGTGGATTTGTTGGAACAGAACTGTTGTAGACCTGCACTGGTCTATCTGATACCGGGATTTGGCTCAAGATATTAAAAGACACTATTGAAAGTGTCTTGGTAGTAAGTGCTGGGGGCCTCTATGGATCACAGTTGTGACAGTGATTCCATGTTAAAACGTTACCTTCCTTTTGCCGCTACGCAGCTGCATTATGTGATGCAGTTTCATGCCTTTGTAGCCACCTCCGTCTCCCTTCCCTCAAGACTGGCATTTTATTTCTACGTGTCTAATTCATCCTGGTGAGGAAGACGTCAGCATGTTATGAATGCTGACTATGTATGCGCATTTGAAGAATTTTGTAAATACGGAAGTTGTGGAGAAGAATGTGCTTTTTCAGAAATTGTAGCTGGTGGTTTTTAGCTCACAAACCAAAGACTCTGTCTTGTTTCTAGTTCTGGCTTTGGGGCTTTTATATTTGGTGGGCATACTTTCTACATGCTGCCTGAAAATTTAAGATACCTAAATATATTTGGAAGGCTTTGGATCTTGCTTCTTTCAATTTTGAGTACTATTGTGTGAGAAGTTGTATGACGTGTTATTTTTCTTGGCCCTTTAAAAATTGACTCTTTTAAAATATGCATAATAGTTCTAAAAGAGGCTATTCCTTGCCATGTGCATTAGGGGAACTTTTTGCTTGGTGTACTTGAGGCTGTCTTTTAATTTTTTTTTTAAACTGGATTCCAAAGGCTGGTCTGAGCCTTTATATTGCCTATTTGGCCTGGGCCGCAGATCCCCAGCAGACTTCAGTGTTTAAATTTCACCCTAGTCATGCATTAGATTTTAAGAGGCCTGCTGGTTTCACAGGTCTTTCCATGCAAGTAATAGTTATACCTGCTATTTTGTTTGCTTACCTATTGTTTTTCAATAAAAGCTCTAAAGGCACTGATCCTGCAGTCAGCAGATGCTGCTGTTGCACCCCGTCTGCAAAGTGCACCTGGTGGGCGCAGAGCTGGGGCAGCCTGTGGTCCCCTGCCTGGGGCGTCCAGCTGCGTGGTGGAGCCTGGCTGGAGGCGGTGCCTGGCTGTGCCATGTCACCAGCGCCATCCACCTACACAGCAGGCCAGGAGGCTGTGGAAGGGCCCATGGGGTGTACGTGGAAGAAGAGCCAAGCCAGTGTCCTGGCAGCAGTGCAGTGCCAGAAGCATCGCCTTCCTTCAGAGCTGGAGGAAGAAGTGAAGGGGTTGAAGCTGCCTTGAAGGCGCTGCTTAGACCCTTTCTCTGAGATAATTTCTGAAATGGAGAAGGTCTTAGCACTGATCTACCACTTTGGTTTTTTTTTCCATGAAGAGTGAGAGGGGAGTGGTGGTTGTGGTGACACTGAGTGGCACGGCCATGTGGCTGGGTAGCAACAAAAGGGGTCTAATTTTGAAAGGAGGGCGCTCTGATCCCCCAGGCAGATCTGTGTCTTGCCGTGACCACTGCAGTCAGATTATCCTTGTTGAAGGAGCAACTCTTTCCTCACAGTTCCTGCCTGCATTGTTTGAATAGAGTGTGAAGCTGCAGCATGTTTTGAATAATCCAGTTTTATTTGTGGCATGCTCCGGTGTAATTTAATGACCCTTCTTCAGTAAATGGCTGGTCTCTGAAGGCAAACTAGAGAGTGAGTTCAAAAGGTGTCATTGCTCATCGCTCCTGACTGTTACTTGACATGACATACATCAGCTGGAACATCGAAGAGTTGCTGTGAAACTGTGACAGCACATTAATTTTTCCTAAGTACCATTTGCCTTGGAGTCATTGCCAGCAAGAAAGGCGAGCGCGGGATCACCGGAGGATGACACCAGAGAGGGCTGAGCTGATAAACAAAAGAAAGAGAATAGCCCGCTGTGCTGGTGTTATCAGCTCGGAGGCTCGTTTGCATCTGCAGCCAAAGCACTCCCCGGGAGCGGGTCATGTTGGGAATAACAGCTGCAGTAATTAACACAGCTTTTTCCCTATCTCCCTAGGGAAGGTGGGCAAGGGTGACCGCCAGGGAAGCTTGCCTCCTGGGGTGGAAGGGGACGAGCTCCCCGTGTGGACCAGCGGTGGCCAAGGGGGGTGCAGAGTTTCCCTCTATCCTGCAGGAAAGTGCCGCTGCCATAATAAACCTCAGGGAAGGCTGATGCGGTGCAAGCGCAGCTTGGGGCTGGGGCTGGAGCTGGGTGCATTTCCAGCCTGCTGAGAGGAACCTGCAGAATAGCATTACCCAGACTCAAAGTTCAGCGGCTGTTGTCCTGAATAGAAAGGTTTTGCAGTCTTTCCCCAGTCAGGCAAAAGGTACTGGCATTAGGGCCTCTGGCCCGTGTGTGCTGGTGACGCAGAGCTTCCCTGTATCAGAAGGCACGTGGTGGATGACTCCTGATCCCACCGCTGCTCAGAGCACCAGGGCCACGTTGCCCGTGGCTGAGGGCTGCCCGTCTCCCCGCACACAGCCCACCAGTGTCTCTGGGTGGCAAACAGAAACATACGCAGCTCCAGGATGGGGGAGCAGAGCTGAAGGAGTCCCTTCAGCAGGCTGACGGCGAGGCGAGGCAGGGATGGTTTCTTGTGGATCAGCTTTGAGATGCTGGTCCCCGTAGCAGAGCAGGGATGGAGGCGCGTGAAGGATGGGTTGTTCCCCTGTGCTGGGTCAGGGAGCCCATCAGCACAAGTCTGTGATGTAACCTGTCACCTTCCAGGGTTTTCACACTGACTGCAACTCTGCTATTGCTTTTATACACCCAGAGCCGTTAAATGGTTAGACCATTGGCCAAGAGCATGCTGCTGGCAGCGCTCGATGTGGCGCACGCAACAACCAGTAATTTCAGTGGAATTTCAGCTGTCGCGGAGTACTGAGACGTCCATGTTTATCCTTCACCTGGCCTCTTCCAGTTGGGCTGGAGGATAAGTGGTCCCAGAAACCAGAGCAGGTCAATAGATCCCTCTTGTTCCAAAATCCTAGTTAACTGGAACCAGTTGGAAACTTGCTGTAATGGAAATTTTGGTTGCATGTAATTTTTTTAACAGAGTGCAGTCGATCATGTTCTTTGCTTTAGTCTTCCTCCACTTTTTTTTTTGTCCTGTGTTTTTTGCGTATTCCAACTTTTCAGGGAGGGGATTAGGCTCACTTATGTAAAAGCACATCTCTTGAGCAACACTGCAGTCTCTGAATGCTGAAGCAACATTGTTTGAAGACTTGATTTTTTTGCTCTGAAGGCTCATATAAGAAGAGTTTCCTTAAGACAAACTCAGTCCGGGTACATCCCCCTCCCAAGATAGCTTCAGTTAGTGGCATTCAATAGCTCAATTAGTGGCATTTTCAAGGATGTTAGTCTGCAGGTTCTCCCCTAGCATGACACACCTGTGGGCTGGGTTGTTAAGGACAGCTCTCCTTTTGTGTGTTGTGCCATGTCCCTCCACTCCAGTTGGGTATGTTACTAAGTCAGTATATTTGTGCAGCACCTCATATCATTCTTGTTTGTTTGTTTGTTTTTTCCAGAACACTATAATTATACATCTTCAAACGTAAATGCTGGCTTGCCTCTAAATGTGGCACATTCCTCATTGTCAACTCCATGTCATGGTCTTCAGACATCAAATCCTGTCATTTCAGTTGTCCCATCGACAAACCATCCTTCTGGATATGGAGGACACATTGACAGCGGGGCCTCCGAGTATTACCTGCCGCCAAACATCAGACCTAACGGAGCCCCAGCGCTGGAGAGCCCTAGAATTGAGATCACTTCTTACATGGGACTTCATCATAACAACAACCAGTTTTTCCACGATGAGGTTGAGGAGGCCATCCCAAACACCAAGCGGTCACCTTCCACTGCCACTTTGAACTTACCGAACATCGAGGCGTACAGAGACCCGTCCTGCCTGAGTCCAGCGAGTAGCTTGTCTTCCAGAAGCTGCAACTCCGAAGCGTCTTCCTATGAGTCTAACTACTCGTATCCGTACACTTCACCGCAGACCTCTCCGTGGCAGTCCCCATGTGTCTCTCCGAAGACCACCGACACAGAGGAGGGCTACCAGCGCAGCATGGTGGCCTGCACTTTGCTCAGTTCCCCGAGGCACTCTCCATCGACATCTCCCAGGACGAGCATCACGGAGGAGAACTGGATGGGGGCTCGCAACTCCAGGCCTCCGTCACCCTGCAACAAGAGAAAGTACAGCCTCAATGGCCGGCAGACCTCCTACTCCCCGCACCACTCACCCACCCCTTCTCCACAAAACTCGCCACGGGTGAGTGTCACAGATGAGACGTGGCTGGGGAACACCAACCAGTACACCAGCTCCGCCATCGTCGCTGCCATCAACGCCCTCACCACTGATAGCACCATAGATATGAACGACGGTATTCCCATCAAGTCGAGGAAGACCGCTATCGACCACACCCCGTCCATGACTCTCAAAACTGAACCGGCTGGCGAGGACCACGGGACCATATCGCCAACTGCCGATTTGTCACCAGAAGACTTCTCCAGCTTTCAGCACATCAGGAAAGGAAACTTCTGCGAGCAGTACCTGTCTGTGCCACAGCATCCCTACCAGTGGGCCAAACCAAAGTCTCTGTCTCCGACATCCTACCTGAGGTAAGGAACCCTGACTTAAAGGGCACTCCTGATACTATCTTTACTATGTGCTTTTTTCCCCCCGCTTCCTCTTCCTGTCTGTGCTTCCTGCCAAATCCGCCCATCCACTCATTCCACTTAGCTGTATCTTGTGATGTTGCCTCTGTTGTTGGTGTGGCGTGACCATGAGTAAAGCCTTGAAGGGTTGAAGAGGCTGTTGTAGGAGCTGGCCATGTGTGGGTTGTAACTGGTTATCTGCTTTCCAGGGGATGAGCCCCAGCCCAGGCAGTCTGGAAATGAGGTATTCAGAAGCTCGTCAGGCAGCAGGACATTTTGGTGCCATCAGACCTGTGACTGTACTTAAATAGTTCATCATGACTTAGTATGTTTTTATTGCAGGACAAGGAGATGGTCTCATTATTGTGGCTGTTACAGAGCCTTTTACCTTTGTGCTTTATAGACAGTGAATAGAAACAGAATAGGAATATAGTTCTTTTGTGCATTATTTCAGCTTTCACTTCATCTGAAAACTGCTTATCAGTCTTCTTTTCCTATCTGTGTTGGGCAGTGATTTTTTTTTTCCCCCCACCCTTCCCCACCATTTTTATATTCAAAGAAGAAAACCTTATTCATCAATTAATAATACTCAATATACTGGTCACATTTATTTATCACAAGAGGACTCCAGGTAGGAAGCACCACAGAATAGCCAGAATTTGAGTTACATCCATTTGTTATGATCTCAGTTATGATCTTAATTTTAAGTCTTCCAAAGGCTGTATACGCAAAAGTTTGCAGGCTGTTTTCAGTCCCTGGTTGTGATGACGACTCCTTTTCCTCCCAAAGCACACCTGGCTTCTTGCTTTTGACAGGAAGGCTGTCTTTCTCAAAATGAAAGAAGCGGGCATGTAGATTAAGTGTTTTAATTAGCAATACATTCCCTGGCTCTCAATCTTGCCAGTCTCACTTTTCTCCAGCCAGCACCTCTCTGCCACGTGCTGTCTCCCAAAACTGAGATTGAGCAGTCCGTGGCCCTTTGTGTTACAGCACGTAGGGCTGTGATCCCCTTCCTCATCGTTCTCCTCCTCCTCCTCTCTGTGTTGCCCAAGCTCCTTGCAGGACCCTGGCTCAATTCAGTGCTGGGAAGCACAGCAAGCCCTTTGGGTCTGGCCGAGCCATCCAGAGGTAGGCACTCGCTGCCTTTCGGAGCTGGGATAGAGACTTTTAACGCTAGGCAAATCCTTCAGAGCCTTCCTGTATACTTAAAAAAAGCCTTTTATGTTCTCCCACTGAAGTGCCAAGTAGCCTGTGCTCATCAGAGAGGCCAGCCATTGGCTTTGTGTCGGGGACTGCTTTTTGCCGAAGACTTCAAGGACAATAATGGGACAGTTTGACCAAACAGGCTTTTATCTTTCTGTTGCAGCGAGTGGCCCATAGGTGCTTTGCTGTGGTTTGTTTGGAGGCACCCGGCATGCCTGTGCGCTAACACAAACAAGAAAGGTGAAGTGTAAAAAACGGAGCCCCACTACGTTGTGTATTTAACATCTTTTTCCACTGTTTTGGTTTTGTATAAAATATGTTTCCTGGTTCGCAATATGTTTCCATGTGATCTCATTAACTCGTGCTCTAGGGCAGTTGGAAGTTACTGTCGAAATGTGATTTTAAGTTATTTTACCAATCAGATACACTGACCGTGCTTCCTTCCACCAAAAATACCTCTCGTTTTATGTATATGAAAGTGCTGGGCAACTGAGCTCAGACGTCAACAGGATCACAGCCTGCGCAACAGAAACTATGTTATTTTAAATCTTTCCAAAAAAATTGGTTAAGAATTTGTCACAACAGAGCTGGATTTTTTTCCTGTTATGTTACACATCTGTTCTATTTCAAACGTGAGGGCTGGAGGGGTGGGTTCCAACAAACAACTTGGTCTCCAAAAGCTACCCGGTCATAATGATTTTGAGATAACCAGATTTGATTACCTCCTCTGTCTCTTCCTGAATACGCGGTACAATTTTCATCAAAAGCCAGTGTGCCCTGGAAAATCACTGACGCCTTTCCCTCCCTCTCCTGCATTCCCATCTCTTTGGGGGCAGGAGGGAACAGGCTCAGGCAGACCGTCAGCCGGGTGCTCTCTCCTTTCCCAGGGTTTTATAGCGGGCATCAGTCTTAAAAGGGAAGTGGCTTTTTTTTCTATTGTTTATCATTGTTTGATGATGTTTTTCACTTGTCGTAATTAAAGCTCAATCCGCTTTAAGCTTTTCAAGTCCCGGAGCAAGGGAATAACAAGAGAATATAACAAGAATATAATAATGCCTGCCTTAGCAGAAACACAGTCTTTCTGTGCCTCACGCTTCTCTTGGTGGCTTATGAGGACTGTGAGCTCCGAGTCTCAGCCCTGTCCCCAGGCTGTGGGCTCTTTGGAGCAGGTTTGGGCTCACACATCCCCCTCGAGGACTATGAACGTGTGACTCTGTTCCTGCATGGGACTCGGCACGCAGGTGCTGAGGATCGCGGGACGGGTGGGAGGGCAGAGCCTGACCCCGCAGCTGAGGCTGGAGCTGCGCACAGGGTAACCCAGGTCTGCTGGGGATCTGTCTGCTGTGTTTCGTGCTTCGGTGGCGGCCCAGGGCCTCGCGCCAAATCTTTGGATGTAGAAAATATTTAGAGACCAAGCAGAGATTTTCAGGGGAAGCTTTGGAACAAACCCTGAGGTAGTGATGGGAATTGTACCTTTTCCAGACCAAAATTGGGTTACCTAAATGTACCAATCTGCCTTAAAAACTACTGGAGGTGAATCATTGCATGGAGAGTCAAGAGATGGTCTTTGTGAAATTCTGCTTTAGCTTTTAGCTCCAAGGTCTTTTTTTTATTTCAGTATTTATTGCATTGCTACAAATGTAGCAAATAGTCTAAAAAGAAGCACTCTACCAGGCAATTACTGTATGAGCAGGTGATGCTCTGTATTTCTCAAGCCCTTGCTGTCTCAGTTGTGTTCCTTTCTGTGACATTTCTCCATCACTCCTCAGTGCTGTGTAATGCAGAATCTCTTAGGGGCAAAAATGTCAAAGCCAGAATGCAAGTACAGAACTAGACTTCTGCCCTTGGGTATGGGGGCAGTGTTAGTGACTATTTGCAAAACTAAAATCCCAGTTTTATTTTTTACCCACTCATTAGCATGTCCTAAATTATCCTATATTAGAACAAAAAGTATAATAAGCACTCATGAAAGTACTGGATTTCTGAGTATCTTACACAGTTTTATGACTTACTCTTCAGCTGCTGTATTTGACTAAATACAACCTGAAATTTCCTAGAGACGGTTTCTTACTCGATGAAAAGTAATGTATGGTAGTTATTTCTAGTGTCATCAATTTGATCCAAGAAGTGTGTTGGCCTGTAGCACTTGAGTTTTCATTATATGCAGTGTTTTTTGGGGGGAGGGGGAAGAGAAATGGTTGGGTTTCTTGGTCGGGCGTATGGCATGTATGAGGTCTACCACACGAAAAGGAGCTTCCAGGAACAGACACCCAGTTCCAGGTGGCTTATAAAAGCTCCCTACTGTATTTTCTTGTACAGTTTATTTTTTTAACCGTTAAAAGCCACATTTTCTTTAGCTGTAGTCTCTTTTTCAACCTCAAAAATATACATGTGTGTTCTTGACCTCACAGACACGGGGTCATGTAGTTTTACATCTGGAGGCTGTAGTTTACATCCAGAGAATGTATGGCTGAATACCTGTCTACCAGGTGCAAAAGCACGTTTGGCTTTTATCTTCATCAATGGGTTTGTTTATTTCTTGTGGATTTTTTGGATTCTACTTCTGTTACTGTGACAGTATTAAACCCAAGCATGCAAAAATCATTCATTGAGGCCCCAAACCATATCATTGCCTTAAAAGTCATGACTTTAAAATGTTGCATATTTTTTTTCTTCTTTATTTTGATTTGTGTACCTTTCAGATACTCTTGACACATTTTTTTTTTAAATAGATGTTTCGGTTAAGATTATGAGGTAGAGTGTAACCTTACTTGGGAGAAGTTGAGTTTCTCAAGAAATTGGGGTTTTCTGAAGGTGGAAGAAGGCACCAACAGTCTTAAGATGAGATAGTCATCGATGCAGCAGCACTGGATTTGCTGACTTGTGCGTTCATGGCAAACTTGTGTGTTTACGGCAAGCGGGAGGAAGTTCCTCAGACAAAGTAAAGGACTGTCTGGGCAAGACCCAGTGAAATGGAGACTTGTGGCTGTTGTGTCAGTGACCATCCCCTGGGACTCATTAATGTTAATTAAGGGGCAGGGGCAGTGGACAGGGAAGAGCCCGCAATGCTGCTAACCTTTTTCTGTCTCCTGCTATATTCATGCTGGATGGGGATGTTTAGGTGCTTCAACAGGTTTGGTTTGTCACTGCGTAGCAGCGGCTTTTGATTACATTAGGTCACAGTACCGTAAAGCTGGAGACTGCTTAGAAGACTGTCTCACTAAACTGAATCTTTTTTCGTTTGTTTGTTTGATTTAATCCTCCCCACGCTTTCTCCTGACTGTTTTTCAGTTCATTCAAACGCCCCTGTGAGCATCTTATTAATGGCTTTCCTTCGCCAGCTCGTTTTAGCACCGCGTGATTCTAAATTCAGAATGAGCAGACATGCGATGCCAGCTGTTTGTTATCTCCATTCCTGTGGCAATAGTTTCTAACTCTTTTTCTAAGCCAAAAAATGCAAATTTTTGCATGCAAATCAATCTCTGAATGTGAAATTTTAGGACAGTAGTGTTAAGTATTATCTAGGAGTATGACAACGACTTGCATTTTCAGACTTCAGTGTGAGGAATTCCAGCGTGCTGCATGCACTCCACGGAGGAGCTACTTGCTCCGCATGCCAGCAAAATACAGCCAAGTCTAGGGTGGGACACAGCATCTATTTTAACAGCTCGCAGCCAGATTGCTCAATTGTCAGACAGGAAATTAAAAAAAAAAAGAGAGAGCAAAATCTACCCACTTTAACTCATAAGCGAAATATAAAGCAGGTATATTTTTCTGACCACAGTCAAGTTGGTGGACACATAGGCATCATCGTTGTTTTCCTACTCTTCCAAAAAACACAGAAGGATCTTGAACAGGCATCCGCTTCAATGTGAGACTTGGGTAATAAATAATAAATTGTAACCATATTTGCATTTGGTGCACAGTTGGAGCAGGGGCAAACTAGCAGCCTGGTAAAAGTTTCAGCAGCCCTGTGGTTTCTCTAGTTTATGTTTTTGTTTCTAAAGGAACACTCCCTGTTAGAAAAAATAAGTTTAGTGCCGGGCACCCAGTCTCAGCCACACTCCGTCTAAGCGACTTGCTTTACTTTGGGCACTGAATCACATTTTCCATCCTGCCCTTCCAGGCGGTGGCGTATGCCGCTGTCAGGCAGCTACCTGGGTAGATGATTCCATGCTGTGGTACTTGGCCAGCAAGCAGGGGGAGTCCCTGTGTGAGACCAGCAGTTGCTCTGACACCTTTTGCGCAGCAGCCTAGTTAAGGACAAAAAATGTTTGCAAATCTCTTTTTCAAGTGGACTTGGGCATCTAGTAGCTTAGAAAGTGTAATGGTAATTTAATTCCCCAGTGCATAGCAGTCATGTGAAAATGGGGCTTAAACACCTTTGCAACGTTTAGTAGAAGTTTTTGGCTTTGTTTCCTGCCTGTCTATAATCCAGTGTGCTGCTTAGTATCTTTTTTTTTTTTTTTAAACTTGATAAATCTTTCTGCTAAAGGCAGAAGTCATCCAGACTGGATAATCTGTTTTTGATTTAATCATATTGTGTATCTGGTGTATGCAAAATAAATCACTATTCATCTGTTTTGTAATCTGATTTATGTAGGACAGAGTTACATTCAGCGAGTTTTCTACAGCCTAACACCAGGTTTTGTGAACCCTCCTTGAAACAACCATCCCTCATTACAGCATTTAGGAGGACTATAGTTAGATTTATTATGGTGTAGAAAGGAATGGGACAGGTTTTCAGTTGGTGGAAAATTCGATCTGAGGGAAATACGCTGATGTATATTTGGTTGGAAGACCTTTTCTTTCTCTTCTTGACCCCTAAGGAGGGGCTCTTCTCCCCTCCGCGTGATGCTGGCTACATGAGGTAGTTTAGGCCTTTTCAAATTGATAAGGTTTGTTTGCAGCAACCAGATTTGATTTTGCCACTACACCGTTTGCTTGGTGACTTTTTCCTTTAACCACGTTTAGCCGCAGGAAATTAAGTGCACGATGAAGATAACCTAACATAGGAAATAGCTCTGACAGCCCCTGCCCGTGACACTGTTAAATGCATCACTCTGCTTCCTTTATCAGGAAAACTGCCATTAATTGTCAATTTATAATCGGGCAGGTGGTATTTTGAAATTTCGATGATAGATTGCAGGCTAACAGCAAACTGTATTTTTATTTTCAGGTTTTATTTGAGAATGTGAATTTTACAACTTAATTATACTGACATTTTCAGGTGCTGATTGGAAAGGGTTTTTTCCTGGGGTTTTTCTTTGTTTTTTGAAGAAATGTAATTAGTTATGAAACTATTACTTACTTATATGTATCTTTAAAAAAATCCCTCTTCACTTGAGGACTACATGCCTCCGGTCAGAATTGTCCTTTTTAAATAAGAGTTAAAAATTTCAAATCTGATAGATGTTGTGTCCTCAGGAAAAAAAAAAAAGATCCATCAAGTGAGAATTTACTTAAAACCAGAAACATCTGTTTAAAAATGTGTGCTGATCATCACCAGGAGAGACACAGCTGTTTTGCTCTCCTCCGTGTCATTTATCATTAGTCAAATATGGTTTATCCAGAATATTTTTTTTTGAGACTTTTTCAGACTAAAGTATGCGTACCTAACGTGCTAGGCAAAGAATACTGGCTATATACAATGGCCAATTGCCTGTAATTTTTTGACATCTCTTTGCTCTCTGTATGAGTGTCTAGTAGCAGAAGAGCTTCTCCTCGCCCCCAAGGTGGGCCCACTTGCACGGGAGCTCAGAAGACGTAGTGTCCTGCCTCTAGCCAAGGCTGGGGCTCCCGTGCTTGGGAGGGCAGTAGCCAAATTCGGGATTTGTCCCTGGCAGGGTCTTGCCTCTGCAGAGAGTGCTCCGCTGGCTCCTGCTGGATCCAGATGTTCATGGGAGCTGGGAGCCCTCACAGAGGCAACATTTTTCTTTTGGATGAGCTCACATTTGGGCTGAGCTGGGAGCTGTATGGCTACTTTCTTCTCTCACCCTGTTGTTTTTGAGGATGCTCCATGTCCTGAGGGCTGGAGAGCATAGTAGCTGGAAGTTTGGAGCCTGCGATGCACCAGCAAGCCGTGCGGGGGTACCAGGGGTTGCCCAGGGAGTGAGGGTGGTCTTGGTCCTCACCCAGGGCTGGGACTTAGTGGCTCCAGCTGCCCCCGTAATGTGTGTAGTGCCTATCTATAGGCATTCAAATCACATAGTTCAAATTTATAAGCAGTGAAGAAAGATAATGTAGAGAAACTTAGCACCACCTGAAATCCCATCAGTGCATGTGTGCACGTGCACTAGCATATACAAGCTAAATATGCTGGTGATAAAGGGCTGGACAAGCACTTTAAAAAAAAAAAAAAGGCAAAGCAAAAATAAAAAAAGTCAGTGCAAGTGGTTAAAGTCGCTGTCCTGCAGTGAGAGACAGCAATGATGCTTTGGGGGATGTGAGAGCTGTAATGCCTGAGGAGCCACAAGTGCGCTGGGTTAGTATGTGGATCGCTGGGACAGTGAAATGGAGTATTCAGTTTCCAGCTGAATATGTGCTTGTAATATACACATCCAGTGCGGAAGCTCTTCTGCATCCTTTCCTTCCCAGCCAGCTCATTTCAGCCATGATTCACACTGCCCAGACTGTTCCTTGCACCAGGGCTATAGCAGCAAGGCGAGGAACCTGTAAATCCCGGTGGCCAGCCTTCTCTCAGGCTGGGGTGAGAGCTAATTAGCCCTTCAGCTTCCTCATCTGCGTGCTGCGGCGGGATGAGCCCTCTCGCCGTGGCAGGTAGTCCTGGTCCATGTTAACAACAAAGAGTTGAGGACCGTGATTTTCTGCCTGCTTGTCCTCTTCTCCAGGCTGATGGGAGAGATAATAAAGTTTGATGTAAGAGGGCAGGGCAGTATGTTGCGGTTGTGCTGTTTAACTACTTGCAAAGGCTTTTGAAGGACATCTGTTGAAGAGATATGACCGAAGGAAAGAATATACACCAGACATAAAATCAGTGTTTTCATCGTGAAGCTTTTTGCTTCAATTTTAAGATCAATAAATGTGTCTCAGGCCTACTGTTCCTACAGTGCTTGTTTGTTTCTCTTTCTTTTTTTTAACCCAAAGCTTCAACTTAGCATTTCTTACAGCCAAGCTCTGCTAACTATTTTCAAGTGTGGTTTTACTCTGGAAGTGGGTTTCTAAGAATGACACTTCCCCACCATCGCATGCTGTCGAGTTGCTTGCTTGTGTGATGGTAATGAGTCCTTAATATTTTACTTAATTGCAGACTCAATACAGGGCCGGAAGAGCTAGCTGGATTTTCTTCTGGCTTGTGCATCATCGTTTGTAGGATTTGTAAGCAAGTTCTGACTTCAGAGCTTGCTCCCTTGCAGTGCATGAACCAGAAAGAGATCAGCTTTGCTTTGAGACTCTCTGACCTGTTTTGTGTTGTGAAGGACGCTGGGAAATGGCTTTTTTTTCTTCTTTCTGCTCCCTGTCAACTGAGCAGATCTGTTGAAATCCATTAAATTCATTAAATGCAGAACGCCTCCAGAGCTGGTTTGGCATTCACTTTCACAGCAGAAATCCTCTTCCTTAAATTCCTCTGTGTCTTTCTGCCTACCTTTTTCCTTTTGGTTCAAGAATCAATATATTAAGATACTTGTAAGCTGTGTCTTAATATTTTTCCATTTTGTTTACAAACCGGATAGCATCTGGGCCATCAGATGTGCTTGACCCATAAATGTTCATAAAATAACCATTACCTTCTAAATTACTTATGTCGTGGCATTATCCATATTGATGAAATTTTAAATGTAAGATGGTGAAGGATGAACTGCGAAACATGGTCTCTAAAGTAATAGTGCTGGATGCTTGTGGTCTGTGATAGTGTACTTGATGTCAATTTTTAATACGTTTTCCTTTCCATTATAGCCCATCCCTGCCTGCCCTTGATTGGCAGCTGCCATCTCACTCAGGACCTTATGAACTGCGTATTGAAGTGCAGCCGAAATCTCACCATCGAGCTCATTACGAGACGGAAGGCAGTCGAGGGGCTGTGAAGGCATCTGCGGGGGGCCACCCTGTTGTGCAGGTACCAAAATGTGTAACGAGCACCACAGGTTATTTATCTCCATGCTCTGTGGTGAGCACCCTTTCTTCTCCAAAACCGAACAGTGACGGGAGATTTTTCCTGTCCTCAAACACTATTATGCGTGAGAATGCCTTAAACTGGCTGGACCAAGCCTTTATTAAAAACAAGGCAGGAGCATCTAGTTGCTCTTAGCAATGTGAATAGAGCGCAAGCGGATTGCTTCTCTGTCCGCATGCGACTTAGCAAGAGTTCAGCTGGCAGGCGGTGGCCGTGGACCTATCTGTGCAGTCAGATTCCAGACATGCAGTTTATACTGAAATCAGCTGGGGACGTGCCTCAGTACATTTAGTCCTTAACTTGCGGTTGGATCTAATCAGAGCTGTGAACACATGTTGGAGGGCAGAGCTGTAGCAGTAATGTGGAAGTATGTTGTTGGTTTGGATGTTGCAGTGAATGCTGAGCAAAGCGCAGCTTTTTGAGTTTCTTCTGTTTAGTTCCGTAAACCCTTCCAGCCACTCTGGAAAGCATCTGAGGTCTGAATCTAGTTTCGGGAATTCTACCGAACTCTTCAGTTACTGTATATAAAGCATTTAATTTAATAACACTGTAAACTGACGCTTAATTCATTTATATGACTAGTCCCATTCATTTTTAAAGGACTTTTCTCAGGAGTGGGAAGAACAAGATTTAGTTGTTTAAAACAAAAAAAGAAAAAGTAGTGTGAGAGAGCCAACTCTGCCTGTCCCTCCTCGGCTGCTTCTTTCTCACCCGGAAGTTGAACTCTCACTGCCTTCTGTCGGGGTTGTGGCCCCCTGTGCAGCGGAGCCCAGGTTTTATCACTGCCTGGACAGCACAGGACTCAACGGGTGTCAGGGCACTGTCTGTGGGAGGGAGGCAGGCGCTGCCGCCCTGCTCACGCTGCTTGGGTTTATGCCACAACTCTTCATGCAGGAGCAGCGGCTTGTCGAAAGACCGGATGGCTCAAGATGATGTACAGACCACACGTGCAGGGCTCGCGTGCGTTTGTTTATTTGCTGTAAAACCCTGTTAGCAAACACGTCGTTCGAAGGAATGATGCGAGTCTGAGATGACACTGGGCAGGGAATGCTGCTGCAGAACTCGTGTGCTGCTGCGGCAGCTGAAAAAGGAAAGTGAGGGGAGTTGTCAGCAGCAAACACGGTTCGCTCTTTAGCTCTGCCAAAACTCATCAGTGACATGGGATTATGGAAGTCATCTGCTGAAAGACGAAAGGTTTTAGCAGAACATTTGTGAATGATATTAAAGAGGGGTTTGTGGCAGACACGCTTGATGACAATTAATACCTACTCTGTTTGTGGCTTGATGCAAGGAAATGTAAATGGGGAGGCATCAATTCGCAGCGGCCAGCATGGCGTTTAAAGTTTCCTACGTGCTTTTTGGAAAGACTGAATGTGATGCCAACATTTAATTGGACTAAATGCGTCCAGACATTTCCCCTCTCATCCCCTGTCCCCGTCTGTTGGGAGTGAGCATGCTGCTTCCAAACACAAACAAGTGTCAGAAAAGAGGAGAGCAGAGGAAATTGCGGAAGGGCATGAAGGGAGAGGGGAGGAAGCAGCCAGTCCTAGCCCTGTCAATTGGCTCTACCGGTTTAGTAAGGATTAATGTATTTTTCAGTCCTTTTACTACAACCTGAACATCCTTTTCTCCAAAAAGAACAGAAACATAAAGAGGGCCAGAAAAAGCTTCTCCATGTTGACATTGTCATCCCAGCCAGAGTTATCTGTTTGAGGAAATACTTAAAAGCTTCTGACTTAGATCAGAGTTGGATGGATGAAAAGTACTTCCAAAAAGAAAGTAAGCACTTATATTTTTTATAATTGAAATAGTAAGTACTTATAAATAAAGAAGTACTTTAAAAACAAAAGTACTTATAAATAAATGAAAGGAGGAGGAGGAAATCTAGGGAGCAACTTCTGATAAATCAGTGACTGACAAAAGCTGTAAAATGCATCTCTTAATCAACGTATTTCCAGATGTGCAGGTCCTTGGGTCAAGATTGATTCAGTCCACTACGGTATACAGAAAGGAGTTTAAGTTTCAAGGCTCACACCCAGATATAAGCTCAAACAGTATCTGAGTGTCTTCAGGTGAGAGATTTTGGATCAAGCATTTCCCTTTCCTGGTGTTTTCAATTGTGTTGACTCAGGGAAACCCCTCATAAAACTGCTCTGACCTCTTGCACTACCCTTTTGTGTTGTTTTTTTCTTTTTGCCCTGTGTGGGCAGCCAGGTCTTTCTTACGTTGCTGCTTTGGGGGAGCTTGCTGAAGTTTTGCTTTTGTTAGAGCTCTTTTACCTTCAAAAATGGGAGAATGTGGAAGAGGTCTCTTCCTCCCTTCTCCATTTCAAACCCCCTCTTACTAGCATCCTGCTTCCCAAACGAGGAAATTTTCTCACACTAATACCTCCACGTATCTGTAGGGCATGGTAAGGCATAGGAGAAGTAAATCCAAAAATCATCTGCTGCTCGTGGCATGGTTCCCCAGCAAAATTGCCAGGAGGTTGCTTTCTCTGCAGCTGGAGCATGTTTATCTTTTTTTTTCCAGGCAGCGTTAGCTTCCTTGCTGCTGCTCCATCTCTCCTTGTAGGAGGTAGAAGGTCTGAAAATCAAAGGTTTCCAAGGCAAGCATGCTGGATGAGGAGACCAGCGGTGTAGGAGGGCAGGAGTCTTTCTTGGGTGTGACATGAAGTCCAGGGTTGGAGACCAATTTTTTCCTTGGCTCTAGTGGCCCCTCCAGGCTGGTGACTTTTCTCTGGAGCTGGAGAGGGCCACATGTAAACCTTGAAGAGCTTTGCACTGGGACTCAGCTGCATGCTGAGTGCCTGCTGGTGTATGGAATTACTCTCCTCTCCCAAATCTGAGCCTGGGAAAGGGCAGGCAGTGCTGAGGACGGCAGGCTGCCGGGGGAGTTTATGCTGAACCGTGGAAGGGGCAAGCCTGGCGGGAGCTGGCGGCTGCCTACGGCAGCAGAGTCTTGCCCCAACCTGGTGCTGGAAGGCGCCACTCGCTCCTTATCATCTCCATCATCTGCGTGGGGCTTGCTCACTGGAGGGTCCTGCGGGCTTTCTCACAGCAGGAGAGAGAAATCCTGCTTCATGCCAGCAGGATTTCCTATGGATTTCCTTTTGTGGGATGGCTGCACCCTCCCTTCTGCACTTAGGAACGATATGGTTTTGAGCGCTTCAAGTTGCCTGTGAGGGCTAATGACCCTGTAATACAATATTCCTCTCTCTCGCATTTCGTCTTTGCCTGTTTGGGGGTTTGGCTGCCGTGGCAGCCCCAAGCTATCGCTGTTCTTGATTGCTAAACGTTTTGAGAGTGGGATGAGCCGGCACACCTAGCATGCTAAAAATGCTGCAGAAGATTGGCAAGCAAGCGGTGCTGGGGAGCGGTGCTGGTGAGCTCACGGCTGGCGCCAGCTTTTACCCCTTGGCTCGGGGAAGTATTTTGTGAGTTGTCGTTGCCTTTGGTGATTCCAGACTGGGGTACTCCCCCCTCTGAGTCAGAACGGGGCTGGTGCCCCAGCTGGCATCGGGTGTTACGAAGCTGCACGCCGTGCCAGGCGACAGTGAAACCTGGGACCACTTTGGGGAGCAAAATCATGCCTGTTAGCAGCCTGCTGGCACCTCTGCGTTTGCAGGACTTCACAACTAGGCTGAGGATTGCTCTGAATGAAGCAAGATGAAGTGAATGGGAAATGGACTTTAGGAAACCCACAGAGTTAGATAGCTACAGCCATGTATTAAGCGAGGTGAATTTAATGCAAGGGGTTTACATCCCGAATGTCTTAAAAACATCCTCCATTTGGACCTATCTCCCATTCTTCATTTTTGAGAGTGGTGGTGAGGAGTTGCGTAACATGGGGGTTACATTCCAGCCAGTGATGGCTCTGTTTCAGCTGCAGGTAAGTAATCTGGCAGATAAGTTTAGGCTCCCTGGGGAGGGATGGCACCAGATTATAAATATATGGTCTATAGATATTCTAATTAATAACTCATCTTTGGAATAAGTCAAGCACTTTGGCTGCCTGAGATGGAATTTTTACAAGCAGGGTGCGGTGTATCTGTGAGATAAAATCCAAAAGATTGTTTAATTAAAGGATATGATGTACTCCCATAGAAGACTGGACTAAATGGTGAAAGAAGATATTCAAAGGCACAGAACAGTCTAGCAAGCACTTTCAAAAGTCATGATTATTATTCAGGTTTTTTATGCAAAATATGTCAGGAATTTTCTTCAAGATGACTCTTGACATGAGGTCGATAAATCAGTTAGGAAAAGGGAAGAAAAGCAGTTGTAGGGGTTTTCTTTTTTATCTAGGTAACCAGTACTAGCCAGAATTTGTTTTCCTCTTGGAAAAATAAGTTAATATTCAAGATACAGTGAATGCTGCCTTGCCTTTCACTGTATCGCTTTGCAGTGAGATGGTAGAGGTTGTGTACGGCTTGTGTGCTCCAGTACAGAATTTGATCTGAGCCTGTGAACAGATGAATAGTCTGAACTACCTCATTTTACAGGCAAAACACAATGATTTGTCTCCTGATTTACATAGTCAAAATGTTGTCTGTGCCAGGAGACTTGCTCACAAGAGTTGGCAGTGTTGTTTCTTGACAAGATCTCAAGTAGGCACTTTGGGTCCGATTTTCAAAGGCCTTGAGGCATATGTTGGAACTTTTAAATCCCCTTATGACTAACAAGTGTCAAACTCTTCTCTAAAGCAATTGCTGCCTCAGTATTTTTGTACATCTCCACATCACCATAATTAGGCACCAGGATGCCTTTGAGCTATTTGTGCACGTGGAGCATGTTATCGTTTGCTTCCCATGAATCAGTTGCTTTTGTTGCTTTCAGATAATAAGCTCAAGTAGTGTCCAGGTCCAGGTGCTGGCCACCACAGGTGTCAATCAGAGAGTCCTTTCATCTTCCGGACCCGAGAGCTATGAATACCTTTTGCAAACCCCTCAGGGAATAGAAAGCCTTCTTTATCAAACCGCTGTAACTTCAGGGGGCAGCAGTCGGTCCAGTGAGCTGCAAATGCATTCAGGTTGGGGCTTTATGTTTTAACACAGTCTCATATAGCACTTCTCATGCACCAGGCTTCACAAACAGGTAACAGCATGAGGTAATGGAGTCGTGCAGTTACGCAGAAGGCAAGATGGGAAGAAGAGAGAAATGAAGAGCTAAAGGAAAAGACTGGAAAGACGTGTTCAGTACTGATGACAGGAAGGAGATGAAAGGATAAGGAAGCTGAGAGGAAGGCTCTTCCAGATGGAGCGGGGCAAGTCCTTTGCAGCAATGCTCTGATAAGAGAGTGAGCCTGTGGTTAATTTTCAAGTACATAGTATGGAACTTCTCACATACCTGCAGTGTGTGCGTAAGTGCTTTTCTTGGTAGGGGTCCGTCAGTGCTGCGAGTGTGTTTTAAACAACGGGGCTGCCACCATTGCTGGGTGAGTCAAGGGAACTGGAATGAAAACAGTCCCTGGTGGGTCCAGCTCATGGCCATCTGACACCTGACCAAGAGGAGTAGATGTCGAAAAAATTGTGTTGGCTGCTTTCCCCTTCCATCTCTGGGTCTGTCAGGGTAGAGAAGAGGGCATAGTCTCATAAGTAAGCAGTGATTCAACTTTTCATGACACAGTGGACTTCCTCTCTGTGCTGTTCTTAACTTCTTTTTAGAAGACAGCATCACCCTTTTATCCAGAGGAAAATATAATCCTTTCTTATGGCAAAGATATAAAGACATTGGCAAGCACCTGTTAGCCAGGTTGCAATTAATAGCACAAAGCCATGCAACCATACAACAAACCAGACAGGGAGCCTACATTTTATAGCCTTGTTTTAGACAGCCAGTACTTCTTAAGAATAAATCTAAGCTGAATGGGTTTCTCACTTCTTGCATCTGTGTAGTTAAAGCTCACCTCAAACTAGCAGACAGATAATCAAAACTGAAAAGTAGAATGATTTGGCAGATGTTTTAAGGCTGATATTGCTTCTATAAATCCAACAAATGGAAGAAAGCCCATTGAAAGCTTTCTGTCGTGGTTTTTCATCATTAGAAGATTGTATTTTGGGAAGAGGGGAGTTTCTTTTTTTTGGTATTTCACATGAAGATGGTCCCACAGGGCAGCTCCACAAGCACAGCCGTATAGGTAGCTTATGACTTCCCTGAGAAGGGCCAAGTCCAGAAGGGAGCCGTTCTGCAAAGTGTGCTGCTGTCAGCCGGTGAAGCTTTCATGACCCTGAAAATGCAACTTCAGCTCTGATTTATGGGTAGTCCTGGGGACATGCCTCTGCTATTTGGCGCAACAGCCCTTTCCAAATGAAAAAGGAAATTTCCACCAGCCAGCGCTTGGGGGATGCACTCTGCTCTCCTTTAAAAATGATACCTCACCCACGCTCGGCCTGACGGATGCCGCAGTACATATCCCGGCTGTTAGGACACCGAGATATTCAATCTGGCATTCCAGCCCAAAGGATTTAGCCCAACATCCTAAGTTTGCCGTCAGTTTGGACGCTCTGGCTGCTGGCTAAGCAGAAGTTAGTGGTGGCCTTGAGAGAGGAGGGGATAGAAAGTGCTCCCACTCCTCTGGTCTTGCTGTCACCGTTCCCTTGGGAAAGGGGGTGATGATATCAGCTCCTGGCTTTCCCCTTCCTTGGCCTCTCCTGGTTTCCTTTCTGCCTCATCCTTTGCAACAAGGCAGTCGGTGGCATTGCTGTTGCTGTGTGGGGTATCTTCTAGCTGTTCTCTGGTGGTGGTTGATAAGGCAAAGACCTTCTAGGTTAGACCTGGGAAGGAAGCAGAGGAGTCATCTTTATCTGCACCACTGCTCACAG
Source organism: Balearica regulorum gibbericeps (assembly GCF_011004875.1). Classification (NCBI taxonomy): domain Eukaryota; kingdom Metazoa; phylum Chordata; class Aves; order Gruiformes; family Gruidae; genus Balearica; species Balearica regulorum. The sequence goes on from NC_046185.1 coordinate 104,261,574, forward strand.
AGTCATCCTTTTTGCTTCCCTTGCCAGGCTGGTTTTGGTTTCTGCACACGCACTCTGAGTGTCTAGAACAATGTGATGGAAGATGGAAGACTCTCCAAGACCAAGAAAGACACAACATAAATGTAGTAGTCTTTCTTCTCTTATTCCTCATTTACTTTGTCCTCAGGTCTCGTGCTGCATCCTTTTGCTCAGTGAATTGTTTGCAGTATGGACAGAGTCTTTTCTGCACATTGTCAGAAAGGGCAATTCATCATTATTTTGAAAGCATACCTCAAAAACGTGCATCACTGGTCTCCAGGGAGGAATCAGGACTCATCCCTGAGTGTTTGAGTGCTACGCTATTTTTGCCTTTTCATCCCTTTTGCCCCCTGCTTAATATTGCATCACTCCTGCTAAAAGTTGGAGATGCCGTGTTTCTTGTTCTGTCTCCAAATTTTCTTTCTAAAAGTTGCCATTCCCCTTTCCTGCAAGCGGTCAGGTCCCAAGCAAGATAAGAAAAATCCCGCTTGCCTTGTTTTTTCTACGTAACTAAATAAAGTGCAAGTGAATCTGTGGGCCTGGGGACTATCTGTCAGCCGGTGGTGCTCACTGCAGATGGAAACAAAAAAATTAATATAATCAGCAGTTGAAATAGGTGACTTCTTTGCAGCAATGTGCTAGGAAAATACCTTCACAAGCCGCAGCAGCCCGGCAAAGGTGTTTGTGGTACTGCTAGTGAGGCTGCTGCAAATGTGCTTGCAGAGCTAAATGTTCCCAGTTCCTTCCTTTGTACTCTCTGTCAAGATCTGCTAGAGCTCAGGAGCCTGTAGTGTGATCTATTCTCTCTTATATTTCTTTTTTAAAAAAGTATTAGAAAGAAACAGTTCAGCTTAAGTGATACAAGAAGAGAAAAATGACAGCCAATGAGATTCCTGAGGGTTTTGGCATATTTGAAAGCTTAAAAAATGGTCATAATGTAAAACCAAAAATTGGCAATTGCTTAATTGATGCTCTAATAGATCTTTGTCTTTTGGGAACATTATTCAAATGCCTGAGTTATTCAAGTTAAAAAATGGCCCGTGCATCTGCATAGTGATTGCTTTCTCACAAGGACAACTGGTGGTGGTGGTGTTGCGTTTTTTTTCCCCATAAATTTGTGGTAGAAGCACCCTTCCACTGAAAATGCACGCATCAGGGGGAGTACCTAGAAGTGATGAGAGTCACAGAATCAGAAGGCTGCAGTTCTGCAGACCTCCCTGTGCTTCAGCAGCTCTTCTGCCCTCCCAGCATCCAAGAAGGAGCTACAGATGCTTCTGGTTAGCCAAAAGAGTCTACCAGTAGTGCTACAAATGGGTACCCACTTTTCTAAAGAAAAATACAACGTAGGTAGACCTTTTGCTTGCCTTAAATTACCAGACCTCAGTTAGTTACAAACAAAACAAACCACCCCATACCAGACCACATTCAAAGCAGTATTGGAGCACTCCTGCAGTCAGTCAGTTTAGCCTGCTTAATTCAAGCACGTGTTTAGGAGTTTGCTGACTCTTACTCAGTTTAGCTGTTTTGAAGAAAATAAGACTGTGGATGGGTTAGATGTTGATGACTGGGTTTAAAATGGCTTTACAGGGAGGTTCAGATGATACGTGAGGTTGTGGTCTGGGCGTGAACCACGCTTGTTACTTGACTTAGTTTTGGTTGCAGTTGAGAAGACCTACACCAAAGTTACCAATCAGCAAATCTGCTCCAGACTTGTCAGATTATTGCACGTTGACATGCGCCCAAAAGCTGAAATGAAACACGGTTAAAATTAAAATGCAGCTTTACCAAAAGCCAGATGCTTCGTTATGAGCTGAACTAACCTACCTGCCAAATACTGCTAACCTGCATGAGGCAGGTGATTAATTTTTTACAAGTCTGCTTTGGCAACTAGACATCTGTCCTCTATTCCTAAGTGTAATATCTCAGGGCAAATGATTTTTTTTCCTTCTTGGTACTCCAAACTACATAAAACATATATATCATGAAAATTACATTGTGTACATTCTGTATGAAGATATACTGGGAGGCAGTTTGTATTTCAGATCACTTTCACACCAATGTAATTCTATTGGAATAATTTCTGGTTTTATACTTTCTGATTTTATATGTAAGAGTAAAAAATCACATCCATAACACACCTTGTAATCTGGAATGTCAGTATATGTGGTTATAATCTAGGTTTTCCCTTTTAATCAGTCATTGTTCCAACTAACAGGCTGAATCAGTGGAAAATACGGTGTCAAATTACTCCGTTGCTCTCTTGAAGTACATTGCAGCTTTCATTATGACCAGGGGTTTATAATTTCTTTACTTGTGAAGAATAGCTCGAGATCTTCTTTGATACGTGCCATGAAAGGGAGATGATCCATTACAGCATCTGCTATATACATACACATAAGTAAAATATGTTGCATGCTGTCAGTGCAGCGAAATCAAATAAACTTTCTCCTCCCTCCACATGTTTAAGAAGTAATCTAGCAGGAGTTGCATATTTTCACTGAAACAGTTGAAACATGCTAGTGATCAATTTACTTGCACATGGTAAAAATAATACAGGTTGCAGACAGATTTGTAATACAGTTTTTAAACACCTGTTTTTAATGTTTCAGTACCCAATAAAATGGAGGAACTCCTGTTTTTGGTTTGCATGCAGACATTATGTACGTTGGGATTTAAAAGTCTACTGCCTAGGTTTCAAATGCAGCCCTGTTCAAAGCAGTAAACAACACTTGCAGACATAGCATGGGTACGTTTTTGGGAGTTCCTCGGCACTTCCGTTACAGACACCAAAGTCCCCCTCAATGAATTGGAGGCACTGATAACACCGTGTTACTGCCAAATGGGAATCCTGGTGAAAACCTGTTGTCCTCACCAGAAACAGAGCTCCTCCCTTACCACTTGCAATCTTACTCGTATAAAAATATTGCTGGTCCATTTCTGTGTAATGTAAGAGAAAAAATGTGAAAGAGATTGAGCAAAGTGATCTTTCTATTACAGTGCAACAGAGCATCCAAGTACATCCTTAAATTTTCACAGAGTGGGATTAAGTCTTGAACACACGCTTAAGTTTGCTACCAAGGAAGGTTACATATTCAACTGGCAATTAATTGTGTCACTTATTGTCACTCAGGTTACTCAGCTGCAAAATCTGGACTAAGACACTTTCACTGCCTTGCATGGGTGTTACAAGAGATTGGGTGTCACACGTGAGCGTGTGGAGCTGCCAACTGCCCAAAAATAGCACGAAAAAGAGAGCAAGTTGCGCTCTGTTCTTACAGACCTCTTTACTGCTTTTCAGGAGAGATATTTGCTCTTAAAAATCTGATGCACTTTGGGCATTGGTTGCAGGTTCCCCATGTGTTGCTGCTTCATTCTGATGGTTTTCAGGTGAATGCTATTAACTGGATCCTCCTTTTCCTCTGCCTCTGTCTTTGGTTTCCTTTGATTTTGGGATCCCTTAGGATGATTGCCTCTGCTTTTTGTTCTGCCCCCATTATGCTTGCCCACGTCTAATGGGCATGGAGTCCCTGTGTCTCTGAAGCTTTTACTGTGTGTCTTGTTAGCAAATCAGATGTAAAGATGCTAGAGCCAAGCTTCCCATCGCTATCCAAAATCTTCCTATTACTTTCCTCTGTCTTTGGGCAAACTGTACCTTTCTTCATGTCATTTGAATCTGTAATTTAGACTAGTCACTGAAGTCTGCTGTATTTAGCTGATTCCTGTCCCTATGCCTGCATCAAAATAGCAATATCAGCATATCGTGCATGTTTTGCACAGGACATGGGTGCCCATGTTTACTGTACTTAATAAGCCGCCTGTTCCTGTCCCCTCGGCTCTCTGCCCATGAAAGGACAGTGGCTAGCGTTCGGGAAGCCCACAGCATATTGTGGCTGTGCAAGTAAATAGCTAGAAGGGAGTGGATCGGAAGAGAGATCACGTTTTGTTTCTGGAGAGCTGCTCAGAGCCAAGCCCTGCGTGAAGCCGGGGAACAGCTCAGGCACAAAGGGTTAGTCCCGAGTTTTCACCTCCCTCCCAACACCTTCACCTGAGGCTGCTGCCTGATTTAGCACCGCAAGGAGAGACACCTCAGCCCAAGATGGTTGTGGCACGTCAGGATTAAGAAGCTTGAGCAGGGCTTGCACAACGTTGCCTGTGCTTGCCTGGGACCAGGACTACCAGTGCTGTGGCTCTCCTCCGTGTGCACGCGGGGACATAATGCTTTGCTTATGAGTGCGGGGTGGAGGAGGGTTGCGAGTAACTATTTTGGATGAGACCGACCATTGTCCAAGTGAGCACCAGCAAGGGGGTGGCACACACCACTGGGGTGCTGGATGCAGCTGTGGGGTGAGGGGACGGGCGTTGCGTGGGTGCCGCCACCGGCATGCCTGGTGCAGCGGGCAGCACCGGGGCCGGCGGGGGGCCAAGCTCCTGCCACCATTCCCCCCTCCCTGCACATCCTGGCCTGGCATGTTGTTGTTATGATTGCTATGGAAATAATTTCAATATGTTTTGTAGTTCTGAGATGCTGTGTCTTGCATTGTTTGGCTGGGAAGCTGCTTGACTGATTTTAGAGGGTGGCTGTACATGCACAAGTACTAGCTGATTTTTTTTCGTGGTGGAAAGTAGGAGATTCGCAGCATGGTTTTAATTAGAATCGCTCATTTAGTCTTTCACTGCAGTGTGTTCTTTAGTTGAAAGATAATTTAATTTTCTTTGTTTTGGAAGATTTTCGTGCTTGTCTGTGTGAAATGTCTTTATTTACTGTGCCTCATTGTGCTTTGTGCGTAGCTTTGATTGTGAGGAGAGTCAAAAACAAAAACTTCCCTGGGCTGTATTATTTTCCACCTGCTGTGGCTTTTAATACAGTCTCACTGCTATATGCGTACCAAGTGCCTGCATTTCTAGGAGAAAAACACCAGAGAAAATTGCCAAAGCATGCAGGGTTAGATTTAGCTGTAAAACTCTTATTGACTTGAAGAGGAATAGCACGTCTAGAAGTTGTGAAGTGCTGAAGAAGTGTAACTGGTATGGGTTTGGTTTTTCACCTTGGAGAAGTCCACAGAAGACAACGCTTGATGAAAAAAGCAAAAAAACAAAAAAAACCCAACCCTGCCACTCTTTGCAGAACTCTGTATTAAGATCTTATAACGCCTCTTGTTCTATAGAGAGTATTTGGTCTGGTTGAAACACAGTACAGTGTGGAGCAGTTGTGTTTATATCTATAACAATATTTAGATAGTGTCTGTCATCTCAAAATAAATAAAAAGCTATATAAAATGTGTAAATTATGCAGGAATTCATAAAATGGCTTGGAATGTGCAGCTTTTAAAAAGAATATTAAAGCATTTATTAATCAATAATCCTTAATAATACTGTAATAATTTTCCAAATGGCTTTCAAATTAATTTTCAACTGCTTCTCTGGCAATGATGTTGTTTTCATTATGTGGGCCTCATGTGTCATAGCTCTTCTTCTGCAATAATATAATATTCCTCAGTATAGACTCAAATACTGTTACTGAATATAGGTTATAGAGTATTATTGACTACAAAATGGCATACGGCAATAGAATTTTACACAAACTCCACCCATAGCTGCAAATGTGAGCTGCCAGGGACAAACAAATTTAGACCACAACTTGGAGGCACATGTGCTAGCATCTAGGTACACAAGTAATCTCAAGCACATGTCCTGAACACATCAAAGCCTCATTTTCTAATCCCTCCCGGTTGTGAGGAAAACCTTAAAATATGTGAACTGACATAGCCCCACTGCTGGCTGCAAGAGCTCTACTTGAAATGGAGGCGAGTTGGAGAGATTTTGCAAAGAGCAAGACAGTGCAGTGGCGATGCTGGCGCTGGGCTGTGGCTCTGCAGTTTTGCTAGCATAAATGAAGCCGCTGAAACTCTCAGCCCAAATGGATTTTACGTGGGTAGTTGCTCTAATCACAGGGCAGCGTTAACCTAGAAGCCTTCTTGTAATAGCAGATATTTTTAGGAAGATTGCCTAATGAGTAAAAGCATTCTTCTGTTCCTCCAGTCTTGAGTAAAATAACATAAAGAAAATAAAAATTATCAAATTTGGCCTCTGGCCTCTCAACTCTCCAGTTATTGGTTTTTCCCTTTTTGTGTTATAAAGGTATGCAATATAGGAAGTTTGAATTTAGTGTAAAAATGAACGTTAGCAAGAGTACATTGATTTTAACATGCACTCTGGTTTTGAAGCAAGAGCAAGGCCACCCAAAATGTACCCGATGCTGCTCCAGAATTCCCCGCGTGGTCCAGAGCTGAGGTGGGGAGCGCTGCTGGGACCGGAGGGGCTTGCTGCAGTCTTTGCACACGAATGAGTTGATCCTTGCAGCACGGCTCCTCTGAGGGAGGGAAGGGTTATTTGTCCCATCTCAGGCAGGGGTAGGGCAGCTGTGGGTGGAGCTGGTTAAGTGTCCATCTCCCAGCCATGACCACCCACTGTGCACCCTGTGTTGTGGCTGACGCTAGTCCCAGGGTACAGCAGACCCCCAGAATCAGGGTGGAGAAGCCGAAGCGCTGAAGTTAAGCTGTGGTGGAGCTGACTTTGACCTTTCCCTGTGGGAGAGAAAAGGGCTGCAAAGTATCACTGTTCAAGTTGATGGTCTCGTACCCCTGCTGTGAAAAGCTGTGGGCGACTGCCCAAAATGCATGATGGTGCAGTGCAAAGTGTTCTGTCTGTAGCGGGCTTTGCCACTGCAGGGGTCTTCTTACAGAAGCTCTGCTCCGTGTCTCTTTGGGCTAAGTGCACTGTGCCTTTCTTGCAGGACTGCCCTGGGTTTGTGGGACGCTCATGCTTTGAACTGTGGCCTGGGCTGGTTACAGGGGCAAGTCTATGTTTTGGGTTTGTTTGGCTAACCGTAGATGTCTGCAACTGAGCTAATTGTCTTAGTTTCTCTCTGTAATCAGGGTAAGGCTTGTCGGTATAGAGTTCAGGGAGCTATTAATTTTATTCTGATGTGAACATCTGAAGCAGCTCAGGTAAGTCACACCTTCAGGGTGCATGTCTCATTTTGCTGGCTGTGAAGGCAGCCAAGGTGACTAGACCCTGTTGTTGTCCAGCCCGTATGTGTTAAAGTTAGGTGATGTGAATCACCTGGCTTTTCCCTGTTTCTTTTTGACTTCATGTGTTGTGTGTAATTATGTGTAACTGGGACCAGCAGGCTTTAAGGTCTTACCAGTTTGCCAGGACCGATATTTACTTCTTAGGTCAGATACCCAAGTAAAGCTTGAGTATGGTGAGGAGGAGAGGTGCCTTTTAAGACTTTGACATTCCTTTCTCTGGCTAGGGACTTGACCTCATGGGCCTCATGCTTGAAGTCAACAGGTTGATATAGACGCTGTCTTGGTTTGGTGTAAAAACACAGGCCTTGGTCACCAGGACTCATAGTTCCTCCCTTCAAAGGAGAAAGTGTTACCCTGAGCATCTTAAAATCCCAGTCATGCACTGATATCCTGCTACAGCCACTGTAGCAAGGTGTCATCTATTGGCAGCACCAGTTAAGCTACTCTGTAAAGCTTTTATTGGCAAGTTCTGCCATTAATCTTTGCAACATTGTATTTGGCCATCTTAATAGCTTTAAATGGAGCTGTGGTATGAGCTGGTTAGTATTTGCATGAAATTCTAGTGCAATAGCTGTTGCTAAGTAATGTTACCCAATGTGACAATATTCAGAATAATCAATTGAAAATAGTCTGTATATGTTGAGAAAGTTTATCTAAGAGTTCTTCATGCTTGTTTTATTTACTTGCTGTTGGAGATCACAGGCCTTTCAGTTCATGAGCCTTTCAGAGCTGCTCATGTTATGCTTTGTGGTCAGAGCATCTGGTTTGTTGCATCCTTTTTTTTTTTTTTCCTTTGGTAAAACAAGTGACATCAACCAATGGCATCACCGTTGCTCTCAAACAACTCACAGTGTGGAATCCAACCTCTCTAAATTTTCACAGTTTAATCAGACTGTCTTGGAGGTCAAAACCTTGAAACCGAGCTATAAAATATACCTGACCTATTTTTATTGCTGCATTAAGATGCACTCTGTAGAAGGCATGCTCCCAGATAAAACTGCAGTGTAATCGGAGCTGTAGGACCAGGTGGATCAAAGGTGGCTTGTGGAGGGAGAGTAGGACCAGAAGTGTGCTCTTTTCTGCTCTGAGACAGGAGTCAGAAATAGCGTGTTTATGAATCTTGTGCGTGTGGTGACTACACTTTTTTGGGGAGGTTGAAACAACGGAAGCAGAACCTGTCTTGGGGAACATACACATGCAGACAGCACTTTTCTGACTCCAAAGAGCAAGAGGGTTGCATTAATATGCTTTATTCCCCAAGGAACATGGGTGTGAATCGTACAAGGATTGGAACCAGAGGGCTGGGAAGCACTGTTTTCTGTAGTGAAGAAAGGGTTACCTGGCCACATGGCACAGTTACTGGCTTTTATTTTATAAGAAGGCTGAAGCACAAATTGATTAAACATAGAGCAGGCTGGAAATACGTGAAAACTTGTTATGAAATTTTCTCTGCTCTAATCAAGTCATGTATCTGTGATGAAGCAAAAACTATCTGGCAGAGCTGGAGATGGGAACTCGATCACCCTGTGCCCAGCTCACTCCTCCTTCAGCCACAGAGCCATCCTTGCTCTGCACTTTTATAAAATGCCTTGAAATGCTTTCCTTCTTTTAATTCCTTTCTGCATTAAAAAGAACTGGACAGAGGTACCGTGAAATTTGGAAGCCATCAATATTCGTGTGACTTGCGGAAGAAGGGAGGAGGTTTATTTCAGACCTTCAGACAGCCTCCCTTCTCACTCCCTCCTTTCCCCAAACACAGAAAGCAGTCAGGGCTTAACTCATGGACTTTCTGATTATAATAAGCCCCCACTTGGGACATACAGCTATATAGCGCGCTAGTGCACTATGTGCTTTGTCTGCCTCTGTCACTGAGTTTTCAGGTCCTGCTCTGTGCTGTGGCCTTTGACTCCAATGGCTAATTAAATAGCAAGTCATCTTACGTAAGAATTTTTTTAATTTAATTTTTCTCTTTAAAGGAGTTTTTGGCAAGTCAGAGAAATTAAGAATTGGAAGTGTATTTATAGTAATTTTCATGGCAACAGAACAGTAAGTCCAATATTCATATTATGAATATGGCTCAGTATTTATAGCTCTCCAAATATTTACAGAGATAAAGCCTTTAAACATAGCCCCAGCTTTCTGTCTTCAGTAGTAGTTTAAATAAATGTCATTGGGATAGGAGTTAAAATTTAGGGGAAAGCAACTGTTTCTGGCCTAATGCTGTCTCACTGGTGTCTATGAACCCCAGAGCTATTTTTCCTGGAACTGTGTTGCCCTTGTTCCGTGTGAGCCAGTGTTCATCTTGATGTGCAGGAAGGGCACCTCAAAAGCATTGACCCTTAAGCAGATAAACCCTGGGGATAACTCAGCACCCCGTTGCCCTCGAATTTGTAGGGGTGGGAAGTCAAAGTCACACAGTTACTGCAATGCTAGTGAGCCACCGAGTGACAACACGGCATTCGGGGTGCATGGGGTGTCTCAGGTTTGGAGAAGTCGCCAATGGATATTGGCAGTGGTGCTGTGCCATGGCTGGGACGCACATCGCTGAGGGCATCACGCCCGACCCACTTGTGCTGACGGCACCTGACACACGCCCGAGGATCCCGGGCCAGCCTGTGCTCACCCACAAATGGGAGCTTGCTGGATGCGAGCAATGTATCAGCAGCATGACGAAAGGCAGGTTCACAAGTATAAGCTTGCCCGGGGTATCTGCCTAAGAATATGTAATAAATTCCTGTTGCAGTGCTCCTGTGATTTTTTTTTTTTTTTTTAACTCTTACATGACCATGGGTATGACTGTCCAAACTGAAAGCCGTTACGGATACTAAGGGCAAATGTTTGAGTGGAAGCTGAGTAAATTGAAGGGTTGGGTATTTCAGGGGAACTACCTACTACTGCACTGGACTTCCTCTCAGACCCAGATTTTTAATCTGCGGTTTCCAGAGCCCCTCTTTCTGTTTTCAGCGTACATTTACTCAAGTGCAGTTTGAAAACTTCCCATGCTTCAGCTTCGTATTGCTATGGATCCTGTCCAAATGCAAATGCACGCAGCCTGCTAGGGTGGTGAGCCCCAAAAGGTCACACGTGGTGGCCGTGCCGCAGGACAAGCTATCCAGGGGAAAGGTTGTCCTCCCGTGCAAGGGCCAGCGGCGGCCCCCCTTGGGAACTGCAGGGCTGTTCACGAAGAGGAAAACTTCTTCATTTAAGTGGGTGCCACTTCTGTCCCTCCACGGGGCAACAACTCTCCCCAGCCCCGTCCTGCAAGGAGGTTTTGGAAGCTCCCACAGCTGCAGAGTTAGGTGATGCTCTCTTAGAGATGGGCCGTGGTGCGGAGAGGGCTGGCTGCCCCCGATCACCTGAAATTGGGGTTGGGGATCATGAAAGGGCAGCTAGGATTATGGGAAGGACATCTCTTTAGTCTCGTGGTAGAAAATGGCATGAGAGCAGTAATAATTTCCCGGTGTCCCAGTGAATAAGGTGCTCTGGACCTACAAATTCATTCTGTTAGTAACTCTTTTTCTGGTGGTCATCCCTCTTCTAAGTCTAACAATTTTAGGAGGAGTCTGAGTTGGGTTGGTTTCTAAGTACATCTGTTTTTGAGGAGGAAAATCCTTCCTAGAAATAGGGAGCAGCATCTTGCGGCTGTTTAGACAAGGAGATTTCATGGTTGTGCTGAGAGCCAGCAGCCACGAAGGCTGTTTTTCCCTGGATAGAGACCGAAATGACTTGTGAGCCAGTGACTGAGTGTACAGCATCTCTATTACATTAAGATTAATAATTCCTCACAGCATATTTGCAGCTGGAAGTTTTATATAGATCTTTATTCATCATGATGTGAACAGCTGCTCTTTTGCTGCACTGTTGAATTAACGTCCAATGGCAGCACTAGAAAGTGCCACATAAAACACACTCCTGCTGTTTTCCATTCACTCCTTCTCCTGTCCAGCTCTCGCCCTCTGCCCAGGCTTAGCCTTTTGCAGGAACAAGCCATTTTATTTTTATTTGTGGACCAGCTCTGACTACATTTGGATCTTAAAACAGAGTTTGAGTGAATCCAAGGAAAGTTAGTTTTAGAAAGGAAAAATAAATCTTGAAAGCAGCACAAAAAACCTGTAGGAATTCCTGTTACATTTTTATTTGAAGTAAGTGAAGGACTAAGGTGTAGTAGCATGCATGTTAAGTTGCACAGAACATAAATTATACACTTTTCTTGGTTAACTGTGTCAGATAAAATTCAGCAGAAGCTATCACAGCCAAAAGGTTGCCTCAGATCCTAAGGAGGTGTTTTATTTTTTTTGTTGGTTTTTTTTTTTTATTATTCTGAAGTCTGTCTGCTCTGCTGTTTTGAATAAGACGCTCCTCTTTTTTTGGCTTGTGCTCTCATCAGAGAACAGAGTGTACGGGAGCACTCTCACGGCCCAAGTTTAGCACCTCCACTGACAAGTGGTCTGGAGCTGAGCTTTGCACCTCATCCGAAAACTGGCACCCCCTTTTACATGCCTGTTCGCCAGCAAAGGGAAGAGGTACCTGGTCAGGATGATGTGCCCCTCTCAGTCCTAGGTACACTGTGGGCTGCAGCAGCCTGCATCCCTCTGGAGCAGAGACCTAAAAAGCACCCGGGTGATACGGCAGTGGCTGAAACATGTACACCTGCAGAGCTTGAGGCTGAAGGTGGGGAGAAACAGCTGGAAAGAGACAAGGGTGCTGCGAGAGCCCGCAGCATGGCAGGTGCCGCGGTGGTTTGTTGGTGTCCCGCGGACCCTGCGCGTCTGGCCAGATCGGCACTGCCAGGCCGCTCCTTGCCCTGCGGGGTCCCGCATCGCTCAGCTGGGGGCTGCCAGCCCTTGCCTGGAGCCCGCTCTGTAGGGCAGAGTACAGCTGCCTGCTGGTTCCCTGCCACTGCCCTGGGGCGTGCCGTGCCCCTCCCCGGTCTGCGGGAGGGCTGCCTGGCTTCCCCTGGGCACTTGGTATTAAGCCCTTTGGTTTGGGAGGGGAGGCTGAGTGGAGAGCCTCTACCATCCCCTGGCTCTGGGCACCAGAAGTGTGTTTTTTCTGCAAGCCTCCTCTAGCAAAGAAATTTGGAGTCAAAACGGGCTGGAATAGGAATAGGAGAGGACTTTATGATGCAGGCAGTCTTTTCACATCTTTTTTTCCCAGACCCGTAGGTTGCTGGCTCCCTGAGCCTTCAGCAGCAGGTCCCTGGGCGTTTTCAGCCCGGGGGTGCGGAGACAGGGCAGCTCAGCGGCTGCCCAGGCGAAGGTCGGGCAGGATCTCTGCAGTGCACACCAGAGTAGATGCCCAGGTCTCCTGACCTCGCCCTCGGTGCCTCCGCTTCACGTGACAATCGTTGCCCACAAGAACAACTTTTCCCTTGTCTGGTTTAAACCTGTGATGCAAGGCTTGTCTCCTAGTGCTTCTGTGTGATAGCTAAAAGTAAATTCTTTTTCTTAAAGATCAGATTGATGACCCTATTTTTATGCATGCTTTGCTCACAGCTAAAATCAGTACTTAAAATGTTTGTGCATTTTCTTTGTGGTTCAAACAGTTTGATCTTCAATTTGGTTTTAAAAAATTAGGACGCTGAGCGCTTGCTGATGTTCCTTTTTTGAGGCTGTATTTTAGGTGCATTTTAAAAACATGACAATTTCTTTCATTTTATCATTCATCATGTGCAGTTACTGTAACAAAAGAAAGACCTGCTGCTTGAGAAAGTTAGCAATAGAGCTGTTTGGTGTGTAGCTCCAGAAGAGACAAGAAGCAATTACTTTAAAATTTTCACTATTTTATAGATTTTATCCTGTTATACCTTTTCGAAAGCATTGGAATAACGTTCCAAAACATTTATGGGAAAAAAAGGGAAAGAAGCCCCCTTTCCCCAAACTGGGTGTTTAGTCTCACTAGTGATTCTCGTTGAACAGTTCTAGAAATGCAAGTGGGACAGATGGATGTATAAGGCATTGCTGAGCGTAAGCATTGCAGTACTTACTGCAAGCAGCGTGGCCATCAGTTACATGGTAGGATAAGAAAATGTAGATATTGTTCTTACCATTTTTAGAGGCGTAAATGAATGTATTTGCTTGTTGTCTTTATTATGTACTAGAAGTACAAGGAACGGGCACACACATTTGTAGACACATAGCTGATGTGGATGTTACCTATGGATTTTTTTGGCACATCATTATCATGAAAGACGCAGACCCTAGTAGCCTGAGGAGTCTCAAGCACAAGCTGCTGACTAATTTGGAAAGTCCCTGGTCGTGCCCCACTTTGTTACTAGTGGGAGCTCTGCCCTGAATGTATTGGGACGGGCTAAGCCCTAAATCAGCCCCTATGATTGTTTAACATATTTACAGAGTCTGAGTCTGGAGGAGTGCACTGCTGTAGGGTTTTTGCAGTCTTTTCCCAGAACTCCCAATAAATATGCTTAAAAGCTATTACGTGGTGTAGCTTCCTTTCTTCCTGATGGCATAAGTGGATGCAGAGAGTGTACCTGACTGGTGTATCCTGTCAGAATGGGACCATTCTTTTGGTGTCCTCCAGGAGCCTCTCCGGGCACAGAGGGCATCTTGTTATGACAGGTAGCTTTCTGAGCATTTCAACAGATGCTTCAGCATGCCAAAAGCATAAAGCACTTGGAAAGGAGCAGGCAGAATATTTCAGCCACGTTTCTTAAAATAAATGTCGTGGCTTAAATAATAGAAGTTTTCCTCGCCAACTCTAGAATAAGCACTAGTGCTGAAATAGCGTTTGAGTTATTGGACACAACATTTGCAAAATTCGGTAACTATAGTGAGGTTTGGGGAGGTTTTGCTTTTTTTCCAGCTAACGCTCATGTTAAAAGCACCTCAGCTCCGTCTGCTCATGGTTTTTCAAGTCTGTTTAATTCCGATTGCCAGATTTCATAGATACGCACCAGGCGCATGGTTGGAATCCAGGCAGGCTGAGTATGTGATAAACCTCAGGTTATCATCGCTGTAGGACTGAATCAGATAGTACCTCACAGTCTGATGTTGGCTGCAAGGGGTGAAACAGCACTGTTTCCCTCGCACTTTGCTGGCCGCCGGAGGAAAGCGCCTGGTGTTCAGCACCGCGGCGCCTGGATGCACGAAAACAGTCAGCCCCAATGCATGGCGCACAGCGCGTGTGCCCAGGGAAAGGCTGGGATTTGCTTTGGCACCCTGCGCCAAGATGAACGGCGATCTACTGGTGAGAATCAAGATGTGTTGGTGGGAGAGGGCGTTGTGAAAGCAGTGACAGAGAGGTGTAGGAATCCCAGGGAAAGCTTGGTGTGGTGGAGCAGTCGCCCAGCCGGTGCGGCCTTTCCCTTGTTCTTGCGTAAGATGATGTAAGGTGACAAAGAGCTTGACTGTGATCGGTCCTGTTCTGGTGTTAATTACCAGTGACTGCATTGCTCTTGATAGAATTAGACGAGTGTAAAAGAGGCCCACAATTAAGTCTGATTTTGATCTTAGCAGCTTCAGACAATATAAATGCAAATATCATTTGAGACCAATTCAAATATTTTTAACAGCGTATCTCAAAAGGGAAAAGAGCAGAGTAGTCAGTGGTTGGTCAGAACAAGAGAATATGACCTACTTTCATTTCAAAACCAAAAGCATTGACCACAGAGGTCTTACCTGCATGCTTATGTTTTGCCTGCATTTTTCCTTTGTACTAAACTGGGTGACTGCTGTATCCTCACCTTTATTTGGGAAGGAAAACTCATTCCAAAACATCGTGCACCTGATCCTTATTTGCAGCTAAGTCCTTTTACACTTTCACAGTAGGGGAAAGTACAGCTCTTTCCACTTGGATCTATGCATTGCCAAGCAAAGCATGCTTGGTAGGAAAGGCACATCCTTTATTATGAATGCCGGAGCCGAGAGCAGCCTTTGTCACCCGTACTCAGCCGGTGAGTTATTAAGAGAAGAACTTCGGACTGTGTTACACAGAGAAAAAGATAAAAATAGGGTGTCTGACGCATGCATCCCATGTCGCACGCCAGGAAACAGAATCGTTATACCACCGAGTACAGTATTCCAGAGCATGCGTGGAAAATATGCATGGATGTGAACGTGCGAGATCTTTCCTAACCAAGAAAAATACTCAGTTTCCCTTTTCCCCCTTCCCATTTTACGTCTTGTCTTGTTTGATATTCCCTTTACCTGTTGACAAATCCAACAGCCCGGAGTCCCGCAGCTCTGCCTTTACTGCCACTGCTCCCCTCGTCATCCTGCTGAACAATGTGACAGTAATGATGCTCTCCTATATTTTGAGGGAGCTGCAGAATATTCTTGCTGCACCCAGCTAAGAGTAAGCAAAATCTGCCCCATTCTCCAGACATCTGCAGCATGCCGAGAACTCCCAAAGCTCAACACTGTCTGTCACAGAAATTGTGCGCTGGGTGCATAATCTAAAATTAGTCATCCACAGTATGTGCCCCTTTAAATGTTAATCCTTGCATCGTTTTCTTTTATTGCTTCTGTTGGCATACACAATTATGTGACATAATATAAAAGTAAATAATGTGATGCAATGGGTAAAACTCAAAGGGAAATACATATCAGACATCAGATGCCTCCTACAGCAGAATATGAAATAAAACTTACAGTGAATTGAGAGGATTTTGCCTGTTTTGAGGGCAGCAAAACCAACCGTATAGTGATTACGTTATAATGTAATGTCTTTCTGGATGGTTTTGACATTTTGCAGCTCTTGAAAACTCATGTTTGTTCAGTGCTGTAGCCACTACTTGTCTTGAGGTGCAGAAGTAGCTGTCAGGGAGTAAGTAACTGTGGGTAATGGGTCCATAGCAAAGCCCAGCAGGGGTGTATGACAGGGCCTTTAAAAAAAGCAAACATAATTTTATTTTAAAGATCACAAGCCTTAAAAAACAATGCAAAACATGCATCTGATCTTATTATTTATTTTCCAGCATGTGAGCCCTTCTCAGGGGAGGGCAGGTATGCAAAGCTGAGGATTTTGGCTGTTCAGTTGCGTCCTGGTAGGAAACCTGTGGGAAAAGCACAAGCTGAGGCTCAGCAGTAGGTTACGAGATATGGCAGCAGCCGAGTTCAGATATAAAGATAAAGCCTGAAATAGCAGAACCCAATGCAAGACCCTGTTTTTTGACCCTGTTGCCCGGATTCAGTAAAACATATGGGTACCTCAGTGTTCAATTTTGCTTTTGCTGAATTGAGGTTTGAGTTACTCACTAGTCTATTTTTACCTTTTAAGTGGCCTTGTAATTCAATATGTGTTTGTTTTAATTTTACACTCTCCATAAAAAGCACCATCCATGACGAGTTGGAGAAGTGACCACTGGTAATGCATAGAAATTTAATCAGCTAGTGTGTCACACTGTCTTACTTTCCCCCTTGCAAACCTGCATGCCACTCGTGACCAAAAATACCCTGTGATACCCTGCATCTCCTCCGTCACCTCGGCTTTGCCACTGAGGCTCTGGAGATGCCGAGGAGGGGTGAGATCAGCCCGGGCCGAATCCAGGTCACTCCGCCAGCCACGCTCGCTTGCACCAGTAGCACTAGCGAACAGCCAGGGCTGCAAGGGGGGTGGGACAGGGATGGTGGCAATGAGTACATCGGCGGCTTCCCCGTGGCCGCTGGCTGTGCCAGGAGCACGCCTGCGGTCGCCCGCCGGCAGCTCAGGCTGCTTCTTCACTTACGGGAGTTAAAGCCCGCAAGCCGTCTTTCTGCATTGTAGGGCTGATGTTGGTGTCGAGGGTTGTAGAAGGTGGCTGTTCCACGTGGGGTGAACTGAGACCTGCAGCCCTCAGTGCCCTGCTGAGGGCAACATGCAGGCTTGGCTCTGCTTTTCTCACTCCCTCATTTTGCTGATACTGCACATTTTCAAACTGACGCTAATGTATTTTCAATTTGACAACGCTGATACAGAAACCCCCCCATACCATATCACAACCCCCTGGCTCTGAGCTACCTTTGTGAGGTGGCTCAGCAGCGCAGAGCTAATGTAGTACTGGACAGCTGGAAATGAGCCTCCTCCTCCTGTCCCAGTGTCCTCCCAGTATCCATGCACTTTAGGTAAGGATGTAAAAATTGCTACACCAAATCAAACATATTAAAGCGCTTCTGTTTTCCTCTTGGCTCTTTTGACCAAAGCATGGGGTGAAGAATCCGCAGTACACCCAATTAGTGATAGAAGATTTGTCTAGGCACAACTTCCTTACTCGTGCATTGGTCACCGTGGTACCTGAAATATGCCGCTGTGCATTCCTGTTGCCATCAGTGTATTTGGTAGCAGTGGGAAGGCCTAGTGCCTGTGTTTGCACTCACCATAATTTTCCATTGCTCAAGGAGCAAAAGTGACTCAAGATCTTTGTTCTTAATAGCATTCCCGCTGTCAGATGGTAAAATACCCTGGAGAGATCGGTCTTATGTTATTATGAAACCACAAATTACTTTGTAAGATTTAAGGAGAGTGAAAGCAAGCAAAACACAGATATCAACAACATTTGATACAGGTTTCACCACTTGCTTTCAGCGTTACTTAGCTTTGGACTGGCATGCACCATAAACTAAAAATGTTTCTCCTCACCAAATTATGATCAGTGGTCTAATGTTGATCTATCAGATTTAGTGATGGTGCAGCAATGGTGGATAACACATGCCCAAACCCATCTGAACCATTTGCAGAGGAAATGAAACCTGCAACAAAGCGAGCAGGTTTGCTCTGCGATGGCAGATCTCCTAGGACAGCCCACCTTGCCCGTGCTCCTCTCTCCTATAGTTGCTGCATCTTCCCTTCCCTTGGGACGGGGCTTTGGAGCTAACTACTGCAAGGTAACTATTTTTGTGAGACTCGTTTCCCAGCGTCAGGTGGCAGCATTAAGTAGAGGTTGGAGCTGTCCCCAGACAGCTCCACCTGTGGTCTCCTTCACACCAGTGTGAATCTGGAGTAGCTTCTTCAGGAGATGGTGGGGATGAGGTCAGACTCTGCTCCTGCTCCATCCGCAGCCAGTGGCAGAAATAACTCTTGTTGTCATCAACTCTTGTTGTCACTGTAACATGGATGAGGTTCAAGTCAGGCCCAGTAGCTTCAATGAGATTTTTGTGCGATTATAACAAGAATTTGACACACATGGTGAGGTACTAATCAAGTATATGTGATCTGCTTCCACACTGTGCCCAGAGGTATTTACCAGCATAAAAATCAATTAATGAGGGGACATGTCCTGCGCAGCAGCCTGCTGCTGCATGAGGGATGACCCGGGAGGCTCGGGGATGGACAAGCTGTGGCCTTTCCACTTGCAGACTCTGCCGGTTTTGCCACCCTCAGTACTGGGAGGGAACATGGACTTCATTGTGGTTTTTTGCTGAACGCCACAGCAGAATTTATGCAAAGTTTTCTGTGGACGTAGCAGGAGTGCTCAAAAGCTCACCCCATCTAAAGTGCCTCAGGTCCTTCAGGATAATGAGACATTTTCTGACTGCACCTTTTTATTGTACCAATATTACGTTACAGGAAGAATGGAAGGGGGGAACTTAACACGTAGCACCTGTCACGAGTTCTCTCCTTGAATTAGGCTCTCCTGCTTATAAAAATTTAATTGATTCCTAGCAGTTTATGTGCATGGTGCTCAGTGGGCGTTTTCTGTTCTCTTGCCAGCTACATGGTTACTTAGAAAGCGAGCCGCTCACGCTACAGCTGTTCATTGGGACTGCAGACGACCGCCTGCTGCGACCCCATGCTTTCTACCAGGTTCATCGAATCACCGGGAAGACCGTTTCCACCACCAGCCACGAAACAATACTTTCCAACACCAAAGTCCTGGAAATTCCACTTCTTCCAGAGAACAACATGAGAGCAATGTAAGACCCAGGCACTGTATCGGACTCCTAGCAGTTTCCTCTTCGTCACCCCATTTGATTTCTTCTGTGTTGGTTTTGTGTTTGGGTTTTTTTTGTACACAATTTTCATTTTCCTATCTCTTTTTTTTTTTTTTTTAAAGTTCTCTCTGTACTAGTAGGTTTTCACAACTTTACTGGGACAAATTGCCCCTAATCAGCTTAACAACAAAATGAACTTCACAAATATTTATGACAACTGATTGCTTTCATTCTAGGGTTTCAGCCAATGTGCTTATTTGCCATTTAAAATAAGTATCTCAGTTACCAAGCTGTAAATATCTCCTACCTCAGCTCCTGCATTTAGTTTCTAAATATGACACCTCTTGCTCCTATGCGCACTAGCACAAGGAACAGGGCCTATTAAAATTTATCTTTGGATGTCAAAGGAAACTCTTAGAGAGCATTTCCAAATACCCTAGTGGTTTTTTGAGACAAATAAAACCACTCTTATTTCTTATGTAATAAAAATCAGCATTTTTCATGGCATTTGTTTAGAAGCAAAGCTTCTAGAAGAGGAGCAAAGGTGATACAACTTACAGATTGGAGTTACTTAACTGGGGTAAGTTTAGTCCTGTGCAGAAAAGCAGGCATGGATGTCTTAGGATCTCTGAATTAGTAGGAGTCTGAGTGATAATTAAGTGCCCTGTAGGTCCATTACACACAGGTAAATTTCATTATAGGATTGTGTATAAAGGGTCAAATATCCCTCTGTGTATGTGACATACATGAGACCCTTCACATTATTTAATCCCCTTCTCTCCACCCTCCTTGTTCAAATGATCCTATCCCTTATTTGACTTGTCTCCCCGCTGATTCAAATGATCCTAACCCTTCTCTGAGGTGTCTGCCTTGGGAGGAATTTGTGTGTGCTTGCGTGCATGTACATCTCTTGATGTGTGTATAAATGTGAGTGTATTCATATTTCTATATAGATCTGTGCACCTTTGTGTGTATGTATAGGGAGATAGAAGGGTAAGTAGGGAGATAGAAAGCAAGCAAGAAATCCTGCCCCACCAAACCAAATACCACGGGAAAGTCTCAGGGAGCTTACTAAAATCACAATTTCACTCATTATTCATAGTTTTCTGTGCCTTAATGAAGTGTAAAATGGTATCAGACACCCGAAGTCCTTCCTGTAGTGGTTATTAGAAGCTGGTTTGCAGTGTCATGTACAACATGCCCCGGAGTGCATCATGTAAATAGAAGAGCTAGAATGTGTTTAGCTGCATTGCCAGCAGGGCTTAGGGTGATCACTCAAGACCTGAGGACCTCTGTCCTCAGTGCATTGTGTTAAAAGTCATGACAAGCCTGCAAAATTATTGGCCCCATTTGCTGTCATCATAAACTGGTGCAACTCCATTGAAGTTATTGAAATTTCACCAGTTTGTACCCACACAGTATTTATTTGGCCCTTTATTTATCCAGTTTGAATCACATTTTTGGCCATCTAGGAACATTATTACCATTTCAATCATCTTTCTCCCTAGAATAAAGGTAGTTAACACAGTTTGGGAGTGAAGCTGAATATTTTCGTGACATGTGCCAGATGATTGTAGTAGAGCTCTCTCAAGAACCACAAACAATGCTTTGGCATATATAAGCCTTACACGTCAGTAGACTAAAACGTCATGTAGCACTAAAAATGAATTGAAATTTGGAGCCAAAGACTTTTCTCACACATACTTTGTGTATTCAGGCCTTGATATACTGAAGCTCATCTGCATACTTAAACTTTTGCACATTTAGCTACTCCTATTGACTTCAGATTTTAATGTCCATGACTTTACAAGCCTGAATTTAAATGCTTTTTCTCCTCTAAACTTTATTGGCTCTGAACTAATCGTCACTAAGTACTTTTTATTTATTTTACAAGTGTTGCTGTAGGAGAGACAGTATTGAGAAGCACAGTTTCTTCCGTATTTTATGGATCTTTGTGTAGAATTTTGACATGGGTACAAATATTTCATAATTCTTACGGCTTCACGTGCTAATATGCAATGTTGAGGAGCTTTAATATTTTCATTAGTTTTTTTGATCTTATCAGTAAGGGCCTTTTTGTTATTTTGAAATCCGTACTTTAGAAAAAATGTAGATCAAAACCCTGCTGCCATAGTTCTTTGCATTTTGCTTCAGAACAGAGCTTCAAAGGTCTGGAGGGGGAATTAAACTCTTTGAATGCAAAATAAAATTAAACTATGCATATTCAGTGTAATAACAACGCATGCCAGAGACCAGTACCCAGAAGAAATTGCCATGAAGGCTTTGTAGTCAAGGCCAAAGCAGAGGTATTTTTGCAGTGGTTTCTGAGTGCGTATGTTTATATATCTTTTGTTCTGGGAACTTCCTCTATTGAAATTTGCTTTGACAAAAATCTTGACTTGTAAACTCATCCAGGAGAAAAAAAAAGTTAAAAAAAAAGGAGAGAGAGGTCAGAAATAGTAATAGTTCCATCTGACGAAAAATACATTTTTCCCTAGTGCAGTGGGAAGACTCCGAGTTTATTTTTTTTCATGCAGAGCTTCAGCTCAACGTTCTGCTTGGGAGTATTTATTTCCAACTCATTCAAATACAAACAACACATTGACAGTAGAACTGACCTCAGGGACAGCTGTGCTTATTAATAAGCATTTTCAGGACTTTGCCCTAGAATAAAAATCATGTCAGATTTTTCTCCAAATTAGCTGTAACAAGTGAAATCATAAGTAACCTTGCATTCTAGGTTAGTAACGCTCTGTGCACTACCGTCTCATCCCATTGACTTTTCTAGTCTCACTATTTCTTTGGGCTTTGGTTAATCTGTAAGCACCATCCTTACAGGTGTGTTGGAAAGGAAGGATATTTTAGATTATTTTCCTCTGGGAACTGAAGTAACATCCTAAAGTTGTCTGCTCAACAGCAGCTACTACCTGTTACTACAGATAGCCTCAACTTAGCTACTTGTGGATGCAAGTACTAGGCTTAACAAAGTCTGCCGTGTTCAGCCTGGTCATTGGGTCGTGTCTGACGCAGATTTTTTAAGAAGGATGTACAGGACAGAGGGAAGATACTGCACACTTGTGTCTTCCTGAAGTCTGCCTGAAATTAATTGAATTGCTCTGTGTTTCCTTTTGAATAGCATCGACTGTGCTGGGATATTAAAGCTCCGAAACTCTGACATCGAGCTGCGCAAGGGAGAGACAGACATTGGTCGGAAGAACACACGTGTGCGGCTGGTCTTCAGGGTTCATATCCCGCAGGCCAACGGCAGGACCCTGTCCTTGCAAGTAGCCTCCAACCCCATCGAGTGCTGTAAGTAGCAACAAACATCCTTCTCTTGCTGGGTATTGTGCCACTCTACACGCAGTCTTTGTCCACCAACATGCTATACGTTGGTTTTGTTTTACCTGTCTAGTCAGTGAACCTTAATCTGCTTTCCAAAAGTGTGTGGTTTATACTGAAGACAAAATGCCCATGTCTTAGGAAAAAATATGTAGCTTTGTGCATTGATTTCTATAGGAAAGAATGCACTTAAAATAAAAGTAGAGTGCACTTAAACTAATAGTAGACCTGGGAGTGACAAGGCTTTTTTGGGTTTTTTTGGTGACTCCCTATCACAGAGGTAACTGCTGTGGGAGTTTTGGAAAACAGCTATCATGTCCTATCACTCTCTGTCTCTCCATGATAAAGCAAAAACCAGCAAACAAAACCCTAACCCCTTTGATGCGGAGCTAGCAGTATACTAGAGCTGACACACTGCACAAGCTGCTTGCAGCTTCAGAAAACCTCCAGAAACCAGGTTTCCGCACTGGGGTCTCTTTGATTGAACAGGCTTCTTTTTATCAGATACACTGGGGCACCCTCCAAAGACACCTATAGCCGTGCTGGCTCCGTAAGCCTTGTCAGCCTCCCACGTACAAAACAAACCCCATTCACTTCATGTAGCTTTAACAGCCCGTCATAAATGGTAGAAGTTGAATTTCAGTCTAACAGCTCCCATTCCTAATTTGGTCGGCTGGATGGACTGAAGCAGTTTTTTAAGGTTTTGTTGGATTCCACAAAGTGGATCTTTCTGATGCCGACAGGATAGGGAGTAACTTAATGTCTGGTGAGTATGTGGGAGGTGAGCCCTGGGAGTGGGGAGCAGAGAGGATAGGAAGGAAGACTTGACCATCCCTAGACCCATATGTGCTGGAGGGTTGTGTCCATGCTTGCCAGGCTGGAGTCCCACGCAACATGTCTGGCAGGTTCTGGAGCACGTCAACATTTGATCTCTCGGAGGCATGGTGCTTTTCCAGGGATCATTAATAGCAAGGCTGCAGGAAAGAGCATCCCTGCGTTGCTCTTGCAAAAGCAGTGACATTGGTGACAGACTTTCAGACCAGCAACAGTACTCCATTCTTTCACCTAGGGTGGCACTGCTGCCGGTCTGGTAGTCCGAGTTTGCAAGAGAGGCAGTTGTTGTAGGAAAGAGTAGTGCTGTTTGACAACAGTGATAGCTTCTCTCCTTCACAGTCATTCATTTAAATAAACAAACATTGGCAGTGTGAAGGGAGTTACGTTAAGATAAGCCTATGTTATTTATAAAGAATAGCAGAGCCTCCTTACCTATAGCAGGTAGACTGGCATAAAGCCCTGTCTTCTGGGCAGGTTATGTATGAAATTTCCCCTTTGTTTCTTATTCAAGGGCAAGTTCTAGGCTAACAGGCAAAGCAAAAAAATGTGAGGAGTCATGTTTTCATCCTGCTCTTGTTGAAGTTGATGAGAGCTTTTCAGTTGCTATATGGCAAGATAAGGTACAATTTAAATACATCCTGAACTGGTCTGTGCAAAGGTACCAAGCTCAGGAAGCCACTAAATATGAAGCTGATTGGGTTTGTATTAGTGGACTGCAGTTTTGAGGGTTGTGTAACGAGCAAAAGTGTGGTACATGCCTCCTGAAAGGAGCAGAAAACAGGAGAAAAAAATGTGCTAGTGTTATTCCAGTGCAGAATGTGTAACAAACTAGTGCCAAAAACTTCATGCATCTCTTAGTGCACGTGACACCAGGAGGAACCACGTAATCTGGATAAAATGTCACGTCATCCCTTGAAGCACAGCCATGCTTGCTCTGTGTCCCAGTTAGGGGAGGATAAAATATGGGCCATGAGAATATCGTATTCTGTTTGCATGGATCCACGTGTGCTTTGGCATGCGGGTGCTGGTGGAAATACGCTCTCTAAACTTTGAACTTGTGCTGGATTGCGAGGCTCATGGCTGCTGCTGCTGCAGGACAGTTTGCAGAATTAACGATACAGTGTTTAGTGACTGAAACACATTTTGGACATGGATGGTCGTCTTGTCATGTGTGCCTTGTAAACACATGGCATATATGTTATAGATAACATAAGAGAAAATTATTTTAAATAAATTTCAATAAAAATTTTTTGATACGGTACAGATCAAGCTGAGTTTTAAAACAGCTTGTTCTTTGTGAGCCTTTTGAATCTGTACTGCTATATTTGATAACCCTATTGTTTACAATCGAGGTGCTTGAAAATGAACCGTTTCCTGCAAACCTTCTGACCTTTCTTTGTTTCTATATCAAACTCAGCTTAGCTTATGAGGGTAAGCATTAAGTTACTTACTAATGCAGTATTTACTTATTTGCGTGTGTGTGATTGATTGTGGTTGGTTTGGTTTTTTTTTTTTTAATCTTCTTTATAACTCTGCAGCTCAGAGATCTGCCCAAGAACTGCCTCTGGTGGAGAAGCAAAGTACTGACAGCTTTCCTGTTATTGGAGGGAAAAAAATGATACTGACTGGCCATAACTTTCTGCAAGACTCCAAAGTCATCTTTGTGGAGAAAGCACCAGGTATGTCTTTTCAATCTAGACTCCAGTCTGCCTTTTTTCCCCTGTTTTAAAATCTCTGCCAAATGATGAAAGCATAAATACAGTAATGACATTTTCTTCTGCATGTAATAGGTTTTCCATGTCACTGGGCAAAGCTGTGAAAGTGATCTGAGCCATGCCTAATGCTGAGGTTTCACACTATGGCAGGTGTAGTTACAGGTAGACAATAGCGACATTGAAAGTCAAAGTTGGGCATTTGGTTTTGTAGCAAACTGCGGCTGTACTGGGTAGGACCTGTGAAAGGGGTTTGAAACATCAGGTGGCATGTCCCCGTAAAACCTGCAAGTGGTGCATCTTGTTAAACCTTTCTGTAATTTGTGGAGAGGGGGTGGCGTTGCTGGTGATGTGTATGTGCACGTGTGTCTCCTTCTGTGGCAGCCGAGACTGGTGGCATTTACAATCCACTGGCTGAGGAGGACTTGCAGCACACACGCATTCATTTGAAGGAGGTATTTCTGGTTTACCTAGAGACTGGGGAAGGACTGCTGCCAGCTCCCCCCTCACATGGTGCTGCTCCTGCAGTACATTGCTGGTGGGACCGCTCCTCCCAGGGAAGGGTTCCTGGCCAGGCTGAAGCAGGGCAAGGAGCATGGGGTGGGAGCTCGGGCTGGAGCAGGAGGTGTCTGCAGGAGTGGTGGTGTGACTGCAGGAGCGGTGGGTCACAGGGTGACAATGCATAATAAATATGAGTGCCCCTGCGGGAAAAGGCGGTGGGAGCAGAGCTGTGAGTCAAAGTCAGGCTCTGAAATGAGATCGTTACGGGTAGTTTTGCGTCTTGTTTTGGAAAGGGTTTCCGTGGCACTGGCACAAGCTACGGATTCCTCAGCTGCTGGCTGAAACCCCCCCTGAACTTTAAACTGTCTTGGGCGCTCCTGAGGCCGCCAGCGCGGGCTTTGACGCTGCGCCTGTTTAACCCTCCATGTCCATGAGGTTCCCATGCCATTCTCCTGCTCTCGGCTGCTGCCAGCAATGCAGGAAGGGATGGCGGGGTGAACAGGGGAGGCTCTGGAGGTGAAGACCTCTAAGTAGGCTCAGCAGGCTCAGGGGAAGAGCAGAAGACTTCCCTGAAGTTTCTGGGCGGAGTCCTGGGTTGGTGAGGTTTAAGTCCCCGAAAGTGCGTGCAGGGCAGAGGTAATGCCCCAGCTCCTTGGCTGGAGCTAGGCGGTGCTGTTCCTGTGACCCCCAAGGGCCGCGCTGTGTCTGGTCAGGCTGTGGCCTTGAGATGAGCAGAACACCCTTCTTGTTTCTTAAGTTTAAAAAAAAATGGAAAAAAGGTGGTATTGCAATTAAAAAACCAGAACTCTGCTCTTTGCCTAGCATGAGGCAAGAGAAGAACTTGACTGTCTACTTCACTGCACAGAAGTGGGTTAGCGTTGTGTGACATGTCAGGAGCAAAGTCCTCGATCTGTCTCATTACAGGAAGGAAACCACATTAAAAGGTGCTTTCCTTCATGCTTATTTTCTCTCCTCTTCCTTTATTGAGTTGGAAAAATTCTGAAGTATCGCATCCCAAAGTATTATGATGGTGATGCTACTTGCCCACCAGCAGGTACCATAGTGTGGATTTGGACACTGCGTCCCTTAGCATTAAGTACACCAAAAGCAGGATGTTCACTGTATAGCCTTAAACTGCAAAAATGCAAAACGGGGCCAGTCTTATACTTCTTAACCAGAAAGATACCTCCCTCAAGAAAAGGAATTTGAGGCTGCACAAAGACAGCATATAGATAGAAAATAATTGATATAAGCGACATTTTTTAAACATTGTGGGAGATGGAGTGTACTACTGCACACGGGGAGTGCTGATGAGGAAGAAAATGATCGAAAGGCCCTGCCTGTTACCCTGAAAAACTCCTGGAGTGAACTCCTTGGGTGCATGGTTTGGCAGGATGGACCAGTGCAGGAATGTCTCTTCTACATGAAAGCACTACCAGAGATCCCCCTGCACTCTTTCCCCTGGCATGGAGTGGGGGGTAACAGTCAGTGAGCTGCTATTATTGAAGAGCAATCAAGATCATTAAGTCAGTATTGAAAGATCTGATCGTAAACTGTCCTGCCTGGTTTTAGTACTCTCACCGTAGATTTGTTGCGGTTGCAGGGTAGTACTGCCTTGTGGCGGTACGCTGCAGGGGCCGAGCCTTTAAAATTGAGAGTGTTCAGCATCTCCAGGAGCTGCAATCATGTCATTAGGAATGGCACACAAAAAGCAAAGTTGCCAGGTGATCTGGACTGAGCAACTTCTAGGGCTTCTGTGTTAAGTTGTGTGCTACGTTGTCTAACAGCTTGATGCACTGGAAACAAACAAGCACGATGCATTGTTGTCTTAGTGGCAAACTACTCCAGCTCAATTTTTGAGTGGAGTCACTGTATTTAATGTCAAAAGAACAAGCATTACTAGCCTTCAATTTCGAAAATTAGCGCATGGTGTTTCTTTCCCTTTCAGCCCTCGCACGTCTATGTAAGTAGGTCAAGAGAGGGAACACCAGCATAGTTCTCTTTCTCTTAGAAAACTGGTTATAAACTTTTGTGATTAGCTGGAGACATTCATTAGTTTTGCTGCTGTTACTGCTTTTGTTTTTGAATTCGAAATGTTAATCACGTTTCTAGTGGGTAGCAGCCAAATGCAGCTATTACAAAGTAGTAGATCACAGGAATCATTGCACTCATAAAGAGAACATATCTTTTATATAAAATTTAAATATTATACTACATGAGCTCAAGTCTTCAGTCCTCACTCGGGCAGAGTCCCCAAGCCAGGAGGCAGTCTTCGGAAGCTCGTCTAATTCATGCTAGTCTGCATACTTAATTGGTTAATGCAAAGAGTTTGAGAACACTTTTTTGTTTGCCTTTTTTTTTTTTTTTTCCCTTCTGTCTGAATAATTTCTTTAAGTCTGCCTAGTGCATTGTGGTCCGCTGAATGTTTTTCCAAGCATGAGTCCCAAGCTCTCCGTCTTCAGGGCTAGCCCTCAGCTGTTGTAGTCTCTGGAGGAATGGCATTATCCTGGCCTCCTTGTGTGGGGAGTCTGTCTGAGCAGTGACTCATACAAGAGGGAATCCCTGAAGAATGATCAAATCAATCCTTCAGCCGGGGAGGCAGCCGTCTTGGTGCTTTCAGCTTAACCCCTTATTGGCTGCTTTTTAGCTGAGAAGCGTATGAAACACAGCAAAATATACTTTACAGCCCTGCAACTCTACGTCTCACAGAGGAGGAAGGAGGCAGCCAAAGGATGGAGGTGCACTGAAAGGACCATGGGAGGAGTGCTGGGAGGACCTCCTCTGAAAGGAGAACCCCTCACAGTGTGGTCCAGCACTCAGGCAGAAGGCACCCCTTTGGATAAATAATGAGTCATTTCAGAAGTGGATTAAAATTTGCTCAGGCCTTTTACAGTACTGTAAAAAAGTTCTCGTGTTGAAATGAGTCCTTATTTTATGGGATTTTGGTCAATGTTTTATTGCTTGCACATCAGACCATATTTTCCAGTGATGAATGATGGTATAAAACGACTGTCCAAGAAGTCTAGCGGTAGTAAAAATGTGAATGTTGAATGTGCTTTGAGAGGTTCACTCTTTTAAATTCAGAATTTCCTTAGATTGGGGAGTCCCACGATGACTTTGCCTCTTACAAGTTACACTAATAATTGTTTTTCTTATCTTCTTTCACTTTCTGTCTCTCCTTGTAGTCAGGTTTTTCTCTTCCTGAGTTTCAAAAGGGTCTTGTGAGTCTGTGTGTCATGGTTGTTGGGTGCTAGGTTTAGGACGTCCGATACCAATCTGGTTTTCATCAGAATTAGTACTTTCGAAAATATAAAAAACCGTACAACTTCTTCCTGGCAAAGGCCCTTGATGTCTGTATGCTGGTGCTCGCTCTGGAGGCAAGGTGTGCGTTTTAGTTACAAAAGTGGATGAAATGAAGTTGATGTTTGTTAGCTATGGGAGGAGGTGTTTGGCTAGGAGGGACAGAATGTTTCCTGTCTAACACACGCATCTGCAAGATCATGATCTGGAATTACAATAAAAGACAATGATTTATTTACTTACGTTTTAAAAACTTTTTATTTCATTTCTAGATTATAAATGTACCAGGCAACAAAAATCTTGAGGGAAGTTCAGAAAATGCAGAGGTGTTTGGAGAATATGTTTTAAGGACTGTATATCTGTCAGCTATCTTTTTTTTTCAGTAACAATTTCTGCAAACACTGTGTATTTGTTTTCAAAGCTAGCTTTTTGAAGGTAATATGAATTACTGAACACAGAGCAGCACAAAAACCTAACAGAAATGACCAGACTGCTAGCTTCTAGTATATCAGATTATGATTAGTGATCTATAAAACTGAGTGTGGTGGAAAAATCCTAGTTTCTCTTCACTCAGTTCGCAAAATGTTTCCTGTAATTGACGAGTGAGAGCTTGCTCATGAGACACAAAGCCAATATCCCAAGCACCAAAGCACAGGAAAGTTATGGGTATGTCTTCCTGGCACACTCTAGGATGTTGTAGTGTTGCCCAAGATATTTTGGGATTTAGAAAGAGTCTTGTGCTAAGATCTGAAAGAGTTAATGTACCCTGAAAATTGCTCCTTGTTCAAAAATTGCTCCTTACTCCTGTAGCTAGAATGGTTTTGGCACTGGAACTAGCTCAAGTATTTCTGGACTTCATGGATTTGGCCAAGTCTAGACATACACAAGAGATCAGGTTAAACTGACTGAAATTATCATTATTAGCAAGTTGTGATTGATGAGAAGAAATGGATATTTGGTGTATTGTTATTATCATTTGGCTGAGTTTACACAAGTTAAATTAGAGCTCCAAACCCATTCCTTTTGCTTGGTGCTTAGTGACCAGAGCTCGAGGCAAGAGTTTTAAAGGGTGAAAAGGCAGAAATGTAACACCCAACTTCACTACAGGATTAGTTTCTCAAATAGCACTGACTTTGAAATTCTGATTCTGGACTGTTAAATGTTGAGGGCCATTTTGTCCTGGTCAAAGGCCTGCATTTGAGCTTCCTTCTAACAAGTGCCCCTCCTTGAAGATGCATCATTCTCTTTGATGGACTAATAGAGTTCACAATTTGTAACACTGTATCTCTGAGTAACACTGAAGGCTTATGGACTTCAGTGGTTTTGAACATGTTGTTAATTACTCAGCCTTCAAATCAACAGTGATCCTAGCACCTACACACACTCTGTAACCTAACTACATCATATCCTCAGCTATTGTGCCCAAAGCCTTTGAAACTCAAGTTCCTGAAAGACAGAGAAATAAACAGCACTTAGCAACGTTTTCTCTGGGGATTTTTCTCTTTTTTAGTATTTTTAAACAATTAAAGAGTTTTTCAAATTTAGTTATTGCCTCAAACTGTTCATTCTGCTGTTGTTTTTATTTCATTACATGAATTTTTCTGTCAAAACTGTTCCTCTTCCCTGCTGGAACAGGTTTTGCTCTTAGAGCATGAAGGCAGTGACGTGGCATGGTAGTAATTATACTAGAGCAGATGAAAGATAGCTGGGTGAAATCACCAATTTTTTTGTGGTATATGCCAAAGGAAATCACACTTTTCTGTAAGTATTTCAGATGGGAAAACTTACAGTTTGCCTCCCGATAGACCTGTGGTCAGGATTGATCAGCCAAATGTTTGCACAAAGTTAATGTGATATGGAAAAGAAGGAAACAGGATGAATTTAAGTGTCCACTCAAGCATTTCACAGGTTTTTTGTTTCTCTCAAATTTCACTGTCTCTGGCAAAGATTAGAATCAATCAGTTGCTGCTTTAAGGTACAAATGTCAGTCTGAGAAATCCAATTCTGTTTCCTGTATGTTGTGTGAGCAAAAGTTACCTTGTTGTATGGCAGGTGACTCAAGTGCAGTATTTTAGCTTCAGGAGAACTTATAAGAAGTTCTGGAAAATCATGTTGATGAAACATTTGAGTGGCGTGTGGATGGAACGGATGCGTTGGAGAAGCATGTGGGCTTTTTGGTTTGACTCAGCTACACTTTGGATCTCAGGGTTTGGAGTCTGTTTTGACGTGATGTGATGTGATGGGGAGACGGGTGACCTGAGTCTTGGCAGAGCTCCATTTGGTAAAAGATCTTACATTCTCAGAGATCTTTCCATTGCTCTTTCCATTGCCAGTAGCAGTCACAGTCTGGGGGGCAACTAGCCAAAAAGGGGTCATGTTTCACACTGGTAATCATACTGTAGCTCACATAATAAATAAGCAAGTGGCAAAACTCCCTTTCCCCTCTAGTCCGATGGACAGATTCTACATAATTTTGTCTTTGTCTGTTTATCCAAGTTCAGGACACACGTTCCAGTTGGCAGTGAGCGGTTGCACACTGACTCATGTGCAGTGAGGTTAAAAATTCTGGAAATGAGATAAACTGGAAAGTTCAAAGGCATACAAGTTGGGAGCACAGAGTTCATGTGAAGGTCACTTGAACCTATTTCCTAGAGATGTATTGATAGCTGAAGGGGGATCTGGCCACTGCCCAGAAATAGATATCCTTGGGCAAATAGTGTCATCAAATGGTGGAGTCATTTCATGGTGGAACCCTTTCATGCGCACGCAGGAGCAGTGATGTAGCTTGTAGGAAATGTCAGCACGTTTCAGTTTTTCCTGGCTGTTTAGTCTAGGGAATGGCAAAGACAGACCAGGACAGCAGCCATACGCATGAAATGGTATCAGCAGTAACAAGCCTCATCCAGGGTGTTGCTCTCACAGTGAGGAACAAGATCAATCAATCACAGATACTTGCTGTGGACAAGAGAGAAATAAGGAATAACCATATGGTCTCTAGTTAAAAGTCACTTGTGTGAGTAATCCTGTAAATTTTTAATTATTCTAGAAACTGTGACTGAATGCTTGAAGTTTATTCTTTCATGTCTTTGCCAGACTAAGTGGTTTCAAGCAGCTGTATCCGTGCAATCAAAGCTTTGTCTCTGAACTTTTATAACTAGTACAAGATTTCACATAGTTTTTACAGTTACTGTCCAAACACGCAGGAATTCACAGCCCTTACCAGAGAGCTGGGAGCCTAATGAAGCAATCAGTGCCTAAGACAGTAGAGGAAAGGAGTAGGGTGGGTTGACTTTGGCCGGCTGCCATGTACCCACCAAGCTGGTCTCTTACTCCCCTGCCTCAATGGGACAGCAGGGAGAAAATAAGATGAAAAAGCTCATGGGTCAAGATAAAGACAGGGAGATTGCTTACTAGTTACTGTCACAGGCAAAACGGGCTCCACTTGGGGAAAATAATTTATTGCCAATTAAAAATAGAGTAGGATAGTGAGAAACAAAGGCAAAACTAAAGCCTACCTTTACCCCCTCCTCCCTTCCAAAGCTCAGCTTCACTCCTTCACTCCCGACTTCTGCCTCCTCCCCCCGAGCAGCACAGGGGGATGAGGAATGGAGGCTGCGGACAGACCATAGCAGCTCCTCTGTGCTGCTCCTTCCTCCTCATACTGTTTCCCTGCTTCAGCATGGGTCCCTCCCACGGGAGACAGTTCTTCATGAACTGCTGAAATGTGAGTCCTCTCCACGAAGTTCAGTCATTCAGGAACAGACTGCTCCAGCACGGGTCTCTCATGGCCACAGTTCCTGCCAGAAAACCTGCTTCTGCGTGGGCTCCACAGGCCACAGCTCCTGCCAGGAGCCTGCTCCAGGAATGTGGGCTCTGCGCAGGCTGCAGGGTGGATATCTGCTCGGGTCTGGTAGTCTCTATGGGCTGCAGGGGAACGGCCTGCCTCACCATGGTCTTCTCCATGGGCTCAGGCACCTGGAGCACCTCCTCCCCCTCCCTCTTCACTGACCTTGGTGTCTGCAGGGCTGTCTCTCTCACATCTTCTCACTCCTCCCTCTCACAGATGCTGCGCAGCGGTTTTTACCCCTTCTTAAATACATCATCAGAGAGGCACCACCAGCTGGGCTGATGGGCTCAGCTTTGGCCAGCAGCAGGTCCATCTTGGAGCTGGCTCTGTCAGACATGGGAGAAGCTTCTGGCATCTTCTCACAGAAGCCACCCCTGCAGCCCCTCTGCTACCAAAACCTTGCCACATATAAACTAATACAAGGGGATACCTCCAAAGTACTTAGTTTTTGGGGGCATCATCTGCATCTTTTGGAAAGGCACAATTCCTTGTCTCCTGTTACTTTCCTGATGTCATTAAGAGTTCGTTCATGTCTCAGGCATGAGACATAGGCATCACAGGAAAAGTGGGGAGAGCTGAGGGAAGAGGAGCATGTTCCTTTTAGGTCTGTTGAGGGAGTAAGATTACATCTTCAAGAGCAATGTTGAAGAAAGTACAATGACATTTAACAGAGGAATAGAGAGATAAGACATTTCCAAGGTGAGCCTTGTTGCAGGGAAGCTGATGTCAAAGCAGATAGTCAGAGGAGGGGAGAAAGGACCTCTAAGATTGAGCCCGACCTTCTTGGACAAGAGAAACAAGAAAAGGGACATGAGGGGGACAATGAAATGGAAAAAATAAAATGCCATTCAACAGCTTTCTGTTTAAATTCCACTAAAAAGTCATGTGACATTGCCATAATGGGTTGTCTCTGGAAGATGAGAAGTTGTGGCCATATAGATAAAATGAAGAGTTTGTGTCTTAAAACATAATCATGAAGGAAGAATTGAAAGCATTTGGATCAAACTTGCATCTTAAGATGAGAAAGAAGTAGGAGTAGCTATAGTACAGGTGGTGGTGTTGGCATCAAGCACAGGAGAAGCAGAGGGAAAGAATTGTTCATGGAAGGAAAATTTGGAACTTGGTTTAAACTGGCTGTGAGGTTTGTTACTCCAATAGTCTCTGAGAAAATATGAGACAGATTAGACTGAAGAAGATGGACCAGGAATATTTTACTCAGTTTCAGCTGCGAAGTCACAGGTTCAGCCTCCTAGAGGTTCCCAGAGGAAAGTAAAATTGTGAAGACAAGGAGATGACACGAATGTAAGCCAAGAGAGAGTGAAGTACTGTCATGACTGCTGGTGGGTGCTGTGTGTGCTGTGTGTGCTTGGTTCAACCTGCTTGCCCTAGAGAGATTTTGCAGAGATGTTAAGCTGCAGTTTTACTTGGAAGTTGAGTGTCTTAGACCTGGAATTACTTAGAGTGATTAAGTAAAACCCTCAGACCAATGGTAATTTTAATAAGGGGAGGTGCCAGAGAGCACAAATTGCAGAACCAGCTTCCATTCTGCTGAAAATAGGATCTGGCAGGTCATTCCATGGGTTTTGGCTCAAAATGAACCCCGATCAGTCAGTTGTCAGCACAGTGCCTCCTTTTAATTACCTGGACTAAAATTACAGTTCATTTGCAAACGCTTGAACTCAGAATAATTAAGTCTCTTGGACATACTGTGGTAAAAGCAGCTAAAAAGGCTCACCATTTAGGCAAAGTGAGTCCCTCAGCTTTTGGCTTGCCCAGCTGAGCAACCAGAGAGCAAGTGCATGTCTGGCACAGATGCCAAAGTACTGTAAGATACAGTTTGTACTGGATTTTTATCATCTAGCTGCTGTATGACTTTTTTATTGTTAAGGTAAAAAAGAAGAAGTAACTTGAGAGCATCATATGCATGACAGACACACCTAAGTCTACATAATATTCAGCTCAAAAATGTATAGCCGAAGGAATGGACAAAATCCATATGCTGCAAAAATGCCTATGAGGAGACACAAATATAGCAGCTTTGATGTAGAAATACCAATAGGTCAGTTATGCATGAACCCTGCCGTGCATAGACTGGTGCATGCCAGAAGAGATGCCAGGGATGGGGACCAAAGCTATGGGGGAAGTCTCTGTAGCAGGACAGTAGGCTGTGAGGAGAGCAGAGAACAGCTGGGGTCTTCCTGGCAAGGAAGAGGGAAATAAAGTAGGCAAAAATCAGACCAGCCATGTGGTGTTGTAGCAAAAGTAGTGGAAGAGCAAAGGGGAGATCAAGGTGGCTGGAGAGGCAGACAGGGAGCAGGCAAGCCATGGCACCAGCTATAGCGGTAGCAGGAGGTGGAGCTGCTCTGCAGGTGGCTCTGGGGACATGCACGACTCGGAGGCATCTCCCCGCTCACAGCGGAGGAGATGGCAGATCTCAGGAAGGTGAAGTGCCATTGAGGCAATCAAAAGAAAGGTCCTAGCTGCTTACATTGCAGATATTTATTCTCTACTCCCTCTGCATTTCTGAATGTTTTCTTGCTCTCTTTCTGCCTCATCTTCCCTGTACATCCCATGGCAGACTGCTTGGCTAGTGTTGGTTTATCCCTATAGTCCATCCCCTGTAAATGTCTTCAAAAAGTACACTGGTGTGTAAACACAGGCATAGACTCCCACCCACAGATTATTGGGCTTGCTGGTGTCTAGCTGGGGAAATGTTCACAGCAAGATGCCTGCAAGACCAGCCTAGAAAAGCCTGGAGAAAAGAAGGCTCCGGGGAGATCTAATTGCAGCTTTCCAGTACCTGATGGGGGCCTACAGGAAAGATGGTGAGGGACTGTTTATCAGGGAGTGTAGTGACAGGACAAGGGGTAATGGGTTTAAGCTGAAGGAGGGTCGATTTAGATTAGATGTTAGAAAGAAATTCTTTCCTGTGAGAGTGGTGAGGTACTGGAACAGGTTGCCCAGAGAGGTTGTGGAGGCCCCATCCCTGGAAGTGTTCAAGGCCCGGTTGGATGAGGCTTTGGGCAACCTGGTCTAGTGGAGGGTGTCTCCGCCCATAGCAGGGGGGTTGGAACTAGATGATCTTTGAGATCCCTTCCAACCCAAACCATTCTATGATTCTGTTACTCTACGAAAAGTGCCCCGGCTCCTTGTGGCATCCCCAGATCCAAAACGCTGCTGCCTCTGGAGCAAAATCCAGCACTAGTACACCTATGCCAGTGTGTATCGACCAGCAGGTAAGACGGCACCGGTGGGTCATGCCCAGGACTGACGTGGGGAGTGCTCTCCTCCAAGCAAGGGAAGCTGCCTCTTTGCCTCTCTCATTGCCAGCCCAGGCACAGACCTGGCCTTGCCTGCCCTGTGCCTGGAAGCTGATAGCATCTCTGCACAAAACTGGGTAACTCTTAAGTCTAACAACAAGACTTTGCCTAAGTCTTCATCCTCTTCTCCCCATCCTTTCCTTCCACACCTGTTCACAGATCAGTTGTCTCAGCACCGTAAGTGTACTTCCTAGTGAAAAGGGGTTGGAGTGTAAATTGAAAACTTGCAAATCTTTCACTCCTAAGGGATTTGAATATGCATTAAAAGGACCAAATAGGAAGGTAGACCACCTTTGCAGAGCACCTCAAAATTATGCTGTATAATCATTTTGCATTGCATCTGTGCCCTGCCTCTTGTGGACATGTTGAAGTAATCTGGGATGTAATATAGGCATTGTTGGGGAGGGTAGTCTCACAACACATTAATCAAGTACTGGGTTCCTTTGGGGAGGGTAGAGCTAGTTTCACCATCTTACTTGCAATGTATGAATGTAAATATAGATTTATAGTCCAGCCAGTGCAGCCAAACTCTGTTGACCTGCAGACTGGAAGAGTATAAAATGTACACTGTTTACAGGCAGTGAAATCCTAGATAATGTCTATTCTTCTTGTATCTCAAGTGAACACAGGGCTACTAAAGAATATAGACTGTTTTAACCTGCTATAGTAAAGTGAAATCACTTAAATATATCTGAACGCTCCCATTATACCCGTTTCATAGAGGCAAGGTTTAGGTGGTTGCCAGATGTTACACCCTCCCCAGTTTCTAGGCTCGGGGGTTTTTTGGTACTGTATATTCTTTCCCCTTTCTGCCATCCATCGGTCTGTAATTAAAGTTACATTGATGGTTTAACTATTGTGAGCTTGCAAACCCCTGGCATCACACTTGCAGTTCCCTGGGGTATGAAGGTAAACCCAGCCCTAGAAACCCTGGGGGATCTGTCCTGATGGGCAGGGAGGAGGGGAAGATGGTAGAAAAATTTCTTTGGAAAGTCTTTACAGCTCTTTGTGTTGCTCTTCCATGAAGAAAATCCATATGTCGTGGTCTGCTAGGCTTTATGTCTGAATAACTGATGTGCTAGATTTACACAACTACTTTTTAGCACTGCTTCTGTGTTAAAACAGGCCTCTACAGTGCCTTTTTATGTGGAAATCTTGTAGCTGGGTGTGGTGGGGAAGCCGTTCAGTGACTCATACTGCAGGGAATTCCCTGATGAATTAGAGTATTTTTACTTCTGGACTTGTGCGCAGTTTCCTTTCACGCCGGAGCAAGCAGCTGATAAGAGCAGACCACAAAGGCCCATTCACCATTCAGCTGCCGCATGTTAAAACAGGGTGTTTATGCTTTGCAAAGCTGAAAATCCACCCCACGTAACGCGGTAGGTTCGCGGTATTTTCGTCATTAGCAGTCCCAGGTGCTCTGAGTGTCACAGCACCGAAAAAAAAAAAAGGCTGAAGTGGCTGGTGAAGTGCACCCGAAGCAGGGGTGGCTATAAATAACAGCGATCAGTCTGTAAATGTCAGGCTTCCTGACAAAACTCGGTGTCTTCAGCTGGCGGCAGCACTGATGGCCACCTGTCAGTGCAGTGCCGAGCCTGGGCACAGTCGGAGAACCCATGCAAAACGGGGGTTTTCTCACTCCCCCGGCACTGCTGCACTCCTGCACTGCCTCTGAGGAGGAGGAGGGATTTGAGGGTCCTTCGTCCAGCCTTTGGCATGGGTCCCCAGGTGAAGCCTTGGCTTTGTCGGGTCCACTGCTGCTGCTGCTGACACTGAGGGAGCGGGGCACTCCGCCGGGGACTCTGCAGGGCCTTTGCCCTGCGGTTCTTGTGTGTGGATGTTTTGTTTTTATTTCCCTTTTGTAAAAAACCCACAAAATAAACCAAATTCAGTATAATACCTAGACACAACTTTTTAGCTATATAAAGAGATGCCTTTCTGTTCAAAATATTGCACTATAAATCTTCAAAATTCCCAAACAAAGCCAGGCATTTGATTTGGAGAGGACACTTCTTATTACTTGGTAAAAGTAAATAGCAAAATGAAAAGGAGTGAAATGAGACCTTTGGAAAAGCCGTTTTCTCCCTTTTCCTCCCTGCCTCCTCCTCTCCTTCCTCTCCTGCCTCCGTCTCCCCTCCTCCCTGTATAACAACTGCCCATTTGGGTACGGTAATTCCAGAGAGTAAACTTTAACGGGAATGCCTGAAATGTGTCTGCTTCAGCTTTGTGTTATGTCTGTAATTTGAATTATTTGCATTTTGGAAAGGTATAAATTGCTCTGGTGTACTTTGGTTGGCCAGTGGCCAGGAGGGAGTTGCCTCGGGCCCCGAACCAGGCGGGCTGCTGCAGATGTGGCAGGCGTACAATGGAAACTTTTGTTGTGGAGCAGCCCTCGCTCCTCCAGCACACACTGATGGGAGGCGGCATCCCGCCTGCTCGCCAGGGTCCCCGACGTATGGGCACTGGGGGCAAAACCGTTTTCTCCAGTGCAGGCAGATTGTCTTGATGCTTCAGGCTCCCACCGACTGTTCCAGAGCCATTATTCCTTTCTCTTTTTTTTTTTTTTCCTTTTTTTTTATTTCAGCTGAACTGTGTAAACCTGCAAAACATGTTTACTGTAAGAAGTTGACGTAGTGGTCTAAGGTTTCCCTCCTGGAGCTGGTCCCAGTCCGTGGGCGTTGAGATTTCCCTCTTGGTTCACCAGACGTAATATGAGGAATTGTCTTTTTTTTTTTTTTGTCTCTGCTTCATAACAACTTTTCCTCACTGTGTTTTTGTTAAATGAAATGTCACTAGCTGTTAATGAGTTGTCTATTCCCTACTTCTTCCCTCTCTTCCCCTTCCCCTCAGTCGCTGAGCTGCGATGGTCTGGACAGTCTCAAGGGAATTTCTTGGAACGAAACCCGTATTGTTCTTACTAGCTTCCAAAGACAAGCCACGGCTCTGGATTTTTATTTTCCTAATAGTTTAGATTACAGCATTTAGAATATTTCTGAACAAACTCTCTTTGTCATCATAAAAATTTCAAAAGTGCGTAAAGGCAGTGCTGTGTGAAGTAATTGAAAGATTAGCCAGAGATGGAGTCGTTTTGAATTTTACTGAAGTATCGGCAGGAAATAAAAAACAGAAACCTGAATCAGATCATTCGTCTTGCAAAGCAGAAATTAAACATAATGAAAAACCTGAACTTCTGGTAATCCATTTACAAAAGCAAATTGAACACATGTTAACTACTAGTCTGGATGTCTGTAGATTTAAAAAAACCCCACCAACAAACTCCTTACAAAGCAGAAGTTCCTAGACTTTGCAAAATGTGTGATAGTGTCGGTGTTGTGTTACTTTTATAACTGATTGAATTAATTGGGTGGGGCAAGGGAGGGCTACAGAGGCTCTATGAGGACGAGGTGGGAGATAAAGGAGGCTACTCCCAGACAAGAGATGTGTCCTGGCTTGCCAAATTTTGGTCAGGTTTTTTCTACTGACAGCTCGGGGTAAGCATCTGTTGGATAAATTGTGAAGTGATCGCCAGTCCTCCCAAGAAGTCTGCTTCAATTCTGGCGCTCTCAAAAGGCATCGTTAAGGAGACCTGAGCACAGTCTGGCTGCTCCTTCTCTCCCCACAGCCGAACGTGGCAGTACCAATTAAAGGGATTCCTTTTCCAGCATCACAATTTAAAATGTAGGAGGAAACTAAGGGCAGATCTGCTAATTGTTTCCTACAGAAAGACCTGCCAAATCCACTGTGCTATTTGTGCTGTAGCTTTCACGTTCCACTTCTTTCCATACGTTAAAAAGAAAGGGGTTTTGGACGTTAAAACAATCACCAGGGCTAGTCCCTCAGCAGCATTCCTTTCACAGTAGGACAGCTGTACACAAAAATATTATTTACAGACGTTTGTAATAAATCAGGCAGTTCTAAATGCGTCACCTCCATCCTGGCCATGAAAGCAAAGAGAGAAGAAAAAGTGCATTCACTCTTTTACCTTGCCGAGAGCTGTTTTTCTAAGGCAGGCCCACGTCTATGTGATGAAGTTCAAAATAGCTAATATTTGCATTTGCATGTCCCGATGCTGCAATAAATATACAAAAGAGATGACATAAAGTCTCATTTTCCCTTTCATTCTGATGACATCTGACAATGGTGGGACTCATGAAGCTGCATGTGTCCCCGCTGCCCGACTTAGACAGCAGTCTGCTTGTGGCCTTTCATACACGTTTGTGTTTTTCTAGGCCTGCAGAATGGAAACCTTATGTTTTGTATTATTTTTCTAATTTCTTTGCTGTTGAGTTTTGAAGCTACAAGGAAGAAAAAACCCCTGTTGTTGACCAGTGTCTTCTGTATCAGTGAGGCGCAGGAAAAATCACCAGAAAAAAACAATTTCTTCCAAAAGACAGGTCCCCAGAAAAAGTGATATCTGTGGCTTAAATCTATGTTTGCTTGAAAACAGAAATACAGTAAATTAGGAGGATCCAACACACCACTAGAAGCAGCTCCAGAAAACTGTAGATGGGACCACTGTAGCTGAGCTAAACCAACTTTAAAATGGAGTCAAAAGCTATGTTTCCCAGCCTATGGCCTTCCCTTTTGATCCAAGCAGCAGAATTATGACAAGCCAGACTAGGAGTATATTAAAATGAAATACTGCATGGCTGAGGAGCTTCCTTAATACTACTTTGTTTTATTTTGTTTAGTATTAATGTTAAATGTGACGTACTGCATAGGTAGTGATCAGAAGGCCTCATAGGTAGCAGTATTTTTGTCTGAAAGTTTGGGAAACTAAGGTACAGAATAGTTGCATATTTTGTCCTAACTAGTGGCAGAATAAAATCTTGGTGACATTCCCCCATCGCAGTATCATGTGCTCTGGATTGTGGTTTCCCCCTTCAAAAAAGCTAAGTGGTCTCCCGTCGTGGATTACCCAGATGGCCTCCTGGTTGGGCAACGCTTGGTCAGTGCATTTTGAGAGCTGGTTTTTATATATGCAGTGCCCCTTCAAAGAGACTTTTTTGCAAAAGTCATTCTTTCGTAGGCTTGGGAGAGGAAAAAAGGACGGAACTAGATATCTTTTTCTTTTGTCTTTTAGATGGTCACCATGTGTGGGAAATGGAAGCCAAAACCGACAAAGAAATGTGCAAGCCAGTAAGTCTGCCTTAAATATTTTAACATCAAGATGAAAAATATATATTGCCTTCTCCAGCACTGTTACTAAAGAGGGATTTCCAAGGCTTTGGCACTGTGTCTCCCCACTGAAACAGAACAAGTACTTAGGCCTCCCCTCCTGGAAATCTTTCTTTAATGGGAGCATGGGGTAAAAAGCCTTTGTTGGAAGCTGTCCCAAAAGTAGGAGAGACCATTTGGAAAATATTTTTTCATTGTCCAGGATGGGCCAGCCCCGTCTGCTCATCTTCTGTCTTGCTGGGTCAGTTCTTCCCTCTGCTCCCAAAGCAGTTTCTGATCATTTTCCTTGGCTTTCGTCTACAGTCGATGGAAGAAATGTGAGTCCCCTCACAGGAGATCAGCCCCACATTTGGAGAAGTGTGGTTCTCTCAGCCATGACTATAAGTGGGAAATATGGCCACTATTCCACCTCTGCAGGAATATGCAACAGTTTGTTACTGCAAACCTGCTGGAGATATGCAGACAAACAATTTAAAGACTTCAGCTGAATGCAGACCAAATGCTAAGATGAGCGTTCCCTTTTATTCTTGCAAAAAGTGCCAAGGGAGATTTTGATCATCATAGCAGATTTCACTGTGCATTTGTGTAAGCTGATGCCCTAGCAGCTAAGTCATTCCTTAGCCCCATGCTGGAGCATTTGGTTTCTGACAGTGGAAGATCATCTACACACTCTCCAGCCCTTCTTCCTGTAGCACTAGATGTTCTTGTAAGATCTCCCATCCACAGAAACTAGCATGCTTAAAACTTCCTGAGTTGTTAACATGAAAAAACATTTCATTGTGGAAAATGGAAATATCTGAATAATCATATGCGTGTCCTAATTCTCCTTTCAAAGGAAGTTGTGTTATGGTGAGATATACTGGGGATGACCTGCCAGCTGAGCAGTTGTGTTTTCTTGTGCTGGTCAGAGATTTGATTGTTGTCCCAGATTCTTGTCAGAGGCAGGACAGATAGAGCCTTGTCCATAAGCGGTACCGTATTAGCTGTCCAAAGAGAAGAGGTGAAGGCTAGTGATTTTGTAAAGACCTTAGCCATGCTAAAATCTTATTTACCTACTTCTTAAGTCCTTGGCACAGAGGACACTGGGGCGGCAGGAGGCCATCCCTGCCCACGAAGCCAACCAGTTTCCCTGCAGAGAGTGTGTTTCTTCTTGTGAGCCCAGGCAACTCCTTCTCAGAGTTAATATGTGAATTCTGTTGTACAGCTTGAATGCCTTAGTTGTGCCTTGACTTTCTGATTTGTTGCTTTGCAGAATTCGTTGGTGGTTGAGATACCACCTTTCCGCAATCAGAGAATTACCAGCCCTGTTCAGGTTAACTTCTATGTCTGCAACGGAAAAAGAAAGAGAAGCCAGTACCAGCTTTTCACCTATCTTCCTGCTAATGGTAACAAAATATATTCCCTATCTCTGCTAGTAAAAATGAGAGATAATGATGATTACTTAGAAAGATACGTGAATCTGATAACTTTTTAGTAATTTGGAGGTATACCTGGTGCTATAAAATGAGAGTGAGAATCAAACCATGAGAGCTGCCTTTCTCTCTGCTGCCCACACATGAGACCTTCTCTGCAGATTATTTTCTTTTGTATTGGTGGCAGAGACCTGTTGGAACAAGGACTTTTCCTGCTTTTGGGAGCTGAAGAGCCCCAGCACACACTCACATGTGTAGCCAGAAATTGTGAATGTGTTGAACTCTCTGCTAAGTTGCTGTAAACCCTTGGTCTGACTTTGTGGCCCCAGAGGGTACATCATTGCATTTGAATAATACTACTGAATTTGCACCACAGCACTGTAAGCATGCTGGGCTCTGAGCTGGAGGTGGTGTGGGGATTCTCTTTCCAGTCATCCTGCACCTTGCTGTCTCATGCGGGGTGAAAGCAACGCTCCAGGCTGATGCCGCTCTTGGGTAGCAATGCAAAGTACAATGTGGATGGAGATCAGAGTGCTCCATACAAAATGCTTCATGTATAGGAAATGTTCAGAAACGTGTGCCAGTTTATTTTGGAAGCTTATATTGGTGTCTGTGAAGTGACAATAAAGTACTCACACTAGCTGAATTCCAAGCAGGCTTTTAATAGCAAGTAAGTTTAGATTTATTTTTTTTTTTAATTTTAAATTACTCTTTTTCTGAGAACATTTGGGGGGGGGGGAAGTAGGGAAAAAGGGTGGTTGTTTTACTGTTGTTGTTTTGGAAGGCAGATAAATTAGAAAAATGATTAGGTTCATGCTTTTTTGTAGACTTTCCAAGTGAAAATAGTCCTTCTGAGGTAAATTCCCACAGAGCAATATTTGAGTCATGTCACATGACTTGATGAGACCTGCCAAATTTTTGCAGGTGAAACGCCATAAAATACACATTTGGAATTTCACCTAGTTAGCTTGCATGCACTCCAGACTTTTATCAGGACTTTAATTTAAAATAAAAGCACAGGAAACCTAACATGGGCAACTGACTGCTTATTGCATATGTGCTGCATAGCTATGCTTCACTGAATCAGCCTACTTATGCAAACTTCATCCCCAGTGGGTATGTCTGTGTATATTTAAAGGCTGTTCATCTCTTATATTGGAAAGAAAAAGAGTTGTTATTCTCTTGCACAACACTTTTCAGCAACAAAAATCTGTTGTAGAGGCCGACAGGTATTGCCTTGCCACCCAAATTACCCTCAAGTTTTTCAAATACATGTCTGTTGTTAACTGCTGTTTGTTAAGCAGCATCTTTCCTCTCTGGTCTTTACATAGGCCATTTTTTACCATTTTATTGTAAAACATGGGAATAGTATTCACTGCTGCAAAGTTGGTTTATGCTACCACCACTCTGAGTTTGAAACATTTGATGTTTCGTTTGATGTGAAGCGATGGGAATAGCTACCTAGTGACAGGCAACAGAGAACCAGCCTAGGCTTTATTCTGCAAAGACATCTTTAATTATGGTAATTGTTGAAAACTTTGGGAATCTTGTTTAGTCTACTGTACTGATTTAAATTCCTGTGAAATATTTTTGTTTCAGTGTAGAGAAACCTGAAAAAAAAAAATAACACGAGAATAGGGGAAAGGGAAGCAAGTATTGAATAGTAAATATGCCTTCCCCCCATTCCTGTTTAGTTCTTCACTCATGTTCTCTTAATATATATGTATATGTGCATACAGGTAATTGAAAAACACCTTACATTCTTTGCAAACTCTTTCATAACAGTGACAAGAGTGAATGTGCTTCTGCAATCATCAGAATTAATAGTATAGTATGTTTTTGTAATGCCTGTGTTATAGCTGTAAGATTTTGTCCTTATGTTGCTGGTGGTTGTTTCCATTGTGCCTTTCAAAGATAAC
The DNA here is from genome assembly GCF_011004875.1 of Balearica regulorum gibbericeps. NCBI lineage: Eukaryota > Metazoa > Chordata > Aves > Gruiformes > Gruidae > Balearica > Balearica regulorum. The sequence continues at coordinate 104,305,912 of NC_046185.1, forward strand.
AATCACCTTGACTACCTATTCAGAAACTATACACAATGATTGAATCAGTCATTTATGCTGCTGTATTTCTAGGAGTCATTTTAGGATGTTCTGCTTTATTTGATTTCAGTCACAACATTCTATTAATGTTTCAAGACATTGTAGAAAACCAAAGTTTAGCTCATGAAGAAAAAAATAGTTGAGTCAACAACCACTGTGTGATCAGTGTAAAAAAATGTGAAGGAGATAAGCACTATTTTGGTGCAGGTAACACTTTGTCTCTTGTTTAAACAAATCCCATGAACATAGGAGGTGTAGGTTTTTGACAGGCAAATGTCAGAGTGATCATCAAGTGTAAGATGTGGTTTTACACAAATCAGATGGTATCCTGTAAGCTTCTCCTTCTGTGCTTCAGGACTAGTCAAAATGCTAACATTTCGGTGCCTACCATAATTTTGCAGGTATTTCTGCATGAGGAATCTTTTAAAAGCTGCATGACGCACATTAGATGTATATTTTACAGCTCAACTGGACTGTGCCAAAGCAAAATACTGTATATGGACTAAAGCCTAAATATTATGTGAGCCCACTGGCCGTGCTCCTTCGGTGGGTGTGGGCACGCGCAGATGGTACAACCAGCAGGAGAGCCATGGGCTCGCTGTGCGGTTCCCACCCTGACTGCAGAGCAGTAGGGTGGTTTTTTTCCTGTAGCTCCTGTTTCTCCTCATTCCCTAGGGGAAAACTGCCAGTGGATCCAGGGACACGTGGCCTCACTCATCCCACCTCCCGTGAATGGTCCTATAGCGTCTCCATGGAGTACAGTTCTGTGACATGCAGCCAGCACAAGCTGCCCACTCCAACAGAGTGTTATGGTTTCGCCACCATAAGGCTTCTCCCGTGCTGCGGAGATGTGGCAGGATTGTACTTCTCCTCTGTGTTAGCTCAAGTGTTTTGCAGACCAGGGACTTACTTGATGAACGTGAATTCTTGCCTCAGAAAGAAAAAACCTGCTGTAAAAATGAAAATCTTACTGCTCTGCAAATGAAAAGTTTAAATAACAAAACAAAACAGAAAGTAGAGGCTTCACAAATGAGAGCCAAGGTCTGGAAAACGGGCTTGCTTAAGTCTTTGGCTTGGGACAGGCCATAAACCCAAATACTCATAATCCACTTCTAATTGAAATTTTGATTTACTGTTCTGCTGAATTTGAGCAATCCCCGGATCCTGTATTAGCCTATATTGTACGGAAATGGCTGTAATGTCATTTTTTTTAAAGTATTGCTTCAATATTACACATCACTGAGCAACTGCATATCAGTTTTGTCTTGGAGCCTGCAGGCTGTTGGCTCTCAAGACTCCTCCCCAGACATGCCTGGCACAGAAATATAAGTAGTTTCCATACCATTCTAGCACAGGTGAATCCTGCAGCTCATATGGTAAGTACTAATATGTTTTGCATTGCCACGTTCCATCACAATGTGACGAGGAAGGCGCATGACCGGACACTACAGTCAGGAGTCTGAGCAAAGTACAATGAGGAGACACTTGGATATTTGCCTTTTAAAGTCCCTCCCCTGCTGCAGCTCTGTGCAGGTTGTGCTCTGTGTCTCTGTTATGTGCAGCAGAACATTTTGGAAAACTGTTGGTGAACCCTGCATTTGTGAACCCTACCCTCTAGAAGAACGCTTGGTTTTCATTTCTGTTTATGACTCTGTATCATTTTGCTTCTATGAATTTATTATACCATTGGCCCATGTATGCTTTTCAAACAGGAGGAATAGTCTTCTGAAATCACTAGATGTAAGCAGTAGCATTTGAGGTATAAACTGATCTGGAGAGGCTGAAGAAGCACACAATCAGACACGTCTGCTGTGGTTCCAAATCCTGTGCTTTCATCTGCTAAGAAAGCTGAAGGAGTTCTCCAGCTCAGAAGACTTTAAATAACACACCAAATGATAAGGGTTAGATCTCTGTTTATTCAGATTCTTTTAAAGTAGGTACATCAAAATGGAGGAAACGTGTTCAATAACTTATTTTTTGCAGATAGCAGCAAATGCTTTCTATGATTTCTGTTATCAAATGAATATTGATATCATGAATGGTGAACATAGAAAAGTTTTTCTTTGAATTTTATTTAGACAAGTAGTGATACTAGACTAAGCAAAGACAGGCTAGTTTGTCTAGGAAATATTTAATAAGATGGAAAAAGGAAAGTTAATGTGTTTCTTTTACTGGAATGACGCTTTTGCAAAGAGCTGATGATAAAGTATTTCCGGTTTCTGTTTCTGTCAGGCTTCTTAATTGTCAAAGCATTATTAAAAAACCGTTTCACTACTTCTAGTATTTATTAAAATGGTGTTGATATGCTGGGCAACTTTTGTTTTGAGATGTGTTTTGCGACCCATAGGGCCAGATTTCCAAGTGCACAGCCTTCACTCGTAGAGCCAGCTTTCTGCAGCTTCTTTGCCTCCCTGCAGACACCTGCACAAGCTCCCAGGGTGCTGAGCTCCTCTGAAAACCTGGCCACATAGACAAGTGACTTGGTGGGGGCGGGGGTCCTTTGAATCTGTGGGTACGGAGCTGTGGTGACTAGATGTGCCTTAGTGGTGTTGTTTACAGCCTGGCAGTGCGAAAGTGAAGCTCTCAGTGTGCTTCAGAAAAGGGTGAGTGGTGCCCGCTGCGCATTGCTCTCAGCACCCTCCTAACTTCCTGCCTCCGCTCTAAAATTATCTCCTGCCTGCCCTACAGATGAGTACAATCAGCAGTTTTCTAGTGATTGCATTGAGCAGCCGTGCCTGTTTCACCTCGGCTCATCCGCCCACAGCTCACTTTCTAAGTTAAAAGGCCACATCGGCCACCTTACCAGAAAACAATAAAATGAGGATGCAAAGTTGCCGCTCCGATGTGACACAGAGCACGACTTTTGCCGATCATTTCCTGACACCTCTCACATCTTGAATATTTGTTGAATTTTCATGCTCGAGGCTGGCAAAATTATTAGCCTAGCCATGTCTGCACGGGAGCAGCTGGGGAAGCAGCACCAAATTCAGTGCCTGGGTTGTGAAAGGATCCTAAACCTGCGGCATATGCAACATGACCATGGTAGTGCACGTCAGCAACGCCTCACAGCCGGCCTGGGGAGCCGGAGGAAGGGGCACGGAAGTCACTAGGAGTGTGTTACGCCCAGGACCACCTTAGGTCAGTGCCACATTCTCGGCGATGTGTGCGAGGGGACTGAGCGTGGCCAAGCCAGGCCTGAAGCCTCGGCCCTGCTGGCAGTGTTTCCATCCAGCCCAGCAAGAAGCTGGGCTGCTGCAAAGCCTGCGCGGGTGAGGTCAGGGCAACAGGAGGGACAGGAGGGGAATTTTTTTTTTATTTTAGGTAAAAATATGAATCATGGTTGCTCATTTTTACACTATGCGCTGTTACAGTTTATTTCATTTTGGCTGCTAGGTGGCTGATTGTTACTTTCGACATTCAACAGAGTAACAAAAAGCAGGCAAGATTTTGTCAGAGTCCTGTTTCCATTTAAGAGGATCGCAAAATTCATCATCGCTGGGCACATCAGCCTCTCCGCTCCCTTCCAGCAGCCGCGCGAGGTCTATGGCAGAGCGGAGCAGACAGGCATTACGCTCACCAGCGTTACAGCCTCGGGTGCTTTTGCTCCCAGCTGCTGGGTCCCCACTAGAGCTCCCCACACTTCATCCAGGTGATATCCCATTTCGGCCATCAGCCGGAGCCTAGCCAGCTGTATTCGACCTGCAGATGGTCGACATCGTGGCAAAACTGTGCCTCATTGTGCGGTGTTCCGTCTTCATCTGGAAGGCCAAGAAGGAGCATCACCTGTGTGATGTCCCTGCTACAGGCAGGGGTGGGCAAGCACTATATAGAAGCCCCTGGCTGCGTCTGACCAGCAGGCTCTGTCACAGCAGGAACGATCACCCATAAAAGATAACTTCCAGTGCATAAAGTTGTCTTGTGGCAGTACCTCCCTTTTCAAATATTCCCCTTCAGGTGACAAAACCCAGCCTGTAGTTTTGGTCACCAAACCCCTCTGTATGAGCATTTTGAGGACTCTGTCCCTTACTTCCCAGCGATTTCACATGCATATGTTAGCAAGCATGGGGCTTTAGGATCTTCCAATTAGCTTAAAAGCCAAAAGGTAAAAATTGTGTGAGGGAGAAGGGGGTTTAGAATTACATGGGCTGGAGTACAGGAGGTGCTTATTTTTGTTCTCTTCAAGTGGCTGATCTCCATAATTAATCTAGCCCAGTGATTGATCCTAAAGGGATGTGGTGGTCGTGGCTGCAGGAGGTGAAATGCATGGGTGAGAAATGACATAGAAGGCCGTGGCCAGTGCAGCCTAGGTGTTGTGCACAGCTAAACCTCCAGCCCAAGGCAGCGGTGGAGACAGGTGCTGCACCATGGGAGCAGCAGTAAGAGCAGCCCGAGTGGCCATACCACAAGACTTAATTTATCCTTTTCAACATTGTAGGATTTAATAAGGTGTTATGATGGAAAATGAATTGTGCCTTTTAAGAATTTTCCCCCTTTCTTTTGAAAGAAAGCTAATGCATATCTTCTGTACTAATGCAATCCAAATGCCCTCCGCTTACCTTCCACTCCTCCCCACCTGGTTTAACAGTGTATGCACCAAGCTACCATATGTAATCTTCTGTCTCATAAATATGCATTGAATAACCTAATAGTTTAACAGCTGTTGAGAAGCATTTAGTAAATGAGTTAGATGGAAAGCACTTTCTAATCAGATAATGGCACTGTCCGAGATTATAGGCTGAGATGTATGCTCAAGGCATCCATCTACCTGGAGGCTATTCTTGTATAAAACTGTACATATGCATCTGATCCCATAAAAATACATACACATAAACCCAAAGAGGGCAGACAGGCATGTGTTAGAGGTAGCCCTCCCAATGAGCAGTACCAGTAGCAGTGTACTAGCAAGAGAGGGTCAGTGAGTTCAGATACTTGCGTAGATAAAAGCTGCAGTCGCACATGTGTGCTGCCTACAGCTTCTTGATAGTGTGAGGCTCCCTTTGTTTCTGAGTCACTGTGCTCTGGTTTTATTAACTAAAAAGCAAAAGCTTGATAGTAGCTTGACCTTTAAAAAATGTTTTAGTTGAATTGGTACCGAGGGAAAAATATCCATTTCACGGACAGCATCTGCAAAGGCCCCTGCAGTGACTGTCTCAGGAGATCTCTGGGGCTGAGTGCCTGTCCCTTGTCACTGAGATTGCCACTGCTGCAGATACATTGGCAAGGCATTTCAGAAAGTTTTGCTTGGCCAGTGCTGCTCTGCTGTTACAAAACAGGGGGATTATAGTTTCTGAGGGCAGCCAGCCCATTACCTCTCCCCAACACCAGACTGCTCCAGAGTCAGAACGAGGGGTGAGGTCCTTGCTCTGCTCCAGCCTGCTGGATCCAGCTGATGCTGCCACAGAGGCCAGGATTTTGTCTTTGCACAAATCCAGAGTGGCTGAGCTGTACATGGAGATGTGTCCACATCCCTAACCGTGTCTCCGGTTGGGCAGCAGCAGAGCAGCGGCAGCAGTTGGGATGACCTGTGCAGCGTCTTCTGAAGGAATGCCTGGCTCGTGGTGAAGAGGGTGTGCTGCCTGGCTCAAAACTGACTGACGGGGGAGCTCAGCTCAGTAATGGAGATTTAGCCACCTAACTCCTCAACCCTCTTTGAAAGTCTCATCCCAAATTCTTACGAATTACGAGACGTTTAGTCCAGAAGTTGAAGAAATGTGTGTGTGCACATGATGAAAAAAGTAGTGTTTTGATTTTCATATGCTAACCAAAATCTGTGTGTTAGTGCCAAGGAACTACATCATAGTCTGCACCATGAAAGGTGGCTATTTTGTTTGATAGGTTCAATCAAACTTAAGGGTAAAATAAATATATTGTAGTCCCATAAATGTCTGCATTGATAATACTACATGGAAATGGGAAATGGTTAGTTTAAAGTTAATCAGGATAAACATCTGTTTAATTTATATGATTATATTTTCTCAGTTCACATATTTTAATAGCACCCCCCAAAAAAAAAGTTTAAAAACTTTAAAAAGTAAACAGACTTGTTAGCATTGTCAAAAAATACATATAATTTATATTTAAGCACTTTCTGACTCCTTTTATTGAATGTGCATGATTTATTATTTTTCTTCAAGGTTTGATATATTAACTTTTTACCTGCTAGAAAGGCCTTTCATTTAAACGTGGGTTTGCAGAACTGGCTGAAATATTTCTCCCAGATTCAGACCCACACAGAAGGACCATTGTCTTCCACCCAGTGCCTTGGTATGATGTCATAACCCTGGTCTCTCTGAGTAAGAAGCTTTGATTTACAGACAGGGCTGCTGCCAACGTGCGGTTCTCAGAACTTCATATTAAATTAGATGACATAATGACATGAGTCCAGAGTCTAAGAAGGCATCGTCGAACCATCGAAAAACAGTTAGCACAGATCGAGTGCTTATCAGACTAATTTAGAACTGTGAGCTCTGCCATGTTTTAGTGTTCAAAATCAAGGACTATTTAAAATCGTCTCTCGGACGACCTAATGCATTGTGAAATAACAAGCGTTTAAAAATTCACCATATGATCCAAACTTGCATTTATTTTTTCCTTTTTATGACAAGGGCTGGATCCTTCGGCAGAGTGGGGTCTCTTAAACAAGTAACATTACTTTTGTGTCTGAGTGTATGTAAAACCTGCATCATCTTTTCTGTTTACGGTTTCACAAATTCTGGCTGCATTGCTGCAATTTATTATTGGAAGATCTCAGTGTATGGCAAATTTAGTCACGATTTTTCATTCTAACCAGCTGAAAGTCTGCAAGACTGGGTGCTATCTCAGCACCATGGAGCAGCTTTGAGACAGAATGCTTCTTGCCATTTGATATGGCTCTGCTGAATTTAAGAAGTAGTCCAGTTTCTGCTGAAAGTGCTTGCAGATTCTGAACAGCTGTAGGGTTTTCCAGTTAATTGCCAGTCCAGGCCTCCTGCATGACTAGGAGTGTCTCCTTCAGCTGGCAGGTTTTTACCAAGTCATTTCAGATTTGAAATATTTGAGCTAGAAGTTAGTCAGGCTAATACGGTTCTCTGTTAAATATTAATCCTGAGAAAATTAACTGTACTGTCTGTATCATGTCGCATCTCCCTGTGTGAAATATTGACTTGCGCACATGAGTGATGGTGGAAGTGTGTATGTGTTATGGCAGCTTGCTTACCATGCCTCCACAGGGATCCATTTGAGAATGAAACCCCATTTTCTATTCGGGTCTGTAAAGAGCTGTAATCGGGTTTGTAATTGAGCATGAGTCAATAGGTAATCGGTAACGCTAGTCCACGGCTCACCAGTGATCAGCCCTGGCTGCTCTGGAGGAACCCACTGGGTTCCTGCCTAAGAGAAAATGATGAAGGTGGGCACATAAGATTTGTGTCCTCAGCCACTCTAAGTCAGTTGCAGCTGCTCACCCCAGCTGAGGGTCTCAGCCCCCCAAAAGTCAGTGAGACAGTGAGTACAGTGTGTTAAGAACTGGTAGCCTTATTATACGCAAGTATTGGAACTTGTTTCAGTAACGCCCTAGACAGTGTGGGAAGCCAGTGAGTACAGGTACAGGCTGTTCCTGCATTGGTTTTGGATGGTATGCCTTGAAATACCCACAGCTGCTGCCTTGGGCCCTCTGCAGTCCTTTGCAAAGTGGAAATAAATGGTTGCCCTTTTAAAGAAAGAATATAAGGTGATTTACACCACCTTTTGACACATTCAAAGTATTTTCAGAACAACCAGGAGGTCAGACCCACAGCATGTTTGAGCTGAGTTTGGAAATACAAACATTGGCAAAGAATTTTGGTCTTTGTTACTCCATTTGCTGAAGTTATGTAGGCTGAGGAGAAGATGATACAGGATGGAGTGTCATAAATAAACTGTTAAGTGGTGTCATGTAGCAATTATAGGTATATCCGTCCTCCACAAGTCAAGTAATACAGTTATTCATGTAAAATACAAAAGATGAGGTCTAGCCAGTAAGGGAAGTGTTAACGTCTTACGGTTCTGCTGACACGCTCAGCTTTGCAGGTCTGATTCCAGATCATCTGGGTCATTAGTAGTGGTTTCTCCGGAAAAAAAAAAAAAATCCTACAGAGCTTACTTCTCCAAACTGGTACCCTGTGAAGACATTTACATTTTTTAAAAGGAGAGTGAGTGGCTGCCATCCCAGCTTGGTAAGATCCATTCGTTCACTCTGCAGTGTTAAGTGGCCATATAAATGGCAAAGCGCTGAAAAGTCAGATACAAATCCCTTCACCATTTCAGCGCTAATACTTTTTCTGTCTTTCACTGTGATACCTATTCTAGCGACAAGATTAGCATACAAACGAAATATATGATATTTAGCAAGGGGACACTTTTTTACTGTGTTGAAAAAAAACCATTAAAAAAGGTAATGGAGACAATTCAGTTGAAAAAGTTCAGACACCTCTAAGCCTAAGTGCAGGTAGTATCTGTCCATTTAAAGACTATTTGTTTCCCATTACATGAAATAACTGATGCTCAGGTGTACCAGTTCAGAGCAATACAAGGGGACAATGTAAACAGATGTTAAATAAAATAGGGGTCCCACTTAATCTCATATCTCTCCTTCTTGTTTCCCTCTCTGGCTACCGACCTGCCATCAGCAAACAAGCTACTGTGACTTACCCTGACTGGTCCTATAATTAACACCAGTCTCTATTTTTCCTCTGAAGTATGAATTTACGGGCAGCCAGGAGTGTCCTTGGTTGCTGTCACCATCTCCAAGAGAGTTTTTGGACTAACAGGTCTGGATTAGAGTCCTTCTGCCCATCAGTCCTTCGCCCAGTGCAGAGTAGGACTTAGTGGTTATCCTCTGTTGGTTGTGGCAGGTATATTTCAGTGTAACAACATAGGAAAACAAATTCTCAGTGTTCATGGCCACTAATCAGACCTCCAAACAGACCCCATGGCATTGCTTTTATAAAGAAAAAATTCAAAGTGAAGTGACAAAAAAGTGCCTGGTAAACCAAGTAGTAAAGATGTGCCGTACATAGAAAAGCCTCAATGAAAAATCAGCCTGAGATCAGGAACCTGCCTTCTTTAAAGCCTCCAGCCTGCCTGCCACGAGGGCTATAACCCTTCCCTAGGTTATAACAAGTCAGACAACTCCGGGGTTTATTGGAGTTGAATTGCAAGTGGTTGAGCTTGGAATTATTTAGCACAGGTGTTTCTATAACAGTGATATATTGGGAAAAATCAGTGTTCAACAACCATCATATTTCCAGCTGTGCTGTGGTTAGTGCTAGTACAGTGCACCTAATACAAAACATGTGAGAATATTTGCTAGCTCAGGAACTTGTTAAAGGTATTTTCTTACAATATCTGAGCTGCTATGTTTATCTAGGTGCGTTTCTTTGGTCTTGCGTTTTCATAAAGGGTGTGATATTGGTTTTATAAAGCTGTCACTGAACCTGGAATCTGCTTCTCTGCAACCAAGTGCATTAGTAGCCCTGCTAGCCAGTGCACAGCACACAAGCAGGTGAAAATAAGATTATGAGGAATCCAATGACAGTCCATTATCCTTAGCACATTTATCTTGAGCAGCACCTGTGCATCTGTTACATATATAGACCTGTTTTTACTAGGGGTGCTAGAAATCTTGAAACAAGTGTTGCAAGCATCTATATGTAAAAGAACATAAAAGGAGCAAAGTTAACAAGAGACTAGGGGACTGTAAAACAAGGGTAGTGAAGTGCGTTCACCAGCAGCAAAATTTGTGAGTGTTAAAAGAGGTTTTATATGTACACATGCACACACGTGCATTTTTAGGGTTCAAAAGACTCATACATGAACATGGTAGATGGCTGGAGAATGTATATGGGGGTTTGTAAAACACATGCAAATAAAAATACTGTCAGAGACACTCACACAACACTCATGCTCTGAGCTGAGTTGTGCAAAGATTTTTCATTAATAACTTTGTGCCACAACAGGTCAGTTATTCTAATACTCTGAAATATTATCCATATATTTCCAACAGCACCTTCAAGCAACGGCTGTTCCCGTGGCTCTCTTTTTTGGGAAAGAAGATAAATGCCACTGTGCATCCATACTCAATTGTTATATGCATTAGAGTTGCATCTGGCTAGAAAAAATACATCTACAGACTAGCTTGGCTCTGTTATTTACAATTTTCCTGATAGAGAAAGTGTGTGTCTTTTACCTATGCACTGCATATGTTGTAGGAGAAGCAGTAATGGCACCTCTCTCTGATTTGAGAGAGACGGCTGATGTGAAAAAGACACTTTGATTTGAGGAGGGACCTCTTCTCCGATTTGAGAAAGCAGCTCTACTTTTGTCATGATTGAGTTGATGCTCATAGACAGTCATTCTGTCCATGTGCTGGTGATACTTAGAGACGTGGCTTGACAGTTCAATTTGAGTCTGTTTTGGGACAAGGGGTAGAGCAAGCAGAGGTCTAGAATAGGAGTCAATTTTTCTTGGTAGCCAGACACTCAGTTAATGTTTGTTAGGAGCTGGCATTAGCAGTTTGATCCAACTTAGAATGACTGAGAGTTGGATGCAACTTATTCAATATCTTACACCCATTGACTGGTTAGTAAGATTAAACACAATCATGTAAAAACTAAATAAATCAAATCCTATTCTCAGAAATACCCTCATAATTGAAAACTTCTTGTACATAGTAGTTTGTAATGTATCTTTGCAATTTTACTTTCACCGAATTCTGAAAGCCCCACCTCTACCTTATCATGCTCTAGTTTACCGAACGTGCAGACATTTATCAAATGGACCATCAGTAGCTGTAGAAATGCAGTAGTATATCCAAGTTAAAATTCTTGCTTTGATTACTACAAATCCATGGAGCCCTTGGGTCCAAAGCTTCCACTGAAGCACAGCTATTTGCAAATAGATTTTTATAGCACATTAGTGCTGGAGGAGAGTCCAAAGAAAATAGTCCTTTTCAATATTAGAACCAGCTGTGACTTTCTTGTGCTGATGACTCATTCATTTTTTTTTATAGGGTGGGAGAACTAGGCAAAAGACACACAGAGTCTTATTCAAGACGTTGTTTGTTTTGCAAAGGGTATCCTAGCCACAAGCCAACTTGATCATACCAATACGCAACTCATGTTTATTTAAAACTTTTTTCTTTTAACAGTTCCAATTATAAAAACAGAACCCACAGATGACTATGAGCCTGCTCAAACCTGTGGACCAATGAACCAAGGCTTAAGCCCTCTCTCTAAACCATACTACAGCCAGCAGATCATGATGCCCCCTGATCCTGGTTCGTGCCTCATGGCTGGCTTTGCCTCCTGTCAGCAGAGAAATGCTGTGATGTCACCCTCTCCCAACGCAAGCCCCAAGCTGCACGACCTTTCATCCTCTCCTTACAAGTGCATCCCCAACCCAGGCCACAGTCACCTCGGACTTCAGCAGCCCACTGGAGGTGTCCCCACCATACAGGAAGTGCCAAGGTCTATAGTTGTGCACCCAAGCTCCCCTGAGCAATCATCTCACATCATGCTGCAGCCGCAGGTGAGTCAACATCTGAGCAGTAGCTGTCCCCTTGGTTATCAACAAACACTCTATCCCAACAGTCCCTCTTCTCCAGTTCCATCTGTTACCCAAGAGCCAACCTATTTGCAGTCCTGCAGTCCAACTCACTCATCCATAATGGGTCAACAGCAGCAGCAACTGCCGAAGGTTCACAGAAATGAGTCTCCAACAACCCAACCACTGTCATTGCCAGAGTTGCATGAGGAAAGTAATCATAATTTGGCCCCTATTCCTGTAACGATCAAGCGAGAACCTGAGGAATTGGACCAGATGTACCTGGATGATGGTAAGTCTTCTGCAGCATAGGTTTGCGTTCAGCCATGTTGCTATATCAGTGAGTTCCCTTAACCCCCTCCTCCTTTTGAATCCTGGTGGAAAAAAGTTCAATTAACAACCTGGTGGAATGGTGCGGACTTTTGCTTAGATTGTCTCTATATGGGAAAGGGCTCTTTAATTTTGTTTGCGACAATGAAACTGTATTATCTAAGCATTAAATGCTGTTAGTTACCATAGAGCTAGCTGCATGACCGATAGCTATGTTGCAATAATCTTAACCGTATGGTCTTGGCTTATACCCACGCCAGTGACCTGTGGAACTGCAGTGAAAACATATTTAACATTGTCCCATCCACAAAGCAGTGAAATCTCTGATGTGCAAATCTGTTCACGGGAACTAAATGATAAACTGCTCTACTTCAGTTGAGAAGGTTCAAATTAAAAATGGAGGTAGATCTTTCAGTGTAACTTTTCAGTCTGACGGCATCTGACATTAAGACTACTTTTTCTTCCATTCTTATTGTGGACTTGCTGATGGGGTTTTTTTTTCTTTTGTAAGATTCTATATGTATATGTATTCTACACGCACCACTGAAAAGTTAAAATGCTGTGATGAACTTGTCAGACTCTAGTTTCCAAAGATTTATTAGTCGAATGTAATAAAAGGGATAATCTGGAATTTGATTATGTGACCTCACTGAACTGTGATTTAGCACTTGCTGCTAAGTATCCCAGTAGTATTCTGGACCCTCACCTTAATTCAGTACGTGAGTTCCCTTCCAATAGCCGCATAACTTTATATAACATACCATGCTATTTGAAGAAGAAATGCCTTTGAAATGGCTGCACTGAAACTAAATGGTGCCAAGGAACATCTGAATGTGATTGTCTTTCAGGGAGAATTTAAAGACAGTTCATTGCACTGTTTTTTAAAAAAAGACATTTAGTTATTCTATTTTAAACAGCATGATACTCACTGAATTAGGATTACAAATGAATGTTTTGGAGCTTGAGTAGCAGCCTTTTGCTTTTCAACTCCAGGGAAATTATTTTTCTTAACAGAAGTTATTATTGGCTACATGATAGACAGGTCTAAGGAATTTTTCCTAATTAGGAGTTCAGTTCACTGAAGTTCTGCACAACACATCTTTTGGTTTTCTTCATATAACATGCATTTTTACCACACATCTATGCTGTAAGGAACAAGATTTCAACAAACCAAACAAGAAATGTACACAAACCAGAACAAAAAGCTATGCCCAAATTTTGGTTTTGAGAGAAACCAGAAGTTATGTATGGAAGGAAGAGAATACAGATAAAATCTAAACCTAGTCTATAGCTGTCTTTCTAGAAAAGCACAAGAAATGGGCAGTCTTTCTGCCTTACGTCTCCAAAATCCAGCAACCACTTCTCTGACAGCACTATGAAAGCTGCCTTTGGCTGGTCTCTGCTGGAGAGATGGGACTGTAGCTCAGGGATGAAGGGTGAGGCTCTTCAGCCGTGTCTACTTCAGGGTTCCCCTGGAGGAACAGAGGAATTTGCTACCATGTGGTCTGATAGAGATTTTAGGTTTTTTTCAGCAATGCTCATTCTCTCTGACAAAGCATAAATGGTTTAGCCTTTACCCCCCCATCTCTCCTCCATCCCCTCTTCTGGACACACAAACACACCAGTCCTCTGACAGATAATCAGAAGTAATTGTAGAAGCCACCATGTACATCTGCACTGATACTTAAAGTTGACTTTGAAGATCTTTTCAGCTAGCCAAATCCAGATATGCTTCTCTTTGGCATCCAGCAGGCTATCAAAATCGTTCTGTGGCTGACCACAAGAACTATAGACCAAGAAAGAATTCATAGACATAACAGTAATGGTAACAGTATATAATAGAAAAAAAATTAACTTATGTTGTTCCAAAAAAATTAAACACCACCAGTTCCCCCTAAGGGTGGTAATCAGAAATGATAACCAGAAGGAATCCCTTTTTGATGTCTACACTGATATTTAGGTTTTTCTTAGGCGTCCCACTGATGGAGTGTAACCCACATGAGCTGCCCTTTCCTCTCTATGCCTTATCTCGCTGCCTGAAGAAAAGGTCATCCACTCTATGTTTTGCTTTGACAAAATGAAGCCCTTGTAGAAACCAGGAGTGGACTACTACTGTCTTCTTATTTGTCTCAGTATTTGGGCAGTCAAGTGAAAAAACGTGTCAGAGGGGCTAAAGGCAGGAAGCATGTCTTGTGGGACTTGTGTTGGCCAAGACCCTCTGTTCAATTCATGCAGAGCCCCAGCATGCCTCAGACACAGCACAGGAGCATGAAGCTGTGAGTCAGGCTGGAAGCCTGTTTAGATCTATGCTATATGCATTTCATGGAGGCAACCTTACCACCATGAGTGCAGAGATTGGTTTCACATGACATTTAATCTGATGTAACTGCAGGCTCCCATGGAAAGGGTAGCCTCGATCCATTTTGCCCTTAGCCACATGGTCTTGCTGCGTCCTTTGAGTCATATCAATTGATTATGGAGTGGCAGAGCAGGCTAATGGAAAATTAACCTGCCAAACCAGCAAAACCCACGTAGTTTTCCTCTGGGTCAGCTCATGGAACCACATCGCCTGGCTCCAATAGCTGGGTCCAGCCCACGAGAGGGGCAGGAAGCCTGTTGCTGCAGGTCAGGGAGTGCAGCGGGACCGCTCTGGGTGGCAGCAGCCCACCCATAGGCCAGAGTAAGCGTGACTTGATGCCACATCTGATGTCATCTTATCCTCCCCAGCAACTATCTAATCAACGCATCCTGTTTCAGTAAAAAATCCCCTTCTCGTGCTCACCTATTAGCTATGGAAGGATGACATCTGGGCTGCCTCACACAGTCTCAAAGGGCAGTGTGGCCACTACGGTGACTGCCTGGAAACCACCAGTAATTGCTCCTGGTGTCCTGCTCGGTGCTGTTCACTGAGATCTGCACTGAAAAGGCCAAGCACTCCACATGCACAATGCCTTTGTGCCTGGTGCCGCTTCATTCAGACCTCTGGCCATAACTGTGGAATAAGGGACAATGGATTTTGCTGAGTAGCTCATACCAAATAGGAGCAACTCATTTTTCATGTGCTTGATTTTTTTTTTTTGGTATAGGAGCTTTTAAGCCATCACCATTGTTTCTTGTTAGTATCATATCCATCTTTAAATTTTTTCCTTGATGGAGGAGTGGGTGGGATATCTGTGCTTTATGACCATATTCTGAAAACCAAAATATCAAATCATACCCATGAGTAAGGACAGTTACTCTTTTTTAAATAATAGATTGCTGCTGTACCTCTTTATAATTTCTTGTCTCACTGATTCAGTTCAGATCCCTTCATATAGCATGATTTAAACTTTTTTTCCAGTTTTTTTTTAATCTTTGCACCTGTGAACAATATGAAACCAGAGAGAGGTCAGATGTACTTGACTGCTTTCCTTGCTTGCCACTCTAAGTATACCAACTCTTTCCCTCATCCCTAAAGTAATTTAAAAGTAATGAAATATTTTAATGACATTAAAAATGAAATTCTCAAAGCATCACTCCATTAAAAAAGTGTATCTTCATGGTGTCGTGTAGCTCTTTAATACCTCCAGTTTTACCTGAAAGTAGTTATGAAGTGTGAGGCAGACATCTAACATACTTATGGGACTACCAGACAAATAAAATATCTAACTGGTTATGCCAGATAATGTTTGGTAAAATTTTGGTTGCTTATTTACCACTTTGGGGAGGTTTGATTTATATATCTAATATATGTATAGCAATCTTGGACCAGGTATAAACAGAATGTTTTTGGTTTCAGCTTATGGGATCAAAGCAAATTCATTCCTTTTGGTCTGGAGTATCTCCAAATATAGACCATCTATACTGCAGAGTATAGATGGAAAAAACCAGTCAGTGACTTTATATAAATATATATCCTGTACATGACATTTTTCTGCTTCGGTAATGGTGGGCAGCCGAAGTGATATAAAGGGAGCACCTGAAGAGACTTCCATTTTGGCAAATAAGTTTTGCTCTTGGCAATCTTGTTTCAAATCAAAATCTACAGTAGCCACCTGGGCTACTCATTAAATGTGCTGTCTATTTCAGTATGTGAATATATGATTCAACACATAGAACATATTTAAAACTCACCCCGTAAAGTGATACTTGATATATTATGGTTATGCTCTTGATATTGAAAGGTATCTGGCTTGTATACCAGCACTCATTTAAAATAATTCTGAGTTCAACCTCCTAACAAAGATTATGGCTGACTCCCTTTCCTGCTTTCACAGCAAGACTTGATTAAAAGCCGTTGAAATGTGACATTTATGCCTGGGTTTGGATCTCTGCAGGAGCCCATGGTCCTTTGCAGCAGGAGAGGGAGCTTCTTCCCTGCCAGAAGCTCTTGCAGCAACCACGGGCACCCTGGCAGAGCACGCCAGGGCTAACGCTGGCTCCTTGTGCCTGTGCTGCCCTGGACAGTGAAGGTTATATGACATTCCCTTTTCAGATCTAACCTGGGAGAAGTGTGAGGTGCTAGGGTGGTGGAGCTCATGGAAAATCCTTAGGCAGGCTTGAGAGACAAGTCCATGCAGTAATTGCTTTTAAGAGAAGGCATTTTATTTGGGCATCGATGAGTCTAATGTTCTGTACAGCCCTTTGAGGTGTGAAGTGGAATTAGCATTGCCCAAAGAGATGGTCAGTTTGGGGAAGCTACAAGCTGATGAGAACTCTTCCTGGTCACTTGAACCAGTCGTTCTCTCAAGGAGATGCAAAAATCTACCTAATTTATATCTCACTTTTGAATGTGCTCCTCTCTCTAGCCCTCTAACTAGGACTTGGCCCGAAAGCTGTGCCAGACTGCTCTTGAACTAACCATGCTTCTTTTCTGTTGACCAGGGTAGCTCAGATAATTTTTCCAAATTTTAACTGCTTTTCGTAGTGGTAGAAGAAACCGTGATCCAGAGGCAGTGGAGTGTAAGTTCACACAGCTTTCAGGATGTTCAGGCAGCTGGGGACTGGCCAGGATCACAACAGGAGATGCTAAAGGTGACTTGAAATCACCTTCCGTATCCCCATTTCCCTTTCCTGGACCTAGTGTAGCCTGTGTGGAACACAGAACTGAGCTCCAAATCTTTTATTTCACCAGGATGGAGAAAGTCCAATTAGGCATACTAATGCCAAGAAACATTTTTCAGGTTGTAACTGGCACTCCCACAAGCTGTTACATTTTCTACCTCCAGCAGAATGACACTCAGTTTTGAAATTATTTCCCGCTGTTAGAAACATCAAAGAAAGTAATTTTCATTCAGATTAAAATTAAGCTATTTTGAAAAAGCAAGGGGGAAGCACATTGGTACCAACAGGAAAAAATGCATGACACATGTTCTCAGCAGATTTCAAGGTGTATTGTAGTTGCTGTGATCCCATTTGTTATATTAAGGCACAGAACTTTACAAAAGGAGTTTTTAATTGAAAGCAGAGCAGCATCCTGGAGGATTCTTTAATCAAGGTATGCTTTAGTACTGAAGCTGAAGAAGATCTTTGGATTCTTCAAGCTTTGCCTGGGTTCTAATCTCGACTTTTGAGAAGCAGTCCCAGCCACGTTGAAATCGGCGGCATGCTCCCATTGCCAGCAGTGGGGCCAGGGTTCCACCCACCATTGAAAAAAACGTTTTCCAGAACACCCCAAGTCCTGTGTAGGAGCCAGAACTGGAATAACAATATCTGAAAGACAGATCTCCTCTCTGAAGTTTTGTATATTAATTCAGCCTCCTCCTCTCCACACGGACACTTTCATAAAGGTCTCTATCCTGATCTTGACTTGATCACATCTATAAATCTTTGTGTAGTAGGATGAAAATACATAGGCCATAAATGAAGGTATCTGATGTTTAGATATGTGGCTAACAGAAAGTATCAGAACCACATCATCATCTTTTCTGAAACAAGGAGGCTTTTGTTCTTGTGATTGTCTTTGCACAGCTGTGAGTTTTATAGCACCATACCAATGAATGCACTCATTGCAACTTTTATTTTACTCTGAAAAGGTAAATTGGGAGCATTAAGCCCCCAATAAGTATGTAAAAGTGGCAAAACCACAGGTAAAGTGTTACCGAAAGCTGCAGCCCTGCCAGCCATTTCATTTTAAACATGGCTCTTTTAAAAATAACTTTTGCAGTAAAAGCTGTAACTCCTGGATGTAATATGAGCTATTGCTAATGTCATTCCCATGAATTGCTTACAGTGTTGAACTGTTAGATGTCTGACAAGTCCATATATCTCCTATACAGCATATATGAAAGTTTTTTGCCTCTAAACCATATGTTCTTTTTTTCACTCCTCTATATTCTTCAAATGCACGTGGTTTGGTGATATAGTTTATTTGAACAGGAACCATAGCAGACAGAATTATCCTTTTGCTGAAATGTATCCTTTTTCATACATCTCAGCTTCATGATTAAAGCAATTGGCTCTTGAGGCATTAAGTTTAGTCTGCTGCTGCCACAGTTATGCCTCTGAAAACTCCTGAGTGCACTCGGTGATTTCCAGTAGTCCAGATGTCATTAGAACAATGCGCAGGTAGTCTGCAAAGTCCAGTAACACTGTCTACACTTTGGTCTGGCTTGGGCAAGCTTTTCCCTCCCTCCCTCTTGGCCAACCTCACAGCTCTGGGGGAAACAAATAGCTTTCCTCATGGAAAGTTTTACTTAATCTGGCATGGTGCCTGAGCCTAGACCCTCCTCGTCTCTAATGATGATTGAAAGTGTACATGCTACTGTGATAAAACATGCTGAGTCGTTAACATTTGGGGCTTGGGTTGTACACGATGAGTAAGGGAGGACTGAAGTCATGCGTTCGAGTCAGACCTTTGGTGGACTTGCACGTCTGGATTTGAGGGGTATCCTGTTACACGAAACCGCACACCCACGGGATCGGGTTTTGCTGTTTCTAGCGGGTTTGCTGAATTGGGTTTTCCTGGAGGCCCACCAAAAGAAAGCCTCCAGAAGAGCAGCTGACCAGACTAGGTGTCACTCCTGGTTTTCTCCAGTCCCAGGTGTGCAGTTGCCCACAGAGCAGACCTGCCTACCTCTTAGCTGCAGTATGCTGTGAAATCTAGCAGCACACTTTGCTTTCTTCTAACATCAGCACTTAGATTCCCAGGGAGGTCCTTGAGTCTTAGGCTTTCAAGGAAGTGTCCAGTCCCTTCAGAGAAGTCCTGAGTCCCTCCACCCTCATTCAGTGATGGCAGACACCGGTGGAGGGAGCAGGAGGCTGGCCAAGTGATGGGAAAGCGGCAGAAATCAGCAGGCAGTGTTTTGCAATGTTTTGGTACTCAAGAGTATTTTTAGTGTTGAAAACCCAGCATTTGCTTGATGTGCATCTGCACGCGCACCTTTGCGTTAAACATTTTGGGTCATTAAGTGTTCAGCTGAAGCTGAGTTGCACCCCCTCTTTTCAGCTAAGAGCCAGCTTCACGCTGCAGCCCTGCTAGTGGCTGTCCAATTAGCTGGGGAAGAAGTCGCTTCTCACTCCCATGCCTGATTCATTCTGCTATTTCCATAGTAATGGCTGTTGGCATTGCTGTTTCAAATGGTAAAGGGGTTATTTTCTGTAAGTTTTCCTTGGCGATTGGGGGAGAAGAAGTTGCTGTATCTGAGCCTTGGTAACATTTACATCTGCTCTTAAGCCTGGAGGAGTGCCAAGGAAAATATGTGGCTTGCAGAAGCACAAGCTTCATGAGAAAGCTTTGTTCCAATGCGATTCATTTTAGGAATATGTTGTTTGTTTGAAATGTTTTTGCTGAGCTGTGCTGTGTTAGCTGGTCAGGTGTGGCCTCGTGGCTCATGTATGGCCTCCCTGCTCTCGTATCCTGAACCCATCCTGGCAAAACACTTCTGGGGAAGTTGTAGAAAACCCCTCTTCTCCAGGGAGCAGAGTATCACGCAGACCCCTGCCGCATCTCAGCATAGCTGGGCTAAAGCAAACCGCCAGCTCAGCCCAGCAAACACATACGTGTCAGAGGAAGCGCTCTCATGAGTAAACTCCCTGACTTCACGTACGGCGCTCTTGGCTAAGCGCTAGCAAGCTGTAGTGTTGCTAGATCGCAGAGCAGTGAAGGGCCTGCCTCTGCTCCCACTTAAGTCAATAACACCATCGTTCCCTTTGGGTTCATTGGGAACAGGACCAAGTGTATGGCTGGTAGTTAAAATGCATAATAGCTGCATTCATTGAAATCTGGTCACTGATAGACAGGCAGAGAGGGAGTCTTTTCTAGCAGATTTCTGCATGGCACAGTTGATTGTTTCATCTGTGTCTGCCAAACAACCAGGGGGCTCGCTCATGGGCCTGATAGCGGCTTGACCATCACTGTCGAGAGCGGGCTGCTTGATAACCTGGCTCCTGGTCTTTCCTCTTCCCAAGTAGCTGATGCTGATTGCAACCAAAGGGGACACAGGCTTTCCACAACAGGCTTATCTCTGGGCTCAGAGGAAGCTTATGAAAAAAAGCAGACCCTCAAAATGTTCCCCTCCTCCTCTGTCACTGAGGAAGCCTGCAAAGTCTGGACGTTGAAAATACCTGGAGACAATCGGTAAGAAATATAGTACGAAAACCATGGTCCTGTTCTTCGCTGGCCAGCCTGGCTGGGTTTGTCTGCAAACCAGTGGACCAGCCCTCTGCCTGCTTTACAGGCTTTGCTTTGTAAGTAGGTCTTCTACGTTTTGCACACTTTGAAGTCTACTGCAAGACAAATATCGGAAAACAAAGTGAGATGGTGCTGCAAATGTGTTGTTGAAATTCCCAAACTGTATTGTCCCTGAGCCCATGAATTGCAATATGAGCACTTGAACAGTCTTGAAAAGCAATGCTACAGGCTATCAAAGTCCATAATTAGTGGATTAAATTCTTTGATACTTACGTAGTTATAGCTCATGTTATCCAAGTGTCATGTATGCACAAGAGCATTCCTCACTTCCCTTGCCTTCGCACAACTAAAGCATGATTTTTCTACTTAATTTTGGCCTTTCTGCAGCCATATGAGAATGCAGAAGACAAGATTTGACTCTTCATGTCTGTGCTGTCCAGATTGCTCTTGGTGTTAGATTTCTGTGGGAGCCAGCGTTGAAGATTTGTTCCATTTCATAACTCTTGTGATATCTTTGGGATTGCAGAATAGGTATTGAAGTAGGTATCACGAATCAATTTTGATACCCTGGCATCATCAATCAGTTCTTTTTCTAGTGCTTCAGGGAAAATAGGTGTTTCATTTCCACCTCATAAGCAAAATCTTCTGCAAATTACTTAAGGAGTAGAAAAAATGCTATTTTGGGTCAGAAGAGAAGCCTCCAAAAATTCAAAACTGAAGAATATTTATTTTAACTTTTATTTCTATCCTGTATATGCAAATCCATACACACATAAAGTATGTGTGTGCATATATATGTGTGTGCATATACACAGACATATATGTAATGAGCTATAAGACTTAGTATACTAATACTTTTGCTTCTTTGAAGTTATGGTGGGCGAGAGTGATGTCTTTTCTACTCATGACTAACTTCTCTGAAAATCCTGCAGGTGCCTGTTGAGTAAAACCTTTTAGAAACATGAGGTCAGGTGGATAAGCCCATCCTGTGGACCTTCTATTGTGCGCAGTTAGTTTCTGAGCTGAAATGCCTGTGGCAGCTCTGAAATCTGGCTTCATGCTGCTGCATGCCTCTGAGCTGCAGTTGTCACTGCTGCTGAATGTTTCTCGAGCATCTGAGCTTTTGCTATCCAGCTATTCTTTTGGAAGACTGTAGCAGCTGGTAAAGATGATCTCTTCGCTTTTGGCTTTTTTTTCCCGTGTCATAACTCTGTGTTCCCCCATGCTCCAGGCTGCGCTTGGACTCAGCTATTCACTTGAGGGCTTTCACCTCAGAGCATCTGCACGAGCCATTAACAACTGCTCCAGGCAGCTTCTCCTTATAGTAATATGTCTTTCAGTCAGTAGTAATGGGAGGTTCAAATGTTCTCAATCTAAAATGGCTATGTGTGAAATTGTCATATAGAAAGAGGTTAGCAGAGAAACTGGTCCTGATTTTTTTCAATTACACACGCTCTTGTTTGTTTTCTTTCTTCTGAGAAATTTCCCTGACTCATTAACTGCTAACTGTTGCGGGAGACGATACAGAGCTGTCCCTTGGGCCCTAGCAGTCAAAGGCTGGAACTTCCTGAAGTTGCTAGAATTGATGCAACACAAATTCAGGTTTCACAGAAAGATATAATGAGTCCAAGCTCTGGCTAGATGTACCTCACCCAGGCACGGCATAAGTCTCTTTGAAAGGGAGCCCTTGGAAGGGCCTCCAGCAATGGAGATGGCTGCTCTACTCCAGTCCCTGAATTCTCAAAAACCAGGGATTTTTGCTTATTTTTTCTTTCACATAGAGAGTATGTTAAGATGGGGAAAGACCTCATTGCAAAAGGAAAAGAAGCAAAACTGATTCCAGGGCAGAAAGTGCCATCAACCACAGGGAGACTACACTTTTTGCGTCAGCG
The DNA here is from genome assembly GCF_011004875.1 of Balearica regulorum gibbericeps. NCBI lineage: Eukaryota > Metazoa > Chordata > Aves > Gruiformes > Gruidae > Balearica > Balearica regulorum. The sequence continues at coordinate 104,328,343 of NC_046185.1, forward strand.
GACAAACATGGCAGCAATGGCAGCTTCAGAGAACTTTCCAGGATTTCTCCCACTGTTTCCAGTAACTCAGGCTGGACCTTTACAGGCCAGACAAGCGCTACCACAGTCTGTTTAAACCATAGACTCGCAATTGAATGTACAGTGTCAGATCACCACTTGGAAGGAACCTGCAAACCTCCGTTGTTGCCAGGCAAACTGCGGGTTTCTGCCCTATTCAGCATACAGCCAGAATTGTAGAGATAAAGGTGACCATCTCATCTCCTTTGCAGAAGGTTTAGACTTTTACCTTTTTGCAATCCAATATCCCAGATGTTTCACCCTATTTCAATGGTAAACTAAAGTCCTAAAGAGGAACCGGCAGCGCTGAAGTCAAGGAAAGGTTTGCCGGAAGGACATGCTAATGTGAAAGCATCTTCTTGCACTATTTTAGTAGCTAGTTTACAAGTCCAGAGATAGCTGCAACCCTCAGTTGAGTTGGTGCATACTTGTTGGCAGAGTCAGATCTGTGTGACAGGACTCCAGGACCCCTATTCGAAGTAGGGGCTCTGTGTGGGGCTGCTCCCTGGCAAGGATTCAGCACAACTGGGGGATCGGAGCCCTTTGTGACAAGTGCAAGCAAGTGCATGTGTGTATATACATTTGTTCTATTTGGGAAGCATACTGAAAAGTAGAAGCTTTCTCATGATGCTGTAGCACTGTTAGCAAGCATTTTAAATTTTCAGACTTAGAGTATGGCTGTGAAACTACCTGGTGGTGTAATTAGAGTCAAAGAAGGCTTGAGAAAAAGAGAAATGAGAGGAAGGTTAAATATAACATCCTCATAAAAAAAAAGATGAGCAAAGATGAATTTTGGAAGAAGAGAGGAAAGGGTGAGTGTGGGTGTGAGAGAGAGGAGTTTGTCTGAAACCGAAATGGTACAAATGAGTAGTAATAGCCCAGGATTTGACTGCCATGGAAAAGTGTATCTAAAGAATACCTCACTTTGGCCCAAAATAATTTAAATATAGAGAAAAGTGAGAGGAGATGATGAAATGAGCAATGTGCTTGTTAAACTTACATATATCTGAGGAGAGAGTGTATCATCTGAGCAGTAAGCTCAAGTCAGGGGAGCCCATCTGTTTGTCTGTGTTGATCTGCAATAAGAAGGCTGCACCTCTGTGTGGAGGTAGGAGGTTTCCGTGGCCCCGCTCCACTGGGGCAGGACCCTCAAATAACCCTGAAAGTTATTGCCGTGCTCTATCGCCACATATTCTAAGGAGCGAGGAAAGGGCTTCAGTGCTAACACTGGGTGGAGAGAGCTCTTGTAGGGACCCCCCAAAAAACCTCAGAAATATGGTAGAAAAGAAGGGGGTGGGAAGTGCTCTTTGAGTAAATACAGTCACATCACCTGAACTTACTGAGAAATTCTTATATCAGTTTTAAGACTTCTGTTGCAGTGTAACAGGGCACTCAATAAAAATAAGGAAAAAAACCAGAAAATATTATCCATTAGCTCTTCCCCAATTAGGAATTACCCAGAAAAAATACTGCTAGAAGGAGCAGAAGCGATCAGCCTTTGACAAGGCAGAGGAGGATTTGTAAAAGTTCGTTTTTAAGGTTATGCGATTGAAGAATAAAACAGGAAATCCCCTTACTTTGCAACTTTCGAAAGATGACATTCAAATTACATTTAGGATACGATCCAAATGCCATGAAAATTTTTTCCATCAACTTCGATGGATGTTCTAAAACAGGATGTGTTAAATCAGAGGAAATAATAACAGAGTTGCAAGTAAATTAACAGAAGATTCACAACACATTATGAATCACTGTATTAAAGAATCAATTAGAGTCAGCTATTTAAATAAAAGCAGAGTAGTAGTGCGCAAAATAAAAAAAAATGAACTAGAAAAAATTAGAACATCTGCTGAAGTTTCCAAAGCTATATTTAATATTAATTTGGGAAAAGCACATGGACTGAATGGTGTCTCATCAGAAATTTGTAAGTGTTTCCAGGCAAAAATCGCTCAGATGATACTTTTTTAAAAAAAAATAAATCTGCTCAACTAAAAGAGAAAACTGCTCTCTAAACCCTTCCCTACCACTGAATTTTGTTATGGGGAATATCACCATCTTAAACCAGAGAAGCAAAAAAATGCAAATGTTCCTGTATGATCCAGTTTTTTGTTGATTGTTAAGATCTAGTACCAGAGTCTCTGTCCTGCTGGCTGCTGCACACAAGCTGCACCTTCTGCCCCAATGAACTAGTTTGCTGGAGCAGGGCCTGCCCTTGTGTAACAGTACAATTAGTTAACAGTGGGGTAGACTTTATTATTATAAAGAATATTTCAAATTCAAGCATTCAGCACAGAGGAGAGTATGAAAAGTGAGCAGATTTTTGGTAGAGATGCCAGATTTCCTTCCGAGAAATCTACAAAGGGATGGACCATTTCTTTGGTTGTTAGGTGACTATTCAGAAAAAAATCTGCTTTTGAAATTTGAGGTGAACTTACTGTCTTTTTTTATTTTAGTCAGGAAGGTGGTAGAAGACAGGACTGCCTATGTCTGATCATAGGAGTTGTGACCCTAAAAACGTTTGGTCAGCCAGCTAGAGATCAGCCAGCTGCATACCTGATGTTTCAGTGGCTGTATTTATGGTTTCTCTGATGATGAAATCTAGATTTCTGCAACGACCAACGTAATTTCTCTTCTGTCAGTTAAGTCCTTGTTTCAAGGAGGAGCTGGCAGATGCTTGTGACACCAAACAAGGCTTTTTGTTGTGCATGGTCCCCTGAGCAATGTGGGCCACCGCCTCCCTGTGCCTATTTTCTGAAAAATGTCAGTGTTCAGAAAGTTGTCTGAAGACAGATTTAAATTTCATATGACAAACTTTCATTGAGGGGAAGCACCACTGCAGGGGGAAAACCCCACACCTTGACACACTAAAATGATTGCAAGAATTCTTCTTTAAGATGTCTAAGTAGGAATATTTCTGATAACCTGGAAAAGACATCTAGATTTTACACTGCTGCTGCAAAATGAAAATCTTAGGGTGGAAGAACTTACCTTTGGTTATTCTTGACAGAGAAAACTAGAGTAAGTCAGCATAGATACATCTAGATGTAGTGCAGCTGCACTGATTTCTACCTGTTCAGACCCTAAACCCATTTATTTAAGAATGAATGTACTAGCTGCAGGGACGGTTCTTCTAGCTACATCCTTACTTGAGATTACCCCACTTTTAAGAACGAACAGACATTTCTGTGTATCTTTTTCTTTTCCTTTATAGACTTTTATTTATATTATGTATCTGTATCTCACATGCCAATAGAAATCAGGAAAGGAAATTAATTTGTATGAATGGATTTAATAAATTTCATGATTTACCAGTAATGAAATCCTGGTTTGCAGAATGAGAAATAATAGGGCTTTTCCAAAATATCTTAATCCTTGGCTATGGCTAGTGGCATAAAATGAACCATTCTTTCCTATGTGTCTAAAGTCCAAGTTGTGCTCCATGTAGCTATGTGATATTCTTTCCAGTCTCATGTCAGTAAATAATTGCAGTGCTGCTCTTTAGTCTGTCTCTGACCTTCACTATGCTCGCCTTTCTTGAACAAAAGCTGAGAATTGTGACAAGTTGATCTCCTTCTGCGATCTGATCTAGTCTAGTTGAGAGGAAAGTTCATTAATCGTACTCCCAAATTCCTTAACCAGTTTACCATAAATGTACTACTCTATAAGCATATGTAATACAGCACAGCCATAACAGTGCTTAAAATAGGATTAGGCAATACCTCATATTTTCTAACTACTTCTACTTTTGCGGAAATACAAATTCATTTTCTTTATATTGTCAAGGGTGATTTTTTTGTAAAAAACCCCATGTTTTAACTAGTTTAGGTTTTATGAGTTTAGGCTAGAATATTGTCTAGTCTGTCTAAACTTGGCAACTTTGTGTAATTCTAGTTGTTATTACCTGAACATGAACCAAAGATGATTCGTATTTTAAGGAGCCTCTTTTGGGGATGAGAAGAACCAAGTAGCTTAACTTCGTCTTGTTTTGACAATTAAAAATTGGCAGCTGAACTGTGTGCTCAAGCAAAGCAAGGATTTTTAGGCCTAGAGAAATTTTTTAGAATCTAGAAAGGAAAAAACACATGCTACTAAAACCCTTTGTATGGTTTTCCACTCTTCCCTAGAAAGCGGGTAAGGCTCTAGGATCAAACTGTACCTGCATGCATATGCATTAAAGCCAACACGCTGAAGTAAACACAGAAATGTGGTTGTCCTCTTTGGGTGGCAGGAATTGGAAGTAAGTCCGCTGACATCAGAGAAGCTTCACAATTCAGGCAAAATAAGAGAACATCTCTACTTGCCTTTTTTGTATATCAACATTAAAACCTTCAAATAATCTTCATGGAATAATGACTAAAATAGGGTTTTTACAATGCAGTGACTGATTGTTTCCTGCCAAGCCATCAGACCTGTACCTTATGCATTTGTAGACCACCTTTACGTATCTACCTGTGTTTAATAAGGACTTGACGCAAAGTCCTTTGAAGTGAATAGGAATTCTTCTGTTGTCTTCTGTGCTTTTTGGATCGGGTTCCAACTTATAATCATGAGAATCTATCACTTAGTGATCTTAAAAAAAGTCCTATGTTAATAAAAAATAATGCATGAAAATCTCTAATACTGGGTGAAAATTTAAGGACCCAGAAGTTGATGCAGTTATAGTTCCCCAGGTAACTGTAAAAGATTATATTACATTAATATGTAAAGGTTAACAGTACATACAATAATCTGAAATACTGTCTATATTGTACATGAAGTGTGACTGACTTGCGGGGTTTTAAGAAACCTCACTTCGGTTGTTTGGGTGTGCTTATATTTGAAGCAATATTTGTGATGGTTACAAGGCCTAGGCCAAAGGGATCTCAATGTTCTTGCACATTGAATAGTGAATAAGTATATTTTAGGTGAATGCACCTGTGCCTGTTTCTTTCTCCCCCCCGCCCCATGCCAGCAAGAAAGAGAACTTTCTCTCCTGGAGTAGTTGTCGTACAGGTATGTAAGGTCCCTTTGTGCCATTTTGGAGGTCTCTAGAGTTGCTGTAGTATTTCGCATGGTCTGTAACAAGACAATGACAACACTGCACTATGCATTCTCCACGGAAAACAGGATAATTTCAACAATTTTCCATTTTCTGTAATGTTTTTCTCTGAAGCAGGGAGCCTTCTTTATGTGTGCAAAGCTTTCAGTTGCAGCTCTCCATAGATAGCCATGACAAAGAGAAAGCATGAAAGCTTCTAGGACAGAACATTCATCCTCGCTTATCTGGCCCTCGGAGACATTAGCTAATCGAGGCATGATACTCCATACAATAGGACAAGTGCTGTAAAGCTACCTCTGTTATCCCAGCAAACGTGGAGACTTATCATTCCCATGGCCATTTTACAGGATTTGTTTTCTTCTGACAACAACATCCACAGCCTATGGTGCTATCAACTCCAACAATGAATCTGATGCTGGCTCTGTGTGTTATCGGCTCCCTAATAACTGCCTCTTTTTTTTTTTTTTGCCTTTTTTTTTTCTTTCCCACCCCATTTGTGAGAATTTGTCCCCTGGAGCTCTTCTCTATCAGGGCCCTGCAGCTGCTGTTATTTTAGATATGGCAGGAAGTAGGTACCGGAAAACAGCGAGAGCTCGCAGCGTTCAGAAAAATCTAGAAATTCCTCTGATTTACCCCAGGCTCTGGCTCCAATCAAAGCCAGTTGCAAAAAAAAAAAAAAAAAAAAAAAGACAGAAGGGGGGTGTTGGCGGTGGGAAAGGCCCAAGCAGACAACTGCGTCAGGGCTGCGTGTGTCAGGAAGGAGAGTTTCAGCCATCCCCTCCTGCAGGGTACCAGGGAGATGCTTGACATGGCCATGCAAACCGAGGAGCGCTTGGCTGCCACGGCAGAGCTGGGGCCAGCACGTGGGCAGCCCCACGCCGGCAGGCATGGCTGCCAGTACCCTCCCTCGCCTGCTGAGAAAACCCCCTCTCGCCTCCCCAGGGACGTGTGTTTCTAAAAGCTCATCCCTTTTTTACGCTCTCCCCTCTTGTGTCCGGTGTGTGCCTAAAGCAGATCAGCTTACCCAGTTGTCGGGCGAGCTCCCATAAATGCTTGTAGCAGCACTTTGCAAAGTGCGCCAGCCAAAGGCACTGGTGGAAAGTCACTAGAGCAAGAAACTTACATCACTACTACTACTACTATTATTATTATTACTACCGCTATTATTATTATTATTATAATTTTACAGCTCAGGATACTTCTTAATCTGCTAAGCAAAGACATTTTTAGCCACTTTGAAAACCTTTTAAATCAGGCTCACTATGGAGATGACTTCTAAAAGAAAAGAAAAAAAGAAGAAATGATAAAGAAAAACACCTCCAAACCTTTCAGTTCGGCAAGTGGTTTAGAAAAAAAGACACCACCACCCCCATACACAAAGACATACACGGAAAAGATACTACCTTTAGAACTGATTTTAATAAAGAAATCTTCCTCTTTGACACAGCAGATAAGGAGGAAGATGTCCGCCCACAGACATCTCACACCATCAGCAATCTAGTTAACATCTGTAAATGTTTTAGGGAAAGAAATTACACTTTGAGACATTTCTTTTTTAATTACAGGCTCCAGATGAGATTTGCTAGAGCAGGGAAATGTATCCCATAGCGACTGATGTCAATAGCAAGCAGTCCCTAAAGCCAGCCAGGATTGGGAAAGCCATGCTGTTTGCTGCTCTTGGCACTGCTCCCTGCTTTCACAATGTCAAACTTAGAACCGCCTTTATATGCACTTTCCATTTTTTTTTTCCACAGTAGCTGTTGCCAGCAAGCTGTAAACTACCGTATATCACTCAGATTTAAGAACCTAAACTTTAAAACAAATTAAACTCTTGTTGACATTGTAATAAAAATCAGAATCGAACTGAACAGCTCAGTAAAACTGCACTTCAATTATTTTATGGATTTAAGATTGTTTTCTAGGATTCCCAGACTCCCAATACAGCAAAGTTATTTCCTCTTGGCAGATGTCTGGAAAAAAAAATCATTGAATGGATAAAATTATGTGGCAGACACTAGGTTGAAGACTAAAGGGAGGAAATGGTGTCTCCCCAGCACCTGTAAATATTTGCTCTGTGTCTTGACCAGAAAAGCCTTTCGTCCATACTTTGAAAAAAAATTTCAAGGTATTTATTTTGTGAGTTTTTAAGAAAATAGAATTTTCATGTGTCAAAACCCAGTTCCTAACTAGGTGTTCATGTGGTTTTTGAATGAGAATGGCAAATACGGGTCTGACCCACCCTTCAGAACCATGTTCAAATGCAGGTAAATGCATGCAGCACACGCGTGCTCCCAGTTGCTGGACTCTGCTTATCTTTCATCTCCCTACTTAGCAGTTAATGTTGGATATTTTTTTAATAATTCTCTTTTTTTTTTTTTTTCCCTATTCTGTAAAATGGAAACAGAGGTTTCCATCCTGTTAATTGCCAGGTTTCCATTCTTTATAATGTTTCCTCTCAAAACAGTTTGGAATGAAAGTATTTCAGAAATGTGTGTAGACGGAAGCTACTGGAGATAATAATTTGTTTCATGTAACTGTGTTTTACAAAAGGTGTGGTGCACGAGAAAGGCTGTTGGATGGAGCAAACAACAATCAGCTTGCGCAGCCTTTCACCAAAACCTTTTTTGTACTTTACTTTTTTTCTTTCATCACATCAGTGAAATGTCCTTTATGTCCCTAAAACCCCAGCCTGAAAAGTGTTGTGTTCCCAGGGTCTTCAGCAAGAGCTGACCCTTGCTGGGTTGGTCCCGACACAAGAATGCTTCTGAAGATTGAGCCAGATGTTGTACATCTGCATGCCCATAGCTAGGTCCCAGGGTCTACATGTTCTGGCTGGACCCCCCAGGCAGCGGGGAGCTGCCTGTCCTGTCCCTGGAGCAATGTGTAGTTGTGTGGATTTTCCAAAGTCGCTGTGTTAGGCTCTGTGCATTCACCTCCTGATCTGAATTGGCTGAGTTGACCTGACTGAATCTCACGTAAGCAGCCAGTTTTCTTCACTGTAGCATTAAGAAATTTTTTAAAGCTACTCTGTTAAAGTTCTTCCACTCATTTTGTTGCCTGGAGCACCTCTCAAAGTGCAGGCCAAATTCCTGCTGGAGTTTGAATGTGCTGCCAGATCACAGCCTGGGCTGTGGAAGCACCCTATCATTTCTCAGCTATCGAGAAGCGAGAGTTTTGGAGTCCAAGTACTCAAAAAGAGGCAGAAAAGAAGTCTGTCGCACATTGCGAGTAGTTGTTTGGAAAGTGTAATGCAAACATTTTGAATAAAATTTCAGGTCCTTAAGTGTGCTTGAGAGATGAGTGTTGTATGCCCGTGTTTCTCAAGTGCCTTTTTCCTAGTTCTCTAGTGCTGGCCGCAGGTTTGCCATGCTTCACTCTTGGGGCAGAATAAATTTCCTCTCTGGTGGTGAGTGCTGAGCTTCAGCACAGCTCTTGTGTCAAGCACTGAGCCGCAAGGGGGAAGGTTTCTTCTTCCCTGGGAGCCCGGCTGTGATTCTTACTGAATTTTTGCAGCCGTATCTGGTGTGTTTTCTGTTGACACTGCTCTGTCAGTCCAGCCTAAGGAGCCATTCTGCAGCTTAACACAGCATGTGGGAGAGGGGAAAAGAGGAAAAGACATTTTGCCGTGTTTGCAGCTCTGTCACACTGGGACCATGTACAAATAAGAGTATTCTTCCAGCTGCTCTAATTTGAGATGCTTGCTATAGGCAGTTTTAGCATCCAAGGAGTACAGAAGTCCAGCAGCTCTTCAGGAGTCTGGACATGGTGGTTTTCACAGCTACATCTTCTGTGCTGAGGAGAGCACCTAATAACGCCCAGCTGGTGGTTTCCCCACCATGGCTCAGCTTGCATTGATATGTCTCCAGCGTGGCTCCACTAAATCAGCCTTTGGATCAAACCTTGCCAGCCAAACTGAATGCAAGTTTTGTCATGAAAAGGTCTTTACCTAGTGTAGTTAGTGTGGTGCAAAACCAACGCAAGAGTATTATTAACCACTGCCAATGTTCTTCTCCAGGGAGCCGTGGCACATTCCTCTTTGAACTGCAGTGTGCTTCAGCAGCAGACGCTGCCGTGGTTAAAATAAAATCCTGTGGCATTACGTACAGCTCGCATTATGGTGGTGGTCAGGTCATCGTGCCACAAGCAAATTTATCGCATGATGATTTGCTTGCATCACTTTTTTTGCAGGCTGTTTGCAGCCACCAGTGCAGATTCCCAGAGCTAGGCCTGCTTCTGTGCCCACTGCTGAAGATTAGCAGCTGTGTTCCATCACCTAAGGATTTCCCCCAGCTAGGGTGACCTTTCCCAGCCTAGCCCCCAGCAGGCCCCTAGGTGGATTTCTTTTCCCTTATCAAACATATTAAAATTTTTATTAGCCCCACCCAGCCTTTCTCTTCCATTGAGCAGCATGTGGCCACTCACTGAGTCATCTCATGGCCATCATTTTATCTGCCTGAGGAAAAACCCTGTGAATTAGGGGTTAGCAAACAAAGCTCAGCCTTTCACCACAGCATAGGTGGGAATGTGGCCCAACAGTGGTTGCCCCCCAAAGCAGCACATAAGCACATCATGTGTTGTATATGCAGCAGCATCCTAGTGTTATCCCTGCCTTGGTGCCCTCTTTGCTAGATTATGTGAATAATAGCATTGATCTTTTCTGTTTAGCATGCACTTTGAGGTTTGCTGATGAAAAGGGCTATAAAAGGAAAGAGGTGTTGATGATGGTGATGATAATAGGGCAAATAAGGTCCATTTAATAAACAAAAAATCCTCTTTCCTCAGGAAAAGATCACATAGACCCTGTTTTAACCTATCTCAGGACACTTTTAGTGTTGAGGCCCAATGTTACTCCTGCTGAAGTGCATCAGACTTTGAGGCTGGTTGAGCGGAAGAAGAGCTAAGTCTCTTGGCTGTTCTTTGCCTAGAAAGAAAAGGGCACTCCTGTGTGACCCAAGGTGCTTCTTTCTTTTTTTTTCCCATTCATTATTTCTTTTCTTTATTCGATATGCCCAGCTGCCCATGAGCTGGTTTTTTATTACCAGCAGCGCAAGGTGGCTCATTTTGGAGGATTCCAGATGCTCACTGGGGGCCACACTACTATTACATAAAGTCAATTAAAGAGCATACGTGCACATTCCATTGATTTGATTTAGAACTAACAAAAGCTTCAGTAATGTGCAATTACAAGAAACTTAATGACCCCTTTATATTGAATGCAGCTTCTGTGGCACCTAATATGCTTTGATGAATTGCTTATTATGTGCAATGTTGGAAAAGCTTCTAAAAAGATTAATAATTGTATAATCGATAGAGAAATTCAGTCTTATTTGTTTTTTTTTAAACTCTGAAATCAGTAAGTCCTAGAGATTATGGATCCTCTTTTGCTCCCCTTTTTCCTCCTGTAGCCTCAGAATTTATTTTTTTTCCCAAGCTAATCTATTACTTTCCCAGCATGTGGAGAAACCCTTTCTTGTGTTATATGGAAAGGTCTGAACTGATACGGATTACCACATGAGGTCCAAAAGGCTGGTGCCAGCTGCCGGCAGAAATCACCAGTGCTGAATGTGTGAGCATGGGATGCTCCTTTGGCAGGGCAGGAGGTCCCCAAGTAGCAGCCTCCAGCGCTGGGCTCAGAGCTTTGCAGCATGGTCCAGACCCACTCCCACTATCCCATTCACTGCCTGTAAGCTTTAGGAGCTGCCAGCTCAGGTGGGCTTTAACCTTGCTCTTCTAGCCATAGGATGCTTTCAGAGCCTCGTGTTTCAAGGGTTGCCCATGCCACAGTTGACTGCTAGTTGTGAGGTACAGCAAACCTTGTGGGATGGGATCAGAAGTATGAGAGTAAAAGGAAAAAAAAAAGGAAGTTTAATTTCTGTTACATTCAATGTTTAATAAATACTGCCAGAGATGTCTGGAGGCTAAAAACAGGCAAATGCAGAATTGCTTTAAATTTGTTTTGATTTTGAATCCACTCTTGTCATGCTTCAGGGCATGATTCATGAGTTTTGAATGCCGGGGTCTGACAGCACTATTTTACTGTTGGGCACTAAACTGGAAACTAAAACTGATCACCAAGATCAGTTTTTATTGCTGTATTTCTTATAGTGGGGGCAAATTTCTGTTGTCTCTAGCAAAGCGGTGCATGCTCTTCCTTATTCCTTCCTGACTGGTGCCCACAAAGCTTCCAGCAGTACGGGCCTCGGCTTTTGGCTGCCTTAGGTAGGATTTGCGTAGTTCTGTCATGTGGAAATTTTGTGTAAAACGTAAAATATGTCTGTTTTATTTCCCTTACAGATGCTCTTAGGAACGTAAACACATAATTTTGGTTAAAATGTGGTTTATTTGTCCATTGCCCAGCCCTACCCTCACGCGTGTGTGTATGTGTGTGTCAAACGTGGCTTGCATCATGCCGGGGCAGATCCTGCAGCCTCTGCGCAGCCCAAATTCCAGCCGCTCCTGGCAAGGTTGGTCTCAGTGAGGGCTACTGAAAGTTCTTGTTGACTCTCTGATTCTCTGGTATAAAAGCTCAACCAAGCGCAGCCACCCTCAGGTTGAGAGTAAAAATGAGCTAAAGGTTAGACCTCAGTGTGCTGGGAATCAGTGTGGGTCTGTTGATTGCTGTGCTAATTCCCAGCAGCCGGGGAATTCATCCCTAAGTGTTTGCAGAGCAAGAGATGCAGGGCGTTCCCAGGGTTGCATACGGGAGGGATGAAAAAAATCCAAACCCGCGAGTTTTGGTGCCTTAGGATGGGACTCATTTAGTCTGGGCACCTAGTCAAGAGCCCCAGTTAAATTATTGCTGTACGGCGCTGTCATCGCACTACAGCGAGGAACCTTTCCCATTAGCCCTCCGCAGCGCAGCCGTTGTGGGAGATTTTGCGTTATTTGGAGGTTTTGAGCTAAATAAGGCAGAGGGTAGAGCAGGTAGGAAAATGACTCCATCTTAATGGCTGTCGTGCACAACAATACCATCCATCGTGCCAAGCTGACATTCGTATGGGAGGATCATGTTTTATTAAAACCTGCTACTTGTTGTCACTCACTTGCTCCACTGTCCTATTCGCTGTCTCCAAAAATAGCATGGCCTGTGGTGGTGGCTTATTATGATTAAACAGATAAAAATAAGTTTAAGGTTTAAACACATCCAGGACACCTGAGGTAATACAAGATCTGACTTCTTTATGGAACGTGTGAAGTTATATTTTCCATTGCTTCACAAGACTTGTTTTGTTTGGTTTTTAATTCAGAAAGCTTTAACGGGATCTATAGTTTCACATTACAGGCTGGCACCACAGGAATTTGTATCACTATTTTCTGATTTTTTTCTTATTCACAGGACAATACTTACCAGCTTTGAAAAAAGAATTTCTCTAAGACAGCCCTATTTTTTTCAGTGATTTAAGTAATAATTCTATGTTGTTTGTTGCAGCTTTCATATGTTAGAAAGGAGTGCTGCTTATTAGTAGTGAGGAAGTAGGCACCCTGACAAAAACTGTAGGATTTTACTCATGTGATGGAGTTTATACCAGGAGCTTCATTTCTTTACTCACTGTATATGTGTCTATATTTAGCCATTTTTTCTCTTTAAATAGCTCTCTCTTCTGTACATGGAGATAAGGGAAAACATTTTTTCCTCCTGTATTTCTGCTCCCTCTGCATTCATTTGCAACTTTGAATTCCTCCTCAGTGATGCTAATATGTGGCATTTCATCTGAAAGGAAGGGCATAGGAGAGCACAGGAGCCTGGTGGAGCAAGTTGTGGCATTGCTGGTGGAAAAATCCGAGGGCAGTAATTATAGACAGCAAAGTGAACGTCATACTACGAAGCATTACTACAGATAGCGTGGTGTCAGCATCAAACTCATAGACTCACTACAAACTTGTTTCCCTGTCCCTGTTCATAAGCTTAATAGTGACAGCATGGTCAGAGCAGTACCCAGTGGAGAGGAAAACACAGTCCCCGCTCCATAATGCTTGTGAGCAGGGACGTGTTGCCAGCAGTAGAAATTCAGAGCACTTAGAGGTACGTCTGCACTGTGAATTGACACCCTGACGTGGGTGTCTGTAGTTGTACTGACATAAGGCTCGACCTGAGCTAGTGAATTCTGCTGGAAGGCAAAAATCATGAGCCAAACTGAGGCAGTTTTGCTTTCAGGACTGCTACTCTTTTCTGGAGGTTGCTCAAATGTGACACCTAGCTGTGCAGTTTGACCAATGTCAAACATGGTCCAAATGTGGTATCCAAGCATGGCACTGCATTGCTTGGGCAGTTTACACCCATCTGAAAGATGAAGCTTTATTGTCCAGACGTGGCAGAATCCAGGCATAATTTCATACAGGCTTTTCACACATGTAGCTTGAAAGATGCAGCTGGTATTACTTGTGTTTTCCATGACACGTGCACCAGTCAGAGCAGGTTGCTTTTGTTCCTTTTTGGCAAGAGAGCATTACAGCATCCAAACCTCCTGCTTCAGTTGTGCTGCATGGTAGAGACAATCGTCCCCAGCGGTCACAGGCGGACATGAAGTAACAAACAAAGGTTGGTTAGTCAGCTGTGGAAAAAAGCTTGATGTAACCCCAAAGGCCTAGATGTCTTGGGAACATGCTGTGTGGCTCTTCCTATTGATAAGGAAACCAAAAACCATCCTGAAGGAACCGAGCTGATGCCATTGCTGTTTACGCAGGAACAAGGACACATACATGTACAGTGAATCACAAGGTGTCAAAACCTCTCATTGCCCTTTTGCTTCAACTCTGTCACGGCCCTTAAAAAAGAGTGGAGTGGAGAACCGCCAAGCTTGCTTGTGAAAGACAGGCATGCGGTCGGAAAGGGGCACAACAGTAAATAAAAACCACAGCTCCACTACTCAATCTCCTTGTAGAAGTCTTTCTGGGATGCTGCTGAAGTGAATTGAAGTCAATAGAGAAGCAGTCGTTGACTTCTGCAGTCTTCGGCATGTGATGTGTGAAGAGACAGCAGCTTAACCTGTCCAGAAACTGGACCCTTAATGTTACCACTAACAAAGTGAACAGGGATGAGATGATATCTTTTCAAAGTGCCATCATTCCCTCCCAAAACTGTAGACTCAGCTCTTTATAATTGTGGGTTTGACCATGGCTCTCAGCTCACCTTCCATTTTTTCAGACTCTTGGAAACATTCACCTGTAGGAGTATGAAGTCTTCCAAGCTCTCGTATTTGTAGCCCCAAAGAGCTCCCCAGCTGTGGAAACGCCCTGCATGTGCCTTCTCCCCACTCCCTGCACCACTGACCTTGTAACTTCTTTGATATGAGTGGGATCAATATCTGAGCTGGAAGGCAGAACTTTGCCTCAGAAGAACAGGTTTTTTATTAAAACAAAAGGCCACAGTGTTATCCGTATTAGTAGTCAGATACAAGGAAAGCAGAAATGTGCAGAAATTTAAAGTTTTGCCAGTTGATGGAATCCATGTACAGCCACCAAATGTTAAAAATACTCCATTTCCTATGAAGTTCACATCTATATATGGAACCTACATTTGTTCAGATATATCTGGTTGTCCTGTTCCGTGCAGGAACCCAAACTGTTTCATCGGTAAGACACTGATTTTGCTAATTAGTAAAGCAAAAATTTCCATTGCAAGGGCATTTTAAAGCAAAATTAAATTCAAGAAGAAAAAACTCCTTATTAAACTAAAATGTGGTGTAACAGCTCACCACATCCTGCTACTGTGGCATCTGCTGTTTAGCAAAGGAAAGGTTCCGCTTTCAGGCGCCTTGACAGGTAGAGAGGTCACGTGTTACCTGCATTTCTCAGCACTATTATTTTTTTTACTTTCTGTCAGTGGAAAAGCTGAACATGACAATGGAAAATACCAGTTGAGGGAAGGCATTGTGGGGAACTGTAGGTGTTAGCTATAAAAGTGACAGCGGCCCCCCTCCCCAAAGCCAGCAGAAAAACAGTGAAAAAAAATCTGATGACAAAGGGGCTGTAAATCATTGTACTCAGCTGTTTGATCTGATAGGGATCAGCCTGTCGCTTTAAGGGAAGTGTTGTGCTAATCTAGGCATTGAAAATTAAACATCTTGCATGCTATTCCAGATCTGCTGCTTAGCTGTATGTAGGGCCTCCAGCAAGCCAGATAATTCTTTGGGTCTCATCTGTCCTGTCTATAAAATGGGTCTTTTTGAGTACTCAGGTTATGTTGTTTTAAAAATGAGTGCAAAGCCTTTGCAATCTTTCTTTGAAAAATGTTGCGCCCATTCAAAACACAACTGCTCCTGGAATGGTACTACAGACGTGAATGGATGCGTATCCAAGCAGCAGCAGAATCAAAGACCAGCATTTGGTTGAGGAATGAAACTCAAACCCAGGCCAGAATACTGCTTGTACTGAATACTGCTGTTCTGTGGAGCACACACAATCCTCTTGTAGTAACAGGTTTGTAAGCCAAAACTTGAGCATTCAAGACAACAACCAGCTGACTCTTCTCAAGTACATAATAAATATTTTGTTAGAAAGGTGGGAACTAAGAGAAAAATAACAATTCTTTTCTCTGCACAAGCAGTATATCTTACCTCTCTGGGGAGTTCTGCAGTGGTCATACAGGACCGAGTGGAGCCCTGAGGATACCAAGGGGAAGGAGTGTGATAGATGAAAGAAGAGATGGTGAACAGGGAACAATCAGCTCGTTCACAACACATGAATGAAATTATTGAGAAATTTAAAACAAAAATAATTTTTTCCACCAGCACATCCTTAAACTGTGGAACCCGTTGCTGCAGGAAACTGTGAAGGCCAAAACAGGTTCAGAAGGTTATTAGAAAACTTCATGGAAGAAAGTTCATCAAAGTTCACTAGAAACAAGGATGCAGACTTCCTGTCACTCACGAAGCCCTTCAGCAGAATAAAGGTGTACTAGAGAAAGCATCACTGGAGGTGTGCCCGGTTCCTATGCTCTTTCCCAAAGAACTGGCTAGTGGCCATTGTGGTAGATGTGACATTGGTACAGATGGACATACAGGACACTTCAGCAGATCTGTACTTCAGTAGCAGAATTTTTTATTTTCTCTTGGGAAGGACAATCTTGGGTCAACGTACAGCAAGAATATTTGATATTTTCTTGCCAAAAGAAAAAAAAATCAGCTTTGGGTCAAACAAAATATTCTAAAACATTCAATTTGATACAAAATAAAACATTTCCTAACATGCAACAAAATCATTAATATGTTTTGGAGTATTAAAAGAAGCAAATTTCCCAGGAATTTGAAATAAGAAATGGCGATGCTAAAAACATTTGAAACTGTTTGGAAAATGTAATACGTATTTTCATGTCATTTTGACTGACCCAAAACTGCATTTTCCCCCCAACAAGTTTTCTCTCCACAGCTGTTTCTCAGACCTGGAGGGAGAGAGGTGTGTCTTCATGGGAGTGCTAGACCATGCAGCTGGAGGTGGTGGGGAGCATCCTTCTAGCAGAACCTAGCAAGCATCACCCAGCGCACTTCATGTGCACTTGTTGTCTGGTTTCCTCCTGTTCCCACCAGCTGGAGGGTTTTCCTTCCAGCCTCAGGTGCCTCTGCGGGCAGCACGGGAAAGCCCGCTCTCAGCACACTTCCCCTTTCAGCTCTCGTGTTTAGTGCTGTCTGCAAGTGGTCTGCCTCTACAAGATCAGCTGCTTTGCTGGATCATGTATTGCCCCACCTGGGCCTTCTGCGTGCACCCTTGTCCCTCTCTGTAGGTTTTTTCCACTGCGTTATTGGGAATTTTTGCATTTTCAATGCTGTGGTGGGTAAAGGGGTACAAGTGACATTGAAATAGAGAGAGCTGTGTCTGAACCGTGCTGTCTGTGGGCCACCACACGAGAGAGATGTTGAATGTCCTTTTGGTGTTTTTGGCTCTGTTTGATTGTGAGATCCGGTGGCAATGGGTGCACTTTGGTTGAGGTTCAGTTGTCTCCCGAGTCCACACTGACATTGTCTAGTGACTATTGTTGAACAGCTGTCAGGTGTTGTTACACAAGGACAGCAGACTGCTACTCATCAAGGTAGAGCAAGTCCACTTCTGTTAAGAAAGTAACATAATAAAAATGACCTATAAAGCCAAAGGTCTAATCTGTATCCTGTTGGAGTCAATAATAAAATTGCGAGTGATTTCAGATGGGGACAGATTGGTTTGGCTGCTGAGAGCTGGAGAGAGTGTGACTGAAGGACCATGGTGGTCTAATGGGCTAAGCCAAGGCAGCTGGGCTCCTAGCTGAATGGAAAAGTCACATCATCTCTAGGGTAAGCCATGTGTCTTACAGCACTTCAGTGACAGAGGGTACCTACTGTGGCTGGAAAGGGCAGCCTCTGAGTGCCTAAGCTGATTTTGGAGATGGACCTTTGGCTCTTAGACCCTCATGTCATCAAGTGGTTTCCAAAATACTTTCACTAAATGCTTTAATATGGAAAAGCACGGGCTAGCAGGCTGGGGGATGTTACTTTTGAAAGTTTTACTGAATGAATCAAGCAAGAGTACCTCAGCATGTGGTATAGCATTAGTCTGACATTCGAGATATGTGAATGCTAAATCCTGACTGAGATGGGGAGCTCCTTCGCTTTTCCACCTACCTGTCCCCATCCGTGGAATACCAGTGATACTTATGTTTGCATTTTACAGGAGTGCTGTGAAGATTCATTATTTAATGTTTCTAAGCACCAACTGTACAAAGGCCGAGGATTGCCTTGAGTAGTCTCTTAACTTTGTGTGATGTAACAGAAGCTTTGAGGGAAAGTTAGCAAAACTGTGACACTGTCTGGCCCATATGAGGATGTGTTTTCATTGTCACGCTCCACACCAAGATACCACTGTGTGTTTTTGCTGCATACCCAATGTTGCTTTGAGAGGTTTATCAAAGAAACTATCTTTACAAAAGCATCATGGAAAAATCATCCCACAGAAGAAGTGCACTGTTTGCATTCAAGGCAGAGACTCAGTCCTGAAAGCTGTCCGGAGTCCTGCAGCATGTAAATGGAGTAGTGCTTCTTGCTGTGTTTGGATGCGTGCAGGACAGTCTTTGCTACAGAGCAGGGCTTGCTGCTTGAATTTGTTTCTGCTGTTTGGTAATATTAAATATGAACGCCATGGCACTCTCGAGAGAAAGAACTGCTTTGTCTTCACATCTCATTTCCATACCGCTCTTAGTTTGCTGCCATAAATAGGTAGTTACAAATACAACTGATATTTCCTTTCTGAAGTATTGTGTGCATATCCATTGGTAGAAGTGGTTTTGGTGGCCAGGACCTGTGACACAAATCCTGACTGATTCATGTGTTGTAATTACTAAATGGGCAATAGGTCTGCAGAAAAGAAAAAAAAAACCAGCCAAAAAAACCCCAAGAAGAAACCTAATTGCTTCAGGAAGTTGGTTTTAGACAGGCTTGGTCTTTTCCAGTAAACACGTGAAGTTGTCCGGATGGCTGTGAACAGCAGCCCACAAGGAAAGGAAAACGCGGGCTTTTCCATGGTGCTTCCATGACGTAGGCATGTGTTTCCCACTCCCAGCAATGTTAGGGAAACTCAGAAGTGGTGATGGCATTTTGTCTATCTTCATGTAAATCAGGTGGTGGCAGTCGCTGCAGGGAGGTGGGGTGGAAATAAAAGGGATGTTGTGTAGTCCACTGTAGATGGCCTTTGCCAGGTTCAGTCATTTCCTGTCCATCTGCCAAAAATCACAAGCTGATAAATGGACATAATTGGAGTGTGGGAAATGTATTGCTTGATGATCTGCAGGGGAGGGGGA
Organism: Balearica regulorum gibbericeps; assembly: GCF_011004875.1. NCBI lineage: Eukaryota > Metazoa > Chordata > Aves > Gruiformes > Gruidae > Balearica > Balearica regulorum. The sequence continues at coordinate 104,347,200 of NC_046185.1, forward strand.
AAAGAATGAAAAAAGACTCGTGAATAAAGAAAACAACACTTTATCAGTGGAGATGCAGTCTGACTGGCTGATGCTGAGATAGCAGACCTTATTTATTCTTTCCTCTGACTCTTGCCAAACATTTTAACTTGCTCGTCTCTCCCATCTGTCTGGGTGGATGGGAGTGAAGGCTGCATGTCCACATGTGTTGGTCACCACGAAAGGAGGGTATATATTTACCAGCTCCAGGGAATGGGCAAGCACACAGCAGTTTCTTTTCTTCTTTTTTTTTTCCTAATACCATCCCACAGTGGAAAAAATCAGCACGTGAAGTTGTATTCTATGTAGGCATTGCAACTGTACATACACAGGTTCAGTGGCTGGCAGCTTTCTGCCATCAGTACTTACCATGGCTAATATACTTTCCAAACGGCTTTTTATGGAAGGGGTAGATTATTCTAAGATTTCCTGTGTTTCTCTTTGCTTTACATTTCTGAGCCAGTTCTAGAGCAAATTACATGTTTTATCTGTAACTGATTTGAAATGTTAAATATGTTTGATGCAATCAAGGATCCAGGATGCTGCTGTTCTTGTGATGCCTGGTTTTACACGGTATTTAGCATGTTAATAACCTCGGTTAATCCTGCTGGTTTGCACTGCGATCAACCTGTACAAGCTATCTCGTGATGTTACAGTTACTGTTCAGAGCTGTGCTGAAGCTGTCAAGGAACGGATGCAAGTTGGGGGGGGGACTGTGTACTGAAGAGATCCACCTGAAGCAGGGGGATGCTAATCGATTCCTTTTCTCTTGTCTTTTCTTTGCAGTAAATGAAATTATAAGGAATGACCTTTCCAGTACCAATGTCCATTCATAGCTTTCCATACAGGCCTAGTATGAAATCCACACACACTTTTGACTTAGCTGGCGTGTCAGCTCGAGTAGAGATACCGAATAAACTGAAGTCGTTGCCTGGTACCACTCTGATCTTCCACCTTACTGAATGTCAGGAACTGAAGATTTACCTCTTGCTTACGGAGAAGTAGCTCCTCAACTTCAACTGATGAAACAGCTTCTTTGAAGAAAATCATCTCAAAAGAAAGAGGAGGGAGTACGCTCCGAGACGGCGCATTTCATGGGACAAAACTAGGAAACTCAGCAAAATCTGAGTGCTTCTTCCCAGTGCTGATCTTTTTTGGCATGGCACGCTGGAATACAGCCCTGGAAGTGCCTTATTTTACCAGGTTGTGGCATCAGGGCATTTTTAATAAGCTTTGAATTTGCTACCATTAAAAGTGTTGGTAGGTGCAGAAACTATAGAGCTTGCATTCTGGAGAGTGATATTGGAAAAAAAGCATAGGACTCTGCAGCAAAGTAGGGAGAGCAGTAAGATGTGTTTATGAATTCCAGAATTTCTTCAGCTTTTCCTCTGCTGTAATGTACAGCCTATTGCCTTATTCTCAGTGCGTTTCAAAAGCCTCCTGATTTGTCATCATCTCAGCTTTCTTTTGCATATTGTTTTTATTATGTGCTAATAAATCATAGGGTTGTTAGTAGTAGCATGTTAAGATTTTGATTTTAATCCAGCTTCAGTCATAGCACAAGTGAGTTGAATAGCACAAAATAAAAAAGGTTGATGGACAAAAAATTGAAATCTATCTTTTACATGATAGATGAATGTGTATGCATGTACATACATACTAGTATATATGCATATATTTATATATGACAAATAATATAGATGGTTGCCTAGTGAGGGCACTGAATTTAGCAATAATTTCAATTTCTGAGAATGCATTTCAGATCCACAATAAGTATTTCAGCTACTTCTTTTGAGGGTTTGCTGCACCTAAAGCAGGTATGCATTTTCTTTCCTCATGCAGTTAAGCAAGCACTTTAGATAGGCAAGAAGGATGCATACAAGATACATGTTATTTACCAAATGACAAAATATGAGTTATAGTAACTGTAAATACCAGTATGGAAGAGTGTAAAATATTTGTTCAGTTATAATGTTATTATTCCGCAGAAGCCTTATAACTCTCTGCTACATGTATGAAGAAGAATATTACCAAAAAACCACAAAGGTTTAATATGCAGCGCTGTATAGTGTGTTTTCAGATGAGCTAATGTTTCTGGAGCTACAGGTAGGCATGTAGTGTAGCCTTTAACATTGTAATTTTTACAATCAAGTGCTTATTATATAACTAGCAACAACCTATTATTTCATATAACCAAAAAAATAAAAACAAAACTAAAATAAAATAGCATGACTTAAATTAAAAATGTTTAACATTAATATTGTGCCTTAGGAATCTGTGCCCCCTTCTGGAAATACACCTGAACTACACCTCCGTGCTGGGGTGGCTCCTTAACCCTAATGCAATGAAGATTGAACAGGTTTCACAAAAAGGTGAAATCCTCCTAAGCGTTATAAAACATTATTCTGTGTAATTATGTCTTACTTTCTTTAGGGGAAAAAAACAAAAAAACAAAAAAAAACCAACCCAGAAAGCCATATTTGTCACATTTGCACATTACTGTGAAGACATGAGAATATAATATGGCTATATGTACATAATACGCTGTTACTGGTCCTTATAATAACCTGTTTAATCCTAGTTATTTACCCTGTATTTAGCATTGTAGACATTGCATGAAACATTTCTTATAGACTGCCATATGAAAAGTTAAAAAGCTTGACAGATGTCAGCTTGACTTGTAGCTAGAAAATAGAACCAATAAAGCAAAATGTTTTGCTGGAAGCTAGTCTTAGAGTGGTTCATTTTATGTTATCTTGACAAATCTTCCTTTCTCATATAAAATAAGCATTTTTACGTTATATACATATATATATAAAAATATATATCTCCATCTCTTCTATTTGAAGCTGTTTGCATCCTGCTGCATCCTGCTAATATAACCATCTTAGTATGGAAGTAAAGTCTCTTGTCAGCCAGACTCTTCTTCATTTCCCCCTTGCATTTAAAGTCATTGCTGCCAAGGAGAGAAAATGATATATGATATAATTCTCAGATTTTATTCTCTCAGTATTTCAGAAATGTCAACAAAGTGTGCGTGGAGGAATCTCTGGTTATGCCAAAGGATATTTTTATTCATATACATAAATACCTTCGGTGAGGCTTTTACAATACAGGACAATGATACACACACACACACACACAGACAGACACACCCTCCACATGTTCACATTTCAGCAGTAATTTTAGCAAAGTTTTCAACTGTATGGTTTGGATATGTTGCACCTCCTTCATCCTTATTTTTATTTTCCTCTTAAGCTATTTTGGAAAAAAAACCACACCAATCTGTTACTTTTAAGCCTGGATAATGGAAGATTATGCATCTCTTGTATATGTATTCATAAAATAAAAATGAAAGCAGAAATATTTCCCGTATGAGACTGCTATCTTGTTTTTATATGCGTGTTATGATTGTTGCTGTCAGTTTATCATAATGGTTTTCATCAACCCTTTTTGAAAACAAAGCAAAACCAAGAAGCCACAACGCTCTGAACTTACAGTGTAGTCCTTATCAGTATGTTCAAAAATACTTTTGCCAGGGATGATTCTGACTATTAAAAAGAGCCCTCTGGATGAATTTTAAGCAGTGAAACAAACTACCTTATTAATCATGCAAGAAAGTGTATATATTGCTTGGACAACAGTTTCCTTTGCTCTCCCTGGAACTATTTCTGAAATGTGTGGGTTGCTAAGGGTAGGCTTTGGATCTGTGGTCTTCAGTGCAGTACACACAGAGAGACATTTTTGTAGCCCTGCAACGGGAGGGCTGCCCACAGCCTGGCAGAAGGGGATGGCTTGCCATGAGCTGCGTATGTGCGATGGATCTGTATGATGGATCTGATCTGTGTGGTGGGTCCTACCCCCTGAATGCCCCCACTGCTCTGCCCTGAAGGAGAAGGGGCAACAGGAGGGTGTCAGCTTAGTCAAAGATGGGCTGAATGTGGGTCTGGGTTTCTAGTCACCTCATCAGGTGGTGCCTTTGTATATACCGACATGTGGCACCTGATAGGCCAAATCATACAGAAACGCTGGAAAAACCTGAGCTGCTTCGATTTTTCCAGACCAAAGGCAAGTTATGAAGTATATAAGCACGACAGCATGCCTACTACAGCAGTCCAGATTTAAGTAAGTGTTTAAACACGTTTCAAAAATTCCTCAAGGAGACACAAATATGCATTTAAGTGTTTGTTGAATGAAGACCTTTCTCTGCCTTGGGTTTGTCTTCCTGTGAGTACAGGGTGACCCACCCTGCTCATTGTCACTCCTGGCTTCCCTGGGGCTGCTACTGAATCCCTTGCGATTTAAGGAGAGGCAGATGCTCCAAGCCCATTAAAACCCAGACATGGCCCTGCTCTTTAGAGGTCAGTTGAAATGCTCTTCCTCTGCTTCCCTGTCTGGAGGGTGGAAATAGTGATATTTACTCCTCATGCGGACAGCGTGAGCCGTATTGTTGGTGAGGTGCGTGGAAAAAGGAAAATACTGAAAACTCAGTCACAAATTCCCTATGTTTCCCGGAGACCATGGAATAATTTTGTACCAAAGCAAAATGTCTGGTCACAAACTGAATTCATTCAAGCAACATACTTCAGTCATTGTGCTACCTGGCTTCCTCCAAACTTCCTTTCCTTCTCATTTCCACACATCCCCCCCTCAAAGTACAGCAGACCCAAGCACGGCTACATTAACCACATCTTGACCAGACTTCTTTAAGCAAAATAGCCTTTAGCAAACTCCTAGCTGACTACTTTCATTCATAACCAAAGCAGAAGGTGAATCCCACACATCCATCTGGTACTGTTTGACTAAATAGCCTTGCTGGAGTCATGCCTTTGAGATTTTTCCTTTCCAGCTGAAAATCGCAAATTTCAAGGAGTTAAGTTTCTTGGATAGAGCTGTACTGCCTTGAAGCTAAGCTTTCCTTCACCATGTGTGTAATTTTATTGCATTCATCACTGTAAATCTATTGAATTTGTCTCAGTAAAAATAAAACAAAATCCCTCTCATTAAGTATATTAGAGAGCAGTGTTAAAGTCAATCACATAAGATCTTTGTTTCTGTAGCTTTTTTTTTTAAAAAAAATGGTCTAATTTTATGTTATAAGCAGATTGGACTCTTCGTCAAACTAAAGCGAGTCCCATCTTCTCCACCTTTGCACACACTTGTCCAATACGGAGGTTAAGCGTTTGCCTTTGTTAATTTGCCTGTGGTGTTTCCTCTTTCTCAGCAAGTTAATGTTTTTCTTCCTTGTGTCTCTTTCCAAAAAAATGAAAAGGTTTTGATTCTCTTCTTTTCAGGTAGCCAAATAATTTGTTCAGAGCAGATCAGTTACAGATCCTCATACTGTTGGCTTTAATTACAAGCCATTCTTGATTCCAAAACCAGCTTTTTTTTGGCCAAAGAGACTGTATTTTTGGACTATGCAAACTTATGGAGCTTTAACAATTCAAATGGTTGCGTTTTCAGGATTTAAGGCAACTGGTAGCATACCTGGCACTTGCCGTCGCCCATAGGCACATTAGCTTTTGTCATTTAAACTGAAAAGTTGCTGACTGTAGCGCTTCCTTAGCTACTTTCAGGGACAGGCAACCCACAAGCCACTCTTCGCAGATGTGGCAAATTCATTTTCAGTCATTTTAGGAAATCCCTTTCTTTTTTTTTTCAGCTAGGGGAAAGAGTTTCCAAATATGCCGTCAGCATCAGTTTCCAGCACCTCTTCTGAATTAGTTTTGCACCCGCAGCTCCTGTACCCAGCCTGTTTCTAGCACCGCTGACAGAGGACTTTTGGGTCAAAAATAATATAGCAAACACTGACAGTGGGTATCGGTGGCAGAGCTGATCCTAGCCCAGCGCTTAGTCTCAGCCTGATGGCCAGTTCACTGATTTGACTTCACTGGTCCATAGCTGCTCCAGTGGGAGCAGCCGCCCAGCCGGGCAGTCGGGCACCGTCTGGAGCTGTTGTAGGCATCTCCCTTGGCCATCACTCCTCCTGCCCAACTTGGGGGTGCCCTACATGTGTTGCTGGGGCCACCACATACCCATGATGCTGAAGGTGTTTGTAAGCAAGCCCTTGGCACCTGAATTGAGTGTGGCTTTGCCTCTGCTGGTGTCACTCTCTTGGCTTCCTCACAGGGGTTTCTGCCAGCTCCACGACCATCCCATGCCCACCAGCCATCAGGATGGTTGGGACAGGGGCGTGGGGACTCACCGGCTGAGAGGTTGTTTATCTGCCACACTGGGAGCTCCCCAGAGAACAGACTCTGCATTTTCCGATGCATTGTTAGGCCTTGCACTGGTTACATTTACAAACTCAGTTCTGTGGTGTGAAATCTCCAAGAACACCCATGGTGGGGGGGTCCCAAAATTCAATGCAGTGCTGTTCCCATCCAGCTGAGGGACATTCTAGTGACACCAGTTCCATGTAACAAGGGGAGAGCAGACACCTCTGGACCTCACCAGAAAATGTTTCAGTGCTTGGCAGGAATTTTTTAACTGCAAGGTTTGGGGTTTTTCTGGTCTGTTTTGTTTTGTTTTTTAATAGGAAAAATGACATTTCCTACAACATGAAATCTTCTGCTCTACTTAGTTTTGGGGGAGGGACGTTATTATTTTATTTTCTGCTTAGAAAATACAAACCACATTATTCTGGGTCAGGTTGATCCAAACTGCACCTTCTTTCCCTCTCACTCCCCTCCGAATCTCTGGGCTGGGCTGCTTTCCCAGACGATGGCTCCCCCTCCACCCAAGCAGAGCTGCACAGGCGTCACATGCGTACTGCCTCTGCCCAATTTCTTGAATGGTTTCTTTGCAGGAAACTCCTCATGGATCTTTCCTGCCTCCCTGGCCCCCTTCCAGGGCTGCTGCCTGGGCCGAGCTGATCCAGCCCAATGCTCTCATCCTCCTGGCAATCTCTTCCTTTTATTATATTTTTACTGTAAGCTTCTTGTATATTTTATCCTATAAAACAGATTGGCCTTAGTCGGATGATAATACCAAATTGAGCCCACACCTTTCGGTGTATTGAATGAATTACTCCTGTGCTTTCCACCCACTCCATGCACAGGCAGCCACTCCTCTGGTTTTTAACCCTGTCTGCCTCACTGGCATACCAGGATGGCTCCAGCCCAGTGGTGAGCTCCCTGCGAAGTACCCTGCACAAGAAGAGGCTGAGACACTCATGAGCTCCTTGCAAAGTACCCGGCAGCAAGAGGCTGAGACACTGGGTCCATGCATGAAGGGGACAGAGTTCGTTGCTGGTGATACAGGGGTTTTAGTTCAAGGGACCTTGTGAAGGACCTCGCCAGCCGAGTGCTCCCCGCTCCCGCTGCCGGACGGGCAGTGCCAGGGAAGGGGTGCCGAGCCTCTTGCTCTAACCCACTGCAACCAGCTTGCCCAGCAAGGCTCCATCCCCTGCCATGGCTTGTGTGTGACAAATCCTTGGCAATCCCATAATTTAGTGCTGGTAATGGTGTTGCCAAAAAAAGTGTGTTGGGGGGTAAGGAGCAGGAGAGGCACAGGGAGGAGGAGAAGCACCACATGGTACTAACCTGCTTGCCGGCAAGGCAGCAGGAGCCATGGGTCTTTCCCTCCTGGCGACGTCGCAGGCTGGGCAGGGAGGGGAGACGCACCGCAGCACAGCCCTTGGGTCCCTGGTTGTGCTGCCCCAGCCAGGGCCGAGTGTGGGCCTGCCCAGGCGTGGGCTGAGAACAGCCACACATCAGTGCACCTGTGGAAACAAACCCTGGGCCAGTGTGCCCCCAGGGACGTGCCCCAGGGAGACCGCCCATCACCCTCCTTTAGACCTGTGCAGGTCAGAGCAATTAAAGCAGGTTTATGGTGGTTTCTCCATCCAGCAGCATGGGGGGACGGGTGAAGGGGCTCCAGGGCCAAGGCTGCACAGCAACAGCAGTGCGTGGGAGGGAGCGAGCTCTGCCTGACTCCTGGGATGAGTCTGTGCGGGTGGGTGTATGAAAACTCATCTTCTTTTCTCTCTAACTTTCCAACTGAACAGCATGGTATGGGCAGAGAAGCTGTGGGGCGGAACCCCAGCACCGTTTCCCTGTCCCTCCTTATCTTCGGGAGCAAAACCACCCTTTCAGCAGGGAATTGCCTCTGGGAGAACGAAGGTGGTTTTGGGGTGCTCTGGTGCAGCCACTCACATGACTCCTGCTGACCTCAGCTATGTAAATGACAACCGGAGCATCTATATGAAGACGCGGGCCGGCGTAGGAGTTTCTGGTTCAGTTTTCCCTGCAGTGCACATTGCCATCGATGCTTTAGAAAGTCGATTTCAAGAGTAGCAAACAAGATCAGAAAACTCTCACTCACAATTTAGAAAGTCAGTAGTTTCAGGGTTTAACCCGTAGAGCACGAGCACGCACACGCGGGTGCTTGTGGGAGGGACAGGGCAGGAGCCAGGTGCTGCTCTCCCCACAGCACTGCGTGCCCGCTGAACCACAATGGTGACATACTTGGCCCATACCCAGCACCACCTTCATTGCAGATGATCAAGTGAACATTCGTGTGGTGATTAAATAGCTATGACCATCTTGCTTTGATGTAAGGTAGCAGGCACCACAGACCTCTAGCAATGCTCACGGGCACAGGGTGCCAGGGCGTCTCCGGCAGTTACTCCAGCTTGCAGAGAGGGATGCTGCCGTTAGCAGATTAACCCCTTGGTATTGCTGCCAGCGACCAAGAGGGCCAGGAACCACTGCGTTAGCAGGATGTATCAGTGAAGGAGGTCACCACATAGTAAAGAGCACAATAAAAGCTTAGATCCAGTAAAAAAATTTTGGTCTACACATTCTAAAATACGTGGGTGTACCAAAAGATAAGTAGAGAAGTAAAACTTGTTGCTAAAAATAATAATGGAAAATGGTTGTTACATTTGCGGTTCACATGTATGTGGCCTGTATGAGCTCTATAGGCCTAAAGAGTTAAGCAGTGTGTTTAATTGACTAATAACGTTAAATAGCTTCTTATATAACACAATGCGTCCCTAAAACATTTTTGTGGCTGAAGTGCGCACATTTCTGGTGATTCAAGTACGCTATCTGAGCTCTAAAGCAGTGGTCAAGCGCAGTGACAGCACATCACTTATCACTGCTACCTACTAGCCCAGCGGTTGACCTAAAACCCCAACATTTCCTTCCCCCACAGCCAGGGCTGTGAAGTGCAGGATAACAATCACACCATACGCTGTCTGCTGACGCACTTCAGTCCCGATGCAGATTACAGCACGGTCTTGCAGAGTATCGCTCCCCACAGCTCTGCTGGGTGATGGAAAGCACAGAAAGACCTTTTCTTTCTAGGCAGATCTTTATCAGCCTAATGTGTCTGAACTGCTCAGGTTGAAAGGAAAGACACTGAGGCAGCCTGGCCCTGGGGTTTGTGGTTTTACAAGCTAGTGCTTTATCCGGACTCTTGTGGCTGCCTCGGTCAGGCGTCCCCAGTTTGAGGGCACTTCGCAGAAGAGAAGTGTCCCCATGTTTGCCTCCCAGTTCAGGGGACCTCTCCTGCCACCGGCTCCCATGGACACACTGCCAAATGCTGCTGAGCTGCTGGAGAACCAGCGTGGTCCTGGCAGCTGGCATGGTACTTGGTCAAAACCCTTGGAATTCTTTGATCCAAGAAATCAAGATTTTAGTCTCTTTGGGCCTTTCTTTAATGTGCTTGGAAGGGCTGACTGCACGTAAAGCTTCTCATTTACTAAACACAGTGAGTTGTATGACACAGCACTGGACTGTACTATGCCAGACTCTTCTCAGTGGTGCCCAGTGACAGGACAAGGGGCAACGGGCACAAACTGGAACACAGGGAGTTCTGTCTGAATATGAGGAAAAACTTCTTCACTTTGAGGGTGACTGAGCACTGGAACAGGCTGCCCAGAGAGGCTGTGGAGTCTCCTTCTCTGGAGATACTCAAAACCTGCCTGGATGCGATCCTGTGCAACCTGCTCTAGGTGATCCTGCTCTAGCAGGGGGGTTGGACTAGATGATGTCTAGAGGGCCCTTCCAATCCCTACCAATCTGTGATTCTGTGATTATGTGATTATGTGAAGGCTCTAAATATCTTTGTTTCTAGGATTTTTCATGCCTCACAGCCACACTTCATAACCATGACAAGGAACAAGTTTAAGCCTTTGTGGTCACATGTGCAGTTAATCTGGACCAATACTCAGCTGGAACATAAACCCAGTCAGTGCCTGGGGTTCCTCTCTCCTCCCGTCTTCTCCCACCATGGCTGCCTGTTGCTTGGCATGCAGACATACTTTGGCAAGGCACCACGTCAACAGCTTCCCTAGTTCACTGGCTGTGCTGTCAGCACAAAAAGCTTTGCATGTATCCTGGCAAGCTGCTCAGGGTCCAGACACCCCCAGGCAACCACAAAGATCAGAGGAGGGTTCGTACTTCAGGGGTCCTAGGTGCTGTGCGCATTGAAACCAGACCTGCAAGGATAACAGTCACAGCATGATGCAGTCCCTTGGAGGGCTTTTTTTAGCTCCTGGTTTCTTTGTAGCTTACTGAGCATGGTAGCTTTAGAGGTTCAGGCCTGTGTGCAAAATTTTGCCTGCTGGATGACGTTCCTTAGCACTGACCTTCTACATCAGGATGGGAAGAACAGCATTTTTCAGCTCTGTCTTCTGAATATCCACTTGACATAGCACAATGGAGTTCAGTCAGTGCTCTTTAATAAATGAAACCACACATCCTAGCATTGCCATATTCTGTCTTATAATACAAGTTGCCACTGGAGACGGTATCAGTACTATTTTCAGCTGATGGGAGTTTTCCAATTTTTGTTTTCTTCTATAAAATTTTGCATCATAATGCCAAATGTTTAGGTACTGTGGGATTCCCCCCCACCCCCAAACTATTTTTTCAATTAGTTAAAGAGCTAGCCAAAAAAATATTGAACTTTGGAGGAGAAAGAAAAAAAGGTCTTTCTTCAGCTGGCTCTATTGTTCACATCTTTGATTATTTTCTTCTTTGTGCAGAGCATAAATTTTGCCCAGTTAAAAGGAACTGAACTGATTTTGATCTTCTACAAGTACAACTGTAGTTAGTCCTGAATTATGCCAGAATAAGTGAGATCAGAATTGGGCTCAAAATCCTGCTTCTCCAGAGCTTTATGATCAAAGTTATGTTGTGCAAGAAACACTGAGGGGGTAAAGGGAATAGAGGACAACTGGCTTATTGGAGTCAAACAAAGGGTTAGTGCAGTAGCTACATGCACTGCACTTTGACTGCCTTGCAGAAGAAAAAAGTCCATGTGCCCCAGCCCCATCTTGGCTCTTTAGAGAAGGTGCAGTTGCATCACTCTCATCCCACCTGATTTCCAGGCTCCATCTGGCTGTGTACATAGGCCCATAGATGCTAATTATCAGCATTGCCAGGCCCATCAGCCACCCCTCCTGACCTGGAACGATTGGCTGAACTTGTGGGTCTGAGGTCATGCCTGCTCCCAATGGCCTCCCAATCTGTTCCTCTTCCTTCAGCAGGTCAGCAACTTATCTGCATGTCACAGGGAGCACAGTGGTGGCAATTCCATAATTTCCTGCTTCTGGCTTCTACTGGTTTGAATCCTGAAGAGACAAATCTGGAGACGGAAACATGCTGTTTGCACACTGGCTCTTGGAGGGGGTCTCATTTCGGATGGTGCAAAGCACTCAGAGATACATGCAAGTGGAGAAACCAGAAGCACCAGTGAAAGGCTTTAACACACGCTGCCAGGTAGGCAATAGAAGAGTGACCAGTCAGTCACTCAGCAGACACGGAGTCAAGGAGACCTTACTGTATAGACTGTCATCAGGCTTTTGGCGACTTTCTCCAACCAGTGAAGCTGACAAGGCTCAGGAAGGCTCTCTGCTGCCCAAATGGACCAAACTGGTGAGGCCAAATCCTGTCCTTTGATCATTGCAATATCCCAGACTGCAACCTGGAGGGCACTGAGCAGTGTTAAGAGGAAATGTGCAGGGGCAATGATCGTGTTTGGAAAGATACTAGCAAAGGTATTTAGTATAAATATTGCTGTTTCTAGTCTTACTGTATTGCAAGTTCCTAGACCAGATACTACCCAAAGCAGGTGTCCCTGCCACGCACTCCTGCACACAAATGGGTGCACCTCCCTGGGGAGGGTTGCATCTCCTACCAGGAGGAATTGAGCCATTACCAACGGCTGACTTCTCCAGCTGTCAAGATCACTGTGAGAGAGACCTAGCCTCTGCTCAGCCTGATCCTGTGGCCTTTGCTAGCTTTATTCCTACCCTGCTAACGTGTGCGGCTTGTGTCGCGTGGAGCTGGGATGCTTCACAACCTAGCAACGATACATATTTACACAGCCCTAAAGATTCCCAAAGTAAGCCTTGTCAAGGCTTTACTCACAGACAGAATAATGATAAAAGATTGAAAAAATAGAAAGGAACATGCTCCAAGATAATTCTTATTTTATTTTGTGGGGTTTTTTTCTTGTCGTTGCTGTTTATACTTGAGGTTAGTTTTGCTCCTTATTTTAGGAAGATATTCTTTGTTAAGTTTTATATGTATATTTTTTCAGTTATGCTATGTAAAAATAGAAGTCAGCGCTATCAATATTTATGCATGAAGCAATTGTTTTAGAAGGCCCATAGCTACAGCACAATCCTTCCTCTGTGTAGTTTCCATCGTGATTTCAAACAGCAAAAGGAAGCTTCAGAAGGAGTTTTCTGTCCAGAGCTTTGGACAGGGAATGCACCCTGGTTCCCAGATTTAAAAGAAAAGGGAGCCAATGTTTCAAGTGGCTATGTAGTCAGGACAATGGAAAAACTAGTATTTCAGCCTTGGTTGCATAGAATGTTTACTGCCAAATCACTGAATGTGAGGTTTTGGTTTAACCCTCCTTCACTCCCGCGTGGCTGAACTTTACAGACGTTACTGAAGCTCCGAGCAGCACCTTCATTCCCGGTGGTCTCGAGTCCTCCTTGCTCTGCCAATGCGATTAAGCGCGGTGGATCCAAGCCTGCCCTGATGGAAATCCCTGTGGCTGCGGGGCCGTAACCCAAGCCAGAGTTTGCCCAGCTCAGTTTATGCTGCGCTAGATGTGAACAAAGGCCTCACTGACTGTGGCTCACTGCGGAGGAACAGCCTCCAACCAAGATGCAACGCCACCACCAATATAAAGCGATTACATTCACGCTAGGTGTTTTGCTTCACTTTAAATTGTCACCAGGGATTCATTTGCTTTAATAGTTCTTTCTTTGTAAAAATTTCAGTATTCTGTTTTTGAACGTGGGTACCTACATTATCTGTCCGGTCCTGCAGTTTATGGGCTCTATAATAATATATGCTCGCACTTCACCATTCACTTAAAGCCCTAAACAGAAGACCTGAATATTCTGTTTGAAAATTTGGCTCAACCTGTCTCAGGATAGATTTAACAATGAAGGGAAGGGAAGGGAAGGGAAGGGAAGGGAAGGGAAGGGAAGGGAAGGGAAGGGAAGGGAAGGGAAGGGAAGGGAAGGGAAGGGAAGGGAAGGGAAGGGAAGGGAAGGGAAGGGAAGAGAAGAGAAGAGAAGAGAAGAGAAGAGAAGAGAAGAGAAGAGAAGAGAAGAGAAGAGAAGAGAAGAGAAGAGAAGAGAAGAGAAGAGAAGAGAAGAGAAGAGAAGAGAAGAGAAGAGAAGAGAAGAGAAGAGAAGAGAAGAGGAGGAAAGAGAAAGGAAAAAAGGGAGGAGAGGGGAAAGGAAAGGGGAAAGGAGGGGAAAGGGGAAGGGGAAGGGAAGAAGGGAAGGGAAGGGAAGGGAAGGGAAGGGAAGGGAAGGGAAGGGAAGGGAAGGGAAGGGAAGGGAAGGGAAGGGAAGGGAAGGGAAGGGAAGGGAAGGGAAGGGAAAGGAAAGGAAAGGAAAGGAAAGGAAAGGAAAGGAAAGGAAAGGAAAGGAAAGGAAAGGAAAGGAAAGGAAAGGAAAGGAAAGGAAAGGAAAGGAAAGGAAAGGAAAGGAGAGGAAAGGAGAGGAAAGGAGAGGAAAGGAGAGGAAAGGAGAGGAAAGGAGAGGAAAGGAGAGGAAAGGAGAGGAAAGGAGAGGAAAGGAAAGGAAAGAGGAAAGGAAAGGAAAGGAAAGGAAAGGAAAGGAAAGGAAAGGAAAGGAAAGGAAAGGAAAGGAAAGGAAAGGAAAGGAAAGGAAAGGAAAGGAAAGGAAAGGAAAGGAAAGGAAAGGAAAGGAAAGGAAAGGAAAGGAAAGGAAAGGAAAGGAAAGGAAAGGAAAGGAAAGGAAAGGAAAGGAAAGGAAAGGAAAGGAAAGGAAAGTAAAGTTTTGGAAGGGCTATGTTACACTAACAGTCATAAAGCAGCCTCTGAAAGTAAGGCAGTGTCTGCCACTGCCAAACAACCGAATCTCATTAGTTTGGAGCCACATTTTAGGGCTCAGGCAGCTTGTTTAAATACATTTATAGTGCCCCACCACCATGGGCAGGCCTGCTGCAGCTTCACCTTGGGTCTCTGTCATTTCTGTCCAGTGCTACAGAGCAGCTCCACTCCAACCCTGTGCATGGGGCTGCTGCTTATCCCAAGGGATCAAGGGATGTCAGAGATTGCACACATGAGGATGGTTTCACTGTCCCCTGAAGCAGCAGGGTAGGGATGCAGCAGACATCCGCCACTCCCTAATGCACACATCTGTAGCTATGGAAAGGAAGTGATGAACAAGTCCTGCAATTAAAAGCATGGAAGTAATTTTAAGTAGGTAAACTGCCAGAGCTGGTGATGTGCCAGAATGGGATTTGGCCTGGACACCATGGCTAACACCTGCATGGATACAAGAAACGCCGTGGGATCAATGACTTTGAGCTCTCAAAGCCTCCCACCGCCTGTGTCGCTGCAAAGCTCTCCCCTCCAGCAGCACAGCACCGAGGTGCAACATCTGGTCTGCAGTTGACACCAGAAACATCATCATTACAAACTAGTCCAGTGAAGACTCAGCCTGAAAACCACAACCTAATGAACCTCTAGCCCCACACTGTGCGAAGGCTCTCAGCCCAGCACAGGCCGATCCGGGGATGGTGGAGACTAATGGAAAACCTCCCCTGCGCACTGCCAGGCACAGCCATCAGGCCAGCTTGGTTACTGTAACGTGTGACCTCCAACAAGAGCGTAGCAAAAAAAGAAGGAGCTGACCACAGGCAGATTTCTTCCTAACTGTGTCACTGGTGAAGGCCGTAATTCCAAACTGGAGGTGGGAGAATGGGTTTGTTTTTACAAGAAACCTGTCAACGGAGAAAAGAAAAATTTGAGGAGAATATAGCAACTGGCTGAATTTGGCAAAAAATTTCAGCTGGACAAAATAGCTAAAATAGTTCAGACTTGGAGGGGGGGAGTGGGAGAAGAGAAATTCTGAAAATCCATTATTTGCACAACTCTCCTCCAGAGAGCTTATATTATACTGCCCGCTACCAGCTGGCCCAAGATTTAGGTTGCCTAATATTTTCCGTTATAAAAGATTCTTTCAACATTTTTATTTTTTTAGAAGCTCTAACACCTCCATTGTTTGCAGCAGGCCCTTATAATTTGGCAGGGACAAAGCCCCTGGGCTAGAGAAGTGCCTTTTCTTTCATCCATGAAATTCCAGTCAGGTTTGGCTCGATGAAAAAAAAAAAAAAAACCCTGTTAAAAATCACCATTTCCCTTCTCTCTCTTATGTGCCTCAAGAAAATATGCTGGCGTGCCGCCAGCATAGCAAGTGAACGTGAACATTCTCATTAAATTGAGCCCAGATTGTCACCAAAGCAGCCATCCAGACTCTGCTGGGAATGTCTGGGGGCTTCCAGGGCAGCTGCAGCAGCAAGAGAAGAGTTGCAGGAGACCAAGCACCACCCCAAGGAGTTTCCCCAACAGGAGAAGGAGGCAGAGAGGGGAAGGAGCTCCTCCTGCTCCCGATTTAAAAGACCTGGCAAGCCAGTCTCTGTGCCTTGGGGCTCCTGCCCCTACTTCTTAGGCTGGGAAGAATAGAGCCAAGTTCTCACTCAACCAGCTGTGAAATAGCAACACTAAGCCACACTCCTCTTTCTCCAGCACCTTGCTTTTCTCGGGAACACCAATCTTACCCTACCCTCCCCTAATATAATTAACCCTGTGGTCCTAACTGTATCGGCCTGTTCTGCGATGCTGAACAGAGAAGGGGTTTGGTGGTTGTTAGGGGTTTTTTTTGCAGAACTGAAAAGGGGATAGTTGTCTTGAAAAGTTTCTTGTCTGCAGGTTGGAATGTGACCAGCCCAGAAGACTGTGCAGGAAGAGAGAAGAGCCCAGGAGCCAGACTTAACTAGGGAGGCAGCTTCAAAACAGTGGTCAGGAAATAGAAATGGGACCATGTGTACAGAAATGAGCCCAGAGAGCTAATTGGAGTGGAACGGGAAATGGGAAAATTGGGACATCATTGTGTGGGAGACCTCATGAAGTCCTGGAAGATCTTAAGTAGCCAATATAATCCACTCCTGGCAGAGGAGGTTGTATTATGAAAGTCAACATTGAGTGGAATATAGCGAGATGAGCACTAAAGCAGAAAGGAACATAGAAATATACCATTTAGTGGTCCCGCAGTCTTGTTTTTGGCGTCCACAAGTGACATTGGAAAGGATGGCACACAGACGCTCTGCAGCCAGCAAATTCCTGCCATTTGTGAAAATCCTAGATCAATACTAAATAGCAAGAAAGTGGTTTATGCCTCAGAATATCAAGTTTTATAAGTCTTCCCAAATCTGTTAGTATTAACTGAAAATTAGATTGAAAGCCAAACATCAGAGTACACCACACAGAAAAAGTTCAGCTTGCCTGTCCAGATCTCTTCATTCCCATAGATGCGTAGCTGTCAAGAGAATCTAGCTGACTTCGCAAGGGAGGTGCTTATCCACGGAAAAGCTGTCAGGGCCCATTTAAGAAGTTTGGTTGTTGCCTGGAGACAACAGGCAGAGAACAATAGAAAGTCACCTTAGCTCTGTCATCCTGTCCTTGCTCTGTTGGCTGTGTGTGCAAGGTTCAGCCATAGTCTGACCCTTTGCTCCATCCAGAGATGGTGCACAGTGAAAAGCCGCTAGCTAGGCTTGTCCCAAAGCTGAACTTTTCCAAGAGGTGTGACTTATTCCAGTGGGCATAGCAGACCAGGTCTATACTGCTTTTGAAACCTTTGCTGCTGTGTGCACAGAGCCTGGATGCATGAGCTAATGGGCTGGTGCTAACTTACAGTTCTTTGCATGGCTCTCCATTGTGCCAAGTAGACACAGTGGTAAATACGTTGGTAAAACACAAAAGAAAAACTGAGTGGTAGCAGTGAGAAGGCAAGAGTTGGTATCTTTACCTCCGCTTAAGCATTTGCTGTAGCCTAAAGATGGGTTTCTAAGTTAAATGAGACGTGGGTGGCCAAAACTATGCCAAACCTTGGCTTTGCTTTGATGCCCTTTTAGAAATAAAACTCCACTCTCACATCTGAATTCAAACAGAGTCAAATCTGTGCCCCTCAAGGGAAAGTGGCAGTTCAAAGATGGGTCTTGGTACTGCTTCCAATTTAAGTAGAAAAGATTGCGTATTTTCCCCTTCAGCTGGATATTGTATTAATTAGCATGATAACTTCTGGAGTGCTACTAATAAACCCTATGTTCAACAACTTTGGCAGTAAAAACCATCGAGGCAAGCATCAGCAATTCTTGAAGACAGAATATAACTATGAGTACCTGAAGACTCTTTTTTTGGATTGCAGGAGTGGGATAACTTGTCAGGAATGAATAAATTGGAATCAAATATGTCCAGAATTCAGACTACCTAAAGATGGAATAATCAAAACCATCAAAGCTTGGTGCATAATAGTTTGAGACAAGTGGTCCGGCAAATATTGTTCTAATATCATCTTAACCACAAGGGCTGTTCAGATGTGTTTCTTGAAGACGTTTAAGTTAGCAAAGAGTACTCATCATTAATCTTTTATAATGGCTTTTGGGAGCCACAGTTCATTTAAACATTTTACATTTTTATTACTTATGTATGCAGGGCAGCAATTAAAGCTGTCGTGGTCATATAATGAAGACTAATGAAAGCAAGACGAAGGCAGGTTTTCATTTTCTGTCAACCTGAATATCCATCTGCTTCTGCCATCTCCCTGCCCCCTCCCCCCCAAAAAAATTTTTTTTCTTTGCTTGAAAGCCAGCTCCCCAGTCCCTAGGCATTTAACCTAACACCTTCACAACTGTCCGGGATGAACTATGAAGACTAAATGGTCCTTTCTTTTCTTACATGGAAGAAGCATATCTTGGTAATCAGACAAGTACTGTAAAAGGCTGAGTCTTTCTCAATGCAAGTAAATGTGAGTGATGCAATAACAACATCTTTATGGTATGTTTTCTTGGCCACTGTGAAGTAATAGTTTTGGAGGGGAGACAGGGATTAGTCACCCCGCAATTAGTCATTCTGCAGTGTAGTTTGATATTTGAGAGATCTGTATTTCAGAAATGCAGTTCTGCAACTATAGGACCTATTTTCAAATACTTTCTGCTTTCTCCTTTTAATTGGGAAGAGTTTGTAGGAGAAAAAAACATTCGCTCTTTACATTTAATGTGCTTCAGAACTCGTAAGTCTCTATTTCATCTTCATACAAACTTTGCTTTCCATTTCTCGGGAGCTGTGACCAAAACCTCAGTTTGGGAAATGCCTCCATCCTAGCTCGTCTAAAGGAGAGCCCACCAGCCTGGCCAGGCATCCTAATGCTAGTGCTACAAAGGGCCAGGGGGTTAGGTCATACAGGTAGGGCCAATGCTCCCTCACATGTGTGTCCAGTAGCCTGGGAGCCCGAGGTGGGGCCGGTGCTCCTTAGCCTTTGGTGAGGTGCAGAGGGACTTACGGCTGCTGCAGCTTGCGTGCCTGGAGGGACTTCTGTACGGAGGGAGCCATGAGCTGGGGCATTGGGAGACATCTCCTTCCCAAAGGGGATTTACTGCTTTGGGAAGAGTAAAGGACAGAGATGGCTGAAACTAGAAGTCTTCTCTTTTGTAACAGTCAGAAACT
This sequence comes from Balearica regulorum gibbericeps, assembly GCF_011004875.1. Lineage (NCBI taxonomy): Eukaryota > Metazoa > Chordata > Aves > Gruiformes > Gruidae > Balearica > Balearica regulorum. The sequence goes on from NC_046185.1 coordinate 104,366,232, forward strand.
TTGCCACAGAAAATTGGTTCCCTTTAACTGGAATTCTTCTGAGTCAAAAAGGCAATGCAGATGTTTTAAAGTGTTAATCATAAATATCAGGGGAGAGGGAGCTTAATGGCAGAGCTCCCAATGAGTAACAACTTAATGTTTGGCCTCAAATATTTCAGCTGGTAAGATGTCACATACTTCACTGATCTGTACATGGCAGCTCTGCAGTTGTCTTAACCATTTCATTTTTGGAGTGAGTAGCTGCAGTCTAGCTTGTGTGTCAAAGTGTGCTATACAGCAGGGTTTGCACTAAGCACACGTTCATCACTGGTGCAGGCACCCAGACCGGATCTAGTCATCTCCTTATAAGATGGCTTGTTTCACCAAATCTCCCCACCACAGCAGAACCCGGATCTTCTTTCCAACCGACCTTCCTCCCAGCTCCTTGGTATTTCTCCATTGCCAAACTCTTGTCTCCTGAATGTATTCCATGCATACCAAACCCTGCTTGAAATATGGCACTGAGAGCCTTCCAATAATTCTGCTTGCACTGGTATAAATAGAGTTAATATCTTCTTGTTTCAGACACGTTGTTGTCATTATTACTTACCAGCCCAAACTCCAAACACAAAAATCAAATCTGGCAAAAGAAATACAGAACGAGTCGTGGGCCAAATTGATTTGACTTAAAACAGCATTGAAACAGATGAAATACTGTGTTTCATTTGGAAAAACAGCAGCTGTGTCTGTACAGTTACTACTGTGCTTCTCCAAAGGGTTTTTCCCACATGCAGGGCCAAACTCAACTAAATGTAGCTTGGAGTTAGAAGGTAAAGCTCCCATGAAATTCCTGGATCAAACTATTTGAAGATGTAAACAGGGTTACTTGATTTGAAGTCAGCTGACAGTGGTATGCGTTGCACCAACTATGGGAATTCAGCATAACATCTCTGCTGATGGCAGTGAACAACTGAGTAGAAAAACTCCAGCCCAGAGGACACCAGCTAAAGAGAGAGCCTTGCTCCTCTACCCTTTCCTCTCTGCCAATAAGCAAATGCCAAAGTCTGTACTTGGCAGCATAGCAATCGTCGTAATTTGCAATGATTTAATATTAAAATGTCATCACTGAAGTGCAAGGAATTCTGTTTCTCCCCAGTCCCAGTGTGTGGTAGCTATACACAGCTGCCACCTTCCCACAGCCCCGGCATGGTGTAGGCCTCTCATACCAAATGACTGCAAACACACTACAATTACAAACAAAACTGTTTTCTGTTATTCTGGAGGACCCTGTTTGGTGCAAGCATGATGCATAGTCATCTTTTCACGAGAATGTGGTTTAAAAGCGGAGTTAACCTGAAGCAAAACTCCCTGAGTGAACCTAGCAGAATTGGTAGCTGCATGTGTAACTCAGCAGGGAGTTGGGTTGTGTGATGCCATCCCTGGAAGCAAAGTCACCCAGAGCAAATGCAATTCAGACTTGCTTTCAGTGGCACATATATAAATCTACCAGGGTCAGAGCAAGCATTTCAATGCCATTGTAACAGAAGCAGCATCTGAAGTGATTGTTATCTTAAATGTGTTTTAATTTTTAAATCCTGATGGTTTCTCTGAGAATGGGATAGCTAAAATATCTTGTAGATCCCAAAAGTGAAGTTTCGTTTCTTTTTGATTCGCCAGTGGGTTTTGTGCCTCTGATGGAAGGGGAGCAGCCAGTTTTCAGATGACACTCATAGACCTTGTTTCCCCTTACCCAACATGGTGTGCATGGCATGCCTGCGTTCCTGAAGTTGAACACTGTGCTCCAGCTGTCATAGAGTCAAAAAAGGAGGTATATCCTTGAGACAGCTCCAGTCCTTTTACACAGGAATGATGCGGGGGAGAAAATCAAGGCAGATGCAATTAGTGAAAATCAGAAACCCTAGTGCAGCTTCTCTCTCTGGCTGTGTTTGTGCGGTGCTCAGCACAAACAAAGCATCCTCCCATGAGCCTTGGACTCCTTACAGCCCAACAGAAGGAAGATCACTACAAGCACCAGGTATTCCTGTTAGCAGGAAGCCTGGTAAATGCTCTTTCCATGCCAGCAACACCTCTTGTTGGCAGGCTTACTTGGCAGGCTCCAGGCACTGAAGCAAACACACTCTCTGTTTTGCAAGATTCACTGAAGTGGGGCATATCCCTGTCATGCCTTTCAAGAGAGTCTGAGGAGTTGGTTGTGGCCCTTCAATGTGAGAGAATGAAGTGGCCAGAAAAAATGGAACTGCTTGAAAAAGAGTTGCCCCTTAGTTATGCCAAGCAATATGGAAATAATTTCAGAGTGGGTTGCGTTTCCCTTTTTTTTTTTATAATCTCACTGCATTTTAAGCCTGGGTTTTGCTTTACATTTAATTTTTTTCACAATCTCACTGTATGTTAAAAGAACAAAGAATCAGTACCGTGTAAAGAGGGAGAGTGGAGAGCAGAAGACAGGGTGCAAAAAGCCTGGGAGAAGCAGATATTCTGAGCTGGCTCCTCAGTGGTACCCAGAGGGATCACAGGATCATTCAGGTTGGAAGGGACCTCAGGAGGTCTCTAGCCCAATCTTCTGCTCCTGCCTGGGTCAGCCCTGAGATGGAGTTTATACCGTCTTCTGGGCTCCCCTGAGCCTGGAACAGAAGCAGGCTACCTGTCATGAAGCTGCTTCATGGGGGACAACCCATGGTGTACAAGATCAACCCACCGGTGTGCCATTGGGCATGCGGACCTACCCTTTCCTTCCTGCCTTTACTAGGGGCTGTCATGCCATGTGTTAAGATGATCTAGCTTAGTCTATCAGTTTTTGAGTAGTGCAAAGGAAGGGGAGTTTTTCCCCTGCACCGAGACCAGCCAGTGGTGAGCTGCTGCACTCTTACCTCACTCGTGGCCATGCCCTCTGAGCAGGACCCGGACAAGGTGGTGGTGGAAGCTCCCAACAGTGTTCTTCCTTCAAGCAGAAGTAAGAGCACCAAGGACTTGTGCAGCCAGCAATGTCCTTGGCATGCCTGACTATACTAAACCCAGCTGGTGGTAAGTGTTAGCACCACACACATACTATTTTACCTTCTACTTGTTGCTCCCTCTTCTCACTTTTAATGCATGAGTAAACAGAGGCACTTAAAACCCAGGTGACTTGCTTGAGATGGTCTATCCCAATGGAAATGCTCATACCTGGCAACTGCGGCTCTTTGTCCTGTCTTCACATCATTAGGCCATTCTGCTGTGAGTACATCCCTGCACACAGCGTCACAGAGACTGAGGCAGCCATAGAAGTTATTCTGGGGGCAGTGCACAGGCTGGGACAGGTGGTGCCAGAGCGCAGCATCCCTCCTCTGCCTGGCCTGCCCCTTTGCCAGTGGCTGCCCAAAGCCAACAGACCAGAGGAGTCAACCCAGCATTGTGGCACCCAGAAATGAGTTATTGCTGCGATACGCTAAACTTTTCATTAGAGTTTGTTTGGGAAGGGTGGGAAACAGCCACGCAGAAAAGAGACAGAGACAAATAAACCCTAGAAAAATAAACTGCAGACAATATCTTATTGATATAGTGTCTGGGGCTGGTACTTTAATTCAGGCAACATGCAGAGGAGGCAGGAAAGCCCTGGTCCTCGGAGTAGCCCGTTATTTTCCCTGCTACCGCCCGTGCTTCCCCGCCTCCAGTCATCACCAGAGCCGGCAGGGGTGCCTTCAGAAGGGCCACAAGGGCATTTTTGCTTCTCCTGCTTTGCCCACTCTTTCATTACGGCGAGACCGTGCCACCACCCCCACGCCAGTGCTGTCTGCTGGGGTGCTGCTGAGGGAGGCTCGGGACTGTGCTGCAAGCGCATCCCTGTGTCCAGACCTTACCCGAAGGGCTGGGCCGGCAGCCGCAGCTGCCCGAGCGGGGCCGTACACGCAGCTGGCTCCTGTGCCTGTTGAGTCACCCACTGGCTACTTCTTTCTTGTTGCTTTAGCTAAATCAGGCGATCCGCCCTGCCCTCGCAGGGCTACTTGGCAGCTGCTGAGCAGCCTGGTCTGTGCCAGCCGGCGAGGGGCTTTGCTTGCTCTCAGGCTGGAGTTGCTGCAGTCAAGAGAATGGGCAAAGCGTACATGAGGAGAACTGAAGCCTTGTATATCTGTCAAATAAAACTCAGAGCCCCCAGTCTGGCTCTTTATCAATTATTTGCCTGCTGCTAAAAGAAGAAAATAGATTTCCTAAGTGTGTTTCTGTTCCACACACCAGACAGATAGTCTGGCTAAATGATTTATGGGTGTGAGTTAGTGCGTGTGTATGTGTATATGCGCATATGGTTCAAATCCTATAAAGCAGAGTCCTGCCTGTGTGTGCGTGTGTGTATGTTTAATGCTTTGTATGGTACATCATTCCTTTTTCCTGTGTGTCTGTCTGGTTTTCTTGGGCAGCGCCAGTTAAATTTTTCTTTTTTTTTTTTTTTTTTTTTTTTTTCACTTCACAGGAATTGTGCAGTGGAAGCCAAGAGCATCTGCCAATTCTGCTGTCCCAAAAATAAAAGTTGACACTCTTCTCCTAGAAACAGTTATCTCCTCAGTGTAGTCATGGTCAGACACACCCACACCCATCCCTTTCTTGAAACTGAGACTGAATTTAATAATGTGCTTGGTTGCTTTTATTTCTGACTTAAAATGTCAAAGATTGAAAAAGCCTTTTTTTAAGAATGCAGAGGATTTAAGTGTCCCCAGGACACGGCACTTACTATTGTATGGAGTGGACTGCTCCCTTCCACACTGGTAGCTGGGAACAGCACTGCAGAAGCCAAGGGCAAAGGTGAAAGCAGTGATAGGAGAGTCACTCCACCTTCTCTCCAAGTTAAAATTCCTCTCTTCTTTCATCTGTGCTAAATGGACTGGTACAATTTTCAAATTTCCTTGAATTTTTCATTTTGTTTTTTGAGGTTTGAGACTCCTTTCCATGCCCCTAGTTTACTCAGAGAAAGTAAAAATTAACTTCACCCCAATCGTAAGTGCCACAGAGTCTGAGGAGGGAAAGCTGCTTGGCCGTGAAGCCAGTTCACATCCCCGCCTACCAGAATAGCAGGGAGGGGTCGGTTAGAGTTGTGCAGTGGACGACTGCACTGCACTGCAAGTTATGCTTGCCCTGTGCGACTTGTTTTCTAAATTGCTTGGCAGAAAAGTAGCTATTCAGTGTTGCTGCCCTAGGTATTTCAGAAACAGTGCTTTTAGTAAGAGGTGGCAAAAGCCCATGAAAATGTCCGGTTCAGATAGGAAAACATAACTTAGAAAATGAATGGACAATCTGTTTTCCTGAATTACACCCATTTCCACCTGTACAATACCTAGACAGCAAGTGAAGTTCTTATAAAGCAACAGCAAGTCATAAATGCAAAGTGACTTTTACCACTGATGTTGTGAAGAGCCGTGACAAAATATATTCCTTCTTGGCTTGCAGAGACAAAATATATTCCTTCTTAGATTGTGGAACCCCCCCATTTATTTCTCTCAGTTTAGGTGAAGTAGTTTCAAGTTCCCATAACATGAAGTCTCTTAGACAATGCTAAACAGCTGATTCTAATTTTTCTCTCCATGTGTTCAAGCGATTGTAGTTGATTGGGTATTTTTAAGCTTCCAGGGTTGAATAGGTCTCAGTTACAGGCGTTGCTCCACGTGGTCAGAGCTGTGAGTGGTTTGAAACCAGGGGACAGGTGGAAAAGGGCTAACGTGACGATAGAAGAACATTTTATATTTTTCACTGTCCAGGTGATTGCCAGCTTGGTGAGACCATTGGATATAGAAGTCGCTTCAGTACCTGAGGAGGGTTTTGTGATCCTTCACAATGGCTGTCTAGTGGGGTCATTGGTTCATTGCTTTTGGAGAAAAGGAGGTGTGTGTTTAAGCCTTTGGGGACAGCAATCCGTTCAGGATCAATTTCAAGATTTTCTTTCCTGAAGCATGGGAGAACAAAGCTCCAGAGCACAGGGATGTCTTTTGTTACCCTACAAAGCAGTATTTGTGGCACTGCAAGTGCCATCAGAAGATATGTTTTAGCTCCTGTGCCTATGCTCAGCCTTTGCAAAGGTAACATTAAGTGTGTTGGATTGTTATTACTCACATGTTTTTGCAACCAGACAAGAATTGTGTTATGAATTTGTAAAAGTCAAATACCAAGTTAGTCTTGGCACTCTTGGAAACCTGGATAAATTAACTTTCTCAGTCATGGGAGACTTGTATATTTTGTACAAGAAGCAGCTTGGATTCAAGGCAGCTCTCTGCCTAACTGCCTGTTTTGAGGACGGGGTTGAACTGATCCACCTGATTTGTAAATTATCAGATCCCATACATAGATGGTGAAAATAAAGAGAGATCCAAGCTGAGAAGAATACTGCAGTTTGACTGTAGACCAAGTGTCCTTTTAGGCATGCATCTATGCTCTGAGCTGCTGTCTGAAAATGTCTTTTTTTCCTCTACAATAAACCTGAGCTTCTAACTGTGGTTCTGCATGGCACTCAGATGTCTGGAGGGAATGGTATAAGTAGTAGTCTGAATGTGTGACTCTACATGTGACTGTAGAGCACAGCATCTTGCCTGTAATGGTTAATAGCTGCTCATCTTTCCCATTTCTTTAACATCCTATCCATGTTTCATAGATATTAAATATGTAGCATTTTTGAAGGGGGGTGTTTTCTTCCTCAGAACATGTTTGGTTTTAATGAAAGTGGTAAACATTGTGCTGAATGCATCTGTTCATCATGACTGGAGTGTACAACAGATATGGTTAGGGAGACCATATGAGCATCTACAGTGTGAGGATCAGTAAGCAGCGTCTGAATCAAACTTTCAGTCTCTGAGAGGTTTTCTCTGGGATATTGCTTTCATTTGGAGGTATAACCATCTTTATATACCAACCCATTTGTTTATTGATGTGGTTAGGAGTATGGGCATTACATTTGAGTGCTAGCCCAACACCTAGAAGACTTCAGGTTGGTGTCCTGCTCTGAGGAATCTCTGGCAGTTTGATTACTCTCTCTGCACTGTTTCTGTCGATCAGAGGGCAACTGCATGAAATATATTAAAGGCTGTGATTCTGAAGGTCAGCCAGGTCATTGTCTAACTTCTCAGCACAAAATGTTGAGGAGAGGGTAGTAGGCATCTGAATGTGGCATTCCCATCTCTGAGGTGGATAGCTACGGCAGATAACTTGGTTGTGCCAGGAAGTCACAGTAAAATAGAAATCAGTGATGTTATAAGCTTGAGTGGAAGTACAAGTAAGCTGCAGTACCTCTTAGGTGAAGGCAGGCCTCTTGGACCAGCCATCCTCCAGTAACTGAACTTGGCTTTCACTATGGGCTAGTGGTGAAAGATGATGATTTATGAGCTTACCCTGAGCAGCAGAGTCCATGCCATCTGTATAGTGAATTAGCTTTCCTTTGAGAGCTATATCAGAGTCAATGAGGTGGGTTCCCATTTTGTGAGTTGCAATGTTCCCCATTAACTTCAGGAAACCTTTAAGGAATCAGGGAAGGCCACAATAATCAAAGTAAAGGTAATGCATAGGGAAACCCACAATACTTGGAACACAACTTCATAGAATCATAGAATCGTAGAATCATAGAATGGTTAGGGTTGGAAGGGACCTCAAAGATCATCTAGTTCCAACCCCCCTGCTGCAGGCAGGGACACCCTCCACTACACCACGTTGCCCAAAGCCTCATCCAGCCCGGTCTTAAACACTTCCAGGGATGGGCCATCCACAACCTCTCTGGGCAACCTCACCACTCTAACAGTCAAGAATTTCTTTCTAACATCTAATCTAAATCGACCCTCCTTCAGCTTAAACCCATTACCCCTTGTCCTGTCACTACACTCCCTGATAAACAGTCCCTCTCCATCTTTCCTGTAGGCCCCTTCAGGTACCGGAAAGCCACAATTAGATCTCCCTGGAGCTGCCTTTTCTCCAGGCTGAACAACCCCAACTCTCTCAGCCTGTCCTCACAGGAGAGGTGCTCCATCCCTCTGATCAGCTTCGTGACCCTCCTCTGGACTCGCTCCAACAGCGAGTTGTCACTACACTCCCTGGCTCTGGAAAGTCAGGAAAAAACCCTGTGCACCTAGATCTGCCACTCTGCTGTGGGTCAGGCTGGCACCAGAGCTGCACTCTTTGGCGACTGATTTGTTTAAAAGCAGTTTAAAAAGCATGATGCTGAACTAACCCTTCATCTCTGTGCACTTAGGAGATTGCTGAGCTGCATGCAGGGACTAATGCAAGAAACCACACTGATGGGTGGTGTGGTGTGGTGGAGAATTGCCATGAGCTGGAGCTGAGGTCTGCTATAGTGTGCCATAAGCACCTGCCCACAAGAGCATGGGAATTCAGCAGGTATGGGCTACTATGAGAGCCCAAGAACTGATACAAGGGGTAGCCAGAGGAAAGCTGATTGCTGTGCACAATAATGTGTTTTATTAATCCTGCAAAACCGAGGAGCTGTCTAGGATAGAGACCAATTGCTGGTGTCTCTCTCTTGGCATTTTATCTATTAATAACTATTGACTCACAGAGCAATATAAAGCACTCCTGTGATGAAAACTGATCAGCATGGAAGGAGAGACTGCTGCTGAGTTGTGATAGCATCTCTTTCAAGGAGGAACTTTCTCTCCAGTTTGCAAATGCAAAAGATGCAAGCTTTCCAGTGTGTGTACCCCATATGACAAGCTGTTTTACAGCTGAGATTCCCACTGAATGTATTTTTTTACATGGGCAGGTACTTACCAAAGATGTAGCCTTGTGTTGACTACATGATGTCTCATGAAGTGGTTGGTGAACCTGAAATTTTAGATTCACTAACTAATCATGCAGTACATGGCTCTGGTGATCTGAACGAAGGACAGCATACATGTGAGAAACTGAAAATCATGGGTCACTTCACCACTAAAATCCAGTGACTGGGAGAAAAGCCACAAGTAAATGCTGAAACCATGCTGAGATAGAGAAAGAGAAAGAAATAGAAAGGTCTCAAAAAATGGCAGTATTTACACACATTTCAAAAGGTGTGTATATAGAATCATAGAATCATAGAATTGTAGAATCATAGAATGGTTAGGGTTGGAAGGGACCTCAAAGATCATCTAGTTCCAACCCCCCTGCTATGGGCGGAGACACCCTCCACTACACCACGTTGCCCAAAGCCTCATCCAGCCCGGTCTTAAACACTTCCAGGGATGGGCCATCCACAACCTCTCTGGGCAACCTCACCACTCTAACAGTCAAGAATTTCTTTCTAACTTCTAATCTAAATCGACCCTCCTTCAGCTTAAACCCATTACCCCTTGTCCTGTCACTACACTCCCTGATAAATAGTCCCTCTCCAGCTTTCCTGTAGGCCCCTTCAGGTACTGGAAAGCCGCAATTAGATCTCCCCGGAGCCGCCTCTTCTCCAGGCTGAACAACCCCAACTCTCTCAGCCTGTCCTCACAGGAGAGGTGCTCCATCCCTCTGATCAGCTTCGTGGCCCCCCTCTGGACTCGCTCCAACAGCTCCATGTCTCTCCTGTACTGGGGCCCCCAGAGCTGGATGCAGTACTCCAGGTGGGGTCTCACAAGAGCTGAGTAGAGGGGCAGGATCACCTCCCTTGACCTGCTGGTCACACGTCTTTTGATGCAGCCCAGGACACAGCTGGCTTTCTGGGCTGCAAGCGCACGCTGCCGGCTCATGTTGAGCTTCTCATCAATCAATTCCCCCAAGTCCTTCTCCTCAGGGCTGCTTTCAATCCATTCCTCGCCCAGCCTATAGCTGTGCTTGGGATTGCCCTGACCCACATACAGGGCCTTGCACTTGGCCTTGTTGAACTTCATGCGGTTTCCACGGGCCCACCTCTCCAGCCTGTCAAGGTCCCTCTGGATGGCATCCCTTCCCTCCAGCGTGTCAACCACACCACACAGCTTGGTGTCATCGGCAAACTTGCTGAGGGTGCACTCAATCCCATTGTCCATGTCGCTGACAAAGATGTTGAACAGTGCCAGTCCCAGTACTGACCCCTGACGGATGCCACTTGTCACTGTTCTCCACATGGACATTGAGCCGTTGACCACAACTCTTTGAGTGTGACCATCCAGCCAATTCCTTATCCACCACGTGGTCCATCCATCGAATCCATGTCTCTCCAATTTAGAGACAAGGATGTCATGCAGGACAGTGTCAAATGCCTTGCACAAGTCCAGGTAGATGACATCAGCTGCCCTTCCCTTATCCACCAACTCTATAACCCCATCACAGAAGGTCACCAAGTTTGTCAGGCACGATCTGCCCTTAGTGAAGCTGTGTTGGCTGTCACCAATCACCTCCTTATCTTCCATGTGCCTGAGCATAGTCTCCAGAAGGGTCTGCTCCATAATCTTGCCAGGTACGGAGGTGAGACTGACCGGCCTGTAGTTCCCTGGGTCTGCCTTTTTACCCTTCTTAAAAATGGGGGTTATGTTTCCCCTCTTCCAGTCGGTGGGAACTTCGCCGGACTGCCAGGACTTCTCAAATATGATGGCGAGGGGCCTGGCCACTTCATCCGCCAGTTCCCTGAAGACCTGTGGATGCATCTCGTCAGGTCCCATGGACTTGTGCGCCTTCAGGTTCCTTAGATATTCTCGAACCTGATCTTCTCCTACAGTGGGTGGTTCTGCATTCTCCCAGTCCCTGCCTTCTGTGATCTGGGCACTGTGGCTCAAGCATTTGCCAGTGAAGACTGAGGCAAAGAAGTCATTGAATACCTCAGCCTTCTCCATATCCTGGGTAACCAGGTCACCCGTTTCATTCCGGAGGGGACCCACATTTTCCCTCGTCCTCCTTTTATTACTAGCATACCTATAGAAGCTTTTCTTGTTGTCCTTGACATCCCTGGCCATAGTAATCTCTGTCAGGGCTTTGGCTTTCCTAACCTGATCCCTGGCTGCTTGGACAGTTTCTCTGTATTCTTCCCAGGCTACCTGCCCTTGCTTCCACCCTCTGTAGGCTTCCTTTTTTTTGTTTGACTTTGCCCAGGAGCTCCTTGTTCATCCATGGGGGCCTCTTGGTATTTTTGCTTGACTTCCTCTTTGTCGGGATGCATTGCTCCTGAGCTTGGAGGAGGTGATGCTTGAATATTAGCCAGCTGTCTTGGGCCCCTCTTCCTTCCAGGGCTTTGTCCCGTGGTATTCTACCAAGCAGATCCCTGAAGAGGCCAAAGTCTGCTCTCCTGAAGTCCAGGGTAGTGAGCTTGCTGTGCGCCCTCCTCGCTGCCCTGAGGATCCTGAATTCCACCATTTCGTGGTCACTGCAGCCAAGGCTGCCCTTGAGCTTCACGTCCCCTACCAGGCCCTCCTTATTGGTGAGAACAAGGTCCAGCATGGCACCTCTCCTCGTGGGCTCCTCTGTCACTTGGAGGAGAAAGTTGTCATTGACACATTCCAGGAACTTCCTGGATCGCTTGCGCTCAGCTGCGTTGTCCCTCCAGCAGATGTCAGGGTGGTTGAAGTCCCCCATAAGGACCAGGGCTTGTGAGCGTGAGGCTGCTCCTATCTGCCTATAGAGGGCTTCATCTGCTCAGTCCCCCTGGTCAGGTGACCTGTAGCAGACCCCTGCTATGATGTCCCCTGCCCTAGCCCTCCCTTTAATCCTGACCCAATGTATGAACATATATATGTGTGTGTATGTGTGAGTATACCTTGGCAACAAATCTTTTTTGTGTATGGAAGGTCTGCCTTGGAAAGTACCAAATATCAATTTTTTCTGGGGAGTATTCCTGGAAAAAGGGAGAAATGCAACTTTTAAAAATTGACAGACATTGTGTATGTATGTAAGATTCTAAAGATGATTGTCCTCTACAATTACTTACTTTAACAGTCTGCATCAGGGTGCTCTGGAGTAATAAGGATGTTTTCTTCCCCTTTTTATAACTATTTTGTACTCAGATAAATCCAAAGCCAGTCTATAGCTTTAATACAAAGCTGATACAAGTCGAAATACTAATAAAAACCAGTCAGGCTGATTTTTTTTAAAGTAAATATATACAGCACTTTGGGTTACCATTTTTTATTGTAACTGCATAGTAAAATGCAGCAAAGTCTGCATTTACAATCAGAATTACTTTCTAATGGGATTGAATGCTATGGCCCCTGCAGTTGCACAGCACCAGGCCATCTGGGGTGCATGTTCCTTGTCTCTAACAGCGTGGGCTATACATGCAAGGCTGCAAGATGGACCTTCCTCTTAGTGATCTGTGTTTCAGCCATATTCGACATATTTTTTCTTTCCACTTTCAATATTTTAATGAACTTTTGACTCACAGCAACAATCTTCATTTTAAAAAAAAAAAAAAGGCAAAAATTAGTAGAGAAATCTAATCCTGGATTATCCCACCCATTCCTGACTTGTGCTCTCAGGATCTCAGTGGGTGCTTTTTGCTAATCAAACAAATCTGAGTCATAAGAGCTCCCACTCACTCTTTTGCTGCTTTTTCTTTCTAGTATCCCTAATGTAAACAACAGCAAGGGAACACCTAAGTAACAACAGGGGGTAAGTGCTGGGAGAGAACATCACAGTGGAACACACATAGAAAAAGAAAATGCATTTTTCTGAAGAATTCTGGTTTGGGATGTGATCTTTGTGCCTCTTAGATCAGCATGAATGAAGAGAAGAAGCTCTCAGCATCATAATGTATGCTATTGCACAGAACTTCATGGGGATAAAAAAGTCTCACACATTATCTATTTATTTGGGTCTATAATGGACACAAGGAGAGTGGTTGAGAGTATCTGGGAATTGTTGCTTCCTTTCAATGGGTCGCTAGGAAGTAGCAGGAATAAGGCTTTCCAAAGTTTAAGTTAGCTTTGTCCCCTTGGGAACATAGTATGAATTTTACAAAAGGAGGGAAGGTTAGTTTCTGTTTGTTTTCAAGAGAGAAAGGAAATTAGAGAATTTAAAGAAAACCTAGGTGAGATTTGAAGCTACCTGTTAAATGCAAGCGAAGTATCAAGGGCTACTGACCAGACTGAGCCTACTCCCACTATGGAACTGGTCTCCAAGGAGCTGCCACAGGTCAAGACGTCTGCTGTGGTGGAGGCCACGAGAGTCATGATTCACACAAAGAGAATGTGAAGTAAGTTGGTTATTCTTTGAGAATTCACAATGGCAACGATTGGGAACCAATATGCTGGCCAAGAAAACAGGCAACAATGGGTAAGAGTATAAACATGTAGGGCAGACATATAGGGGGCAGGCAGCCAACAAAGAGGAAGGAAGAAGCTAAAATAAGCCGATGAATGAACAGACAGGAAATATTTAGCAGTGAAAGAGATAACGTGTGACTTAGAGGGAAATAAGAGGAAAGAGTTACAAGGTTAAATCTATAAAATAATACAGTGGTTATTTAGGGGAAATTTTTCTGATGTCTTGCTGCAAACAGAAAGGACAGAACAAAGAAGTACAGGGGAAGTGCTGTAAAAGTACCAGCAAACAGCCGGCAGTGGCACCTTGCCCCAGCAAAGACTAGCCAACCCCTCTTGAATGGTGGTTTATCTTGGGCAATCACCCTGCTGCTTTATGCCTTCTCTCGCCTGGCTTGCAAAATGTATGCAGTGTTTCTGGAGTCTTTTGAGCACTTCTTTGCTGCCTCAGGTCTAAATGTCCTCTTCCCTATACTTTGTATAGGTCATACCCTGTGCCCCTTACTCTGCTTTGGGGTTCTGGCAGGGAGGGCTGCTGGAGCTGGTAGATTTGTGTTCAGGTAATGTTCACACAGAAGGGGACAGAAACAACCATGCCAGCTTTAGTGAAGTTGAAAGGAGGTGAAAAAGCAGATGGGATTAACTGAGGAAAAATACTGACTCTTTCAAGCAGATCAACTGCTTTCAACTGCATTAGCAGGGCACATCCAAACCCAGTTTGGTATCTCTTCTTGGGCTGGGAAGAAGTAACAGCAGGTCCTTGTCTCTAAGCCCATGGCATGCCTCCAGTCCTGCGCTTTCCTCCCCTATGGATCCAACCATCTTGTAGGTTGGATTCAGGCATATCAGAGAGAAAAAGAACAACCTGAAAGGCTTGTTCTTACAGGTTAGTAAATAAGGTATGAACTTTTATAGTGGAACAGAGCCACAGTTCTAGGCAACATTACATGTTATAAAGCTGTAGTTTTTTAGACAACTTAATAGAAGAAACAGCTGGGTCTACACAGAACTCTATTACTTTAGCATAAGGCAATTCATGCAGATATGGGGGGGGGGGGAGGGGAGGATTGTCTCTGTATGATTGGCCTCCCCTCTCTTTCTGCATTCCTTCACATGGACTTGAGTTCCAGATTTGAATAAAGTTGAACTCATAAAATGTTCAAATGGTTATGATCTGCATGTTGCATCCTGAAATTAAGAAAGTTCCACATTCTTCTAGTTTGTTTGGATGTGGCTTTTTTGGACAGCTCTGAAATAACATTTTGGGGAGATACCAGAAAATCATCAGTCTGAGAAAACTACTCATCCATCAAGGAGGAACATAGATTATGACACTAAGAAATAGGGGATTAAGATGCTCCAGGACAGCTTCCTCATTCAAAATTAGAAATAAGGAAGTGGAAAGGGAAAAAGCAATGACTTTGCTTTGATTGGCACAGTACCGTGATTTGAGTGCAGTGCCTGACTTTGCTCTCAGTTGCCCTGAGGAATTTGGTGTAATCGCAGTGTAAAAGTGGCAGGATCAGAATAAGACCTGTATAGTTCTCACACACGTTCACATCTCACAAAGCCTTTTGCGTGGGACTGGCTCAATATTACTCAAAATACAAAAGTAGGCACTGATTTTTGGAGCTTACCATTTAAATGCAAGCAGCTTTTTCTAGATTCTCTCTCCTAGATTAAAATGACAACCCAGAATAAGGTGTATGTGGCCATGGGAGCTTCTTTTAATCTTGTGCTTTCTGACTGCCTAGGAACAAGAGAAATCCCTGGCCTGGCTGCACAGGGTACAGAAGGCCTGACATCTGTCTGAGACTGAATCCAGTTAGCCTGGGCAGTAAGAGTGATGCAGATAACCCACAACCCAGCAACCAAAAAATCAAGGTCTTTGCGGTTTTGTGGTCCTGAGGAAGGTGCTGTGTCATAGGAAGGTGTTGATGCCTTTGCCAGTATGTCTTAACTGCTGCTGTTATGTACAACTGCCAGACTAAAGCTATCACAGCTATGTCTGTCCATGCTGCAGTCACACCTTCTTTTTGTTGCGTAGGCAAGCACTTGGATACCCTCTGTAAACGGTGGCAGTCTTCCAGCTAGCAATGGCGTCTGGACTCTGCAGTACTACCTGCTGAGGTTTTTCCTACAACATGCCACTTCTTTATTTACCCTTATTCCTGGCTCTTTCCCTTCAGGCAGAGCTTGGCAAGCAGCCCTGTGGCCATTTTCTGCACTGAACATGTGCCAGAGGAAACCCGCTTGGATAAGGACTGGGACATTTTGACCGAAAGCAAGGTTGTGAGTCCCAATGGATACTCTTTTTTAATGTGTTTGTTAGCATCATTGGTTTTCCTATTTTTGTTGTATGAAATAGTTTTCTGTCCTTGACTAATGCAGTGAGCTATTATTCATAAGCTTTTCTTACAAGTCTCTACTTTGGTATGGAGGACATTTAAATTCCCTTCATTAAACTTTCTTAATTCCTTGGAAAACAATATAGCAAAAACTGTATGGCAAAGACTTTAATGTATTTGAAGTAATTCTTTCTCATTTGCTTGGGTTTCTAAAAGTTAATTTTTAAAAAATGGGGTTTGATAGTAAATGTGTTTTAATGAAAAGGCACTTTGAAAAAACAATTCACAACTGTCAGGCCAACTTTGTTAACCCTTGCTTACATCTGAGCAGTACTCCATGTAGTGGGGTGCCAGCTTAAGACCTCCAGATGCTCCTCTGCAAGAAACAGTGCTAGTGGTAGTCAGTTGCAGCATAAGAAAAACAATGCCAGTCACCCTTTGGATGAGTTGCATATTGGTATCAAAGATCAAAATGACTAATTTGTTCATAAATGAATAGAAGAATCCTTGTTTCCATTTTCTTTTTTCAAATCAAAGCTGTTCTTAAAATCTCTGAGCCCGCAGTGTGCCAGTTTTTACCTTTCATTTTCTTGTTTTCCTTTAAAAGATTCAGGTAGCAGACCCTTGGCAACATCAACCATGTTTATGGGCAGTGATATTTGCTTAAGAAATAGTGTCATTGACATACCTTGTGAAGTGATGATAAACATCCTGAACTTGTACACAGAAAAAGGTCAAAGATCAAATAGATTTCCTCACCAGGGAATTGTCCTGTAAAACACAATGATCCTGTTTGTTTGTATGGTAACACAGGAGTTATGGACTGCAGACAATGATGATGTGGACTGGATTGAGAGATTTTGAAAGACACATGTAAGAAGTTGGATCTTTCAAAGATGAGAAGGTTGTTGCCTTGTCACTGTGGCCCCTGGGTTTATTCCTTCTCATGATAATGGGGTGAAAGTTGTGTGAAATTAATACTTGCTACTGGCCTACGTCAGAAAGCACTGGAAGAATTCAGCTTGGTGACATAATCAAAATGAGGCTCTCCTCTACCTGACAGGATAAGAGCTACTTTCAGACAAAAAGAAACTTAACCTCTAATGGTGTTATGAAGATGGCAGTGACTATAACCATTAAACAAACTAACGGCAAGTGCTGGGCTGTGTCTGTGTGCATTCACTTCAGCACTTACTTCCCTTTTGCTGACTCAATTGCCTTCAGCTAGCTGTAGCTCAGACAGGGAGAACATGTAAAGTGAGACCAGCTGAGTGTGCAGACAGTGGTGAGGCGTTCCAGGGGAGCAGTTAACGTTAGTGTCTTCATAAGATTTCCAAGTTCCAGTCAGCCTGGAGTTTGCAATTATTTTTAGGATAGAGTCAGCATTGGTTGGTTGGACAATTTCACTGTCAAATTAAATGTTAGTCCAAAGCAACATTAATATTACTTTGTCCTACTGCTCTGATGACTGTTGTGTAGACTACAAAATCTGAGGTATGAGCTGCCTTTGCCTGTACCAGGAAAATTAATTCTTCAAACAAGACAAAATATTACTTGCCCTATTAAAAAAAAAAACAAAAAACAAACAAACAAACAAACAAACAAAACCAAACCAAACAAAAATGAAGTCAGGATGTTTCCATTTGGGTCTGCTTGGTGTTCGTCCTGTTCTCTAATACTTGTTCACCTGGCATTCTCATTATATCAAGGAACCATCCTATGAATATATACCGAGCGACAGCTATCTCCTCTGGAGCTGAAAATCAAAATTACTACATGATGCAACAAGTCTGTGTGATAAATGAGTGGAGGGAGTGGAAGAGAAATGATGAGGCTAGCAGAGACAGGAAACAGAACTATATAGACTGCCTGTAAAATTTGTAACTTTGCTGTACGTGTTAGGTTTGTTTCTCTAAGATATAAAAAGAGGAGAAAGATTGATGATGTCAGTAGTTCCTTCTTGCCACCTGGTTCACTGTTATGTTGAAAAGATGAAGGTGCATTCCTTTTATACATCAGGGTACATTTTATGCTTTCTGAAACAAACCATACCATGGTATTTTGCAGACTTGCATTTTCTGTTTAGTTACAAGAAAATGAATCTGAGAAAATAGAGTAGAAGTCATAGATCCTTGAGCACTATGAACCTGCTAATTTTGTAGTTAACAAATGTCTAGCATATTGCTTTGCCTTTCTGTTATAAATATTTTCCAGAGGAGTGCTGTCTCTCGAATGGACTATCTTGTGACCATTAATAGGAAACGGAGAAAACAGTGATGAGTGCTATGCTTGGATGAAAGCCTGCCAGAACCAGTAGTGCAGTAACACACAACACTCCTGCTCAGACTTTAAAGCAAGCATCAGACTCAATAATCCATTTTTCAAGGGTGTGATAGTGGTGCAGCTGGCAGTTACATGACAGAAAATGACAGAACATATATATAAGTACATATAATACAATTTTGTGTGTGAGGGGGGCCAAGACAGAGAGAGAGATCAGACTGCCATTTTATTAGTGAAAGCTAACCATATATCAGAATACAATTTTGCTTACATTTGCAGGGAACAGGAGTCTATCTTTCAAAAAAAAAAAAAAAAAAGTAGGTCTTGGTTCTAAGGAGAGCAGGGAGCAGGCAGGTGGGATAAGGCAGGACCTCCTAAGGAAGGCTAGCAGCACTGTGCTGCAGGCAGGCAGCTCTTTGCAGCCAATAGCTGAAATGACTTTACTGAGGGGACTTCACTGGGACTGTCAGCTACACCAACAGCAGGAACTAACCTGGGTATATGTAGCACAAAGGACACAAATCTCTGTTCCCCCAAGCTAGAGTGCTTCTGAAGCACAGGAACACACCACACGCTTATCATTTTCATTCAAACGAAAAAAGGAGGAACCATAACACAATCTGGTCAGCAAAATGGCCTTGCGGAATTGCTATGGAAAAAGGCTGCAAAGTATGATTTCTAATGTGAGAAGTTTGAACCAGTCTTATGCTGGTTAGGGTTAGGGGTTAGGGTTAGAATTTAGGGTTTAGGGTTTAGGATTAGGGTTAGAGTTTAGAGTTAGGGTCATTAGGGCTTAGTGTTAGGCTAAGGATTAGTTATAGGCTTGGGGTTAGAGTTAGGGCCATTAGGGTTAGGTGTTAGGGTTAGGGCTTAGGGCTATAGTCATTAAGGTTAGGGTTATTAGAGTTAGGGGTAGGGTTTAGGGTTATTGTTAGGGTCATTATTGTTAGGGCTTTGCGTTAGGCTTAGGGTTAGGGTTTGTGTTAGGCTTTGGGTTAAGGTTAGAGTCGGGGTCATTAGGGTTAGATTAGGGGCTAGGCTTAGGGTTATAGTCATTAGGGTTAGGGTTACCTTTAGGCTTAGGGGTTAGGGTTATTAGGGTTAGGGTCAGGGGTTACAAGTATGGTTTGGCTTAGGGTTTACAGTTAGGGTTAGGGGTTACATTTACAGTTGTAGTTATTAAGGTTATGGTTAGGGGTTAGGGTAAGGTTTAGGCTTATTAGGGTTAGGGTTAGGGTCAGGGTTTAGGGTTAACATTAGGTTTATGGTTAGGGTTTAGGGTTATGGTTACGGTTAGGGTTATTAGGGTTAGAGTCAGGGTTTATAATTATGGTTAGGGTTAGGGTTTACTGTTATGGTTAGCATTAGGTTTAGGGGTTACAGTTAGGTGTTAGGGTTAGCTTTAGGGATAGTGTTAGGATTATAGTCATTAGGGTTAGGTTAGTGTTATGCTAGGGTTAGGTTTAGGGTCAGGGTTATAGTCATGGTTAGGTTTAGGGTAAGGGTTAGACACTTCTAGAATTGCTTTCATTTTGGCTAGGGTCAGGGTTTGGGTTTAGGATTTAGGTTTAGTGTTAGGGTTTAGGGTGTGGGTAATTAGGTTTAGGGTTTAGTTTTAGGTTTAATGTTCAAGTTAGAGTTAGGGTTGGGGTTAGGATTATGGTTAGCTTTAGGGTTACGCTTAGTATTATAGTCATTAACATTAGGGCTAGGGTTAGGGTTGGGATTAGCATTTAGGGGTAGGGTTAGGATTATTATGTTCAGGTTAAGGGTTAGTGTTCGAGTTTAGTGTTCTGATTAGGATTAGGAGTTAGGCTTAGATTTAAGGTTACAGTCATTAACATTAGAATTACAGTTGTGTTTATCGTTGGGTTTAGAGTTAGTGTTGTCAGGGTTAGTGTTGTCAGGGTTAGGGTTAAGGTTAGGATTATGGTTAGGGTTTAGGTTTAGGATTAGGGTTAGGGTTATAGTTATTAAGATTAGGTTTAGGGTTATTGTCATTACAGTTAGGGTTAGGAGTTAGAGACTTCTACTTTTGCTTTCACGTAGGAGTGCTAAAGTTTCTGCACTCCTCTTTCATTATCTTATGTATTTTTGCACTACTGGAATTCTTTAAATGCTAATTTATCTGTCTCTTCTAGACATCCATGACCTCCTTGTCATCCCCATTATTGTTCCCTCTATTTTTAAGGTGGTCCACACAGCCCAGGCTGCATGAGTTCTGTTCCCTTCTTGCATGTTTGCATCTGAAGAAGAGCTGCCTGCTGTACATACAAAGCGTGTGGTGCCTAATTCTTCCCATCAGGAGACAACTTTTTCAGGATCTGGGAAATTTGTCACCACAACTGCTGTGGTGGCTTAGTCATTTGTTTGTGGTAGCACCTAACATCCTCTGCATTAGAGCCTTGCTGTGCAAGGCACCGCACAAACATGGAGTAAGAGGAGCTGCCCGTCCCAAAGAGCTGAGAAAATTGGGCAGAGAAAGGCCAGGCATGGGAAGAAATAACACAGAGCAGTAAAGCAATTGTTCTGCAGGTACACCGCCCTGGGGCGACACGAGGATTAAGAGCTGGCTTTCCTGATGCCAGGGATTTACCTGGCAGCCATGCTGCAGGGTCAATGGTAACAGCCCTTTGAAGAATAAACTTCTGAACCTCCAGATGAAAGGAGCAGCTGTTTAGCAGTGATGCAGGACATGGATTCAGTGCAGTGCTTTTCTTCATGTGCCTCCTATTAATCTCTAATTACCCAAGCCATTAATTTCTTTTGCGCTTGGATGGACTGATGTCCATGCATCACAGAAATCTTTTTCTTCACCTTTTTTTTTGGAATCTTTCTTAAGAATGAAACCTCTGTGGTAGAAACAATATCTTGTGCATAGAACAAAGCGAGTGGCTCAGAAGATGAAATGTTTGCCCCTGGGATCTTCCCCCCGCACATCACAGCACATGTCCTCCTCGGAAGGGTTTCTCCTGGCACTCCACCTGAGGGACTCTCCATTTCCTGACCAAACACCACATGGAAAATTAAACTTCACAGAAAATATATATAAAATCCAACACCTCTCTATAACAAGCTATATGGAGTGGCCAGATATTAAGTCGTTAATTCTTACCACTGTTTAATGCACAGTGTATAATTACCACTATGTAATACTGTACAGCACATGATTCTTTTGATGTGCTGATCAAATTCTAATTTATTTCACTTTTTTTACTTACCTATTCTGAGTCCTCCGTCCCATTTCCTTCTGACAATAGCTCTCTTCTCTCTCTCTCTCTCACTTGCTTTCTGTGCAGTAACATACGTGTTACGCAGCCCTGTCCCTGCAGCGTGTACAAGATTTCCTTAAGCTTACCAGAACATGTACCTTGGACCAGCTTAACTCAGAAACACCAATACTGGTTTTCTGCCCCAGACCTCTGCCCAGGGCAGCCCTCCTATCTTCAGCCTAAGCACAGCCCCAAATCTTGATCTGTGGGGGAGAGAGGAGTGGGATATGTGGAACAAAATATCATAAAAAAAGGTTTCTGCTTCACTTTCTTTTTGCTGTAAAATCTATTCAGCTTTATGAGCTTGTGCATCTCTACATCTGTATGTATACAAATGCATGTATGCATGCATGTGTATATGCATATGTATACACATAGATGCACATCTAGATACACATAGTTTTTTAAAGGTTACTGAGTACTGAATCAATGCCCCTTTCCTCCTTCCCTGTTTTTAAAGCCATTTTTCAGATTCATTAGAAATCTCACCACACCGATAAATGACACGTCACTGAACGGCATCTGTTAAATTTTTTGCTGCAATGGGAGGATGGGACCTGGCTACTTTTTTGTGCAGGGCTACTTCTGGAAAATAAAGGAAAGCAAAGGGGCTCCTGCAGGGAGGAGGAAAGGGGAACTTGGTGGAAAAAGATCTCCATGACTCGCCGTGACTAGCACGTGCCAGTGCCGCTAGCTCCGGGCGGTCGGCAATCCCGTGCGCTGGGGAAGGAGGGGTGCCAGCCCCTAGCCCCCAGGAGGAGGCGGCTGCTGCAGGCCCCAGCGCCACTGCCTTTCATTTTGCTTTCGCTCAAGACTCTCTCTCCAGCCTCCTTTTTTATGGCTTTATGTAAACTCTGGGGTCCTGCCGGATGAAAGTGCTCTCTGTTTCGCAGCGGAGCTGTGGCTTTTGGATTTTACAGCCCCAAAATTACTTCACGATGATCCAGAACACACATCACAGCCCAGAAACCACACGGGAGCCGTGCTGGTAAAGGAAGCTGAGAGTTGCTGAAGTAGCCAGACTGAAATTTATAACCGTGACCTGGGCCTTGTCAGGCCTTTACAACACTGTGTAAAGTGAATTGCTGCTTAGTCACCAATTTGCTTGGCAAGATTGGCTAGATTAGGAAATACATAAAAGGTCAGACAGTAGGAGTTTGTCTAGACATCCTATTTTGGATTATATGCTCTACATGTTTCTGTGGCAACCCCTGCAAAACATTCATATTCTAGCAATATTTTTGAAGGCTCCTTTTCTGTAATGAGCTACCGAAGCTTTTGTGAGCAAAATTAACTTGTTTCCTTACTGCCCGCGGCCCGGCGGCTGCCCAGCTACACCCTTTTAGGAAGCGAAGGGGAGCCACCTTGGCCCAGAGGCTGCCAGGCTGCCGGAGCACCAGCACCGTCGGCTTCCTCACAGAGACCATGCCCACGGGGGCAGCCATCAGCCTCGGGAGGCCTTGTTACCCACTGGTGGTGAACGAGACAAGAGACAGGGACCGCACGCTTCCCTGTGGCTGCCAGAGCACGCTCCATCGCCCTTCACCTTCAGCCCAGGCTGCCCGCTGACCTTTCCAGTGGCAGAGCGATGAGAGGACGCAGAAGAAACAGGGACTACCTCAGGTTCCCCACTTGCAAGCAGCACACTGAGGCCTGTAAATAAAAGAAGAAGCACTATGGCTTGCCACCTGCAGCTGAGTCCACCATGATTTGAGCTGGGCTGCTCAGAAATTTTAACAAAAACAGATGCAAAAAACCCGAAGTATTGTAGTGAGAGAGGAAAACCAGCCAGCCAGGCAAAAACAGGCTCTGTAGCCAGGCTTTTTACTTCTGTGACATTATTGTTATTTACTCCCTTCCATCCCATCTCTCTTGCAAGTGAAAAGTGGGAACAATTTCAAATTTAGAGCTCTGGACTTCTTCCTCTTGGCTTTTAAACTGGGGTGAAAAAAAAAAAAAAAGAAAAGAAAAAGTGAACTCCGGGACTTTCAATGACACTAATTGGATTTGGCTGGGCTTTCCAGGTTGGATCAAATAGATGCCAATTTAAACTAAATAGAATGTAGCAAGAAAGATTTTATGAAAACCAAAGGCAGATTTACTTTGTCTACTCAAGTAAAAATTAATGAATAAATAAACACTCCAGACAGCGCTTTTGACCAGGTTTGTTAAAGTAAGTGCATGCTTTAACTTTATGATTCCTATCATCTGATACCTGGAAAACTGGCTTTCAAATTCATTCCTGAAAAGGCTGGTATTTATTAGGACTGGTCAGTTTTCTTTCCTGTCCTCATAATTATCTTCTGGATAAATAGTACTGTGAAAGGGGTTTTGCATTGCTGTCTGCTGACATAGCCAGCACCTGGAGCCACGGTGGTGATAATTCAGTGGTGCAGCAGACATTCCTCTGAGAATACCATGCATCTTGTGCAGTGCTCTTCCTCGCCCACCTCCAAGCCCTTCGGAAAAGTGGGTATCATTATCCCCACTCTGCAGATGAAGAACAGCTGGAGGAAAGCAGAGCTTAGAGAAATAAGCAGACAGTTTTGAGAAGGTGTGGACTATTTGCAGCTTCCCTGACAATCTTGGGGCAAGAGTGCTGTTTCTGTCACCGCTGACTTTTCATACGTGTGTCAAGAAGGTGTGTAATTAGTTTACTTTATAAATTAAACTGCAAAATACCATACTGAATTATAGCAGGGGTAGACTGAGTTGCTGAACCAAGTGAGGTTTCTGAAGTAAGAGCAAAGAATAATAGCTGCTGTGCTGATACCCTTTGAATTTGAAACCTAACGCTCTGGCACTTCCCAGGCAAAGTGAGTCAACATGCATTCGTAGTTGTCTCTGGCACAGGCAGAGGGATTGCACATGAATTTGGGGAGTGTAGCAACACCCCCAGGGCTGAGAGTGTGTGCGCTGATGTATGTACTTACATGTATCAGCTTCTACGCTCTAAAATAACCACAGGCAGATGCATATTTCATGGCCTACCTGTGCACTGAGACTCCCAGCTGACAGCGTATGAGTCAAATAATGTGAAACTGAAACATGCCGTGGAAGTTCCAGGTTCGACCAAGCAAACACCTCTCCAGTTCTAAATTGCTTTCATCCAGCTTCCTTTGGTCATACTTCCTTGGTGATTCGCCTATAAAATGAGCTTTTATTTAATGTTTTGAAATACCATGTTAATAAGAAGGCTATAGAACCACATCAGATATTTCTGAATTCCAACACAAATCTGTTATCTATTATTATTATTATTATTACTATTTCTATTACGCAAAAGGCCATGTTCAGGCAATGGAGGATTGCAATACAATTTGCCAAATGAGTAACAGGTCTCTGCCCTAAGGAGCTTACAGTCTAAAGGCAATTTTGGCAAGGTTTTCAAAGGTGCTACGTACCCACAGTTTACAGTGACTTCAATGAGAACCTGTGATTACAATGACAACTTTGAAAATCATGCCAAATATAAACAATTACTTTTTTCCCCCCCTTCTTTGATATCTTGAATTCACTTGTAACTTTTAAATTACAAACATATTATCAAATTTTATTGTTTGACTTGCTTAGTCTCATCTCCCCTTTTAGGACTGATCTTCATTTGGTTGATGGACATTTATCATTTCTTCTCCTACAATGTAAGAGAAGCCTGATTGTCCTCCCAGGGATGGCTAGCCACAGCTTGGGATTATTCTACTAAATGTAGCAACTATTGGGATGAACTACATTCCTATTTTTATACATAAATATAACCAGAAGGTTGTCTATTACTTGTAAAGGACAAATTGAGGGGGCAGATTTGACTAATACTTACAAATATAAGGGGCAAGTAGGTGGTATATTTTAGATCTGTGACAGTATGTAGAATTCTCAGGGCACAGGGAAAGGAGGTTTTGATAGGTGCTTGTGCATAGTGGGGAGGATATTTTAAAGTAGTTTTTAAAAATAGGCTTTCTGGCAAGCTAATACCTTCAAAATGCTAAGGCAATATAACCTGTAGCAAAATACATCATTAAATTTAAAATTTAAGCAAGTTACAGCTCATGATTTTTTCCACTATTCATAAAGATAGCTGGATGTGGGATATGCACTGTGTATTGTGGACGATCTCTGATCTCTCAGTCCTCCCTAATAAACAATGCAATGCAGTATATATTTCTAAAGTGGGGTAAAGGCAATTAGCAGATTATGCCTGGATTAAGAGGAAAGGGTTTTGTATTTTTCTGGGAACTTGGATGATGTTACTATCAGTCTGCTATAGGACTCCATATTCTTCACTTTAAAACTAGGCTATGAAATAACAGTATTTTTGTGAAGTAGAAAAGCAAGTGAGAAGATAAATCTATTGATGTGATCTCGGTACTAAGCTGAAGATAAAAGCAATGTAGAATGTGTGAAAGGCTTGAAAATTAAGAAAATTCTGTGTACACGGGGAAAAAGGTAATTTCAGTCACACTCAGCTCTTATTTAGTGCTTTTCTCTTGTGGCCCTTAGAGAATCTGTGAGTACACCTACCTGATTTCTGGATGGGGAAACTGAGGAACAGACAAGGAATTTTACACGTTCAAGTCTGCCCAGTATCCCAGCTAGGAATAGCACCAATATCCTGCTGCTGCAATGCTGCATCCATTAGATTGTATTAACTACAAATGCTGATTCACCTGAAATCCATGCAAAAGCATTGTTGAGTTACCACCAATACTGGCAAGCAAACGACAAAAGAAATTTATTATCTCTGACCAAATATGCCATGAGAATGGTCTGTTACCTCTGACTGTGACATCCTCACTTGAACCTGCTGTGAGATGGGAAAAGGCAGCAGGGTCTTTTGATGACCTGGCTCAGCCCTTCCTCCTCTGCCCCAAACCTTCCACCCAGGTTGCCCTAGAGAGTTTCCGTTCCCCTCCAGGAAAACTGTTGGATCATCATCCTCCTGCAAGTTTCCCCGTGCTTGGCATCCCACCAGAGCTATGTTCTTTGGTAATCTCCTCTTCACCTTCACATCGTCCACATACTTAACTATAGTTACCGTTATTAATGCATGTGTTATCTTATTTTGGCAGCAGTTTTCTAGAAGATAAAATAAGAAATCTACTGCTTTTGTTGATGTTGCTTATCTCCCATGTCAAGTACTCACATCCTTCTCTTCTCCTCTCTTGGGTCTTTTCCAATGTCTGTTTTCCCTCCACTAATTGTCCTTCTTGTTGAATATTGTACTGTATTAATACTTTTTCTTCCTATTTCCCTCTGCCTTTTTCCCTCTCCCACACTTTGTTTCTGTTCATGACCTCCATCCTCCTTCTTCTGTGTCTCTTTCCCACATTCCTCCTTTTCTATCTGGTTTGTCCCAGTCCCCTCAGCCAGAAAGAAACACATCAATCATGTCAGGAGGTTTGGGGAGTTTCAGAGCAAGTGCACGAGCAGCATTTGGTCAGGCCAAGCGAAGCATCTGCATTCCGCAGTTTCTCAGCCGCTTTTCACCTACCTTCTGCTTAGTCTGAGCATATGGAAGAAGGCACAGCTGCTGGAGAGGTGCTCTGTAGTCAAAAGGGATGAAGAGGTGATAGAGCTATCCAGAAACTAGAGTGCCCATGCCTTTTCACCCTGTTTGCCACAGCTGGAGCTCACCTCCACTTTTCTTAGAGGTTTAGAAAAGGGTTTTGGGCATGAGCTAGGGCAGGGGTAATTCATAAAATATTTGCAACAACCCTCAAATCAGGTCACTTCTGTGGCAAAACTAGAAGAACAGCAAGGTCAGCAATGTTATTTAATACAGTGAAGCAGATAAACAGATACAAAATTTCCTGTGTTTAAACACAGCTTTAGTGATGGTCTTCTGTGTATTTAGAGGTACTGCCAAATCAGTATCACAAAAATATTGTTTAATGAAAAATATTAATCACAGAGAGGACACTTGTGTTTTTAATTGCCCAGTCTGATTCAAAGGTATTAAGAACAAAATTTGTACAATTGCCTGCCTTCATACCGAGTTGTCAGTCTCTGTGCATACAGCACAGTGTCTTGTGACTGCTGTACAAGAGAATGATTACACCAGCACTGGAAACAGCATTCTAGGAATATAAACACCCCTTGAACTGCGCCTGTTTTGCAGGCAGAGCCAATATGACCAGAGGATTTGCCTGCTCCCCAGGACTGGCGCCTTGAGCCCTGAGACTAATTTCCCCCCCAGCTTGCTGTTACAACCCTCCGCCTGCAGAAGCAGCTGCCACGGGAAGGATGGGCAGGTAGATGGTGCTTCCCAAGCCGCTGGTCCTTCAAGTACCATCCTGTGCAGATGTGCTCTCAGTGAGGACAGGTGCTTAAATTGCCTGGGGCCCTGCCTACATTGACTCCCATCATCGCTACCACCAGTGGAAAAGTTGTACACCAAAAAAAGCTTCATGTAAATAGACTCTTGTTTAAAAGCTTAGTGCCTTCAGCTGTTTCTAACTGAAGCATGTAAAGGTGTAGGAGGGAAGCCCTAATGGCTTACGGGGAGCTGGGAAACACCAACTTCCGTGAAATGCCTGTGGCCAGCTTTAAATATTCTTAGAGGTTTTATTTTTAACTGTTTCAGTAAGTAAGAGATCTCAAGTGGTTGTTTGGAGGATAAGTAAACGAAGTGCTGGTAATTTAATATCAGCTATGTACTTGGCCTCATAATTTTTCTTTTCTCTGTCAGTTCTTCATCAAGCCACAGAAACCAAACTTTAATCGTTGTCTCTTCCTCAAAACAACGCAATTGCTTTTGCAGTTCTCTCCTTGACAAGCGTCCAACAGTGCATTATCATATGTGCAGGATCTCACAAGACTTTTAAAAGCTGCATATCATCACAAGCTGTCTTCTTGGTAAGAAATAGTTTAGCATTTGCTCAACAGAAACAGTAGTTAGCTGTGAGGTATAAATTTCTAGATGATGACTGCAGAGTTTGGATGGTGATGTAAGGGCTGCAGAGAAGGCAGTAACTCTCTGAGAATGCCTGCCCAGAACTCCTCATCACTGAGGAATGGCTAAATATACCATAAATTGCAGGCTGATTGGCTGGAGGAAACTTCAGTTTCTAATTATCTCCTGCTAACGCAGGCACTGGAATGAGACATCTAACCAAGTTACTATGATGCACAGACTATCCTCCAACCCACCCCCTCCCCAACTTTTCTACATTGTGTTCTTTAATAAAAATGCTTACTGTTTTTCTCCCCCTTCTCGACTTTGCCTTTTTCCATTCTCCTCTCTAACACTCTTTTGAACGGGTCTGCCTGCTGTCTACACCAAGTCACTGAACAGATCACTTCACAGAAGGTTTCCAAAGAGAAATTGCCCATTCCCTTCATCTGATTAGTGAGGTGAAACTTTGGTCTTTGAAACCTTGTTCAAGCCAATAATACATCCATCCTCTGACACATATACAGATTTAGTATCTGCTTCCTATTAATGTCCTGCTAAGATGTAGGTCATCTGGACTGCTGCTTCTGCTGATACACTTCCATAGAGTTGAGCTGTCTGTAGTGTGCTCAAAGGTTGCTTCTGCAGATAACTTGAGTGCAGTAGAAACAGATTTATACAGTTTTCCTTCCATAAAGCAGTCCCATCAGTGGAATTATAGACAGCACTTCAGGTTTGTTTGATTTAGCTGTTATAAATCAAGGTAATTTGTCTCTTAGAATTTGACAGGATATCCCCTTTTAGAGTTACGTTACTTTCAGTAATTAAAAAAAAACCTGAGCAGCTAACTATTGCTTTCAGTACAACAGAAGTTTGCTTGCTTTTATATCTGAAATCTTGCCAATTAAGGTTTCTACTTAACAGTTAATCCCATTCATAATTAGGCTCAACCAAACCCTGGTATATATTTCCTAGTAATCACACCACCAAAGTCATAGATTGGGATGCAGAAGGTAAAAGCAAACGGGCTATGTAATGGTTAATCACAGATAACTACAGTGCAGAGAAAGGAGCGAGTGCACAGACAAGTTGTCTTTGGAGTAGTGGATATCCCAGTAGCTGTAAGCATGTGGGCTGTCAGCCACGCACGCTGTCAGTCAGACATTAGGGAGCTACCTGCTGCCATCAATTCCCTACTGCTGGACTCCAAACTGGGCAGATCAAAGTCAGGTGGACACGGCACTGACTCCAGGGGTGGCCTTGCAGATCACAGAGGCTTGCAGACCACAGAGGACAGGGTTATCCCCAGCTCAGACACTGAGGCAATTGTTCCATGCTCCCCAGTTCAGGAGCCCATTTTATGATGCTGAAGTCATATTGGGCAGCTTATCCTCTTTAAGAATGTCTCTGTAATTGGATAAGGACACAGCATAAACTGATGAATTAAAACATGGTGCCTAATATTTAGTCAGTTAAAATAAATTATTTTAATTCTGCACCAGTTTCAAACATTTCTTGTTTAACAGGCTTAGGAAACTAAACCATGTTGTAGTAGTGGAAGTGTTACATCCAGCCGTATTTATTGCCAAGCCAAGAACTAAGAAGATAGTGCTGCTGTCTCTTCATCCTCTGAAATCTCTCCATATGCGTATTTATTCTGTCACTGTTGGAATATGTTGACATATGTTAACTAGTGAACCTTAGAAAGAATCGATTATATCAATAATTTCATGTATAAATACTTTCCAGGATCATAAAATTCAAGTCAATAGGTAATTAATTGTTGCCCCAATTGTGACCATGCAGGCCTGAAGCCATGTGCTGGATTGTTCACCTCACCCATATTTGAAGTTTGCATAACTGATACAAATTGATTAAGAAGCAGCATGAGATGGCTCTAGTTTCTTCAAGTGCCAGTTTAGTACCTGTTTCCAGTAATGGAAATATATGGTCATCTGGGATGGAGCTAGCCTTACAGTTAGTGCACAATCTTCAAGACAGCTTTCTGTCTTCAATCCTTTCCTGTAACCCTGCTGGTTTGCAGAGGTGGGGGAGCAAGTCTGACAGCTCCAGGCCTCCATTGCACCGCTTGTGAGGCATTTGGACTCCAAATATAATGCTGCAAAGGTCCTCAAGACATCAGGCCACATGTCTTGAGGACATTCATTCCCCTATTGCTCTTAAAAATAGTACTGAGGTGAACGATGCCAGCCGAGAAGAGCCTCTGTTTTCTTTTGATCATAGCTGATGGGCTCCATTAGCACTTACGCCTTAACATTTTTTGTTTTGCTGTTGTTTAAAAGGAATGTACAAGCCAAGGAGCTGTGGCTTCCAGGTGTAAGGTGCAGCGAGTGAGGGCTGTGCTGGCACATGTTCTAGCTCTGAGGAGCTTCATTCATGTGAGCTGCTGCTGTTAATTTGCATTTGCAGGATCAAGCTCTTCGTCAGTCTCCCAGTCATTTCGCTCGGGTTTTCACAAGTAAGCAGGGGCATTTTATTTTAGAAGAGGAAAACAGTGGTAATGGAAAGTGCAAAAAATTACTCAGAGGGCAGGGTTTTACTACCCAAAATGGCCTTGGCTCATTTCTTTTTTCTTTTTTTTTTTTTTTTTTTTAATTCAATGCAAAAGTAGAAAAGGTTGTTCCTTTGAGTATACTTCATGTGGACGGTTGGCTTTCCACATAAATTCTCTGCTTTGTTTCATCATTTTGTCTGTTATTTTGAATGAGAGAAGGAGCAAGGGTTAAAAAAAGTGCTTGGGTTTGAGAAGGATATAAGACCAAATGTTGTTAGAAAGCTTTTGCCAGATGTCTGCATTCAGTGATATTTTTTTAACAGAGTTGGTATATTTTCTTGAAAAATAGGATGTAGTTCTAATAGGTTCTTTACACTGAAATATTTCAAACCCATTTCACCTAAGAATTCACTAGTTATGTATACTTTTAATAAAATGGGCCAATAGAAATGGCCACTGATTTATGGTAGATTGGTTTTAAGTCCTAGCTGTGACATGGGTAACTGGGAAATGCTTTGGGAAGAGCTGAGTTAGTTTTCCAAGACAATCTGAAAGAATGAGTTCTGGTATTGCTGCCTCCCAGTTATTCAGTTATGACCTGGTGAGCATGACTAGGATGGCACACATAGTGAGAGGAGAAGAGGCATTCTTGCCTCATTTCTCTTAAATCAAAAGGTAAGGTGGGAGGGATTTCAAGTTGTTATCACCAAGACATAGTTTGCTGGAAAAACATTTTTATCCATGATCTAAACTCAGAGCCAAAATTAAAAACTTCTAAAGTAAAGAACAAAAAAATCCCTTGGGATCCTATCAAATGTTTTCTTGGAACCAAGACTGCGAATTAGGCTTCTATTTTGTTCCACTGAAGGCAATGAATAATATTTAATAACCTCCTTATGTTATTGTTGGCCTGCCTCTGGAGGGGTTACCCTGACTGGTCAGTGTGGATAATGGATGTCAAAAAAGGTGCTAGGCTATTTGTATATACCTTGGCGAAAATTTTACCATCTTCGTTCAAGAGTGATATGGGTCTTTATGAAGTGTACAATTTTACAGCTTCTTTGGAAAAATACTCATTGTTGCTGCGTTTAGGGCAGATGATATAGAAGAAATAATTTGGAAGGCTGTCTATGAGATGCACAGAGGGATAAGACATTTCTTTAACTGGCAGAGTAGCCTAATCTGGATAGATTTCCCCTAATTAAGATGGGGTTCTATGTCAGAGGGGTTGGCCACTGCTCCACCAGCAGGGCTGCAAAGCCTCAGCCTGCCCTTCTGCTGTTCCTCTCATCACTGGTCACCTGCACTGTGTCCGCTAACCATCGGTCCTTCAGGAGCCAGTGGGTAGAGCCATGGTTGTACAGAAGAGCATTAGCTGAGTGCTCGGTCCCAAACAGCTGGAAATCACTCAGCAGCTGTGCAACCAACACTCTCAAAGCTCCTTCTCTCTGAACAAATAAATAAAACCAATGTCAAGTACCCCACCTCTGCTATTGAAATGGTTGCCTGTAATATAACCAAATGGCAATGTAAACCCCTAAGCAAATTTCAACCTCAGTTACCCCTCTTCTGAAGTTTTATTTTTATTTACAGCAAATGGAATTAAAGCTGTTCAAGTTAAAACAAAATGTCATGATGATTATCTGGCATATCCCATATTTTTCTTCTTTCTTCTGTTTTCTGCAAGTGACCAAATGTATACATTTTTTGGATAGCCCAAATAGTGTTTTTTTTGTCTCACTGTGGTGTTTCTGGGCAGCACATGTGAGGATACAGACCATTCCTGTTCCTTTGAACACTTTCATGCTTTGATTTAGGGCTACTTTCTGATTTTTTTTTTTTATCAAAAGGTGCTGAAAAGCAATAGCAAACTGTAACTGTTTTGCCCTCATTTAGAGGGGACTTCTTATTGCTGCACTGGGGCCTGCTGATCTGTCATCATATCTCCATAAAGCTGAAACTTTTATTTTTTGTCTAAATCCTCTAGAAGATTCTTTGCATTTCATCATGTTATGTTTTACTTACGTTGACATAAAAAAATCTGCTGTTTCAGCTCCCTGGGTTTTGTTGCTGATCTCCTCACTACAAGGAGAAGGAAGCACTGTTTCAAGCCTCTCACCATTGCCTCCATGTATTCCCCTCTGAGAGTCACTCAGCTTTGCAGCTAACAGAGGAATTTGTCTGGGGTCACGTTTTTTGTCCTTTTTATTCTAAGCAAAATTTACACCAGATTTTGCTAGTTTTGTTGTTTAGTAGCCACAGCTCTCCAGAGCCATCCTCACTGCCCCACTGCCAGCAGGTCACTCAGGTGCCATGGGGTCTGAAGGCAAAGTGACCAAAGTTCCTGCTTTTTGCAAAAAGTTCAGTTGATTGATTTGGCCAGGTAGAGTCAGTGAGAGCCAAGTGCTTTCCCAGCGAGTATTAAGGGTCCTGCAGTTACAATATTTAAACCCTTAGAAGTGCAGCTATCCATGTATCTCACAAAGCACATGTACAAGTTCATTGTTGCTCCAGATATCACTGGTGACTGCACAGAAAGCTCCAGCCGAGCCCAGGGCTTTACAGCCCATTTAGTAACTGGCATTTTTATGCCCATCCAGGTAAGATGGCTACCTGAGAAGCACTGCAGAGTTTTTTTCCAGGACATAAAAGCCTTTTCCATAGATTTTTGCTTTGCACTCGCTGGCCACATTGTCAAAGTCACCTGCATTTGTCAGGCAGCTCCCCTGACTCACCTAGTCCCAGTGTCACTTTCACTGCTTCCCTCCACTGCCCTACCACGGCCCTACCACGGCCCTGCTGCTGCAGCTGGCACGAAGCTAACAGGTCTTTCCTGAACCCATCAACCCCTCTTTGATGTTCACCTTTCCCTGCGAGAGGCGACTCCACTGCCTCGCTGGCCGCAGGGCTCCTTCCAGCCTGCCGCACGCTGCTCTGCCTCTGCCAGCCTTCCCCGCCTCCATGGGCAAAGAAGAAAGGGAGAATAAGAGGGTGTGAATGAGTAGACAGATAATGTCATTAGAAACTCCCTTCTGGCAGCGCATTAAATCTTCCTTAAAAGCTTTGAGGAGCTTCCTGAAAATATGAGTGCTAAACCATGTGGTGGGGATGTCAAACTTTGGGCCAGCAAGCCGCCATAGATCACCCAGGCCAGGTCATTGAACCCACATCTTTCTCTCAGCCAACCTCTTTCCCCACGGCCACTCAAAACTAGAGTGGGAAGAAGCTTAATGAAGTTTTCTGAAAGTAATTCACTGCCAGCTGCCACCTTTGCCAGGGTACCGTAGCCTCTCTGCTGTGATGTGACTGATTATACAGGTGTTCCTTCTGACCCATGCTTACTCAATGCAGAAAAGGCCCCCCAGGCTGTAGCCATAAGGGGCAACGTTACTTGCCACAAGAGGACATGTGGACTTTACTGGTGTATAGCTTGCCCTGGAGTATCTGCTACTTTTCCTGTGAAGTGACAGCAATGGGATAAATCCCCCATATTAAATAAGACTTTGGTTGTTGCAGCTGTAAAATTGCACTGCAGTTTACAGAACAGAGAATACTGTGATTTGTTGGTATTATGGTGGTGCTGAGTAGCCTCACTTGAGGGATGTGCTCATACACATGGTGAGTGAAAGACCATTCCTTAGCTACAAAGCTTAAACCATCAGCAACTGACAAGGTAAAACAGGAGACCAAAACAGACAAACAACTAGGCAAGGATTAGAGAATGGAGAAACAAAACTCAGTTGATTAGAAAAACAAAACTGTAATTCACAAACCAGATAGGATTTAATCTTTCCATTTTCTTGATGGTAATAACTTAGAGAGGTGCACAAATGTAGAAATCGGTTCTTGCATTGCAAGAGCTATGGGTCTGGTGGGACAGCTGCAGTTCCTGAACATGCTGTCTCTGGGATGCCTGTGGGGATGGCAAGGATGCACCTGGGAAATGCCCCACTGCTGCTGCAGCAGTGGTGAGCACAGAGCACTACCTTTACCCTTTCAGTCTTGCAAACTCACTTGACAAAGAACTTCCTTCCAAGACTGTGCCATGCACACAGCACTCCATCCAGGGAGTACTCTGCTCTTACCAAAGAGACTGCTCTTGCAACGTGGTTTAAGCATTGACCCTTCCTTTGCTGACCTTCCTTTTCTGGTCTCTAGATAACTGTTATGGCTCAGTCTTAAGTTACACTGAGTCAGCCCTTGGCTTCCCAGATGTGCACAGGGGCTGCGCAGCTGAGTTTGTTACACAGCTTAGTGGACTGCACAACCTGGGAGACCTAATTCATAGTTGTTCTTTGGCTACACCCTTATGTTCAAAACACAGGAATCATGTCTTGAAAAATCATGGGACTCACTTAATGATCATGAGATTTAATAAAAACAAACATGGATTTCTTTTTATTTGCTTTTTCAAATGATTTCACTTTTACACTTCTAGGTGGCTTTCAGAGCAGTGTTCAAAGCTCTTCGCCATACCTATGAGGGCTGCAAATAGATGTAAATCCAGGAGTTTTAATTAAAAAATTGAATACTGAGAGATTTGTAGTTAAATCAGGAGCACTGGCAGCCTTGAAATCACAACAATTTACATTGCTTCACACACCCCAGCTTTACAGCAGTGCTACCTAGTGCCATCTTCAGTGCGAGCAGAGGACCTGAGAAAAGAAAGGTAGGGTGGAATTGAGACCTCTGTTTGGTGTCCCTTTTGAAGAGTGCAAGCCACATCACACTACTCCCAGATGCCCTGAATATGCGATGCTGTTCAGAGAAGATTTCTTTCTGACAAGTCTACTTTTCTGGCCTGATACTGATTGTCTCTTCATTGTGAAGAACCCATCTAATAGCTGAAATGCCATGAACGCTGGTGTGACTCTGGGAGAGCTTGTTCCAAATGGGGTATAGGAAGAGTAAAATTAATTTGCTTCTATAGCTTTTGGGGATGGAGAAGAGCAAGGGTTGTAGTAAAATGACAGTAAAAAAAATAATGTGTTAAAGTGACAGCCCCCCCTTGCCTTGGATAGATGTCTCCACCCAGAGAAACCAAGAACACTGGAAGTCTCCGTGATCTGGATCCATCATGGGAGTAAGACAGGATGGCTTGTGAATCTTACCCCTGAGGTTTTGTGCAAGTGAAAATTCATCCAGGCTTTCAAATACAGCCTAATTGGAAGGTGGAATTTACGTAAAGCAACTGAATTTAGTCAGACAAGTTTCCTGGAAATTAGAAATAAGTTCAAACTGCATCATTGCAAACCAGTTTTTAAACGGTTCAAACTCTAGCCTATATGATCATCTTCTGTTCTTCCCCCTTCCTGCCAATCCATTAAAGATTTGGCCTCTGCAAGTACATTATTAAAGATAGCAGAAAACTGCAAAAAGCACATTTGGAACCAGTTTTGGCTTTTGAAAATCCTAATGTACTGAAATACTTAAACTCTCCTTGCTGAATACTCTTCACAAATTTGAGGTTTCTGATGTCGATCTGAGCCTGGAGTTTGGTGACACAAAAATATGAAACCTTTGCTTCGTTCAGTCTTTGCTATTAAAATTTTGTGAACAATGGGCAGACCCTGAAATCCTGCCCGTAAAATAGCAAATTTTGTATATTTTGAAGTTTGTGGAGTGATGCAGAAACTATAGGTGAAAAAATAATTTTTAAGTACAGCCCTAATATAGGTACAAAGACTGTGATTAATTCACATGAGGAAAGCAACCTAATTTGAAGTGTGGGGTTGTTTTGGGTTTTTTTCCTGTGGTCATTTTCATAATTGGTCAGAAAATCAGCTTTGATCAAGGAATGTTTTTATTTGTTTTAACTATGTCCTACTTAATGGCGATGCAATAATTAAAAACAATTACATTAAGGTAATTATGTTTTAATAAACATAAGCTTGGCACTTCAGACTGGAAATAGAACCTGTACTCTGAGCCAATTAGGAGCTGTGAAATGAATAGGAGACAGTTGATTGCAGTTTGTGGAATGCATTTATTAAACCAGTAACAAATAATCTATTAATCTTTCTCTAAACATCAACAACATGAAAGAGTTCCTCACCTCAAAGTCAGTTGCATTAAATAATTTCATGCGAGCAAAATGAGACACCAGAAGTTTGCATGTCGGGATATGATTTATAGCATGAATTAGCTGCTTTTGTGTGATGGAGGGTATAATTAAACTCCAGTGGCAGCATGTGGCCATAGCGAATGGCTTGGCAGAGAGCTGATCTCTGGAAGACGGCTCAGAGGGAAAAGGGTTTGTGTTGCTGGTGGCACCGGCAGGTCAGCGGAACAGCCTGATCCCTGGGCAGGCTCCTTCCTACCTTTGTCATTCACAAAGGAAATGCACAGATTTACCAGGAGCGAGGCAAACCAGACGGTACTGTACATGCCCAGCGAGCCTTTGTAAAAACAGAAATATTTCACAAAAGCCGTCTGACCGAGACTAGAAATATTGTGGGTAAAAAATGTAAAGGGAAGCGGTCAACTCACAAATGGCATTACTTCCTGAGTATGCTTTACTTGTGATGCTGGTGTTACCAAACTGACTGATACAGGGAAAGGCTTGTGTATTTTCCTTTGGCTTCCTTTCCTTCTCAGGAAAGCCAGGTCTCCCGGTTGTCCCTGTTGCTTTTATTTCTGATGCAGGAAAGGAGAGAAAAGCATTTAAAAAGCTGCAATATTGTGAATCTGTAGACTACACAGAGAAATGGGAAAGGCCAGAGGCAGTTGGCATAGGTGTCATTTCAGAAACTGCTTCTCATGTTCCCTTCCTGTTGGGCAGGATATCTAAATAGCTGGCGGTCATCTAGCTGAAGCCCCCAGAGTCTGCCAGAGCAACAGCATGCATGGATAGCCAAGACTTGCATGTAAAGCTATCAAATGTGCTTATTTGCAATCTATCTGCTCAAGTAGATGATTTCTTCATTCATTTAACTCCATGCAAGGACAGACTGCTGCTAGTGCCATTGGTATTTTCAAGATTTTATACGGATTTCTTTTAGTTCATTAAGGCAGATGATCTCTTTCATATGGCAGGCAAAACCAAATAGCTTAAGTTTGTGGTAGTGCATCACAAGCTTCTGATTTATTTGAGAGAAAAATGAAACAATGTAATATTTTATTGGTCTGATGTACCATAAAAAATTGCTGTCTTTATATATGTAAGCCAATAAATTTGCATTAGTAACATCATTGCAAGTGATGGAGTTAAACTTCAAATTCCCTATGTTAATAACTTTCATCATTATACTGGTCTTCACTTTTTCCTTATCTAAATCCACATACTTTTGCCTGTTTCATCTTCTTTAACTCTCTGTAATGCCATATGGTCTTTAATGCCTTAGTTAACAATCTTAGCATCTTTCAAGATCTCCTATATCTATTGTCCAAAGGGGTGTTTCAGCAGATATGAAGCTGATTTCCAGAACTGACTGGAAAAGGGAAAACATGACCTCCATTTTTAAAAAGAGAAAAAAGGAAGACCTGGGGAACTACAGGCCGGTCAGTCTCACCTCTGTGCCCAGCAAGATACTGGAGCAGATCCTCCTGGAGACTATGCTAAGGCACATGGAAAAGAAGGAGGTGATTGTGACAGTTGGCATGGCTTCATTAAGGGTAAAACATGCCTGACAAATTTGGTGGCCTTCTATGATGGGGTTACAGGGTTGGTGGATAAGGGAAGAGTGACTGATGTCATCTACCTGGACTTGTGCAAAGCATTTGACACTGTCCTGCATGACATACTTGTCTCTAAATTGGAGAGACATGGATTCAATGGATAGACCACTTGGTGGATAAGAAATTGGCTGGACACTCACACTCAAAGAGTTGTGGTCAATGGCTCGATGTCCAAGTGGAGAACAGTGACGAGTGGCGTCCCTCAGGGGTCAGTACTAGGACAGGCACTGTTCAACATCTTTGTCAGCGACATGGACAATGGGATTGAGTGCACCCTCAGCAAGTTTGCCGATGACACCAAGCTGTGTGGTGTGGTCGACACGCTGGAGGGAAGGGATGCCATTCAGAGGGACCTTGACAGCCTGGAGAGGTGGGCCTGTGTGAACC
Organism: Balearica regulorum gibbericeps; assembly: GCF_011004875.1. Taxonomy (NCBI): domain Eukaryota; kingdom Metazoa; phylum Chordata; class Aves; order Gruiformes; family Gruidae; genus Balearica; species Balearica regulorum. The sequence continues at coordinate 104,404,754 of NC_046185.1, forward strand.
GCATGAAGTTCAACAAGGCCAAGTGCAAGGTCCTGCACCTGCATCAGGGCAATCCCAAGCACAGCTATAGGCTGGGCAGAGAATAGATTGAGAGCAGCCCTGAGGAGAAAGACTTGAGGGTGTTGGTGGAGAAGAAGCTCAACATGACCTGGCAATGCACGCTTGCAGCCCAGAAAGCCAACCGTATCCTGGGCTGCATCAAAACCAGCATGACCAGCAGGTCAAGGGAGGTGATCCTGCCCCTCAGCTCCACTCTGATGAGACCCCACCTGGAGTACTGCGTACTCTGGGGCCTCCAGTACAAGACAGACATGGACCTGTCCCAGCAAGTCCGGAGGAGGGCCACAAAGATGATCAGAGGGCTGGAGCACCTCTCCTGTGAAGACAGGCTGAGAGAGTTGGGGTTGTTCAGCCTGGAGAAAAGGCGGCTCCAGGGAGATCTAATTGCGGCTTTCCGGTACCTGAAGGGGGCCTACAGGAAAGATGGGACGGGACCGGTTACAATGGCATGTAGTGATAGGACAAGGGGTAATGGCTTTAAACTAAAAGAGGGTCCATTTAGATTAGATGTTAGGAAGAAATTCTTTCCTGCAAGGGTGGTGAGGCACTGGAACAGGTTGCCCAGAGAGGTTGTGGATGCCCTGACCCTGGAAGTGTTCAAGACCAGGTTGGATGAGGCTTTGGGCAACCTGGTCTAGAGGAGGGTGTCCCTGCCCATGGCAGGGGGGGGTTGGAACTAGATGAGCTTAAGGTCCCTTCCAACCCAAACCATTCTATGATTCTATGATTCTATGATAATAGTCAACATTATGAACTACAATAATTTATGTAATTTATCCATGAACTGGATTCAGTGTATCATGAAGGTTGTCAGAGTACTTGTTTTATGTCTATGTGCTATTGAATGCAACAGGAACTGCTGGAAGAGGGTTGGGGATCCAACATGTCATCTCCAAAGACGCAAACACTAGTTTATGCTTGAAAGGGTAGTAAGCAAAGCTGGAGAGCTACATCATGCTTTTTTGACGCTAGTAAAATAGCATGACACGTATTGCTTAGTTGAAAACCTAGATTTTGAAAGATTGCTGAATACTTAGAAAATCTCTTTTATGAGATGGAGGTATAGACAGCTGCTGAGGAGTTTTACAGGGACATCTTGCAGAGAGATCTGGGGCCCTCTCTAGGGAGTGATAAGACTCCAGAAAAAGGCAGACATGCATGTAGACTGTACTGATACATTGTTACATATCACTTTTCTCTCTCATGTTTTTGTTTTTTAATAACTCTGGTTTAGAAAGTCAGTTTGGTTTCCTGACTGCCATTGTCACAGCACCTAAAACCACAGATGCTGAAGGTAAGTCAGTCTACTGAGGCAGTCACACGTCATGAGAAAGGGGTACAAGCCATGTCCTTGGCTGATGCCATCTCAAGAGAGCAGATGTAGGTTAAGGTCTGAGCAGATGCAGCTGGAAGGCAGGAAGGATAAGAGCTGCAGTTAGCCCAGGAGCTGTGACCAAGGCTCTCTTAATCATAGCCTCAAGTTACTAGCCGAACAGCTTGTGGTATGAGCTGCTGGTGCCTCATGCGAGGAAATGGTTTTGTTAAAAATGGTGAGTTTGAACGGGTAGCCAAAGACTCCATAACATAGTTTCCAAAAGAGCTGATCTGAGAGCAAGAGAGAGAAGGTTTCATTATCAAAATTGTTGTGTGTGGTTTCCATCTCTCTCTTTTAGGTATCTGTCATCATTTATTGGTTAAGACTTAATACCTAAAAGAGAGTATAACTCAGCATTCATTGCCAGAGCTCCAGAAGCAAACATTACTGCTATTTTTTTAACCACAGACAGCAAATCTTTCAGAACACTTTCCCCAGCAGCCTGACCCCTACTCTCCTCTGCCCAGCATCCCTCTTCTTCAGCGGGGCAGCTGAAGTGGCTCGTAGCCTAACACTGAGCCAGACCTCCTTGTCCCCTGCAGCAGCGAGCATGGCACAGGGGATCATGGCCACGCTGGAATCTCTTCGTGAGGAAAACACAGGCCAGAGAGCTTTGACAGCACCCCGGGGAAGGCAGGCTCACCCCGTGGCACCGTAATGAGGCCAGCAGGTCTCCATCAGTGCACTTTCTCCCCCCTTGTATGCATAAGATAACAGTGAACTTCTTAACCTCAAAGTTTATCAACCATTCAGCAAGCTTAAAGGTATTACCACAATACATCCTTCAAATCAGAATGAGCAGTGTAATCCAAGTTACCTGTCATGTATGAATCAATGAAACAATTTCATTGGCAACCAAGCACTTTATTTCTGTTTCATGGATTGGAAGCAAGTCCCTCTTGATTGAGAGGCATGAGACAGTGAAGTCATATATGTCAATCAATCTCCCAGCAAAATCCTCTGTGAAATGTGAATTCTGGTGCCTTGCTACACAGAGTTTCCATCTTCTGAACCATCAAAGGTACAAATCGTGATGGGAAGCCTCCCATGATAAGCCAGGCCAGGAGCAACACCTCAACCCATGGAAACTTAAAACAGAGCAAGAGTGATTTTAAAAATACACCTCTAAAGATCGCAGGTTTTTCCCCATTGTGCAAAGGCTCTAATGTATTTTAATGAGACAGCTACACAGACACTTTAGTCCAACAACAGTTTGAATTGCATGGTAAGGCTGTAGGCAATCAGAATTTTATTTCTAGGTCTGTGCAACCAGACCAGTGGTAAGGAACTTAACTGCAGCTTGATTTTAAACAGTCCCCAGTGCCCTCTGACTGCAAAATGAGCTAAAGACAAGTCCCCTCACAGTTTCTGCTATCGTGCAAGTTCAAACCATGTGGTCAAGAGTTATGGAGACTCAGCTGGATTTTAGTATCACACATGGTTTGCTTCCAGCAAGTTAAAGAGGAATTCTTAGCACCCAAAACTGCTAGTATCTGACCAAAAAAGCATCAAAGCAACACAGAGACAACTAGAATCAATGGCTGCTTTCCCAAATATAGCCCTTTATCTCTCAGCAGCTTAAGATCATCATACTGATATGGAATAAAAATCTCGCTCTGCCTTCTGGGATGTTGAATGGCAAATCATTTAGGTGGTCAGTTGTGCAGATTCTATAATGACGAATGCAATAATTGCCCATACCCAGTTAGTGTTAGTATTGTACTGCCTCTCATTTCGGTTCCAGAAATTCTGACACTTTATCTTAATTTAGACTGGTCTTTTTTTTGCCACTTTACTACTTTTATTATTTATGTCAAGTGGATGCTGTACTCTCTCCCCACAATACAGACAATTAGTACAGTGCTATATATGTTGCATTTAATTGAATTCCATATACCTCTAACAAGGCTGCTGATCTAATCCCAGTGCAGTAACCTCCTTGATAGGAAATATCACTGGAAGAATGTTTTCTGCCTGAGAGCTGTTCGTATGTATGAGCTGCTGCAACCAATTAAAACATTAAGAAACCTACAGTTGAATAAATATCAGTGAAAATATAAGAAGAATGGAGTGGTAGTTTTTAGCCAGTTTTATGGAAAGTCAATAGGTATCCAGAGGTCCAATTACAGGAAATGTTTTTGCAGCATGAAATAAAATTATAAGAAATAGAGAAATAAATGAGAATGTTATAGGCACCTAGCATGCTTTTGGTCCTGGCATAATGAATTAATTAAGAAGAATCAGTATTAAAGATGAAATTCTGCTGTGAGTTGCACCTCTTTAAAGCTGGCATAATTTCATAGACTTCACAGAAATCACACTGGATATAAAAGTGAGAAACATGCAGAATTCTCACACTGACAAGCCAAAATTTATCATCCCTTTTGAACTGCGGTCCACCTCCCCCTGCCTATTTAGTGCAGTTCAGGGGCCAGTTCAGAAGCCAATGTCCTCAGTTAATAGGGAGCAACAAAATAAAGGGCAGCATTTTATTCCCACTCAGTTACTTTGGGGTGTCTTAGTAATAAGGCAGCTTCTTTCTTTAGCTGTGTGTTTCAAAAAGAGTGGGGAGGAAGTCTGCTGTTCCTCCCCTAGATTCATTTCAGGCCATATAGTCTCCTTGGCTTTATGCTTCTGCACTTTCCTCTGTTTTCTTGCACACAACCTGCCGGGAAGCCCCATCTGCAGCACGCATGGGATGGCAGTGTCACCCTGCCCCATCTACCTGCTGTTTGCCTCATCAGCACCTGCAAGCACTGTTTGCTGTTTAGTTTCCAAACTGTGCACCTCTAGTGTTGCCAAGTGTGCTTGGTAAAACCTACTGAGCCATTCATTTAAATACTTGTTAAACAGGAAACTGCTGCTGGAAAGTTGAGTGCTGTTTTATATTTAAACAACTAGTGGGAACAGGCATGAGTGTCATTTTGCGATGTAGTGGAAAATTTGAATGACTTGCATTATCCTACATGTATCCCCTTGAAAACAAACATGAAAGACTGTTAAGGACCCAGCTTAAATCTGTAGGCTTTTGCATTGGTAGCAGCAGTGAAAGGGTTAACTTGCACAGTTCTTTCACTGCAAATGTAGGCGTTAAGGAAAAGCAATGCACACAATGGTGCAGCATTGGTGTTTCCCTTGTGATTGAAGAAAAGTAGTTATTAAGGTCAACCATGCTTATTTTTGGCTGATGTGGAGCCCTTTTCAGCCTGAACACTCCTAAGGAGTGTACTTAAGGTCAAGAAAGTTGCATATTTTGTGAGTGAAGTAAACAAGGGAAGCAAGCAGTGTTGGTGTGTTGAGTACCTCCTTATATTAGCTGTGGAATATTAAGGCTTAAGATTTCGATTTAGCCTCTGTCTCCTGCTAAGTTGGGCATCAGTCTTGTCAGGCATGACGGCAGGTCATCTGTAACTGTGGTGTTTCCAGAAAGTTCGAGGCATCCAGAGCGATGCCAGGTTACAGAGGCGTGGGAAGCTCAGAGATGCAGCCAAGGTGCACGTGGGTCAGGGTCATTTGGGCCTTCAGATGTTCTGGGAGGGTGTTGCTTCACACCTGTGTTTTTTGCCAGCTCTTTCTGTTCTGCAGGAGGTTTTTGACTCCTCTGGTCTCTTTCTTTATGTTTTGATAGGCTGTCTGTCTGTAGAAAGTGCATGAACTCTTGGAAGAAAGCAGACCTTTTGCTCCTCTGTCATCCAGTGATGGTGTGATAGCTACCACAGTGACACAGTGTCTATTTTACCCACTGTAGGCTTACTCCTCGACAGTGATGGTCATGGTAGTTTACATAGCTGACAGCACTGCCATACTTTACAGCATAGCCAGGAGAGCTTTCCTGAGAATGCATTTGGAGACGTGCATTAGGCTATCACAGAGACACGTATTAAGGTGAAAGCGGGAGAGCGCCTTACATTTTTCCCGAGTGACTCAAATGGTTAGCACCTCTAGTCAGCTTCCCAGATATATCACAATATTTTTCTAGTCATCATCACACTTCACTCTTCATGCTCTTCTATTTGCCTCTCTCACTTCACGTTGACAAGTGCCATGTAAACTATCTTACTATTAATAGAAAAAAGATATTATAGTTATGTATTTATAATGCGTATATTATATAATTTGTACAATCAGCATTTGAATTCTTATTTATAATTTATGCTCCACAAATTAAGATGGTTATTGATGGTCCAATGCCAAGAAAATACTTTTAATTCTAATAATTTTCTCATTACTTTTTCTAATCATTTTCCTTTTGTGCTTAGGTATGCACTGGCATTACAATATTTTGGAAGGTTGCCCTTTTTCTTCAGTCTTAAAAGTCCTCTTCATTTAATGTATTCTTGTATGCTGGTGTCTTAGACTGAGCTCAGAAATGCATTGCAAACTACAGGCTGAGTTATTTCTTCTGTGAATGCTTTAAAGGACAAAAAAATGTTTTTCTGGTCTTGAAAATCTGGCCTGAAAAGCATGCAGAATGGTTCTCCGTGCAGTGGGTAAGATGTTGCAAAAGCTCGTCTGCAGCCAGGTAGCGTCTGCAGCTGTTGGCGGCGTGCTTCCTCCCGGCAGCCCGAGCAAGCACTGATCCCACCCTGATCCCAAGATAGGCAGGTGAGGTAATGCAGCTGTGTTTCATGACTGTGACCCAAGAGGGTGGTGGCTTTTTGGGGTTTTTTTTGTAAGTTTTTGCCAAAAGAGAAAGTCAGAATTAGCGCGTGCAAAACACATCTAAACAATGGAACACATACAAATTAGAGTACCCACCCACAACGCCTAATACATAACCAGTGAGTCACGCCTGGAGCCCAGTGTGAGAAATCTGTGTAGGTGGGTTTTAGTTAGTTTTCTTTTTGATTGCAGTTGCGCTTCTCTCTAGCTAATAATTATTGCACTCTGAACTAATAAACATAAGGATCTGAGCATTCCATCACGTCCAAATGGTAAATATTTCATTTGTTAGACTTAAAATTTGATCCCTGTGGAAATGCAAATTAATTATGTCTTAGGACCCTAAACCCCTTGCTGCACATTTGAGTTCAGAGATTAAAAGTGAGATACTAAACCACTGGGATGAACCCAGTTTGAGGTAGTAGTGACCAAAACAGTCACTATTAGCAAGTTATTCAATCACCTATGCAAAATGTGAAACGAAATGAACAGCGATAGCCTCCTGTGGATAAAAGGACACATCACAAACATCACCGGCAGTACTGGCTTCTTTGTTATTAGGCTCAGCAAAGATGCCAAAGGTTTCAAAGGTGTGGAGCCTGAGCTGCCTTCTCACGCCCAGCGATGGTCCCTCCAGGTCAGGGCTGGGGCTCACTGGCAGGGCAGCACCGGGAAGTGCGGGATGCCGCTCCCTCCTCTCTGATCGGCCTCTGATAAACAGGGAGAAGCCCGGTCCTCAGAGACATACACTTGGCACTTTTCCTGAGTGCTGCACTTAGGAAATCAGAATAATGCAAGAGCACATAGAAGCCTACACTGTTTGTAAATGCAATTTGACTTTTAGTGATTTCATTTTAATTATTCTCAGAAACAGATTTTTCTAAGCTCCACAATAATGTATATTTTTACATTATTTAAAACAAGTGAGTTTTCTAACCAGCCTCTGAGGGCCTCAAAAAGTTCCTGTGTTGTAATTGCGTCTCAGTATCTTAATGCCACAGACATCTGAGGTTTTCCAAAACATCTAAGCAGACACTGGTTGTAATTTAGTAGCCATGAGTATTGTTTGACGTCATTGTTGCAGCAGAAGTTGTAAGAAAGCAATGTAATTCTAAGGTGAGATTATTTTTTTTAAGTGCTCATTGCTTGCCTGACCCTGCCACCTCTACCTATTTTTGTTGCCAGCATCAATGGAAAAGTATTTACAACTTTTTAGGAGAGTGAGGCACTTTTGAAAATCCTGTCCTTAATTTACTGCTTCTGTAGTGCTTCTACGTCCTTTCTTCTTTACTTCTAATATTTCCACACCCATTCCCTCCATCTCTGCTCTGGTATCATCCTTGCCTTTGATCTTTATGTCTCCTCTTTTTTCTTACTGTCTCTCAGGGTATTCTCCCAGGGTTGTTTTCCTATTGCACTCATTATTGTCCATAGACAACAAGGTGACTCATTGCGACCCACCCTCATGTTGTGACAAGCCACAAAAATCAATACTTCCATGCCTTGGTTGGACCCTCCTTATTTTCACATCCTCACTTAACCTTACATTTCTGATCTTATTTAATTGTTCCTCTGACCATTAACAAAGTCATAAAAAGCAAGGCATAACAAAGAAGATTTATTTCTAAAGTAATTCTAAAAGTACAGTTGCTTTTTCAACCATCACTTATTCCAGGAAACTTCAGTGAATGGATAAACTGGATCATGTCTACAGTTGAAGCAATTCAATGAGATCAGGCTAAGTTCAGTGTTTTCTGACCTATGGAAATGCTCATGCAAGATACACAAGACAGTGTTTAGGACCCCTGCAGTTCATGTTTAAGGTCTTGGTGAGCACAGCCCAGCTTATCTGCTGGTATGGCAAATGCTGAATGGTATGAGTCACTTAGACCCCTGACACACTGCAAAAATGCACATTAGAAGGAAACCTTTATTCAGTCTCTTGGATTCATGCAGCTTTCCTTTCTTCCATCCTGAATAGGAACACAGCCAGGGCTGACTAGTGTTTCCACGCAGAGTGTCCTTAAGTCATGGTGCAGACTCAGCAGTTTTGGAATGGACTGTAAATTATCCTCTACTACCCAGCCCAAAGCAGACACCACAGCAAGGAACTTGGACGCTGGGACTTTTAGTTCCCAATGAGATTTTGGTATTCCAGAAGGATTAAAATTCTTCCAAAGTGGATGTCTTGCATAGCCATAGCTCTGTGCATCCTCAAACATATTTTACAGAGCATATGAGTTCAATGGAAATCTGATAACTCATTACAAGCTATGGAAGCTCCCTTTCATTTGGAGACCTTTCACAGCCAGTCTAAACCACTTTCTTCAAATAGCAAACACATTATCTTCCCTCATTCCACTCTAAGTGTTGTATGTTTTTCAGTCTTTTCTTGGAGAGAAGTGTCACTTGAAGGAAGATAAACACTTGGCAGCTTTCTGTCAAGCCATGATAGACAGCACTTCTGTGCATGCATGCAGCTTGTTTATTCATGACCTGCTATGCTCTGCACATTCAGAGCTTTGTCTCTCGTAAAAGTAGAAAATAACATCTCTGTTGTACTGAAAACTTTTAATTATTTTTTTTTTACTATTATTTGTTTGGAGAGGAGAAAATGCTAGTGCTGCCTGGAAATCAGAAAAATGTAGAACAGAAAACCTCATATGACCACATATGCCAGATGCAGTCCACAAGTAGCTCCATTATTATTCGTTGTCCTCTCAGTAACCTCTCCCTCTTGTGCATAGAGGAGTGCTTGCAGGCACCTGCTTCTCTGAGAGCAGCAGGTAATTTAACCTCCCTGGTAGTTATAAGAAGCTCCTCAGCCACTAAGTGGAGACTTACAGTCCCAAGAGTCAATCTCATCTGGAACATAGTTCTCCTTAAAATAAGGTGATAAGTTTAATGGATGGTGTATTAGAAAAAAAAGAAAAAAGTACCTTTTTCCCCACATCCGATGTTTTCCAACTGACCGCAGAACCAAATGGAAGGAAGGAATAGGGCTCAAAGAGATTATGGAGTGCTACCAAACTGTTCTAGTGAAGTGTTTTCCAGATGTGCTGAACAAGACTTTCATTGCCATGAGCTGATTATACAGAGTTCAGCAGGGTGTTAAGGTTCAGATACTACAAATACAGAAGTTAATGGTAGTTTTGCCATTGTTATACAGGGAAACAGACTAGGTCCCATATTTGCAAACCACATTCTGCTTTCAGTCTGCCCAGCAACATTACTGAGCTTTGGAAGTGGTATGTCACCTGAATAATGTTCTGTCTGGGTCCAGTCTGCAGGGATAGAATACCTCCGATGCTGGTGAATGTCACACACGCGAACATCAGTGAGGCCAGAGTCCCATGCCCAGTAGCGTGGGTTTCACTGATGTGGTATAGCTCCTCAAAACACCAGTCAGATAAAAGGAAATAAGCAGCACCAAGTGCCTGTCTGGACTGCAATGTCTGAAAACGAGGTGTGCAAGAAAAGGATCCATGGTTTTGGTAATGTCACTGGATTTTTTCAACCTGCTACCCCTACCTGAGAGCAATTGAACTCCCTAATTTAGTCCTGTTGGAAGAAAACTGGAGTTAGGTCTTAGGGCTTAATATGGCACCTGTGCAGGTCTACCAAAAAACTCAGTGCCCCTTATAATGTCCCTCCAGTTGTTAGCAATCAGGTTCAGATTTGGCTAGTCTTGCGCAGAGGAACCCCTTACTTCTCTGGTCATCTTCTTTTCTGGGTCCAGCCAGGAGATGTTTATTATGAGATGTGGAAAGGGTTGGGATGAGGGAGAGTCTCTGTTCCACATCTCTAGGAAGGCTATGCAGGGCCACTGAGACATCTAGACCTTGTAGGAGGGAAGGATCGACATTTCCTATCTCTAGAACAAGAATGGGAATAAATAAGGAAAAGGCACAAACTGAGGTGGGATCACTCCGTGAAAAGGTTTGGTGTCCATTGTCAGTCAAGTGCAGACTAAGAGAAAAATCCTGTCAGCTTTGTGGTCCCAAATCAACATTTCACATTGGGCTATCTCAGCCAGCCGCGTTTACCCCTGTCGCGCTTCCACTGCATGAGGTAGCCCACCTCAGCTTGTCTGTTGTCTCTTACGACATCTCAGAAATTTTAGAAAATACAGTATTTTCTAGGATTTTTACTGATAAAAATATTTTTCTCTTGTTGCTAATTAACTAAACTTCCTGCTCTCTCTCCTACAACCCAAATTAAAATATGAAACAAATCACAGACACTTCCTTAAAATTTTAACTCATAATTTGCTCTGAGCTACACTTTGTTCTCCACTGGCTACTACAATGTAATTTCTTCTAGACCATGACTGTCAGGTGGTGGTGAAACACCTTGGATAAAACACCATGAAGTTTTTGTTCTCACCTATTTAAAATTTTTTGTTTGTTTACTTGTTTTCATCCCTGCTGCTTTCCAAAATGATTATTCTTCTAAAATGATGGGGAGAAATGACAATTTGGGTAACCACTGAGGACTGGAAGCTTCCTACTTGGACAGAGCTCCCATTCTTCATATTCAGTGGAACTTTATTTAATCATGAAATTTAGGCTCAGGCGTGCAAAGAAATATAAATATGGACTTGATTCTGTAATTAGGGCAAAATTCACATTGGCCTGAGATGAATTTTCACCTACTGAAAAAGCTGTAGAGTTTTATTCTGTGTGTAAAACACATACAACAAACAGCCCTTTCTTCCTCCCATTTAATTAAAACTAACACAGTGGTCTGAGTTCCTTTTATCTGCCCATTCCTTCACTGGAATTCAGATTTTTATATGTATTTTTAATAGAAATACTTTAGACCACCCTAGATAGACTTCCAATATTTTACTGATCCTATAAGAAGTATCTATCTCAGGGATGTTTGTGTTGTTACAACTATAATCAGATAAAGCAGCACTGGGTGGTGCCCTGTTTGGTGTCCATGCAGCAAGTGATGTGTGATTTATTACTAGCGAGACAAGTACAAGAGGAGATCTTCATCCCAAGGAGTCTCAGGCTATGGGCTCTGTCACACATTTTACTCACTGCCGCTCCCATGTGCTAGAGGGGTGTGCAACCTCAAGCGCTGGAGGCATTTTGCTTGCACAATGATGAGGTGACCAAAGTGCCCCAGGAATGTGGAACAGAGAGTTTCTTCCTGCCACAGCCCTGCTCAGAGTGTTTTTCTCTCAAAAATTGGTAACCAACACTTCATGATTTGTGACTGCATGCAAGGACGAGCATGGAAGTGGCCTTTCTGTGCTATATTATTTCCTTCTGTGCACCATATAAGAGAATTCAGTCCATCCCCACATTAGATAAAGTGGGCTTATTAAAATTCCTGTTAACATTTATGGTAAACTTCCTACTGATTTTAATGGGATGTGGATCAAGCATGGGAGGCACAAGGATCTGGAACCAGCAGTAATGTGATCATACATTTTTAGTTTGTGTTTGCGTGCATGCATGTGAATACGAGCCAGCAGAGAGGATTGTTAGTGGCAGCAGATTAACTCAAGCTTTACTGACAGATGAAATACGGAAGTAGAATTCTGTGGCGATAAGTGTTACTGAAAGCTCTAAGACAGGCAGAATGAAAGAAAACACAAATGTAGAAAAACATACTGAATGTGTGTTAAGAACAACCACAGAGTGCTGGAGACCACAGCTGACCCAAAGCTGAGGAGCAAAAAAACACAGAGGCATGGACAAACGGCATAAATCACTCTGACAGACCTATCATTAGATCTGTAGGAAAGACCACCTAGAAGGCCCGAGGGAGGGAGTCACCAAGCTTGTGTCTTCTGCTGGAAAGCATTATGGCTGGAGATACGCTGCTTGCTGTAGAGCTGCAGCTATTTTGAACACTAATAATAGTGTTTCTTTCCAGTTAGTATAAAGCAGGAATTGTTTCCCATGTGATAGTAGAACTATTTAATTTACTAGACTGGCCTGTCATAACCCAAGAGCAAAGAGTTATGAGGTCATTTCATTATCACTTCAGTATTAAACTATCTTGATGAGCCAGTAAAAAATTATTAGATGTGTTTTCTCACAGCTTGAAAACATCACGTCTATTTTCTTTTCAAGGAGTTGTTATGACCTCCAGTACAGATAAGAATTTTCCCTGATGGGGATAAAACAACTTTGTTAAATCATGTATCTCAGCAGCATTTAAACAGGGCATTTTGGCAGAGAGAGAGAGAAAGAGATTCTGCCTTTTCTCCTAGTGGCAAAGAGTGTATCTGACAAAAATGTAATCTTCTTTTCCTTTCTGTGTTTCCAAAAGATGTCTATTGTCAGCTCAGTTTGTTCATTTACTTATTTCACTGGGAGGAGGAATCATTTATTAAAAAGTTCACTTGGGAAAATTAAACCTATTGTAACTTGTTTACAAATGGTCTATTGACAACTGGCCGTGCTTAAATTTCATGAATCATCCTAATACGCCATGGATGAGATACTAGAGTGTGCGAGGAGACCATCAAACACGGGCTACCGTTGGTCTTTCTTCTTGAGGTGGTTGATAAACCTTGTGTTGCTTTCTCATGATTCTTGAAGGTGGATTAAGCCTGCTTATGGACATCTTGCCTCTCTCTAAAGAAGAGAAAAAAATGCAAAATGCAACCAAGGGAGTGTCAAACTGAATGTTAATTTGATGCTTGAAAATTTTAATGACATTCCTTGTTCATGGTCATTCCTGATGCCTGGCAATAAAGTACTCCAGGCTGGGCTCTATACAGTTGAGCTGAGTGACCCTGAACGTGGGTGCACAGCAAAGGCTGAGGCAGAGATGAGTGTTCCCAGCATCCTCATGTGTGCATTACTCAGCAATGGCTTGTTCTAGAGTCTCATACAAATTATGACCTGAAAGAAAGGGTAAGGGGATGTATGCTGACTTTCTGAAGCATCAGACTATCAGTTTCATGGCTGGTTTTTCACTGTACTAACTTCTCCATTTCCAGACTCAAAAAGGAAGTGCATGTGACATATGCATCTAGCAGTTTTGTCTAGCAGTACTAAGTATAACGAGATTTTAAGGACAGTGTTTTATAACACGGAGATACTACTTTTATATTTCTTTCAACGCAAGTATTGTGTATCTCCATTCAAGACCAAACATAAACTTCCCAGTTGGTGCTGAGCCCTGTGCTGCTGCAGTTCAAGTGCTAATGCTGTCATACCTAGCTAATTTAAAGCTAGCTCAGGTGTTGCTGTGCTACACCAGACGTCCACAGAGAGGTTAAGTGACTGCCAGTTTTTCATGCAGGAATAAAACTGCATCCTGCAGTCTATAACAATCCATTTAACATTAGTACTGCTTTTGCCACTGGCTTCTGCTAAAACCGGTACAACTGGATTAGATGAAAAAATCTTGTCAATAGGCTAAGAAAGGAACAATAGGCACTCTGAAGAGTTGACTAAAACAATTTCCAGTTTAAAAAGACAAATCAATATGTGAAGTAACTTCTGGTTTTGTCCCTCAGTGCTTAGTATAATGTTGGAGAAAAATGGGCAAGATACACTAGCTAGGAGGCTGTAATACCACAAAAGAGAGAAGGAGGTTTAGGCCTGGCGATCAGTGGACCAGGATGTTTTTTCTTCATCTCTGGCACTGATCTATTGTGTAACGCTAAACACGTCGCTTCTCTGAGCCATCTGCTTGAAAAAAGAATTAATAAAAGCCTCATTTCAGACATATAGAAATACATTAAAAGGAGCTCTATAGACAACAATGATAATTTCTGTAAAGTATTTTAAAATTGCTATCCAGTTTGCTGCTGTGCAAGCTTAGTTGTGTCTGTCTGAAGCACTGAAAAGCACCATTTCTGTTTGATCAAAGGTGAAAATGCTTTCTCATTATGCCAGTCCTTGAATTTAATCAGGAGTTATTTTTTCCCATTTCGTATTAGTATTCCTTTAAAGTAAATGGCAGGTTTTGTTTGTTCCGTGGTTTGTATCCATCCCTCTTTGTCAAAGCAACAGTCTGAACTGGAGAAGGACTGCTCTGACTTGAGCAACCTATAATGCTTTTCCATAGCACGTGATTCCTTGAATCAGAGGAAACCCTCCTGCTGTTCCATGAGACTTGTACCTAAAGTCATAGTCTGCACATGATAAATCCCCTGTCATATGGATGACGGTTCCGTTTTTCCTCCGAGTTTCACAGATACTGGAAAAATAGGATTTACCTGTTTGGCATGTTTGAGGGCAATAGGATCTCCATGTCTGCCCCACACCATCTGCAGCAATCCTCAGGGTTGAACGCACCTGACCTGTGCAGCAATAGTACCTCACCATTGACATCAGGCCTGTATCTGTCCAGAAAAGAGCTCCTTGGACACAAAGGTGAATCGCTTCTCATTGTAATAGCTACCACTCATAATCCCTTTAATTAATTCATCAGTCCAAGATGGTCTTTGGCAGTTGCAAATGGTAGTGTGGTGCCTGGGCTGTAACTTTGGAGCAAAGGAGGAGAGAGTGGTATTAAGAACTGAGTGCCCATCAGTTTTAATAGCAGGGCAGCGGTTAAATCACCAATTTTTCAAAAATTCACTTCAGAGAGCAGTCGTTGTAGGGGTTTTGTACCCCAGAGAATATCTGTAGCCAGCCACCACTTCCTACCTGTATAAATTAAGCTGAAACTATCCACAGTTGTGAAACTGTGTGTTAGTGTCAACAGGTAAAAGGAAAAAAAAACAGAAAGGAAAACAAGATCTGGCCCAGGGACTCCACTTCTGGCTGCAGGGGCCATCTGAGCTGCCAGCCACAGAGCAGCTTGGACAAACTGAATTCAGCATGTGCTCCTCACCGCTTCACCTGCACTCAGCCATCACGTTCCTCTTCTGCTGGACCACCTCTAACATCCCAGATCTCAAAACAGCACCAAACAGCGAGCTCTTCTTTCCTTCAATCAGTCTGCTACAAGAAATGTCATTCTTTTAACCACATTCAAAATTTTCCTTCTCAAAATAATAGTGACGTGAGATTTGGGCTGGACAGCATTGAAACTGGGAGGAGAATGACAAAGATAAGACCTGCCATCCAGAAACAAATACTAGACAATGAAAACTATCTCTAGCAAGTACCTAGCAAAGCTCCTCTTTCCCTATAAACATAAAGCATTTTATTCAATCTGTGGACTAGACTTCAATATCACAGAGAGAAAAAAAATCTCTTTTTCCTCTTTTGCTCTCAGAGGGAAAGTTTTGTGGCACGTATGCCAGCTTTCCTTACTGGATGTTCGACACACCACATTAACCCTACAGCTCGATTTTCAGCTCCAGGAAGCCACAGGGACACATAGTGATGTGGCGTTTGGGCGTAGTGGGCTCTCCTGCCTAAATTATTTGTGGTTCCAGCATTCCGGAACTGCATGGGCTTTCCCAAGCTCCTGCTGGGAGCCCTTACACCATCCCTTCCCGGATCTGCACTCACCGCTTCTGTTTGCTTCCCGCACCCACAACCTTCTGTCATTTATATACCTTGTCGGGCTGGCAGCTGAAAGTGTTTATTGCTGATGTTTATCTTTGTGTACTGATTGTTGTTCTCTCCTCATGTAATTTTATTGTTTTTCTATCCTTAACGCCTGTTATTTGTTGGCAAAGGAAAGCTACTGCAAGAGCAACAAGAAGCACTCTCGCACAGAGAAGCGCGGAATGAAAAGAGGGGTTGGACGGAGCCCCTTGTTTGCATTCAGCGGACAGTGCCTTGCACTCATTGGAACGCGGCATTTTTCCCCTTGCTCTTTTCCCCAAGCACACCTCGGCTGGGAGCGGGGCGCAGACGCGGCGGCGGCTCCAGGCTGCGGGGCGAGCGGGGCCCCTGGCGGCGGCGGCGGCACTCGGCGGGAGCGTGGCGGCCGGCAGCCCTAACGGCCCCAGCGCTCCCAGTGCGTGCCATTGAGTTAATGCTTTGACTTGTGGCTTTGGTCTCTGCTTACTTGCACGCATAAGAATGGCTCAGTTTCAGAAAGCAACTCCCGACAATTTTTTCATGAGGTCTCACCTCCAGAAAGTCATCGATGCCGAAAAGGAGCGAAACGGAGGGCAAGGGACAGAATGGGAAAATGTACTGCCACGCAGTTGACACTGGTGTTTCTGATAAGGAACGACAGACACAAAACCTTATTGTGGATTTTCATTTGAACAGCCTTTAAACAGCCATGGGGTGCAATGTTTCAACCTTGTGAATCTTCCTTGAAGTTTAGATGCAGTTGGTTTAAGACCATCTTTGATGTCTAAAGCCTCACTGATGTTTTGTTCAAAATTTTTGGTTTAATCTCATCACTGCTGATCACTCCAGCCATAACCAGTAAATCCTGTCAGCATATATATAGGCTTAACTAACTACAAACACACTGACCGACAGTTTGCCGCAAAAGCGTTAGAGTACATTGCAGGTTTGACACATTGGTGGCTCAGAGAGTTTATTGCAGAAGTGGTGGAAGACAGAAAAAGAAAGTTAGAAAAGGGTACTGGAAATTATTATGCAGAGACAGACAGTGTTAAAATACTTTGTTTCCTGTTCATACCATGAGCTTTACCCACTGCCGATGTAAACATTTGGGCATATCCTTAGGCAATGGACAAAAAGGGGTGGAAATCAGACAGTTTATACCAATGAAGCTGATACATTTCCAGTAAAATTCCTGATCTTGTTGTTCTGTTCACTGGAAAGCAAATTTCAGAACGAGGGGTAACACCACAGCAGAGTGTACTGAACCCTAAAGTTGTCGATAGCAGCTTAGTTGTCTAGAAAAGTCTTGCCTTGGCTTATCCCACAATGTCCTGCTCTAGTTAGGCTTTTTATTTTCTGACATTTTTACTCACCAACTTTATTCTGAACCCCTGATCCAGTCAGATAGTCTTGTAGAGAATGAACCAGAAGCCCTGAAAAAGTCTGTTCCCCCTTAACAATGCATTTAGGTGCAGGATTGACATTGAGCATATTATTAATTTCATGGGTAACAGTACAACCACTTAATAAGAGTTGGCCATGATTCAGCAACGTATCCCTACTCAGCAAAACATTTAAGCATATACTTTAAATTCTATGGACTTCAAAAAGATTTAAGCCTGTACTTAGGAACCTAAACATTTAGATAGTTTTTTTCCTTCTTTTCACAGCAGGAATGACTGACTTAGCTTTTTAGTAATTTAAGACAGAAAAAGGCCATATAGTTCAGCATAGTCCATCCCTATGCAGGCATCCGAGAGATTAAATGGGTAGGTGACACAGAGCTAGGACCTAAATGAACTTACCTTTATTTCACTGTGCTCCGGGGGCGGGAGTCTGAAGCGTCTCTTCCTGAGTCTTCAAGTTATCTCTTCATCATCCAAACACCCCATTTGTCAGAAGGCTTCATGTGTCTCCCAAGACCTTGATATAAGCAGAATTTTATTGTCAAAGCCATTTGAAGTTGAAGAGAAGCCATTTCTCACTTTTTTAATAAATAGAGATACTGTTTATATGAATAAAAGTGAAAAGTACTTTCCCTAGATACTTTTGAAGCTTCCAAAAATAGAGCGAACTCTCAGCCAAAGTTACTGTTGCTGAGCTTCCCCAGGAGAGCACCAGTACATGGTACTGCTGTGTGAAATAGTCTCACTGCCAGTTAAACTGGTGAGAAATCACGTTTTGGTGGTTTTGTAATAAAACAAAATATTTTGTGGCCTGGCCCCTAATTCTTGGCTTATTTCTAAAGAAATAAAGGCTGTTTCCATAGCTACAAAAATAGGGAAACATCTCTGTAAAAAATTAGGCTGCAGTCTAAAACTGAGAAATTTCACAATTTTGCCCATAGTTAAGCAGCAATTCAATCTACAAACAGAGAACCTTGCTCTGTTTGCAGTAAAACTCTGTACTGTTCGAAAGAACGTGTTTTCCTCTTGATCAGATTTGAGATATGTAGGTGGGCAGTTTTCATATGAGTTACTGCAGAAGCATGCCCCATCACAGGACCTAATCCTGCAAGGTGCAGAGTGCTCTCAGTTCCCAATGGTGTTAAGAGGAGGAGAGATCACACAGCACCTAAATTTTTTTTGCATTTTTTCACTTTTTTTATTCTTTTGGTTTGTATTAGGAAGAGCTGGATTTTGGACTTGCTTCTGCACTCCTTACCTACCTGAATCATCCCATAGGGCAAGCAGATAACAGAGTAAAAGCTGTGGTAATGGATCTTTTACTTTTAACATACCAATAACTGTGAATAGAAGAGCCATGTGGACAAACACTAAGGGCCAGAGGATGCAGTCAGTGATACTTGCTTATTATTTTCTGTAATGGAGAGACTATTTACAAGCTAAGCAGTCTTTAAGGCTGGGTATGTATAATGTGGAAAAATATTAAGTAGATCAATATAGTAAAGTAGAAGGAGTTCTGCCAGGTACCAGTATCACTGCCATCAATTTGTTTTGAATGATGTAACTACTAATAGTAGTTAGTCATTGGTAACACTGCCTGTGTATGGCTTTATTTTCAAATATCATACTTATCAGCACTCTCTAAAAATACAGCTTTATGAATGCATGCTCACATTTGAATACATAAATATTTGTTAAGCAGGAATTTTAAAAATTATTAACACATTCTAGTGTTTTAAAGTATGTCTTTAACATAGTGATGTAGACTTCTGTGAATGTGTAAGAAGCACAAAAGTTATCAAATTATAGCACCTTCACAAAGCCTCAGAGCACTGCAAAGAACAGCAGTGGTTCTCCTTTAGAGAGAATCCGTGATTATTGTTTTCGCAGACATGGTGGTCGCTGAGGGCAGAACAAGAACTGCATACTTCTTGAGCCTTCTCAACATACAGCCTGAGATGATGGGAGCCATTTCCTCCAAACCATCCAAAGATCTTAGGAGATAATTTCACACTTCAATTCTGCTTCATAACAAATGGGATTTTGTTATAGCTGCATCGTCATAACTGGGTTCCCATGCATGCTTCCACATGCAGCCGACACTGCACTTCACTTGCCACTGAAGAGAAGCGCTTTTTAGGGAGTAGAAATCTCCATTATTGCTATCAGTTCCTGCCTTGTACAGTGGCCTGAGAATTGCTTTTAATTCTATTGCTACTTCATATTCAGGACTCTCCTTCAGTAATATGCAGTGCATTTTCTATTAGCACTCTGGATGGTAAAATCTAGTATTGTAGTCGGAGTCATTTACACAATTCTTTTACTGCCAACATACAGATGCTTGAATGTTCAGCTGCTTCTAGCACTCAAGAGAAAACACTGTGTTATAACTGGACTTTACGTTAACTAGCTTAGGTCCTGTTTTTCCACAGGCCAGGTTTGGAACAAGCACTCAGCACTTGTCTCTTGTGTCCTGTTGACTTGATACAGACATTTCTCATTGAAGCACAGTAATTAGATTTGCTCTTTAGTACTTCGTAAGGTAAAACAGAGGTTCCGCTTAGATGGATATGTCAATCCTGCAAGTACAGTAAGCCTGCATCTCAGGTGCTACCTACTGCAAGTGTATTTTAATCTATTTCAGATATTGCGGGTTTATTTATAAAGTGTGGTGAAACCAGATACACCTCTATTAAGCTTTGGAATCAGCTCATAAAAGAGAAAAGCTGGTCCATCTCTCAGATCATATTTCTCCAAATTCCTAAGAAAAAAATATGAGCCTAAGCAGCACGTCTGGCAGTTTAGTGCAGTGAATAGCTAAGCTGAGGTGGCTTTGGCAAACTGTGCCCTGCTGGCAGCCCTTGCTATCAGCTGAGCTCCCGCCCAAGTGCCTCCGCTGATGGTCATCTGGTAGCATGCTTTAAGGAGAGAGCCTGCATCCAGAGTTTTAAAGGTCAGCACCAATACCTTGAATCCTGCTGGCAGCCAACGCAGCTCAGAGGGTGCTGGTGTTACATGCTGCCAACTTAAGCTCTGATTAATATGTGACTGCTGCATTCCTGACTTGTTTCAGACTCTGAATGATCTCAAGCAATAGCCTAAAGCAAAGCATATTAAAGGATGCTAATGTTGAGGTGAAAAGACTGTGAAGAAGCATAGTAAGTTCTATTTAGATGGATTTTTTTTCATTCTAGGTGGATCACCAATTGTGGGATGGAAATTAAAATGTGTACACACCTTTTGAACTGCAGCAGGTGTGAGTGATGGCTGTTAATTGCATTGAAGTGATTGATGTTAGACCTTCTGGGGATGAAAACAGTAGCTTTTTGTTGTTCTACAACTGCTATGAGTTTGCTCTGCCTGCCTGCCTACAGTTTCTTCCCCTTCCTTTTCAACATAGAATCAAAGGGATTCTGATTCCTGCTCCGGACAGCTGGTGAATGTTCTGTTTCATCTTTCCCATCTGCAAGATAGATGCACAGAGATTTTGTTTGGGTCTCGATAGCAGTTTGCTGCTATAGTTCCAGACCAGTTAGAATAGATGCTCAGAAAATAATATATTAAGTCCACTCCAATAGACTTGTATGTTGGTCACAGCAGTAGATGAGTTGTGTATAGAAATGTGCATCTTATGTTACATGCAGCTTTTTTGGAACATAATGTCCCACTAATGTTGGCTCAAGTCCCATATTCATCAAAGGCCCCTGACTTTTACAAGATAAATGGGGATTTAAATTCTAGGAAGCAATTTGCTGTGTTGCATGAAAATTAATGAAAATCTTGCTGCTTCAACAGTGGTAGACAGAATGGTGGAAAAATATGTAGCTCTGGGACTAATTAATAAACCAAGGGATTTTAATGCATTGCATAGAACTGAGCCAGAGATTAATTTGGCCCACATTACACATACTTCGTGTAATGAAGGATATTAAGCTCCCTCATAATACAGTGTTGTAGGATTCCTACACGTTCAATACAGGGCTGCACCAGTTTCCAGTTGCTCAAAATTGTGCCTTTTGCAGAGATGGTGGCAAAGGTATGGTGTGTCACTTTTGCTTTGTATTGAATTTTGTCTCTGGTTTTATTTTCCTCTATAACATAACACTTTATGGCCAGAATCTTCTATCCTTTCTAATGATAAGCAATATCTTGCCTTATTGCTTTCAACAGAGCACCACACACGGGTGTCACTTCAAGACTGTATAGGTGACAGAATCTAGTCCTTAAACAGGAACTCCAGTTAATCACAACTTAAATGTTTGTAGAAAAATCTGCAAAATGCCAAGTCTTTGCCAAGGCTCTTTGCCTTGCTAGAAGTGAGCTGGTAGGAAAGAAACATGCTTGTTCACTCTAGAGACCTGCTCCCCAGTGGCAATACACCCTAGTCAGGCTGGAAGAAAAGGAGAAGAACAGAGGCAGAAGAGGCAAAATTCAGTTTTCACAAAAGCAAAAGATGATGCCAAAAATTAAGTACAGCAATATAGCTGTTGCATGGCATTAGGTAAGATCTTTTGGTTATGTCTGTACTCACGAACTATGGGCCAAGGTGTACTGTGCGCAGTTGGACCTGGGCCAACTAACACTCTCCCAGACAATTTGTAGGCATGGTTTTGGGTATAAATACAGACTAGGAATCATTCCCAGTAGGTAATTTGAAAGCCACCCTGTTTTGGCTGAAGTCTTTCACCATCTGTATGGACACAAAATATGTTGTGCCAGTCATTTCAGTGTCAGGAAATGGGCAATGGCCCATTTTATTATCATTTTCTATTAATATAGAATTATCGTACAGTAGTTATTCTATGTCTATACTAACAAGATGATTAGTATAGACATAGCCTCAGAGATCAGGCTGCCTCACTTCATTCATTCTGTAATATAAAGATAATAATGTTTGTCTACTCACCTGCCTAAAAAGGATGCTGTAAGAATTTATGCTCCATTAATAGTAAACATTGAAGATTTGGGGACAGGAGGACAGAACATAGATTAAATAGACCATATTACTTTTCATCTAACTTTGGCATTGCTTATAAGTATGCTAACAGCAGCATTTGCTGCCTAGCACCCAGTAATTTTTATTTTCTGATACTGGGTGAAGGGGAAGAGCCCTGGTTGAACCTCTAAATGAGAAGTAATTCATTTAAGAATTAGCCTTTTTACTCTGCTGGACAACTGCTACAAAACTGACTGTCTCCAAAGCAAGGACGTGGTATAGTGAGTTTGCCTTTACGAAGGGTCTAACATGTATGCCATGGGCAGAAGGACAAGCACATACATATCCCAATATACTGTAAGACTTGCTCATTTAAATGTCACATAACAAATATTAGCTATACAAAATAACAAGTTGGCTATCAACTGTCCCTGGGGTTGACATTCTCCAAGACCTTATGAAATCAAGTTGGCAGGGTATGAAAGATACGTTGTTGCTCCCACACGTCTCATGCAAAACTTCAGGAAATTGCATTCATGTTTCTTACACCAACACTCACAAATGAGATTCACTTTTTCAGTGCAAGGACACTCAGAAAGACATATTAAAGAACTGCTATCCTCATCCACTCTGAGATTTCACAGTATTAAGTATTGTCTGGAACAGTGAAACCAAGAATATTGGAAAAACAAAAGGAATAAGAGAGGGTAATTCATCCACTGAAGATGAGAGCAACAGAAGAGGAGCGAGGCAGCAGGTCAGTCTGTGCAGACAGGCCCAGGAGAAAAGCCCTGGTGTTGCCCTGTGTCAGATGAGCACAGGGCCCCTCCAGGAAAAAGAAGGCAGGAGGAGCTTAACAGGAGCATGGTGTGTGCCCATGCCTTGTGTGGACACTGGGGGAGAAAATATGAGATGTTAACGCTCTGGAAAAGGCATCTCAATTTCCTAGTATTGTTCGAGTGCTTAAAT
This sequence comes from Balearica regulorum gibbericeps, assembly GCF_011004875.1. Lineage (NCBI taxonomy): Eukaryota > Metazoa > Chordata > Aves > Gruiformes > Gruidae > Balearica > Balearica regulorum. The sequence goes on from NC_046185.1 coordinate 104,427,623, forward strand.
GTGCTGTGGGCTTTGCATTGGGTTTTGTTTTTTGTTTTTTTTTATTTGCAGCATCCTATATCTGACTCTACTAGGGCTTAAAGGAAGAACAAGTTGAACATTTGTCCTTCCCCACCCCCACAGATATCACAGATAGTGAGAGGAAGAGTCCTTCGTGCAGAGGAGATTATATAGAGAAGAGACAGACAGTCTGTTGTGTCCCTTCTTTCATCAGTTCAGGGAATTAATGCTTTCATTAATTCAGCAATGATAATTTAACAAATCTGATGCGGCCTTGCTTATGTTTTCATTTTGTTCTTTTAATCTAACCTCTTCAGGAAACTTTGATGGTCTAGTTGTGTACATTTCATCACTGGAAAGCACTGTCTGGAAATTATTTATGGTATGATCTTGCTCAGCCTTGGTGGTTTTTTCTTTTGCACTGAAGCAGACACAGAGTCCTTATATTGCCAATGATCATTCTCAGATAAGGAGCAGTAACAAACCAGTGAAGCGGGGAGGAGAGATTAACTTAAACTGCACCAGCTTAGCTGGTGATGCGCATACACTTACACTGCATGAAAAAAGGGGATTTTGCCATGTGAAACTCGGTTAGCATATACCCAATGGAAATCTGTCCCAGTCCAAGGACTACATATACATGTGAGAAGTTTAGGTCTGGAAATGTGCTTTCATGTTGAGGTGCGGACAACTGGCAGAGGTAGCTGTGGAGTGTGACCTGTTCCTCTGCCGATGCTTGGAGATCTCTACACACTAGAGATCAAGTCCTAGCAGTCTAAATGGTACTCAAGTTCAACTTCAGTGATGAGGTCTAACACAGAGCATAGGTGAAATCTGTGGCTTAGAGGCCACATGAGATAATGATAATTGTTCCATTTACCCTTCAAAAATCTATTAACTGTAAAATTTTTCAGTCCCTAGAAATGCTTTAGGAGATTGATTTGTCATGAAGACTCTGTCTAATGCACATGAAGTGACACGCACCTCCTGTTGTTGCCATATGTTGATTGCTTAACTCAATCTATTGAATTGCCTATGTTCTAATTGAGCACTCTCCCTCACCAGAGCATGCAAGCTGGGACAGCCAGGCTCAGCAATAACGTGTTTTGTGGTGGTGGGTTTGTTGTTTGGGCTTTTTTAAGGATGCTAATCTATAAAAAAAAAAGAATCTTACTGATTTAAACACTGGGTTTCCAGTCTCAGACAGGCACCTGGGGTACAGGCTAAAGAAACTGGTTTATAATTGTCATTTGCTGATGGCAAAGCTATGAAACAAAGTGACAGTGCTAGGTGTTCAGCCAACTGCTAACTATAGCCATGCTGAAAAGAGGCTGAATCACAAGAGCCAGACTTAATTTGCACACCAAAGGAGGCCACTGAGAATGGACTGAGGAACAGTTGAGAAAAGAAATGCTATGATTTCATTTCACCGCCTTATTGTAAAAGAAGCCTAAGAAGCCACTGCTGAAAGTTAGCTTTGGTGAATTTCTTCTTCTTGAACCAAGGGTGATGTAGCACAGGGCGTGAGTGACAGGAAGAGGAAAGGTTGAAAGATGACTCACTACCTTGTTTGCGAGCAGAGGCAAGTGCTCGGTAATTATGGAGAATATGAAATTAATACCTAGATAGTCTCGTTGCTGCCTTTAATAATAAATAAGAGTACTTCTGGTGGCATAACACTGTATATTTGAATTGGCTGTCCTATGAGGAGTCTATGCTTTTCCGATGGTGTTGGAGGGATGGTGCATAATCACCATGTAGCAATACATGTTCTGAGCTTCTGTGCTTCCTGCTCATAGCAGACACAAAAAGGAACAATCATGGCTAATTATGACTGCTAGTAGAGAAGGGACTCATGCCTTAAGGACTCTGAGTGCTTAGCTCAAATATAATTAAAAACAAGAGTTTAGAGTGAAAAAGCAGCCCTGTCCAGTAAGCAGAATGATCATAAATTTATCCTGTCCATCTAGGTAGATAAAACCTTTCCAGAGTATCTGAATATGCTTAAAATAAACCCCTAGTAACCCTACAACACACTTAAATACCCTTGTTATCTAGCTCCAAGCAGTTCATAGGGAAGGAGAAAGGAATCTGGATTGCCTGTAGATGTACGTGGAAAAAGCACAGTTAAAAATGATGGGAAGTCAACCGCGTGGCTTCGGACTCCAGTCTTCTCAGGGTGACACTGTGCCAGCGCTGGCTCGTCTTTCAACTCAGCTGACCTTAATCACGACCATAAGAGGTAGGTCAACAGGCAACACCACAGATTTGCCTGATATTATTTTCAGTTTTGCATGCTAAAATGGTTCTGAACTATGTTTGCTGGCAGCACTTAGCAGCAATGACTTAGCGCAGCTTTCCAAGCAATGCTGGCATTGCTGATTCATGGCCAGTGTGCTGCATGCCATCATCCAGCCACGCTCTGTGCCACCTGCAGTCTGCAATGGCAGCCCCACATGCAGCACATTACAGCAGCCTACTTTACAATAATACTAGATGTGAACTCCTGTGTTGAGATGTAAATCTGGAATAAAGGCCATATCTTCCAACATTTTCAAGTTGAAAGAAGTAGTTTCTGACCATACCTGAAATTCATTCCCATATTCAATTGGTAGATAGGGGAAACAAGAAAAAGACAACTGTTTCGAATCCTGGAAACCTCCTTGCATCAAACCACTTGCAACAGGAGGAATGCCATTGTACAGGTGACAGCCTTTAGACATTCTCCTCCTTAAGTCATTCCTCAGATTCATCTGGTTGAATTCAACTGCTTGACCCGCAGTGCCGGGTCTTGGGCAGGTGGCAGAATGCCACAGAGAGGAACCGATCCCATCCGGCCTGGCTAATTAATGCAGTCAGGTCATCGGTATCTCATAGTCATCAAAGGCTACCTAATAGATATGGTATTGATGTGTCTTGAATAGATATGAAAGTTGTGACTCAAAGTTATCCCAGTCATTAGCTTTTCTGTGCTAGACCATGGTCTGAAAACAAAGAAGTTGACAAGACACAATGTCTTTTGTCCAGACACTTCTGGAATTATTTACCTTCTGCCTCCCAATTGCAAAAGGAATCCATAGTTACCTCCTGTGAACTTGGTCACAATTTGTACAGTAAAAAGTGACAACTGGCATAGTTCAGATAATGTGACCTTCTGTCCTATCTGAAGGAAACATGATTTGACTGAATTCATCCACCCACTGAAATATGTATTTAAATTTCCAAAATGCTCTCTGAACACTAGAGACTTTGTACAGGTGTGATCTTTAATGTGTGCGTCTGCACTGTTAGAGCATTTCCCTACCATGACTAACGTCTTGAGATCCTTTCCAATATTATGAAGGGTTTGGTGCAATACTGTGAATACATTTCCTAGGAAAAAAATATCTTTTCCTAGGAAAAAAATATCTTTTCTGGTTCTTCCAAAGTTCTTTTCAAGAGTCTGTCAGAAATTCTTGAGAAAATTAGATGGTCATATAGAGAGATCGTGAAATAACGTTATCTTATGAGCTTTAACCATTAGAATATTATTTAGAGAAAACAAATGTACTAGGGGAAAACATTTGGAAGAAAGGCCCATATTTCTTGCAGATAATCAATGCATTTGCTGGGTTATGCGTGTATCTTCATTTCCTGTGATCATTGTGCTCATTAAACAATGTAAAATTACACACCCGAATAATCATCTGCATGGCTAATCTCCTTGTCTGATGAATACAGTTTCAGATCTAACTCTTCTGCATATAAAAATGTTTCCTTTAGAATGTACCTTCTCAAACCACTTTAGATACCTCCATAGACTAACCCATGACATAGATGTCATTTTGGTTACTCTTCATAAAACTTAAACAGTAGTCATGATGATAAGGGGTTTCTATGACTGATGTGCTTATTAGATCTTTCTTTTTTTAATTAAGAAATCTCAATAAAAATGGTGTTTAAAAACCACCAGGGACTTTCCTTGTCTGAGTGTTGTGACTTCTCTTGCAAAGACATTTCAGCAACCACATAGAAAACTATTTAAAGAAAAAAAGGAAACAGCACGTTTAAAGTTAGATTAAAATAAGCGTGATTGATCTGAACTTCTCTTTTTTTTTTTAATTCAAAAGTTTGTCCTTCCCATAGTGTTCAGGAAAATGCGCCTGTGTGCAAAAGTATATGATGCCTAATTGGTTCTGAAAGTAGAGCTCATCTGTAAATACTTCAGTGGGAGAAGACAGTGACGAATCTCCCCCGTTACTCATCAGGATAGAGCTCTTGCTGATTGTCAGTGCATAGTTTCCTGAGCTATCACAATTCTGTTGGTTAAAGTCATATTTCCAGAGTGCCAGGTATCTGTTCTGTACTTAATTTAATACAGAATATTTACAGCTAGTGGATAAGTTAAGTCTGAGGGTGCATTTTCTCCTGCTGGCATTTATGTTAGACCAGAAAAGCTGGGGGGAGGGAAGCAGAAAAAGGAAACCTTAACCTTTTAATATTTAAAAGCAATATTTTAAAAGCAAAATTAGGGAAACACAGTTAACAAAAATAACCAGGGGAATATAACATTTAAAATTAACTAAAGGAAGCAGATTTGTTAATATCTTTCAAAGACAGTGGAAAGTCAACAGAGTTGCAGTATGTATCTCAGTAGTGCATTTTTGTGGTAATATTTTTAATAGGTTTTCTTATGGCTCAGTCTCTCTCATTTTCCCCAAAATTCACCATATGGGGAGGAGTCAGGGTAGCATAAGGGCACTGGCAGATAAAGATTGAACCTATAAAGTATTAAATTCAACTCAACCAAAATTTTTGTGGGATCCAAACGTTTGTCTGTCTAAAGATAGTTCTTGCATCCAAACGCTTTCTCCCGAATCTCTCTTTAGTGGCATAACTTGGGGGTGATATAGGTACCAAAGGGTTGGTTTCTTTCCATTTTTACTGTTGGAAATATTCCATTTCATATAAATTATTAACTACTGCTGGTCTAGAAATTGCAGTAAAGGGAAGAGAGCAGGGAGAGAGAAGACACCCTGAGACTCTAGCCCATTAGTTGGGAAATACAACAGAGTTCAGAGTTCAAATACCTTCTCAAATAAATACTTAATTATTGATATTAAGTGGAGCACCCCTCACAGGAGAGGATGAGAGAGTTTTATCCCATATTAGTGAGTAGCCTGGTCACTCAGGCAGTCACCTCGAATACAAGAGACCAAGTGCAACTCCCTGTTTGAGACCAATGATATGAAACTGTGTGGAAGGGAGGGTTCACGTTCAGGTACCTAAGCTAGGAGGCTAAATTAGGCTCTAAGGGCTCTAAGTTAGGGCTAAATTAGGAATACCTAGGTTAACAGGTACCCTTGAGAAGCTCAGCTGTTGACCTATTTTAAGATGGGTCTTTGCGTTTTTGTGAACTCTTAATAACTAAGGAAAGATCACTTAGACAAACACTGTGCACAGTACTGGAAACCTGCTTTTTAAAACACATACCTCATGAAATATATGCAACATTAAAAATGTTTAAATAAATAGCTACTATCTACTCTGCAAACAATAAAGGTTCAACGGGTCAGACAATTTTCCTGCAACTGACATCTATTAATGCCATTCTGGGTATTCCCCTGGCATGAGGAAGTAACTGTCATCTTGCTACTAAGGATGTATTCATCAGACTCATTGACCACAAGGAATGAGTGTAAGTGACCACTTGGGTACCTACATGAGGAATCTTTGTCTAGAACAACAGCTGGATTTATATTTTTATATATATATATATATTTATACACACACACACGTGTGTGTGTGTGTATTTTTTTCCTTGTGATTACAGGATAAACATCCACTCAGAGTTAGAAACTTGCTGAAGTATTTCCAAGACGTCGTACTCAACATATGCAATAGGTGTAGGCAATAATTTAGCCTACTGCTTGCATATTTGAACCTATGAATATTTATCAGGAAGGTCTGTTCACTAGTTGGCTAGGTTCTGCCAAATGCTGTTAAAACATTTATTATAATGTATGTAAAATGTAAAATTGGGGGATGTAATGAATTTCTGTTCAGATCCCAGTACTGAAACAAATGACAGGTACAAATACCTCTTACCTCTCTCCTCAATATTTTTGAAATTTAAGGTTAATGTAAAGAATGAGATTGCTATTGGAAGGACACAAGAGATATACATGTTTCAGCTGATCTACGCTTGCACATAAGAAGAAAGATGAGCCAATGATAGGGAAGGGAATGAAGCTATTAGTGGATTGTCAAAGGAAAGGAAGTGCTAGAGAAGAGGTTTTGGAATTAGGAGACTGATAAACATAAGTTCTGGTCAGAAAATTTGGAGAAGGGATTTCCCACTGGAAAATTGACATCTTTCAGCAGAGGAGTGATAACTTCAAAACTGTGATCTATAAATGTGACTGCAGTATCTCATTATAGGCCAGAAGTCCCACCTGCCTGAGCAAGTTTCCCCATCAGCCTGCACCTCCCATGGCACGGTACAGCTGTCCCCAGCATGAGAGCAGCTCCCCCAGCACGATGGGCACTGAAGCCAGGATGGGAAACTTGTTCATAGAAGAGAATGAGGAAAACAAGTCACTGCATTACATCTTCTAAGAGGTACCACTGTGCCATATCTAAATGAAATCATTTGGGCTTGAATATGCTGGCTGAAATGTTGCATTTCCTTATATTTTCAGGCATTCTGTTTTTCAGTTACAGTCAACATTTTCCATGATAAGCGGATACTCTTCTCAGGTCTATGCTGCACATGCACAAAATAACAAACTCAGTCCTCCACTGAAAACAGATTTGAACATTTTCAAGCAACAATCATCAGACTTAAAAACTGTATGTGATAGTAAATAATGAAGCACTTCTATTTTTCAAATAATTTCTGAAATTGTGGTTAAGCAGTTAGCAGGCTTCCTGAGGACTTGAATCAATGACATTTCTTGACTTTGTAAAAAGCAGCAATCTCCATGATGGATCCTTAAGGCTGGTCAGTGAAACCAACTTTCTCTCTGATTATCTTTCTACCTGCCTGGCACTGACAGAGAGAAGACAACCCAGAATGTGGCCTCTGAAGGTCTTCAGTAAATTGTGTGCTTAACCCTTAGGCATCAGTCTAGTTACTTTGGAACAATCTTGAAAGAACAGTACAGAAAAGGCAAACCTACTTTTGTTCCATTGACTCAAGCATTTGTACGTATGTCACCTCCACACTGAATATTGCAAATTTGTCATTGGATCATTTCACCTGATACTTGTTTTTCATTGTGTGGAGCTTTGAAAGTCTCAGTGAGAAAAATCTTTATCGCAGAAGTAAGCCTTGCCATTGAATCAGTACATGCTGCATGGTATGTTTTGCAAAGATGTGGCTAATGTGGGGGTGGCAGGAAGGGGAAGCAAAGCTGGTATTTGTTTCTTTAATTTCTTACACGGTTCCATCAGAAAAGCCATCTTGCCCTAAAGTTTCCCCTGATGTTAATCTCCTAATAGCTTGGTTTCCCTCTACCCCATTGATTCATTGGTCCAATCTTTCTTCAGATTTGAACAAAGGGGGGAAAAAAGTGTTTTCCCATCTGCAATAGAAATTCCTATGCTGGTTCTCTGCCTTTTACTGTCAGACGCCTACGGGTTAATACTTGATAAAAGGGAAGAGGTAGGTATTTGTCTCTTGCCTGGAGAGAAATTCTTTGCCTCTTTGCCAGGGAAAACATCTGATCCTGTTGCAATGATTTTTCTTTTAATTGGAATGCAAAGATCTTATCTTTTTATTACTCCTTTATTGTTGATAACCACTCCACTCGCTCACTCTCCACAAATGTCCAGCTTATATATACAACCAGGGAAGCAGTTCATTTTTCCTCCTTTTTAGCTTTAATGATTTGCCTAACAACTGAATTGTGCCAGAGTGGTTCATATATCCCTTCCTGCGCTGCAGTCTCTTTCTCAGATGCCTGGTCTATGTCTGTCTCTTTCTAATTTCCAGGCACAGATCGGCCTAGTGACTGCCTCTTGCTCTAATAACTGCCTGAGGTGTGGGAGACCACTTTATGGGAATTCAGTCACACAGGCATATGCAAAAATAACAGTAAATGAGAAATTTGCAGTGAAAGGGAAACATTGCATGCAAGTCATACGCCCACTACTCTCTTAATTTAGTTTCTTTGTGGCTTTGCGTTGCCATACGTTCTGTAATGTCAGATTAGTGCGTGGGGAAGCGGCGGCCTCGTGGATAGAGCTGAGGCGCGTGAAATCTGGGTTTTATTCTCACCTCTGCCCAGCTCCTGCAGATGCACGGCTTGACCTGCCTGCTTGCCAGCAGCCACAGAGAGTCTCGCCAAGGGTTGCCCGCCCTGCTGATCCACATCATTGCTGCAGCTGAAGGATGCTCCAGGAGAGTGGCTGTGGGCACCTCCACAGCCTCAGGGTTCCCACAGCAGCTCAACTGGATGCTGAGCAGGAGGCATTTGGGGCTGCCTTGTAACCAGGACAGCCACAGGTGGCTTAACCCTGCCTCTTTCTATGTGAGATAGCCTCCGTCCTCCTAGTACTCATTTACCATCAGTTCTGATGTGTGTGAGCATGTGCTTCTCTACAGGCAATACCACTTAGTCTGTTGTTCTTTCACGATTGCTGCTCTTCAAGACCCCTCTCCCACCATTGCAGGTCCTCAGCTGGATCTTAAGTCTCCATGACCTCTGTGTTTCCTACCCTCCTTCTCTTTCTTCCTCCTTCCCATATTCCTCTTCCCTTTGCCCATTTTCAGTTCTGGTTTTGACCATCTCTTCCCCTCCCCTCTTCAGCCCCAAATTGCCCCTGCCAAAGGAAAGCATTTGGAGAGAGGCACTGTGAAGTGCATGAATGCAGATGAGCAGGCATCCAAATGGGGACAGCTGGGCTCCGGCTCCAGCAATTAAAGGCATCAGAGGCAATATGTAGTGTTTGCCCATGGTCGTGATCTGCATGCATCACCACTGCTCAATGTCTGCACCCTTCTGAGCTGGGGGCCTCATGCCGTTGGCTCATCTCTACTCCTGATGACTATGCTGCAGGACACCCCCCCGCCCCCCGCCTCTACTGCTCTGGTCTCTTTCATACTGCAAACTCTCCAGAAGAGGAATAACTACTTCTACATGGGCTTGTAGGACAATGAGCCTAGTGGAACCCCCATCCTAACAGTGATTTACAAGGAGGTTGCCCCATTCCTCTTCTGCCTCTACTCCCCCACGCAGCACCCCACACCAACCCACAGTGTGGGTGTTCACGCTGTGGGTGATGCTGCAGAACGGGTCCCTGCTTCCCCCCTTGTACTGCAACTGCAGCCAGCTCTGCCACTGGCTGCTATGGAAATATATCATCACCACTGGGAATCAAAATACTTCCCTGTGCCACAGGGTTTTTGTGAAGCTTAATTCCTTACAGGCTGTGTGACATGCTTGGAGTCTGTGCAGTTGTGAACTTGCAGCATCTCTGTTTTGGGATACTGCATCTTGAAACATATGAGAATATTAGCTGTAGCACTAAAGATTTGTTTTCAAAGGGTTACTGCAGCTGCACACACACATGCACTCTTTATGACTATGTGTTATTATTTTCTAAGCATGAAAGAAGAAAACCCAAATTATATCATGTCTGGAAAAGAAGGGAAAAGCTTTTGTATAGTTTAGAGTGAACAGGTAAATGTTTTTTCTCAGTTCTATTTAGACAATGTAGAATGTAGCCACATCTCACACTAAGCATTTCTGTCCACTTTTCAGTTATCACTACACCATTAGAAGAAATGGAGAGAAAGGTATGTCCTGAAAAAAAAGAAAAATATCCTTCTTTTTAGACAAAAAGGACATTTACCTGAAGTTACCCTGCAAAGAAAAATACCAGATTTCAGAAATGTTACTGATATGGGCTGAAGTCTAAGACCAACACTCAGTGTAAGAGTAGCACTTCTCTCAGATACAGCTAAGACTGCTGGGTGCTACTTGCTATGGAAAATGTACTTTTCCTCCATTAAGTGTTCCAGCGCAGACTCCCGCTACATACAGGCTGGTTCTGTATCAGATCCTATCAGTCATCCCAGAAACCTTCTGAAACATAAAACTGCCCTTTACTGGGAAGGGGAGAAAGCAGAAGTAAGTGCTGCTCTGCTGCGTTTATGTGGAGCCTTTATTACACCTTGAGCAGCACTGCTGAACTGTATGTTTTGTTTATCTGTCAGTGGACTACTGGGACTACTAAACACATGTACATAGCTTTAAAAAAGTAGCAACACTGACAGATAGCTGCCACTTGAAGAACTCTTTAGCTTTTGTTTATCAAACTATCTGTCTACAGCAGCAGCCTGAGCAAATAGGTGAACATTGCCCATGTCTTGGTTGTACCTCCTGGAGCTTTTGCTTGATAAGAACAGGAACGGCAGAGTTCAGAGGTGAGAGTGCCCAGCCTTCACCCCTCTGCATTCAAACTGAGACCCTAACATCCCTCCTTGCTCAGCCACTAGGATGATGTGGAAGGGAAGAAACCACAGGGCTGCCAATCCCAAAGATAAAAATCTTAAAGCAGCTCCCCAGCTCCCCAGCATTCCAAGCATTACCCTAAAGATGATGGATTTACAAGTTAAATGTGCCTTCATGTTTTTGAGCCAGAGAGTTCATATTTTCAACTTTTCTGTTGAACCGTGAAGTTTTTTAGTGACAAACAAGCTGTGAAATTATGGCAGTTGTCAATACAGCGTTCAGTCTCCTGGCGCTTGCCTGCGTAGTCTTTTTGTAAAGATTTAGCTGTACAGTCAGTGCAATTCACTAGCATGGACACATGTATCAGTAAGAAGTTGAGTGTATGGGTGTGTTTCAGCAGCAGTTCAAAGCAGGACGCATTGTTTAAATCCTGCATTGCCCTTGGCATTAATACAGCCCTGATGATACTTTAGTGTATTGCATCCTGACAAAAATGCCACAGGGCAAGCTATACCATCAGCATGTCACTCTGAATGCCATAGTAGAAAATAGCACCTGTGATGGCAAGCCAGTTGAATCAACAACCAGCAGAACCCAGGCATGAAAGTTTTCTTCAGCTCTGCCATCACATTAACCAGCCTGGGCGTAAGGTGCGGCTGGAAGGATGATCCCAGGCTCCCTGCTGTCTCCTCTTGCCAGTACTGGTACCCAAGCTGCAAGCCAAACAGGGGAACTAATCAGATTAAAAACTGTTTAGTTTTGTCTTATGTTTTCAGACAAACCAAATTCCTTGACTTGCCTCACAAAAAGAAAATGGGAATGTGAAGCTGTAGGCAGAGGAGGAAGGCTAAACTAACCTTCTGGCAACTTCTCACAGCTCTGTCGGCAGAACGTGCTTTGGGACCACACTGGCAGGGAGCGTGCCTCAGCACACAGGCCAAAGATACAAGTTTAGGACACTAGCTCCCTGAATACACAAGCCACTCAGAATACATCATCTAAAAGATCTTTTCAATATAAGTTGTATGTTGGGGTGGGGGCGAGAAGAACTGTAAATTAATTAAATGCATAGTCAGCATAGGAACAAAGCTGAGGTTCATTTCTGAAATGTGGTATTTATGGCAACACCTCATGTGCTGCAGCAGCAGCATTGCTTTCTTATTGGTTCTGTGTTTTCATAATCCAGCTCTATTTGAGAGGAAACTAGTACATCTTTATTTCAAAATGGAAAAAAGCACTACTGGTTTTAATTTTCTAACAACTACTCTGTCACATGCACAAGGCACGTACACATACAATAGAAGCAGAGGCTGAAAATAAAAATCTTGCACTGCCATCCTGTGGTGAAAGTTAGGAAAACATTAGGTTGTCCAACTCCGAGGTCCGGGGTTATTATCCTGTCTGAAACGTGGAGGCTTTGCAGCAGAGTTAGCAACGGCTCAAGGACGAAGAGTTACGCTGGGTGTTACCCCAGGAAGCACAGAGTAGAACCTCAAATACCTTTTGTAGTGCAGTGCCTTCTAGAGACCTTTCAGAAGACAGGCAGTACACTCCCGAGAATGTATGTTCTTAAAGAGAAACATTCTGGCTGAGCAAATAGTGAATAGCATCTACAACATGGCAGACCAGGTGAGGTAAGTGCAGACAAGCTGGAGTGGGGTCCTCTGGAATCACTGGGAACTTCACACAGTTTCTAAAAGGCAGTCTGGGGGCTACTTTTGGGGTTGACTTTGGCCTATGAAAAGTACAGTGAAGTTCACTTGTAAATAGGTCATAAATTCCTGCTCACTGGCTAAATGGATTTTTTTCCAGTGAATCACCACTAGACTTAAAAAGAAAAAAAGGGACAAGCCAAAAGGGCATGAAGTCAGCCAACAAGGGAAAGAGAGAAAAGGAGATGTCATGCAAATAATGTGCAAAATATGCAGTTGAAAAGTAAAATGTTTACCAGAGTCTCAATCATAATTGAATTCTGCATGAGGATGGTTCTGACTTGTGCTCTCACACCTGAAGCTTGTTTTTCTACTAGACTAGTAGATTTTACTATTATAAAACTGTGAATTTAGTATATTGAACAAGGCCCCCCAGACACATACCCTCTCCAGTTACATTTCTAAGACACAGGCATTTTTGTCAAACTGAGATGCATACAGTACACACATTTGTGCAAAAACCAGTGATGGAGTACCCCAGAATACTATGGCTTCTTAGTTCTTACTATGTCTCCTTGTGAAAGATTCCATGTGCTAGGACTATGCTAATTGAGAGCTGGCCTCTCTGCCTGGGTAATGCGTCAAAAGCTATAAGAAGCTGGCACCTGGAGCAGAGAGGATGCTGATTAAGGCTCCTTCATGGATCATCGTTAAGACCATCTTTCCTTTGCTTTAAAACTGCCCATCAGCAGGATCAGGGTGAGTCCAAATTTTGCCTTCATGAGGACAGAATATAAAAATGTCTCTCCCCCAAAATATTCCTGAAATAATGGAAAAGAAAAATCTCAGCACGATCCATACAGCAAATCTTCAGATAAAGTAAAAGGGGAAAAAAGGATTTAGCTCTCAGTTTGTGCAGACACCCACATTGTTTCTGCATGTCTCAGTGTGTGATTATGGGTTTCTTAGTAATGCGTATGGAACTCCACTTTCACCAGTTCAGACGTTCACGACTAATGCTACTGCCATAATTTATGGTTTGTGTGATCAGCTTATGAAGCTACCAGGCTTGTCTCTTATGCTAACACAGTATACAGTATGTCTTCTTTGATCATTTATGTGGTTGTGCCATCTTCCCCCTTCCACTTCAGATGTACTTGTTTTTATCCCAGCTTTGAAAAAAACTGGTGCTTGCCTCACCCTGTTCTCACCTGCTAATGACTTCTGTCTCCAGGCACATCTTTCCTCTGCAAGGCACCTGATCAAATGATTTTTTTGTTGTCATTTCTATCAGCAGCTCCATTCTTGATCACTTTTGATTCTGGTTATCTTCTTTGCAGTGCTATGATTTTTCTCTTTGATTAAAAATCACTGCTGATAGCTTCTTCCCTTTTCCCCTATCAGAAAAAGTTATCAGAACTTTTCCCAATCCACCATAAGCAGGAAAGTATTACCTTAAATCCTCTTCTGAACTTTGAATCTTACCTGTTATATTTTTCCTGTGCCTGTGCAGATGAAACGCCACACTTCTCATCTCCCAGTTGAATGGTTTTTTCCCCATTGCTCTAAACAGATTGTTGTCATCCCCCCACCCTCCATTTAAATAAGGGCTGTCATACTCAGTGTTTTCAACATCATTTCTCCTCACAGACCAGCCTGTGGCGCTCTGCTTTAAGGAGCCTGTACAGAGAAACGCAAGTCCTCGTAGGCTGGGGGAGCGCTCCAGCGCCAGCACCTGGCAGGGACAGCGCGCAGCACCGCCTGCCCACCCAGCCTGTTGCCAAGGCATTGTCCTACACCCTCATTTTTTTCCTTGCACTGGAGACTCATGGCAGTGGGAAGGGGGAGGGTGAAAGGGAGGAAGAGAAGGGCAAAAAGGTTTGGTCCAATAAAACCTTTTTTTTTAAAAAAAAAAAAAAAAAGCTTTGGTATTCCTTAAAGGGAAGGGTAAAATGGTTTGGTCTGAATAAACTTTCACACAAGTCAGGTAAGAAGAGCACAAGTTTCATTATGGCAGGGCTTTTCAGCTGTTTGCTAGTTTTCATCTCTATACATTTTCCAGTGGAGGTGAGGGGAAAGAAGTTTCCATTCTGTAGATTACTAGACAGCAAAGTGTCTTTCTTAATCACCATCCATGGACTCAACAGCCCCAAGAGTCTGCAGGGCACAGGCTGGAAATCACCACTCTGAAGTTTTGCAGTCACAAACAGCTTCAGTTATAAAAATTGTCCATTCTGTCTGGTCGATGGCCCAGTCTAGAGCTTGAATGAACTTCTGTCGTGATGGCACAGGAATCTCTGTCATCAGCTTCTCTTCTGAAATGAAAGTGTTTAGACACATTCTCCTTCTGCAGAGGAGGGAAGGGATGTGAAGTTGTACGCAATTGTGCTAAGGGAGAAGTGTTGATTCATGCTTCCGAGTCATGCATTTCAAAAATTATGGGGGCTTCACAACGTGAAGCATGACTGTGAAGGCACCGTGGGAGTAGCCCCAACAAAGTACATAATGGTTTGCTTTATGAGTAAGGACAACTACCTGTAGGGTTTTCAAGGGCAAGACCAAAAGGGTGTGTCCCTTTGTGTACTGGGGTATGTATGGGTAGCCAGCCACACTCACGAAGGTGTGCATGTGGTAATCTCTTGTGCAGTTGATGTGGCATGAGCCAGTCTGTATACTGCTATACAGAAAAATGTCCATACAAAAGTATTTGCACTGCTGAAAATATACCTGCACAGATCCATCAGTGCAAAACTAACCCCGCTTGTAGAGAAGGAGCTGTGGGGAATAACTTCCAAAAATTATTTCTTTCTTATATCCTTTTCTTTCAGGTTGCCCAAGAAAAACAAAAATTGAGAAGCTAAATTAGTCTCCACTATATTTCCACTGAGGAGCACAGAGCATTGCCAGAGATATTTGCTGGGAAAAAAAAAAAAAAGATCCTCGGCTAACAGAGCATGAAGATCACATTTTCAAACACAAAGAGCCAGGTGATATACAAGTTGGTGACAGCACAATTTAAACTGCCCACTAATTGATTATTGCAATGCTAAGAATTTGCATCATCTCCTTTTGAAGGCAATTGACAATACTTGTGACAGTTCAGTGTGAGCGGGATCAAGCCCCAGATACGCATTTTATTGTATTCCGTGTGTTAAAGTCATTCCCTGAGTTCCTTCTGTAAAAGCCAGCAGAAACCCTGGCAGAAGGTCCTTGGCTGAGAATTCAAGAGTCTAGAAACAGGAAAGGATTGCCACAATGGAAACTACCCAAATCTCTTTTACATGGGGTGCTCACGTACAGCAAAAGCTGCTCTAGTTTCTGATGGTAAGTCCTGCCGGCTTTTGAGGAGGGTAACACTTCCCTTCCTACAGGATGAGGTTATTTCACTTCTCCAAGTGAAATCTGTCACTGGTTATCACAGTGGATCCAATGAAGTGTCTGGGCATGGAAGAGCTGTGAGAGCTTTTGAATGTCTCCATATTTTGTTGTAATATTTAAATATGATACCGCCTTGCAGACTTCTTGCACTGAGGAATTATACATAAATAGCTATAAGCTCCCTGCCATAGGGACTGGCCAATCTGTGACTCTTGAACAACTTTTGCATCACTTCTGAGTAGTTCAGATACAGCTCTCATACTAACATTACATCATGTAATTGGCAACGGGGCTGTCTAGCACTAGGACAGCTGGTCCATTCAAATCCCCAGCCGCAGGGGAAAGCTGAGAGTGACTATGCCCAGCCACCCTGCACTGCAGCTGCACGCCCGGCCTTTGGGCTGGAGCGGGGTCCGAGGATTGCTGGTGAGCTGCTGTCACGTCCTGTCTGCAAACCACCCTGCAGCTCTCCTGGGAGTGGTGAGGTATGTAGCGTGCGCTTTGTCGCTCTTGCCTAGTTGCAGATTTCTATAAGCTGCTTGTAGATTTTGGGAGGTTGGCCACCTTGTGCTCTCCAGCCTCCCCAAAACTGTTATGGAACAGGTATTGGTGTGGATTAAGTATGCTACGACAGGCTTACAGCATCAAAGTCAGTCTGAATAGAAAACTACTCAGTCAAGTCACCTTTAAGAGGCATTATATAATGCATTTTGAATTTTCATTAAAGCTAGAACACCCAATGCAGGGTAACGTGTATTTTATTTTACAAGAAGTTATAGCTAAGCATATTTCAACCCTAAGTAAATAAACTGCATATTATTTCCTTTATCTTCTTGGAAGTCAGCCATACTAAATGCATGTAAAAATTTTTTAAAATCTACACTTTCAAGAAACACTTCCCCACAAGGCTGTATCTTCCACCCCAGTGCTTTCACTCGACAGTTATATGAAGGTGATATCTACAGCATATGCTTTTGTTCATGCTATGTATTCAAATACAAAGGCGTGGTTAAATTCTGATGTCCTTTTTGAGGGGAAGACTGGGGAAAACATCTGCCTCTTGATGGAAGCCATCTGGTATAACCAGACATGAAGTCAAGCATTTTAACACAGTGTGTTCCTTAGAATTATACTTACTTAAGAGAATTACAGATTCTTCCCCTAATGTTCTCATCACACACCATCTCAGGGATTTTCCCTTGCACCTACCTAGGATTGATAGGTGTGATTATTTCGTAAAGCTTTGTCTCAGTGCAATCAAAGTAACCAGAAACAATAATAATTATTATGCAGATTTCTGTTGTTATTCTC
Organism: Balearica regulorum gibbericeps; assembly: GCF_011004875.1. Lineage (NCBI taxonomy): Eukaryota > Metazoa > Chordata > Aves > Gruiformes > Gruidae > Balearica > Balearica regulorum. The sequence goes on from NC_046185.1 coordinate 104,444,403, forward strand.
CTGGCTGAACTTTTCACTTGCACAATTACAGGTGCAGAGAAAATTACAAAATAGTTTCTGTGGAAGGAGGGGCTGCAGAGGCTTTCTGAGATCAGCAGTACTGTAGAAGCTGCAGCACACCCTCGGTTTGTTCCAGAGATAAGAGTTAATGGATCAGGGTTGGTAAGGTGAGGTGAGCTCTCGCTTCATCCCTTACTTGTAACATCGCCAATTCTAGCCCTGTGTGGCCATGCAGTGCCAAACTTCAGTCACTCAATTCTTACATGCATCAAACCTGCCAGTGAGGGATCAAAAGTTGTCTAGTCTTATCCATCCGAGGAGGTCTGGTAGGACAGATGTGATGTTGAAATATGTAAAAGCTGTGTTGTAGGCCAGCTTTCAAGAAAATGGCAGGTGTTCAGAAAGCTGTATTTCCTTAAGTGTACGTCTTTGGGTGAGGGGCATTAGCTGACAAAATGAAAACAGAGTAACCATCGGTTTGAGATATTTGTAGGGCAAACAAAAACAAAGCCACATCATTTTTATGACATGGTTCTGCTCTGCTGCCAAGACTATCATCTCCATCTACAATAAGGGGACATTCAGTACCAACAAATACAGTTTGTTTAACTGAGCTTATCTTCAAACAGAGGGCAAGATTACACTCGGGGAAGGAATCTGGAGAAAATTTGCAGGCTTTTCTGGTTTCCTTGAAGAGGTTATTCCCTATGTCATGGGGGGGGGGGGGGAAGATATTGCATGAATATGAAGCTGGTCCCTGGTGCTTAATGTTGTGCTAGAAGTGTGTCATGGTTTAGCCCTGGCCGGCAGCTCAGTACCACACAGCTGCTCACTCAGTCCCCCCACAGTGGGATGAGGGAGAGAATCAGAAGGGTAAAAGTGAGAAAACTCTTGGCATGAGATAAAGGCAGTTTAATGGGTAAAGTAAAAGCTGTGCACGCAAGTAAAGCAAACCAAGGAATTCATTCACCACTTCCCATGGGCAGGCAGGTGTTCAGCCATCTCCAGGAAAGCAGGGCTTCGTCACGCCTAATGGTGACTTGGGAAGACAAACGCCATCACTCCGAACACCGGCGCCCCCTTCCTTGCTCTTCCTCCAGCCCCTTACATTCTGAGCATGATGCCATATGGTATGGAATATCCCTTTGGCCAGTTGGGGTCAGCTGTCCCGGCTGTGTCCCCTCCCAACTTCTTGTGCACCCCCAGCCTCCTCAGTGGTGGGGTGGGGTAAGAAGTAGAAAAGGCCTTTACTCTGTGTAAGCACTGCTCAACAACAAAAACATCTCTATATAACAAAAACATCTCTGTATTATTAACACTGTTTCCAGCACAAATCCAAAACATAGCCCCATACTAGCTACTTGTGTTGGGTTTGCGTGGCAAGGTTTTGGTAGCTGGGGGGGGGGGGGGGGGGGGGGCGCTACAGGGGTGGCTTCTGTGAGAAGCTGCTAGAAGCTTCCCCTGTGTCTGGTAGAGCCAATGCCAGCCAGCTCCAAGACGGACCCGCCGCTGGCCAAGGCCGAGCCCATCAGCGCCTCTGTGATAACATATTTAAGAAGGAAAACAAAACAGCTAGAGAGCAAGCTTTTGCAGCCGGAGAGAGGAGTGAGAAGATGTAAGAACATCTGCAGACACCAAGGTCAGTGCAGAAGGAGGGGGAGGAGGTGCTCCAGGCGCCGGAGCAGAGATCCCCCTGCAGCCCGTGGTGAAGACCATGGTGAAGCAGGCTGTCCCCCTGCAGCCCATGGAGGGAGGATGAGGGGGTGTAGAGATTCCACCTGCAGCCCGTGGAGGACCCCACGCCGGAGCAGGTGGAGGCAGCTGAAGGAGGCTGTGACCCCGTGGGAAGCCCAGGCTGGAGCAAGCTCGTGGCAGGACCTGCGGACCCATGGAGAGAGGAGCCCACGCCAGAGCAGGTTTGCTGGCAGGACTTGTGACCCCGTGGGAGAGACCACGGGAGCAGTTTGCTCCTGAAGGTCTGCACCCTGTGGGAGAGGCCCATGCTGGAGCAGTTCATGAAGGACTGTAGCCCGTGGGAGAGACTCACATTGGAGCAGTTTGTGAAGGACTGTCTCCTGTGGTAGGGACCCCACGCTCGAGCAGGGGAACGATGAGAGGAGTCCTCCCCCTGAGGATGAAGAAGCGGCAGAAACAACATGTGATGAACTGACCGTAACCCCCACTCCCCGTCCCCCTGTGCCGCTGAGGGGGGCGGAGGTTGAAACCGGGAGTGAAGTTGAGCCCGGGAAGATGGGAGGGGTGGGGGGAGGTGTTTTAAGATTTGATTTTATTTCTCATTCCTCTACTCTGTTTTGCCTAGTAATAAATTAGATGAATTCCCTAAGTTCAGTCTGTTTTGCTCGTGATGATAATTAGTGAATGATCTCTCCCTGTCCTTATCTCGACCCATAAGCTTTTCGTTGTACCTTTTCTCCCCTGTCTAGAGAATGAGGGGAGTGATAGAGCAGCTCTGGTGGGCACCTGGCCCCCAGCCAGGGTCAACCCACCACACTACTATGAAGAAAAATTAACTCTATCATCTCGGCTGAAAGCAGGACAGAGTGTCCTGTCACTAGTGACCACTCACTAGTGGTTTGCCCAGGGGTCAATACCAGAGCCAATACTGTTTAACCTCATTATTAACCTTAATGATGGGGCAGAGTGCACCTTCAGCAAGTTTGCAGGTAATACAAAGCTGGGAGGAGCAGGTGACAGGCTACATGGTTGTGCTGTCATCCAGAGGGACTTTGGCAGCCTGGAGAAATGGGCAGAAAGGAACCTCATGAAGTTTGAGAAAAGGAAATGCCAAGTCCTGCCCCTGGGGAGGAACAACCCCAGGCACCGGGACAAGTGTCCGGGAAGAAGCTCTGCAGTAAAGGCCCTGGGGACCCTGGTGCACACAAAGCTCAGATGATCCAGCAAACACAACCCTTGCAGCAAAGAAGGCAACAGCATCCCATGCTGCAGTAGGAAGAGCACTGCCAATAGTTTTGAGGGAGGTGCTGCTCCTTCCCCTGTACTCAGCACTAGTGACACCACATGGGGTGTGCTGGACCTAGTACGAAAGGCACGGACATACTGGAGCAAGTGCAGCAAAGGGTCACAAACGTTGTTCAAGGGCTTGGAGCATCTGTCCTATGAGAAGAGGCTGAGAGAGCTGGGACTTCTGTTCAGCCTGGAGGAAATGAGGGCTCCAGAGTGATTTTACCAATGTATGTAAACATTTGATGGAGGTAGGGTAGGGTTGGTAAAGAAGACAGAGCCAGACTTGTCAGTGGTGCCCTGTGAAAGGACAAGAGGCAATGGGGACAAACTGAGACACAGGAAATTCCACTTAAACAGAAGAAAAAGCTTTTTTTCACTGTAGGGTTGGTTGCATACTGCCACAGGTTGCTCAGAGAGGCTGTAGTCTCCATCCTTGGAGATAGTCAAAACCCAACTGGACAGGGCCCTGAGCAACCTGCTAGTTGCTCTGCTTTGAGCTGGGGTGTTGAGACTAGGCGATCTCTAGATGTCCCTTCCCACCTCAGCTATTGTTTCAGCCTTTCTTTGACTATCATGACTACCACTCTTAATGGAACAGGGTTTTGCTAGACTTGGAAGTCTACAAAAGTTTTAACAATAGGGAAATTCCTGATGAATTCTCCTGCTCTTTCAGACTATTTGTTTTCCTTTGCACTCTTGAGGCAGGCCTCAGCCTGCTTCCCCTGAGCAGAACATTATCAATCCACCCTACAAAAGAAAGAAGCCTGGGCATGAGCTAAAAACACAGGTCAGATGAGAATTGAGGAGAAATGCTGCAAGCCAGCACATCCTGGTAGAGCTCCACGGTGGCCTCATCAGTGGTCACTGGTGGTGTAAACTTCAGTTTTCATGTGCAAAAGGACATGGACATATTTCTTCAGTGCTGATTATTTTTATTTCAGATGAAGAAAGAGCTAATAGAGCAACATAGGTAGTAGAGAGATACTACCACTCTCCCCAGTGAGAACTATGCAGCATTGTAAAGGAAGGAATAGCATGCAAAAAGGAAACGACTAACTTTTTATGATGTAGCTTTACTGCATGCACACGACAACATTAAAAGAATATTATTAAGAATAATACACACTAGGGAACATAAGAATTAAGGCTGCTAGTCAAAATACAAAGAACAGCTCGGGCTCACTTAGCTAACATTGTGTATTCAGTTTTAAACCCAGTGTTCAGTGTGTGGCCTTATCCTCTACTTATTTCCCACTCTTCAAACCCTGTTAATTGCTATAATTTCTCTCCCTCCAGTAAGGGCAAGGCAGTATTACCCCCTCCTCACACATTCCAGGACAGACTATGTACATAAACACTGTCTTAAAACTGGCTGAAGACACTTACCTGGGACCAGAACTCTGGAGCAGAAAGAAAATGAGTAAATACCATTCTCCAAATGCCTTCACCATGAAGTGGAACTATTCCTCTCACAGTTCCTTAGTCTCATTCATAACATACCTTTCAACTTCTGTAGCAAATGAGTGGAGGACTATACAGTCAACAGCCTCCTTTATTATGTAACCTTGAGGCTTCCCAAAAAACAGCTCCCTTCAGTTCATTGTATGAGTGGGATCTAGAAAACATACATGATCACACAATGTGTCATTATGTCTGTGTACAAGGAGCTGATAGAAGATGCATGGCAACTTTAATCTGAGAATTTCCCTATCTCTGGTTGTTGCTAATGACAGCTGCCTCACAACCCAATCTTGTCACGAAGTTCACAGTAATGTCTTGCAGGCCAAACTTCCATCCAGTCCACACTGTTCTTGTTTTAAGGCATCTCTGCTGACATGTTAGGAGGAAAAACGTCAGGAGAACGTGCTGTTCAGAGACTGCCTGCAGACTGTATGCTATCAGGCTTCTCCCTGTCAAAATTTGGGCTGCTAGCAAGTCAGTTAAACGCTCTGTGGAAAGGACATCTTGTGAAGCCCCTCGTGTCTGCTGCTCTGAGCTCCTAGGTCCAGATACACTAACTCCAGGAATGCCAGAGGAACACAGATTTGGTGCACTTACTACACAAATACTAGAGATGCTGAGGTAGTCATGCATCCCCAGGGATGCTTATAGCACCTCGTCCCTCCTTGGCACGCTGCACAAGGCTTGGCACGCTGCATGAGGTCTCCTTGGCACGTGGCTCAAGACAACGGCACTCAGCGATGCGGCTGCGGGGGGTGGGCAGCACACCCACGGCCCCTCTGGATGGAGATGCACGCACACCCTTAGAACCGCCTCAGACCTCAGCTCTCGTCAGCCCCATGGAGAACAGCGGGGACGTCCCCGTCAGGGTTTGCCGGCGTAGGGGCAGGCAGCGCGTGCTCGGACTGGTCTGCCTCTGAGCTCGGGTCTGACGGCCACCCCCTGCTCCTCCTCCCTGCCTGCCCGACCCACCGCGGTACGGGACCGCGGCCTCCGCCCGGGGGAGACGACTGCTACGCCAGGCAGGGGAGCAGCCCCCGGGGAAAAGCGGAGAGCAGCGCGGAGCGCCCGCGGGTTCCGCAGGGGCCGGGCCTCAGGGACCAGCCCGGCGGCCACAGCCGCCCCGCCCCGCCACGTTTCCCGCTCCCCGGCCGCACGGGGAACTACAGCGCCCGGCGTGCACCGCGCGCCCCGCCCCCGAGGGACCGCTCTGCCAGTGCCTCGCGCACCGCCCGCCGGAAGCCGTAGTTCTCGTGCGCACGGCCCTGCAACTTGCCACACGCGCTGGGGCAGGTGAAGGCGCGCGCGGATCCGGAAGCGTGTTTGGAGTGGGGGAGGGGCGCGGCGCTGTCCCTCCGCCAGAGCGGGACGGCGCGTGCCGCCGCCTCCGCCTCCTCTCTCCCCCCCCCCCCCGCCCTCGCCTCAGCCCCGCCCCGGTACGAGCCGGGTGCGCCTGTGCCTTTAAGTGCGGCCGGACGTTCGGTGTCCGGCGCCTGCGCAGAGAGGCCGTGACCTCGCTGCCTGTCGGCGCTGCCGGTGACTATTGGGGCGCTCTCGACACTCACCCCCCCACCCCCTCCCCCCGCCGGCGGCAGCGCCAGGCTCTGGCCTTACTGCCGGGCCAGCGGCGGCTGCGGGCGTTGCCATAGGGACACCCTCTCCCCAGCCCCGGCCGGGACGATGGAGGGGCCGGCGGAGAGGGGCGGTGGCGGCCCCGGTGCGGAGGGGTCGGCAGGGGTGATCACGGAGATCCGGGCGCCGGGCCCACGACCGCTGCGGCTGCTGGAGTGGAAGGTGTCGGTGGGGGCGGCGGTGCAGATCGGGTCGGTGCTGGCGCTGTGCGCCCCCCTGCCGCCCGCCCCGCGCCCCGCCGCCGGTCCCGCCGCCCCGCCGCTCGCCGCCAGCGGCGCCAGCACCCGGCCGCAGCGGGCCGGCCCCGAGCGCAAGCTAAAAGCGGAGCGGCCCGGCGTGGTGCGGGAGCTGTGTGCGCGGCCCGGACAGGTCATCGCGCCCGGGTGAGTGCGGCGAGGGGGCGGTTGGCCCCGGTGGTAGTGAGCAGCCCGGAGAGCCTGTCCCGGGATGCAGGTTTCGCGCTTCTTCTGTGGGGGCCGGGCCCTGTTCCCCTGCCGGCCCTGCGGGGCGTCCGGAAGGACGGCGACTTGCGCCAGGCCCGGTCCCCGGGCGCCGCGGGGAGCGAGTACCGCTGGGACCGTGCCGCCTGCGCGACTGGCGCTGCCATCGCCTCCCTGCCGGCGCGGGGTGGTGGGAAGGCTGCCCGGCTTTCCCCTCAGCTCCCGGGGATCGCAGGCGCTAGCGAGGCGGTGTGTAGCAGAAGCCTTGTGCCGTCCTTAAGCTCCGCTTCCTCTTCACGGCAGTTAGTGCGAATCCTAAAGCCGTGCCTTACCCTGGTCGGTGTCTCCCAGCCGCGTAGCTGCCCTTCCTGCGGAGTTCTGCGTGGGGTAACGTGCGGGAAGCAGCCGTGCGAGGAGGAGGAGGCGGCGGCGGCTGGGGAGGTGCAAGAGATCATGCTCTGATCCCTCGTTTCAGAGCCGAGTCCTTCCCTCTGCCTCAGAGAGCTGAGCATCCCCTCACGTGTTTTGGGATCTTACTGGCAAAACTACTTGGAAATACTCCTTCTTAAATTGTTATTTAGTTAGGCAGTTTACTGTTAGGTTGGTGCAAAACTAAAGTAGCAATGGGATCGTTTCCTGCTTGGCAGGAGGAATTTTAATGGGAATCTGTGCTGAGGCATGACATTTTTAAATTACTAGATACCGTATATATGATATTTGCAGCCTAAATGCTGTTAATACTGTAGATCTTTTAATGTATAGGACTTTGCAAATACAAACGAGATGATGTAATTTGAACTTTCAGAAGAGCAAGGGACTAAATGAGAGAGATTTTCCATAGTTTAACAATGGCTTTGTCTTGATAAGACTGGATGTTAAATTCTTAAGTGGCTAATAGTTAGATAGGGCCTCTCAGATTTCTAGGTTAAATTGGGCTAATAGTTTGCTACTACCCTGTGCTTCGAGCAGATTTTTTTCTCAACAGGAAACCATTGAAACACTCCACTTCCTTTGTTTTATGAGGAAGTTTTTTTTATTTCATTGCAGTTCTCTTGATTTTTTGGTGGGTGCAGCCAGGCCTAAACTTTCTTGATTGAAAATCACCAGTATATGCAAAACATCTGTATATGGGGGGTGCTCTCAATAGTTCAGGAAAAAAAAAACGCCTGATTTTTTTTTTCTTTTTAACAAGTCAGTAATATAAGGTGCTACAGAGGAGACATAAGCTCTGTTTTTCTTGCTATAGAGGGTGTTATTCTTTCCAAGACTGTGGCTTTCCTTTCATGCCACATCAGTGTTCTGCTATTGCATCTGGTGCAATCTGGACAATCTTTTAATATCTGATTTAGAACAAAGGTATCATAAATGCTAGGTCAGACTAAAAGCATCTTAAAAATACAGACTGAAATTTTAAAACACCATATGCATGATGAAATTCATCTCGATAGTGCTGAGTAGAAGGGGAAATAACTTTATCTTGTTGGCTTTTCATTATGTTAGCTAAGCACTTGAGAACAAAAAAAGATTTTACATGGTAAATGTAAACAATTTAAAATATACTGGGTCTGGTGTAGCAGCTTTTTAGATTTAACTTTTTTTCAGTGTAAACTTTAGGACCTGAATGCACCAATTCTTATACAATGCTTTTATTGGATTTGTCTAGTCTTAATTCACTCAATTATAATTATCAAATCCTTGCTTTGAGACAATTAGAAAATAGTGTTCTTTATCACTGTTGTTCTTGGCTTCTAAAACATTTGTATCTTACACCACTGAAAGTTAATTCTTAATATTGGCTATTTTAGATGGAATCCTGACTTTTCAGCGTGCATTCTCTGTTGCATGCTTTAATGCTATTTCCTGGGTGAATGTAAAAGAAAAGTTCAAGTAAAGAGGTAGAAGCAGCATGATCTAAGGGTAGTAGAGCTGGTCAGCAGTTGGAGACATAACTGCATTTCTTTGGTCACTTAATTCTTTTTTTTTTTTTTTTTTTTTTTTGGTGAGCATTTAATCACTTGCCTGTGGCTTCCCATTTTGTGGAATAGAAATAATAACATTTCACTACTGATCACCAATATTTAAATATATGTTAAGGTTTAAGCAGTATTAAAATACATGTGTGATTAAGGTAGGTAACATAGCTGAAATTTATTCAGCATCTCCAGAAGATAAACTTTTTTTTTTCAATCCAAACTGTCCAGGGTGGTAGGTGTCATTTGCTGCCTTCAAACAAGTGGGTTTGGTCAGTTCAGCCCTGAATTACCTATAAATCAAAGATATGTGCAAGTATTTGTCAGGTACTTAAACAGTGTAGAAACACTGTATCTATTCCAAATATTTCTCCTTTGCATTAGATCATAAGAACATAAGTTGATTAAACCTTTTTATTTGAGACTGGTTAAGTTTTGTCTATGTCAGTTTGGTCATCCTTATTTCTGAAAATAATGACCTCTTTTAGCACAAGTCTCTTCCTTTTAAGAAGATATATTTTGTAACTTCTGGTTATTTTTCTTTTATATCAGGCATGGGATGTAATGTTTCCATATATGAAAGTAATTTTCCACATATATAGCACTTAATTTTCTTGTAGTTTGATTACCCGCTTTTTGGCATTGACAGTGGTATAAACTGTCCATGAAGGAGAGGATGGTATGGGGTGGGGGTAACAGTCTGAGGCAGGCAGGAGGTGGCTTTTAATTACACTAGCAGAGGTAGACTCACATCAAATGTCAAACTAGGACTCTGGAGAGGAAGGTGTTTGACCTATAGGACTGTAAATAACAGGGATGACAATAAGCAGTTAATGAAAGCTCTTTGATGTTAGTGAAGCGTAATTTCAGTGGGTGCAGGAGCAACAAATAAAATGTCAAAAACTGCTGTACTGCTTTGTGTATTATTAATGCTGGTTACCCATCAAGGTTAATCATTCTGAAGCTGCTACAGGTATGTCAGGAAAGACTTTCTAGTATGAAACTATTGTCACCTTTCAGGCTGTACTGATGGGATAGACTACTGAAAGTCTTTTGGTTCACATTAGTAGAGTCTTCCAAAATATTTATTACCCGTACATTTAAACTGGGTATCTTTTTAGCTATTAGCACTATGTAGTAAGACACAACTTGCATTCCTCTACAGAACATAAAGTATATGAGTGTTGTAATAAAACACTTGTTTAAACCTATCTGAATTCTAGTGAAGCAGAACTTGTGTTTTCTCTTTTTGGAGGAGATATCAGGAAAGAGGTGGGAATTTGTTCTCTGAAATTGTAGATCTTTGTGTGTTGTTACTTGGCAGGTTTTTTAATCAAAAACTTGATTATGTATTTAAATAATATATATATTCTTTGGGTTATCTAATGTTACAGAGCATCAGGGCCTAGTTTACCACCCAGGAGGAGGACACTTAACCCTGAACCCCAACACTTTTCATCTTACAATCTTCAAGGGGAATAAAATGTTGATGAATTACAGTTTATTTTGAAGTGATGACACTATAATAAACTACAGGAAAAACAACTTGCTGTTTCAGTTAGACACAAATGTTTTCATAATATTCTGTCAAATATTTAATGAACTTGTTAGAGTCTACAAAAAAACTCATTGCCAAACACTGATAATTTCTGAATAACAGTTAACAATACCAGCTTACTACATCTCTCACCTAATTCCTTTTTATCCTTGGATTCATTCCATTGTTTTTTTTTTAATAGTAAGTTTTGGTATGCATCTTTCCGACCTGTTTCCTGTGTATCTTCCCCCCCCATTGTATACTGAGATACTAAGGAAGCCTGCTTATTAATACCTCTGTCTTGTGCTGGTTGAGTTTGATATTGAAAAAGATCCAAGTTCTAAATGAGGGGTTTCCATCTTTCATTGGTTTTTTTCCTCTCTTCCTAGTTCTCTGGCATCTGACAAGTTGGGAGCTCACTCTATAGCTAATAGTACTAAACAGTAGAGTACAAAGTCTCTTTTCTTTACGTGACCATGTTTTCATAAAACTTGTAGGAACTTCCTTATCTAAGAGAATCAAACTGCTCAGTCAGGCTTGGTTGGAAACAGGCACCAGGCTCAGAAGTTACCAGTGGTGTGGTTGTAGCACCCTTGTGTCTGCAGTTATTCTCAGTGCTGCTTCCTTAAGCCATGGTTTCATGATTCAGGCTAATACGAGAGTTGGCTGGAAGGGATGCTCGCGCTTCCATGTGCCTCCAACTTGCATTGAGTTGAGTGTTGGAAATCGTGTAGCCATCTTTTAGATGGCTTGGTCTCCTCCCCTGCCCCCCCCTTCCATACTTCCCACCCAACCTCTTGTGAAATGGTCCACACTGATCAATTCCCTCATTTTGCTCAATTGCTGCAACAGGAGTGTAGGGAAAGGGAGAGTGATTTATCCTTTCAGTAGTAGGCTGTATTTAGGTCAGATCAAAGCGGTTGGATAAATGCCAGTAGAGTTGTTAGGGGGATAAATGACATGTTGACCCCAGGAAATAACATTATTGAGGTTGTATATGTTCCATATGGCATTTGGTATGATAGTCTTTAGTAACACATTACTTTTATCCTTACAAGGTTTCTCCCAAACCAGGGGATTTTCTGCTCTCGGGGTTCTTGCTGGAAATTGCTCGTCTTACTTGAGCTCAAGGACTTTGCCACTGTATGGGAGCGTCTGCAGAATCCCATGGGCCAGCAGAGTGAGGTAGCTCATGGGACTATTTTATGCATCCCATTGTGGAAGACCCCCCCTTAAGTAATTTAATAACCCAACATTTGAACTCACTAAATAAAAATGAAAATGGGGTGATGGTATTGCAAATTCTTAAACATTAGCAGAAGTATATAAAAATATAGTCCAGGTGGGACTTTCTAGTCTGAAGGCTCAGTAAAGAGCTACCAGCCTTTCATTTTGGGATCTCTTTGTGAGAATGATAATAGACAATTCATTGCAAGTTGTCACTTATAAAATATTCTTATAAATATCTGTTTTGTGTAGTTAAAAATGTTAATTAAAGGTTAATCTAAGGTCTTCTAGCACATGTGGATAGTTGAATTTGCAGCAGTTGCCTTTTAAAGTATGTAGGTGCATAAAATGACATTCTGGAAGGCAGGTAGTATTGCATGACAGGTTACATTTCAAGGATCTTGATTATATATTTTTGTCTAGGTTTTGTTTTGCTGAACCTAGACCTATGGAATTGGAAATCTCACCCTTGGACTGTAGTAGAAGGATCGATACTGTCAATAACAGTAGAGACTTAGCGGTCTTCAAAAGACTTCAGAAGATGGAAAGTTTCCCCCTCTTTTGGTGTGGATGAGAAAGTGCTGCCATATGTAATGTGTACTGGGAAACTTGGATGAGAATTTCTGACCGCATTTTGTAGAATCTTGCAACAGTGTTCAACAACTGTGTATTTTCCTTCAGAATCTACATCCCTACTTCTAATGAAGAAGTGCTACTTGTCCGAAAGGATGAACCATTGTTTCCAGTCAATAGAAACTACTTCTGTTGGCATCAGACTAGCCTGTTGATTAAAAGTAATTCGCTGGAGTGAAATACATATGCCATTTGCGAGAGCATGCTGTATCTTTTCTGCTGTTTTCTGAAACACTGGTCCTTTTGGAAAAATGAAAGAAAGGAAAAAAGCCAATACAAAAACCTATTTTTGAAACAAAGAGCAAAGGTTTTGTGGTCTTTCCAGTGTAATAGGAAGGGAATTTTTCTTGAGTCATCTGATGGGACTGAAATTATTTAGATTTAGGGTAATCGGGCTGATGCTGATGATTTATACAAGATATCATTCATCAGAACTACCTAGATCCAGAAGGACTTTTTAACTTTGTGCGTTACTGTGTAAAAGGTGGCAGTATACCATACAGATTACTTCTTGCAAACGCATAAACTTTTTTTATAGTCTGGCCTTTTTTTAAGGAAAGGATGAGATATTGCCAGGCCACTATTTCACCAATAATCTTTTAAAAAATAAAAAAATTGCCTTTCTACAGATGTTTTTGAGAAAAACTGTAGAGTAAGGCAGTGATTTAGACATTTAGAGGAGAACTGAATAATGCCCATTTGTTTGCATTGTAGTGCTTCCTAGTTTAAAAATTACATCTAATACTTTACAGCATTTGGCTGGTGTGTAAGGTGAAAGATCTCAGTCCAAGCTCAGTGGGGGGATTTGTGTGAATCCCCATTCACAGGAGAGAGTGGGTGAGCAGTTCTAGCCAAGGAGGGCATTGCTAGACAAGAAGAGACCTTAATTAATTTTCCAGGTAACTTTACAGCTATTTCTAATACTTCCTCCTTATATGCTGAGCAGTCTTCTAAACTGTTGTGCTCTGCCTTTGGATTATGTGTTGGGATTCTGTGCTCATGTGGTGCTGTTGGTTGTCCCGACAGCATGTGATGTCATGTGGCTGTTGCCAAACGGGGAGCTGCAGCCCCTTGGTTTGAACACTACTGTGTAACTTATGATGGTCCTGTTTGTAATTGCTTTTAAAGGTATTAAGAGTTATTAAATTTTTCTATATAAGTGTGTGCATTTGGCTTAACAGCAAGTCGCAAAGGAAAATGTATGAAGAAGGCAGTGTCAAAATAAAAGTTTGCCATGGTATCCAAAAAGGGGAGGAGGCTGCTAGACCTGAGGATTCTGCATCCTATGGTTAAGCCTCTTCCCGTTTTATTCATTTTTTGGAAGTAACAGACAAAGGGACTGTGATTGCTTAAGTGTCTTGTACTAATGGAGAAAGTGATGAAATGTTTGGAGGAGCTGTAATGTTCTCGGTTAACAGATGCAGCCCTCTAAGGCAGAGGGGGAGAGATCACGGGATCCTCCAAGATTTCCTGTGTGGGGGTCAAACTGTCCCTTTCTCAGTCATCTTTCTCTCATTTGCTGTCCAGGCTGTTTTGGTGTTCATCTGTAGCTGTTTCTCTAGATGTGGGCCTGCAGGTACAGAAGGCAAACCAAATGTGTTCAGGTAATCACAGGTGATCTTGGCTGGGTAGGAGGAATGAAGTGGTAAGTTGGTCTGAGATAAGAGGAAATTATGTGCCTTTACCTGAAGAAGAGGTGGGCGATTTGAGAAGATACAGACCTGAAAAGAACAAAAAGGAGTCAGAGGTGGGATTAGTCCAAGACTGTTGTCACCTGGCTTTGCAGCAGTTCAGCTGTGACTACTGTTCTCTAGTAGCTGATGTGAAAAAGCGTGGTTTGAGAAAACTGCAGTCTTAGGTTAATCACTGTTCTGTCAATTGGAAGGATGTACAGTCACCGCTCTGCCACTTCAACTTTTTGGATAAATGCCAATTAGTTTGGCAGTGTTCATCATATATATGTATAGATATGCCATGTATAGATTTGGATGACTAAGATTTTTGATCCTGCTGTCAGAAGGATGTTACTGAACCAATGAACTTGTCTTGAAGTGTGTGTGCTAAAAAGCTACGCTTTAGTGATTTAGAAAATGGATCCTGGGATAATGTAAGCTTTATAAATGTTTCCTTCGAAAGCTGCAAGTAGATTTTCTTAGGAGCTGTACCTCATTCTTTCATGGACAGCTCTTTTTGTCAGCAAAGTAGTTCCCTTTTTTTTTTCCCCCCACTCATTGCTTTTGCCCTGTGATTCTTACAGAAGCAGGTGCTGATGGCAGTGGATTCATGAAATGCGAAAAGAAGGGAAATCGTAAGAAATGAAACACCTTCTTTAATGTAACAATGAAAATTCTGGGTATTCATATTAAAACAACTGATATGGTTCACTGATTTCAAATTTGGATATGTTCTTAAAGCTACTATGTTTTACCTATTTCAGAACATCTTTTATAACCTGCTTAGTTCCTACATTTCTAAGATGTGTTAGGTGGTAGAAGGAAGCTGGGTATGATATGCGTTATGTTTCCAGCTGTAACTGGCATTAATTAGACTATTGCTGTGATGTTTGTGTGTAGAATTTGCAAATACCTCTTAGAGATGTTATCAGCAGTTTGAAGTCCCATGGGGCTTTTCCAATAATGTTTCTATAGTTGGGGTAAAGTTCTCATGTTCAGTGGTAGTCAAGGAAGGAGTCAAAGGACATGCGTTCACTTTGATTTTTAGTTACTGCTTCAAGTGATGGTCATTTCTTCAGTGAAGAAAATGTAACCCGTGTGTGAACACAAAAGTAATTTTCCAGTCTTTCTGGCCCTGCACCATTAGATGCAATTCCTCAACTCTCAACCAGAGTTGTGCTGCAAGTGTTTGGGAAGTGCTGTATTGACTGCTAACGCTGCAGTCAGAGAGAGGTGGCAGTAGAAACGCAAATGCATAAAACAGTACTGTCCCTATTTGACAGTAATGATAGGGGGGCTGGGGACAGAGATGGACTGCAGTTTGCTGCTTCAGTGAATTTACTGGGATGTGACAGCCTGTTTTCTTGTGTTATTGTTAGAAGTACCACTTAATACTACAGAAACAAGTTAGAAAGAGGTGAGCTCTTAATTCTGTACTTTTGAATTCATTCTGTATGAACCTCATTGTTTTGAGGGGGTTTTATGTAAAAGTATGGAGAGCTATATGCTTACCTTTTTTTTTTAAAAAGTAGTTTTGAATTCTTCCAAATAATAAGATTTTAGTTATAAATGTTCTAAATGAAATAAAATTGTAAATCGTCTTTGAAAGATTTACTAGATTTTAAGTCAAGGGCACCGCAAAGTGTTTTGTTTTCTTTTTGTACCTTTTTATTGTACGTTGTTAATTTTTAACAATGGTTTTTTTGAAACATGTTAAGAAGCTGCCCGTAGATGTGTGCATGGAAGGTGAGCAAGGATTACCTCCCTCCTTGTAATGCCAAACTCTTCTCCGGCAATAAACAGAAATATTTCTTACAGGCTTGCAAATCATGGACATAGGCTTACTTCATGTAAAAAGATGTCTTTTGGATTATAAATAAAATCTAGAAACTCTGGGCCTAAGTTTCTCTTGGCATTCATGACTTATGTCTAAACCTGAACAGATATCTTGCCTGAAGAGTAGAAGAAAAATGACTTCAGTTTTTCTGTTCTAAAATGTGTTGAAGCTCACACATTTTAATTCGTAATTGTAAATAGTTTGTGCTCAATGGGGGGGAAATCTCGGGGCCTATGATTTCCCCATTAGCTTTAGAGAGTTGAGATGATGCCTTGAAGTGTAAACTATGCTTTCTTTGAGCTACTCACAGTAGTTGTTATTACATAGTTGTTGCAAGTATAAATGTGTCTTTACCCTGATGTCTGCATCGTGCTAGGATAGGGTGTCATTTTGGGGGGTTTTTTGTTTGGGTTTTTGGCTTTTATCCAAATGGCTGACTTGGTTGGGTGAGGCCTTTGGGGCTCTCACATGTTTGAAATACAGCCTGAGTGTAAGTCAAGTGGCTTCTGTAGAGAACTGATAAGACAAGTTTCTTGTAACATCTAGAAGAAGCTGTAGGCCATAGGTTGCCCGTAGCAACAAGGGCTATGTGTATTTGTCAGTCTTGGTATTATTAATCAATTATTCAAAGACTCTCTCTTTCTTTACCGATATTGATGAGGGTTAAATAAATAAATGCATTGGTAAATATCTAAGGATTTACTTACTCTTATGTGGTGATTTCAAGGTGATTAAGGCTTTGAATAATCCTTGCTATGAAACTGGAGACCTATGTAACAAAGGCTGTGATTTGATGTAAACTGGGCTTGAGGGTTCTTTGTAGTGGTTCTAAATGCTGCAGCTACATACCACAAAATCTTGTTCTGGTATAAGCTAACAATGTCAGTGTTTCACAAATTTTAGTAAATTAAACTGTAGAAGCAGGCTTTAGGTTGAATCACACTTTGTCTCTCTGCCATTCTAGTCTTATGACAGCTAGAATATTATGTACTCATATTTGTTGTAGCTAGATTGGCTGTTTCAATAATAGCTGGTATTAATAAACATTGACCTGAGATGTGTTCATCCAGTATTTTTAACCTTTGGCAATTTACCAGTAACACCCCCTTGAGCATGCTGCAGAACCTGGGGGCGGGGGGGGGGGCTTTTGTTCACGTGGTACGCCAGAATCTCATTTTGCTGTATTGGTATGGCTTTACATCATCTAATGCTAAGTGCAAGGGCACATGGCATCAGATTGAGGACAGTGTGGACAGTGGCATTAAGTGGTATTTGATGTCTTTGACCCAAACTGATCTGAGGAAACCTGGCTTTTGACAGATACCAGTGAGATAGAAGTGAGTGCAGGCCATTAGCTTTGTCTTGTAACTTTTGTCAATTTTCCCATTCACACATTTGGAAAATTGCACTGTATTTTCTATGTCAGTGCATGGTTCCTTGAAACAGACTTTAAGATAATAAATAAAGCATGTCTCCGTAGTACGGAGATGTTCAAGCTTGAACAGATAGGTAAGGTAAATGCTAACAAAGTGGCCTGGTTACTGTGGGGAAAAAATGTGAGTTGTTGAAACTGCCTCTGTCCTTCCCCACCCTTGGCCCTCTTATTACAAACATTTGCACCATTGATCTTTTCCCAGCAGTCACCCTTGATGGACTCCTCCATCAGCTGCTTTGATTCTCTAAATCCAAACATGGAGCAGCAAACCTGGATAGGTCTGGTCAGTTCTTCTACTTCCCAAAGTACTGAAATAGTCCTTTCTGGAAGTGCCAAAAGAAGGAGTGGGCTTTCAGGGGAAACGTGAGGGTGGGGAAGAAAAGTAAGCCATTGTCTTTCTTCAGCAGCAAGCCATTGGAGCAGTTGCCTCTGGAAGTGGGGCCAAGCTGTAATAGAAGGCCGTGGCTAATGTACACTCCAGTTAAACTAGTTCTGAATAACTGCGATAACCATCTGTTACCATGTTATGGTGGCTACCCTTAAGGTACAGCTCTTTGTAGTTTTCTTCAGTAAAGCTGTCTCGTGGCCATTGTACTCGTGTGCTGCAGCGGGCCAAACCCCCTGCTGCAGGTAGGTGTTCTCCTCCATGATAAGCTAGCTCAAGAAGTTCTTGCTACTGTCCTCCTGTAACTCCTGCACTTACTGCCGTCATTCTTTGCTACTGGAAGTGTTAGATCATGCTGAAAAAACATTTTAAAAATAGTAAAACCTTCAGGGGATTGCTTTTTGTTTGTAGTGGATTCACTTCAGTGATCTAGCTAGCTGGTTGCTACAACTGAGTAGCAGCAAATTGTGGCATAGATATGAGAAGTTTATGTGCTGGCTTTCCCACTGTAATTAACCTACCGGGAGCCACAGCCGTGGTTGTGCTTGATACAGAGTTCTTACATTTGGAGTCAGCACTAATGACCATGGCTTAGAATTAGCAAAGGCATTGACGACTTCTGTTAATAAAAGCAAAATGCTCATATTGGATTTCATGAGAGCTTTCCTTTTTTTCTTTTTTTTCCCCCATGCTGCTGATTGAAAGCAGATATTGTTGAAAGACTTGTTTTAGAAACAGTCAAAATGTGGAAGTACTGGGAGAACAGTGATAGGCTTATGGTCATCTGCCTCCTGAGGATTTTAGAAAATGTATGTCCCTATCCATTGTGGTTGCAACAAAAATAAAATTTTGCTGTAATGGCACACCTAGTGTCTCTGTTTCTTATTTACAAGCACATCTGGAAAGAATGTGAATAAGATCCTAGAGTGGGTTTCCTCGTTTACTTGTTCAGGTTTCAATTAAATCCCATTATACGTTGTTCCTTAAAAGAAACCATGTGGACAGTTTGTCCTGTTGCAGTCCTTTGGCTATCAGGGTGGGTATTGGAATGATCTAGCCCCTCCCCAGCCACCCCCAAAAAAATTTGTGCCTTTCACAGCCCAACAGCTCTTCCCCAGTGCCTGGCTGACTTGCATGGTTATGACAGTTTGTAAAACTTGAAAAAGATTTTGTGACCATTTTCCTTGCAACGGTATTGTTGAAGTAGCTGAGGAGCTCTGCTCAGCAACTTACCAAGTGGGTCCTGGAGAAATTTGGGGAGAAAGAGGAAGATGGTGTTAATGCTGCCAGCAGTAGAATGTATTGTAATTCTTCAGATTTTTTTTTTTGGGGGGGTGGGGGGGGGAGGAAATCTGTTTCTTCTCTCCAGAAATGGAGTAGGGAGTGGCTGTGTTCTTTAAGAGGGTTTCAGTCATGATCCAGAGAAGTGAACAAGCAGAAACCTGAACCCCTATTTGGTATATGCAGCCATTTAAAAATAGCCATGCACATTTTGATTCAGCTAGCTCTTGTCTGATAATTATCTTGGATCTTGGCCATTATGTTTTGAAAATCCCTCACTTCAACAGAAAAAAGGAGTGTTTCCGGTTCTGAAATTCACAAAAGTCATTTTACTTGAGTTCCATGCTTCTTCTTCCACAGTATATTTTTTTAATTACTAAAAAGCATATGTGCTAAAATTTGAGTAATATATTTAAGTATGCATAAGCCTTGGTAGAGTTTAGGCCTTCTTTCTGCAACATTAAGTGGTATGTGGGTTGTTTGGGGTTTTTCCTGGGAGAAGTTTGCTTAAGATCCTGACAGCTGTACTTGAAACTTGACCAGCTTGGTTGTACGGTGCTCAGAATTTTGCTGATGCTCTAGACTTCTTCCTCTGTCCTTTGGGTTAAACATCATTGGTGGTATGACAGAGGGCTTGGTGTCATGTACTTTTTATCTCCAGCAAGCATCATAAAATTAGATGTTCTGGTCATATTTAAATGTGTAGGGGCAGAAGTCATATTTAGTAGTGCTGTTCGGTATGTGATAAAGTATAGACATGCTGTTTAGGAACAATATTGATGAATAATTTAGAACTCTAATTTTCTTGTAAGAATCTCTACTCAGTTAAAATCAAAAGGATGAGATGATGTGTACTTGTACACGAAGGGAAACTCTTACATGTCCTAATTTGAATCATACATCAGCCCAGGAGCATTGCAGCTCTTCCTGTTGCATTCCTGGAGCATGACATTACCTCAGATGCAAAGTAGAGAATGCCTGAAGATATTTTGGATTCTAAGCTGGCATTGAAAGACTTTTCCTGAACTATTGAAAACCAATTAAATTGGGGTAAAAACTTAGTCATTGTAAACTTAAGCACATTTCTGTAGCTCGTATCATGGGGATTTTTTGGGCCTTTAGGTGTCTGTATAATTTCAGGTTCATACACTGAACACAGGTTGAAGATAAGCAATTCTGACACAGTTCTGAGTTAGTGGCCTAAAAAGAAGGAACTTAGCAATGAATCAAGGTAAAAGGTAGCAAGATAGACATATTGTGAAAGGGAGAGGGGAGAAGAAGAGTCAATTGAAGTAATGCAAACATAGGGGGATGAGAGGAGAACTAAACAAACAATGAATTGGCAATAGTGAAGGGCCACAAAAAATAGTTTCTCTTGTGCAGTTCTTGTACAAAACAGAGACAGACTACTTATTTTTTTGTTTTCTGTGGAATACATAACATGTTTAGAAAAAGCTCTAAAATGCTTACACAGGAAGAAGTGTAATTTCCAAACAGATAATGACTGCCAGTGAGAAGGGAATAGATTGACACTTTCGTAAATGGGAATACTGGTAGTACGATGGCTTGTGAAGACTTTTCTTTAAATAAAGCTGAGCTGAATGAAGTTTTTACTCTCAAAGAGGAAAAAATTCTCAGCATGGGCATCAACAACAGTTTTATTAGTAGAGTCATCAGTCTTCTGGTCGATGAGAAATGAGTGACACACTGGAAGTAAACAGTTGCAGCTATCATTTGGAGAGTGGATTTCCTTTTGGAATTCCCAAACACTTAATAGTCAAATATATGAATGAGAGATTTGAGCATACGAAACAGATTTTCTCCTGGTGCTGTTTATTGCAATGCAGATTTGAAGCCAAAGAGAAAACACTACAACTAGCTTATGAAAGAGCTTGGATTTGGGGGTTTTTGGCTGCTTGACTTCTTTTATTTTTCTAAAATGTTAGGGAGATACTGCAGCTCATGGTCACAGAGTTGGGGAAATTTTGTAGTAGCTGAAATATATCTACTTACTAGAGTTTAAAAAGAAAAAGTTTAGTCTGAAATATCACCTCCTTCAACAGTATTGAAAAAAATGGGAGAAGTCGCTTGTAATGACTGTTCAAGTAATTGAGACAAAATAAATTACAATATTTTCAAGACCCTGAATTTTGAGAACTGAATTTGAACAAAGGAGTGTTTCACTTTGATCATTCAACTGAAAAGCAGACTTTGTGTCTTCTAAGCAGCTTGGAATACTAAATGTCACCCTTCTCTGCATTTCAAGCTCTAATTTCTGGTTTGTTTTAGTCATTGTTTGGAAGAAAGAATAAAATAACCTTTTGCATGTCTTTATTTTAAAATGTGGCAATCCAAGGCTTAAGGATCAAAAATGAAAACATTTTGGTGAGAAAACTAGAGCAATGTATGTTTCTGTCATGACGCAAGAAAATAGTAAACTAAGATGAAATCAGTATAGAAATCATCCCCTTGTGCTTGGCACTGGTGAGGCTGCACCTCAAGTACTGTGTTCAGTTTTGGGCCCCTCAGTACAAAAAAAGACACTGAGGTGCTGAAGTGTGTCCAAAGAAAGGCAACGAAGCTGGTGAAGGGTCTAGAGCACAAGTCTTAGGAAGAGCGGCTGAGGGAACTGGGGTTGTTTAGCCTGGAGAAAAGGAGGCTGAGGGAAGACCTTATCACTCTCTACAACTACCTGAAAGGAGGTTGTAGCCAGGTGAGTGTTGGTCTCTTCTCCCAAGTAACAAGTGATAGGATGAGAAGAAATGGCCTCACGTTGCACCAGAGGAGGTTTAGATTGTGTATTAGGAAAAATTTCTTCACCAAAAAGATTGTTGAGCACTGGAACAGGCTGCCCAGGGAAGTGGTTGAGTCACCATCCCTGGAGGTATTTAAAAGAGGTGTAGATGTGGCACTTGAGGACATGGTTTAGTGGTGGAGTTGGCAGTGTTAGGTTATTGGTTGGATGTGATCATCTTAAAGGTTTTTTCCAACCGAAATGATTCTGTGATTCTAAAGTTTCCATATTTGATTTCCATTATTGTGTAGCTCAGTAGCATATTAATGGGGAGTTGTATCTAATTGAAAACTGTCTCTGGACAAGCAATGCTTGTTTCGTTAATACACTGAACTTCTTGCTAAACTAAGGTTAGAAACTGACATTAATATATGTTTTGGTGGCTTCTTAAGGTGTGAAATTGAATAATTTGAATACTTGATGTCGATTTCCCCATGTCGGGTTAAAAGCATGTATCGTAGGGGGCTGGTGCTCAAATCATAACCAGAAATTATTCTTTGAACTCTTTCAATCTGCAGTCATTAATTGAAGTGTCCGAAATCAACCTGCAATAAAAAGACTGCATCTTTTTCAGGGGTGTCTTGGTGAGACTGGAAGGATGCAGCCATCCTGTTGTTATGAAAGGCTTGTGTGCAGAATGTGGCCAGGACTTGACTCAGTAAGTATTCTCAGCTCCTTTTTCCAACTTCTCCTTGCTTGTGATTAGGGATCTAAGCTCTTCCTTCTCTCATTTACTACTTCACTTCACTGTTCTGAGTCTTGGTAGTTGTCAATTATACCTGTAAGTTTAACTATGAAGTTATAGATACCAGTAGGGAGGGAGAATGGTATTCGTTCTACTTAACACAAGTAGGTCTGCGCAGAGAGCTCCTATAAGGAAAGTTGAGAGGGAGTTTACTCTAAAAGTTAGATTTCAGCGTAAAGCACTTTCACATTTGCTTTTTAAAAAAAATATATCTATTGAGATTGGCTCATGAAATTGTTACATAATTTTGAGTGGTCTGAACATATTAATTCTTGATCACATTATTAATAGTGTAATCATTTAATAAAGTATATTTCTCTCATGAAAAATTGCTGCTTGTAATCAGGAATCGGCGTTTCTTGTGGATAAAACCAACACATGAAGACGAAATAGGCAAGATCTGTACCACTGTTGCAAAGTGTCCTAATTTACTTTTGCTATTTGCACAGGGTACTTGTTTTATCACCCTGAAATTTTCAAATGTGTGCCTTTTTTCTCCTTGTACTTCACTGTAAGCACAGATACATTGTTTAGAACTATATTTTCTTTTAGCTATTACAGGGTTTCATAACTAGGAATATGGGTGAATAAGATGCTATGTGGGTACTTGAGTTACAGTTCACATTACAAATTTATGACAATAACTGCGCATGCTCTCTTTCTGTGGAGATAAATATAGGGTAACTTACTACCTTAAGTAAAAAATGTAAAGGGCGTGCATACAGACATAAATTGTCATCACAATTTATCCTACTTTGCTTTTTATATACTCTCAACTGAGGTTGAGAGTTGTAAGGTGTGTCAACAGTGACTTCATAAATCTGAGAGTTTTATCTGTGCAGGTGTAAATAGCTGTGAGGTAATACCAGTCTCATTATGTGACCTTGCTTCATTTGTACTGTGCTGAATGGGAGCTAGCTTGTATCCAGTGCTTTCAATTTAAGGCTTCAGAACTGTTTTCAATTTTCTGGTGAGATATTCTGCCATGGAACTAAAGGAATTTAGGCCTTAGGCCAAAAAGAAAGCAAATTCAAAATATTACTGTATTTCTCTTGCTCTGTCTCATTGCTAATACAGTTGGTAAAGAGAATGTTTTTTATGCATATCAAATTACTAATTCAACAGCTGTTTTCTAAAATGGACTGTATACTAGCCTGGATTTTAGTAATGGATGTTGCATGCTCATTTCATTTGGAAGGAAATATTTTGGTTTACTTTTAATTCATACTCGTTATTAAGAATTATTTTGTGACCATTATCCCATAAACTCGCACAAATGGACTGAATATTGAAAAAGTTATGCAATGTGTAGCCTAGTCAATGGTTGGATATAACTTTTCATTAAAAGTTGACTGTTGACATTCTGTAAACAAGTATTATTTGGCAAAACAAGAAACCTAACAAGAAGTTAGGATAATAGTGAATATGTCTTTGCCTGCCCTGGATGAATACTTGACTTGAGGTTTGAATACGGTCACATCTAAATATTGTTATACTGCTGCTATTTCATTAAAAAATCTAGATAAATGTAATGAATTCAGTTTTCTCAATTAATACTCCTCTACTTCAGATAATGTCTTCATTTTGTACAAAATGGCTTATACATCTGGAATAATGTGTTAGGTCTGCTGAGCTTACATCAGAAGGCAATTCAAAAGCATCAATGCTTTTCTTGCTTGAAGAAAAAAAATGAGTTCAGCCAGTTCACTACCCCCTTGTTGGGTGTTAGGCAGTGATGCATCCTTTCTGTTACATAATTCTTATGCTCATTTAACAAATGATATTAGAACAGTTCAGCTTTTTTAAAGGGTTATTTAAAATACCATTCAATGTAATACAAAAGAGGTGTTCTGAACTCTGAAGCAAAGGATGTAAGATGCAAAAATGTGCAAACTTTGGACTAAATGAAATATCTGTCTTTCCTTTCTTGGGAATCAGTGCTTCCAAACACTGAGGTACAGTAAAAGCATATCTATCTGTGATTGCATCTGCCTCAAAACAGCTCAGGAACTATTTTTTTCCCTCGGGAGCTTGCTTGTCATGAAGTGAAAAGTGGGTGAAGTTTAACTCTGGCTGTAGATGCAATACCAGATTTTGTCCTTGGTAGGACAGGTACTTGGCAGAATAAAAGATGTTCATGTGTCACATAGGACAAAATTTGAATGGTAGTATTTTTGATGTTGGTGAACCATACATAATATCTTTAAAATTAGAAATCAGAGTTTCCAACAAATTGATCTGTGTAAGCTGGAAGCTAGGGATACTGATGCTGTGTGGGGTTACTTGGTCAATTTTCAAGGAATTTCATACTCGTGTGTACACACACATATACACACACACACTCAAATATATATATAGGAGGATGATAGGTTTTCTGTATATATTAATATTCCTGTATATACATGTATCTATATATCATATGGATATGTATGTGTGAGACTGTATATGTGTATAACATACATGTAAATAAAATACATACAGACACACACAAGAAGTACCTCATTCTGTTTGTACTGAAGGGAAAAGCATGTATGGGGATTTTTTTGGATACTTTTCTTGAAGCAGCAGTCACATGTAAGTCACTCTGCTATGCAGAGAGAGTAATTTTGCCTATCCTCTGCTTAAATTGCTTAAATTTATTTCATAGTTTGGCTTTGAGAAAAGTAGATCATTGCATGCTGAGTGATTGCAAAAAAAAAAAAAAATTAAATTTGAATGGTTTGGTAGTTACACTTTATAAGTGTTTTCTAATGTCAATCAATACATAGATGTCTGTCTCATCTTAGTGCCATTTTTCATTGTATAATTATATGGCAACATAAGTAATTACAGTGGCTTTTTGCAAGGTTTTTCTGGTGAGCTGCATTGATCTCTATTTTGTTCAGTAACTTGCATTAACAAGAACTTGAAAGAGTATATTAGTCAAAGTAGCTCTTTTTAATCATATTTTTTTGGGCGATGACTAGTTTGATACTACAGATCTTAGTGTGTTCAACTTTTCACTAAACTATTACTCTCTCTTTTGATGCTTCTTTTTCCCTGTGTGATTAGGATACGAAGCAAGAATGGAAAACACAATGTGCCGTTATCCACAGCAACTGTGTCTATGGTTCACAGTGTCCCAGAACTGAAAGTTAGCTCTGAGGTAAGTGCCATCATGCTTGCTTTTATCATACCTTTCACTGCAGCTCCACAGTTGAGAAGCATAATTATAGGAGTTTCTTCAATGTTGTATACACTTCATACAGAAAATTTGGCTTCCCTTTGAAGAGGAATTTGGTGTTAAACATCAGTAGCCTGGGGTTTTGTATTTACCCTAGTGCAGGTTGATTGTCATCAGGTTTTATAATATGTTGGGTTTTTTGAGCTGTGCAGTGAAAAGATGGCACTTCTGTGACAGCAGCCTGAAACCTTACTCCTCTAATTGTTTTTGTCTCTAAGAATAAGCAGTTTGTGGAAAGTTCAGTTTCCACTGGCTGAAATGTGTTCAGAGTTTGCAACATCTCTGACACATAGCTTCACCCTTCACTTTGAAGTTGGTCCCACTAGTAAAGCTAGTTTGTTTGCAACTTACCTGTATGTTAGAATTATTTCATTATTTTTCAAATATTTTGATAACTCAGCTGAATGGAATATGCTTGTTCATCCTCAGTTTCTTTAGAGAAAAAAGCATGTTTATTTTGAAGATAAACATTCTATTTATCTTCCTTACAAACTTGTTCTTTCTCTGTGTTGCTGCTTCCTTTTTTTCTTTTTAACTCTTCAAAGAATGTCAGTAATAAGTGGCTAGAAGTGTCCTCATCATCTCATCGTAGAAGAGTGTTTCAAAGTGCAATTCGCATTTGACTCCTGCTTCATCATGCTCCCCTTAACTTTGCTTTAAAGCTTAGCTGTCTGGTGGCTAACACAGCAGCTTGCTATCAGAAGTGATTAAAATGAACACAGAGCTTAATGTGGTACTTTGGAAGTTTGTAAATATGCATAAGAGGAGTAAACTTCAACTCAGATTTACAGGAGTATAAGGTCATTGGTATCAGTGCTCACATAGAACCACATAATCTAACTATTCACATCGAAAGCACGTATTCCTTAAGCTCAGGTTGACAGTTATTGTAACTTCTGTCATTAGCAGCTTCAGTTTTATACTCAGGCTAGTCTTTCAGCTGTATTGTACCTAATAGCTACAAAATTGCTGAGCATAGCAGCCAGAGTTTTCACACCTACTGATGAGCTTGTCCTTTGCATACCCCAAAGCTATTGCTATTTCCTCTCAAGACTCTTGGCCTTAAATTAATTCAGTGGTTACTTATTTATCAAATTTGGAAGTTGTGTTGAGTTTATCAATTTTAAGAGTTGCTAGTGTCACAAAGATATGAGAGTAGACTTTGGGAACATTTTTTTTTTTCTGTAGAAAAATTGCTGACAAAGCTGCCATCACTACAGTTATATTGAAGCATCATTTCTTATGCGGTTGGTTTGTAGCAGAACTTTTTCTCAACTTTACAATATACAAAAGGCAATAAACCTAACATTTCTTCTAAGCTAAGTTTAGTTGTGAGTATTTTGTTACAGCAAGCTGAGCAACTAGGAAGAGAAGATCAACAGCGACTACATCGAAATCGAAAACTGGTGCTTATGGTAGATTTGGACCAGACACTGATCCATACTACGGAACAGCACTGCCAACAAATGTCTAATAAGGTAAGTATTTGGTGTTAACTTTCAAGCCAATGTAACAACAGGAATATTTCTAACTATATTTAAGTAATGGTTCTTTAAGAAAATATTCGGTGATTAGGTAAAATTGTAGTTGAAGAATAACAGAAAATGAGAAACAAGTCTTCTAAAATATATTCTTTTTTTCTCTACATTTAAATTGTCAGTTTTCTTTCTTCCATTTATGCTTTCCTGCACTTTTCCATTCCAGTCACTTTAAGCGAGAAGTTTCAGGTAGCTATTTTTAATCTCTGCTTTCCTTCCTCTAAATTCACAAGCTGAGTATTCAGTAATGAGACTTTTTTCCCCTCCAAGTCTGAGGTAGATATAGTGAATTACTGTTCCAAGTCTGTCATTTTATGAATATGTCTAGTGATTTTTTTTTTCTTCAGTTTTGTTTTTTTGGAAGGTGTTTGGGTATTGCTGTTTAATTTCTTCATGAAACACTTGTCATTGAACTGATAGGGACTATTGGCTTGCAGTATATCCAATTTGAAAACTTTAAAACAAGAAGCGTGTATCTACAGTGACTTGTACAGGAGGATGCAAATTCAAATGGCAGTGTCATGGAAACTGTGGTTGCTTAGTTCTTCTTTCTTTCCTCTTGCCATTCTCTTTATGTCCAGTAGGTTCAGCATGTGTTCACGCCTGTTAGCAAAAAACAAGCTGTAAATGTACTTTGCAATTGGGAGGAAATGGAACAGTGAATATTTGGCTTAAAGATTAAAAAAAGTGTGTATTTGAAAGGCTATGTCTTCATCTGTATACATGCGTGGTTTGAATAAAAACATTTTTTAAAAGATTTTGAGGTTTTTTAACTGGGATCTTTCTCTGCAGACTTCCTTCCTGGTTTGCTATCTGATGGTATATTTCCATAGGCATAGTATTTTTTCATCCAACAAAGTTCTCTGAGCTCAATATGTACTGAAACTAATCTGAGTGAAGTTCAGAGTAGTAATGGTTGGAGTGAGATCCAGAACTTTCTGAGGAATTTCTCAAGTTGCTTTTTTTCAGATTGGCTTGCCGTAAGTAAAGATTTGAATGAAAGTTACTTTGATCATAAACTTTTCAACAGCATAGCTTCCTGCATTTGAAAAACTTAGTGTTGGACTGCCTGGCACAGAGCAAAAATGTGCTTTGTATTTTATTCATCCATATAATCTTTGTGACTGAAACTTGCTTTGGCCTAGTCAGGCCAAATACAAGTAGCGGAAGTAATGGAAGAGGGCACTTTGGAATGCTGATATTTTTGTTTGGTATTTTGATAATATGAAACATGCTTTTTCTTCTAGGGAATATTTCATTTCCAATTAGGTCGAGGTGAGCCTATGTTGCATACTCGCTTGCGTCCTCACTGTAAGGAATTCCTGGAAAAAATTGCCAAGCTGTATGAATTACATGTTTTTACTTTTGGCAGCAGACTGTATGCACATACAATTGCAGGTGAGTAGAATGTTACATTTAACAATATTTACCTAATCAGCCTTCATACTCACATAACTAGCTATCTTTCTGTGGTTGTTTTCAAGTATTTGTTCTTGGTTTTGTGCAAAACCACTTCCTAAATAGTCCTGTAAGCAGAATTCTTGGCTTGTTTACAAGGCAGTGCCTGTATGGCCTGTATGACCTGCAATTCTAGAAGTAATCCTTTTTTTTTCTTTCCCCATCAGACGTGCTTTTTTGCTTCTCTGATGGTTAGAGAATCAGCTTGTAGCATGACAACTAGTGTCTTCCTATTGAATTAAGTAAGAAATTATGCTGATGGGCTCTAAAAGTGATCTGCAGCATCACTTGTCTTAGAAATCTAAAGCAACAGTTCCATAAAAATCAACAACATGAAATTATCTTCTCTTGTGGAGACCTCCCCTGCTGTTTCCTTTCACCAAGGAAGCTTGGCTGCTCTAAAACAATTTACAGTAGTTCTGTTTGTGTCCTGGAGCTGGCATGCGCTTATTTGAGGAAGAGCACAGATCTAGCAGTATTTTCACATACTCCTCTCAAGAACTTAGAAATATTTTCTCCTAGTAACTGAAAACTTGCATTTAAATTATAGCAATAGTAGTCTATGGTGTGTGTCACTGGCTGAAATGTTTTCCTTTTTCTAACAAGCATAAAAGAAATCTACCCTGTTATGCAAGCATGTGAGTCAAATTCGTGTTAGGAGTGTGACCATGTCTTTAAACTGTAAAATTTGCTCTCATCCCATCTTGAGTCTTTGACAGAATAGCACTTTCACCTCAGACTTTTCTTTATTTAGTCTGTTGGACTAAGACAGCATAATTGTTTTAGATTATGACGCTACATGTCAAACTGTCCTTGCTGCTGTTCCATGTCTCCTAGCTTTTTTTGTCTTTCACATCTGCTTTTTTTTGTGTTGTACTTTGTCAGTCTTGTGGTTGGATTATACATTGTGTACTGCTAATGCATTACCACGTTTGTACCCTGCTGTCCTTACAATGTGGTTATTTCTTGTGTAGCAAAAGGGGAATGGTTTTCTTATACACTAGGCCTAAATACCTGGTAGTAAGAAAGTGGATGGGCAATCTTCCTGACTTTGGATCTATGTGCCTTGGATGCATGTAGCCTAAGGTCAGAAGATGTATACCAGATAAGGTCAGAAGACATATAGCAAATATGCTTCAGAGCCAGGGAGAAGGTTGAGTTGCAGAGGTAGTTAACTCATGATGTGTAAGTGCTTCCCCAATGATTGATTTTTCTCTTAATGTGTGAGTTGGTCCTGTGTTTGTTTGTTTTATCTCTGAGATAAAATTTGGATTACCCTGCAGTCCCCATGCTGGCGGAGGCTGCTACTTATAAAGTAACAAGCCTTTTTGTGGGCATCATAGTTGAGCTGCTCCATCTGTTCCATAGAAGAAATAGCCACCAAATGAGCAAATTGCTCATTGCTGCTTCCTAACATCCCCAGACTTCTGGATTTTTGCCTGAAGCTGTCTAATCTCATTAAAAGCATTCAAACTACAAGTGGATTACTTGTACAGTGATGATGATAATTTCAGCTGAAATATGTTGATATGGAGAAACAGTTGAAATAGCCTTTGGTCCACATACTCATCTGTGTAACCAAGATGCAGTAACAGAGAAATATTTAGCTAATACGTATGGAGAACACTTGATGGCAGTATTGGTTAAATGATTTCTCAGAGAGAGCTCTCAGTTTGGTATTTTACCATTATCCTAGGACAAGGAAGGACTTATAATAAAATGCTGGGAATCTTTTTCATAAGAAAAAGGTCGTTTTCTTAGGTTCTTCATATACATTCTATATTTCTTTGTGAAATCTGAACTCTGAGCTACTCCTTCCATGTCCTGGAAGGCTTTTTCCTCATTTTGAAAACAGATGACATCTTGTCAGTCCTTTTTCTCTCATCCCAGCTGACTCCTATCAGCTGTTAAGTGGGATTAGTTGATATTTGTAAACACCATTTATGTCTGCTGAAGTCATTTCACCCTTTCTTAGTTTGACACATTTGCAAAGTGGTATCTTGTAGTACATTTATGAAGATGAGTTTTGGATTTTATAATCTAGAGATTTCTATAGTAATTCTTTCTACATAATTATTTTGACCAGTTGTTACTTAACATATTTTCTCCTATTCTGCATAAGAGAAATTCAGTGTATTTAATACTGAAGTCAACTTAAATGCTGGTTGTAAAAGATAATGCCACTGAATTTTGAGTTCAGAGGCCACCAGGCAACAATAATGCAATGTGAAATCACTATTAAGATTTATAGTGGAATTTAGAAAGTAGGACTAGGTTGAGGGCATTCATATGTATGGTTTTTTTTAGCAAGTATATTACATTATATTTTCAGGATATGTTGGTGGGAAATGCATAGGAATAAAATAAATGAAACAAAGTTAAGAGTACATCTCAGGAACACTTTCACTGTTTCTGTATACTTGATGAGTTTATACATAGACCTTTTCATCACTCCAAAGTCATAGAAACTTGTGGCAAAATGCCCTCACAGAAAAGTGACATTGTCTAAACAGATGGGGTTTTGGTAGTCTGTACTGACTTTTCTTAAAGAAAAAGCTACCAATACTTTGGAAGATATCATCCATTTGAAACCTGCAGCTTCATTATTAAAGGTTAATATCCCAACAGTGTACCAGCATAAAATTTTAAATCTGTCATTATGTAGGTTGTGAAAAGATTTTTATTTTGAAGGTGGGAGAGTTTTTCATGAGAGTTTCCCAGTTCTTTTTGTTACTAAAAGCAGTATAATAATGATTTTATTTTTTTAATAAAGAAGTTAAATCTTAGCCTTTACTTAGTTTTATCTTGCAGAACATATCTGCATCTACTTATTTTTAATGTAAAGTTTTTATTTCTTCAGATTTATGCTCTATTTGCAATCATAAATCAATTAAAAATTTTAACTAACGGTATGTGACCTAGCCACTAGGTATCTTATTTGCTCTTGCATGGAGCTGAATTGCTAAATAGGTTAGTGTAAATCTTTGAAAAGGCTATATTGGGTTTTAAAACAATATTAACGTACTATTGAAGAAAACAAGTGATATATGATGAATGAAATGTTGTCTGCCATTTCTCTGAAATGTGAAAACATTAGGATTATGTCTGTTATATTGATTCAGTTGGCTAAGCAGCATCCAAGGGAAATCAAACAGTTTAAGACATGTAAAGAACTTCTTTGAAAGACCAGTGCCATTTTCCATATTGCTGTTCCAGTAGATTAGCTTTGAAAGACCCAACTCTCTTAAGATAGGCCTCTATCTTTCTGAGTGCATCTCTGGTGAACTGTATCCTCAGTGTATTTTTAGTGAATTATCAAGGGGGGAAAAAGTATTAAAATTAGTAAGTCTTTACCGACGCATTAATGAAAAGCTCCAGAACACTACCTCATCTCTAACCACTGGCAGCCAGGGTCTCTGTGTTTGGGCTTTGTTAGTTCAACTTCCCTTTTCTTACAGTTTTAGGTAGGCAACACTGCAACTGAATGCCTCGTGGTTTTGCCCTTTAGTCAGTGCTCTCCTGTCCTGTAGACAATCTAGTGTAGAGAGTGTCTAATTTAGTGTAGAGAGTGTCTGTGTATACAGATAATTAGTAGAAGAGAATTTGGTTGGGGAGAACAGCAACTTGTATGACAGCTTACGTAGTTTGTCAAAATATCTGTGTGTATGGCAATAAATCTTTGTAGCTAATTCTCTCAATTCATTATGCCTAGGTACTGCAAGGGTCTCACTACAGGGGATGATTCTACGAGTTTGCAGCAATTCTTAAGCATAGTCGGGTGAGTTAAGGTTGAACCTCTGTCCTTAACTCGGAATTTTCTTGCTTTTATGGGTTTTAAGTTATTCCAATTACACATTAATATTGAATACACACAGGATCAACTTTTCAGAAGTGATGACTGATTTTTTTTTTTTTTTATTTATACCCTTTGTTTTTGAAGACCCAACTTAACTCACTGCTGGGAGCTGGGCTTCTAAAAGGAGTTGAACATGTATTCTGTGCAAATCTCAAAGCTCCTTGAAAGAAAATTAAAGTTGGTCCTTAGAGTCTGTAGTCAATTTGAACCCTGGTTCTGGCTATAAGATGGCCTCCATTTAAAATAAAATAAAGTAAAACTTTAAAAAATTGTTCCCAGATAAGTATTGACTGCCTTGTATTATTCATAAGAATAATGAGAAGTTGATGCTAACTTCAACACAAATTCAGTTAAATGAAAAATTCGGATTAGCATGTAAAATGCCAGTTTCCTTCTAAGCTATTATGTGGCTGTGATCTGCGCATGAAGATGAATTTCATTATTGGAGCCTAGGTTCAGAAGCATGTGCATGTGTGTTTGTACATCCCAGTTGCTATTTTATTAAATAATGGCATTTTATCTTGCTTTAAGATCAGCTAGCACAGCTTCACCTGTTTTGGTTTTTTGGGTTTTTTGTTGTGTTTTGGTTTTGGTTTTTTTTTTAAGAGCGCAGTCAGAAAAGTTACTGCAACTGGGCCTACATATTTCTAGGAATCCCAGGATATATTCATTATATGTAAATGTATTAAAGTATTTGTTAGAGGTACAACTTAAAACCTACAAATGCAAGAGCTCCGGCTGAAGCTGTCCCTTAACTCGCCCATTGTGCTTAAGTATTGCAGCACATTGCGGACTCTTGTGAGACTTCTCTGCAGTCCCTAGGCATAATGAGCTAAGGAGAGCATTTAGCTTTAAAGAACCACCTGTAGAGAGATAAATGTAAGTTGCAAAAATCATGTGTTATCTATCGCCTGCTGTATCTGTTTCAGCCTAATTCATTTGGCTATCACAAATGTAGTTACTTTAATTTAAATTTCGTTGCTATGTCGAGAGAAAATGAAATGGGATTTTAACAATTAATCCCACTGCGTTATTTACAAATACTCGATCCCACTGTGCTTACCCTTTCCCCCATATAATCTCTCTTACCTTAAAATTGTCTGTTAGTTAAACTGCTGTTGCACATATAGCTTAACTACGTAGAACATAAGCAAGGAACAAACATCTTGAACATTAACTTTTTTAATTTCTTCTTTCAAAAGGATTTTTGGATCCTGAAAAGAAGCTTTTTTCCCATCGGATATTGTCAAGGGATGAATGTATCGATCCATTTTCTAAAACTGGGAATCTTAGGTATGTATATAGGTCTTATGTGTTAAACAAAAAGGACCAAAAAATACAGAATATGCTGAATATAACAAAAACTACTTTGTACTTAATGTGTTTATAGTCCTTCCTTATCTACTCCCTAAGTATCAACACTGCATCAGTAAAGCTGAGATGCTAGGCGTCACAGCATTTCATCTACTTAATGTGTTCTGTGGTACTAGAACGGTAAGAATGTGAAGCAATAGCATCGTGTTTTCACTTACACTTTTTATTCTAATAACCTAACCATATTTCCACTTTATGGCTTGTGATCTTGAACAATGATTTGTATGTTGTAGTTTTTTAAATTAAACCCAAATTCTCGGTTTGAGGTGAATTCATATTTGAGTATCTAGTATTCTGGCTTTCAAATGTGCTATGCATCTACCAGCTTCTGTTCTGCAGTGTTTCTTGAAATTAGGTCAACTAGAGACTTGAATTCATATTCCAGTCTTCTTCAGAGTATGAGGCCAAGATTTTTTGTAACAGACAGATATTTTTAGTATTTCATAAAGCTAGATTAAAAATTATTGCCCCTTCCCCATCTGACCATAACAAATAAGAAGCTTTTTTCCTTCTCTTACTCTGTTTTATATGCATGTATATATCTTAATTACTGTTTCTCCTCCTCCTAAATAATATAAGTATTAGTACTTTTTGCTTCCTTTGTCTTGGATTGAATGAGTCTACTCTTTTGAACACTGTACTTGTGTATTTTTCCTAGTTATATATAGAAAGTGTATTGTCCACATCATAGTTGGCTTTGGACTGTTCCTTGACATAAACTGAGGAAACTAGACCAAAATGTTGTAATGGTTCGTCCTTGCAAAGGCTTGTTGGTTCCTGCTTCGAGCCTTTGGGGTAGAGATTTAAAAATAGCGCTCTTTTAGCTCTCTCTTTTTGCTCTCTTTCCTTTAAAATTACAGAATTCAAAATACAATATTCAAAATAATGTTGCTTATTTTTTTGTAAGTTCATATATAAGCATGTCCTGCAGACATGCTCATAATAAACCAGAACATCCACAGAAACTACTTTGATAGTATTAATTTCTAAAGCTGGATTCATTGTATCAACTGTTATGTCTCTTAGAGATCTTTTCCCATGTGGTGATTCCATGGTCTGCATCATTGATGACAGAGAGGATGTTTGGAAGTTTGCACCCAATTTGATAACTGTGAAGAAATACGTATACTTTCAGGGGATAGGAGATATTAATGCACCCCCTGGATCAAGAGAAATTCAAATGAAGAAGAAAGGTAACTATATAGTTTATAAACCATTTTTTACAACTCTTCCACTTTTCAAATGTGATTTGATGTAAGTCATTGTGGTGGTCTTACTACTGTTGCTGTTGCACTCAGATGAGCAATCCTAGGCTATTGTACTTGAGAATGCTCCTGCAGCACACATGCAGGTAGCTTAGTAAAACTGGACTGTTCTTGTTGATCGCTTTCCTTTTGGTGGGTGACCAGAGCCAGAGTAGAGTACCGGTAATAGCATTTCAGCTGTTATGGCTGGAGAACTGATGTGGCAATCCACCAAATTGTTCAAGAACATGTAGAGGAGGACAGCTTTCTCTCTTCTCCCCCTCCATGTAAAACAAGGCAGTTTTTTCTTTTCTGTAGGTGGTTAGGGAACCAACTTCCTCTTCTTTCTCCTTTTTGGTCCCCTTCCATGCTCCACTTTGGAGCAATAGTTAATAAACTCTGGTCTCAACATACTGCTGAAAATGAACATTTTGATCTCTGCTTACCTCCCTGCCTAAATCATGCTAATAAAATCAGCGTGGGATTTTTAGTGTCTACTGAATGTGGCGTTCTGGCATTTGACACGAGAATCTTATGTTCAGCACACTCAGCAATGTAATACAAATAGTGGATTTAGAAGGTATACATTGCAATGTTAATATTCATTTGGGGGCAGAATGTATTTGAAAGACAATGGCTAAGAAAGAATTGCAGGTTTTCTCCAGTTTAGCCAAGGGTTTTTTTTAATTTATGTGACACCATTCTTTTTCCCTTGTTGAACTAGACATGACCAATACGGAAACAATAATAATATACTCAAACTGAATCAGGCCACTATGACACAGACCTTTATGCTTGACTGGTATTGTTATTTGCAGGGCAGGGACATGCACACAAGAGAGGCAAAGTAGGGTGACTTCATCCAGTGTTCCTGATGAATGTCTGCATGCAAATTTCTGGTTGCCTACAGTTTCTTTAAGTGTCTCTCCCTTTTTCTGCAGATGTCTGAAGACACATCCTAAAACTATTTCTGCCTTTGAGCCTATTACTCTTTACTTGCATTCCAGCACAGTCACAAGTGAATGTCAAACAGCATCTTTGTAGTACTAAAACATACGTATCTTTCAACTATTAAAATACGGTTGTTTTGGTTATGAAAAATAGGAAATATATGAAAGCCATGGAAGTTTATAAAGGAAGTTCTTGTAGTTCTGGATTGGGACCTTCTGATGTGAATTCTACCCTTTTTTTTTTTGTTCTTTGCAGTAGTTTCAATGCCCTGAGATGTAATTATAAAACTCATGCTACAAGGTGAATCCTTTAATGTTTGCATAGTTAACAAGTAATTACTTCTGACCTGTGTGATTTTTTTTTTTATTTTTTATTTTTTTTTAAATAAAAAAGCTCCTTACACAGCTTCTTTCCAAAAGTAAAGTTTGTTAGGCTGGCCAGTTCTTTCTACTAGTCGTTGATACCTAAAGTATCCTAACAACTTTGAAAAGCCTAGTTGTCACTTCTAAACATGGTGAAGTCTAACTGCATATGTAAACTGTGTTTAAGGAAAAAGAAAATTAAATTTTGATTAAGCTTTAAAAAAAAAAACCCCTGAGAAAATATGTATGTTTTATTTCTTGTGTCTTAGTAAACCACTCTACAAAACCGGAGGCACTGGATTCGGCAGTGACATCAGCAAAAGATGTTGAAGAAATAAAGAATGTTACATGTGTAGAAGAACAAAGCAATGGTCTCAAGAAAGCTACAAAGGACACTTGCACTGCAAATGGAAGTACTTCTGCAGGCAGTGGAACATCTGACTGGGACATGAACTCTTGCAATAAAGTTAATGCCCAGGACTCCTTAAATGATAGCCCTGATCACAAAATGGACAGTGAGGTCACTAATGACTTGACAAATACAAAAGAATCCCAGATTTTTTCAGAACAAGTCGATAAAACAGTGATAGAGAAGCAGCAAACTCAAGATAAGGCAACAAATGACTTAGACTTTGAACTGTCTAGTGACAGTGAAAGTGATGGTGGATTGGATACCAGAAAGTCATCCACTTCTCTATCAGATAGTGAGAATGAAGAAAAAAGAAGCTGGAAGAAATCCAAACAACCTCTGCAAGACGAAAACTTGGAGAAGGGGAGTTGCACTGATGTGAGTGAGAAAAAGGATGGTCTGGTAAACCATTCTGGGGACGCACAGTCTCTACCTAGTGAAAATATTCATGACAAAACTGATCTTGAAGCACAGGAAGAGAGTGAACAGGAAAGCCTTTGTGATTTAGGAAATGGTTGTGCAGACAAGAAAGAAGCTGAAACAGAGTCTCAGAACAGTGAACAGTCTGGAATTACAATGGGTGAGTCCTTAGACCAGAGTATGGAGGAGGAAGAGGAGGAGGATGATACAGATGATGATGACCATTTGATATACCTCGAAGAGATCCTTGTGCGGGTTCACACTGATTATTACACAAAGTATGATAAATACCTGAAAAAAGAGATTGAGGAAATTCCAGACATCAGAAAAATAGTACCAGAACTGAAAAGTAAAGTGTTGGCAGATGTAACCATAATATTTAGCGGACTCTACCCAACAAACTTCCCCATTGAGAAAACACGGGAACACTATCATGCCACAGCACTTGGAGCTAAAATTGTGAAGAATCTAGTACTGAGTGCTGATGATCCTGACAAAGCAACGCATCTCATTGCAGCAAGGACAGGTAGGCAAATGAGACTTGAGTTTTCAATCAGCTTTTTTTTTCCTGTTGTAGTTCATTCATGCCTTGAGCTGACTTTTCTGTAACCTACAGACTTTAATGTAGCTGAGATTAGAATTGAAATTAAAGGGAAGAGTCTTCCTGAAACAATTTAGAAGCCTTCTTTAAAGGGGTGTGTTTTCTGCTTTTTGATCAAGTGTGGCTTTTAATTGTTAAAAGAAGGACCCCCTAAGTAACCTCTGATGTAATGTGTCATGCCTTGCTTCTTGGTTAATATTTGGTGACGCTGAGTCTTTGATTATTAAAGATGTTGCATAGTAACTTTAAAATTTGTGGAAGATAAAAGTTTATAGTGCTCTTGCTACAAGATTATAACAATACTTTCTTTTTCAATTTCTGAGATTTTACTTCTCATGGTTCAGTTTCACTTTGTCTGGGATTCAAACAAATTCTCTTAGGAGACCAGAATCTGATGATACCCTGTCACTACTCTGTGCATAGCCTATATATGTTTGTCATGGGAGATGTAAGAGAGCTTAGCCCAACTTTTTATATGTATTTCAAAAAATCACCTGTTTTTACATAGCTGTAGTGGATAGGAATCTATCATTGGGTAGCTGCCATAGAGGAGCAAACAGGCCACCACTACCTTTTAGTACAAATTTTTTGTGTGTACCCTGACCCTTGGTTCCCTCATTGTTGGCCTTTTGAAGTTGCATGGAATCTAAATATCTGATAATAAAAGCCGCAAAATTGAAAAGTAAAACTGCATATTTTGATAATTTAAAACTTCTAGGTAGTTTTAGGACATCTTTAGACATGATAAGCACAGAAATACACAGCTGCTGCCTATTGGATTATTTTTTTCTTGACTGCTGTTCATGCAAACTTTCAGTACATTAGAAGCATCTTCATTTCATCAGCTTGTATTATAAAATAATGGAGTGTATTTTTACTGGCTGTAATATAGATGTGCATACTTTTCTTAAATCATGTGTGACTTAAGAAATGGAATAAGAGACTTATACCGCTGACCAGGAATCATTTCTTCCTGTTGAGGAGGCAGTGATTAAAAAAAAACCTCCAGTGTGAGAATGTTGCAGTTCCTTAATTTCCAATCCTCTAAATATGAGTAGTATTATAAAACATATGATTTAAAATCAGCTAATTTATCAGTATATTGTGATAGACTAATCAGCTACTTTTTAAATATATTAGCCTAACAAGAAGGTTGTATATTTGCTAGGCTAGTGTAAGCTTACCTCACTTTCTAGTTACTTCAGTGTATGTTTCTAGTGACAGAAAGCACAGGTAGCTTCTATTAAAAAGTTGGTAAGGCCAACTGTAGCAAGAAGGGGCTTCAGAATTGACCTAGTCAAGTAGCATCAGAATAAAAACTGTACCAGTGAAAATTTGTATTGATTGTCCTGATGTAGATAAGTAGTAAAAACAACCCCCAGAAAAACCAGAAGAGGCTGGAATTAGTTTCATTGAGATTAGCTGGAATCCTGTTTTGTGAAGGTGTGACAGTCAAACTAGTGAATGGGAAGTGTTAAAATCGGTGGATGCATCAGTCTGGCAACTGCAGTAAAACTATGGAGTCCCAAACAGCTCTTTTAAAATTGCAAGCATAAGCAATACTCTTATCAGCAAAGAATTACATAAGATTGTCATACTTCATTGGAGACATAACAACTGTCAATATAACTTTTATGTTTTTCCAATTTCAGATCTTAAAATGCTTCATTTCAAAGTTGCTTTGTCTAACTTGCACTAGATGGCTTCTGAATGTAGTTGTACATTGGATGCAACCATCATGTGATGTGGTAAAACCGATAGGATAAGTGTAAATGAGACCCCACCCCAAACATATGCATTTCTCTAGAGGAAAAGATGTTAAACAATATTATGTTAAGGTACATACCGTATGATAATGAGAAGCAATTGAGGCTTTTTTGCTTGTTTTTGGAATGTACCATTTGAGAGGGTTTGTGTGTTTCTATAGATATACACATCCTTGTGTTCTACTTCTATAAGCAAATTATTCCCTACCTGCACATTCTTAGTGAATCATCCACTAATGTAGATTTTAATACAGAAAACTATTTTAACTTTAGGTTTTGATTATATTCATGTGCTTTTACAGTATATGAATTGACATTATTAACACATTTAAAATTAATTTTTGGTACTCTCTTGAAAAATAATTATATTTCAGGGTGGTTCATATTTTTCAGACTTTTTGTCAAGACCTTGACTCTCCTTCACAATTGTCACGTAATGTTGGTGTTGCACATGGTACTTAGCAGACAATATTTGAATATATTTTAAAATAAGAAATCACAAGAACAACACTATTCCTGAATTGCTGGGGTGAAAAACCTTTGTTGATAGTCTGTAGTAGCTGACCCCTGCTTTTAGTAAGAAAAGAATTGCATGAACTAATTCTAAAAGAGGTAACTTGGCAGTCTTTTCTGCCTAATGAGCAAGGCTGTTGTCATCTTTCATCATCACTCAGTAATTATTTCTGTAACAATGGCAGTGAAATAAGGGGATTTAGAGTGGAAAAAAAAGTGTATTCTCATGGATTGCTTGTGGTTTTGGTTTTGTGATGGGTTTTTGGTTTTTTGACTGAAGACTATATTTTCTCATCTCTGATTAGATGGTAGTAGTTAACGTTGCATCATCCTAATTTCATGATGGAAATTCTGAAGTTTAAGCAGAGATTTTAAGGATATAA
This sequence comes from Balearica regulorum gibbericeps, assembly GCF_011004875.1. Taxonomy (NCBI): domain Eukaryota; kingdom Metazoa; phylum Chordata; class Aves; order Gruiformes; family Gruidae; genus Balearica; species Balearica regulorum. The sequence goes on from NC_046185.1 coordinate 104,484,536, forward strand.
ACTGTGTTGTGTCACAGCTGGATTCATGATAATTCAGCTGTCAATGTGATTGTCATACTGATTCTCGTGTGATTAGAAAGCAAATTTACAGGTCTATTATGGCTGGTAAGCCGTAGAAATATTGCATCTCTTGATGTCTAATTGCTGGTGATAGGGGGAAATAAAAGCATGTCCCTTCTTGAGTTTTATTCAGAAGTCAATGACCAATGTTGTTCTGTTTCTTTTTTTTTCCCTCCTCTTTTTTTTTATGTGGTTATGAAAAGATGAATTTAAAATGTTCGTGTCCATTCAGTATTTCTGGATGACCCCCCTAACAATGGCAGACTTAGGACTCGGACAAGCAAGTTAATGTATATGTTTACTTTGCATTAGCTGAGCTATAGTAAATGGCATATACTTAATATGTACCAGCAGTGGGGTAAATACTGTTTGCTTTTGAATTTTGAAGACAGAGGAATAATTTGTCAGAGGAAATAAAAAGGGAAGAAGTCAGTGTGAAATAGAGTACCTCCTAGGTCTTGGAGGGATAGATTTTCCCGCTGCAAAGTGACCACATCATAACTTGGTGTGTGGAATCAACAGCTAGTGAATACCATTTTAGACTGTATTTACAGCATTCTAGGCTTATTGCAGTAAATAATTTACATTTTTTTTATTCTTTGTGTGTACTTGTTTCTTTCTCTGCAGATAGGTGGCTTGTTTCTCTGCAGACACAGATACTCTGAATTTGGAAAATAAATAAATCCTTGTTCTTGGGGAAAATTAGGATTTTTTTTTTCATTATATAGGGAGGAAAATACTATTTACCTGAATTACTGTAAAACACAAGGATCTTTGTATCATCTAATCGGCTTTCATAAATCTGAGTGACTGAGAAAATGCTACCCTGTAGTCTTTTCCACTTACCTATGGGCTGTATAAATCTTACTTCAGTTTTTGAAACATCTGCTGTTTGCTTTAAGCAACAGTAAACTGCACTGGATGATGATTTGTTGTAGCTGTGTACACACTTGGCTAAGCAGTTACCACACTATTTCATAAACCTTGTTATGTTCCTTCCTGAACAAATAAAAGATACTGTAGTTGATTTTTGTATTGAGTTTTTTCTAGTGGAGCAGGTAAAGCTGTTCGGGTCACTTAAAGATTATTCTAGTAGGGTAGGAGCAGAAATATGTCAGGTTTGGCCCTGAATTTTTCATTTCTTTCTCAAAATATATTTAATTTTGTGTCTTTTTCCTGTACTTTGAAAGCTATATAGGAATAATTTCTTTACCTTTGGTGACTTAGCCTATGTCAAGTTTTGCTTGATATCATTACATATCAGGTTGTTTAAAATACCAATTGTACTATGGCTCCTTTTATTCATCCTCATCTACCTACTTTAAAAATGCTTACTTCTATCTGCCAGCTGATACAGTCTTGTTAACCTGTCGTATGACTTGGTGTGAGGTCTTCGCCAGACATAGTTATGACGTGTCCACAGATTCTTTTTTCTGAAGAATATTTTCAAAGACAATGTTTTTTTTAAAAAAAAAAATCCCTTTAAGCACTGCTCTAAACTCAGGCACTGACCAGGTAAGCCTGTTGCTTTTGCTGGCAAAGCACAGTGCAAGTGTTAAAGCTGAACTCTAGGTGTAGCTTCTGAACAGCACATCTATCACCATTTCGTGATAATTTAATTCTTGTAGGACAAACCACTGCGACTTGTCTTAGGTTAATGATGTTCTTGAAGAGCTTCAAGATTTCATCATAAATCAAGATTTATATATAAAAATGATCTGAAGAGAAATAAATTCCTAGCAATCAGATTTTTAAGCAATGTCTGGCAACCTGGTTGCAAACTGCCGTAAGGATATGTTGACTTTGGTGTGCTGGAATCAGGAGAGTGTTTTGAGAGTTGCTGTGGTGGTCACTTCTCATCACGTACTTTGGTTCATTCTGACACAGCCTCGAGCCCGCACGCTGGGTTCCTCATGGGTGAGATTGGAGGGCACGGTTAGCTGAGCGCTCACGGGCTTTTGGCCCGCAGGACTGGGCAGAGCTAAGCCAAAGCAAAACGCCCTGAAATGCACATGGGGTGGGTGTCGCTCCTCCAGCATCCTTTTGCCCTGCAGACCTCCCTGTTGGGCTGCTCTACTTGGTAATGTGAATGTAGCCAAGTAGGCAGTATAACACATCTTCTTTAGTCTTCATAAACGTACAGCTTTGGTCTCATTTATCTATGTTTCTTAAATGCCTAGTGTGCTCATAGTTTGAATAACACAAAATAAACTGCTGTAATGAAACTGCATGACCTGGGGAACAGCTGCAGACATTTACTGTTGCATTATTGATTTTTAGTGACTTAATCTCGACGATTCGTTACTAATATAGGAGGCTTTTTTATTTTCAACCTTTGTTTGCAAGTTCACAAGTAGAATTGATGAATCCCTTCCCCAGGTTTGAAAATAACCTTTTCCCAATATTATGTACTTCAGGCTGTATCCATCAGAGGGTAGATGTGATGAACTTGAACCCTAGCTGTTTCATGTGAAAGGCTTGTGTGACTCTAACTTTTTGGAACAATTTTAGACTAGCATTTCAAGTAGGGAAAGGTGTTTAGAGGAGAATAATGGGGAGAAAAAAGTAGTCCAGAAAAACAATTTTTTCCTCTAAGTGATTTTTTTTTTTTCAGCCTAGCTGGATGATTCAGACGTTCCTAACTGCATCAGAAATACTTGGATAGATTAAAATCCTTTCTGCTGTTTCTTCTTAAGCATACTTCCAAAAAGGGAAGTTATACTGAGGAAAGGGAGAGGAGAAGGCAAGGACATTAAGTATTGTAGTACTATTTCTCCTACCCAGTTAAATCTGGCGTTCCACCACATCTTGCTCTAAGAACATCATACATGTGAAATCTTGATTTGTGAAGATGTCAGCTAGAAATACAAGGCAGTGCCCAAGATTACACTGTTGTATTACCTCATGTGATTTTTCAATATGCTGGTGTGTGCAGTAGGCAGCTGTGCTTTAGAAACGAGGAAGCAGAAAAACTTCATCTTGCAGAGGTGAGGAAGCTGAGGCTTTGGGTGTGGTTACATGCTGGTCTTCATGTCGTCAACTTTAATTTTATGTTAATGGCTTGTACTTTTCAGAGCTGTTGTTTCAGAACCATAACAGTTTCATACAAAATAGTGCTATTTTGGCTTTCATGTTTAAGGCTTCCGTTGCAATCCTGTTGACTAGAAGAAGAATTTACTTAGGTCGTCACATCCGGTATGAAATGATCAGATATGCATGAATGCAGAATGTGTATGTCTGTGGAACAGGCAGCAAGGTGAAGCATCTGACAAATCATCAATACAGAGTTGGAGGAAGCCATCTTATTGCATAACTTCACAGATTTAACATGAGATGAAGGTGCAGTTTTATGGTTTTGTTCAGGTTTCCCCTGACGAAGTCCAAGAGGAGCAGCAATATCTTTAGTTGGGTGAACAGATGTACTACAGTATCAGATAAGCTTTTCTTCAGGGTTTTATAAGCACAGTCTGTCTATCCAGTAGCACCATCAACTCTAGTTAACTGTTCTGTATGCTTGCTAGTGAAATTACATGCTATTGTGTGTTGTATTCAGTCAGCTCCAGAGTTGTTATGTGCAGGACAGTATTGCTAGTCGTGTCTGGTACTAGATACTGAATCAAGTATCAGGCACAAGTATCTAAACTTCCACTGGACTTCTTGTTCTTGTTGCTTTTTTCCTCTGAAACTCCTATGTTTATGAACCTGATTTCAGCATCCTCTTTATAATAGCTGTCGTCTTATCCCTTGTGAAGTAATTACTGGAGGTGGCTTATTGAGACTAAAGCAGTGTTGAGTAGACTTCAAGGCTGAATATGCAAAGAATCTGTTCCATAAGCAACATGACCTGCAACCTTAGATGTTGGCAAGCACCAGGTGTGCTGACTCTGGTTTTTCTCAGAGTCAGCACACCTGGTGCTTGCCAACATCTACAGGGGATGGAGCGGAGTGGGGACACCACGGCCAAGCTTTATGATAACACTGCAGGGATGGGAACTTGATGGTACTGTGGAACTGATAAACTGCATAGTTGTTACCCTGGGGCAGCAGGATTCTATTTTCTGTTGAAATCATGTCCTTTGGTTGAACCTTGCTCATTATAATCTCATTATAATACTAAAATATACCTCCATCCCAAAGGCTACCTGCCTCCAAAGTGCGACCACCCCTCACTGAACATGCACTCTGAATTTCTCTAAGTCTGTAACTTTAAAATCAAAATGAGAAGGTTTTACACCAATCATAACAAAGGTATGTATGACTAGAGTTGCTCAAGCTCCACCCGAAAGTAAGAAAATAGTATAAAAATGGCTTGAGAGAGGGATGCTAAGGAAGATACCATTACAGACAAGTCAGGAGGACATTGCTGACTTCTGGGATCAGTCAACAGGCTGAACCTGTCTTTTCCTCCCCTTAGGGACACCTGTTGGGTGAGATTTGAACACTCAGCTATATTGACTGCTTCCCTAGGAAACTCAGAAAATCTCTATAGAGTTGTTTCATAATTTAATGTATTTGCAGTCGACTATATTATTCATATTCTTAGTACTTGCATGTGCTTTGCAGACAGTGTATTTATCACCGGCAGTCCAAAAGAACCTATACTACTTTTGCTTCCATAAACTGTACCATTTAATAATCTAGCCGTGAGAGTTCTCATTGGATGCAACCAAACTCCTCAAGTATGGCCATGCTAGTCTATTGAACATGACTAGACTGAAGGTGCCTTGCACTATTAATGCATCTGTAATTGTGATAGTTCAATATATTGAACATGACCGGACATCACCCAGAATCTAAGCCCTGTTTCCCCCAGCCCCTGTGATATCTGAGGACAAGCTGGAACGCAAGGGGGTTTATTTCATGCTAAATTTCTTTACCCTTTAATGTGACACTCCTTTGTTCTTATTATGTTGTCGTTGATTTTCTCCTTTATTCTCAAAAGAAAGCATTTGCCAAGTCTTTCACTCTTTTTTAATCCTTTTCCCCCCAGTTCTTCCCTCAGAACCTGTGCTTTCTTTCCTTTGAAACATACGCAGTGTATAAATTAAATACAGCTTTATACTTACCTGTTTCTAACTGCAGGTATTTCTACTATTCCTACTTGAGGTTATATAAATAACAATAAAAACTCCTGTGGAAGCTCCCTCTGGCACTGTAAAATGCTGGCTTATTTCCGGCAACTGTTGCATGAAGGTGCTCTGGGTTGCTGATTACTTTTGCAAGTTATGATAAATTGGAAAACAGATTTCTCATAGGAAATGATCTTACCTGAATGATCTGAGTGCACTGACCTTCCTTCTTAGAGTTTTGCTTTTTAGCCAGTTAAAACCTCTTGAACAGCAAAGGGGTGTGCTGGGTTGGAGTTCTAAAATTGTTTTCGTTGAGTCTTTGTTGGACAGTGGTTTTTATTGCATGGCAAAATTTAAAATATGGCATTTCTAAATAATTTGTGTTTGGGAAGGGGCTTTATCTTTAAATACTCATTTTTGTGTTTGTCTTGGATTCTTAATGCTGGTTTATTGCAAAGATACTAGTGGGGAGAAGTTCTACATTTACAATACAGCTCTTAAATCCTGAGCTTTAGAATTGCTTGCATTTGCTGCTGAAAATAGAAAAAATCTATTTGTGCACAGGACTTTTTTTTCTTAATTTAAATGCAAGAAAAAAAAGTATTTCTATCTAAAGAGAGAGGAAAAGGTAGCCCTACTCCTGTATTCTGTTGGGTTTGGGGGAAGAAAAGTAGGGAAATGGATGCTTTACCAAAGTGCTGGAAGGACAATCGTCTTCTGCCCTTTCTGTTTGTTTAGTCTTTCAAGTTTACAGAAGCCTAGAAAGTGAACTGGCTAACTAGTTAGGTCGATCCTCAAGTGCATTTCAGTTGATCTGTCTGCCTCAGTAGATTCTAGTTCAGGTTGTACACAGGCTTTTAGGTATTTGCTATCAACTGTTTCCTCTCATCTTCAAATGATGTGGAGAAGTATGGGTACTTCAAGACTTTCATCTCCATTGAAATAAGTAAAGTAGTGTTGTTAAATGACAGTTGTGCAGATAAAACTCCAGGGAACTATTGTTGAAATCATCAAATTAATTTGCTGTTCTTGCATTCTTGTCAGAGTTGTTCTGAAATGTGATTTTTATTTTTTTATTTTTTTTTCCTCTGGAGGCTTCATTCCTGAAGGCACATGTGTGTAAATAGACAAGGGCTCATAAATTCTAACTTTAAATAAACTTTAAAAAAATGAAAAACTTAGGATTTTTTTTTGTTGTTGTTAATAAAGTTAACTAGACTGGAATGTTTTATATAAGTATCTGCAGGAAGAAACCCCAGGGCCTTTGGACTCCTGCCTTTATTTCTTGATGGTCTCCTTTTATTTCACATTATTAAACAAAAAAATGTAGTGCAATGTTAAATGTATTTAAATGTCTTTGCACCAAGACAGAATATGGACAACTGATTAGGTTTGATAAGCATTTTAAATAATGTCTAAATAAGATGAAATGCTACAAATTATAGGGATATAACAAAAGAGTGATGGCTTTCCAGTATGAGACACTGTCAGATTGATGAGAGTTCCTTTGTTACATCCCAGCTACACCGGTATTTGTTCAGTGTAAAAATACCATGCGTAAGTGTCAAGCATAGTTATATCAGGTCAGAATCCTTGGGGGTTTTCTCTCTTGTATATATATTTAATGATTTATTGGCAGATTATACAATTTTGTGTTGTATCCAAGTGTTTAGTCCTTCCATAGACCTCTTTGATAAATGCTGAAACAAGTACCACGATTGGTAAAATTAATTTTTCTAATCAAACAGAAGAAATACATTCTTGAAACTTTAGGACAATCAGCTGTTTCTAGGAACAGAGTACTTCAAGGTTAATTTCAACCTTTATTTTACTAGGGGGTTTTTTTGCTTACTGGTTTTGATGCTTCTTGACAAAGATTTATAGCAACTTTACTGAGTTTCTCTCTGATTTTGGCTTCTCCGGAGGGTGGAATTTGAGATCACCTGTTATCTGCATGCTGCATTATTGATGGTTTCATGTGTGCAGGCCTGCCACACTTAACTTCACATTTCCTTTGGCACGAAATAATCCATTTGTCTGCTTTGCCCCTGCTTCTGGCAAATGGAGGTTGAGTGGGTGGCTGACTGTTAAAAGGGGGCATACTCTGTGTACAGGGGACTGTGCATAAGAAAGTTAGTATGTTAAGTTAATGTTAGGCTTTACGGCATTTAAGAGTCACTGCTGCTTAGACTGACAAATAGAAATGAAGGAGAAGAAATACAAAAGTGCATTTGTATTGTTTGTTTAGTTAACATGGAGATGTAGAGGGTTTCAGTATGGATTAATTTTAGTGGACTACTTCCACAGTGCCAGTGCTTCAGGAAGTTACAAATACTTTCATCCAGCTTGAGACCAAGGTTATCGCATCTTAGAGGTCTCACTTTTATCAGTTGTGACTGTTTTGTTGGACTGGGGAGAGGTGTTTGTTTTTTCTGTAAGATTGATCACAAAATGTTCTTCTTAAACCAGTGTGTGCTTAAAAGTATCCTCTGTGTTTCTGGGAACACTGTAACATTATGTTTGACTTCGTAATAGGCACAGAAAAAGTACGGCAGGCTCAGGACTGCAAGGACCTCCACGTTGTAAACCCCGATTGGCTGTGGAGCTGCCTTGAGCGCTGGGACAAGGTTGAAGAACAGCTCTTTCCCTTGAAGGATGACTACATCAAAACACACAGGTAAGTGGGAACTTGGTGAAGTAGGGGTCATGAAAATAGATTATTCATACAGTTACGCTAACTTGTTAATGCAGCTATAAAATCAGTTTCTGACAAATTCAGAATAATGTGCAGTGCTTATAGATTTTTATGAAAGAACCCTCCATTTTTTGGCCATTTCTACACTGCATAAAGTGAAGACTGTTAAGGGATTGGGAGGCAGTTCGGCAGGTAGCAGAATCAGGAGAAACCTGGGGTACCAGTAGTTTCTTTAACAATTGTTATTGTTAGCCTTCAGCTGGAGCAGGTGACCTTGTCAGTTCGTCAGCAAACTCACACAGGGAATGCCACCAAGGCACAGGATCATTTGTGCTGCCAAATGAATTTAAAAATGTACACACTCCCACAATCTGAAAAATTGATAAAGTATGGTATTTTTTCTGAGACTTGGTAGTGATGAGACAAACAGAAAAATACAGCAGAAAAATCTAAGAGGGGGGGTTGGAAGGCATGAAGTAAAAGCAAAAACTGGAAGAAGGGTAGTGAGAGAACAGGAGGTTTGGGCATTATAAGAAAAAGTGTTGAAGGAGAGAGGGTTAAATATAATCGGTGCACTAGGACAGCAGATAGAAGGGACAGCCAAAAACTCTATTAACACAGAGGAAGTCAGAGGGCTATTAAGAACAGTCCCCTTTAGGAAAGTGCTATGGCTAAAATAACTCATAACAAGCCAGCTTCTGCTTCACATCTTACCTGTTTAGATAAACTCACATTAATAGCATCTTGCAAGCCTAATGGAGGACCTTCCCTTCTATGTTTAGAGAGGAAGGGGCATAGCATATTGGGTTTTCTGTATTAAACTGATAGTGATGTGATTGTGTAAGCTAGAGATTTGCTTTTTGCTTAGAAGATGCTAGCCCTTTGAGGGCAGAACATGTGTATGTAAAGTTGTCAAATGCTCTGAAGACACCAAAAGTAGAAACGTCTGGAAATGAGGCTGGGAGACTACATAGAGACCCAGGATGTCTAAAACTTAGGAAAGAGATGTAGCCTACTTATGGCTTGACTAGAATACTTTATTTTTAAAATGTGCTAGCTATTAGATTTATTTTTTTTAATCAAACTTTGGAATGCTTGTATGGGATGTTTAACTTGTCACAGAGGCCTGACACTGCCAAGTTCTCAGTAGAAATCTGGACACTGACTTGTAAGCATCATTTTTGATGTCTAGATGAATATTGGTCTTCCTACGTGTCTTAATTCACTCTTCCATTTTATTGAAACACAATGATAATTTTTCCTACTTCTGTGTTTCAAATACAATATACCTTAACTTCATACTCCACACACCCCCGCCTGCCCTCCCCCAATTTCAGTCAGTAAGACATCTGTCTTAATGCAAATGCTTTTACTTTATTAACCCAACATGTACAACTTCTTTGGAAAAGATTTTCTCCTTAATGAAGCCGCTTCAAATAGCGATTACTGGTCCAATGCACTTACGAAGTAGGGTAAGGGATGAACTCTGAGAAAATATTTGCATATAAAATGATCTGAATTATAGCAAAAAAGAGTAAGTAAACTTGGAATTGATTGACTTTAAGTATTGATGCTAGAAGGCTACTTCAGAAACGCCAATGAAAGCATATGGTAAAAACTCCACTTTTGTGGCATTTCTAATATGTGTTATAATATAGTTTAATTGTTTTCTCTATAGCGTTGGTTTCATGGTGCATAACATGCTGGTTTATTTGATTTATTTTTTTTTAAGGACTCAATTTGCTTCCTTTTTTTGTGGCATTGCATCATAATTGGATAGTATGCTGTAATGGTGATTCCTGCAGACTGATCTCTGGATGTTTCTGCTGATACTTCTAAAATTATGTTTTAAAATACAGCTGCGTGATCATAGGCAGCTTAGTATTTTAACAAATGAGTTTGTATGACTTGCAAATTAATACTGTGTTTATTTTCTCTCAGAGCCAAGTTGGAGAGCAAATACTAAGATCTGATACAATGGCGTACTTTTCTCTTTGTTGTATAATGCAGATTATGATGCTACTCTAGTTGTGCTGTTGTTACTACCCGGAAGCAATGTCAGTAACTTTATATGTTAAGACACTTTTAAGGCACATTTAATAATTTTTAATAATGTAAATATGACATTATCTGTATCTTTGCATTTTTCTGTTTTAAATTCAGTGAGACTTTAATGGGGGCAGGGGGGGAAGAAATATTTCTTTGTAAGTCTTCCAAACCATTCTTTTCCCCCTCTTTCTCTTTTAGAAAAAATGAATGCTCATTTTTTTACATTCTAGTTAAATAGCTCATTTAAATTTCTAAAGCAATTTTTTGTCAACTTCATCCAACAGAGAGAACAGCCCTGCCACATTTCCTGATACACACAGCACATTTCAGACAGCTCTGTTTCACCCAACACCCATCCATCCAAAGTCTCAACCTGGTCCTGAAGTTCGACTTTATGATCCTAATACTGGAAAGCTAATCAGGAAAGGTGCTCAGACCTCTGGCCAGTCCATGTACATCCAGTCTCCAGCTCCTCCCATCACCTTACCAGTCCACGGTGAACACTCGTCCTTCAGGTACCTAAAGCATAGCTAAGAGTGACTTCAACTATATTTTCAGATGCTGTAGTAAATTTAACTCTTGTTATCTTTGCATTTGATCAAATTGTCATCTTCGCTTTAGTTACTTTGCTTTCTAAAAAACCGAGGAAATGTGTGAAAGTGAATAATCAGCTGAAGTGAAATCAGGATGCTAGAATTCCAGATGCTTTTTGTGCCTCACCTAAGTGCGACTAAAAACCTCAGAACAAATAAATGCAGCATGTAGTTTATGTAATTTAAAGACTGTTAGAATAACTCTGAAGCAAGGCAGTCTAATGTTTTTTTAATGAGTCTTAGAACACTGGATTGGTTTTCTGTATATAAAATATATCTAATAGCATTTGGCTTTTGTTTTGTAAAATTTTCCTCTTCACCTAATTCCTTCAGATGGGACATCAGCTTTGTGTTTTGTTTTGAGGAATATCAGAAGTGGTGGAAGAGGAGTGTAGCTAACTGAGTATTATTAAATAAGGCCATATGACTGAGCACTAGCTAATAATCCTTAGGTCACTAAATCAAGACACTAAAGTAGCAGGAAAAGGAGGCGGCCTGCTTTTTGAAGTACAAAGGCTAGCATCTAGACTTTGTCAAAATTTGTGGATTTGGTTAAGCTTCAAAGATGACACATCTCTTAAGGTGCATAAAATATCTAAAATTCATCCCTAAGTATCTATGTAAAAGATCTAACTTTCTGGAACGTGAACGAATTTAGCAAGGCTTGTTGACTCCAGTGGTAAAGAAGTATCCAGTTGAAAGTGAAGCTTTCCTCATTGTAAAATGTGATCAAAATTCCTTTGTACAGTGTGTTCAGAGTATAGCAGTTGTTACAAAGCAATTCACTTTTCCAAGCAACTACAAAAATACAAAGCACAATTACAAATGCACAGTTTTCTGCCTTTCTTCTCTCTCCCCTACCGCTTTTGCAGTGTATCACTTGTAAAGGTTTTGTGTATTAGCATAGCTTGTTATGTTTCCACTCTATCTTCCTGTTGCTAAATTATTTTAACCTATGGTTTTTTTCAGTTGTCATTTTTTTATAAGCTTTTTCTTATTTCAGCTTCCGTGTTTCTGTCAACACAGATTTTTTTGAGTCTCTCTTGTTTGTGAAGACATCTTGTTTTCAGTTCCTTTTTACCTGTGTCTTTCAAAGCCTGTGTTTTGCTTTACTAGACATGTTAAATGAACAGGACAAACTGTAAATAATCAGAACACAACATGTATCCAGAGAAGAGCTGAAAAGCTTTTTGTTTTGTTTGTCAGGTATTAGTGGGAAGAAATTTGTCTAGAAATAGAGCTGGGAGGGTTGTACATGTATATAATTGTCATGACATTTCTAAGATGCTCCAATATGATGGTTTATGTTGATATTAATGCATCATTCAACGCTTTAAAAAGAGTAGGTTTTGATATTTGTTCTACCTTTGTCAACAACCTAAGGTAGAGTTATGTCCACACGTAAGCCTATTTTTCTTTAATGTACAGGTGCTTCTTCACTTGAACATCTTATAGAAAAGGAGAGAAATATACTTCAGCTGTCATCTTATTTGAGTTTCTTAGAGGCCTAAACAGCTTTTGGGAGTGGAGCAAGATTGTACTTCCTTGTTTTATTTCACTTAAGCATTTTTTTGACTATCAGTGCTCAGGGTTGAGATGCTTTAATCTAGAAAAGTTAATCCAATTACTTAGTGATGCAACTTCACCCCATAACTAAGAAGCTGTAAGAAAAGAGATTAGCATAAGATATATGCTGCAAAATAGTATTTTCATCATTGTTTCCTGGTGATTTTGTTCTAGTGGTGAAATTAGTGACCTGTAAACACTGATCTCTTAATTGGGCCTGTCTGTGTTCCTCAGAGCAGTTCCTCCACCTTCAATTAAGGTGGTGAGGAGTGTCTTGGTAAAATCCAGGAGGAAAGCAAAGCTGTATTTGATCACTGTATTAAGTACTTTTAATGGCTAGGAAGTACAGTGCAGGCAGAGCACGAAGGCTGTAAAGAAGTAACAAAAAGCTGAATAGAAACACCTTTGCTCTGTTTGGAGTGAGCAAGAGCTGAGGTAGAAGTACTGTATCATCACCTTGCTTTGTCTTAATGCATACATCAATGATAGCATTTTAAAAAAACCCTTCACATCCAATTGAAAAATTGATGTGGTATTTGACTTTAGAGATAATTACTTTAGTGCAGCAATTTCTTGGTAGAGGGCAGTAAATGTTGTGTCCTGACAGACTTTGTGCTCGTATGTTTACCTCCTACAGAAAGGTGAGAGCATTTGTGACTAAGCCATTGATTTTAAGCAGAATTAAAGCTATTAACACTCACAGCTGCTCCTGTTGTGGACGGATGTAGTCAAAGCCTCCAATAATCTTCCTTAATAGTTTCTAAAAACTTCATCTGATTCTGAATTTCAGACAGTGGGCAACAAAATTGTACTGGTGGGAGAGGAAGCCCTTGGGGAGATGGTAACAGCGTGTCGCGTAGCAATGGTACTTGGTCTCTCACTATTCTAAGAACAGACCTTAAAGATAACCTCTTGCAAGGCTGCATACTGAGCAAGGCTTCCAGTTATCCGAGTAACATTTCATAAGAACTGCTTCAGTTCTCACTTTTTTATTTTGGGTTGAACGTTTTTAGTTTCTTTCTGGGATTCAACTTGAAATGTAATTTAAAATGTTTAGTTTAAATATCTGCCTGCATTTTGCAGTGAAACTGTCACCAGTGAATTAGAGATGGTTCAGTTAGTTTGGTCAGTGTTTTGTGTGACAGGCATAGATCTTACCATTGTGCTTGGCTCTGTGAAACTTGAACGCCTGCCTTCCGTCATGGCGGTCGCAGCCTGAGCAGAAGAGTGGCAAAGTTTGCGGCTGTACTAGCAGGGAAGAGAAGGGAATGCAGTGCTGCTCAGTGGCTGCTGGCAGCTGGCAGGAGCTCTTTTCTGAGAACAGGAACGATTCCTCTTTAAAAATAACCTGTGTGTCAGAGCTTTGACGCTCTGTATGTATCTCAACAATTTGCATTTTCATACAGAAACAGTATTCTACAAACATTACAGTAAATGCTAAAGTTGTAACAGATCATGAGATGTGTAATGCAGTGTTGTCCAAAAAAACAAAAAGCTAATGCTAATGGCATTTTGGACTAGAATAAAGAAAAAATAATATTACAAGTTAAATTCTAGTGAACGCTAATAATATACTAACAGATGAAGCAAGGCTTGAAATATGGATATAATTTACATGTGAGAAGTTAAAAATGGCACTCTGGTTTTAAATAATGCTAAGATATACCAAATATTTGGTTTGAAAAGGTGTGTCAAGCAGATGTTGGTGGCTGAAGCAGTTCTTTAAGATTCCTATAAATTAATTTCACTTAAAATTTTTGTGTCTTAATGTATATGCCCATTGTTAGAATTTTTCCTATCTAATGTTATCAGTCTTGTTGTGACAGCAAAAATACGAAGTACTAAATTGAAATCATCAATGGAATTTAAATATTTTTAACATTTTCATGATAATAGTGCTATTTTAGCTTTTGCCCTGATGCTGTATCAATGAAAGTGTTAAGATGCTTGTTACTTCAACAAATGTTGAACCCACCCTGCATGCAGTGAGTTCTAGCCCACGTGCATGTCCTTGTGCGTGTGAGACTGGCAAGTGCCAACCAACCTGTGCAGGGTTGAATATGGTGTTATTTTTTAAAAAGTACTCATGAATCTCATCTGATTAGAAATAAGTGGAAATTCCTGCATTTGTATGTCTTTAAATTTTAACGAACGTAACAGCAGCTGAAAATGTAAAGCCTAAAAAATGTCTTTGATAAAATAAAAATGTTTCTTACAAACCTTAAAGAAGTCTTTGTTTTATATTGCTCTTTGGAATGCTTTGAGAAGTCCCAGTGTTTCTTATCTAGTAGCAGTTGGAAAATATTGGGGGAAAAAAATCTGACAAAAGCCTTTAAAAGCCATTAAAACAGTTATTTTACAGTTAATATTTGTGTATAGTAATGTGATCAAGGATGATCTAACGTGTCATTCTTGGGGAGGGGGTATTTTATTTTTTTTAACAATGGTGGAGACTTGCAAGACTAACCTGAGACTTGTAATTACTCTGAAGCAATAATATGCAGAAATAAGAAGTTCATAGCTATGCCTAGTCTTGGATGCAGTATCTCCACAATTAAACTGTCAATACAGTTTTTATTTAATAGTGATGCAAAATAATTCCTGCCTTTGCCACCCATTGGGGTGAGTGTGATGTTCTCTAAAGTGTTCATATAAAAAATATAAGTAAGAATGCAATGATACAGAAACTGAAAAAGGAGGAGTTCTCACTGTCATTGGTATATTATGTTCTTAAAAAAATATACTAGCACTAGTCTAAGAAAATCTGCTCAGCTGCCTGCTACATATAACTGAGGTATAATTCTTGGCATGGTCAAGCTTGTTGTGTTTTTAATGCAGGTATGTAAGATGTTTATACTTTTGGCTTTGTCATTCTCTGTTTTACTAAGACTATAAACAGCATCACCACCTTTCTCTTGGCTAGGGTACCTATTAAAAAGGCATGGAAATTGTATTTTAAAAGATCCTTTTGGAAAATATAGTGGAATGCTGTATTTTTCTCTTCTTTCTCTTTTACGTATGAAAATTACTGTCTGAGAGAGTTTAATAGCAAAAGAAAACTGTATGATCTTGTAAAATAGGAAACATGTAGTGGGGGGGGGGGGAACAAAAAACTGTTCTGTTAAAGATTTTTGTCACATCTTAAAAACAGTTTGGTTAGTTCATTTCCACAACATCTAAATTGTCATTTTGGCTTCATAGGAAATTCCAATGTACAGTGTACAGACACAGAGCAAAGGGGAACATTTCTCCTGCATCGCTGAGTAGTGCTGAGCTCATGAAGTCTTCCGCAGCAGATAGCGCAGCTCTGGGTTGCACAGTAATCGCTTGGCGCTCTTCCCCCACCACCCCCAATTCAAAAAATAAATTCACATATCCTACACCTATCCATGGGATCTGAGAGGAGAGAGATGTGTATTTAGGAAATATGAGTCCTCAAAATGAGCTCAATTGACAGCTTTGTGTGGCTTTCAGATTTCATACATTCTGGGATTGAGGTACTGGTGTAGGAAAAAATCTGGATATTTGGATGGCCTTCTTAAGCAGCTGTCAATTTCATGGGAGGAGAAACGATTTTGTAGAACCTTACTTGTGACTGGATTTACATAATTTAATAATGGATTTTTTGGGTGAGGCTGCTGATCTAAAAGCTGTTTCTTGAAAATTCAGGCTTGATGAGAAGCAGCCGTCCTGCGCTAAAACTCTTGTCAGCAGAGACCACATTGTACCCTTTCTTAATCGCCACCACCCTTAGAAACAGCTTGATGGTGTCTCACCTGGTAGTTACAACTTGAAACAGCTTGTGATTTCAAATACAGTCACTTTTTTATACTTGCTTGTGGTAATCATTCCCCACACATCCCCGCAGTCTTGTGGCTGAAATAACTAACTTGTGATCCATGAGCTTTATGACCCAAGATCTTTAAATAGGATTCTGGTTGGTGCTGAGCTGCTGTAATGTGTTCCAGGAGGTTACTGTGACAGCCCAGTGCTCATAGTTACACTGTATTGTGTAGCAGTTTTAGCTTCTCCAAGTCTTTAATGGTTAAGTAATAGTCACAGAAAAAAAAGTTACCCTGGAAAGGTAGAAGTCTCCTGCTGTTGTTCTAGATGTACTTTATCTTTTTATTACTATTATAAAGCAATTCCTGTGAAGATAGGATTATTTTATCCATTTTTATGAACATTTTGACATTCCTTTTTGTATCTGCGTGTTCCAGTTAAATACAGTAACTAATGAGGTAATAAAATACAAACTAAGAGAAAATGCTACCATATTTGAATACGTTAGCCAGAAAGAAATATGGTCTGTTTTGCAGCTCATCCAGGCTTAGCATCTGGGAAATGTCTGAAGACTGAGGCTGCAGCAATGAGCTTTCTACTTGCAAACCTCTTGTCTGTAAGGTTGAGAAATAGAAAGGTGTATTTTGAGACTCAAGAATACAAGCATAATGTAGATCAGGAAAAATATATTAGAATGTAAGAATTGTCCTGAATGATAAATGTGCCAAGTGATGGACAAACTCCACTTGAGCACAAACCGTGAAATATTTTAAGGGCAATGCATCTGCAGCTACTGAAACTCTTGTCTTCAAGAAAGGTTTTATGGTTACTTTACAAGAACAGGAAGGCAGGAGAGTATCTTGTCAAAGGTAGAATAAGAACGTAAGCCATCAGACTCCCAATGATTGCTTTTATTTTCAGACTTGATCTTTCTTCTGTTGATGAATACAGAACCCTGTTAAGCAAAGTCATAGATATTCAGCAGTCATAAATTGTTTTATTTCTAGACAAGCTGTAAATCAAGTAAATCTTTCTTATGCGGGACCCCTGAAATTTTGCAGAGTTGTTCAACCACATCAGCAGCAGATGTTTGAAGAAGACGACATACCAGCCAGTGAAAATGAAGAGCAGCCTGGTCCATCTAAGCGGAAACGCCAGCCAAGTATGTCTGAGACAATGCCCCTGTACACTCTATGTAAAGAGGATTTAGAGAGTATGGATAAAGAGGTGAGCGTAACTAATTCTGACAGGTTTCTAACGTAATGATTGTTCATTATGCGTAACAGTTTAACTTCTGTTAAATTATGCAAGTATGTGAACTGACCTTTCATGCCACTGCAGTAACTTGAAGTAAAAGCCACAGCGGACTAAGAGCTATGAGTCAGTCTAAAATGCAGTTATGTTCTGCAAAGCAGAATTGAATTAAGGAATAGGAGTACTCTTGTGTGCAAGTAGGCCTTTAAAGCAGAACTTCATTTAAGTATAGCTTTGTCGCACGAAACATATTAGCACATTTGCTATGTGTTTAGCTTTGCCAAGTGTCACTTTAACCTTTTTTATTTTTAAAGCAAATCTTCAAATGATCCGGACAAAATGAGTGGTGAGATGGGAGAAGAGAGGCCTGAGCATGGCACAGGCTGTAGAGAAGATCAGAGTGCCAAAGAGGAGCATGGGTCCTCATTATCCATAGACATGAATTGCAGTGCTGTTAAATCATAGCTATCGTGGTTCTGTAGGTGACGGGAGCTTTCTGTTAAAGTGAAGTGTACTTTTTTCATACAAAAACACATTATTTGAAATTCGCTGTGAACCTCTAGCAGCTGTTTATTTTTCACTTATCCTTGTGTGTGCTTCTTTCAAATGAGCTCCCATCTTACATAATATTAAATGATAGAGGAAAAAATACTTGTTATTGCATACCATGTTTTCATGAATTCATTACGCTATGTGTGACTTTACTATAAAACCTAGTGACCCTGGAACTTGAATTCATCTTTGAGCTTAGATCATTCACTGGTGTGGGGACAGGAGTGTATAACTTGCCAGCTTCTGGCAGTAAGTTGATTACAAAGTTCTAGCCATAACAGGCCTCATGAGTTATCTTCAGAAAATATAAAAAAGTGTGAGAAGGAAACTGCATATTTCACCAAGGAAAGAAAGAGTTTATGTATACGGCAGAGCATAATTTTGAGATGGGCTGTTGCTAGAGAGATCCTAGAGGAACTTTGAGCTGGTATTCTAGGGGAAGGTCCAATAACTTTGAACCACTGTGATGATCTACTATGAATTTCAGACGAGTGCAAGCTTTTAACTTTACCCAGTAACTCTTGGAGTTGTTGACTTTTGATTTCTTTTGCTTTTTGTTCCAAAGTATTTTGCCTATTTGATCTCAGACTTTCACAGGAAGTAGTATTTCTTCTTGTCATGATGCCAGTCCCTGAATCCATCTGTCTCTTCCTTCTGTGTTGTCAGTGGTACTTAAATTGTTATTATGCGTTGGTTTTATGTTTTTGTGTACTAACATTTTTCTAATGGCATGGCTTTTGGAAAACATTAATGAATTGCTGTTGCAATGTGTGCACTGAGCCAAAAGAAAGTGTGTGTGTTTTCCAGGATTACTGCATAAAGTATTTATTGTTCTGTTTTTAAAGATACTGTTTAGGGACCTTGTTAAAAATTTGAATCTTCTGGCACTGTTTTGTGGTTGATTGCTCTCTATGCTGCTACAGTTAGACTAAAGAAATTAAATTTTTTCTACCTATCCTACAAATATAAACTTCTTAAATTGTGATGATCTGTTTTTAAATTATGCTTTTACTTAAACTGTGTATTATGTTGGGAAACTAGACTATATGAACTTCAGTGCAAATGAAGCCCAAATTCCAATGGATTGTTTTCCATAGTTGACTTAGCTTTGGTTCCTGGAGTATGATTTGAGGTTATAGTTGCTGCCAAAAGGTTTCCCTTCCACCAGTCTCTGTTCCCACTCCTGTATTTATAAAACTTACATTTCTCTGACCCTTGGGCAGCTGAACCAGTAGAAATTCTTCACTTGTTTTTTGCGGGGGGACATGTTTTGGATTTGTTTGTTGGGGAAGGGGAGTGGGAGTTTCTGGTATTTTAGCTCCCTGACATGGTTAGATCCAGGATCAAACATTAGCACTGACATGGAGAAGGGGGCACAGAGGACATAATGCTGGGGCGGTTGAACTGGACATGGTAGTGCCAGCAGGTCATCATCTCCTGGGAGATGACTGTAGAGACTAACCTTTGTGGACTAGCCTTGGGACTACTAGCATCACCTTGGTAAAGATAATATATTCATGTACAAGAAATGTAAGTAATATAACAGGATTTTATAGGGTTCTGTGGGAATACGCTTATGAAGCAGAGGGAGGACGTGTTGTAATGCAGTCCATAAAATGTAAAAGTGTAGTGGAGCGTACACAGGAGATTCTGCTGTCAGGCACATTATTAAATAAAGTGAAAATAAGCTTGATAAGCATTGCAGGTTAGTGCTCAGTTCACTCTGGTGACACTATGACTAGTTTAACTTCCACAGAAAGGTGCTGCCTGCATCTCGTTCTTTATCAAAACATGTTAAAGGCCAAGAACCTTTCTGCAGTCATGTCACTAAGAGATATGAAATTTCTGCTTTCTGCCACAAAAATGCTTTTGTTTCATTTGTATCTGTTCTACTGGCTATGCCAGCCACAAGATCTACAGCTGATTGCAGACTAGCTTGGTGGAGCAATGGAGTCTGTTTCAGTCACAGTGGTGGTGTCTTGCTCCACAGCTACAAGCTGGGGTTTGGAGTACGTGCTCTAAGAAGAGTGAAAGTAAGTTACAGTGTGACTTTGCTGCAGTGTAAGCCAACCCAAGTCTCAACTGCTGTGTTCCTGCCCCTGAGCCACTGTTGATAGTCATGGGACCATAGGGCAAACCTGTGCAGGGAGCTGGTTTGGTCAGAAAGATCACGTTCCAGGTTAATCTTCATCGTTACTGGCTTCCTGAAATAACTCACAATTGCCACTGCATGAGCGCTAGTGCCAGGAACAGGCAGAAGGTGGGAAGAGCTGGGAATGAGCAGTGAAGGCAGAACTGCAGCCCTCTAGCTTTAAAACTGCATCCTCCATATTTCTGCTGAATTCCCTGGCAAATTCAGATAAGGATTTTTACTAGATCAAAAGGAGCCTTTTAGCTTCAGGCACTGGGATTTTTTTCCAATGAAATGTAGTAGGAAATGCAAGTGTTTATATATACTATTTCTGTGGACATAACGAGCAATAAATAACTCCTTTGTGCTTAATGTTGGAAGGAAATCTTGCCTTTTCTTTGTAAAAATGTCTGAAAAGGCCACACAGCCTCAAGCAATACAGAATTTGCATGTAGTTTATACATGGGAGAGTTTTGTTAAAAGAATCAAGATGGAAAACAAGAGAATTTAATTACGATTTATTCCCAAATTAAATCCCTTTCAATCTTGAACCTATTTAAGCATCTGTTTGTCGCTTTTCCTAGTAAAAAAGCAGTGTCTCTTCCAATATTCCATGAGGAAGAACTGCCACGGATAGGCATCTCTACTAAAATTTGATCTTAAATGGATTTTTATCTTCTCTTATTATTTTAGTTGTAGTTGTGCTATGGATACCAATAAGTCAAAGGAAATGAACAGCATCCCAGCTATTACATTGCAGTTTAAGGTCACTTAGCCTTTTGTATCTTTTTCAGTGCCAAAGATCTGGGAGACCAGATCCAAAGGTAGCTGCTTTTCCCTCTAACACAAGGGACTGGAAAATGCGAGAACGAGAGTGTTCAAAGTAATAGGATTGCCGTTCAAAGGGCAATTGCCAAATCAGAGTAGGTGCATGAGGAATGGATCTCTACTTGGGAAATATATACAGCCTGCTAATGCTACTGCTTCACAGCTGAGAGAACGTTTTCCCCCTTCATTTTCTGTGCTAGCCAGACACAGATGCTTTGCAACTGGTTGCTGCTGTTTGTCTCTGCTATGGAATGGTAAAGAGAAGCAGAATTAAATGCTGCCAGTTAAATTAGCTTGCTTATAGTAATTTTAAAGGTCTGGGTAAATTTTTTATTTCTAAATAACTGGGTATTTGATATATATAACCTGCAAAAAATTACTCCATAAAAATGCTGCTTATATCAGGTTGTATCTAGGGTGCTGTAATCTTCATGGTATGCTGGTGGTTTCACCAAAGGGCAAGGATTGAAAACCATTTTTAAAAAGGAGGTTTCCAAACAATTAAATGCAGTCAATAATAACTAACTAGAAATATGTCTTGCCTGTAATACCTGTTCCAGGATCACTTTTGTTTTCTCAAAACCAATAATCTCACTTAGAGGGAAGGTATCTATTTTTCCTGTCATTGGCTGTGTTGGACAGTAACTGGTGCAGAAGGCTGTTCTGTAGGGAGAATGAACTGGGCTGTCTGCTGGGCGGTGTGCAGCTTTTCCTGTCCCCTGTTACAGCAGGGGTCCACTGTCCCACCTGCTTACCACAGAAGTACAGGACCAGGCCGTTCATTGCGTGCTTTTGGTGTGACTGTACGGAGTCATTGTCCTTCCCCTTGGCCAGATGGAAGCTGCTGACCTACCAGTCACTACAATGTTGTGCAGATCTGCTGTAGTTTACTGACAAAAACCAGAAAGTGGAATCCAGCTTAAAATTACTCTATTTGTTTCCAGAAATAAGATTTATTAGCTAAAGCAAGTTGCGCAAAAGAAGGTAATGGCATACAAATCGTGTGAAGATATACACGTGTCTGTCCGTTCATAATTGATTATCTCAGTACAGGGTGACATGCAGTTCTCCTTCCCAGAGTTCACTCATGGATCATCTTATGAGGATATTTCTTCAGAATTCATTGAGACCCGCTCCTGTGACCTAGCGTAGCAATTCCTTTCTGCACAGATACAATTACTTATATATTTAAAGAAGGCTAGCAAAAATGACCTATTATCAATATTTAATGAAGTCTGTTAGTCTTGCTGATTTACTTCATGTAAGCTATTGTTAATTTCTTTTTATAAAGGATGGTTTTCTTCTCAATTTGTATTCCTAAATGATATTTGGAGAGAACCTTATGCAACTGGGCTAGTATCATGTACAGTTACCTACTCAAGTTGATCTAATCTTAACACTGTTGTGTCCTATGTGCTATAAATAAGCTTTGTTTGTTTTTATATACTAATTGCTTCATGATGGACCTTGACTTTTCTTTTCTGTAAAATTTATTCTTTCTTCATGGAGATCCAAAAGGTGATTTTTAGCCTCATGCATTGTGCTAACTTCTTTTTAAAATGTTTAATTGGACCAGCTTTATATAATCTTTAAGATTTTTACCTTTTATAATCAGTGTCCCTTTCATAATTAGGTTGGTATTCTTGTGTATGATACATCACTTGTCCATGAGATAAGCAAGCAAGGTCAAGACTTCTCATTCCTCTCTTCCTTTGGCCTACAAATTATTCTCTTGTCTCTTCCTTTAAGAGCTGTGGCTGCAGTACGGTTTATTTTATTTTTCAGGTGCTTTCTAATTCACCAGTCCATGTAAATTGTAGAAACACACAGAAAGATTCCAGGATGCTCCCTTACGAAATGCCAGTGACAAAGGAAAAAGAAATGATCCTCTTGTCTTTTTTTTTTCCACTTTTTTCCTCCTTTCCTGTGAATTATGAGTCTGTGCTGAGCTCAAGATCCTGTTCTGTCTTGCTTATATACAGGCTGCTGCCACATCCATGGTAGACTGGAAGTAACAGTAGAATACAGCCAGCCATAGGTACTTACGTCTGTCACTGTCAACACTTGCAGGACCAGTCTTAGGCAGATACCCAGTACCAGCTTCACTGAGGGGAAGTTCAAAAAGGAACTTCCAGTAAGGCAGCAAGATTCCAGTAAGATTTAAGTAAGTTCAGTAAGGCAGAAAGACTTCTAATTGTGTTTTGCAGTACCTTCTCATCCAAAATGGCCTGGGATTACTAATGTCCTGGAACAGCTGTGAACATGTAGTCTACTAGTTGTATGATCCTTATGCTTTTGTGTTTATTACTGTGTTTTAGTCAGGCTGTTTGAGAGCAGTATCTGTATCTTGTCAGGCATCATCACCTCTGCCATCTAAGGTAAATATTTTTCTGGTTTAAATTCCTCTTAGTTTGGGACTTGGGAAAGGGAAAGAGAGGGAGTAAATCTGATACCAGTCAGACCTCCAGCTTTCCCATCTCTTGCTTCAGTTAGTGGAGCTACAACGATTCCTACCATCTGGCTGGATATGTACTTAACAGCTGCAAAGTGACCGCATTGCAAAGGTATGTTTTGTGCATCAGTGCATATAAGTATACAGATTTTTCTTGAGTGGAAATTGCGTAATGAACTACTTTTTGCATCAAAATGGTTCCATTGATTGGGTACGTATTCTGCACATTCTTGTCTTTCTAACCAAGTTGGAATTTATGTGCCATAAAAAGACTGAAATTACAACATTCTGCTTTTACATAATGCTGTTTTGTCACTCTGCGTTTTGATTTCATCTAAGCAGATTTATCCCTTAATTTCTGTTTTGTATTTTAAGTTAGTGACCATACCATGCAGTGAGTTAAGAGGCAGTGTTTTTCTCCTTCATTTTACAGAAAGCTATTATCTCAGTAAGTGGTTAGGCTCTTGGTTAGTTTAAAAATACTAATTTAACGTGGAGGATGTGGTCTCTAGTACAAAATAATAGCTGCCTAGGGCTCACTTGGATGCTGCATTGCACATTAATAGTTCTTTGAATTTCCGCAACTACATTTCTCATACAAAATTTCTTGTGTGGCACCTTAACATGTTGCATATCATAAATTGTACAGATGCTAAATTTAGTTAGCACTCTATTTGTATAAATTGTAGCCTTTTTTGAAATGAAAAGAATGAGCCTGTGTGTACATTTGCTGTTGTCAGTGACTGTTATCCAGGCACCTCAGCCCGTGGAAGTTTTGAGGTCTGCTTTACAGTTATTAGACCACTTCCACTCAAACTGAACTTCTAAAAAACCTTTTTTGAGGTAACTGTTGATGAAAGTATACATATGGATAGGTATCAAAGGCAAATGCGCTACTCTTCATCAAAAACTTACGAGACAGTAAGAGCCTGTACGAAAATAATTTACCAGAACATCTTGTGGCATAAGCAGACCTGAGGACGCTCACACTGGCTGGCCAAGGTCTGCTGTGGGCCTCAGTGCTTTACGGTGCTGTTTCCTCACCTACAGCCCCCGTCACCTTCCTTCGCACGCTGGCTCCCACGTCCCTCTGGCCCCATGCTGTGGCCGGCTTCTCCCGCACAGAAGAGTGGATAGTCTGGAAGCTGGAGAAACTCCAATTATCCAGCCCCGTCAGCCATTTGTTTTCAGTGTGGAGTGCTTATTACCAAATGGCTTAACCCAGCAAGACTTAAACGTGCCATGTGCTTTCACTCCGAGATTAGTTTTCCTGAGAGAAACAGTGAGGCTGTGGTGCTGGGAATCAGGGTGCTGGCTTATCTTCATGGGGCACTTGCTGTGATGTGGTGGCTGGCTGAGGCACCAAGAAATGTTACTTTTTGTAATGAATGCAGCCTAAAGCTGTTGTAAAACAAGGAAAGTATTTTTACTGCTTTCCCCTCTTTAAGATTTTGACATTCATCTGTCTCTAATGTGGTTAAATAACACAGAAGTAATTGAACATTAAAATATTGTAATATTAAAGCAATTATTTCACCTATATCTCGTCTGATTAGTAGAGAAAAATGAGTAAAGTTCTCTAGTGCTATTTTTAATAGTTTGGCAATGAGAATCAGCCATGTAGAATTAAGAGATCAGTTTAGTGAGATGGAGAGAGGAAGGACAAACTTAAAGCAAGCTGGATATCAGTCATTTGTTTTTGCTTTTCTTTGTTTTGCTTTGAAGAAATAATTTCCAACTGAAAAATGGAAACAATTCTAAAAAGTAGCAATGCATTTCTATTTATTTTTAATTACAGAAGAGAGAAACACTTTAAAAAAATAAATTGGTCTTGGTCATGTTTAAGTTGTAGGTAAATCATCCTGACCAGAAACATTGACACTCTGTTACTCAGCTAATTGAAAGAACACTAAAACAAATGCAGCATAGATAAGGCTAGTGAAATTGGAATGCATTATCAACGTGTGAAACATTTTCCCTTTTTTTAGTCTGCAGACCATTAGTTTATGCACTAATTTCATAGACCTGGTTATCTGCTAGTTTTTATTTATTAAGAGGGCATCTTGATCCAAGCTTGCCCTACCAGCTTTTTCAGGTGTTTGTAAAGAGGGGTTTTTTTAATGTAATACCACATTTTACAAGGAGACAACTGATTACCAAAATAGGAGAAGGATTTTTATCTAATTTGATATTATCTCAAGTAAGCAATCAATTTTGGATGGCTTCTGTTTTTCTATGCAGATTGCTTAGAGAACATGATTTTAAGCACAGTTTCTGGTATACTTGGGCATCTTATTTTCATTTTAGAGTTATTTTTATGAATTTATATGCAATGAGGGAATATGGGAAACATATTGGAACCTTTTGGCATTCAGATGGCACACTATATAAATATCTGCATTTTATAGACAAAAATGGAAACTACCTATATATGTAAGGTTTAGTTTGATGGCACTCACAACAAGTTGTTAATTAAAAGGTGATAATATTATATAGAACCTTGTGCAAAATGAACATGATCAGTTAAATTCTTGGCTGATCAGGCTATTGTTAGAAGAAAAGAAAAGAAAATATATGATTGAGACTAATTCACTTTTCTTATACCCAGATATTTTAATGTGTAATTTAATCATGAGATAAGTACAATTGTTTGTGCTACAATAGATATTATTAATGTATTGCACCAAATGGACATAAACTAAAGAAGCAGTCCTACTTACTTCAGAGCTGACCTCTTTTTGAAGGATCTGATAAAATCAATAGTAATAAGATTGACTGCTGAAATTTGCCTGGATTTCCCTGTTTATTCTATTGACAGTCAAAGATTGATTTTATTTACTTGTCAACAAAGATGCTTCTGCCATCTCACATATTCTTCATACCTTTCTGATGCAATCAACAGTTGATTTAGATCCTCTGCCATTCTTCCAAAGGTGTTTTCAAAAATGTTTTGTTGTAAGTAATCTTGGGGGTTTTAGAGGATTTTTCTCAAAATTTATTGAGAAAAGTAGCTTCTTTTTACATGTTACTATAATTCTGCTAAGCACAGAGTAAAAATTATTATGCAGGTCTGTGTGTTTGTTTCTGCATGTATGAACAACTTCTTTGGCTTTTAAAATATGCCTGGCTATACAGCAAATACATTATTCTGTTATTCCATGAGAAATGGAAAATAGATTTATGAAGCTTCCACCTCTAGAATGTATGTACAAGATGTTAAAAAGTGAAGGCTGGCTATTCTATAGGGAAGAAGGCTTTTCCATACATTCTGCTTGTTTTTTCTGCCAATGCTGATAGTACGTTGTGTATCTGCAGCCTTCTCTCTTGGGCCTGAGTAAAGAGAAGCTGTGAGCCTTTCAACTGTTTGCTTGCTCACTGGAAAAGGGGCAAAACTTCTTTAAATAGAGTTCGATAACCTCATTTTAACATATGTGTCTACCTCCATATTCTAAATCAGATGCAGCTAGGCTGTCAACACTAATTGGCCACAGTGAAGAATGAGTTGTCTGAGCCATGTTAAACAATTTGCAAGCTGATCCCTAACATAATTCTGAGCAGCTGCATATAGGACCTGATTGAGCCTCATCACAAGTCTAACATGTTTTTCCATTTAAATTCAAGCTGTTATTCTCTGTGAGTGATATTTAAAAGTGTCTGCTCAAGTTCTGGTCTAAGTCTGAACTGTTTCTTCATACCTTTGTTTCATCAAGATGCCCTGGTACTTGTATTTCAATGTAACAATAGATATGGCTATGCAATATAGCATAATATATGTTAAGTGCTACAGAGAGTCTTTACAGATACTTGCATAATGCATGTCTGCTATAATTATTTACAGGTTTAATTTGTGTTTAGAATTCTGGGGTTATAAAAATGCAAGTCCATTTTGGTGACATAAAAACCAGGTTATTTATAAATGTTGCATTGAATGACAGTTTGTACCGTTGCCCTTTAATCGGCTGTTCTTGAACAGTTATCATAAGGTGACTTATTTTTAAATTGAAATTATGTATAATTGCAATTGCTGACTTCTAAGAAATATTCGAGATAAAATATCTTTGCTTTGGTAGTCTTCGTTCTTGTCAGACGCCAGCTTCAGAAAGCACTGAATATAACCACTCAGCTCTGCCTCTGTGATAGTCCTGCAGCTGCAAGTGTTTTAGCTCCTGTGTCAGCATCACCAAGAATATTTCCATTCCATGTACAGCTTTAACAGACAATATGGAAAACTGCAGAACTAGAGCCCCCTACTGATGTAAAAAATTCCCTGCTGCAATGCAGTCACAAAATCAATAATTACCTGAATGGCGGTAACTTTTTCATGTCTACTGTAGTGGTATTAATTTTAGGTTTTGAGAGAATGTGTTCTATATTTTTATGGGGTTTATATATGAGCTTGCACTTTCTGTTTGTGAGGGGTCATAGTCAGCTCTAGACAATATTCCCTTTCGCTCCTCGTAGTAAATACCATGATACCGCTTTCTCTGGGATGAACACAGACAGCTGCCTCTCTCAGATATTTTAGTGCTCCAACATCAAACTTGCTTCATCACAGAGGTATTGAGGACTGGATATAGCTGGCATACCATGACACAGAGATCATATCAGAACCTGCATAGTATTCACTACCTTAATATTGAGCTTGTAGTAGAAACTTACCACTCTTGAGCTGCTGGGCTTGTCTTTCACTGTATTTTGGATTGATTTTGTTTGTTCATTTGGGGTTTTGGTTTTTTTTTTTTTTTGCTTAACTTATTCCTTGCCTAATTCTGGCTACTGAGTGGGCTGGCTATGCACTTGTACATACACAGTGCTCATATGTCTTCACTATTTAACTTAAAAGCTGCATGTTTGATTGTACAGTCTGTTTGTAGTCCCATTCAGCAGAAACCATTCAAAACTGACCTGTCTTCACTGTCATCTTTAAGTTTCTAATAAAGCCAATTCAGAAATAGTTTTCCCCAATGCTCATTATTTGAGGTGGTTTTGTTAGCTTGAGCACATTAATAAATGTCTCTTGGCTTTTGTGATAATGAGACCAAGCTAATCAGGCTTACTGAAGAGGGAAGTTCATCGACAACCAAGCAATGCTTCGTGAAGCCAGCTGATGTCTGGCAATGCTAATGCTAAATTTTGGTTAAAATTAGTAAGTTGTGCCAGATCCAAGCTGTCTCTGTCTATAGCTAGCTTGGATCAGGGTGGATTTACTAGTTTGTTCATAGTATGTGTGAATAAATCTACACTGAACACAGCATATCTGTGTTTATATAGCAGTGGTTTTGAGCTAGTAAGCCCTACTGTGTCCCACTTGCTCTACACAGCAGTAATTTAAGTTCCTTTGCAGCTGTGATATCCACAAGTGCAGGTTTTCTCCAGGTAAAAAAAAAAAGCAGATTTTTGCCTGTCTTTTGTTCTCACCTAAATATTTTCAGTTTCACTTAGTAGACTGTAACTTCTGTACAGCTTTATATGATGCTGAACAAGAAGTTCAGGAGTTCAACCTTTGAAATGGAAAGCCCCTTATTTTTCTCTGAAATACATATGTAACAATGAATATTTATTCAGTTTCTCTAAGTGAAAGATATGCTTTCAGTTAACCTTGGAATGGTAAGACCTAGCACTGTGCTAACAGAGTTGTTAAAACATCTGGTAACAAGGATTCATTGTGAGAAAGCTTTGAAACACTTGAGATGCAAAAAAATATGGGGTTTGTCTGCATATTGTATATACCTGTGTGTTTGGGTTTGCATGGCAAGGTTTTGGTAGCGCAGGGGGCTACAGGGGTGGCTTCTGTGAGAAGCTGCTAGAAGCTTCCCCTGTGTCTGATAGAGCCAATGCCAGCCGGCTCCAAGACGGACCCGCCGCTGGCCAAGGCCAAGCCAATCAGCGCCTCTGTGATAACATACTTAAGAAGGGAAAAACAGCTAGAGAGAGCTTTTGCAGCTGGAGAGAGGAGTGAGAAGATGTAAGAAACTCTGCAGACACCAAGGTCAGTGCAGAAGGAGGGGCAGGAGGTGCTCCAGGCGCCGGAGCAGAGATTCCCCTGCAGCCTGTGGTGAAGACCATGGTGAAGCAGGCTGTCCTCCTGCAGCCCATGGAGGGGGTGTAGAGATTCCACCTGCAGCCCGTGGAGGACCCCATGCTGGAGCAGGTGGAGGCAGCTGAAGGAGGCTGTGGCCCCGTGGGAAGCCCAGGCTGGAGCAAGCTCCTGGCAGGACCTGTGGCCCCGTGGAGAGAGGAGCCCACGCCAGAGCAGGTTTGCTGGCAGGACTTGTGACCCCGTGGGAGAGACCATGTTGGAGCAGTTCATGAAGGACTGTCTCCCGTGAGAGGGACCCCACACTGGAGCAGGGGAACGATGAGAGGAGTCCTCCCCCTGAGGATGAAGAAGCAGCAGAAACAACGTGTGATGAACTGACCGTAACCCCCACTCCCCATCCCCCTGTGCCGCTGGGGGGGGGCAGAGGTTGAAGCCGGGAGTGAAGTTGAGCCCGGGAAGATGGGAGGGGTGGGGGGAGGTGTTTTTAAGATTTGATTTTATTTCTCATTCCTCTACTCTGTTTTGCTTAGTAATAAATTAGATGAATTTCCTCTCTCAAGTTCAGTCTGTTTTGCCTGTGACGATAACTGGTGAATGATCTCTCCCTGTCCTTATCTCGACCCACAAGCTTTTTGTTGTACTTTTTCTCCCCTGTCTAGTGAATGAGGGGAGTGATAGAGCAGCTCTGGTGGGCACCTGGCCCCCAGCCAAGGTCAACCCACCACAGCCTGAAACTGCTTGTAAATATCTTCTTTTCAGGGTGAGGATCATTTGGGTTCTCATATCTATTGGAGTAAAGTCCATAGTTGTGACTGTTAGTCTACACAGACAATGTTTTCTGATCGTGACACTGTTCAGTAACAGACTACATTTTTGGTTGCAGTGTTTTAGAAGCTTGGTGTTTGTTTCTCAACTGAATCACATTAGAGCCTTAAATGTGATCTAAATAATCTGTAAATCAGATTGAAGTGATTGGAAATTAGTTTAAATCAAACTCCCTTCCACTCTTGGATTTCTTATTTTAATGGAAAAAAACAAATGGGGTAAGCCCTAAATGGTTCTCAGAAGTTTTCAAGGATCATGTGCTAAGTGTACTTGCAGGTTGGCTACAGCATTAACTAATGCCTTTGGGAATGACTTTGAAGAGAATATGTGGATAAGATCCTGGTACTTTTTTTCAGAAAAGCTGAGATTTTCTGTTTAGAAGTGCAGGCTGCAAAAAACTGTACAAGGGGGTGGAGGGAGAAAGATTATTTTAAACCTCTTCCACCAGTTCAGCACATGTTGCCAGATAAAATAGAGAACTGTCCCATTCTCTTTTTAAAACCAGTTGGACAGACAACAAGCTGGATTGATGGAGGAAACCTGCCCAAACCTGTTCAAAGCTGCTTCTGTGTGTCAAAAACATGATATCAACTGAGCCACAGTGGGAGTGAGTTTTAGCAGTTGATTACATTTCATCCTAGTCTTTGTTACCTAGGAATCCATTGCTTGTTAGGTTTGGGCAATCAATATGCTATCCTCTAAAAAATGCTCGTGAAGGTAAACACTGTAATAGACGTGTTTAGCGTCTATGGAGTTTTTCATTTTTGTTTTGTGTTTTTAAGTGGAACTTTATGAGAGCAGATGCTGTTGAGAGGGCACTTGAATATATTTTGATAATCAAAAAGTTGTTGTAAAATGAAGCTTATGTCCAAAGAAAACTTGCTCTGAGGGATTGACTGGAAGCAATATAAGTAAACTAATTTATTTTTTTTTATGCCAAGTGATTTGTACCTAAATTTCTATTCTATTTTTATAACATAAATAATATAAAACCAGGTTAGGAGCTCAGAAATTGTACAGTCCCTTGATACTAACATACTGATACCATGCTGCCCTCAGTACTTCGTTAACATCTTGCTACAGATGACTCCTTTTGGCAGTGAAATGTGTCAGGAAAGATCACTCAGAGCCTAGGCACTGTGTCCTCTAATTGCCATGTGTCACTTTTAATAAGATTTCTAACTTATAAACACCTTTTGCAAGCATTCTTTCATTAGAAAATTAAATTAACTTATGTTACTAAAAAAAAATCTTGATTACTAGGCTGTTTGTGCATGCCTCTTGTTAAATATCTAGGAATAAGAAGAAAGTTATGACTTCTGGCAAAGCTGTGCCTCAGTTAATACCCAGACTGACAGTTCTTAGGACAAACTTGTGAAATTGTAAAACAAAGCTGCTTCTCGCTGCATATCAGCAAAATATACTTCTTTTAAAGGAGAAAGGATGGCTTTGAGAACAAAAAAGTATCATTATGCTGTCCTGTTTTAAAACAAAGGTGAGCAGTACTGCCATAAACCATTATGACTTTTTAACATATCGCTATAAAGGTTTACAAGGTGGGAGCTACATTGATACATGTTTACAGCAGGCTGAAATCCTTGAAGTGTCCACCTGTGTTACCTTTTTTGTTTAACAGATATGGATACTTCTAGTGTTTACCAGGCCTTTTTGTTGGCTAGGAAAAGAATACATTGATGTTAGTCTTTGTTCATTTTGCACACCTGAAAGTTAATTTCTATTGATTAAAGATCATTGAAGGTCTATTTGTATGAGAATTTTCTCTTTGCTCTTTTTCCTTTGTTCTCTATGTATGAATTCTATTTGTATAGCATCAACAGACTCTCTACATTTTCCAGTCTCTGAATATTTAGTGCTTATCTCTACAAAAAGTGTTACAGAATTTGAGTACAACAGATGATTATCTGTGGATTCACTCACTAGCTTGTTCCTTTAAGTTGAAGGTTTACCCAAGGTGAAATCAGGATGCTTCGTAAAGTGTAGCACTGAAACTTGAGCATGCAGCTTGCATTTCTGTTCCGTTGCAGACTTTTGGGGTTTGTTTTTTAAGATTTGCAGGTATGGAAAAACTTGAAAGATTGCTCAGTGACACAAATTTTACTATCCATAAGATAATACACTGATAGTAGCTGTAATAGTAGCAGATGGTTCAGTTTATCAGCTTCTGAAATTCTGTATTGTCCATGAAAGACCACATAATTATACTTTTAACATAACTTTTTCAAGTCATCGGTGCTCCAGCCCTCCGATCAGCTTCGTGGCCCTCCTCTGGACTCGCTCCAACAGCTCCATGTCTCTCCTGTACTGGGGCCCCCAGAGCTGGATGCAGTACTCCAGGTGGGGTCTCACAAGAGTGGAGTAGAGGGGCAGGATCACCTCCCTTGACCTGCTGGTCACATTTGTGTAGACATAAAATGAAGTGAGCCAGGGAAGTGGTGTAGCTAAGCAATAAACCAGCTTAAAAAGGTGTAGTCAAAGGTAATTAAGCTGTTACTACCCCTGAGATGTTTTTTATCTAGCATCGAGATAGTTTTGTTGCATGTAGTCCAATCTAGCAGCAGGATGCTGAAAGCAGTCCTCCTTCCTTCTTGCTGCTGCTTATCTTGCTAGACAAGGAAGCCCTGTATTTAAATTTAAACCTACCACCTATTTGTTGACGATGTACTCACTCATGTTTCTGCGTGATGCTTGGTAGTGTTATGCAGGGGAGGAAAAAAATTTTGGATAAGTCTAAATTCCTCTTCCCTTTTGATGCTCAGTTTTTGTCCTGTAATTTCAATGTTCTTATTCTGGCGCTCAGTAAAAGCAAATTAGAAGTTTTGAATTTGTGAAAATAAAGCCAAGCTCCAGCATGCTACTCTCCTCTAAATCTTTTTTAAATTCATAGTCTTGATATTTTTTCAGTTGTCATTAAAGTATTAGCTCTTCAGAGATCAGAAATGAATGTTTTTTAAGTTTAATGGTTGATTGTCCTAATAGAAAAAGCTGTGCAGTATTAAAACAAACTCCTGCTTAGAGCCTCCCCAAGATCCAAAGTAGTGTTTTTCCTTAAAAGATATACATTACAAACACATGGCAACTCATTTAATGATGGTGATGAGAGTTCAGTAGCTGCCGCCAACTGCGTAAGAGTTTAGAGAAGACCAAAGGTGCACAGTGACTGACAGGGCAGGAGGCAACAGGCGCAAATTGCAACATGGGTTACTCTGTATAGAAGGAAAAATCTTTTCATCTGGAGGGTGATCAAACTTTGGAACAGATTTCCCAGAGTGATCGTGGGTCTCTGTGAAAACTCCCTGCACAAAGCCCTAAGTAACCTGATACAACTGGACCGGCTACAAGCAGGGAGCTGGATCAATGACCTTCAGAGATCCTGTGTAAATTATTCTGTGATTCCATAGTATTTACAGACTAACAAACTTTCAGATGTCCCATAAGGTGTTTCTTTTAAACAGGTGGGGTAGGTAAAATAGAAAAAGCAATATTAATAGTCTGCTTAATGGAAATGCTGAACACTCAAATGGTTTCAGTTTCCTTCAAGCTTGCAAGTATTGAGCATGTTTACTAGTCAAAGTGTATGATTTTAGTAGGGAAACCAATACAGAAGAACATGCAGTTCATGACTGAGTATATAAATGTATAGCCTTTTTTCCGACCAGCTTTGGTTTCACCAACTGTTTCAGCAGAATACATTTTTAATTTAAATTTAGTGATCCGAGTCATGAAAATCAATCTCTAAATGAATTATATGTGAAATAAATCTCATAAAAGCTTTTTTTTAAGGTTTGGTAGTGTTCCTTAAACTGTTTACAGCAATTTTTTTCTAATCTGTCGAAGTAGATATAATAGCACTGCCAGACTTGATATTTTAACCTGAAACATGCCTTTATTAAACAGGATAGTACAAAGACTGTTTTCAACATATGGAGATTTAAAAAGAGAAAAAATACTTTTTTTTAAATGATGAACAAGACTAGTTTTTGTTACATTTCTGATTTTACTGATTCACCACCTGCTCAGATGAGCCAGTGGTAATTGTGATAGAGAACAGTAAAATCTGCATTTGAAGTGCTTGAGACAAAAAGGTGTTGAAGCACATGCATAAATGCATTACGTGACTTTAAAAATCAAGTCAGAAATTTGAAAGGAAAAAATGTTCTAATGCCAAAGAAAGAAAATAGATGAAACAGAATGTGAAAGGCAAGTTCCTCTGAGGTTACTTGGAAGAAATGGGACTGAGTTATATCACACGGTCTCCTTTAAATTTCATGTACTGAGGGACAACTTAACCTATTTCGGACAGTTTATCCTTCCAGTGACATCTTTGTAGAAGAAAATATTTTGTGTCAAAGTGACTTAAATTCAGACCAAACTTCTTAATGCAGACTTTGTGTCTTAGGAAATTATGTCATAATATCACCTCTTAAAGCATGTTAAAAAAACTTGCTAGGTTTTTTGAAGACATGAGTGGTAATGTCTTGCTCCTCAGGTAACTGTTCCTAAACTTTCAGATGATAAGAAGAATGTACATAAGTTATTCAATTCATTGAGACAAAAAAAAAATCAAAATGAAAAGTTTTCATATACAGAGAGTAAAAAAAAAAAAATCAAAGATAAGCTAAAAATTATTAGATTAGCTAGCATGTTTGGAAAAAAAAATCCTGATGTCAAACTAAATGGATTCTTTTCTGTCCAGTAAGAAATGGCCTCATGCTGCAGCCCATAGCTGCTTATAGCTATGGAAGTTAGAAGAAATTTGTATTTTTAGCTCATTTCAGCCAAATTTAATAATGGACTCAGAAGTATTGGGAAGAGGCACCAAGAAATGCAGAACTCCAGGCCCAAAATGGTGGGTTTGTTCTATTTAAGGTCTTGCAGCTGAGCTATGCAAGTGCTGCAGAGCAATCAAAGTAATCATCAGTGAGGTTTCAACTGATGGCTCCCAGCATGTGTCCTGTGATCACCCAGCTAAGCTTGGTGAGGAGGGAAAGGGTCTTACTCGACTCTATCTTAACACATCTGTATTTGTTTAACGCTCTTTAGCTGTTAATGACTAGCTGAAGTAATACAAGGCAAATCATGAAATGGTGTTGCAAAACTAAGCTATACAGTGTAGCAGAGCGGGACAACATTACTTAAGTGAAGGAGGAGGAGGAGGCGGCAGCGTTCCCCTGGTATGAGCAGAGGATTGCTTCGCTGCAAAGAACCTCAGGACAGACCTCGTCCTACTACTGGCTTTTTGTCTTACCTAAAGCTAGAACTTTTCGTAAGTAATGGTCAGTAACAGATTAAAAACACATTCTTTCTTTGAAGGGTAGCTGTAGATCCTCCTCTTACTCACTGGTCTTTAACTCATGTTGTTGGAACCTTTTCTGGAATTTTGGCATGGATATTTTCAGCAGTCGAAATTGAAGAATCATTGCATTTAGCAGCCAGGGAGCTCTTATTTCTGTTAGGGGATCACTGCTTTAGAAATGCAGCAGCCAAAGCAACAAAGGGCCTCTGGTAGGCTCAGGCTATCCTTCCTCTCTCTCCCAATCATAAGCTAATGCGCAGTCAAGGCAGACTTGAAATGCCGTTCTTGTTTTTTCAGTGATTCTCATCAAGTCTGTCCTGCTGGATAGGTAAACAGCTATATTCCGGCCATAGGTATTGTCGTAATTTTGATTTTATTCTCAGACTCCACCATTTTAAAAAAAATACAATTTTTTTTTTTACGGATTTATAGGCCTATTACTATTTAACAGAATTTTGGCAGAGGATTTCTTTTGAAAACAGAATAAAGGAAAGGAAGATTAGAAGTATGGATGACTTTTTAATTGGATAGAGCTGTAGCTTCTAGGCTGCAGCTATGTCACTGACTCAGGAAGACTTTGGAGAAGTCATTGTGTTATCTCCCTGGAGACATTTTCTCTTTAGAGACTTTGAATTTAAAAAATCATTGTGAATTTTACAATTAGTAACTTTTAGTCCATGCAAGTTTATTTTGTATTTTGGAAATTGGTAGTTAGGAATGAGGTTTTTTCTTTCCAACATCATGAAGTGTTACTGATTTAATTGATGAAAGCAATTTTCATTATGCTGATAATAATGTTTAGAGGGATGGCCTAGAATCCTTAAGTCAGTGCTTGAGGCACCCTAATTACCAAGGAAAGACTTGACCTCGTGTTGCTGTTAGCAGTTTCAAGTATTTGTCCTAAAGATCTCAAGATTGATTATGAAGTTTCTATTCAAATCTAAGCATTGCTTTCCAGATGGGAAATTCAAAGATATTCAGAACTTCTAAATGGCATTCTTTGAAGGATTAACAGCCTCACTTGATCATAAGCAAGGATACAGGAGTGTTGTATTTTAATAACAATATCGGTATGTAATCTCCAAGTGACATTTTATTTAATTTCTAGTCTAAGTATTAACTGCAGTAGTAAAACCCAAATGTAGTGAATTGTACAGTTGTAGTCACAGTTCCCTTACCTTTGCCTTTGTGAAAGTGGTCAAATTAATACATGCGACCTGTTTGGTTCATTTGGTTTTCTTCCCTGCACTGTTTGCCTTTCAGGAGCATGCTGTATTGCCCAGGGCCACAATTAAAATGTGTTCTTTTTGCTGAAAGGTAGAGAGAAACAGAAAAGTGTGTTTATGAGTATAAGAACAAAGAACCAGAATAACTGAATACAGTAAGAAAAAAAATTATGAAGAAAAGTTCCCTTATTTTGAAGCAATTTGGATGTTCTGAAAGTTTGTCATAAAACGATTTTTAAACCATTAAAAACAGATTCTACTTTGAATTTTTCACAGTGTGAATAACTGTGGTTCTAATCATTATGATAAATTCACTTGTCTTCAAGTATTTTTTTCTCTTCCTGTAAAAGGTTTGTTTGCTTTTGGAATTTCAGTGGAACTCTAAGTACAACTACATTTTCTTTATACTTCAGTGTTGATATTGCTTTTTTGCTATTTGGCTTCACTAGAAATTAAAAAGATTGTATAGGTATATTGCTGAACTCAGCCCCTTTTATCAAGGATACAATGTAACACAAGTCAGTGGCCTTTTAAAGTATATGTAAAAACTAGATTAATGCTGTATTTGGTAGAAGGCAACATTCAAATAGGCAGTCATCATAGAAACCTCAAAGTTGCTTAACTGACACCTGATTTTGCTTAAGTTTTACATATGGGTAAAATCCGTATTACGCTGTTTAGCACAGAACCAAGCAGGATTTGAAGTTAAAGATGGCTGCCTGCAAAAGTGCAATGACCCCATACTTGACTTTCTGCCTTGTGCTCATGAAAGTGCTTTATCAGTCCCATCACAGCCTCTCACTCTTCTTTGCAAAAGTGCTTTTTTGTGTGTGTCAACTTTCCAAGTCAGTTGAACAAATCTCATTTCTCCTTTGCTGCTCTTGATAAACCTTTGCTTGCTTTACCAAATGCCTAGTGTATGACTTGGGGAGCTTGAGGAAAGAGAGGACAAGTGTTTGTGAATGTGCTATAATAATAATTTGTCAGGCAGTTGTATGCCATGTCAGTGTCAGCAACTAGGCAGCCTTGCTTGAACCTTTTGAAGAACATAACTTGTTTTAAAGAGAGTTCTCATTCTTACCTACTTTGACTGTGATACTTTGCCAGTGAAATTTTCTCAGTGACCCATATTGCCATGGGACAGCGTGTGGTGTCTTTGCGTGTTCAGAAGCATTGCTTCCAAATTGCGTATACCTTTTGGCTGGCATCAAATCTTCCAGGGCTGCAGCACCGTGGTAGAGCACTGTTGGGTGGACTCTTGTAAGTTGGCCTATGTGAAGATAACTACACCCTCTTTAGAGTTATTGGTGCTGTATTAATTCCTGCTAACTACTTAATAATGTGGAATTAGTAAACTTTTTACAATATTATTTCAATTTATTTTACCACTGACAGGACAGTTTTGTTTTCATACCTCTGTACTGGAAGGTTAAGAAAGGTCAGTGTGCAACTCCAGGAAGATGGAGCCACCACTCTCTCTGATTTGATTTGCAATCTAATACCATTGCTTATTGTTAATGTCACAGGCTCAGAAGTGCTTTTTTAATTTGTAATTTTTAATGTCACTTTCCAATCTATTTGTTGTTTGGCTTCTCATTTTACTGCTGTGTTAACGTTCCTGAAATAGTCTGCTGATTCCTCTAATACTTCATGTAAAATATATGTAAAAACTCTGCTGATCTGCTAAAAAGCAATAGTTTGGGACAAAGCAGAAGGGAATGTTGGAAGTGAAGGCAGGGGGTAAAGATCATAGGATCAAATGGAGAATTATGGGAGCTCATAAAAGCAAGCTCTCTGTTCACTAGGGAAACTTTTCGTATTCCACAAACGGCATGCCCACCAGTTCTGCTGGAGAAAGAATGAATAACACGGAAGAGCATCTTTTGGCAGTATTGCCAATGCACTGCAAAGCAATTAGGATGTTAGCAGCATTTGGAAGGTGCTCGTGTTTCAGGGACAGCTTTCTAATGCAGATGTGGCTTAAGATACTTTAGAAGTAATTGAGGATAGAATTAAAAAACACTTTCATGTTCTCTGCCTGTTTATACACATTTACTTCATAATTTTTAAAATATGTGCAGTATATTTACAGCCTTGAGCAGTTTGTCCTGTAGTTTAGAAGTAACCTGTAAGACCAAAAGACTAGCTCTTTACTTTTTTAATAACAAATAATAAATCTTCATAGATAAATCACGCAAGTGTGTAGGAGGTCAGTCCCAAAGTATGTTTTGGTAAAAAGAGAAAATGTCAAGCAAAACCAGCCCCAAACACTGAACTGTTCTGGTTCTTAGGAATGGGATTTCATGATGTCACCAATGTATTTAAGTACATTCAAAAAAGTTCAAGGCTACCAGCCAATTACTTTTCAAGTAATCTTACGCATATGGTTTGAGATGTATTGAAAGGAATTGGTACTGATCATGTTTACAATCTAGGTTCTGACCAGAAACACTGAGAGTCAGACTTATTCAGCTAATTGAAGGAACACTAATGAAATGGAGTGCAGATACAGCTAGTGAAATTTGAATTGGCACGTGAAACAGCTGTTTGCCTTTTTTTTTAGTCTGGTATTTGTTTGCAGAGCATCATTTTCCCTCTAATTGGATAGAGTTGGTGGTATGCTAGCTTTTATGTTTAATAACTACTAAGAAGGCATCATGGCAACATTTTTGTAAAGTCTTTGTAAAGGGTTTGTTGAGGTAATAGCATGTTTTACATGGGGATAACTGCAATTACTGGTGTACTTGAACATCTTATTTTCATTTTAGTTATTTTTATGAATTTGTATGCCATGGAGGGAATATAAGGTACATATTGAAACCTCTTGGCACGTTCAGATGGTAGATTATATTAGTATCTGTAAGTTCTTCCTAAGATGCAACTTATTCAACACAATCTCAAATACGTGCTTAGGACACACAGACTTTCTGCTGAAATGCAGTTAGCTTTTATCTGTGCTTACAGTACCAGTTCAATTGTTTCCATTACTAACAATGAACAGTCATTTTTGTGGAGTAGAAACAAACCTAAAGAACTCTTTGTAAATACTTGGGGTTTTCTGGTTTTGCCTTAACGTTTGCAATCAGTTGGAGCAAAAGTATAACTAGTCTTTTGGGAAAGACTGGAGCCGGGGCGGGGGGGGCAGGAAATGTGTGTATCTTCCATGCAAAATGGGAGCACAAAATTAACAGCTGTCCATCAAACCTACTCTTTTCGTAGTTTTTTCTGTAAGTCCAGTAAAGTATTGATTCAGAGCATTCTACAGCTTTTAGGAGAGAGAATTTAGGTAGTTTCATGTGTTGTCCTGTTGCTGTCTAAGGTAGTTTCTCAGTTCTATTAAAACTTGAATTTTTAAGTACTTGCTAGTTTAAAAACAAGAATTAAATTTTATTCACAGCTTCTTTTTTTAGTATGTAGTTTACGTTACTGCATACTTAATTGCTTCTTCCAAAAAATGCAAAGCGAAATGATAGGTCTCTGTCATATCTGTAACGTTGTCCCAAAACATTGCTTGTAAATTATCTTTCGAACAAATTGAGGTTGCTCATGACAGTTTTTTTTGATGTTTTTTCAGAGTCTCGATTGATTTTGAATGTGTAAACTCAACTTCTGGAGTAAGAACATTTCCCAGCTGACCTGATTTGTTAATACTACAGAAGGTTTTAGCTTTCTTTTTTAACTAAGCTTTAGGTACTTTACAGCTCATAATGGGAGAATATGAGACTGAAATTCTCATTGCTCTTTAGTCTCTATATTTTGTCTGCATGAGTGTATTTCTCCTAAATGAGAAATGAAACAGCTTTGTCAGCTGATGACTTCTGGCTTTTATAATCGAGTGTTTAAAAGAATTGTCAGACTTTTCATTCTCTTGCTAAATGTAACGATTTGTCATCTTCAAGGGATGAATCATTTTTCTTTTTCAATGTTAATCATTCTTGCTGCATTATAAGTCTCCAACTATTTTAAAGATAGCTGCTATGGTAGTGTTTAAGCAGTAAACATCCCCTCACTGTATCTTACCAGTAAGATAACATCCCCTCACTGTATCTTATCAGTAAGATTTGGTATTAGATGGAATTTTCTTCTGAATTAGGTGTTCCGCTTGTATTAACCATATAAAATCTGTTATAAGCAGAAGTTGTAGTTGGTACATTAGTATCTGTCTTGATCTGAACCAGATTGAAAGTTTCCTCTGTTCTTTATTCTTTATTTATTTAAAGTTAGTGATGTGTCTAGATAGATAGTTGCTGCTTAAATATCAATATGGGGGGGGGGGTTACCCATTGATTTGTTCAAGTGAAGGGCTTAAATCTCACTGCCTCAATGAAAACACGGTTTGTTTTCCATTTATTTTGAAAACTCTGGAAGATGAAGATGGTAATCTCTCTACTTTTCATCACAATTTGCAATTTAGTCAATAGTTAGGCAGGAATTCATATTTTGGAAGCCTTTTCAGTTAAAGTGGTTTGTAAGGACCAGCCCACATTAATTGTTTTGATATGCAATGATTTTCAAAATTTGCCATATTTCTGTGATATATATGTGCGTTTTAAGTACCCTTCCACAGAAATGGGGCATGTATGCATACAACTAACTTAGTAATTCTAATATTAAATGGCATTCCAGACTTCAAAAGAATAATGTGATCTTTGTGCAGAATGAAAGAAAAAAAGACATGGCAATAACTAGACTGCTAGTCTGTCAAAACTGTTCACACAAAGTAGATTTTAAGACTATAGAAGTTCACTTTGTGAAGAGACATCTGTAACACTGAATGTCTATCAACCTAACTTTGTCCTTTGAAAACCTCAACATATTTTGTAGTGAGAACATAGTTTTAATCATATAACTTTCTAGAAAAGCATTGCTTTTGAATGAAGGAATGTAATTTTAAATCTAAAACTTTCTGGAAAGGCGTTCTTGGTGCGGTAAATCTGTACTGCCATTTGACTGTCAATTGCTGGCCATTCTGGCTACAGTGAGTATCTTCTAACAAAGTGATAGAGGCATGGTGTTCCTGCCATCCTATCCCAAACTCTAATACTTGAACGCTTGAGATTTTCTGTGTATTCTGTACACACCGAAAAAATCCCTACCCTGTGTATTTTCCACACTTTTACCAGGTTCACTGTTGCCTTGTCTCTAGCCATCTTTTCAGTTCTCCCTGACCCTGGATTGCATTCCATGATTCTTGTTTTTCACACATATGACAACTTCTGGTCACAGGAAAAGCATTTTTTGGACTAATGTAATTTGATTTGACACAGCAATTCTACAGTTTCTGTCTAAAACTGTCATCCGTGTTTAGATACACTAAGCTGGTATGTGGTTCCTTTTTTTATTATAGTTCTCTACAGCTTTCACAGTGAAACAGCTGGGCATTAGGAATGTTTCAGGTAATGAAAACATACCAAGACAAGGGCCAATGGAAAAACAGCTTAAATGGTAGATATAAGCAGCTTGCAAGTTACTTTTCATTTTGTATAGAAGTCATTCCATCCAAGGATAGTATAGCCTGGATTTTTGAATCTAGGTTTAAAGCTTGAGTTGTAGAACTCTGAAACAATTATATATTTATAGAAATTGTTTTTCACAAGTATACTTTGTAACAAAATGTCCTTACTTTCCCTTGAGCTGGCAAGTCTCATAAAAATTATGATTTTTGGATGTTTTGAACTACTTAGTACCTTTTTCATCATTATTATTCCTTCTACATCATTTCCCTTTTGCAGCAATATAGACTGGCAGAATCCTCAGTGTAAAGCGGCACAAGATAAGGAAGAAAAATGATTTGCTGTTGCCCTCAAACAGGAATAGCTGAGTGAGACTTGTAGAAATATAACAAATCCCCCAAATCCGTCTGTTTAGCAGAGGACTGAAGACAAATGCCACATACTCCACCTTTCTGAAATCAACAGGAATGTGATGAGAGTCACCTATGTGCCCTGTGGAGCACCTTCATCATCTTGGGTCATACACCTTTTCTTTCTCTGTTAGGACATCAGAAAAAGAAATGGAATAGATCTTTGACTGTTACTAAACTTCTGTATTTTCTATTTCCTCTCCTTCCTTGCTTGCAAGCTCTGCCTTGAGTTTCCTTTCTCTGAAAAAGGTATTTCATTTACCTCTATCATATTTCCAGTAGAGTACTGACAAGGTGTAGACCTTTTGCATTTAGGTTGATAAACAGAGGGCAGCTTTGACTTTCCTTCCATGCGTATCAAGGTAAACAAAGAAATTAGAGGTGCATTTATGAAGGACTAGATATAAGTCACTTTCTTACAGTTTTTGTCTAAGTTTGGGATTATCAGTGTAAAAACAGTAGATAAGCAATG
Organism: Balearica regulorum gibbericeps; assembly: GCF_011004875.1. NCBI lineage: Eukaryota > Metazoa > Chordata > Aves > Gruiformes > Gruidae > Balearica > Balearica regulorum. The sequence continues at coordinate 104,527,308 of NC_046185.1, forward strand.
TAAAACCTTTTGCTCCATGTTCATATACAGAGATTTTCTTCTTGATAAAGCAGATGTGGCATTAGTGGTAACACAGTAGTTGTGAAGCATATTTTAACTTATACTGAGATAAGCTGCTTTTAGGAAAAATTCTTAAATACCAGTAGAGAAATAGTCACACATAGCTTCTTTCAATGTCCTCTGCCATTCACAAAACTAAAGAGACTGTGGGATCTTCACCTCTGCTTTCATCTCTTTCTGAAGGTTGAATGCTGACTCAAAGAGAATATAACCTTTTGAAGCTCAGTAGGGTATGTTATGAGTATGATTTGCTTTTAATGATGGCTTCAGCAGTTCCAGACCTGTCAGAGCAAATTAGCATGCTCTTAGAGGAGTATCAAATCCCATGCTAACTTTTCAGAAGCAAAGGCCAAACAATTATTTAATGAAATATGTAAATGTTTTGATAAATTTGCCTTTATTAATTAGCATAAGCAGACAATCTAGTTAAAATGGGGTTCTGTATGTTCCATTCCATCCAAACTGTATTATTTGGGAATATGCTTCTTTAAAGTTATGTATCTCTCAAGGAATACCTGCAAATATAACAATACTTATTAGCTAGAGACTTTAATATGCCTTGCCCAAGTGATTCTATGCGTTATAATAGTATAAAATACATATAGTATAAAGTATATTTTGTTATATGTTACAAAAGTTTAAAACCCCTATCACTTCAATTTCATAAGATAGCACTTTTTTCATAATACAGATTCTTGTTTACAGATGTTCATGTTGCTATAATAAAGTGCAAACACCTTCAAATGTGACTGTATCACATATGTGAGTATATGTGTATCTGTCTATCATGGTTTAACCCCAGCCAGCACCTAAGCGCTACACAGCTGCTCACTCGCTTACCCCGTGGCAGGATGGAGGAGAGAATTGGAAGAGTAAAAGTGAGAAAACTCATGAGTTGAGATAAAGACAGTTTAATAGGGAAAGCAAGACACACATGCAAGTAAAGCAAACCAAGTAATTCATTCACCACTTCCCGTGGGCAGGCAGGTGTTCAGCCATCTCCAGGAAAGCAGGGCTCCATCATTCATAACAGTGACTTGGGAAGACAAACGCCATCACTCTGAACGTGTGTCATCTCCACCCTCTTCCTTCCTCTTCCTCCAGCCCCTTATATGCTGAGTGTGATGCCATATGGTATGGAATGTCACTTGGGGTCAACTGTCCCGGCTGTGCCCCCTCCCAGCTCCTTGTGCACCCCCAGCCCACTCGCTGGTGGGGTGGTATGAGAAGCAGAAAAGGCCTTGGCTCTGTGTGAGCACTGCTCAGCAGTAACGAAACCATCCCTGTGTTATCAACACTGTTTTCAGCACAAATCCAAACCATAGCCCCATACTAGCTACTATGAAAAAAATTAACTCTGTCCCAGACAAAACCAGCACACTCTCTTAAGTTAAATATAGACTAAGTATATTTAATTTGAATACCATGTTGCTAAGCTGTTACAGAAACTGCATTGAAGACCACTTGGGTTTCATTTGAATTTTCAAGGAGAAGGTCAAGGACAGTTGAAGTATATTCTTAATGAGTATTTAAGAGCAATCCAATAATTATGAAAGATTGATATAGAATAGTCTGTTAGAGGATACACTGACTCTCCCCTCTTTGGCAGGTGGATGACATCTTAGGAGAAGGCAGTGATGAAAGTGATAGTGAAAAAAAAAAAACAGAAGAAGAAGGTGAAAAACCTCAGATTAGTGCAACAGAGACTCTAGGAATGAAAACAGATCAGAGACCTGGATCATCATCGTCGTCGTCATCATCATCGTCAAGTGAAAGAGGCTTAACAGGCAGTGTACCCAGGTATGAGTTTTTCAGATGTAAAAAAAAGCATTAAAGATGTTTCATTGTGATTGTGCACTATTCATCATGCTTTTTTGACAATGCAATCTTTATGATGTTGTTATTGTTAACCTCTGTAGGTAAATTTTTTTTTTGTAACTCTCTGAAATTGTCATGCTTACCTTTACAATGTTTAGGGATTGATTTAAGGAAATAGTCGTAGTAAATGTCTGTTGAGAACCAGGATATTGCCCGTTTTGAAAGAATTGAAGACCACTGAACCGCACTTATTTTAAAGTACGCTTGATCCTGAGTCAGATATAGGATAATGTCCTCTGCAATGTTACTCTTAGTAAAATAAAGCATGGTCTTGGAAAACTATGGGGTTTTCGTAATGAATTTTTGAGATACTTTTATATGGGACGTTCATAAAAATGAGGTTGTTGAGATGGTTCTCTGCTTAGAAAGAAATTTAAACTTGCTAGTCTCTTCTGCAAAAACTATTTTAGTGTGACAGCATTGGCTGTTGAATGATGACTATCAACTAAATTTGCTAGTAAACTAGAACTTGATAAAATAAGGGCTTATTTTAAATATGTTTAAGTAATGGTTCTAAATCTGAAGCTCCTTAATAGTTTTTAAGCCTATCAATATAGAGAGAGAAATATAAGATGAAGATTATAGCAGTTTTAATTTAGAATTGCTGGGATCATCATCCTGTACCACAAAATGCTAAAAGTGCAAACATGATTCAGATATGCATTGTAGTTTCTTTCTGCTCTTATAACAGGACTCTGTTCTCAGTCATAAGAATTTAAGCTCTAATAGTTTTTCCTTAATGGAGGATAATACAAGTGGTAGGACTTAAGCAACTTACATTATTTTAACTTTTGTGAGCTTTGTTCTAGTGCACAAAGAATGTATGAAAGAAATTGCAAAAACCACCACAGAATGCAATATATAAATATTTATGAAGAGATTTTGATTGGGGTATCAAGGTTGCTGTGTGCCAGGGGTTTATTGGTTTATTGGAGAAAGAGTTACATGGGAAGCTCGCATAGGCCTTTTAGTTTATTGTGGCTATTTCTAATCATTGAGCATCTTCAGAAAAATGTCTATCTGAAGGGCATAAGAAATTATCTCAATTATGTAATCTGTCTCAAATAGCTAAAAGAAGATTCTCTCTTAAATGAAGGTTGGAAGAGGAAAGGCAAGCCAGTGATGCATATTTCTAGAATACCATTGGAAGCAGCAAGACATGGTGGTGGCATGTCACTGTTAATTCATCCTAATACTGTCATGTTTTGTTGTGTAGAAAATGCACCAAATTCTGAAAAAAGGCAAAAAGAATTGTATTAAGGAACATTGCTTAGGTTTATTGCTGAATACTATTCCTCATATATGGTGTACAAAGAGCAAGTACATTTGTAATTAACTTTTGCTCTATATAGGAAAGTTCATAAGTAAGCTTGGCAGTACTCCTGCACTCAGAAGCCCTGTAGAGGTAGTAGTGTTGTTGCCAGAATAAAGTGTTTGAGCAGCTTCTTAAGTAACTTTTCTATTTTTGACCTTTCTAACTCTTAAGAGTTTTCCTGTCAGTTTGTTAAATTGCATCCAGGATTGAACCTGAATGGAGTGCTGGAAAACATACCCACAAGGTGCTGGTTCAGATACTGACCCACTGTCTGCTAGGCAGGACATTCTGCTTGATAGAAAGGAGCTTCTGCCCATCATCCTAATTCCATTTTAAATTGATGTTTTCATGGTCAGTCAGTGTTGTATGTGCTAAAGAGATACCCTACCAGAGGGGTAGTATAAGAACAGTTGTTAAATGTCTAGGAGCTTAGTCCACTCCAACACAAATACTAGCTACTGTTTCTTGGGGCCACATTTCTAAAAGCCAAGTGCTATACTTCCCAACAAGATCTGAAGTTTCTGTTCTTAAAATTGGTGTGTTAATCAGGTGTTAATAATGAGGCTGAAATTGTATTTAATAACTTCCAATTATTTCCTCTCTGTCATATAGCCTGAAGTTACAAGTTATTTGTTACCACAAACACCATCACCTCTTGCCACGTTAAGAAAACAGAGGCTTTGTATTCTAAAGGCCAGTCCCAACTGTTCATTGTGTAAATCCACACTGGACCAGCTGTTTAAATTATTATTTTGTAACTCATTATGATCACCTTGATAGCCAGTTATTAGTGTTCCTGGAAAACAAAAGATGGAGAAAGGCAGTCCAAATACAATCCAGTACTCTCCTGTTCTGGCTTACCTCATTCCTAGCAGAGATGGGGCCTGCAGAGACTCTACCGGTTTCTGATCAGCAATGCTCCCTTGCTTCGTTACACCTTCCCAGTAGTTATTGACACGGGAACCATAGCACTTACAGGATAGAAATCCAGCACTTCTTTTTAACGTTAGTCTTCAGTCTTGAAATTTACAGAATACCTTGATCACTTCTCTGATTGGTGCCACTTCTAAAATTCTCACGGATGGAGAAAAAAATAATCTTGGAAAAATCCGATAGCTACTAGGGGAGGGGAAATGCAGCATCTTTCCTACATCCATTTACTTTTATGACTTTAGGTAAGTACCATGCAGTTAGATTGCAATTTGATATCCTAGAGTTGTTTTAAAATCCTAGCTTCCTATGCAACTTAATGAAATGCTTGCCTTTATCTCACAAACGTCATGTTAAAAGGGTACTGCATAGACCAAACAATGAATGTGAGTTTCATACCATGTAACAAGATGAAATAGAAATTAGTAAATTAAAAAAAAAAGTTGTTTATAATATTCACATTTGATCAACCTCTTGTGATTATGACCTGCATAATAATAAAATACATTTGCAGCTTACTTTTATTTAGAAAATCTAAAGGAGGAAACCAAGTTTTTATTCTTAAATAGTCTTGAACTTTGTGTAGATAGTATTTTTCTAATTTTTTAAAATAAAACAATTGCTGTTTAGGGCTCTGATCCAGCTTTTGTTCAAGCAAAGAGGAGCTTGACTTCAGCAGGAGCTGGACTTGAGCGCCTTCATAGTTCTACTAAAATTTTCTACTTAGAATGAAATTCCACTTAACGTAGTTGAAACATGTCACACATGAAATTTATTGCTGTAAGTTATGAATAAGGAGTTATAAATCATGAAAGTGCACAGATGTTTTTTTAATAAATGTTAGTAGCAATTAATGGTACATAATATGGAAAAGCTTTTGAGACTAGTACAAATAGAATTTTTTTATAAGAGAAAACTGAATGTTTAGCTTCCACAGCACAGTATATACCTAATAACAAGAGGTATGTAATTAGTTGAGATATTTCAACCTTTAAGTTGTCAGTGAACAGTTGCTTTATTTTTCAGGTGCATTTTGATTTCACTATCCTGTCTCCACTTGCAGTTCTTATATTTCCCCATATCATCTTAAAATTGCATATTGTGAAGTAGTTGCCATAATAATAACAAATATTTTCCATGTTAGTATGCTTTAATACTGGTCTTTGTAGGAAGAGGAAAAATCAGGTGAAAGGCTGTGGCAGTCTTAAAAGAATATATTTGGTAAAAGGATGGACAGGCACATGAAATAAATAATGCTGTTGGAGAAAATTAGCTGAGCAATATGTCAAAGGTTGGAGTTCAGCCTCTTTCAGTTTGTAGATCCTGGAAATTTCTAGCGAAGATGTGAAGCCCTGTGTAAGTGTGCTATGTGTCTGTTGACATGCCTATTTTCTCATGCAAAGCAGACTTTGAAAATAGTTAATTAAATGCTTAAGTAGTATTACTGAAGCTAGGAAATTGAGTGCACTTCACTTAATAAGTTGAAACATTAAAGGAATTGGGGCAACAAAACAGGAACTTGACATGTGCCATCTCTATTGCCATGTTCCAGTGGCATGGCATAGAGCTGTGGCATGTAGTCTTCTATAATACACCTAAAATTTCTCTTAAGATATTGGAAGTATTTAGTGGAGAGTGGGAGTTAGCAGGAAAAAAAAAATCGCATTTAGTTTCTGAGTACTTATATTCATGTGAGATGCTGAACTGTTAGTCCAGATGAACCCTTCCATTTCTGTGTTCATATGTTTGAGTGTAGGCTTTGCAGTCAGGTTCTAACTCTTAAGGGAGTGTACAAGATGGGAACCTTCATATTTTTGAAGGTTAGCTCATGCTGCAAACACCCCAGTATCCAGTACCTCTTTACGTGCGTTGCTTGTGCCTGAGGAATTACTGTCCAAGCAGAGAGTACTTTAAACAATGGGAAATTAGCCCAGCAGTGACACTGAAGTAAAAAATAATGCAGTTCGCTTACCTATGCCTAATACTGGATTTCATAGAATCAACGTGTTATATTTTTAATAACTTTTAAATAGGAAACTGAACTGTTGTAGCAGTATTCTATTTGCTGTTAATAGTCACTATGACATGGAGAGTCTTCCTCAGAGGTCTCCAGTTTCTAATAAGCTTAAGGGCTTTATTATACTGTGGGAAGTTGTGGAGAAATAAAGGAGCAGCAGCTGCTCCTTCCTGGGAAAGACTATATTTGGGTGTTGGGACTACTGAAAGCTTCCAGGTCTCGTGTGTGAGGCCTCCCTGAAGCATAGGGGCTTGGAGGCAGCTTGCTGGTTTTGCATCCCTCTGCTGCCAAAGCACAGTTCACAGCACATCCATGGGCTTTTGCAGCTTTGTGTTTGGTAAAGGGCAGTCTCCTGCTGTGGGGACGTTGGTTGCTTTTTGTTCTGGTTTCTGCACAGGTTAACCACCAACATGAGACACCTTCCCCTGAGGGTGAGTGGGAATGAAGGAGGAACGTTGCAAACATGAAACGGCATGATGCAGTGATGCAATGAAGTCTTTGGATTATTTTAGTCATGAAAGGTTACGGCTAAAAAGTATGGTGGCTATTTGAAGTATGCTCATAAACCACACTTATCTGTATCTACAGTTAAGCAGCTAAGTTTATTTAGGCTTCACGTACATCAGACAGGTTTGATCATTTAGTCACTGAAGACCTGTATGGACTTTTCATTTGTTTTTCGTAGGTTTTGTTCAGGTTCCTGGTGCACTTTGGTTTTTTCCAACAAACTTCTTTCTGAATGCTCTCAATTCACAGTGCCAAGGCAGTGCTTTTACAATGTTTAGTTCAGGCTTGGTAATTTCAGCTTGTGTAAATATGATGTAAGGGCTAATGGTTGCTCTGCTGAGAATTTCTTTACTTTGCATTGGAAATTTCAGTACTTGTGTTTTGGAAGCTCCTCTGAATAACAAGTGAGAAGAAATCTAATAACTAGAAGTGATATCTAATCTATTAGCAACAAAATTTTGCTTGCAAGATTTAAACTTCCTTTACAAAAGTATAGCTCAGAGAAATGTTTTCCTTAGCGAAATTTCTTATTGATAATTTCTCCATCAATCCCAAGTAGATTATATTTTTGATGCAGAAATCATAATTTTAATAACAAATTAATAAAGTATACAAGATACTAAATGGTACTCTATGCTTGGACTTCAGCTTATTTTCAAAATATCTGAAATGCCTTCTGCTTTTGTACATTCATGTTGTGAGTTTCTGATAAGCATTTCATACTAAATTCAAGAAAGAAGCATTTCGAGTTACTTTGCTACAGAGTGGTGTTGATCTGAAGTCTGTCAGGGAGTCTTCAGTCTGAAACTCCACATAGAATAAATCTTTGAACTCTGGTTCAGCAAAAGCAAATTCTTTTACTCATTTTTGTCTGTCTGATCAGAAAGAGTCTGCATATTAAAGCTGTCCTTTGAGTTCTTCCAAAACAGGTTTTGTCGATCTGTCTATTCTTTGTCTTAACAAATGAGAACAGTGGTTTAGTTTAAAGTACAGCTGTGTTATGTGATTCACAATGTAAGGTAAACCATCAACTATCTATAGAAAGGGCTTGCTGGTTCATAATCAAGGAAAACGGAGGCCAGAATCTCAGAAATCCCTCAATTGTCTTTTCTGTACCCATTTACTAGACTTTTTTAAAGAACAGTGATAATTTTGATCCTTTTAAGTGTTTTCTTTCAAATATAATAGCACTTCCTTTCAATAGTCACTCTGCTAGAAGACAGAAATTATAGTTGCCAGAAAATACTGCTGCAAACTTCTGTGCAAAATTTTGTTGATGGCACCTTTTATCCTAATTGAACCAGTATATTCACTGTCAACATAACTTTCTTCCAGTTCCCAGTCTTGAGACAGTTGGCTTTGACAATCTTGGGACCTAAGTTTTTACAGCTCAATGCTTCCCAGGCTGTCAGCCTTGCATTTGTTATTCATAGTCATCTGATTTTATTTTTTTTCCAAAAGCAATTTCAATGACAAACTATTCAAAACATATTAAGGAACTAACTGGTATGGTCAAAGTCTTGTTGCAAACAACCTTAATAGCCAACAGCACATCTCAAATATGGCTGACAAAATAATTGTAGCAATGCAAGCGTTTTGCCAAAGAATGGTGGTCCTCAGTTTTCTTATCCAAAAGAATTCCTCTCTAAATGATGTAAGTGTACTGTTGATTGGATCTTTACAATATAGAAATGTTGAAGATCTAAATTTAGAAATATTGGTGGTTTAAAGTTCCTGCCTCCTGGATCACTTGCTGCATCAGCATAGCTCACTCACTTGTCAAGCCCATCTGTCTGGTGAAGAGCCTCTCTGTAAGGTCACCTTAGAGAGAACACATTAGCTCCTTTCTCTTGAAGTAGTTTTTATTCAAAAATGCAAAATAAAATGGGGATCGATATTTCTGTATGTGGTCAAGAGCTGGATGTTCAAGAAAACATTATGCTTCATTCCGGAGCGAACAAATCCTAAAGTAAACAATTACCAATGTAACTGGAAAATTTTGTTTATCTGAAGAAAAATTTTAACTTTACTTTGCTCTCATTGATATATCTTTTCCCAACTAATTGCTTAAGACGTTTAATCTGAATGTCTGTGATGTGTGGTTATTCTGAACTACTGAAGTTTCTGGAGCAGTAGAGTTTAGTCATGCATAATACTGAGGTCCTTTTGTAAGTCTCCCATTCAGATCTCTCTCCGTAAGAACTGGAGTTAATTATTGGAATTTGCCCACAGTGGAGTATCAGCACATTTCTACAACTGCACTGGGATTTTGGCTGTGAGCCTGCCGTGTCAATGGCTGTGGGATTACAGAGGAAAACATCTCATCTTAAAGACTGGGTTCGCTCAAAACTTATTACGTCTATCTCTGTATTCCAGAAGCAGCATTTCAGTTAAGCATTGGTGAATTAGGTTGAATCTTGCAGCTTCTTTGGGTGGTTTAAGATCTCTGCATGGAATTAAGATTGCTGGAAAACTTCAGAAAGCAAATACTGCCTATTTATTGATATTGGCAATGAGATAACAAATCCCCAATCAAACAAAATATGTTTGATAGGAGCAGCAGCTCATTATTGTTCCTTAATGTAATATGGTAAATAAAGGTAGGTTTCCTACTTCAATACTACATTTTAATGAACGTCTCACTCCATTTTAGTGAGATCCAGTATGTCTCCTCACCAAAGGAGGAAACCCACTCAGACTTTGAAGACAATGAATAATTATTGAGTAGGGGGAAAAAAACAGACCTAAACTCTACAAAATTTAAGATCCTTGACAGGCAACCACCTCCTCTCCCCATTGTGGGAAAAGCTGACTTGATTTAAGAATTTGCTGTGATAGCTGGCATTTGTCAGCTTGAAAGTACTTCCCTGGAAATACCTGTTCTTAAGGTGAAGCAAGCAAAGGAAGCTCAATGTAGATGATGTGATAGCTCCAATTTTATAGACTGTTACGCTTCTGAAGTTTCAAGATGTTGGGAAAAGTTTGAGTTTGTTTCATAGAGGACAGCCCAAATTTACCTATTTTCTTATAAATTCAGTCTAATTCAACATTTTAAATTCAGTATCTAGGAGAAGAAAACATGCTTCAGGTAATAAGAGAACATGATTAATGTTTGTATTATATAACAGAAAATGCAGAATAAAATTTTTGCAAGGTTACCGCAAGTACTTCTTTTCTTGGGTTTAAAACTTAACTGATATGGGTAATACAAGACCTGAACTAGCTAGCGTGTTTCAAGTCTGTACAGTACTTTTTGTGAAGGGTTTACGTGGCTATTCAGGGGGGGTGTATTTTGAGGCATTAAGAACGGAAACATACACGAACTTCCTTTTTCCCCAAAAGTGTTGAATGATCTCAACTTCCAAAGTGGAAATTTTTGTTGTTGTTTCCTGGTGGTACACATTTTTCCTGATATAATGATAGTTCTCGTAGTTACAACAAGCTAAGAATACATTTAAATGACTGAATTCCCTTGCATTACTAATGGTTTGGAAGTAAACAGACTCTTTGTATGTAGTACACATAAGCAATTAAAAAATTACTGCAGCTTCAGTTAGATTTTTTTTTTCCAGAAGCAATGGTGTAATACTCCAGACTGAAATCCAGGATCAGCTTTTAAAGACAAGCATTCCTGTTGGCAGCACATCTTGCTGTTTTCACATGAGCTGGCTGTTCTGCAGAATTTTAATGTCACTTCTCTTTGGAAGTGATTTTGATGAAGACTCTAAAAAGGAAGAGGGCTCTGCGTAATTTGCTTCTGTACTTAAATATCATTATTGAATGAGTGTCCACTGTAAACATTAAAGATAAGTTCTCATTTAGGAAAGTTTATACTTGAAAGCTGTCATGTTATCCAAAATTTCTACACAACAAAATCAATACTGGGACAATAACAGCTTTTTTGAAGCCATTTTAATTAAATAAATTTGTTTTCTCCAAAGGCGATTTTTCTTTTTTTTTTTTTCCTTTTTTTAATGTTTCTAGTCCCAAATGCTCTACCCTCTGTGCTTTGTTGAAGCAACAAGTCATTTTCACTGTTTGCCATCTAGAAAATTGTAGATCCTGGTTCCAGAGGGTTGAATAAATGGAAACAAAAAAAAAAGCAGAAGGTATTGATAAATCCTTAAATTAAACAATAAACTAAAAAGCACACAGGAAATGAGTGTTTGATTGTTGATACTATGGGTTTTTTCTTGGCACAGAAATATTTTTTGAATTTATATATATTTTCTCATAAAGAAACCTTTATATCGAAGTATCTATACTGTATCCCCATCTTCACCCCACTTATTCACACTGTTTCACTCATATGTTAGAATCAGAATATATTCTCAGAATATTCCTAATTACCTGTATTTAGGGTTGTAATGAAATACTTATGGATATAAAGCTAACTGCTGATGTGCATGCAGTTGTCTGGTAAAGACGTATTCTAGTGGTGTGAGGATGGTAGGTGGCAAAGAGTTACTGCATAATTATTGAACTGCAGCTTGGTAAAGGCTTTTTTTCATGTGGGGCAAATATCTAAAATACTTATCCAACCCAAACTTTTTGCTGTTGTACCAACTAAAAATCACACTGCTGTAGAGCCTATGAGCCTCTTATATTCAAACTCCTTCTGGACTTAATTAGCTTAAAAGGGCTAAAAGTCAATCTGGGCAGAATGGAGACTTTGGCAGGTGATACGTTTTTTATGATGGAGGCATTCGTCTTTGCAGAAATGGTCTTCAGGTAAACATTTTAATAGGTGGGATCAGTAGCATTCAGTTGCCTGATGCTTCCTTCTTATGTCGCTCCATTTTACTGGCTTGTAACTTTGCCAGACAAACTGCTAGAGCTAAAATGCTCTCAGACTTGCTCTGTGCTTCACACTTTGTTGCTCTTGGAAAAATTAAGTAAAAATGATCCAGCCATTTAATCTGGGGGGACAAAGTTAAAACAGAAAAAAAAATGGAGAGAAAGAAAGAAAAAACAACAAAAATAGTTTGGGGAGATACTTTATCTCACCAACTTTGAACGTCCACACCTACTAAGGTAATTTTCAGCCTTTGGTACTTCTTGTTTCTGTTTTATGGCATGAAAATTAGTTTTTGAAAGCAAACTGTGCAAAGCATAGCTATACTTGAAAAATGTAGTTATAGCCCATGGTTTGTTTCGTTTGAGTAGCTTTATTTCATGAAAAGCAGATTTGATTGAAGTGAAATACTGTCCAAGCTCTTAAGTGGTTCCTTCCTTATAGCAATCTTTATGACAAAGCTTCAAGTATATACTGGTGAGTTATTCTAAGTGTGTGTTTACTCATTGATCTATGGAGCTTTAACTAAAATAAGAAAATTAAGTGCATTTTTAAGCAGAAAAGTTCAACAGTATTAGAATGTAATTGCAAATGTCTGGAGAAGTCACTGACAAACTCAACTGTTATAACACCGTATTGGAAGCATTCTTATAATTACTAGTGGAGAATTAAAAAATGCAGGAGGAGGAATCAAGAGAGCTGGGAAATATTACCCTTCAAATTGCAACTACTTGCCAGCATGCTTCTGTTTATCACCCCACTTACTATATTTAAATCAGATTCCTTTTTTTTTTTTGAAGATGCCAATCATATCATTTGACTGTAAACATACTTCTAAAAATCATTCTTATGCTATGGCCTCACAAATTATATATATAATGGGTTGTGCTTTATTTACAATGTAAGTAACATTGCAGTTTGCTAAGCCAGTCTTTCTTCTGAAGGACTGTTTGAAGACTTCTACAATAGAGAAAATAACTATTCGAACGTCATATAAGTCTGTAAGTTTGCACATTTTCACCAAAATATTGCCTCTAAAATTCCATTTTGATGATATGGAGAGTTACATTGTACCTGTGTAAAACAGAGAAACATAGTTATCTTATACAACTGCCTGAAAGAATTTCATGTTTAAATTTTGCCATATATTGCTCAGTAGACTTGAATCGTTGTAGAAGCAAACCTGTAGGCTTCTTAACAAATCAGGAAGAATTTCCACTGTATTTATATTGTTTAAAGGTTTTCCTTGGTTTTAGTTGTCATCTGTCTTCTAAGTAACTGCTAGTCTTGCAGCCTGATGGTGCAAGTACTGTAACAGCATGACCAGAAGGACAGAGAGTTCTGTCTCCTCTTTGGTGAGGTTAAGTATCATTCTTTTTTCTCATAAAATGCTGAGTTATTCTGTAATTAATTTAAAGCTATTACAGAATATAGTTTTTTAAGCTGTCTTATCAGAGAAACTACTTGCTTTTTTCCTTCTGGTTATTAGAGCAAAATGGAAGATCCAGTGTGACTCCCGCCCCAAGGGAGCAGTCAGTCACAGGCAGTGCCTGTCTGTGTGGTTTTTCAGAGGGAAGGGCAGGGTAGAGGGCCTTTTTTTTTCCCCCCCTCACCACGTGAGATCACTTTGTTAGAGCAAAACTACTTTTCACATTTGCAGCAACCAAGAAATGTGAAGCTTGTTTGTTACTCATGGCATGGAAAACAAGTTACTACACTGACCGCTTGCTGCTCCTTGGCATCTCCTCATATCAGAAAATTAACAATTATCTTGTGTTCAAAGAGAAGTATTGTTGCCTAGTCAAGCGAGGGGAAGGGAGTGCTTCCTGCGGGGAGGGACTGCAGAAGTGGATTTTCTTTTTCAGCATAATATTCCAACATTTTTCCACTGGGAAGACATCTACCTTCTGAAAAAGCTACCAGAGTTTATCTGGAACTTAACTTTTTGCTCTCCAACAAGGTTTGTTGAACTCAGTGAAGAGGGTTAATGATGTGAAGGATCCCACTAACTCCTTAGAGCCCTGTGCCATCCCTCCCACCTTGTCAGACAGTATTCAGCCTTTGGCTATTTTTAGAGTATTGTTCACTTCTGTTTAAAGTCTGCTTTTGTTCTGCAGGTTTTTTCTTATCTGGGCAGAAATACCACTGTCTTTTAAAGGAGTAAAACGAACACACAGATTTGGTAAAAAGTGAGGGATTCTCTATTTAGGTCTGCATTTCAGGTGACTTAGGGAGTTAAATATGTATACACACCCCTCCATGAAAACATTGAAGGATTTTACAGCTCTTTCTATTTGAAAAATAGATACACTGAGAAATTCAGAAGTTTTCTGAATTTAGCCAAAATAGATGCATAGAGAAATTAGTTTGAAATAGGTTTTTTTGTTAAAGATTTAAGGTGTTAATGCTACGTGCTGTTTCAAAGCTACTTTACCAATTGAGTTGTCTTTTCTTAAGATTTAGAGAAATCTTTTTGATTGTAAGATTGAATCATGTATATCTTTTATACACAATATTTGAAATAATGGTATTTGCAGAAGAGCAACAATACTCGTTCGTTGTGTCTGAATCAAGTCTTTTAGCTAATTTATTCACTTGTCTTTTATTGGATGCACAGGAGGAGTTGTAATGTGTCGTAGATTACTTTTCACAGAGGATTCAAAAGTCCATTGCTGTGAAAGGATTATACCCAATTTGCTCTGCTTTGTTCTGTATAATCTTCCTAGAAAGTTTTTACTAACAGAAAGGTCTCTGTAGTCTTTCTGTGCCAAAAAATTTATTTTCTCCAGTTTTTTTCAGTATTAAATTAGGTCTCTAATTGGCTATAATGAGTGCCCTGTAAAACTAGAAGTTTGGGGTTGTTTTTTTTTCTCCTTCTCCAAGTCTATGAGGTATAGTTATGGTATATTATGCCTGGGGGACTAACTTTAAGCTGTATGGAAATGTTGGGTTGAAAAATGAGTATGTGTTAGTTTATTGGGGTTTTTTGGCATTGGTGTGCCAGTAGCAGGTGAAGGTGCAGGGGAATGGGGTTTCTACACCGTTGTAAACCCACAAGTGGATGGAAAGATGTTGAAAGTTATTCACAGGTAGATGTGGTCTGAGGAACATCAATGTGTGGTGCTATTTTCATTATGCTATTTTATTTGATAGTATTAAAAAAAAAAAAGTCAAGCATGCCTGACTAAATTGATTTTGAAGGAATATCATGTTTCTAGGAAAGAAAAAAAAAAAAAGAACTAATATTAATTTCCACAAATCAAAGGTTATCTGGGAGATGTGCCACAAAAGAAGATAGCAGTGTTAGAAAGGAGGTTGGCACTGAACACGTCTTTTTAGGAAGGCTGAATGGAGTGCTCTAATACAAGTGAAAAACCATCAAAATTACCATCTTAATGAAAACTACTTTTCCTCTTCATTTGCTATTATATGCTATCTGATTGAGGAAACTGTTCTTCAGTGGGATTTTTGAGATATAAGCTATACCAATTTGCTTGTTTTTTAGAGAGAAGTTATCTATTAATATCTTAAACTTTCAGAGCTGGTTTTGTGTGTCCTTCACTTTTAGCTTTTGTGTTTAGTTTTCTTCTGCTGCTGTGTTAAAGAAGTTTTTTATTCTATTTCTAATTTAAAGGAATTAAGCTGTATGATCTCATAAAAAATTCACGTGGACAAGTCTATAACCTTGTAAATCATAAAGCATAGTTTGAACTACTCTAGCTGTTCAGGAAACAAAAGTAGCAAAAGCATAAAATAAATGGATGTATGATTTCTTTCAAATTTCTTCAGAAATAAATCAGAGAAGAAACTATAGCACATGCGGTGGTAAATGTTTGAAAAGTTGTGAGAAATGAAGCAGCAGTCTCTGTACGTGGTAGGTACCCAGCTCTCGGCAGAGAAGCAAATGGTGGTAGTGAGGGTGTGCTCTGGTGCTTAGAGGTTGTGTCCACTTTAGTGTTCTAGCCCAGGTCTGGAGTGTGCCTTTGAAGCAGTGCTTTGGTGTGCCTCCCAGAGGGGTCTTAGAGTTCACCCTTTCCTTTAAATCAGTCTAAGCTGGGGTTTAACTCCAAGAGCTTGCCTGCTGTGCTAATGCACCTTCGGTCCACAGGATGAGCTTAGAGCTCGTCCAAACTAAAACTCTCTTTAATCAGCCGTATGGCTCACGTGCATGAATGGCAAATTTATTTTCTTGGTACATACAGTGTCAACAGGGCAGTAGTAAATAAGTCATCTGGAATATTGCTCTGTTTAAACTTTTGCATGCTTTCAGGGTTGGATTCCTTTTTTGTCACTTTTGATAGTCTCTTACATCTAGACAGTGTTCACAATTTTGTATTATTTCTTCTTGATTATTTAAATGTTGGGACATTGCAGTACACTGCTTTATTTTAAAATTTTGAGTGGTAAATTACTTAAATTATAAGAGTGGCACTGATGAATGGCAAAATCAGCTATATAACCAAATGAATGCATGGCTTAGTTTTTTTTTATAAAAGCACTCAATTAAGTAGATGAGACATTCATATCTTCAAGCTCTTTAATGAATTTAATGGCCTAAATTTTCAAGCTAAAAATATACCTACTACAACTTCAGTTAAGTTGCAGATTAAATTACAGTTGTGTTTCCAGCTGCTGATTAGTCTTGTTGGTACACAGTGTGCATGTGGATGTCAAGAAAACTGTAAGAAAAATACTTGAGAAATTGAATCTGAATATTCCGTAAGTTGGGGACAGAAGTGGTTGCAGTTTGCCTCTGTTTTGTTTCAGAGAAGTTTTCTCTGCAATTTTACAGTTGGCTTTACTCCTATAATATGTTGTCTGTAAGAATCTACTGTCAGCCAATTACACTGAAATATTATAATATATATTAGAAAGTCTTCTCTTGGCTATGTGTATGAATTGTGTTTACAGCCTGCAGGAAGATTTAAAGGTGAAAAGCTGCAATAATTAAAAGTCAGTTCTCCATAAACTAAATTCCTGTTTAGGACGGTACCTAGGAAAGCAAGCAGCCCGCCAGAATTTTGATGTCCCCAACAGAAACTAGAAATCAAATTCACATTGTCTGTACAAAGATGGGCTTCTAAGCAGATGACTTAAGAGGAGGAATATCTGTCACAAAAAGTAGCCATATAAGTGACTTTTGTACTTTGAACTCATACAAGATCCTAGAATTTGGGTAAGGCATGAAACTGGACCTAAGTCTGAGTTGGCAAATAAATTGAGAATCAGTCCTTTGCTCATTTATTCAAATAAATGTCTTGCACTCTTCCTATTACCAGACACTTTCTATATCAGAAACCAGATGGGCTGTGTCTTGAGATGAGAAGAGACTACTGTAACGTGGCATGCTTCTATAGCTATGCTTTCATTTTGAAGTTTACTTTTGGACAAAGCTTAATTATCTGTAATGTATACAAACACATTTTCGTATAAACTCTGGGAAGAACCTAACAGGCAGTTTGTACTGTCTTCAGTTCTAGACGTGTGAGCTGCTGCTGCATTGAAAAGATCGGAAAGCTGGATATGTACTGATTCGTTTATTCACTCTGTTCTCTGTGGAGTCTTATTCATGAATTACCATAATCTCAGTGTTTTCAGTGGTATAGTGTTGTGTGTTCTTGTTTGAAATTGTGTTTTATCCGCATACAGAAATGTAGGAACAAAACTAGGTATTTGCTAGAGAAGTCCAGATGAACAGAGGGAATGTTTCACTTGGAAAGCAAGCTCCTTGGATTCTGTAGGATTTTGTTCCAGAAACCTTAAGTAGCCCCTGAGAAAACTTTCTCCTTTCCAGAACTTTGTAAGGAACCCCCCCTCCCAAATTCAGAGTGAGGGCAGATAAGACTCTGGAAATTTTTCCAGCCACAGGAAGCCTTTCTGTTTTCTGTCTTTTCCATGGTCTTCTGGTATTGTGAGTTGTTGGGGGAGAAGGGATTCAAATTTTCAGTAGATTTGCAAAGACAGATCTGTTAGTATCTTGTATTTATAATATATAGCCTGAGTTCGTTTAGCTATAGTCCTTTTTTTTTTTTTTCTCTGACAGCTGATGCATCAGTCTGTAAAACACTAGACACTATGCAATGATTGATTATGACTGGCCCATCCACATCTGGGAAGTATGTAACGAATGGTTTTGAGTGGTATTTGAGGCAATTGAGGATGAAAATGATGGGAAAAGTAGGTATCATTATAGCAAGTCATCTAGCTGTCTGCCCATCTCTGTGCTCTAGTGCTGTTATGGTGGAGGCAGAATCAGCACGTTGCTGTTTTTTTCAAAAAGATTTGGAATGTGTTTGGGTGGAGGACAGGGAGAACAGGCAAGGGAGCAACCAGAGGTGAATACTGTCTCCTCAGTCTGCAGGCCCTCAGATGGGTGCCAAGGTGCTCGGCACTGGGAACATCTCCCATAATGGGGGATGAATGATTTCATATCTCTGCAGGTATAATCTAGCATTTGTTCAGCATCAGGCCATTCACGTGATCATAAAGTTTCTGGTGTTTCATGACTGAGAAGCATGAAACACTTATGTGTAAGTTAAAAATATTAGTATCTCCAGGGATGAAGCCTGGGTAATCTGTGCCAGTGCTCAGTCACCATCACAGTGAGAAAGTGTTTCCTGATGTTCAGAGGGAAACTCCTGTATTTCAGTTTGTGCCTGTTGCCTCTTGGTCAGTCATTGGGCACCACGGAAAAGAGCCTGGCTCCATCTTCTTTACACTGTCCCTTCAGGAATTTGTACATGTTGATCAGATCCACACCCGGCCCCAGGCCTTCTCCAGTCTAAACAGTTCCAGCTGTCTCAGCCTTTCCTCATAGGAGAGATGCTCCTGTCCCTTCATCATCTTTGTGGCCCTTCATTGGACACTCTCCAGTACGTCCATGTGTGTCTCGTACTGGGGAGCCCAGAACTGGACACAGTGCTCCAGGTGTGACCTTACTGGTGCTGAGTGTAGAGGGGAATGATCACCTCCCTCAATTGACCTGCTGGTAACACAGCTACTGCAGCCTAGGATGCCACTAGCTTGCTTTGTCACAAGAGCAAATTGCTGGTTCATGAACCAGGGATTCAACTTGATGTCCACCAGGAACCCTCCACTTTTTAGTTGGTCAGCACTCACCTTGTACAGGTCGTGGGGTTATTCTTTCCCAGGTGCAGGACTTTGCACTTCCCCTTGCTCAACTTCATGAGGTTCCTGTCAGTCCATTTTGTCCAGCCTGTTGTCCCTCTGGATGGCAGCACGCAGCCATTCCAGTTTCATATCATCTGCAACCTTGCTGAGGGTACATTCTGCCCCATCATCCAGATCACTAGCAAAGATGTTAAGCAGGACTGGACCCAGTATGGATCCCTGGGGTACACCACTAGTTACCGGTCTCCAGCTAGATGTTGTACCACTGATCCCTACCCTTGGGGACTGGCCATTCAGCCAGTTTTAAATCCACCTCACTCTCTGCTCATCCAGCCCATACTTCAACAGCTTCCCTATGAGGGTCTTATGAACGACAGTGTAAAAGGCCTTAGTGAAGTATCCTCTGCTTTCCCCTCGTCTACCAAGCCAGTAATTTCATTGTAGAAGGTTATCAGGTTGGTCAAGCACAATCTCCCCTTGGTAAAGCCATGCTCACCACTTCTGATCACCTTGTCCTTCATGTGCCTGGAAACGGTTTCCAGGATTAGCAGCTCCATCACCTTCCCAGGGACTGATGTGAGACTGACTGACCCGTAGTTCCCTGGGTTCTCCTTCCTGCCCTTTTTAAAGGTAGGAGTGACATTTGAATTCTTCCAGTCATCAGGCACCTCTCTCAATCACCATGATGGCTTAAAGATTGAGAGTGGCCCCACAGTGGCATCTGCCAGCTCCCTCGGCACTCATGGGTGCATCCCATCAGGGCCTATGGTCTTATGTGAGTCCGGTTTGCTTAAGTGTTCCCTGACCTGAACCTCTTCCACCAAGGGTAGATCCTCCTTGCTCTAGCCTTTCCCCATGCTCTCTGAGACCTGGGATTCTTGAAGGCCAGTCGTGCTAGTAAAGAAAGACTGAGTCAAAGGTGGCATTCAGTACTTCAGCCTTTTCCGTGACTTTCATCACTGGATCCCCTGTCCCATTCAGCAGCAGGCTGAATGCTACAAGACCTTCTTGTCGTCTTTGACAATATCAGCGTCTCGTGGTCGCTGCAGCCAAGGCTGCCTTTGACCTTCACACCCTCAACAAGCCTCTCCTCATTTATGAATATGAGATCCAGCAGAGCACCTCTCCTCATTGGCTCCTCTGTTCAGTGCTGTGCAGTACTGTTGTAGGTGTTAGAAGGAAGACTGGGGTCATAATGTGCAATGATGGAGTAGGGAACAACAACATAGTTTGAGCAACATAACTGAGAGATACATAATCATCAACACTGAAATGCTGAAACTGAGCTAGTTCAGTACAAATTTATGTCCAACACCTCCAAGCAGCCACTTTTGGATAGCTTATAAACCCCTCAGAACTGAGGTGGCTCCACGCAGTACAAGGTAGATGTTTCCAGGAGGATGTTTCCAGTGTGTTCTCTCTGTGAAGGGTTTGTATGGAATTTTTTCCCCTTTATTCCACTGTTTTCTCACCCACCTGAGAACATTCTCTGGACTTGCAGTACAGAAATCTGGGGTCTTGCAGTGCCCCAGCTTCTCTCAGTGGATCTGAATTTTGCTTGGTGTTTCTTGCACTGTGCTCCCACTGCACCTGGTAACACTTGTATTACCTGAGTTTTCTATTGTCAAGGATAACCCAGCTTATCCTGTGATACTGAGCTGATCTTTATGTATCTTGCTGGAGGGAAAGGGAAGGAAGTGACCCTCAGCACACGGAGTCTGGCTGCCCCT
Source organism: Balearica regulorum gibbericeps (assembly GCF_011004875.1). Taxonomy (NCBI): domain Eukaryota; kingdom Metazoa; phylum Chordata; class Aves; order Gruiformes; family Gruidae; genus Balearica; species Balearica regulorum. The sequence continues at coordinate 104,547,671 of NC_046185.1, forward strand.
GTTTTGTACAGCTGTAAAACTAAGGAGCATTGCAGTCAAATATGTCCTTTGGAAGTATAGTTTTCTGTAAAAATTTGATGAATAGCACCCAGTTATTAAAAGCTGTTCCCAATAAAAATAGCTTTCTCTAGATGCTATTGACATATTGCATCAAAGTATGGAAGAAAGGAGGGGAAATGGCATGTTCTCCTCAGCAGGACAGCTCATCTTCCAAAAGAGGTTGACAACAGTAACACAAACTTGCAAGCCTTGAAAGTTTTCCTTCACTCGACCAATTAAAATTTCTTTGATATTTGCTGTCACCTTCTGCAGTTTTAGCATTGCTAAATTTTTAATACTAAAAACAACCCCTCAAACCCTTACCATCTCCTGTGTTCATTAAGTTCTTCTTCCGGTTCCTCATATGGATTTAACCTTCTTTACTCTTCATAAAGGAAGATATATGAGCTTTAAGCTGATGCTTTATTTCCAGAAGCTGAGGGCACAAGTGTAATTTATAAGGTGAATATTAAGGTGTAATGCCTATGACATCTGTATTGCTTATCAAGGAATGTCTTTTTCTTTCCAGCAACTGAAAAATAAATGTGTTTTTCTGAGCTTGGGATCCCTTCTCCATTTCATCACTTTCCAGTTTTTACATGGCTGGATGTCTTGGCAGAAAGGCAGGTTCCTCTTGTGAGGATGAGGGAGAATTTAAATTAGAGAAGAAAGGAAGGTACAAATTTTAGGGAAATTAATAGAAAAGATGTGAAGTGCCAGGGTTGGTAGCTTGATGTGAGGAACTGCGTACTTCTGGAGGGGGTGGAGGGAAGACAACACAGCAAAATGAAATCCTGAAGACAGCAGAGAAGAAAATATGCTCTTGTAAATCAAAATCATGTACTTTGAGTGTAAAGCACCACATTACTTGCATGGCAGAGTCATCGTTGGAGTTTCTTCCTGCTGTGGTGCACCCTTTCAAGGATAATGGGATGATTGCATTTTCTAGGAGATAGATCTTTCAGTGGCTCCCAAGCTGGAGGAAGAGTAGTTTCTGAATCATATTCTTAATGTCTTAAGAGTTTAAGTACAGTAATTCCTGTCTTAGATATTATCTGTCACTTAAATGCTGGTAGTATTTTAAAGCCCTGTAATTGATCAGACTTCCTATTATCTGAAGTCACTCTTCTAGATGAAAATGCAATAGCATCTTTCTAAAAATAAAAATGTGAATGACTAATTCCCATGGGCTGGCTAAGGCTTTCATACTCCCTGACTTCCTGATTGCTTATTTTCTCCCTTCAATATCATCTGTCATCTTCCATATTTCCTTAGGCTTCAGAAAGGAAGCAGCCTTCTAGCAGCCTTCCAGTACCTGAAGGGGGCCTACAGGAAATCTGGAGAGGGACTGTTTATCAGGGAGTGTAGTGACAGGACAAGGGGTAATGGGTTTAAACTAATGGAGGGTCAATTTAGATTAGATGTTAGGAAGAAATTCTTTACTGTGAGGGTGGTGAGACAGTGGAACAGGTTGCCTAAAGAGGTTGTGGAGGCCCCATCCCTTGTGTTTAAGGCCAAGTTGGATGGGACTTTGTGCAACCTGGTCTAGAGGAGGGTCTTCCTGCTCAGTTTTTTCCCTTTAAGCTATCTCAGGTGTTTCAACCAGTTTTCAAGAAAGAAATACAATGTTTTCAAATGAAAATAGGAAGACAACATTGCAGATGCAAAGCTACAACTCATGCAGAGCTAGATGCTACTCGTATTTGTACATTTCTTTTCTTTTCCACATAAACCACACTCTTAATCCTATGGAAAGCAGGAACTTCTTTAAGTATAGATTTGTTATTACCCAGAAGGTACAGTACCAGTGGAGTAATGGAAATTATGTGTGCATGACTAGCCCTCTAACATGTCACTGTCCATGTTGCAATGGAAAGTATGTAAGCACAGAGTAAACTAGTTTTCAGAAAGTGATACAAACCTTAGAATGGCATAGTAATTTTTTTCTCAAGTGCCCTTTTGTTGGGGGGAGGGGGGGGGATAACAAAACACAACAACTTTTTATTGTTGCTGTTACATAACATGCATGATAGTAATTCCAGAATAAAGGTGTGGAAAACATGCAGAAATTTAAGGGAAGTAACATCTTCCTCCTGTTCTTCTGGCATAAGTTGCTGCTCCATAATGAAAGTGGTTGTATGAAATACAGATTAATCCAGAGCTGATCTTTGACACCTGGCCCTCAAACTTTTGGTTTTGAAACTTCAAGTTCACCAAAGATGTGTTTGAATGGGAGTTCTGTATCGGAAAAACATGGAAAATTCTTTTCAAACATGAAACAATTTTCTCAAATTCCATTTTTCCAGTTATTGTGCTAGGCTTACAATTCATATAAAAATGGAAAAACAATTTTTACTTTTATATATATATACGTATTTTCTTGCTGTATTCTTGCATGAAAATCTACAGGTGTCTTTTTTCTTCTTTCTATTTGTCAGAGATAGATCCTGACTTTTTTTCTTTCCCCTTGATAAAATAGTTCTCCTGTGTAGAAATTACTAATGTGCAAAGAAAGGAGAATGTGATTTCACTGTGCAGGGGGATGTTGAGATACTCAGCCTGGTTCCATCCTAATTTACAGCAAAATCAAAGCTCTCAAAATTACTGAAAAATTACTGAGAAAAAACAGATTTACTAGGTCTGTTATATGTTCAGAGATGCATGAATCAATAGAGAAACACAGGTATGCTTATTTAGCTGGTGAAGAGGAAGATCCTTGTTCTAAGAATCTAGGCACGTGTACGCCATTGATAAATGTAGCACAAGTGATAGATGCAACGTCTGCTTCAGGAGAAATCATAGAAGGACATTGTTCACTTCATAGCTGCTGCTTATAGATTCTGAAATACTTCGAGCTGCTAACTGATGAGTTATTACAAAGGCCTAATACAATATCTGTTAATTAAAGAGAAATGTGCATTTTGGAAACCCTCAGATCATTAACTGGATAAGAAAAAAAAAGTCACAGGAGAGAGTAGTGAGAGTGTAAATTTTCACATGTTTGGACTATTAACTAGAGCTAAAATTACCCAACGTGCTGGTACACATTTAGATCATGAGACTGAAATGGTCTTGTATTTCTCTGTTTCCTACAAGGAGCAAGTGCGCAGCTTGTGCACGTTTGCTGAAAGTGTCAAGCTGCTAAGTTTCTGTTGCAGCTTTTTTTTTTCCTCTTCTAAAATGGAGATGCACATCCTGTGTGGACAGCCCTAGGGCCTGGGTTAACCTCAAGGCAGCTCTTTAAGGTGTAGCTTCGTTGTCTCCAAAGGCTGCTTGTGGCCTGCTCACAACTGCAGCGGCAGAACAGAGTGCATCCCAGTTTGCTGCTGACTCTTGTTGTGTGATCAGTGATAGTCATCTTGTCCCTGTAAAATTCAGTATTATCACTAATACATGGGGTTTTTTTCATAAATCTTACATGTCAGGTGCCATAGTTGAAGTTCAAGGGGACTGTTTTTGCTGGTTTCTACTGGGATGGTACTTTCTGGAGAGATTATCTGAACTACCTTTCTTGTCCAGTGTTCCTGAACAACTTGAATAATTGTTTCTCAGTAACATTCGTATTCACAAAACATGTTGTTTTTTTTCCAAATCAAACCTGTCAAATATAAACTGCAGCTTACTTTTCTTAACCTTCCTTTTTCTAAGAGATTTTATCCAAAGTCTATCTATGTATGGATATAGTATCATAGAATCTTAAGATTGGAAAAGACCTCTAAGATCAAGTCTAACCGTCAACCCAACACCACCCTCTCTACCGAATCATGTCCTGCAGTGCCACATCTACCCATTTTTTGAATACCTCCAGGGATGGTGACTCTACTACCTCTCTGGGCAGCCTGTTCCAATGCCTGACCACTCTTTCGGTGAAGAAATTTTTCCTAATATCTAATCTAAACTTCCCCTGACGCAACTTGAGACCATTTCCTCTTGTCCTTTTGCTAGTTACTTGGGAGAAGAGACCAACGCCCACCTGGCTACAGCTTCCTTTGAGGCAGTTGTAGAGAGCGATAAGGTCTCCCCTCAGCCTTCTCTTCTCCAGACTAAACAATCCCAGTTCCCTCAGCCCCTTCTCATAAGACTTGTGCTCCAGTCCTTTGACCAGCTTCGTTGGCCTTCTCTGGACATGCTCCAGCACCTCAATGTCCTTCTTGTACTGACGGGTCCAAAACCGAACACAGTATTTGAGGTGCAGCCTCACCAGTGCCGAGTACAGGGGCACAATCACATCCCTGCTCCTGCTGGTACAAGCCAAGATGCTGTTGGCCTTCTTGGCCACCTGAGCACACTGTTGGCTCATGTTTAGCTGGTTGTCAACCAGCATACCCAGGTCCTTTTCCACCAGGCAGCTTTCCAGCCTCTCTTCTGCAAGCCTGTACCATTGCATGGGGTTGTTGTGGCCAAAGTGCAGGACCCGAATATGATGTTGCTTTTTTTAGCATTTGGTGGTATAAGTGAGGTGTTCTCTATTTTTAACTATCACCTAAATCCAATAAATTTTACATTAAGAATAATGTAAGTTGTTGGAGTTCTATAAATACTTTTTTTTCATTGTTTACTAAATAGCTGAACAGTGGTACTTCGAACTTGTGTGAGATACTTTAATATGATTCTGTGATATCTTCACATTTCCCTCCACAATATGGAAGATTCGAGTCATTGCAAATTGCTAAAAGGCATGTAAACTTGCACAAGACTCCTTTTCTCACAAAGTGGTGGTTTATAATAACTGCGTTTATGTTAGACCATGTCAGATGAGAAGTTTGAAAATGCTTTGAAATACAGTCTGGCTAGAGTGACCATCTGCCTTCAGCTTCTTTTACTGTCTGCTATGAAAATACCTAGAAGTTGTTTAGATGCAATAATACAATATTATCCAGTCCAGGTGTGTCTGTTTGCTGTTAATATAATTTGAATTGCAAGTGATATTGAGGTTATACCTTTCAATTGGCATAGTGATTACGCAATTGAGATCAAGAGAAGAAGTGTCTTGGGAAAAGTGAAAAATAGCATAAACTTCTCTTCTACTAAGTGTTTTCAGTAACAGATTTGAAAGCTAGTGTGTCTTAGTATATAGAGAATTCATTAAAAATAAATGAAGTCGTCAATACCATTTTTTCTTAATGGGTTTTCCTACTTCAATACTATGAGGCTTAACTGTAAGTCTACATGGTGCTTAAGTTCTAACAGTTCTAATACTTCGGGGGAGGAATAGACAGGCAAGTAAACCTCTGGATGTTACTAGAATTAGGAAAGTGCTGTTAAAATAAAGATATATTTTCTCAATTTACTTTAACACTAAATAGGCTTCACTTGTACTTTTCATAAGAAGTGTGCTGGTATCTGCAAAATGAACTGAGAACCTAGATGCTACTTTTTTCTAGTTTATACAGGAGCAAAAGTTTGGAACTGTAATGTGGGTCATCAGGCATAAGAATATTTACCTTGTTCTCCTCGTCTCCTTAAATTTGCTAATAAATGCTAAAGTACATATGGGAATTGCTGTTATTCTTACATTTCTCTTTTCTAACTCTTGCCGTCTGTAATGATTTAGTGAATCCATGTATAACTTAGAGTTCTGGGTGAAGTAATGAAATTGATTTCTCATTAACGCATCAAAGTATTTGAAGTAGAAGTCTTTCTGCAGTCATTGCCTTTTATCACTGCAGCGCCATTAACTAATAGCTTTCATCCCAGGACAACGGAGCGACTAGAGCCTGAGGGAAAATAATTTTCTATAATAAATCTGCAAGAAGCACCAGTCTACAACAGCTGGATTTTGTCGAAGCAGACTATAGAAATCAAGTATTTATTGCCATCATTTTAGAAAGAGTGAGGGCTGAAAAGTGTCGAGGCATTCACATAATCAGAGAAAGAATAGAGAAGAGAGCTGTGCTTTCTCACAGAAGATTCTTGTTTAACTGTGAGACCAGCTGAAAAAGAAAGTTCAAATCATTGGAAAACAACAGTTCTGTTTGGAGAAGAGTCCATGTGCAGCAGGGAGGATCCTGGCACCCTTCGAGGACCCCAACCTTAAGCCTAAGGAGTGATCTAGACTAGTGAGAGGAAGAACTTAGATGAACGTGTTTGTCTTTTTATGTAGCTCTGTTTTTCTTGTGCTTCTGCAGTAAAGATGAGTTTGTCTCAGAATCATGAATGAGTGCTTTGCTAGCTTTAAGTACCATATCACCATTAAGTGAACTGTAAAATCAGCATTGCTGAGGTCAGAGTTGGAGGAAAGAGTATGCATAAGCTACCTGGGAGTCAGAAGAGTCCTGGGCAAGCCCTAGGAGCCTGCAGCGGAGGTGCATGACATGAAAGAGGAGGAGAGCCTGCGCTGATGAGATCCCAGCCTAACCGCAACCCAGGGAAATGGGAGCTGACTGTTGACCCCATCTGAGGAGCTCCCAGATAGGGAGTTTGTTTTGGAGTTATTTCTGTTTCTCCACCAGAGTGATTAACAATACCAGGCACCAATATCCTGCTCCCACTCACGAAAGAGATACAGTTCCCCCAGCACTGAGTGAATATTTAAGCACTTGTTATTACCACCACCACTACCCCATTTCAGCAGTCCATAGATACTAATGTTGTTTTGCATCTGTGGGTTTGAAGGAATGGAGAGGGGTAAAGAAGACATAAAGCAGAAGTTCAGGGTGAGGAAAACTAGTAACATACTGCTTCAGTTTATATATCAGTGAGAAAGCTGTCAGGAAGACTGAAGAACAGCCTAGGGTTGGCCCTCGGGTAATTAAGGCATTTTTTCCTTTAGTCAGGCTGAATGCTTCAGTGCAATTTATAAGCTATTAAACAATTTAGGTTTTTCCTCAGTAAGATGTATGGATATCTAAATATCTCTTGAGAATAAGGAAACTAAGAAGTACATTAACAACTGTTAGTGAAAGTTTTTAATCCTTTATTCTATGCCACTATTGAGACCTAGGACATTAGCAGGAATGCTGTAAGGCAACATTGTTCCGATCAGGAAAAATAGCTGATATATTACAAGCCTGTAGTTCCCCTAATGAATTCTAAAAGTACTTTAAATTTCACATAATAACTAATGTGCATTAATCTTGACCCCTGCAAGTCTTTAATGGCTGCTAAACAGTAGTGTATATCAACAATTAAAATGCCTGCTTGAAGCAATTGCTAAAAATGTTGGTAGGAGAGAAGCAGTGCTGCTTCTTAATGTGAGGGGGGGGATGTGAAATAGGATTTATAATGGGTAGATCTTCCCATTTGTGAGTAGCCTATTAATCTTTTGAACTCCTGGTAGGTTCTTCCATGGGGAAAAACATTGTAGAAAACTTGAACTTATTTCAGAAGTCTGTTTTATCAAGCTGATTGTGGACAATTGTCCCTGCATTGTTATCAGCCAAGTATGTGAAAAGCAGGATATGGATGTTTTAATTCCCCACCCCACAGTAGATGTCGCAGCAGAAGTGTCCTTTGCCATGTGGCTCAAGCATGTTGGCACCGTATTGCGCAGAAGGGGCCCCTGTTCACTGAAGGGAACATCTCCTTTTGCTGTTTCTCAAACTACCAGTGTGGCTTGAGTGTGCCTTTAGCTATCCCAGGAAATGCTTACTGGAAGACTAAGTTGAATACATGGCAGTATTTGTTTGCCAGTTACAGTGAAATAACCCATCAGGCAAACAAGATCGTGTTAAATGCTCATACAAAATATATTCCTACTAGGCAGAGGACCTGTAGAGCTTGCAGACACAAGCAACAGAAATATAAAAGATACATCTCTCAGCCAATGTTGCTGTTCACTTCAGACCACTGCATCTGGAATGGTAATACCTGAAAGTCTGACAAGAAGGTTTTTAGTGTTCTGGGTGTTAACAAGGGTGGGCAAACTGCACCTGAGGTGGGGGGCCAGAACTGCCTGCAAGATCTTGGTATGTTTCCAGGCTTCTCCTCTCTGCCACGGCTGCACACAGGCACTGCCCCCACGAGGGTAACCTGGCTGCGCACCCTAGAAGGGAGCCAGGGTATATCTGAGTGAGTCCTTGCTCCAGAGAGTTCAGCCGTGGAGCGTGCTCAGTCAGTTTGGAGAGGACCTGCAAAGTGATTCCGAAGTCACACGGAGGGAAGTGTCTGGTCTTTCTTTCAGTCAGGCCCCTGCCTCGCATGTCAGACCTTGCTCCTGTCCCTGCACCAGTGTGGCTGTCTCATTCTCAGATAGCAACCAGAAGGAGAACAACTTGTTGCAGTCTTAGTTTTTGTTAAATATTTGAAGTACCATGACGCTCTCGGTAGTCATTTGGGGCCCAGAGAAGCACCTTTTCACAACGTTCCTCTTGTGTGCATCCATATGTCCAGGTAACTTGATAATCGTACTTTATATGAGCCTATGGCTGGTACCACCACATCAGTAAGACCAGGCTCAGTAGCAACCTGTTACTCTGGATTGATAATAGATATGAAGCATCTTCTTCTTAGACCTCTTCTTCATTAGAGGTACAGGAAAGGCTGCAGCTGAATAATACAGTGGTGTTGGACAGCACCGTCAAAAAAATTTGCAACTACACAACAGAAAGTACAGATCAAGTATAAACTGCCTTTGCTAGTTCAAATTTGTTCCAGAAATATTGACAGAAAAAAATGTACAGCAGACTGTAGATGGGATCAAGTACTGTTAGACAGCAGAGCTGCGATCTGCTGCACTGGGTGGTTTGTCGTATCTTAGCTAGTGTGAAAATAACAGGTACGGTGAATTCTCTGTGCTGTGCTTTGGTTTGGCAGAGAGGCTGGCATCTGCCAATTTGATCCAGATGATTGAATTTGTGATGTTCAGTGACCCAGTATTGTGGAGATCCAAATGTAGTGAATGTAGACTCACTTTTTAGGGAGTTTGTTAGTATTGCACAGTTAAAGAAAGATGGATAGCATTCTGTTTTGAACATATTCCATGTATTGGTATGCTGTATATATCATTTATGCAAACCTTATAAAACTGATGTCATGTAGTTCTGTCAGATACTCGTACAATTTTAATTCAATTTTTTCTTATTTGTAAATCAAGCCTTGACACCACTTCCCTCTGTTTCTCATGGAAACCTAGCAATTTCTAGTCCAAATTTCTACCAAATTTAAGTTCAACATTTTTTCTACCAAGAGGTGACTTCCTGCCTTGATGTCATTTCATCTTGTAATTTACTGGCTTTTCTAAAACATCTTGAAGCATACTGGAATGTCTGAAGCAAAATGTTGGCTTAAAATACAACTTTTTTATGCTGATAAATTATTTTCTAGGTTCTTTGTAGCCTTGTATTTAACTGCTGTTGTATCCCCAAAACAAAGTCTTCCCAAACCTGTTTTACGGCATGAAAAAAAGATTTATTGTATAAAATTTCTACCAATAAATGAAGAAAAATCTAAGCTGGCAGGGCTGGGAATTTGGGAAAGGAGGAGGTGGGGGGATGGGGAGTGCCAAGATCACATGTCTTGCCATTGGGAGTGCTGAAGTTTTCTGATAAAGAAGTAGAAGTAGCAGAAGAACTTAATATTCCAGGAAAACATTGAATGATACAGAGGAGCAAATCGCACGGCTGATTGCCAGATGGGGCGACCTCACTGCTATGTTCTTAGCAGTACCACAGTGTCACCCGCGCCCTCACAACAGCTCTGATGCCCCAACACCTGCACAATAAGATAATACTCATGGAAAGCTAACTAGAAAGGCAGTGGACAACCTGCAATGCTAGACGGTTTTACTGGCTTACCACACTGTTAGGCAGGCAGCAGAGCCAATAAACCGAGGAACTATCCAGTTAAATCATCTGGGAATGTGAGGAGGATGCAGGACTTCCCTTTTTTGGCAGAGCGAGAAGTACATTTCGTGAAAGAATGTACCTGCGTGGAAGGAGTGTGTGTATTTTACCCCCCTGGAGTGCAACATTTTAAAGGAATTTTAAGTCTTTTTTTGTGTTCCAGTGGAGATGACAGTGTTACCAGTATCTGTTCAGAGCCGGTGGTACGTTTTGTATTATTTTTGATCTTTTATGATGAAACAGAGAAGTTCTTAGTTAATATTCTTGTGAGCAAAGCCATTATTCAGTGAACAAACATCTTAGAAGGAAGTTGGTTTTAGCTGTTTGCAATTTAATCTCAGTAGTTTATTGAAAACAATGATAAAGTAATAGAAGAATTAGTAAAAATCAGAGTTAAAAGGTTTGACAAAATCATCTTAGCTTTCAATATAACTTAGTGTAGACCATAACGTGTATTAATATACATATTAAGATAATCTGTGAATATCTAATTTTAAAAGCCACCACATAAGAGAATACCAAATCCTACTTCTAGCTTCCTTGGTTAGCATAGTCAGTGTGTTATGAGCTATATTTTATCCTTAGTTGTTAAGATGCACATTTATATATCTTGAAGAATGTTCTCAGTGTTTGGGTGACAGTGTCAAATCCAACCAGGATGACAGGGCAGGTGAATTCCAAGCATTACTTTGCAGCACTGGGTCTTTAAACTGTAGTTGAACTCTACTGGCACAGGGGTACCTCCACACACACAGTATGTTCCTGTGAGAAAAATTAAGGTAGTTTGACTTTTCTCAGAGAAATCAGATGCTGTTTCTTTTCCAACTCCTTATTTTGATATACAGTTTTGAATTTTCTAAATTGCCCATACATGTCACATTTTTTGCCCATTTTTCATCTTAATCTTTTTATTGCATGCTACCATTTTTTAAAACAATAGCTCATACTTAGATCTTTAGTGAGAATGTTATTCTTCATCACTATCTCCTGCAGTGCTTCCTGTAACAGAAATTGAGTGACACTGCAAAGGACTTTTTTCAAACCAAATCCAGGTCGAGTTGCTGTACTGTACCCATTAGGCACTGGTGAAGGAAGGCTTAAAGCTTCCTTTGCTCACTGCTGATTCTTGGCATCTCCTATTACAGCCTTCTAGAGCTTCCCAGAATCTCTACAGAGCTATAAATCTACCATCTGACATTTGTTGTCAGAATGGGTAATATTTGTAAACTAGAAGAAGCTGGAGAGAGAACTTGATTCAAACAACAAAGGCCTGGTTTACCTTTAAAAATATTGATATGCTGATGGCCATGTACTTTTTGTCTGAATATTGGCTTGTTCCCCTGTTGAGAGGTTTTTCAAATGCCGTTGTGTAGAAAGGGAATGAGGTTGTTTAGGAGAGGCGAATAGATTGTCGTGTTTCTGTTTGTTTACAATAGGATTAAGAGATGATATGCCGGAGTGCATCTATGCATTTTCCATTATGAAACTGTCAGGTAACAGTCTGGCATTCCACATATTGAAAAGGATATTTCCTTTTCTGTTGTTTTCTACAAATCAATGGCAAGAGCATTTGTTATGTGATATAAAACTGCCACTGTGACATGTGCCTTTTGAAGACATAGTCAATGTTGCATGTTGTAAATGTCTTCTTATAACAGCTACATGGATTATTTTTAAACAACTTGAAGTTAATAAAATAATATTTTAGAGGCATAGTTTACTTATCTGTGATTTAATTATATAACCAAAATTGTAGATTCAACTTTTCAGTTTCACATTATCGAATTTAATTATTATCTGTATCTAATTAGTTCAGTGCAGAGAAAATTAGTTCAGTGCACAGTCTTTCATTTTAAAGCTTTATTGCTACATTTTTTTTTTAAATATCCCAAGCAAATGTTTAATTGTTAAGAAATAACCATTTTGCATGGGTTGGGGTGGTTTTTTTGTTAATAAACTTTCCCATTGATCTAAATATCAGGAAAATACAGGCTTGCCAAATGGACAATTTTAGCAAAATTTACAAAATAATCCTTGTTGATACATTCTAGTAATTTCTGAGTTTATTTTAAATTTTCTATGACTTCCTGACTTTAAAAACTTTATTTCTATGTAGATATACATTGAGTGTTTACTTCAGAGACCTATAAAGCTGTTGTTAAAATAGTTTTTAAAGTTTCCAGAACAGTTTCTAACCATTAGAATAGTTTGCAGGTGTGCTACATTTGAAAGCAGAAAGGCACTGAAGCTGTACAGAAGTTAATTAGATCTCACTTTACCGTGGTGTTAGTTAAAATACATTTTGGAGCTGTCAGTTGGAATTGGTGGATTTCTGTGAAGAGCGTAAAAAGCATGCTGTTCATCCAAACTGCAGGATCTCTTTCTGCAGACCAGGGCTGAGCAATAAACATTCTCTGTGCATTTTTCTGCATACTAGATTTCTGGATCATCCTGTAATCTCACAGACAACGTTGGATGAGTTCTTGAGGAAATATGTGAGGTGTCTGGCATTTGTTTCTGCGACACTAAATATTGTCCTGTTTGTCATAGCATGAGCGTCAAGTAAAAACACATGCTCCAGCTTGCCAACATGGGGCTAGTGCTGTTTGTTGCTCTTAAGGCTGTGTGCTTGGCAGCATGCTACGCTAGGGCCAGAGAGGAGCACCAGGACAGAAAATTCAATGTTCCTGCACAGATGTGTGAGACAAATGGCCAGAGGGTAGACACCTGAGTTTTACAGGCCTGCTATGGACAATTGCTCGCTGTTGTATCAGGCATACATAAAAGATGTTGCCATGCATCCCGTGTTAAGAAAATATAACTGCAAAACTTGGAACATCTCCCTGAAAATTTATTCATCTTGTCTGTCTTGTGTAAGGTATTAATGCCCGTGACATTGATTTTCAATCTGTGTGTTCTCAGATCTCATGCCCTGTAACCTTGTTAGCCAAGTACTGGGCTGGCATCTTCAAAATTGGTCAACGAAAACAGTTTTCCTGGTTTACCAGCTGTAATTCATCATAACTGAAGGACATTGCCACACAATTAATTTCTCTAAATAAATTCTTCTCATAGTCAAATTCCTATGGAAAGGAATCAAATTCCTGTTGTGTTGCCAAACTCAGCATCGCCCTTCTCTCCATTACAGACAGATTTTACAGAAAGCTGTGGGCTAGGTGTGTATGGAAACTGGGACAGACCTTCCGCATCGTATTTCAGAGGTGTGCCTGGGGCAGTGTAGGTAGTCTTGCAGAGTCGTAATGCTATTGGAAGGCAGCAAGCTGTTTCAAAATGCCCTTTTCAAACCATTGTCTTCCAAACTGCTTACGGCTGCTATGTGACTGTTCTCATTACAGAGTAACTTGACTGTATTTAGTTCCAAATTTAAGTCCTGATTTATGATGTCAGTGCTATAAGCTGATTGCTTGTAAAGGAATAAACACACTTAGTCTGCAGACTCTACTTTGTTACTGTACCAATTGTAGGTCAATTTGCAATAATTTAGAAGTTTACTTCTTATCAGAGTGGGGATGGGTATTTGGAGTTTAAAGTATACGTGAACATTTATTTAAATACTTGCTGAGTATTCTTTTGCAAGTTTAAAACAAGGTTTGGAAAAGGTTTAGGTTTGCTTTGTTTAAAACAAGGGTTATGTTGCCCTTTGAGTTCCTTTGCTTATTAGATGTTTCTATTTTAATGTAGCACTGTATTTCTTAAAAGAGTGCCATGGGATGCAAAACAGACCAGAGACAATCTGCTTTTCAATTAATAGAAAAAAAATGGTTTTTCCAACATTATTTATTTTCAGCTAACTATAAATTAAGGCCTTAAGATAATAGAAGCAACAAATACTGGACTTTTTTTCACTGCTTTGTTCCCTATGGCTCTTTCATTGAACTATAGTTAACTTGAAGTTAAAAGAATGATGTTTTCATTTGGCCTATAGTTGTACTTTGCAATCATATTTTAGTGATCATTTTAACTGATCAAGATCTGAATAAATTTTTATTTTCAATAATTTTTCCTGTGCTATTTGTCACATGCATACACTGTGCTCTATGGCAACTTTGTAATGCCTTCTCTTCCTGTCTCTGCATTTGGAATACCACTAAGTATATTTCTCATTAGCATCTGTAGATTAATTTTTCCTAAAAAATAACTTTTATACATGTATTTACAAGTGGGTTTTTTATTTTAGTGTTGTAGTTTATTTAAATGTTTTGATAATTCATTTAAACATGTGGTTTTTAAAAATGTAGTTCTCTCTTAAAAAGATTTCTCCATCACATGAACTGGTCGGCCTCCTAGTACTAGGTATTGCAAAGGAAAAATATTTAATGCAAAGGCAAAGGAAATAAGAATTGTACAAATTTTTTCACAGAGTTGTCAGATAATTGAAGTTCTACATTCAGTCTTTTGGAAAGTTTAATTGTTCGTTTATGAAGTTAAAGCTATTCAGTTATTATGCGTACGTTTGGGTTTTAATAGCAGTCAAGCAAAATTCCTTTTAAAAATGCAAATCAGGCTAATGGCAGCCTGCAATATACTGCTGAATCATTTTCTCTAAATATTAAGAAGGAACCCTGTACGTGCCTAACTTTTCCACATAGTGTTATGCACTATGGCTCTGAAACTGGAAATGACAAGGAGTGGACATAAAATAATGGAGAAAATACACGTTTTAAATTGTTTTTTTATGTTAATACATGTGCTGCCATGGGGATATACTGCTTTTCTCTGAAGATGGAAATGATGAATGGGATGTTATCTCTCTTTTCTGAATTTGCAAATAAAAAACGCAGCACTATGTTACTGATGTTCTTCCTCCATACTTATATCAAGAGTTAATTTTGCATTTGGCTTCATAACACTCATTTAAATGTTTTTGGATTAGCTATAAAGCTGCAGTTTACAGTACACAAATAGTGAAAGGTGTTTATATCTTAATAAGAACAATACTCACATTCTTGAGAGATTTTTTGTTTCTTCTGGCAGAGGACTAACATTTAGCTGGGTTTTTTTTTCTTTTTGATGGGTTTTTTTCTCCCTATGAGTGAGGAAGTTTTCATATCTAGATTGAACAGAGCTGTCATTCTAGCCTTGCTGAAAGAACAAGAACTGACAAAATAGATCACGTTCAGTCTTTTGCATTTCCAAAGGTACTGTTTAATACAACTGAACAAGGGATGAAAATATGTCAGGACTGTCCCTTAAAGTTTTCTGGGCAGTCTTTTTGTGGACTGGAACTCCATTCTTTAATTAACTAGTTACACTGAGTACTTCAGATCCCTGTATTTTGGTGATTGTCCACACTGAAATCTAATTGGAGTAGATTTAAATAAAAGGTGGCTTTGTTGTGTAAATTAGTAATTTTTCTAGTCTTTGCCTCAATTTATTAGTAATGAACTGTTCCTCACTTTTAAGAAATAATCAGCTGGCAGTGAGATATTGTTTCTTCATAGACCTTTTTTTCTACAGGATCTTTGCTATTGATTTAGGTCCCAGCAAACACACAGTATCTGGGCTGGCTCTAAAAACCTGTTTGTCCTGCCACATTCTTTAATACATCATCTGCGGCTGTGTGTATGTGTTTCATATGTGTAAAATATAGCTGTTGGACTGATAATTTTATTTTTCAATTATTTTTTTTCAATTAGTAGATACCATTGGTTTCCATAGATGCAGTGTTACAAACAGATGAATACGAATGTTTTCAGCTGTGAACATTGTGCTATAGATTCCCTCCATGTCCTTATTTATCTTTATTTCTCGGTTAGCACTACGTGTGTACTTCTTATCCACTACTTGTTAAATACGCACAACTTTTTTCTTCTTTTGCTGAGTAAGACTCTTTCAGCTTTCTTTAATTCCCAATTAGCATTTATCTAGCTAATAGGATCATTAATGCCTAAAGTAGTGCTGTATCTCTGAAGGCTGAAATCATCATGAAGTGAGCAAGTGAAACTCAAGGTCCATTCATTTGTATAGCTTTTAATGGAAATGTGCTAAGATTTCTTCCAAGTGGGCATTTTTAGTCTGAGTGCTTCCTTGTCCAAACTGCACGCTAACGCAGGCTGCATGGAAATCAGCATTATGCCTGAGAAACTGATTTTTATTGTGTATTAGGCTGCATTTCGTGCCCTTTAACTCCCTTAGCAAGCCACATTTGAGTTTCAGTAGCAAAATATTCAGGAAATGCTTTCACCTCGTCCCATTTTTCCTTGTTAGGGATTTAGACCCCAGACTGAATCCCAGGGCTTCAGCCTTACCTCCCTGGAGTATTACTCCTACCAGCCTATACTGCACAGAGAAACCCACCTAGCATCACTGTGAGGAAGCACTCAGTAAAGCAGCAGCAGTTGCATCTTTTGGTCCCACCGGTGCAGCAGAGACCAAAAACAGGGTAAGATGGTACTGCTCGCTTCCCATTTTGATTTGGACTCCCCTCCTGACTTCAGAGCCTATCTTGTCCATCCTCCTGAGAAGCTGAGAATGGGGAGGTCAGTTGTCACTCGACCAGCCTACAAATCAAGCAGGCTGGGCTCCTGATAATTAATGTTTCGGGGAAAATGGCGAGAAGAATGTATGTATAAATAAAAACTGCTTTGTATTTCAGTGTTGCTTACAAGCTCCCAAGTTTGACTGTTAATCTTTGTATTTATTTCTTTTGGAAATACATAGTTCAAGTCAGTATTTATTGAAGGTCTTTCTTGCTATGTGCTACTTCTCTATACTCTCCGAAGTAAAGGGGCCATTGTTAAATTACTGCTTTTTGCTAAAACATAAAAGATCATTTTATTAATTTTTCATCATTGCAAGTGGATGCATTCTTTTCTTAATGAAACCCCATCTAGAAATGTAAAGGACATATGTTTTTCTTCTTGAAATTTGATCAAATGATCAAGGAAGGATTTTGAAGGTGTTTCTACAGCTCGTTATGAATTCTACGCAATGCGAAGTCTCAACTTTATTTTTGTCTCAGAAGTACATGTCTGATATAAAATTCCCTTTTGGCAAGGAGAAAAGATTTTAGGATTCCACAAATCCAAATTCTTTTGCTTATGGCTGTGTCTCAGTTGAAGCGTTAGATTTTCCTTGGAGATCTTTCACAACCAGGAACATGATTCTTTCGGCGGGGTATGGTGCGCATCAGCTTCCTGTTTAAACTGGTTAACTCCCCAGAGATGCTAAGAAATGTGGTGTTCAGCCTGGCAGTACTAATCCAAAGAGACATAAAAGGGAAGAACGACACCCCTATGTTTGGAAGCATGAAAGTGTAGAGGCTGGTGCAGTGAGATTTGGTTAATCAGTTAAGGTTTTATTTTTATAAAATAGCAGAAACTTGAATATTTCGAAATCATATAACAGCATACAATGTATTTTGGTAATCTGACGTTCCTATGATAGATTTCTTCTTTTGGGGATGTAGAGGAAAATAAATCAACTCATTATTTTCAAACAGTCTTATACTTTGTTTTCATTCCTTGTTCAGAAGAATGGGTGACATGAAATTAACAGTACTTTGTTGTTTGTACCTACAGCTGACAGTAAATAACAGCAATTAAAAATTCAATTGTGTCAACTAATACTGTTCGTTCATTTAAAAGCAAGTGCTGTACTTTTTGTCCAGACCTGAATAAAAGTTGAGTCCTTTAGCCCCATTTTTTTCTCCTGTAAAATAGTGGTCTGTGTTGATAAGCAATGAGATACCTCGATTCACAGACATTATCTCTGTCTGCCCTTCCAGGGGTCACAAGCGCAAACTGGATGAAGATGATGCTGCCAGTGAATCCAGTAAAGAATCCAGCAATGAAGATGAGGAAGGAAGCAGTTCTGAAGCAGATGAAATGGCAGCAGCGCTTGAAGCTGAATTGAACGACTTCATGTGACGTGCAGAAGATGGAATTTGTTATTATATTTTACTTCTCATAAGCAGATCGGACTTCAGATGAGTCCCTTATGTCAGTACTCAATGTTTTTCCAAAACGTGTGTGTATATTTTGCAAAGCAACACAAGAGGTGACACATTATTTTACAAAATCGGAAATAGATGTTTTTAAGGTGTTTTACTAAAGGAAAATATACTTTTTTAAACAAAAAAAGTATTAAATGGGAATTGGTGTGCTATGCCAAAGACATGTTAGGAACTCTGCAGAACTTTCATATACAGGAGAGTGATACAAAGATTTGTGATTAAACATACAGCAACTTTTTAGAACTATTGCAGTCTATGGTTTATGGGTAAAGGTGTTCAAAAAAAAAAAGAGGAGATAAAGGAGATGGAATTGTCTGAGTAGTACAGCAGGAACCTGATGAATTGGTCATCCTTTTCCACAAATAAATGCTATCAAATATAAAAGGATTTTTAAAATAAAAAAGAACAATTTATATTTGTATAGAAACAGAGAATGTGATATGCAAGCTTTGTGAATTCTGCACTTGACCCACCTGTCATTTGTTTGTAAGAGAATACATAATGATCAAAACTCATGTTTTTACATTACTTTGTGGAATAGTTGGGTTCTTTAGGGACATCGTTTAGATTTTTAACTTTTCTTCTCTGTAACCAGAAATTTAGCACAGCATACTGTGTGATCCTGTACTGCCATAAGAAGCATATTCACCCATTCGTGTTGTCTTGGAAAGAACGAGTGCTACTTCGAGTCTAGATAGGATTTAATTTCTTTGAGAAGAGATCTGATGTAAAGTTTTTGTATATTCTATTTCATATTTGACCCACAAAAACAGATTTTCTTTCATTTAATAAAAATTCATTTTGTACGCTTTGTTTCCCTTTCCTGTTCATTGGCTTCCATCAAATACGAGGCACCTTTCCGTATTATCTTTCCTTTACTCTGCATGAAAATAATGGAAAACATTGAAAGCAAGTGCAAATTTGTAGATTCAGGCAGGTAACTGAGCCAGAGAAGAGAAACACTGGCTCAGAAGATTCCCTTTTCTTTGGTATGTGAACTCTTACATTCTGACATTTTCTCAGATCTCTTTGGCCTCTGAAGATACCATAAGAGTTACTGTTCTGGTACTGAATTTCTGTGGCTAGAACCATAGTTTATTCTCAATTGTTAGCAACTGGAGAGACAGATCCTTTTAAAACATGTTCACAAAAGAAGACTCATTAATTCAGATGTCATGGCTAAAAGGAAGTACTTTCTAGTGCAGAAATACTTAATTTTGCCACTTAGCAGTAAAGCAGAGAGAATATTTCAATCGAATCTCAGCTGGTTTACAAATAACAGCCTACTTTTCAAAGCTTCATAATGGCAATAAAAGGAAGACTGCAAAAATAGGAGAATCTTTTCAGATTAATACTGCTTTTCCACTTCAGAATGCAAGGTCAGCATCGACAAGACAAAAATAGTGTTTTCTGTGGGAAAATGTTAAACTTCCAAGACACTTACACAGTAACCACATAACTGAAGTCTACGCTGACCTGCCTGCTGTAGCTCTCCATGAAAACAAGCAGGATGTCTCCAAGTGAGTTGCATTGTATAACAGAGGAAAAAGACTAATGCTTTTAAAATGGGAAGTCAAAATACTTTTTTTTTCCGCAAGTTAAATGCAGCGTCCCCAGCTATCAGAGGATGACTCCTTGCAATTAAATATTAAGATTTCAGGGGCTGTGGGGTATGTTTTGTGGGTTTTTTAAAATTAAACCCAGTTGAAATAATTTGAAATAATACCAACTTTTCGGGTTACTGTGATGCTGCAAATGACTTGACAGCACAAATTTCAGCAGAGATTCGTTCTGGCTGGTGATCTCTGCCAGTCACGCAGCTCTGTGGCAGCATTCAAGCTCTGAATGTAAACACAGCCAACGAGCAAAACTGGGTAGGTTGCTGTTAGCTCAGCAGTGTTCTGCCTTGGTTCAAGCTGCTTGCTGGATGCTGTGTCCCCAGCACGGCAGCTGTCTTGTGGTGCTCATGGAGTGATTCCATACATGTAAAGTTTGAGAAGCTTTTTGGTGTGAAAGGCTGTATCCTCTTCCCAGTTTTATTTTATGGCTGATGCTTTCACTTTAACTGGTGGTGTGTGTGTCTGGGCAGGAGTCCTAAAAGCGATCAGCACTCCAGTAGACCCAATATCATCTGGACCCCTGTGTAAACACCAAGTGAGGGCTCTCCACCAGGCTGAGAGCTGCATCTCTCTAGGGGTCTGGTGCCAGTGAGGACTCCTCTGCCTCTATGGGACCTGCAAAAACCTGCCATTGGTACTGCACACACAGGCCCCGGGAGCAGGCAGCATGTTGCCAGAATTAAAGCCAAGCAGTTCTCTAACAACCCTTATGACATAGACAATTCTTATTTTGACATTAATTATTCAGGTAGCTCCGACAACGCCTGCTCTCCAATCCTTGGGGAGGGGGGGAACCTCATACAGGCAGGTTTGAGAGGCACCAACCCATGGCTCACTGCCAGAGCAACCCAGAAGGCATTGAGCCTGCTTTCTGTCCAGAAGTAAACTCATTCAGGTAGCTGTAATCCAGCGAACTGGTCACCAGCCTCTCTCTCTGCATGGGCAGGAGAGAGAAACGGAAGCTGAAAACTTAGTAGATGATAAGTTAAATGCCCTGGCTAACCTGCCAGCAAGAAGTCTTGATGTATAAAGTTGTCACTCACTCCCACTAACTTATGCTTTTTTCAAGATGCAGGAGCATCCTAGGAAAGGCAACAAATGTGCTTTGTGAAATGGCTTTTAACTCTATATTAAGTCACCCGCATCTTTTGACTAGTTGTTTTATCCTATTTTGACCCACTTCTGTACGTTAGGTAGCAAGGACCTGCTGCCAGGGAGGGCGCTCTCAGAGCAGAGGCAAAGACCAGACTCCTGCTGAGGCTGTTGAACTTACTGGGTGGTGCTGGTTTCTGATGGGGTATCAGGCATGGAAATGAGCACAGAAGGGGCATACAGCGCACCTTGCTTCATTAAGCTTTTGGAGTGTGTACTATTGCTGCTGTCTGGGAATGACGTCTCCTAAGGTCTGATGGTTGTTTAAGAACAGGTAAGAGCAGTGACTTCAATTTAAAGACCAGCAGTTTTACTTGTTCTGTCTCAGTTTGCCCTCAGCAGTTTTTAAAAGAATGGGAAGGCTTCACAGCTCTGTGTAGGGGATGTAGTGGGACTCTTGATAAAAGCAAAAAGCATTGGGTAGTGGCCAAGCTTTTCTCTTTGTTCATGTGCTGGGGAGAGGAGAAGACAAGGGAACAGTGTCGCTTAGCGCTGAGATGTGAAAAACTCCAAGCATGCAAATGCTTTCACTGTCAGGTTTTGTGCATATGTGGAGTGGGCCCTCGAGTCTTCTCAGTGTTAGATAGTAACATCCTCTGCGGAGGGTGGAAAGACTCAAGTTTCCTTCTTGGCACTACTGCTTGCAGAATAGGTGACTGTCTTAGAAGCGTGTGAAAATCCGCACACGCAAACCTGGAGCTGTACCTAAAGATTTCTCAGCTCTGCCTAATTTTACTACAGTGAACATTGCAGTAGATCACAAGTTGGAGAAGGAATTAAGGAAGTGAATCTTTTCATGTAGCTGAAAATTCAGCATGAGAAGTCTCCCATAAATTATTAAATCAGGCTTAGCCAAAAGGAAAACATTCATGAATCATTTTTAATTAAAAAACAAAAGCACACATAGAAGTTCTTAAAAACAGATTATTATTTTTTTAAGTAGAAATGTTCCCTGGTAGCTAAGCCTTCAAGTCAAATTAATACCACAAAAAAAAATAGGTGTGTTAATGTGATACAAAAGTTAAAATAGCAGGTAGGCTTTGCATTATTTCTTTTGCTTCTCTCCTCAGCAGAGCCTGCAAATCCTCTTTCTTTTCCTTGTCCAATTCAAGTTTATGTACACTGTGGGCCAGTCCACACCTCATCTTGGTTTGTCTCCTTTACTTGTGCTCTTCAGTGAACCCTAGCCATCGTGTGCCCAATTCCATCACTGAAGCAACATTTTCCCATCACTGTCTTTATCCAGTAGGTCCCAGTTCTCACTACCTGCACACAAGCTTTTTATACATATTTTTTTTCCTATCCAGTACCACCTTCTGTTGTAATTTCAGAAGTGTTTAGAGCCCAGCACCCAGCCAGCCTCCTCTCTGAGGAACAGGAGGCAGCAGTATCTGATGCCCCAGCCAGCATCACCTACAGCAGACTGGTTTGCTGCAGCTGCATACCCTAGACTCTTCCTGTTGACCTGGCTGGTTTTTTTCTGCACTTTCTTTCTAATGAGGTCCTCCTTCCTACTCACACATCATCAATAGTTGTTATTTTATCATATTGCTCTGGTTATACCAGCCTTTCTCCTCCTTATCTAAAGGACGCCAAAAGACCATGCAGGTTATGCAGTGCCTCTCCTTGCAATCCCATCATCTATCTGATTTCCCTATAAAAATACCAAAACCAGCACTAGATGTAAGGTTTCCTCCCCCCAGCACAGCTCCATCAACAAGGTCCTCCTCATCCTGGCTTGCTGCTGCTCTCCCAGCTGCTGGCCCAGCACAAGCCTCGTGTTCCCCAACCTTGAACACAACAGATACAGAGGTGGCTCTTGGACACGGCCATACAGGTAAGGTGTAGAATCATAGAATAGTTTGGATAGGAAGGTCACCTAGTCCAACTCCCCTGCAATGAGCAGGGACATCTTCAACTAGATCAGGTTGCTCGGAGCCCCATCCAGCCTGACCCTGAATGTTTCCACGGATGGGGCATCTACCACCTCGCTTGGCAACCTGTTCCAGTGTTTCACCACCCTCATCGTAAAAAATTTCTTCCTTATATCTAGTCTGAAGCTACCTCTTTTAGTTTAACACCATTATCCCTTGTCCTATCACAACAGACCCTCCTAAAAAGTCTGTCCCCATCTTTCTTATAGCCCCCTTTAAGTACTGAAAGGTAGTCCTGCTCAGGAGCAGCAGGAGGATGAATGACCTGGTGCTCCACCTGTTGGATACACAGTCATTACCTTTGTGAGGTGCTGGAGGCCTCACAAAACCCATCTAGGTAAGTGTCAGTTTCTTTCAGGGAAAGTAGCTACCAAAGTTGTTTTAATTAAGAGTCTTCAACTGGTTTTATTTTATATAGATGAGCTACTGTAATAGAGCAGTAACAAATAGTACAGATAAGTGAAACCACTGCCTTTCTGTAGTCAGGGTGTGAGTGCTTCGATGTGAACACAGGAACATCTTCCATCTAGGGAAACGTTATTTCTCAGTGTCACACAGCTCCAAACTATAAATGGAGAAACTCACCTTTGCTTCTGGTCTAGGCACCTGTGTAAATCTCAACTGGATCATTCCCAGCAGTTGTAAGGTCATTTTCCCTGAGAGCTAGGCCAGCTGCTTTCTTGTATCTCCACTGGGCCCACATGTACCCTTGTGATGTTTCTCCTCTAAGGAAAAAGAAAGTGAGTCTGTTGTCATCAATACATGCCTATAAACAGAGAAATTAACAGAATCACAGAATGGCTGAGGTGGGAAGGGACCTCTGGAGGTCCCAATCCCCTGCTCAAACAGGGAGAGTCGCCTTACAGTTGGTTGCCCAGGACGATGTCCAGTCAGGTTTTGGATATCTCCAATGATGGAGACTCCACAGCCTGTGCTCAGTCACCTTCACTGTAAAAAGTTTTTGGGTTTTTGTTTTTTTTTTTTTGAGGGGATGTGCAAGGGGAAAAGAATAAGCACAAGGATCATGATTGCTGTTGCGCATGTCATAGAAGCTCCTTAACTATTCCATGCTGGCTAAGACAGAGGAGGCATAAGGCAGGTGTGGTCCTCACTCTTGGATTTCTTCAAGAGCTGAAAGTTTTGAATGAATGATTGCCAGAGGCCTGGTGTCTTCCAAGTCCAATACTAGCCACTGTACTGGAGAATTCCCTACCACATATTAAGGAGAGTGTGGATTTTAATATATATGTGTGATGGTTTTTTGAGCCACTTGAGACTTTCATATGGGAACAAAGTTTGAGAAGGATGCCAAGCACTTGGAATGCAGGATTGCTACAACTGTGGAGAAAGAGATGAGATAAAAGCCAAGGCCTTGTTTTGCACAACCTCTGTTTCTGGTACAGCCAATTATCCCTTCCACACTTCTTGTTCTTCTTCACTTTCTCATTTTGCTGGAGGACCAGATCAGACCTTTGGTCTGATCCCAGGGCATGATGGGGTTGCTCATATACCCCAACCCCAGAGCACTAAGATCATTTACTTGGCAAGATGGGGGCTGATTTTGACACAGATTGTGTAGAGTGTGCGCTGAGCAGAGGACAGGTTTGATGTGTTCACATTACTCCTCATTGCTGATATGCATTGGCACTTTTTATACCCCCTGGAGTTCTCTCACCTCTGCAGGTCTCATGCCTGTGTTGCCACGTTAATGAAACTAAGCCACCCACGTGAGACAGAGCTCCCATGGCAGGGGATGTTGTCCCTGTGATGAATTCTTTGTTCTTTCCACTCTCTGTCCTAATTCTGTTTCCTGACAAGGCAAGGAGCCACATCTGGTAGATACAAGCATGTATGGCACTTTTAAATATCTCCATCCCAAGAAGAAGCTAGACTGATTTAGGCATTGGGTAGGTTTAGAGGCGCTTTAAAGGTAAAGCAGATGCTAACCTGTAACACTAGAGGTAAGAAAAGTGCATTTTGCTCCCATACCTGTGGGATGGACAGCTGTGTCCACAGCTTGCTGTGTGCTGCTCTCTTCCACTGAGCAGTCCTCTGTGAGTCAGTGTGTCTTGCCAGGAGATTGGGAAGGGGAATGAAGCCAGGCCTTCCTCCTGAGTCACCACTGCTCTCTTCCTGAGCCAAACCCTTGCCAGAGTTGGCAGGCAGTAACCGTATTGCAAAGCAACGTAGGTTTAACAAAACCTTCCCTTAAGTTTGCTGTGGGACATGAGTGATGCAGTTTCTCCTCTGCCCCTTCCGTATCTGCCACAGAAAGTCTTGAAAAAGTGAAGTGCAGTGACAGGTCTCTGCTCACAGGAACCATAAGAGAGAAACCCTGGCCAAGGACCCTCGGAAGGGCTGCGTCCTCCTCCCTTTCCCTTCTCTACAGGAGACCAACATCTCTTAAGTTCCCAAGAATGTTTGCCTGCCTTGTCTGTCAGATTTTGGATGTTGTCACTCTTTCGCAACAGGCAAGCTGTTTTCACTAAAGCACAACCTACCATTGCTATTGATCAACTGTCAGCAGCAAAACCCGTAGGCAACAGCCTCCTCCTCATCATGCTGCCTTCAGACCCAAGCACCGGTGCTTTTTGGCAGGGAGTACAGCAAGAAGTTGGAAAAGCTTTTTATCTTTTCCGATTTACCACTATGGATATGTATGACCCCTTCAGGACATAAGTATTAAATGTGTCAGTGCCAATATAAATGGTCCTTGGGAAGTTCTCTGTTTTAATTAAGTGGATGCATTTGGTCCTCAGAGAGCTCAACATGTACTTGGGTGAATAAATGTTTTAATGATTCAACTTTGTCTCTCCTAATCTTATAGCTGCAACCCACAGAAAAGCTTTCTTTTCCTTGACACTGAATACCAAATGAAGAATGCTCCATTTTATTTCCCTGGTTTTTTTACTTTCTGTCCTTGGATCCAAGTTCTCAGACAGCCTCTGAGACCACAGAGGAGCCCTACCACGGGACCCATGTGCACAGCAGCCCCACGCTGACTCCACAGGACACAGCCATCAGACGGCATCCTCCTTGGCTCTCCCTCCAGGGGCTGCCCGAGGAAGCAGTGCCACCTCTGAGCATATCTCAGAGCAACAGCTGTGTGTCTTCAGCATCCATCTGCTTCACTGACCATCGCTTTTCCCTCACTGTTGGAAATGGTGTTTCAGTTTGCTTTCATGAAACATTCACATCTTCCCCCACAGCTGGCTCCTCCTGTCAGTAATTCAAGCCACTTTTTGGCAATTTGTTTTTGCATTGTGCTTTAAATCTCTCTTCCTTTTTAAAATTCAGAAGGCAGCTAAGGAGGTGAAACCAGGCCCTAGGTGGGCTGTGGGATGGAAAAAGAAAGGAAACTCAACAGTCTAAAAGTTGTCCGTTGCCAGAACTCATCTCTCACAGCAGAGGCTATGCTTACCCATCAGGCAAGCAAAGGTATCAGTCAGTCATTTTTCCAGCTCATGGTACAATCTACAACTATTCCTGATGGCCCCGAGATGTGCATTGGATTTAGTGGTTTTGCACAGAACTGCAGTTTTGTGATGCTGCTGTTATTCTAAAAGGTTGTAAGGTTGCGATCTGAAACAGCCTGTCTGCACAAATTGTGTTTTTCTGGGGAAATAGAGCACACACCCCACTCCTCCACTCTGTACCCACTCACATTGATAAGACATCACAACACAGACGTCTGCATGTTGCAAACCTGGGATGCTTTTCAGGACACGGAGGAGGACAAGAAATCTGGCAAGGTGAACGAGGACTGTTTCCTTATGTGAGAGGGCCATCAGTCTGTAAGGGGAGGGAAAGTGGCAAAACAGCAGTTCATCAGAGTAGAAATCGTCCTTTACAGCTCGTGCCCAGGGCTGCTTGCAGCTCGGTGAGACTGTACCAGCCCAGCACCTATTCCTGTCCTTGGAACTGGAACGGAAGCCCATGCACAGGCCACCGAGCAGAGGCCCCTCACTTGCTTCATTACAGGCAGGTGGCCCTGCTCATCTGCATGCCCTCTGCCTGCTGACGGGTGCAAACTGCTGCACAGGAGGGGTTAATTTCAGCTGTGGCCTTACATAACTTTTATTTTAATTAGCTGCATTTGACATTTGTGCAGCTAAGGCACTAACAGCCACAGTGGAAGTGCTGAGGAATAAGTCCGTGAGTAATTTCTGGTTTATCCCCAGCTTATATCATTTACCTCATTATGGTACTGCCTGCAGCCTTCAGCTGCTCTTTGCTTATTCAGAGTTAATAGATTTCACGTGCCTCTGTGCCACGTCCCTCTCTCAGCTAAACTAACTCTCCGCATAGGCACACCAAATAACTTCCCCTTGGGTCTACTGCCAGTGGGTTAGCATGAAGACAACCCAAGTGCTCTGTAACTGGGAAGCAGCAGCTGTCTGCTGAAAATTTAAGATGTTCAAAGAGCAATCCCTGGCCACAGCGCTTTGCTGTGCATGCAGCACGCACCATGACATGAGCAGCAACGCAGAAGCAACTGCTGCTTTCAGAGGGCAAACACTGAAAATGCTGCCTGAGCAGGAGAGGACCGGTAACTGAGCTGCACCTTGGTTACCTGGGGCTGCAACTACCCTGGAACAACCCCAGAGCAGGGACGTGCACATGGCCCCTGTGCTCTGGTCACTGTCAGGATTTGGGTGAAGCGAGCGCTCGCTGTCAGCATGAGCTGCATGCTTCATCACCCTGTGCCCTCATCCAGGTCTAGGTAATAGGGGCAAAAAATGCATTGCTTTTTTTGGATCCCTCCATTGCTTGTTGTCTTTGTGCGTGCTCCTAGTGCTGCGGAGGACACCACAGTGCTCCCAAAGGGGCAGCTCCTGCCCAGTGGAAACTGCCATGGCTCTCTTGACATGAACCCTGAAGCCCTCCAAGGAGTTCATGCTGCCTGAAGAGGTGCTCTCTGGCATCTCTGGAAGCTGTTATGGATCACTTCCTGGATGAGTAGTAAGAATTCAGAACTAATTCAGGATTCTTTTCTGGGTCGTTGTGGAAACATGCAGTATTTGGAAACCTGGAGAGCACAAAGAAGAAAATACCTTCATTGGTAAGAGTTTCCTGATGTGACATTGAAGGCTTAGCGCTTGTAGCTCTCATGACATTCGCTTAGCTTTCTTGGAAGATATTTAGCTAATCAGTATAATTTAATACATTTGTATCTGTAAATATAGCTGCACAACTCTTGTGATGTACTTTTGCTGCAAAGCTGGCTATTACCAACCCTCTTTCCAGTTGAAACTGTGGTTTCTGGACTCTGCTAACTACAAGAATTTCAATTTGCACTTTAAGAAAACGTAAATTTTTTTCTGAACTCCTTTAGGTTGTGAGGCAAAGTTTGAAAGCATGTCTTGGCTGTACTGTAAAAAAACACAGCACCAACAAATATACCTGCTGATTTTTAAGCTAAGCTCATGGTTTTGTGAGGGTTTACGTGCAATTTTGAATGTGAGGGGGCTATGAATAATAATAGTGGTCTTGAGGCAATGAGGTGTAAACAATGTGAGATTTCCCCACTGGGTTGAAATGACATACCTTCAAGTCTTTTGTGAAATTTTGACACAGCTCAAAGAAACTTTTTCTGAGCAGCATGTGGGCTGCAATATCGGGAACAGGTTCTTCCAGTGTTAACAAGTGAGAATCCTGCCTCAGAAATTACATCCAAGCATTTTCAGAACAGAGTATCTTATAAATATATTCTTTATGTTCTGATATGTGAGATTGGGCACTAGAGGATGCATCTGTTTTCCAGCAGAGAAGATCTGAACGGTGTAGTTCGAAGAGAAGAGTTAAAGCTCAAAAATAAAGCCTTGCTATGAAGTATCCTACAAAGCAAGAAAGCTAGACCAAGATTCAGAGGTGAGAGGCATGCAAACCACCCCAGATACCAATGACTTCAATGTAGTGGCATGATATGAGTCCTTCATAAAACTCATGAGCATCCTTCACGTTTCAGTTTTTGCCTCCATAAAGACTACCTGAGATGCAGGCTCTGAGTGAAATTCATCTAGGGCAATTAGCCAAATTTCAACTTGAAATTTGTTATCCATTACTCAGGCATTTTAGGCCAAATGTTTTAAAATATTTTTAATGTCCCATCTTGAAACTGTCAATATGCAATTCTTCATCAATACTTTCAAGAGGTCCAAGTTCAGCTGGCTAGCTGTGTGCACATAAAATGACTAATTAAAAGGAATGGTATATTCTTGTTTGCACCTGCTGCTCCTCAGTCTTTTCAGGCCCCAAACTGAAAGTCCAATGTGGCCAATCGTCTTAAAAATTGTGCAAGGTCCTGCACCTCAGTCAGGGCAACCCCAGGCAACAGGCTGGGGGATGAAGGGATTGCGAGCAGCCCTGAGCAGAAGGACTTGGGGTACTGGTGGATGAAAAGCTGGACATGAGTCAGCAATGTGTGCTCACAGCCCAGAAAGCCAACCGTGTCCTGGGCCGCATCAAAAGAAGTGTGACCAGCAGGTTGAGGGAGGTGATTCTGCCCCTCTACTCCACTCTTGTGAGACCCCACCTGGAGTACTGCGTCCAGCTCTGGGGGCCCCAACATAAGAAGGACATGGAGCTGTTGGAGCAAGTCCAGGGGAGGGCCACAAAGAGGGTTGGAGCACCTCTTCTACGAAGACAGGCTGAGAGTTGGGATTGTTCAGCCTGGAGAAGAGCTGGAGACCTTATTGCAGCCTTTCAACACTTACAGGGTGCTTATAAGAAAGACGGGGACAAACTTTTTAGCAGAGCCTGTTGCGATAGGACAAGGTAATGGTTTTAAACTAAAAAAAGGTAGATTCAGACTAGATATAAGGAAGAAAGTTTTTACAATGAGGGTGGTGAAATCCTGGAACACGTTGCCAAGCGAGGTGGTAGATGCCCCATCCGTGGAAACATTCAGGGTCAGGCTGGATGGGGCTCTGAGCAGCCTGATCTAGTTGAAGATGTCCCTGCTCATTGCAGAGGGGTTGGACTAGATGACATTTAAAGGTCCCTTCCTCCCTGAACTACTCTACGATTTTATGAAAAACATCAAGGCCCTGAAGCTGAACTGCTGCACCAAGTTGATTTGAAGCCTAAATTTTGAAAATATAAAAATAGGCTTTTAGCAGCCTGCCTGACAGAGGCAGAGACATTGTGTGGGCAAGCTGTTCCAGAAGACGGCTGTGCAATGGTTATTAAGAGCTGTACTTCCATAATAACAGTGCTGGGAGGTTTCCTTAGTAAAGAATGATAAGCAAGTTTCGACTTCTTCCTCACTGAGACCTGGAGGCAGCACTGTGTTTGGTTAGCTCTGGTGCATTATCCTTTAATAGCTAAGCAATATACTTCAATTGAAGGATGAATAATAGAGTGTTTTTTCTCCCCGCCCCTTCCCCCCTGCCACTTTACTTTCAGAATAGCATCTTCCATTGTTGGTTATTGTCATTATCAACTAATTTCCCCAACCACTGCTTTAACAATCATTTCCTAGCTTCTAGGCATTAAGCAAAGATTGCTGCAGCATAATTGGATTAATTTAGAGACTGACTTTGAACAGCATAATTGATTTGAATTTTATTCTGTTTTCTCTAGTCACTTCTTTCACTAAAAATCACAACGTGGCAAGGCCTGTGAGCCCAGGCATAGGCTCAAGTCTTCTGCAGGCAAAGCTGTCATGAGTGGGAGCCCCTCCTTGCTCAGTGGGTACCTTAACCCATGCTCCATGCACCCCACCTCTAGGGAGGGGTCCCTGCTGGGCTCCACACCCCTTCCTTCTACCACCCTTTTCAGGGCTTCAGGTGCCAGAGGAATGAACTGACTTGCTTCTCAAACATCACTGCAGGGGTTGGGTTTATTGTTGCTTGTAGAGGAGAAAACAAACTGCGGAGGAAGTAAAAGCCAGGGCCAGGGTGGCCATGGTGTGACTGCAATTGCCTTTTTATGAGGAGGACTGCAAGTCCCAGCTCTTGGACCATTAGGCAGGGGCCTCTCAGGCACAAGAAGGAGCAGCCTTGTTAGCGTGAACGTTTCAAAGGCTTCTGTTCTGGCACCAGCCTCATCGTGCCCATCCAAGCATTGCCCTTCACAGCACTGGCTTTGCTGGCTGCTTCTGCATCAAGCTCATCGGTCCTACTCCCAGGACAGTGAGGGCTCTACAAAGCCCCAAGGGGTGGGTGGTGCCATTATTGCAAATGATAGTGTTCATGATGAGAGGAAGGCCACAGACTTGAAAAGAAACACATAATATTTTTTGTCTGTTAATAAATACTGCCATGTGCTTATGTGTCTTAAAAGCTGGTGGGACCAAGGTGACAACTGACCCAAGGCAGCAGCCTGTGTGGCTCTGAGGTACCTCATGCTGCATGAAGGGTTTTGTTCTCTGGCACAGTGACGTCATTGCTGTGACATGGGGCACGGGTGCTGCTACGCCCAGGGAGCTGCCTGCCTGCCTGTCCCCACATAGGCCCTGCTTCAGGGATGCTTTGCAGCAGGCTTGGTTCTAACATCACGGCAGTGTTTCCAGGCATTTAACTGTGTTGCTGCAGTATCCAGCGCAGGAAACACTGCGTTTTGCCATGATTTCTTACAGGGTTTTGATTCCCCCTGTCTCCCAGACACAAGTGTGGAGCGGGGAGTGCCCTGCGGACGCTGCTGTGGGCCCCGTGGGTGCCTCATCAGGTCCCTGCAGCACGCACTCGCCCAGGGTCAGCTTTGCCAGCTTTTGCTAACCTTGCTGCTTGCACTCCTCAAATGCCAAGAATGTCACAGCCACAAACACTTCAATCTTTTGTGGCTCTCCAGCTATCAGGCTTTGGTAGGAGACATGTCTCTGTGATCACCTTTAATCACTTGCCGTTTGGGTTTTGCTTCCAGCTTTCCAGCTTCTCCCTGGTAGCATAAAGCCAAGAAGAGAAATGGGAACGCCAGAAGTGATACTGCTGGGCTTATGCAACCCCCTTGCCATAACTCCTCTTCCAAGCAGTTCATGTGGCTCAGCCACACTCATGTCACCCGTTTGCCAAGGCAGAACTGGAAAGGTGTTGATGTAAATCACTGAGACGATTCTTCTCTTTCCCTTGCTGAACAAGTTGATGTTTCAAGCATCCAGCCCAACCTTGGCTGTTGCTTTTTAGCATCTCACTACACATCAGACCTGCTGCAGCAGCTGCCCCCCGGGTGTCCCTGCTGACATCCAGGCCCTGCATTCAGTCCAGCCACGTCCCACCTGGTGGTTTCCTCCTGCAGCATTGCCTCAGCTGGGCACAGGCACCTAACAGTAGGTCAGGTGGCTTGTGCCCATCTTCCCAGTGCCTGGAAAACTTTATCCTTCTCCTGTGTATTCCTCTTCTTTCTCCTCTCAGTTAGTCATGCTCCCCTTTTCACATGCACGCTCTTTCCATGCAGATACTACGATTACGCAGGCTGTAATGCACTGGAAGATTTCTTTTCCCTCCTCCACAAATATCTAAACTTATCCCTAACTACCTAGCTAATCTGTCTATCAGATCCAAATGTCCCCAACATTAGGGGGTGTTTGGGTTCGTGATTCTGATTCAGGCTTATTTAGAGAAAACATTGAAAGGTCAGTGCCTTTTACTTCATCCAGAAAATGAAGCTGAAAGCCATTCAGTGCTACTGTATGAATGTACTCCCTGAAACCAATATCTACCTGCAAACACAGTGTGACTAATTTGGATCTGAAAGTTTTATGTAAGTATTGTTTTACGTTTAATGTTCTCTTTACTTTTCATCACTTCTTTAAATCCCACCAAAGGCAAGCTTTCTCACGAGATGATGTCTTGGCATTTTTCACTTAATGATATTGAATTCCTAATGGCAGTGGGGGAATAAACCAGTAGATTAAACTGTCCAATCAATTGCCCTCCTGCCTGTATTACGCACGTTATTTCCCACCGTACATATTCGACATTACACTCTATGATCATTAACACAGTGGGTGCTGTTAGACAATGAAAGCCAGCAGCATGCTAATAAAAGGTTTAATGAATAACATGATATCCTTACCAATGGCTACAGAAAAGTTGTTTTAGGGAAACAGGAACTGTGTGTTGGGGCACATCATTGTGCATGAAACAGGGTTGTCTGCGCTAATAAGCAAATACTCCTTTATCACAGGGCTGGTGCTGAAATGTCAGCCTGGAGAGAAAACTGAGTTTGAGGGAAAACCCCCTTGGATCAGAGAGGTGGACAGAGCGGACGCTGCCTCCCAGCAACTCACTTTCTATGCTATACAGCTTAACTGCTCAGCAGGACATTAATGCCAAGAAATTTAACAAGCATTTTTCCAGTTTCAGCACTGCCAGGTTGCTGAGCCATAGCGTCACTCTTCGCTCCCTACATTTGCCATTCAAATCTCACCTGCTGCTCTCCTCTGCTTTGTGAAACAGAACACAAAGCTGCACTTCTTCCCAAAGAGAGGGTCAGCCTTGCAGCTGCCCAGTTCGGGCTTCTCGTTCCCAAATGAAACCCTTTCCCACTGATGTTCTTGTACTTGCCAGGCTAAGAAATCCCGTGCGCTGGACATTCTGGCTTTGGCACGGCTGGATTTGCAAAACAAACAGTGCTGTTCTTCCAGAGTCGTGGCGTAACCAAAACCCACTGGAACCAAAGGCGGCGAAGACTGACTTCTGGTGGGACGGAGATTAATTCATGCCTAAAAGAGTCTCACAGAGAGTGAGAAGCAGTTAACCAGCCATGGGCAGGGGCATAATGGTAGCGCTGACCAGGATCTCTGCATCCAACTGACTTGGTACTGCTGCCTTGTGATGTCCCTCTGGCGAGAACTGAGGGGCAGGGGAGGGCAGGGGAACATCAGTCACTTCTAGCTGGGCAGCCGAATCTGCCCACTCCTGGCTGTCTTCTCTTGCACATTTTCTCAGGTTTTGAATGGGCCAAGTGAAGTTTCTTTCATTATGTTTCCTGCAAGATCACTGTGCAAGCTCATAGGACGTGCTGTTAGGAGAGGGACTGTTGACCTCCAGTCTGAACTCCTCCTTTCTTAGTTTCACCTATTTATTTATGTTTGTTTTGATTTTTTTAGTTAAGTCCCTTTATCTACATTATTTATAGGTTTTATGTATTTCAAGACTGTTCTTTTGTTCCCAGGCTGAACTGGTCTCTTAATCTAACTAATCTAATACGTTTTGAAGTCTTTTCATTCTTCCTCATAAATCAGACTTTGGACCATGATGAATCCATTTGCTGCACTGATCTGAATTCTCTCCCATTTATCAGATCTTCTTCATCTGATAAAGAAATGAACAGTCTATTCCAGGTGTGACTGTGAAAAGATTATATCTAAATATTCCAGCCTCATTATATGTTACTCTGGCTATTTTCCTTTGCTATCCTGCATTGCAAATACAGTCCCCTAGGATTCTTTCCATGTCATTTCTTTGCAGGTTTATCTGATTGTGCATGTCTTAGATTGTTCCTTCCCCTTGTGAATTAGAATAGCTTTTCATTTTGATTGGGTTTTATTCCATAAATGGTATCTTATTTTCTCACTTTCTCCCTGTATTTTTTATCTAGGCAAGTTCTTTCCTATTTTTTCATGTCTTTTTTGTACTAGTAATTTCCCTCAATTTAATATATCCGGGACTGTCATTAATATGTTCTTTATTCTCTACTTTAGATAATTAGTAAAAGCATAAAAAAACAGATGCACATTATTTAACAATTGTCTCTGCTAGTGTCCCTGCTGACCTATAAGTCATTACTTCAACCATTTGTTTATAATGTTTAATTTTATTTTTAAAAGACATGTGATCATCTCCTAACCCTAGTAAATGATGCCGAGATGAAGATTCAGTGGACACTCTCATAAGGTATTCTGCACATAACTCCAAATATAACAAGAGGAGGAGGTCATATGAGATGACCATTGCAGTCTCTTTTGTCTGCAGAGTCTGTATTACATATGCTGTTTTTCCCAGAGCTGTTTGTTTTGTAATTTTGCTGTTATCTATTAACCTTGATAAAAAAGGGTGCTCAGAAAGACATGACATTTCTGTGCTTTGCATTTTTTACTCTCTTTTTTTTTTTTTAAATTAAATTCTGTGGCACTGAAAGGACATTATCTTTCAAAGGAAAAAAATAGATTGTCTTCCTTTTGTGAAAAAACTACACCAGACTACTGGAAGCTAGAAATTACTTTTTTCTGGCTTCAGAAGCTCAGCAAAACCTTTTTTGTGATTATTTGTGTTCCCAGTGACATTAGTCAAAAATCTAGCCCAATGCTGAGTGTGTATGGAAATCACCCTCATGAAAGGTAAAATACTGGGTTTTTACAGCATAAATCAGGGTCTTGTTTTTTGAAGCATAATTCAGTTCCTCCAATAAATTCTTGGAAAATTATTGGTTCCCTCTATATTTTTCCATGTTTCATCTTATGTACAAGAATAATAAATTAAAAATTTGCAAAAAACTGTCCTGAAACTGCAAAAAAGGGTCATTAAATCCAAATGTTTCAAGACAAATAAATTATCCCTGTTTCCCTGTTTACCTTTGTATTTTCCTAGCTGGTAGATAAGCAGTTACTCTTACATTGCTCTAATTTCTCTCCCTGCGTTTTTGTGGCACTCCCTGCTTACGACATCCCAGCCTTCACACTATCAGAAATGGTCTCCAAGCCTTTCGAGACCTGCATGCTTGCACAGAGAGTGGCTGTTCCTCTCTTGGTGTTCATACCATAACCTGGCCAGAGCAGGAAATCAGACCTCTTCTGAAAATCCTGCATGGCTTTTACTGATATTTAACCTTCTAGAAAGACTTAGGC
This sequence comes from Balearica regulorum gibbericeps, assembly GCF_011004875.1. Classification (NCBI taxonomy): domain Eukaryota; kingdom Metazoa; phylum Chordata; class Aves; order Gruiformes; family Gruidae; genus Balearica; species Balearica regulorum. Next base: position 104,582,962 of record NC_046185.1, read on the forward strand.
TATGCCAAATTTGCAATGTTTACATCAGCGATATAGGGAGTTTATTGGCCAACACTACTAGAGCCCAGTTGTGCTTCATGGACTCTTGCTGTTTAGTGGGAGAAGGACACTCTCCGACCCCTAGGATATTCACCCCTCGATACTGAAGGACTTCTGCAAAATCTCTATGTCTTTGCAAATCAGTTCCCTATCAACATTCCCTTAATAATGTTTTTCTCCCTGGTCACTTAGAAACAGCTTAAAATAGCCCACACATCTCACAGTACCACAGTTTGCTTCTTAGAGATCACACCTGCATTGTGTGTAAGCAGCATACATATACCACACTTTCCTTTGTCCGCTTGTCTTTATGATGGAAGATTTTTCTATGTGGCTATTCAGCACCTCAGCCATTCTCCATCATTAATTTCAGATCCTTCATAACTTGTAAATGGCATTGCAGAATTGCTCATGCAAATGCTGTAAAAAGGATGGTTTAAAGTACGTAAAGGTGTCAACTGAGTAATCCCAGCCTGCACAGATAGTTGTACCAACAGTAGCTTTGTAGGCCCTAAAACAGCATCAAATATTTCCAAAGCAGACCTGATGTGTTTCTGCAAAATCAAACTCACAGCAAAAACAGTGTCAGAAGTGCCTTGAATTAATCTAAAATAAACAATGATGACACTGAAAAAATGTCATAGTGGCACATGACTGGCAGTATACAACTGAAGTGGTCCACAGGCAGTGAGTGGTTGTCACTGTATGTATATTTGTTTTAGCCTGTCATTACTTAGACTAAATGGATTGGTCTGACCAAAAAAAACCCCAAACTGTTCTCACTCAATTCAGTAAATATTTCCTGCTGAAGAGAGATTACTAAGTGATGGTGCACAATTTTGCTAGTGGAACTTGAAGTTTTTGCTTGTTTCCCCCCGGTAATAAGCAAAGCCAATTAATCCCAAATGTTGAGCCAATGAGTAATGGTTCCTTTTAGGAACAATCATCATGTCATATGTCACTTTCTTAATCTCTATTAATTGTTCAGAGACCAATGACAGTTTACTGGTTCTGTTGTTCAGTAAACTCTACATCCAGTAATTTCAGATGGTTTAAAGCAGAACTTACGCAAGAAAAACTGAAGACTACCTCATCAATTAAATCTACAATTAAAGCTAATGATTTTACAGTACTAGTGCAAAAATGTAAAAGAAAGCTTCATCTTAGCCTTGAAAATTGGTTTTAAACTATGTAAGTTATATTTTATACCACATAACCCTTAAAATTGTTTCCACATCGTAACTGGAAAAAAATATGTACTGTAAAATCACAAGCACCTACACCTATAACACGTTTTCCTAAGAAGAGTTTCTGAGGTTTATTAACACGTCCTTCTATTTCCCTTATCATAAAACAGAAGGAAAATTTTAATTGCACTGAAGAAGGAACATCGGGGAACAGCGTTGTTCCCTCTAGATTGAAAAAACAACTCCCTGTATGTCACTATGACCAAAGCACGTTAGTGTGCAGTACAGATGGGATTGCAAATAGTTTGGTTTGTGTCTGTTTGGTCTGTGCGTGCCTTCTTTGCGGCCTTGGAGCTCTGAGTCCATCGCAAGGGCGATGGTGATGCCCCTGAGGAGGCTGACACACCCTTTGGGGTACCCAAAACTGACCGCCATCTTGCCATGTCTCTGCTCTGGCTGGGCAAACTCTTGTTTAAGGGCTGCCTGAGCTGCTGGCTGCACACCTAGTTTTGTCCTGATGTGTCGATGCTTTGCTCAGTATGTTTTTACTCCATTGCTAGTGCTGCTCTGACTCCTGGCCAAACCCTTGCCTGCTCTGGCTGACAGATGAGCCCTGCCCTCAGCTCCCAGCTCCCGCTTGCCTTCCAGCAAGCCCTCCATGGCTCCCCAGATCCTCGTCCCAGTCCCGTCTCCGCTCCCTGCTCTGGTGGCAGGAGCCTCTTCGAAGCCCAAACAGCAGCAGGCACTGGGCAGTCCTGCACGCCGAGGACTCCGTCTGCACTGGGTCCTGCCTGCGGCTCAATGAACGGCCCAAGTCTGCTCAGCCCAGCACACCATACCCCTAGATTGCTAAAACATTGCTCGGGAAACAAAATGTCACTGTAAGTTGAAGCACTAGCTGGAAAAACAGCCGTACTGCACACAGACCTGCCTAAACCTGTGCTGAGCTTCACTCCCAGCTCCACAGAGCTTAATGACTGATTTGATTGGAAATCTGTATCCGTCTGCCTCTGAGGTGCCATCTCACCCATCTAGAAGCTGCCTTGAGAACGCAAGTGCTCTCCTTCACACACAATTTTTTTATTGCTCACATGGTCTCCTTTTTGAAAATAATAAAATATTTAAGCTAGAAGAAAGAAAAGAAATGGAAAAGCATTCACTAAAACTCCAGGGGCTGGCATGCTTCGTCTTGTACGTTGGCGGATGACATTTCTCTGCTTACCTCTACTGCGGTAGCTCTCTGGTAGCATGCAGCAGCCTCATCTTTTCTTTTTCAAATGTGAAATCCTCTTCTGGATGCAGAGTGCAGCTACTGGCTAATATTCACTTGCATGACATTTTCTGACAGAGCTGGCTGCCTGGATCTACAAATACCAAGTCAGAAACACACGTGGGACCTTGGCTTGTGCTTTAAATAAAATGCATGTGCAAGTGCTCTGCTGACCTGGAGGCAGGGAAAGGAGAGTAACAATCACAGAACGTGAGACATTTTAAACACAGTCAGTAACTTTGCATTGCACTGTGTCCCTCTACATGCAGAAATTGCCGGTTGGTCCATTATCCCCCCAGACGATGCTGTGAGCTGCTAAAAGGCACGCTGCAGCAGCTGCTGCCTCCCAGAGCTCCTCGGTTAACTCTTTAAGAGCAGCGGTGAGCAGCACCTATATGTTTAGGTGTCTAAATCCCAGCATGAAATCCATTAGCTTTAACTCAACCCTTACTGAAATTCTGCCTGCAAAGAGCAAGTCTGAAGTTAACTTCTGGGGTCTATGGTGAAAAGTTAGGCTGAAAGTGTTGTTCTAACACTTTCCCTGAGACTAGTTTGATCCAGGTTTTGAATATGTTCAGCTTGGAATAGAATAGGTTGAACTCGCATATTAAACACTAACGCAAAGTGGAACAGTTTGGAGCAAGTGCCATCTGTACAGCCTAGCCTGAGAAGTGATGGAGAAGTATCTTCTTGCAGTCCCTGTTTCTGTAAACTTGTTAATCAGACTTGCCTGACTCTATGTGGGTTTCCCAGGGTGACCTCATTAGGCACGCACTTCCTCTGTCCCTTTTAAGGTGGCTACATGCCATGTATGTGAGCTGATATTTCTTATTTGCTAGCTAATGTTCCATAATTCATATGCAAGAAAGAGCTACTACAAAATATTTGCAGATAAAAATATGTTGTAATAAACTGCATGGGTTTGTATCACAAATAGTGCAGTGCAGTGCCAGCGAGGGCACCTTATATCTAAGCTTTTCACCCAGGTATATTTTGTTTGATAATGGTTGAGAGCATGTTATTCCGGGGAAAAAAACATTTGGTTTGCTTGTTTTTGTCAGTAATTTACTGAGTTAATTTCCTTCCTGCATATGAACATGTTCATGCTCCTGGGAAATTGTTATATGATTATAAATTGAATTAAGTAGAAAGATGAAAAAAGCATTTGGATGGATGTTGCCTATATGTGCAGAATATATGACAATCTTGAGCTTTATTATGCTGCATTTTTTTAATTGATACCCCAGCTGAATGGTTTCTTTTTCCCACTGACAAGCTAGGTGCTAGATGCTGTAGTAGTGCACGGTTAAGTCTGTCCAGTGATGGGGCTCTGGTACATGATGTTCCCTTGATTTACCAAGGTGGTTCCTCTCTAGAGGTTCAGACCAGGAAGCAGATTAACAGCTGGCAGACTGACAGTGGCACGAACTCCCAGCCAGACATCTGGGACCCTCAGGCCCAGCGGGGGGAGGTCTTCTTTTCCCCCACAATAGTGTCCCAGGCAGAATGACCTGTAAATTAACCGGGAATGGGGAGAGGCTGGTCATGTGGAATTGATTCATTTGGTGGTTGAAAGTTATGCAGAGTGCAGAGAAATAGGAAGGTTTTAGCAGCAAGGGGAGCAGCACAGAAACACACACAGAATTGGTATAATTCCTTGCTGTAAGCTCAGAAAAAACAGTTGACTTCAATGGGATTATAGCAGAGCATGATATTTTTCTCAAAAATAGAAAATTAAATGAGGAATAGCATCTTTGGTAATATCATAAATGGAAAAAAAAAAAGTAGAAGTATTTCTCTTAAATAGAAATGATAATTAACTATGGCTCTTCTTGGAACAAGCCTAAGACAGACAGGTGGAAGAAAAAGTGTAGCCCTGGAAGGCAATTCTGTTGAGGTTGTCACCTGATGGCCAACAGAAGGCCAGCTACTGTAGCTACTTCCAGCCCTTCCAAGCAACAAGGTTTGAACCTCAGATCTTTGTAGTAACTTCCTGAGCACCTCCACCTCCCCTGCAGCTCAAGGACTCTGTGGAGCATATGATAAGCAAGGAATGTCTTCTTTTTTCTGTGCTGCATTGGGATATCTTTTTCTCATAGTAAAAGTTAAATGCCTTGTTTTCTCAGTATTTCAGCTTCAAAGTTAGTGGGTAGCAAGAAGTTAAAATGCAATTTTTTGTTATTAAAATAAATTTTAAAAAAAAGCCTGCAAAAAAAGGAAACCAGGGAGGAAAAAAAAAGATGGATCTAATCAATCTACAGCCTGCTTTGCTTACAGCTTAGGACTTCCATGGAGAGTAAGATAAGAGTGTCTGACTAGTACTGCCTTGAGAAAATAACGGAATTATTATTCAGTTTTTTGAAATGTTATCCAGAATGTGTTAGATTAATACTTTTTGCAAAAATGCTAATGAAGAATGGTCCCAGGGAGTCATCTCAGAAATTACAAATATTTGGAGGATGGATGAAGAAAAACCACTGTCCTTGCCCTGTTGTACTGACTTCCCTAGCAACACAGAAAAAGTTTTCAGTACTTTAGATGGATTTCTGTTCTGCACTGGGACAAGACTAATACTCTGTCAAAATCACCAGGGACAGGACTGCCACCCCAATGGAGCCTACAACCCACCAGCTAGGCACTGAGTCTCTCTAGGGCTTTGACCTGAGTGATCTAACCATCCAGTTTCATGTGTAATGTGGGAGTGAAGCCTGCTTTGACTTCCTAGTCATCATCTTTGTAAACAAGGACATCCTTCTCTGGACATTCCTAGGGGTAGAGAACCTGTCATTAGAAGAACATTTTTTAATGTTTCTAGCTTCTGAAGCTACTCATGCTCAATTTTCCTGTAGCTTTCGGCAATGTACTGGGTATTTAATCAATTTTAATTTCTGTTTGGGTTTTGAAAGGAAGTTTTGCAATGTGGGTTGTAAGGAAGAAATAGCACCATTGAACTAAAATAGTGAAATAGTATTTAATAGAAAATTACTCATAATATAGATGAGTCTTACATGTCTGCTATTTCACTCAGAGAGCCATTAATTAGAAGAAAAAGTGCAAAGGTTGCTGGTGACATTTAATCTGTCACCTTCATTTTACTGAAGACAGATAGCTAGGAAAGATGTCCTGCTATAGGATGACCTTCTTCAGCCAAGCAAACTCCTTGTTTTCACACTGTACCCAGAGCTGTCTTAGTTGGAACTCATTTGAATATTTCAGGCATGTTCTTGGGCTCTAAATGAGCTGCCACTTGCCCATTTGAGAAGAAAAACAAAACAAAACAAAACAAAAACAAACACAAACAAACAAAAAAAACAAAAAAAAACAAACCAACAAACAAAACAAAAACAAAAACAAAAACAAAAACAAAAACCAAAAAAAACCCAAAAAACAAAAAACAAAACACCTGGCAAGATCTTTGTGGATAGTTCAGCAAAGATGCCTTCTCAATGTCCACCATCAAACAGAAAGGTTTATGGGATGCATCTTCCTTAAATAAAAAAAGGCTCAATAAACAATATGAAAAGAATTGTTGGGTTCTGTTAACTTAATAAAACTGCATCTCCAATGTGTCTGAAAGAGAACAATGGAAAATGAGTGAAATCTTTTGCCAGAAGTGATTCAGCTCAAGAATGCCCCAGCACAAAGCAGTTTGATCGGGCTGCTGTGAATGCTGTCGGTCAGGTTATAACTTATACAAGTGAGTCAGTTTTGCACTCCCCAGCAGTTTCATCTCCATCATGACATATGGCAATAAGCATTTCAGAAAGAAGCAGCCTCATCTTCTAGCTCAGGTTAATTACTGGTCAAGGAGGGGCAGCCTGCCAGCTCCCAAGCAGCCTAGCACCTACTTTTTCCGGAGCTATCTTCCTCTGAAACTGGCTGCACTTCAGAAAATGAGCAGAAGGCACCCAAGATGGCTCTTGCTCCTTGACAAACTGCCTCCCTCCCTCTCCTTGCTTGTCTGTCCTTCTGCTCTGCAACAGTTTCCCCCCTGTGGAAGTGGGAGAACACAACACACAACATCATCACAACAAGGGAGAAGGAGCCAAAGGCAAACAGCTCTTGTGATACCTCCTACTGACACAGCTCCCCCCGCCTCATGCTTCTGAGCGATCACCTCAGTCCTGCAAATTCTGAGAATCTTTTTTTTTTTTTTCTTCCCAAAAATACAGCTGGTGACTCTAGGCATTCATTTTGTGGTAATGCAATCACTCGACTTTCCCAACAATTTTTTGTTTGTTTGCTTTCAGCAGCTCTGTTGCTATTAAGCAGTAAACATGATAAGCACTGTAGATAGGACATCAGTCTTGTTCTCATCGAGACTAAACACTGTGAGAAAAGCCTCAGTTATCACACAAATCTGCTTAAAGAATTCTGCAGGTACCATCACTGAAATTACTCATGTTCTTCACTGCAGCGCCTTTGTTCTGCTTCATGCTATAGCTCAGCCACTGGCAATTGCAAGAAAAATAATTTAAACATCATTCAACTTAACAAATGATGTAACATACATCAGACCTTCCTTTACAAGTCTTAGCAGCATCCTATTTCGTTTTTAAAGACACACCGATAATGTGAGCCAGAATGAATGGGGTAACTGCATTCCCTCCCTCTCCCCCAAACCATCCTCCTCTTGATGTCGGCATCCACGCTGTCATCTGCAAATTCTCTCTCTCTCTCCCATTTTTTTTACATCCATAACTGACAGGGTTCACAGATGACACAATATGCATCTTGCTGCCCTAACCTTCCCTCTCTGGCAGCCATTCTCACCTCTCCCGTGTTATTGTCATGTGTAGGAATAGGCTAGTATCCACATTAATAATTTACAAACAGCCCACTGGTAGTTCAAAAGCCACCTGAATACCAAAAGGTGACTGTGCCTTAGGTGGATATTCGAGGTTTGTGTACAGCTGCTTGGGACCCACCTGTGGCCATCTGTTTTCCTCTCAATTGCTATGTAAAGAGCAAAAGCACACTTGCCGAACCTCAGAGTTTTCTCTGATTTGTGTTGCAAGGTGCTGGAACAGTAGATCTGTTGTTTTCTTATGAAAAAGATGCCACACATACCAGCAACATGACATTAATTGCAACATAAGCAAATAATTTACCCGATTCTTTTCTGTTTGGTGGTAAGTTGATTCAAGGCCAGAAGATGGTACTAACAGCAATGAACATAGCTAACAAATGTAACACTGAAGTCAAGAATAGCATATTCCTTCCCAAACCCTGAAATTTGTTTTAAAAGCTCTGCAGTAACTTCAGCTCGCACAAAGAAGCTGGAATTGTTAATAATAATATGAAGTATTTTAAAAGACCCAGACAAATTCATTAAGCCCACCAACCTCTGGCTTAGTGAATTCTGTGGGCTGCATGCTCATTACATACAGGAATCCAGCATTTCTGAAGCTATTTAATTTGTTGTTTCTCATGGCAAACAGGCTGGGGGAAGAAAAGCTTCAGGGCCAGTTCTCAATGTAGTCTTTATAATGTGGTTTTCGTAATGGAGTGCTGTGCATGGTCTGAACAAAGTCTCTCTTACTTCTGCATCAAGTGCTATGACAGTCTGAATGGTGCCATAGGCATCAAGATGAAGAGTGCTTTTCTGCATCCTTTTTTCCGTAACATGGAGAATACCAACCTCTCTGCTAACTCAGGGAGTCCCCCAGCCATCCTCTAGCAGGTCTCCAGGACACTGGTCACCCCAGACTCATAGTGCACCCAGGCTGGCATCAGATCAGCCCTCCTGCAGAAGCCGTGCTCTGCTTGGGTATGTCTACACTAGCACTGCAGTTCAGATTAGGACCTTGCTTTTGAAAATAGTTTCCTGATTCTCCCCATTTCCTGTGCTTGGGTTCATACTGCCCGAGCCGGGATCCTTCTGCAGGAGCTAACCTGAAAGATGTGCTTCAGCTACTAATGGGCATTGAGTCCCTGGGAGCACACTAAAGCTACTCCGAAGGAAAAACTCCTGAAACACACAGAGTGCAGATGTTGGGCCCTCACTACCATTTTGCTCCTAATGTAGACATAGCTGTTTGTGCTCTGATCCATTTTCTATGCAAAGTGCTGCAACGTCTGCAAAGCAAGTTGAATAATACATAAATACTACCTATCTGGATGCATGTCTATAGAAGAAGTTACTGTGAAGTTAGTGAGTGGGACGGTAAACTTACTGTATACTCACTCTTTCTGTAGACCACCCCTAGAGGTAGTTTACTCTTCCCTGAAAATGGCGCATTCTCCTTTAATGAAAATGTAAAAGCTACTTTACTGCACATTAAGTTTCCTATGCTCATAAGCTTCCAGATGACAGGCATGCTGGATGATTAAATATTAATCTGAATCAACTTTCAGAGTGGTTTTGTTAAACTGTTTTAAATTTCTGTGTATTGACATTCAGAATTAAAGGGGATGTACTTAATTTTTTTCCAAAATAAACTACAATTTACTGTGAAAACCTTAGTTCTGAATAAAAAAGTCAACACAGGAGCTTAGCTCGGTTTAATGAGCCATTTTAAAAATCTGAAACTAGTCAATTTGGATTATTTTTTTTCTGAGAACCACAGTGTAGATAAACCCCACAGAGATCATCCTGATATTACTCTTCTCTCATTGTCCTTGATTTTCAGCCAAATGGCTTAGAAGAACCCTTCAAACCACAAAGCCTGTAATGCAGCAAATATAATACTTTTAGGTGTGATGTTGAATTTGCACAATGAATTGTATTTAAGAAGCATTAACCCTTGAGATTGAAATTTGGCCCAAAGCAGGACAGGATCAAGCTTAGCACTGTTGGATTCTTTTTCCATTTGTTTGCCTGACCATATCTTTATTCATTAAGCATGGTTTCATCTCAGAGCCCTGAGTGCTTATGTTTGGTTTGAGATGAAACCTAATTTCCAAATTGCTTGCAGTTTATACTCTGTATTTCTTCCCATTTATAGAATATTTTCTGCCTTGGTATTTTGAGCAGGCAAATCCTGACACTAGCAAAATACCTTTTTAGCCTGAGCATGGCTGCTGGGCTTTGTTATAGCAACATGGAGGCAGACATATGTTGATTTTTACATCCAAACCCGTTGTAGACAAGCAATTTCTGAACATGTGGTGTGGTCTACAACCAGGACAGTGTTGCTGCCTGGGTGGGAGATACGCTGACAGCCACCTGGGTTTGGCAGCTTGGTCAGAATCTTTACATGGAGACAGTTTATAGTCTAAGTGTGCATCTGCTCTGGAAAAAGGAGTTGAAATCTAACTATACATGTTGTTCTCATAAGGTTCCCATTTTGATAAATGCTGTTAATATGTATACCTGGGTCTCATTTTCAAATCGAAGAGCCAAGTAGCTAACAGTTTCTTGCTTGGCAGAGTTACTCTCCCCTCCACCACCCCCATGACTCTGGAGATAAACACAACGAGAAGAAAATAAACACCTTTTTACATAACAAGCTTAATGAGGTTTCTGTTTCAGGATAGAGTTGCATATACTACCTTAAAAATTGAGTTTAGCTTTAATTGGAAGGTGGTTTGTATGCTGTTTGTTATGATTGTGCTCTTGCAACTGGAGATGATAGAGACCCAAATTCATTGCTGTGACTCTCAGCAAAGCTGCAGTAACATAACCTGGTGTCTAATAAAAGAAGAAATACCAGAGCTGTAATTCACAGCACTATTATTTCCACACAAAAAGGATATGGAGTGTTTATAAGCCATCACCACAGTAGTGCTATGATGTCTTCCGTGACTTTCTTAATTTCCTTTTTTTATTTAACCCTTGTGATTTTCCAACCTGGGTAATTTTCCCCAAAATAATTTGACAAATTGGCTTTAATATAAAAAGTATGTCCTGCTTGCAGCAGGTTATATAATTTCTGTATATAGTTTCCCGAAAACGCTAAACTCTCCTTCTTCTTACACAAAAGAACATAGATACACAGAAAATGTTATGTTTATGTAATATATACACATGGCCACTGTTATAATAGATCATTAATCTTTTGCACATGCACATGACCACTTTACTCACAAATAACTTGAAGGGAAAACTACCATATTTTCTCCACTGCTGTCATTGATACAATTATATTATCCTTCCTCACTACATTGCTATCTGCAGTATAATTTCTTAGCTCTGAGAACTTTGTTCACATCAGCTGCCCTGAATGGAATCGGTTGCAGTCACGTAAATAGAAGTTCAGCTTAATTATTTTCCTGTTTGAAAACTCACTCTTACCTGAAGCAAGCAATGCTTCATTTCCCTTTCTTATTTTTCCCCCATCCTTTTCCCTCCCTAGAGCTACAAAATTAATTATCTCCATGACAGGTACCAAAATTTTGCTATCTGCCTCTCTCTCCTTTCAAAAGCACGCTCAGCAATACTTTGTGACAATCAATCAAAAATATTACAATAATAGTTTTCAACACAGTCTTCACAGACACATTCACTTACCCATCTCTGGGATTTCTGTCTGCTATGAGAGCTGAGGAGTGGGAGTCAGGCTTCCAGGGGTTTCCTTTTATCCCTGACACCGATTCTGAGGAGCAAGTTTCGATACCCATTTCCACAGTCTACACGCACCCCAGATGTCCAAAATTCATGGTCACCATCACCTTCCCTCCCTTCTTGTGATTCCTCTTTTTACATGGGAATAACACATAAACCTCAGCTTCTGCCTGATGCCACTCTTCCTAGGCACGTCCTCTACAAAGGCTTCCAGTTCACCACTCGGTCCCTTCCAGACAGATGGAGACAACTTTTTACTCCAGTTTGCCCCTAAAACAACTTGGCTGACTGGGACACCAGGGTGAAACTACAAATTTACAGCTTTAGTACAGGTTCTTACTGCCTACAGCCATCCATGTCCTGTTTCTTTAGTCACCAGTGAAGTAATCTAACCATGATGGCTCAGTTTCTCCATCTGTAAAACACATGTACTAATCCATACAATAGCACTAATCCCTAATACTGCTTATCCTGAAAGAGTCCCAAGAAGCTGAATACATTTGAAGAGTGCTTTTCGACACTCAGCTGAAACATCTTATTAACCTGTAAATTCCTTTCTGGATGAGATGATACAAATCCTAAACCAAATTCATCACGGCAGTAATAACAACTGAGATGATAAAATAATCCAAAGAAATCAACAAAAAAGCAATACTAAGAGTCATCCTATTGTTGAGTCTAGAGGAAAAGGAAACATTTTCCTCTTCACAGCTCTGGGATAACAGTCCAGCTTTTCTCAGCTTTCAGATTAAAAAACCAAAAACCTTTAAGTATTGTACTTAAAGCTGCTTTTTTTTTTTTCTTTATGAGAGTAGCTCTCAGTGAACAGTGCAAGCATATAAAGTGTAAGTGCTTTTAAGTTTATTACTCTTTTTTAAAAAATTAAACATATTTAAGAAATTTTAAATTAATTGAACAAGTTAAACTGAGGTGTGCCCTGGTTTCTGTGTTTGCCCTGTCACTGCCATTGTAGCTGCCATCTGGGGAACAGAAGTGATGGTACCACTAGTGGGACGGATCAGGAAGAAATTGTGGAGTCTCCTTCCCTGGAGATACTAAAAACCCACCTGGATGCAACCCTGTGCAACCTGCTCTAGGCGATCCTGCTTTAACAGGGGGGTTGGAAAAGATGATCTCCAGAGGTCCCTTCCAACCCCTACCAATCTGTGATGCTGTGGTAAACACACCTGCAGAAGGTTTAATTGTACTCCCTTTGACATAATTGGGACTTCACGTGGTGATTTCATTTGGAGCAGGACCAGGTCCAACTAGAAACTGGAAATTTTAAACTGGAAGGCTGATGAGGCTGCACCCATACTCCCCTGTAAAGAGAGAAAACTTGCAGAAAACTATATAAATATCTGTCACGGTTTTGCCCCAGCCAGTAGCTAAGTACCATGCAGCCACTCGCTCACCCCTCCCTCCCTCCCTCGGGCATGGGGAGAAGAATGGAAAAAAACTTGTGGGTTGAGATAAAGACAGTTTAATAGGATAACAAAGGAAGATAATAATAGTAATAACAATAATAACAATAACAAAAATAAAACAAGTGATGCACAAATGCAATTGCTCACCACATGTGGAAGGGAAAAAAAACCAACCCGATGCCCAGTCTGTTTCTGAGCAGTGATCCCACCTCCTGGCTAGCTTTCCCAGTTATATCCACAGCATGATGTGATATGGTAGGGAATAACCCTTTGGCTATTGAGCCTACAGCCTCCCTGCTGTGCTGTGGGTGCTGCATGAGGCAGGGAACGGCACACATGAGATGGCTTACAAGGAACATGAGCACAAAGCAGCACAAAAGCAATGTCACTGTGTGAAGGCTGGAGCCAGAGACCCAGGTTCCAACATCAGTTCTGCCAAGACTGTACAAATATGATCCTGCCCAAACCAGTTAAAGGTTGCTGCTCCGTGCAACCTTTTCTCCACTTGTTCGAAATAGTGGAATTGTATTATTTTTGAGGGTAATTGGCATGGACCCCATAAATGGCATTCTGCTATTGATCTTCACTGTCACTCTTCACTATCATCAGAATTATTGCATCTAGTAAAGAATTTGCAACTCAGTGGAATTTGGGGGGGGAAAAATAGTGTTCCATATTTTGGACATATTCAAAAGTGGAATTATACCTGTGCAGTCAATGCTTGCTATTCACATCTGGGGACATGCAACTAACCACACACAGCAGAGCTTGATCCAGTGCAAGCCGAAAGGTAACCTCGGAAAATAACAGTACCACATCCGTTTGTGAACAGAATTGAGCTCATAATGTCCATAGCCTTGTCAAATTACTGGTGAGGAATTAGAAGGTTAAAAAAAAGAAATAATAAATGTATACCTCAGTGTATTTTAACACAGAAAAATTTGAGGAAATGCATGCTGTACACAGGTGAAGCTAAATGGATAAATAAACAGAACAGGTACAGAAACATAAATGCATGAAAATCTCGTGCCAGTGGAAATATGTCCCAGGCTATGTGTGCTGTCAAGCAGCAAACAAATTAAAATGAAAAGATCTTGCTGTATGAGAAAGGCAAGTGGTTTCAAATAGTTCTTTACTATTGGCAAAACCAAGGTCAGATATTGCGATGCCTGTCTCACTTCCACAGACTTTAGTGGGAGACCTGAGGGGAGTGATTGGTGGAGAGCACGCATGAAGCAGCGCCAAGATGAAGCTGAGGAGGACATAAGCAAGGTTGAATGGGTAGTCCTGTTTGCTTGTCTTTTCATAATGCAAGAATAACAGAATATGAAATGAAATTAGAAGGCAATATATTTAAATTGACAATTGCTTCTTCAATGTTACCTTGAAAATCAAACAGTTTGAGAGCAATGAAGTGTTCCCTTGAAATTGATAGATTTTGTAGTGAATGTAAGCAATAATCAGTAAAAGCATGAAACGTGTATGCGTGTACAAAGAGGGCCTCCCTAATATCTACAGACAGTATCACCAAAACTACATGGGCATAGAGAACATCTTGCAGCAGATGTAAAACCCAGTGGCTTCTTTCTCCAGACTTCTGTAAGTGGGCAGCCTCATAGCTGGTTACTGCCTGTAAGATTTGCTGTTTCCTCTGAGACAAGCAGAGTTGGCTCCTTGCAGAGGCAAGGGGCTGCCTGGGATTGGCAGTTTTTATCAAGTTTGACCTGACATATTCTTACAGCCGATCCATTAACTGGGAAAAGACACTAATTAATACATACATTATCTTTGCTTCAGTCTTAAGAGGCAAAAATCATGACAGATGCCAGAACTAGCCAGAAGTTTCCCCAAGGCAGAGAAAGGACATACTAACAAAAATTTGAATGAATGCCAGAATACACAGTAAATAAATTAAAAGATGTAAAGACTGACAAAAATCTGGAGCCAGATACTAGCCACAGAGACATTTTGAAGAAACTGGCAAGAGATAATGGAGGCACCTCAGGACATGTATTTCAATCCTTGCAATTAAGTTGCAACTTGATGTAGTACCGGGGGCGGGGGGAGGGAGGAGCGGGGGAACGGAGGGGGGAAAAATCCAGCAAGACATCCTGGTTATTAAAACCATAAAAGTTACAAGTGTGATGTTTTCTGTTTGCCTGGTGGAGCGGCATCCAGGAGTGGAACAGGGTGCGTGCAAAAGCCGCATCTCGCAAAGGCAACAGCCCCTGCGCGGCTGGCAGCGTTGGGCACCGCTGCCCGATGCGCTGCCCGGCCGGGCTCCCCGGACGCGGTCCGGCAGCGGCTCCGCCGGAGTTCGGCGCAAACTCGGGAAAACAGCTCTCCCCAGCCGTGGGAAGCATTTCACACGCACCGTGGGCTCGCTGACGGCACTTACCTCCCGGAGTCAGGCTGTGTCTGCTGCCTACGAGGGAATTTTGAACCGGTAAATTTACCTGAGACCAACAGCGCGACTAGGACAAACGCAGCCACCGGGAGAGCGCGTTCACTTGCTGGAAGCGCGTTAAATTAAGGCTCGGGTTTAGTTTTTGGGCAACTCACGCCAGCTGCTCGCGGGCAGAAGCTACAAGCCCCGGGACGCCAGGATACGCGTTGCCCCGAGAAGGATGGGGGGGGGGCGGGGGGGGTGTTTAAATATATTAACGTCGTTACCTCCTCGCCGCTTAGCAGCGGAGTGCACCCCGACGAGGACGGCGCCCCGCCGCGTTCCTCCCACGGGGCGGGCTGGGGTCAGCGCTGCCTCCCGCGGCCCTCCACCGCTCTCCCAGCCCGGCGGCTTTAACGGCGGGGCGGGAGCGTGTCCCGGGGGAGGGGGCCGCCTCCCGGCGGCACCGGCACCGCGGCGGGCAGGGCCGCCCCCGGCGGCAGGCGGCGCTCCGCGGCCGGCACTGGGTGTTGCGGCGGCGGAGCCGCGCCGATCCGGAGCGAGCCGAGTCGAGTTCGGGAGCCGGCAGCGGGGCGCAGCGCCGCGATGGAGCGGGGAGCAGCCGGCCCCGGTCCCGGCGGGCAGGAGGCAGTGCATGAGGTGAGAGGGCGCTGCGGGGCGGGGGGGGCCCGGGGTCACCTGGTGGGCTGTGCCGCCCACCCGGCTCTGGGTGGCGGCAACTTTGCCGGTGGCGGCCGCTAACTTGCCGGAGCCGTGCGCGGAGCGAGGGACGAAGCGAGACCCTGGGCGAAGCGCGGCCGCCCCGCCCCGTCCCTCCCTGTCCGCCCCTCCCGCCGGGGCGCGGCAGGACCCCGCTGGAGGTGGGCCCCGGCGGTGCTGCCCGCGGGCGGGCGTCAGCCCTGGGCTGCGCGGTGGCCGCTGCTGATCCGGCGGGCCGCCCCTCCCCGCGCCTTGCCTGGGCACCCCGGCCGGCGGCCCGTCCTCCCGCACCCCGAGAGCGGCAGCCGAAGGTAACGGGGTCTGGCGCTGGTAGCAGGGCGTCGGTGGCGCTCCGAGCTGTAGAGGGGGCGCAGCGTCTGCTCGTGCCTGAACTCCCCGAGAACACTTTTTTGTTTGCTTGCTTGCTTTGGTTTTTTTGGGGTGGAGTTTCGTTTTAGTTACAGAAACAGAGTGTATTGAGCTGTCACTGAAATGACGATGGTGTGCCCTGGCATGTAATTGCACAGGAACCCCAAATCCTGTAGTTTTTGCTTAGGCAGAGCTCCCGCTGGGTTCCCGGGTCTTTCTCAGGGTTTACAAAAAAATTAAATCTTTAGTCAGGTCGCAACATCTGCTAAATAATATGTATAGCTAACGTGATTATGAATTTCAGTTTGGATTCTAGGCAAAATTTGCTCTGAATATGCATGTCATTCATCGTTAATGTTTGCTAAATGTGTTACTAAAAGTTTGAGTGCGTATTCTCAGTGAGATCAGACCATAAATTGTGAAGGAATATCAAGGGTCTGTCTTGATTCAGAACCACACCATACAGTTTTAATATACTGGCTTCAGCACTGGCCCTGAAAACGGGTTAAGATTTGTCCCGAGGAAGAAGGTTCTTGTCTGTAAGACCCTTGACTACCCTGATCACTTCTAGTGGAGTCTTCTGAAGAGGCAAGCTCTCATTTCTGTGCAGTGCTTGTGCTGGGGTTACTTTTGCAAGAAGAACTTCTTACCACATCTTTCTCCCCAGGGGAAGATTGACTAGGTCCATAAAAAGTGGCGAACCCCCACCTGAGGGCATGGTTTTAGTTCAGCATGCAGCACCAAAGTTATTTCAGAAGGAAGGTTTCTTTTGAGTCTGCTTATTCCGCTCCCCACCCCACCCCCGGCTATTTCCATGGTTCTGAAATGACTTGAGGATGACCTTCAGAGAAAGAAGTCAGCTTTGCTCAGAGGAGCAAACCTCTTTTATTTGCTCTTCTTAAGGCTTCCCTAAAACAAACAAGCAGAGCATTTGGAAGGAAAACTACAATTGAATATTCAGCACTTCCTTTCCCTTGGGTAAAAGCTGATAGACGTTCCCACTTGTTTTGGAAAGGTTTCTAGCCAAGCACGAAAGATCAGATCTGACACTGCTAAAGTAAAACATGAGGTAAGGCAAAGGAGGGTAGTCCTTTTTTATACATCATTCTGTATGTGGGGAAATGGGGTTAAAAACTAGGCCAATTGTCTCAGTTCTTCTTCCATGACACTTTTCTTTTGGTGGGTTAATCAGTGTATCAGTTTCTGTGAAAACTCAAGACTTCTGCCTTTTAAAAAATATTAGTAATATCTCCACATATTTTCAGGCAGTACATATCTGAGACAACATATCTATTGTACTCGCTAGGAGATTAACAGCACTTGGCCTTGCGCCTCTGGTCTTGTGCCTAATAATACATTGTGGGAGCACTGCATTAACTGTCAATAAATGTCTGTCATCTCTCTGGGCTTAATTACAGAATGATTTTAAAACAGCACACAAAGGGAAGTTTCAGCTCAGCTTTTAAGTGTGATACAGCCCTGTATATGAATAACTCTCATGGTGCCTGGATCTATCAGCAGTGTCCCCATTAATAAAGCCCTGCTTTGTTTATGTGGCTTTGGTTTTGAAGCCCTAAAATGTATGAGTTCATTTTTTTTATTTCCCTTTAGCAGCTCCATGTTGATAAAACATACGAAAGAAGAGTAGCATTTCTTTGCTGAACAGGGTGCTTAGGCAGGATTGTGGCGGTCTTCAGATGCTTCTTGTCTTTCCCTTTTCTTTGTTGTTGTTGTGTTTGATTCTGGGAGAAATCCTTTTAAATGCCTGGCTACGATTTCAGGACAGCCTAAGAAATTGCTCCCAGGTAGTTGTATTGTGCCTTGCACTGAACCGAGTACTGTCTGCAGTCAGCGTCAGTAATCAAGCTGGTGTTGGATGGATTTTTATACATTGTGGAAACCCTTGTACTTCTCTAGCACAAGACCTGTCTAACTGGAGAAGCTAGAGCCAGAAAAGACGGTGGTAACTGACAATTCTGTAGCTCACCTGTGCTAACATTGTGCACGGGTACTGTTGGTACAGGGTAAGAGTACCCAGATGGTGAATTATTCCAGAGTATTGTCTTCTGAATGCTCAGCATAGCTTTTAGCTTGTGAACTTGCATGTAGACAGCTATTTGATTGCTTGTTTTGAGCAATCAGGGGAAAGACCGAACTGGATGTGATCACTATGTCCTCAGATTGTTTGCAAGGTGGAAAGAGAGGCAGCATTTTAAGATTGAACAGATGATAAAAATAAATGTTCCATTTGAATGGTATTAAGGGAAGAAACAGAAAACGGGAGGCAGTGAAAACTCTTAAACATTTTTCCAAAAGTCTAAGTGATTGAGAAGCCTTTGTCCTATTTTAAAAATTTCGTAGGCAGTCAAAGACCAGAGGGTTAGATTTGTGATACAGATGGGTCTCAGTAGGGGGTTCAAAAACTTTGTCAGATATATATGTAAGTGATAAGGATTGAGATTGTTTCTTTTCAAACTTTTTGTAGCTCTACTAAAAAAATGAAGAAGCCATATCAGCTCTGGCCAGGTACCTCTTTGTATATTCAGGGTGCTTTGCATTGCATCAAGTAGCTTATTTGCTTAATTAAGATATTTAGTTTTGAGTTATGTGACTTGCATGTTTCCCGACTCAAATTAATGTCTTCATCAGATTGATTATGACACCTTTTATAATCAATGGACCTTAATGCTTTGTTTGCATCAGTCAGGCATTTTTAAGTACCTATTAATTAAACCAGACAACCTCAGGTTACTTACTTTCCTGGTGTATTCTTATTCTGCATCATACTTGAACCTACGTCCTATTTCAGGAGGCAGTTTAAGCCAGTAAGATTCTGTGCTGTGTGGTTAAATGGTGAGCAGAATAAAAAAAATAACGTCTTTGAAGACTCCGGTGCTGGTCATATTGGCTGATGCAAAACGAGTGGCTTTTCCTGACTTCCCAGCAGAATGGGTGTATGCTCCCCATGTGACTCAAGATGACAGAGGGGTCAGAGTCCCTCTGCTTTCTTAATACTGTCCTTCTGCCCTTACCAACTCAAAAATCATCTGTGATGTCTAACGAAAAGCTGATGTGCTTTAGGATAAGTGCTTTACATTTTAAAACTTTCAGTGTTTCCACTAACCTTAGGTGCATGTATTCCACTGAAGAGCAATTTCTGGAGCATTATTCTTCTTATTAAATATTTAAAATATCTTTATATTTTTTCACCCTGGAAAAAGATAAGAAGTATACAGTCTCCCAGCTTCTTAACATGAACCGGCATCTCTGATAATCATTCAGGTTATACCAACAAATTTGCCATTTCACAACCATTTGGTGAAAAAATCTAAAACTTTAAAGCGAATCAGAGGTTTGTGGTATTTTTTCCAAATGACAGAAACCTAAGGGAAGAGTTTAAATTACTGTAATTGAATCAAGTCACTTTAATGTGTTCCCACTCCTGAGTAGAAAAGGTCCTCTTTCTCGTTGTTTTTCAGGATTCTAAATAGCTACGTTAAAAATAAGGATAATAAAGACTGAAAGACTGTTGACTGTGATGCCAGCTATAGGTAAAAATGAACCTAAAGCCATTATGTTTACAGGATATCTACACAAATAGTGGTTCTCCATGCTCTGTGCTACTTGGTTAACTCGAGTCCTTTGTTTTCTGAGCTCTCTTGGTAGCATTTGTGAAGTTTGTTGAAAACAAGGGATCCAAGTAAAGCGTGTTAAATTAGAGTTCTGCACAACTGGCAGGAGGTAAATCAGCATTAGACAAACGGGAAAGAACATGAGCATTTAAAAGGAAAAATGTTGTACTCAAGATTCTAGGAATATTAAAGCAACCGAGACAAAAGAAAAATAAAGCATTAAAAAACGTATCCTTTCAGTGTTGTTTCAAAAGGTGAAGAATTACACATGCTGGTGATTATGGAGATTATTCTCAGGTGTTTTTTTTCAGAGCTTTGTGTTTCTTGAAGAAACAAATAGTGTTTAGACTGAGATGGTACCCACAAGAAGACCTTGTAAATATTAATGGTGTGAGGTTTTTTTGACAATTAAGTTAGAAGGCTGAGACAAATGGTTCTATAAATGGCTCCGTCAGCAGAATAAATAGGCTGATATCAATTGAGCAGAGAATAATGGGCAAGATCCAGCATTGTCTATGTGCCGGGTTGTCTTGTGCCAGGATGCCCACTGCATCAGTGAATAGGAGCTCCGTGGGAACAGCTGTGGGCGTGCTGGTGGTACCCTTCTCCATCTGAACTCCATCACTCCCGAGGTGGAAAGAGGTGCTGACACATAATAGAATCATAGAATCATTTAGGTTGGAAAAGACCCTTAAGATCATTGAGTCCAACTGTTAACCTAACACTACCAAGTCCACCACTACGTTGGCTTTGCTTGGTACACCTGGGATTTGAGCATGGTCCCCTGGGAACTTTGGAGAGGAATGATAAACCTGTTTATTTTCTGAGAAGAGCCATTCTGAATGTGTATATATCTTGCCATCCTGTGATTTTATTATTTTTTTAAAATGTTTCCAGTCAGACATATTATTGGAATGAGCTGAAAATGAGGTTTCTCAGATGTACTGTAATGCAGGCATTGTGTGTTGACACTGAATCAAATTCCTCACACGTGATGTGATTTTATGCATATTTACCCCACTGTCTGACTTACAAGACATCTGTAATTTTAAAATGTTTAAGGAGAGACTGGGCAGATGGAAGGAAAAAAGGAGGAGAAGTAAACCAGTCAGATTTCAGATAAACCATCCTCCAGGGATTTGGCACAGCTATGACGATATTTTTTTATGCCAAACCTTGTACCCCTGAAAAATATACCTAACTTCTTCAAGTCTAGCTCATTTCTGAGACTTTGGGATTTTGTCTATCCAAGGCGTTAAACAGAACTGGCTCCTGAAGGGGAAGCTCATTTCCACCCACTACTTAGTTTCTTTAGTTAGAACTGCACCTAAGCTATTGCTTTTAAATCTTTGTCACATCAAACCAGCTTTGAATCAAGGAAAGTACTGCTTGGTTACTCATTTGACTGAAAACAGGTATCTCTTAGGGCAGATCTGCTTACTCTGGTGACTTTGAAGGTGTGAAAATTTGCATCATCTCATGGTCTCTCCCTTTTGCTGCCTCCTCCCCCTCAGTCCCTTCCTTGCCGTGGGGCTCAGCAGTGCATGAACCATGAGCCCTGGTTTCTGTGCCTTACACTGTTGCCGGTTCAGATGGGTTTTGGATTACTGGGCTGTTACTGGCCTGAGCTGGAATGATTTAATTCACAGATAAACTCAAAATTTTACTGCTGCTTACTGCTGCTTACTGGTTACTGCTGAAGCGACACTGAATGAGCAACGATATAAAAACACCATACTCAGCATCAACAACAACAGGAATGTGCTGGTTTAACCACACAAGTGATGTAGATTAATGAAGGAAACAATATGTGATTTCCGTTAATGAGTTGAGGTCACGTTGCTTGCATGGGTGGTGTGAAGCAATGTCAGCCAGGAGCCACTGTCTGAAGTTGGTTATCTCAGTGATGGACGGGTTTTTCAGTGTGTAGAAAAATGTTCTAGTGGGGGGTTTTTTATATTTTTTTTTTTTTAAAAGAGGAGCATCCTGCTTTGGAAGTGAGATGGAGACCATTGCTAGAGAAAGTGCATTGTCAGCAGTGCAAATCATTGAACAGTCAAAATAATACGATAAAGGATAGGCTGAGTTTGAGTGAAGATGAGGGGCGTTTGAACTTCTCAGAGTAAAGTGCAAGAATCCTAGCTACTCTGTGCTGAGCAGATTGTGATGGACAGCAGGGGAGACAGTTGTTTTATTTCAGATTATCAGTGCAATTTTTTTCAACTGGTAAAGCCAGGAAGCCGGAGCCTCCATGGAGACCCTGCAATCACAATATAAATTCATTCAAGAAAACTCTGAGTGAAACCCAAGTCTCTTTTGTTTAGAGCTTTTCAAATATTATTCCAAGGCTCAAGTCTGTATGGGTTAGGATTCCACTTTATTCTGACCTGCCAGGATGACATTTTTACTTGGTTCTCAAGAATGAATTCTCTTTTCTCACAAACCACCTTTGATAATGTTATTGAGTTAAGGAGGAAATACTTTAAAAAGCAGATATTTCCCAGGATGTGGAGCACATCCTCAGAAATTTTAGTTTCTAATTCTGACATCAGAAATGATTGCTTTTGGAGACCACTGTAACGTGAATGAAGTTAATGAAGATTATGATAGACCATCGAGATGATTGATATTTTCTTTCTTTATTTCATGCTTCCTTTCCTCTTTTATGTTTTTCTTGTAGTGAATTTGCAGTTATATTTTGATGGCAGAGACTTGCTATATGTCTCCACGGACAGGCTAGTACCACTTTGTTACCATTACTGGCCCTTTTGCCATCTTTTCAGGCTGCAAGACGTTGTTCAGCTGAGCTGTTAAATTTGTTTACAATAACACATGTTGACCTCATTCTGTTTGCAATAACATCCCGTTGACCCCATGCTCAGAATAATGACTGGTCTTACCTGCCAGACCTAAGCAATGAGTGAAGCCACAAGAGGCTTGTTTGTGGTTTCTGTTGATGTGTATGGTATGCTTACTTTGAATGATATCATTTATATGATGTCTTTCAATATCCAGAAGCACACAGTAAAATCTTGACCCTGTTATGTTTAATTGTGGAGACAGTTCCTGTGGCAGTACTCATTAATATATTCAGTCTTAGTTCCCAGCTAAGTTTCGTGTATCTCTTCTAGCTTGTCATTCAGCTGAACTTGTGTTCATTGATTCAGGGAAAGTCATAGTACCACATTAGTGCCTTAGGGACATCTCCACTCTTCAGCCTACAAGAAGGCGGGAACAACTCCAGTCATACCAGTTCTAGTTCAGATACAGTTGATTTGCTATAAGTTATCTGCCTAGAATAATTTTCTTGCTCTGTTCTTGTCTCTCATGTTTTTCAAGGTCATTTATTCAGGTTTGCCTTTGACCTGTAGTTTTTAATGTTATTAGAATCTGTAAAGTCATCAAAGGTGTTTCAGGAAGGACTTTTCTGAGTACGACTCTTAAAACCTGTGAAAACCTTTGAAAATATATATGGATTAGGGAAGCTGATCAGGTTTACATATGAAAGAGAGAAATATGAGAAATTCAAAAAGTCTTTTCATGACAAGTTGAAGTAGTCTTGAAGCAGGTATAAGGCTCCATTTTACACCTATTGATTTAGAAACAAAAGGTTGAGTCCTTTGGGGCTTGGAAATGCACAGTATGCACAACCTTTTCTGTATCCACCGAGAGCAGAAGCAACATACCCTCCATGCTTTTGAGAGTCCCAGCATTTGATAATTGTAGATTGCAAATCTCCCCTTTTGTGTGCATATTCTTCAATGTAAAGGTCACTACAGTATTTCTGGGTTTAGTATTAAATTTAGTGTTTCCCTAAACCCCTTATTCCGAGTTCAGCCTCTCCTGGTGGTTTTATGAGGCATCATGCTGTGAAGGCTTCCGCTGGCTGCAGAAAGACTTGAATTTGTTCTGCAAACTGCTGTCAGGGGCTCTGCAGTGGGAGCAATTCCTGGCTAGATGGCAGGGAAATGTTCTTGGCTATGCTGAGGTAAATCAAAGGAGCCTGTTCAGATCCACCTTGGTATAAATGAGAGCACAACATGAGATGTTTGTTCTTGTATTTCTTTGTATTTGTACTGAGGTCTGGAGTTAAAACCTTCAGAGTTATGGATTAATAATATATTGCCCTTGGACTAAGAAGGGTAAAACTTCTAATTTTATTTCTTTTCTAACTTTAAAGTAAAAATTAGTGAAAAGAGCTTACATTCAGTGCCTAATCCTGCCAGACTTACCTTTTATGAGTAATTCTTATTCACACGAACAATCCTACTGAATACATCAGTATCCTGACGCTGATGGACTCGTGTAAGTAAGGGGTTTCAAGAGTGGGTCCTTACAGAACATTTAAAAACCTTTTATTTATCAAATCTCATACATTCTAATTACTAGTTCACAGTTCATATGCTTTGTCATGTTAATAAGTGTGGTGAATCATTTTTAATAGCCGTTGTGTTTCTCTGTAAGCTCTGATTGCGTCAGTGGTAGACTGTGACGAATAACACCTGTTCAAATGCTGTACATGTGTATGTGCATGCTTCTCAGAAATACACCTTTTTGTTTCATATCAAACATAACCCCTTATGCAACAACCTACCATTCCAAATACTGAATTTTTTTCCTTTTTTTTTTTTTTGAAGATTGTCTAGAATGAATTTATTCCCCAAATAAAGGGAAGCACCTTTAGCTTAAGTGAGAGAAGACCAGTGTATGATCCAAGACTCATACTTCAGTATGTTTTAATGAACTGGATTAATTGAGCTACTTATAAAAAAGTGTTATAAAGAGGGCACATTGCTATATGCTTGTATCAGTGTGAAAAACCAAAGTCAGATGAGGATTTGTCATCTATAATGGCAGGAGCCTGATTCTTTTCTGAAGCCTCTGGAGTCAGCATTTCCCTGGGCTCTTCCTGCCTCCTTCTTGGTTGAGATTTTTCAAGCGTGATCTAAAAACCAAAGGGAGTTGGTGACATGATTTTCTTCCCCCTACTTTTTGCTTCCTTGGCATCCTTTGTTCTGATTATTCATACTTGAATATCCTTGCAAAAAGGGCAGTATCTATTTGTTCTTCTTTTACCCCTGGAAGTAACCAATAATAATGATAAGCTAAGGGTACTGTTTATTGTAGAAGGCTAACAAGCACAAGGAGTGAGATAAACAGTAGGCTCAATGGTGGCATGTGCGGTTGGTCAGCTGTGCAGATTTGTACCCTTTTAAACTCTGTGAGAAGAAAGAAGAGAGAAAGAAGCCGATTACCACCATTGGCCTTCATGGTGTTAGCAGTAGCTTTGACAGGATAGATTTCATCTTTATTTCCAGTACTCTTCGTCACCATCACTTCAGAGATCTCTGTGGGGTCCTGGCATCGTACACTGCGGTCCTGGCATCGTACACTGCAGTCCTTGCCTTGAACTTTGTCACAAAGCTATATGAGGCCCATAATGACCTACTTAACAGGATTTTGATAGTGCTTTCCTTCTCAGTAACCTAGTTATTGCCTTCCTTAGCTCAACCAACCTCAATTGCAGGCAGAACTGTTGAGGAGACAGAGTACAGATCTCAGAGGAATTCACAGAAATAGTTTGCAATCCTGACAGAGAGCAATATTTTCTTAATTATCTTTTTCCATGAATCTCGAGAATCCACTGGAGTATGTCAGTTTATACCACTCTTGGTATTCTCAGAAGTGGACCATTATTAAAAAGAAAAAAGGTAAAGTAATTGTACCACAGAAAGATCCTACTCTACGATTTCTAAGTTATTCTATGCATCACTGGAGATTTCAGTGCAAAACAATGAAGCAAGAGACACAGCTGCAGTTATATTAAATAGCATAGAAAGGTATAAAAGAAATCAGAGCCTTTATTTTCAGAATATAAATGAAAATGCAGTGTTTGGGTTTAGGAGCAAACCGCTCCTAAGAGCAGGATATGTCGTGATTGTGCATTACGAGGTTCCTTGAACCTTCCAGTGAATTGTATTGTATTAGCCACTGATTTTTCCATCATATTTCCATTTATGAAAGTTAGTAGAGGTGATCTTACTTTGAGCCATTCATTGCTGGAATTACAGCTGGCCATTAAATGTATTCAAATAGTCATAATATAAGCATAATGATCCACTCTTGCTTAAAATAAGTTAGTGTAAAATTGCACAGACTGATATTTTGACTTAAAATAGTACCAGGTGAAAGTAGAACAACAGTGTTCAAGCTTTTTATCTGTACATCTGGCACTATTTTCTGTCCTCTGTTGTCATGAGCATGAGTATTGTCTCCATCACTTATCCATTCACAAGGATAACAGGTGTCTCAAAGAACCACCTAAAGTGACTTCACAGTCATCAGCTGCATATTCAGCTGATGAATAAAAAGGTGTAGGTCCTTACAAGCTAGGCTCAGCAATGCCTGGCTTCAGGTTTCTGGATGAACTCATAAGCTCAAGGTTTGGTTTCTGTGCTGCCCACACCATGCGTGTGTGGTGCAGGTGGGTCCCTGAACAGATCTGTTCTGGAACACCCTCTCGTCCTGCTCCCCAGTTACTCAAGAGTTGTGTAGCGTGACCCAAAGCTTTTCTGCAGCCTGCACAGCTGAGTTACTGTTCTCTGGAAACCAGAGTACTAGAAAGTGTGGGAACAGGCAAGAACCTAGGTATCTTTAGTGCAGATGCAGGATACAGACAGGTTTTGTACCTGTTTGCAGAAGGCAGGAAGCGCTCCAGACTAGATATTGTCATTATATTTATTTTTTTTTCCCCCTTTTCTGCAGGAGCGTTTCTGAACCCCTGCAACATAGCCAAGGCTGAGTCAGAGCAGTGGGCAGGTACCTCCCTCAGTCCCATTAAAACTGGATTGTCTTCAGGCATAGTTGCCTTCAATCCTTTGAAAGGACAGAGCTGAGCCTGCTGTTTTCTTTCGGAGGGCAGTGAGGTGGGACAACAGTGCCCTTGAGCTGGAGCAATGAGACTGGGAATTAAGTTGCCCTCTGGAGTGAAAACCTCTGATTCTGAACACGTGGGGCAGTGCTCTGACTTCTTGTCTGGGCATTTCCTTCAACTCCCACGCCAAAGCTGTGCTAACTGTGCCAGAAACTCTTGGGGCTGGGGGAGGGAGCACAATACTAGCATGATCCTGTGCCCTGTATTGGTGTTGGTATGTAGCTTGCTTCTCCTACAGTGGGAGTGAGGATGAAAGATAATGAATGAATGTGATAATGAAACGGGTATCCCTCTGCCACTTCCGTAATTTTATCTGAGCCAACTGGTAAGTGTTGGAGTGCCAGGAAACAACATGTGGGTTTCCAGAGATCCAAGGATTGATTTAAAAACATTTTTATGTTGCTTACTCACCAATGTTACGTTTCTGCTACACCAGTGGGTTCTCAACAGCATAGCAATAAGTACAATATTAGTACAGTTATGGTTAGGTTTTTGTAATTGTAAAAGCAGTTATGTAAATGTAAAAGCAGTTTCATTTATCAGTTTTTATTTCCCATCCGCATTTTTTACTGTGTGTTCTGAGATGCCTTAAAGTGCCTCTGAAACAAACAGCATGGTAGCAGTAGAGGTTGTTAAATCCATAGTAGTAAAGGAAACTAAACGTTTTTAACAGAAAATGAGACAAAGCTCATTAATTAAATGTTTGGTTGTGTGTCAGAGTGGGTGCTTTCTTCCTTGCAGTTGCACTTACTGACTCTGGTGTGGTTCTGGCAGTAGCCAGAACCTGGAGGGACAGCCTCTCAGCTTCTTGGGGGAAGAGAGGAGAGAAGTATGAGACCTGATCACTGACTTCCATCCTTTTTTTTTTTTTTTTTTTTTTTTTAAATTTTCTTGAGTGGCAGGCATAGGTATGAGACAGAGGCAAATCCCTTGGAGCTTTGTGGAGGCAAGATGTGCGTGAAGTGATGCCAAAGTCCCTTTGGATGGGAGGACAAGGCAGGCATCCAGAAAGGTGGTGTTAGGAGTGCCCTTTGTGACCTGGCACGCAGGACATGGCAGGAGAGGAGGCTGAAGTGAGGTTGCAAGAGGGAGCTCTTGACTGGAGCTTCCATTTCAAAGCTTTTTGAGGGCAATAGGTTTATTGCATCTGGGAAGCACTAAGAACCTAGTGATTGGGTGCATGCGTGGCCAGAGAAGATAGGGACCAAGCTATAAGAGCTTTGAGTAGTATTGCACTAGACAGTTCTGACTCCTTATGGGCATTGGTGCTGTAGAGCACTTTGAAGAGTCTGTCTACACAGAAGGTACTGCTCAGCCTTAATGACACGTAGTGAAGCTGTTGTTTTGTTGTAATGTGTGTTGCAGGGATAGATTTAGGCTGGGCCTAGCAGAGCTTTAGCTCTTCTCCCACTGCCTCTCTCCGCTGCTCCCCTGATGCAGTGCAAGGGCATCAGAACAGCACTGTGTCTTCCCTCCACCTCCTCCGCCCTGTGTGCTACTCACAAAGAGTCAGAAACAAAAAGACAGTGTCACATACGGAGCGAGAGACTTCTCCTCATCAACCGCTTCGTGTCTGTGACTCAGCCCGTCATGGACCCTCAGAGGAGCCTGTGTCCCTGTTGCATCACCTGGTGCAACGTGTGTGGAAAAGCTACATCTGTTCCTTTCAAGGGCAACTAAAGCACTGAAAACATATTTCAGCACCTGGGGTGGGGTGAGAAGACATTAGTCTGCAACTGGATACCAGTTGTAAAGTACCCACAATTTTGGGGAAGACTGAGTTAGTGGACTGAAGTACACAGAGCTGATTTCCTCCCAGGAGTATGTGAGGAGTGAAGGAGGGGTAGACAGCAGCATGTGGCAGTTCAGCTCTGAACAAGCACTGTGGAAAGTGGCACTTCCTTATTTAGCGGATGAGCTTCCTCTGTGGGTGCCCTAACTTGGTTTTGCAGAAGACCTAATTCTTTCCTTGATAAATGAATGGATTTGGTTTGGAAATAGGGAATCTCATGGTTCCTCTGACTGAAGTTTTTTCCAAAGTGGAAAGACACTATCAACTTCAAGGCAAATAACATATGTTGGAGGAGAATTTTAGGAGGCAGCATACCAAGATTTTAGGCCAAACCCTGAGAAAACATTTGGAAAGCATTTCAGAAGTAACTAAATGCAGAAGGAAGAATCATGGAAATAAAAAAAAAAAAAGTCCATTTTCTTTCATCCACTCTTGAGCTGGACAAAATCAAAGGAAGATCTTCGCTTAACCATGGACACATCTTGGAAACGTCTGCAGGCTGATGCTTCAAATAACGTCCTTCCTCCTGCTCTGAAAGATCTGCAGGCTGGGAGGGAAAGCACAGGTAGGAGGAGACTGGGCCTTAGTAGAAAGAGAAGAGAAGTTGCGTTTGGTCTGGCAAGTTGCACATTCTATTGTTATTTGAAGTTACCTTAAGCTTGATCTCATGCTCTGTGAATCACCTTGAAGAACTCATGGAGCACTGTCATGAGTTGGTGAGCAAATGGTACTAAGTCACTGACATAACTAGAGTGATGTAGTTGGAGTAGAGGCAGAAGGCCAGATATGGCAAAAGCAGCTCAGTGTAACTGATGGATTTTGTTTTCCTATATATGTGGCCCCTTTATGGCCACGCATGATTATTTCTCATGTTTCAAATCAGCATAAGAAATACTCATTTTCAGAGCAAAAATTAGAGCAGGAGATGTGCAGAGTATTTGCTTAAATTTTTACTTTTCACCATGTTGGTAGTCTCGTATAAAATTTGCTGGCCTCGCCCTCCTGAAGAAAAAAAGAAAATAAAGAAATGTTAAAATAATCTGTATCCATCTACCTTAGGGAAAGCAGTCAGATGGTGTAATTCACTCAAAGTAGCCCCAGTTATACTTCTAGGCATTGAATGGCAGATGAAAAAAAAGACTCGTCAAGGCTAACTAGAGATGTGCGCTCAAAATTTGTCATTATCTCTTGTCAAGGTTATAGACTGTCCTTATGTCATCTTGCACCAGTATTGAATTTCAGCAGGCCAAATTTTGAAAGTTTTTAGAACTGCCAAGGGTAATAGCTCGAGACAAATCTGTGGAAGGAGAAGACATTAAGGGAAGATGAAAAGTGCTGACAGGTAGTTAACTTCTTAGTAAAATGTAAGCCTAAGGGTTACACATGCCATCCAGCAGTAAGAAAGAAGCCTAATAAAAAGAAAGGAAATTTGATACCAGTCTTTGTCCTAGAAGGTAAACGGCTATATGAGAAAGAGGGGTGTATGGAAGGCAAATGTAACTGTTGCAGATACTGGATGTTTCAAGCAATAAAATTTGTGGAATTAAACAAAAATAAATGGGAGGATTTAAAGTAACATTGATTAGAGCATTAAATAACTCAAAGGAAAAGGTTTTAAGAACAATAGGAATATAAGTAAAACAGAATACTGAAATAAATTGTGAATGCACTAATTATGCAGGTTTGCTTGTTCTGTTTGTGGGAGCTTCTGCATGTTCTGAATTTTATAATAGCCTCTGACTGGATTTATTTTCAGTGAATCAGGTGTGATTCTTTTCATGCAGAAACTGCAAATGCATAAAGGGATACCATAACAATAATTTGCAATATTAAAACTTAGAATGTGTTACTTAATATGCAATATCCTCTAGATTAAATAGCCAGATCTTCATCGGGCTTCTGGTTTATGTATTTACAGTAATTCAGATATGAAAAATCTACATTTAAGCATATACAGCTGCACTTGAAAAGGCATTTGAATAGCTGCACGGCTAATTAGCTGACACAATTATGTGGGCATATTTTATACATACAGATAAGGAGGCAGTGAAAATGTAACCTTAAATATAATTTTTTTTTTTTTTGGTCACTGTTTGGATAATTTAAAAAGCTCTTAGTCATTGCTTATTGAAAGTGTCAGGAAAATTTCATTTCTTGCCCACGTATTCCCCGTGTGGTAATAGTAATTCATCAGCCCTGTTGTGTTAGAGCATACAGCAGTAAGCAAGGATGGAAGGCAGATGACATCAGTGCACAGAGCAGTATGTGAAAAGGCAGCATCAGCCTCAACTTCTGAACCAAAGAAGTTTGCCAGATGAAAAGGTGGTTTAAGCATTGTTTCAAAAATCAATTTCAAAGCCTGTGGGAATGAGATCACAGTAGCTTTGAAAGTAGGACTGAGGTAAATAAATGACAAATTACTGTTTCCAAAACCCAGCTTCATATTCAGTCAACTTTTGACTGAATCCATATTTAGTCAACTTTTGACTTTGCGGCTTAGATTTGATGGCTGGAAATAACTGGGATGAAGTTCTGCAGTGGATAACAATTGCAGGTCAATTTTTTAGAATGTATGACCACAATAGGTGATTTGTATGTGCTATACTGCATAAATGTAATTATGCATGTCTCTGTGGAAGAGAAAATTGACCTGGTAATGAGGAGCGGGAACTGATGCATGGTGCGTTGATACTGAGGCATTTATTTGGGGTGAAAGGGTCCATAAAAAGAGGAAAAGTATGTTGCTCTAGTGGAGAATAATTTGGAGAGAAACTACTTACAAGGAGAAGAGAGTTGACATTATGAGGTGTAAGAAAAGATACCACAAGCAACTCCTTTGTCTTTTCATTATTAGAAAAGTAGCAGGAAGGAGGCTAATAGATGAAGGCATTTTATTCATGCTTTGGTAAAAGTGGAGCTCAAGATTTGGTTGAGGGGAGCGAGCATTAAACACTGGCAGGGGTGTAAGAGTGGATGTCCATAAGGGAGGTGCTCAGCCACAACTATGACACATCCGGGAGAATTCAGAATGAAAATGTCTGTAACACCTATAAAATTCCTCCCCGCTGTCTGTCTGGGACAGCTTGGCTGGGAGTAATGGAGCTTTCACTGCTCCTGTCTTTCTCGGGTTGGAAATAAAGGCATTCAGGAGTGTGAGGTGGGATGGAAATGAGGAGACATGTTGTCTGTTCTCTCATCTTGTCCCTACAATTTTGGACTCAGTGTTCAGGAAGGCTTCTTTGTAGTGGTTTTTAATTCTTTGCTTTCTCTTCTTTGTCTCATTCAGTGGAAGCGCACAGGAGCCGGCAGGTCTGCTGGAGCTGAGGAAGTGCTGGTTCTCGGTGGGCAAAATAACCATCAGTCTGTAAATCTTAACAGGTTTACGTGCAAAAAGAGCGAGAATGTTCTACGCCGTTCTGTATCCAGAATTAAACCGAGCCTTCTTAATTTAGATGGAAGTAGGCTGTCCATATTCCAAGGCTGCATCTACAGTTTGAGCATCTTTATTAGCTGTGTATTTATAACATTTCATGACAGTGTGACAAACACACAATATCCAGGCATTCTGAAATAGCTACCAATTAATGCTCATATGATGCCTGTACATACATTATGAAAAGTAGCTTGCTTTACTGTCACGGACTGTGAATTCAATGACCCTGATTTTCTTTCACTGTAACAAATTCCAAGTTGTCTTAAGTCAGTGGGAATGCAGAGTATACGTAAAACAGAGGCAAGAGGCTAAAAGCATGAGATCCTAGCATACGTATTACAGAAAGGGATATCTAGGTGATTAGCTTTACTTATTTTTTATAGCTGGGCTTTGGTTTTGTATAAATATAATGAATAGTAGGATTTCTAGGGTTTGGAGGAAACTGGCATTTTTGTGTTGTGATTCCTGGAGAATGCAGTTTTGTTTAAAATCCTTCTGTCTCACTTTACCAGTCCAGGATTGGGAAGGCTATTTACAATTTTTAGACAGCGGCGTTTATTCAGCAGCAGAAGAGCTAACACTGACTGACATTGTTTGACCCTTTCACTGGCTCTCCTCTGTGTGTGTGTTCCTAAGAAGGGACATGTGAGTACTTTGAAGGGAAAACCACAGCCCTTTTGTTACGTGAGGGCCATCAGGTTTTCCATAATGCCATTGTGTGACCAAAGTATCTCGCCTCCAAAAATAAGGAATAATGTGTTCTGGTTTTCAACTTAGATATACATTCATAGTTATAAATATGCACATACCTATTTCCAGCTGGTTCCCATCACAAGTACCTTTGTATGACCAGACACCTGATCAAGCTACAGACATGGGAAATTTGCAAACACGGGCTGGGTACCTGCAAAAGCAGTATCTGCAGTGATCACAGTTAACTTGAGAATTAAGGAGTTGTGCTCTGCAATACAAATTGTTGAACGTAAAGCTTGGGTAGAACAGGAAGCATTCAGTAATAAATGTAACTGCCTAATGTGAGTCTTATGAAAAGCTTCTTCCAGAATAGTGCTTAACTTTAATTACAGAACAGCACGGGTTTACATGCATCACAACACGGTAAAAATCCATTGATTTTTTTTAACAGCACTTCTGCTGTTTCAGTGAGTATCTTATCTCCATGGAGAGATCAGTTGATATGCAGTACTGACTTTTGATGTAATAGTGCCATACTTGCAAAAGTTATGAATATGGAGGATCTTTTGTTGCTGCCAAGAAATGAAAAATAAATCCTCAAAGGCTCTGTGTGCAAAGATTTTCAAAGGACCTAAAGGACCCTGCTTACCTTAGACAGCTTTGGTTGCCCAAAGATGCATCCACTGCTCTTTCAAATGTACTAGCATATCTTGCTTGGCATCCAGCTGTTGCCATTGTGACACATCTGTCATCCTCAGATAGCCCAGGGTGTCTCAGATTGCACTGAGTGCCTCTGTGCAGGCACCAGATTTGAGCTCCTTGTTTCCACTGGAAGCCAGTGAGAGCTGATGGCTGATTTCACCCTTGGTGCTTCCTGGCACTGCGCTCCTGAGGGCTGTGCTTGGAGACGCACAAGCATCTCATGTCTCAGATCTCATGTCTGTCATCTCCTGCCTGTTCAGGGGAATATATATATGGATGGGATATTTATAGGGGGAAAATACAGAATTTTATAGGGGAGTGTTTACATATATTTATATGTATTTAAGCATGGGCTTAGTACCAGTTATGCATTTACTTGGTAATGGTTTTCTTAGGTGATATAGCAGACTAGAGTCCTGATTCTGAGAGAAGCAGAGAGCTTCTTACAAGCTGCTTGGCACTTGCTAACTTACATGAAAAGTGCAGGGATTCAGCATATGCTTGGATTAGGCTCTAAAATAATGAAGTATCTCTTCAGTCTCTATTCAGAGCCTTTTATCCTTCACTCCTCTTCCTTCACCGTGTTTCAGGAAATGACATACTTCTTTTTGATTTATTAGTTGTTGTAAGCATAAAACCACCAAGTGATCTTAGTTCATTATCATATTTTATCTGAAAACGGTACAATTTACATTTCTTAGCTGACCACAAGAGGTTTAGCTAAGTGCTTTCTCTCTCCCACTCTCTTTCTATAAACCCATCTGTGTTTGCTCATGTCTCATAATTTATTTCACACTTTGTTTCCCTTCTAGATCATGAAGCTATCATTTACAGCCACAAAAACATCCCTATAATGACTACAGAGGCACAAAAATTTGTGTTATGAACTGGACTCCCTATTAGCTTTAGTAGGATCTTTCCTGCTGACCAGTACTGTGCAGCAAGCCTTCCTGGGGGTTCCCTCTGCTCCAGCCCCTCAAAATCCTGAGGATTGACCTCTCTAGGAGCTGGCTTCCATAGCCCCTTCAGTGCCTCTTGACTCAGTTGAAGCTAGGGCTTGTGGACTTCAGCACTGTGTTTCTGCAACCAAATGGAGCTCCAAGTTCCTGCCAGGGTATAGAAGTATTCAGCAGCCAAATACTTGTTTCAGGTAGTTGTATGGAACTGAGGTTGGAGAACAAATTTTCTTGCTGGGAAGGGGACTGAATGAACTGGAGAGCAGCTGCTGCTTGATCAGAGCTTAAGCTAAATGGTTCTGTGTCAGATTGAGCTACTGAGCTTGCTGAATGCATTAAATAAAATGAGGTCATTTATAGTGTAAAATAAATAATACAAAAAGAATTATGTGGTACAAATCAGATTACATGCTTGCCTTTCAAGCATCCTCATTAAGTAGCTGTTAGCTACTTATTTACTGATCTTTATTCAGATTTTTAGATGCTGATATCCATATTTGCTTTTTACTTGATGAGCAAGCAAATGGGATATGAATTCATATTTTATGAGATGTTATTTATTGAAAATTTTCAGGAGGAGAGAGAATTAAAGTTATTTTTGTGCATATTTCTTCAATGGCTCTTTCATGTTAACAGTAGAGGTTGGTTGTTAGCAGGAAAACAATAATAAAATAATGAAGTTTTGTTTGGAGGTAATGCCCTAGGATAAGTAAAATTGAGGTAGCTAAATCTGGGGCATTCTGTTGTATTGCATGATACAAATACCACAGAGCTGTTGAGCACCTAAGTCTTGTGCCTCAGAAACACTTCTACTCAGTGCTGTCACTATGGAGGGAGAGGAAAGGGTCTTTGTGGAGACCAGGCTCTAGATTCTTTAGTGGATAAGACATACCAAATATTTATCAAAGTACAGACTTGAAACCAATGAAACCGAGCTGCAACCTAGCTTTTTGTTAGTGCCTGTGAAACACCACTATCTTTTTCATTTAGCCAAACATCAAGCTTTTCTTCCCTGACTGTGCTGGTAATGCAGTGCTCCAGCAACTGTGACCTGATGAGTTAGACCAGCTTATTCAACTGCAGAGCACCTTCTAGGGAGCCTCCTTTGGCAGTCAGGGAGAAAGAGGTGCAAAATCATTCCCACACTTGGCAGTCTCCAGCTTCTTTGAGAGCCTATTGGACCTTCTGGCAACACAAGAAAATTAGAGTGGCTTTCTGTTGCTGAAAGTGAAATAGTCATGCATGTTCTCTTAGCTGCATAATGAACTGGCTAGCTACTATGCTGGCCTTCAGGTAAAGGTGGAATGAAGAGGAAGCAAGTGTCCTGGAGGTGCAGAGTGGAAAGAGGGAACTTACAGAAGCAACTTCTTCAACTTTACTAGCCCAGATCACTGTCTTGGTCACCTTCCCCTTTTCCATTGGTAACGGAGTTGCCACGAGCCTGTTGCCCTTTGTAGATGTAGTTGCGAGCAAAGTCATCAGGGCAGGCACTCAGAGTGACAGTTCTGCACAGATATCTAGTGTAATCCAGATGCAAGGTAAGTTGGTTTGTGTGGTTATACTACTTTTGTTGATGTAAAGCCTGTTTGCATGTCTACATAGCACCACATAATTAGCCTATCTCTACAGAGCTATGCAGTATGAATATTGCAATGGGAAGTTAGAACCAAGTGAAAAAAGCCACTCAATAGGCAACCCTGAAGGAGCCGTGGAGGCTGTAGTGAAGTCTTACGCACCTCCTGAACAAAGCCCTTGGGTTAATTACCTCCTAATGTTCTGGTTTTAACTCATGAGCACCACAGACAGTGCAGCTCATGGAGCCTTGCTCATGGAAGTGGAAGGCTGGTGGCAATGAACTGAAGTAGCCTGAAATTCCTGGTCATCTTTCTGATGGTAATAAGATTTAAAGCATGACAACATAGTGGAAGAAACCAGCAGGCTTAGAGTGTGCCAAAGATACTGGGATCTGGCAGAGTGATTTATTGTTTGCAGCACTTGCAGAATAATGTATGCTTTATGAGTAACAACATGTCCTTTTGCAGCATGAACATAACTGCTCAGAAACAAAACTCTGTCAGTAGTAGTGATGCTGTAAAATCAACTCCGTAGCTGTAATTTATCCCAATGTTACTGTGTATCTGCTGGTATTGCAAGTACAAGGATGGTGAGCAGAAGCTGAAGGAGCTCTGAACAGAGGAGAGTTTTCTCATGGTGAGCATAAACTGTTCATTTGCTAGTCCAATTGCAAAAACAATTAGTAAATAAATAACCACCCTGAGCATCACTCAAAGGTCTGGATTGCTTAGTTGATGTTATTTTCTTACCTGCTTTCATTGCCCCAAGAGCTCACCTCTTTCAGTGGTCCATATAAGCCTATTGGGTCAAAAACCTCTGGACAGGAGGGACTGTTAGAATTGAGCTTCTTACATTTCTGTCCCTGAAGCAGTTCTCTGGAAACGTTATATCAGAGTGTGTGTTCATGACCTCTGGTCTACCAATGTTCTCCAGCAAGATGCCATGAAATGTTTTCATCTATTGCACATGTGATTAATTAGCCTCTTGTATTTATTCCAGTGTTTTTGAAAGGGGAAGTGATTTTTTGAAGGATTCAGCATGATTGTTGAAGGTATTGCATGTAACTGGATCAGTCATATTTTACTTGATTCTAAAGCCATCATCTTCACAGTGGAATCCATTCATCCCCACTGCATTGTGTAGATAAGTCCACTGAAAGTACAAATTCATAGAGAACGAGGTCTTAAAAAATGCTAACACCCTTGCTCTGTAAGCTGACTGAAATAATTGCATTAGAGAAAGTGCAAAGTTTTCTAATCCTTTCAATTCATTATTAAACATTAGAACTGAATTCTGATAACACTATCAGATGATCTTTTAAGTGAGCAAGTGTGTTTAGTGAATTTAAGTGTATCTTTACTGGATACAGCAATGGCAATTCAGTGTAGGGGGAAGTGGGTTGCTGGTGAAATTACAGAGATGCCTTAGACTATTTTAGGTCATTTTTATCCTCTTTAGTAGCAGGGCAAGAATGGGGAAATACATCTTTAAACCCAAACTGTGAAAGGCCTCTGCTCTCACCTGTTTGAGGGGAAAAAAATCCAAACCATCTCCTGCCTTTCCAGGAGCCAAAAGCATCAATGCTCCCACCCAGAAGCTCTGGCTTTGTCCTGTCAGCTTTTGTTGGGAAGGCTGATGTTGCCACCACAGGCATCTGTTTCGGAGGAATTCAGAACAGACAATGTTATGAAATTGACATTTCAAAACAGAATTTTGTGTTAATATAAATACATGAGGGGTACTTTGCTAGTTATATTATTAATTTTCATATTTAATTCAGCAAAAATTTTAATGTTTTAATTTACTTCAAGCTGCTGCAGTATTTCCAGTTCACCACACCTGAAAGCTGCAAAATGTAGATGTTTCTCGGTCAAGACTGCACAGAATAGAAGTGAAGGGCTCTGGGAGCTTCCCACTCCAGGCGAGAGCCCTGTGTACAGGGTGAGATCTGGAGCGCCTCCTCATTTGAAAACATTCCTGGTTGTCAGGATTCTTGAATTCTGCCCACAGAGGGTAGGACAGGCAATGCTCACTGCATCAAGCAGCAGTTAGCAGCCATTTGTCATTATTGCCAGTGCTCAGTGTGTGGCATCATGCCGTAGAGTTAAGAACATCCCCTTCTTTAAAGGTCACCTCATCCAAGCGCTTATCTGCAGCCTTATTTATCTCATGCTAAAACGTGTGCGTCCCTGTGAGTATGGGTAGGGTTATTGGGACCGTCAAGGCAGAACTAGCAATGAGCTCTGGAGACAAAGGAGTCTAATCCCAGATTATTTTTTTTTATGTTAACAAGATTCATCTATTGTGCACATGCAGTGTATGAGCATGCAGGTCTCAGGGTTAAAACACTGCTTTGGTAGTGTACTGATGGTTTCAACTCCTTGAAATTTTACTCACCTGGTACATGGGGTCTGTTACCTTGAAGGGCAGCACTGACGTTTCAAAACAAGTTTACTCCTGTTACAGGTATGTGCCTAGCATAGGTGGCTTAACTGGTGTGTGTACAGTCTGCCAAGCTGCAAGAGCTTCCACCTAGCTTTTTTTCTTCTGAGCTGGCTTCCTTAAAGTCATGTTTAGTAGAACATGTACCTGCTGTGCAGTCCATGGATGTTGACTTTGACTTTGTCAGATGTTGAGTGGTTGGACGCCATCTAACTCCAGTCTTCATTTGTTGCTGCTTTTTCTTGGAGGGGGAGGAGGTATAATCTGCACACAGCAGAAAATCTAGAGAATACTCATATTCTCACAAGTCACTTGAGAATGATTGATGGGAAAGAAGTGTGAAAGGGAGGGAAAGGGATTGGTACAGTGAAGAGGATAAACAGAGATGGGATGAAGGGGAAGACAGAGTAGAAAAACTCTTCAGAAAGTACTTGAAATCCTATGCTGTTTGGAGAGCTGGAATGGAATTCAAACAGCTTCAGGTGGACAGGACCTCCCAGATCCCAGTCTACAAGGAAAAGGAGAAGCAGAAGTTGACAAATGAGCTCTGCAACTTGCCCTAACATGTTGACCCTGTCTTACATCCTTGACCTGAATGAAACTTTCCCAGTTTATCCGCTTCTTTCTCCCTTCTTTTTCTAAAAATGTGTTCTAAGGAGGGAAGGGCTTACCATTTCACTGCATGTCATCCTTCTACCTAAGCACATTTGTGTCTGGGAACCTTCTTCCAGTCCTGACTTCCTCCCTGCCCTGACATGAGTCAGTGCAAACCTAGCGCTTCTGGATAGGGAATTTAGACCCAGCATTTTGGAAGCATGCATCCAAACAGACAATGTGGAGACTGGAGCGTGTGCTGAGACCAGGCATGCACCATGTCTATATCCGAGGCGCTGGAGTGCTGGCACAGAAGCGTGGATGGAAAGTCCCTGAGGTCTGTATCTGTCAGACAGAAGTGATCATTTCTGTAGCGAGTTGTCATTCAGCAAAACAGAGCACTGAGGTGAATGGGCTGCTTCAGTAGGACCCCAGTGGCAGATATGTCAAATGTCAAGTGTCTTCTGAAGGCTTTGGGTTATCTTTTTTTCTCACCTGTTTCTGCTTTCTCTTCCCCTCTGCCCCTTCTCTTGAACCTACCAACTATAGCTGGAAGAATGGAAACTATTTTGGTGGTAGCTTTTGGTTCCCTGAGGCTGAATGATTTCTGCTGCAGGACTAGATCTCTTGATTTACTATGATTCCTTTTGTGGTGTCCATGATACAAGTTGTCTGTACCCGGGCTTGAATGAAAAGCTGAGGCTAATAGGACAAGTTCTCAGTGGAATCCTTATGCTGTATAGCTGTACGCATTTAATGTAAGAGTCAAAATTAAGAATGCAGGCTAAGCTATAAAGGCAATGGTCAGACAGTGACTTCCCCAAAATCAGATTTCTGAATATGTAAGCTGAGAGTTTGCTTCTCACTGACTACATACAAACTGATCACTCTAATATCCGGCTACTGAAATAATGTGTCTGAAATCCGAAGATGTGCATACCTCCATGTGAAAGTAGAAGCCATTTGTATATTGTAATGTTTTGACATCAAAATTAACACTTACCATAATCACCTTTGGGTTTGTTTTACTTTCTCTGTTTCTTTTCCATCTCACCTATACTTGAATCATATGTGGTATTCCTCTTCCATCCCACTCTTTTCGCTGTCTTTTCTCTAGCCTGTGTTCTGTTTTGTCTGTGCTCCTCTGCATTGGCAGTGGTCAGAGAATTGACAGCAGTAGGATTGCAGTCCCTTTGCCTCATGAATCTCCTCTTCCCTCTTTGTTGGAGGGAGGCTTGATACAATAGAAAGAGTAGACTGTGAGATAGATTGTCGTGAGATGGGTTCAGTTTGAAACAGCTGCGTGTCATCCCTATCTTGCCCATTTTCTTTCTGTGCTGATTTGACATCCAGCTCAAATGGCTGAATTTTAAGAGTTCACAATGTCTTAAAATTTTGAGTGCTTTTGCAGTGTATTTCAGTGAAGGGAACTGACTGTATCCTAAGCAATAAAAAACTATTAGAGCCTGGAAAGATCAAGCAGAAAAGTATTTCCCCACAGAATTATTATTACTTACAATAAAAACAAAACCCAGAGCACCATGTTCAAATCATGTTTTGTTTAGCTGTGTTAACCCTCATGTGTTTGTAAAATGAGCTTTCATCCTCAGTTCATATTTCCAGAATATCTGAACAGAGAGACCAGATGTGCACAAAGTGACAGGCTAAAATGAACAGACTTTAGACCAGGAGCTATACTTTAACTAGAGTCTCAGGAGATTCGATTGCATGTGGAGTTTTGTTTGATCCAGTTCCTGTTAACTGCAACCATAGATTAAGTATACAGTCTTAAGAGTCTAAAATTAAAAAGTATTCTATGCAATTATGTTAATAATTAACTAAAATAATGTTGAATTCAAAGGTAGACGTGTTTAAACAGAGATGGGAATATTTTTGAGGTCAGTGCACAATTGATTTGTGAAACACACAAGAGCAAGAACGTCATCTGCAAAAAAACAATGAAGGTGCATAAAATCCAGTGTGAACTAATTAAAGCTAACTAAAGGAGCAAGATGCATCTGTATACAATTTATCATCTCTGCAAAGGATTCCAAGTAGAAGTTAAAAGGCCTAGATCTACATTTAAAACTTATGAGCACTTGATAAAAGCATTTATTCATAGAATCGTAGAATCATTTCAGTTGGAAAAGACCTTTAAGATCATTGAGTCCAACCATAAACCTAGCACTGCCAAGTCCACCACTAAATCCTATCCCTAAGCGCCACATCTACACATCTTTTGAATACCTCCGGGGATGGTGACTCACCAGTTCCCTGGGCAGCCTGTTCCAGTGACTGACAACCCTTTCAGTGGAGAAATTTTTCCTGATATCCAATCTAAACCTCCCCTGGTGCAACTTGAGGCCATTTCCTCTCGTCCTATCATATTTGAACATATGTATCCAACAACCATTCATACAAACCTGTGAATGGCCCCAAAAGACACATAAGGACAGGTACACTCTTTCATTTGTTAGGAAAAGTGCCCCAACAAATCATCATGAACATCTGAATGTGAAACTGGGCCAAGAGTGGCATCACACAGTCAAACCTTCTTATTTCCAGTCAGAAATCTAGTTGATACATTTTGTACTAAATCAAGCATATTAATCATCTGGGTGGGAAGCTGCTAAGTATGGAATTGCAAAAATCAGTAGGATAGATCAGAAATAAAAGATACTGATATCAGTGTTAAAGAGGGAGGAGAGCTCATGC
Source organism: Balearica regulorum gibbericeps (assembly GCF_011004875.1). NCBI lineage: Eukaryota > Metazoa > Chordata > Aves > Gruiformes > Gruidae > Balearica > Balearica regulorum. Next base: position 104,624,334 of record NC_046185.1, read on the forward strand.
TAAAAACTGCTTTCCCTTCCTGCCGTGGGAACACCTGACTGATAATTCTGTCATTTGCAAAGACACCATAACTTGTTTGTTTTTTCACGCTTCCAGAATTTTGGCAACAGAAATGAAACAATCTGTTTAATTTCCTGGGTGACAGGAATAAACAGTGCTGTTTTAACATACTACACAGTCTGTCACTTTTGCTTTTGATAGTGCCATTCACATTGTACCTTAGGCCAGCTGTGGGCACATCATCATGACTGGACCAGATGATACTTTAAAATCTGGATTTTGATGATTGGTTATTCTGAAATACAACAATCTAAGGACAGGGAAAGAAATGTTTCAGATTGGCAACTAACACCATTGTGAGTAGTGAAGTTTACTACCTTATCTAAGTCTCTTAGACTGGTTGATTAAACAGGATACAAAAAAGATTAATCGTTAAAGCCCCTAAAATAAACTTGTGTATGATTCATGGAAGTATAGAAACTTCACCATCTAGTGGCTGCCAGTCAGGGTCAGCAGGGTTCAATCACAGACCAAGCAAGTGCAGACGGAACACGTTTAATTTTAGGCTCTTGAGACAGTATACTTAATCCGTGGTTGCATTTAACAGGAACTGGATCAAACAAATCTCGGTGTGCAATCTAAGCTACTCAGACCCTGGGAAGTATAGCTCCTGATCGGAAGTCTGTTCACTTTAGCCCATCACTCACTTTGTGCACATCCGGTGTCTCTGTTCAGGTACTCAGGAAACATGAACTGAGTGATGAAAAGCACATTTTAGAAACATGTGTTTGTCTTATAACCGAATGAGGGTTAATACACCTCAACAAATAAAGCATGGTTTGAACATGATGCTCTGTTTTTATTGTAAGTAATAATAATAATAATTCTGTGGGGAAAAACTTTTCTGCCTAATCCTTATGAGATGTGCCTAAACCTGGCAGGCTCTGCTAGTTTTTTTATTGCTCAGGATACAGATAGTTCCATTTAGTGAAATACACTTTGAAAGCACTCTGTATTTTAGGACATTTGTGAAATCTTGAAGCTCGCTAGCCTGAACAGAATTCTGTAATTCTGGGGACAATTCAAAAGCACGTGGTGCTTTAGGTAGTTAGTTGGCCCAAATCTCTGATTTCTTAAAAATGTCACGGTGTTAATACTTTCACTCTACAGCTCTGGCAAGTGCAATAACACTAGATAACTCATAATCTGTCTAATGGAGACAAATAGCTATGGACACATGTCAGAATAATTAGTGTCAAGTTAATTTGATTTGTTCATTTAACAAATTTAATTGTTTCAGCTAATTACATAGTGTGGCATAAATGCAATGAGGGATATTCAGAGAAGAAAACTATTCCTTTTTTCCTCCACTAATTAAGGAAATGTACACTCAGAGTATGCAAACAACATCCAGCTTCACATGCTGACTTTTGCAACCTCCATTACGGCATGACTCTTCCTGGGCTTCTTGTTGGACTGACCGATGCAGTGTCCTCCCCACAGCCCCAGACTACAGTCTGGAGAAGCCTGTCTTACCTATTCTGCTCCACTACTACACGAGGAGCTTGCCTTTCTCTGTTAGATGGGGACATCTCAGCTAGGTGTGTAAGATTGCATCCCTGCCTCCTGTAACTCTGATTAAGAAATGAACAAAATGAAGGACTGTTCAAAATTCTAGCACCTTTCCAACTTCTTGGACTATTGCTTTTTCTAAGCGGGAATGATGGTGGCTTAAGAGGTTAGGGATATTAAAGTTTACTGATAATGAATACAGAAATATGTCAAATTCAACTTTTTGGGGTTGCACAGAAAACACTCGTGTGTGAAATCAACCTGACTTCCCCTTGTCCTTCCTTTGCAGTGTATCCTTTTATAGCTTATAGCAGTTTTACTCTGTTGTAATTTTCATTTGCTGGGTTTTTTTTTCTTTAACATTTTGAGAGTGAAGCTGGCAACATAGATGGCCAAAGAAAGTACTTAGTGAATAAGAATTGTTTAACTCTACTTAAAAAAGAAAAGAATCCACAATATGTATGACCCACCCTGTGTATGATTATCAAACTGAAACATTTATACAGCATTTCTCAAACAGCATTTTAAAATTATAGACAACAAATATAGAGTCAAATTCTGTCCTGTGTCCCTGCAATGGGAAGCTTATTACAGACTGTGTTTTAATAGTCTTTCTTGCACCCATGTGTCAGATTAAATGGTAGAAATGCCAACTGGATGATAATGTAGTATCACTTCTGGAAGTATTGGCTTTTAAAGTTAATCTTCAATGGGATGCTTTATTGTAGGCATGTGCATACATTTGATAACCTTGGCATGCAGAGAGTATTTTAAGACCCACATAATTTTGAAACACCCTTTAATATTCAGTGAAGGTCATGATGCATTCCATGTACATAAGATCAGAAACAGACCTTCCAGGCTTATTTTACTCCTCAGGATAGATGCCAAATTGGGAGCCCACAGTGATGTATTCTGTTTTTCTGTAGGACAGTTAAAGTGGCCCAACAAGCTTTCTCATGCTGTTCCACTGACATCTGAGCCCTGGTCTAGGGCAACCACCTCGCAGAGGTGCCAAGGATAATAATATGTACCACTCTCTTCACATGCTTATCTTTTTAGCTGAGATTTTCAAAACAAATGCTGCCCACTAATAATGTGTAGTAGTGCGGATTCTGGGATCTTGAAGTATGAGATCAGAAAATTCACTTTAGCAACTAAACTCTGGCATCTGTTGCTCCCAGTACTGTCCAGAACCCACCTATTATCTGGCAATACTATCTGTGACTACTTCTGTTACTGCTTTCTATTTATCCACTGATGGTACAAAAAAAATTAATAGCTGCTTCCTTAAGCTTTACGTTTGATCAACATCATTTTATATCCACTAACCCTCTGTAATTCAGAGATTTTTGTAATAAACAACATGCTTAGAGATTTTCACAGAGTTAGCTGCTTCTTGGAAGAAGGAAGGAGCGCATGTAAGATTAGATTCAAAATAATTCTGTGAAATGTGTCTAGTCCCTTTATGCAACAACCTGCGACACAGGGGAGAGGAGAAAAGCCAATCCTGGCCTTGATGTCAAAACAATGTTAACTACTTTTTGTATGTTGACTTGTGTAACAAGTAAGGCATGAAAACAAAAGCGCAGTGCCCTGAGTAGTGGCAGTGAATATTTTATCTTACCAATAAAATGCAACAAGAGACTAAATACTTAAAGCATATGCTGTGCTGACAGTGCGCTCTCGTTGTGACAATAATGGTATTTGCAGTCCCAGCTGCACTCAAGCCTGTGCTGTAAAAGCACCCATTTCTCAGAATGCACGTTGCTGCCTCTTACCCTTTACTGGCCCTTAGCCAGACAAAGGAGCTTTTCTTTGTTGTTCATGTTGCCCCATATAAATGGGTGTTTAAACATTTTTTTTGCCCAAAGTGAAATTGGAGAGATTTTGGCATCATTTGTTTTTCTGAAATTTTCACGGTGGCGAAAGGTATTTTTAGGTTACTTCAGGGTTTTTTGTATGTAAACCAGCCTTTGTCTAAATTCTTACAAATATCTAACATAAATGTCTTTCTAAAATTCAGTGGCTGGATCCTCACAGAAATGTTGAAGCAGGAGTACCGCTGCTATTGCTGTGATTTGGTTGTTTGAGTGTGGTTGGTAATATTTAGAGAGTGACTCAGGGTTGTGGGTAGCAAGTATTCGCCACTTTCTGTTGGAGATTGTTTTGACTGAGTCTAATGAGTTAAGAGTTAGTGAGTTGATGATGGATAAAGGAAGTGCTGTTCTGGGAGTGCGTTTGAATGTGTGTGCTCTCCAGTTTTTCCTAGCACCCACTTGTTCAGTGTTCTCTGCAGGCTGAGGCATGAAATTCAAATGGAATTGGAGAATGTTGCTCATAAATTATGGAGTTACTGCCTCACGGTTACTGTCCTGACATCAATAATGTCAGACTATCTTTCATAACTCAGCTTTTTCTCCTGTCTTTTGTCAACTCGTAAGGTTTCTACATCCCCTGCTTAAGATTGTTCCCTATCGCTGCATCCATTTTCAGTCCAGGTCTTGTGTGTGGAGTCCCAATGCCAGTTTCTTGTTTCCTACTTCATATTTGAGCAATTCAGGAAGTTTTGGGTGATTCACTAATACAATTACATAGTAGCATTTCAAGACATCCTAGTACTGCTTTGGAGAACCTGGGAGGAGAACTCTAGAGGAAGTAATGTGGCTGGTGGAAAAATGTGTTCAGGAGATCTGTGGTTGTGGTGTGGTAAAGGAGGGTTAAGCAAGCAGAAGGCACAAATCAAATCCTAGAATTATGCATAATGTGCATAGTTCCTGCTAAATGTGACTGGTTGGGTTCTGCATTATCCAGAAGTAAGGGCAGCAAGCGGGTCACTTCCAGCTCTGCTTCGTTCTTAGGTTTGATCTCCCGTTTCAGAGCCGCTCCTAGGCTGCTGGGCATCCTGTCCACCTCCCACAGTCAAAACTGCAGCAGAGCCTCCAGCAGCTCCGGGATCCCGGGCAAGCTCTGGTCTCGGCTCAGACCTGGGATGCGCAGCTCCCTGCAGGAGATGTCACTAGCCTGGACAGCAGGCACCCCAGCATGAGGACAAAAGCTTTTCTACCTTTTAGAAGTGGGGCTGTTTGGGTAGATATGCCCACTATAGCTTTAATCCAGTTAGTTGTGGTACCAGTGGCAAGCAAATCTTGGTAGCACACACTTCATGCTTGAGCACCCAAACCTGCTTGGGTGCTGGCTGCAGGCTGGATTCTCAGCTCCCACATATTCATTGCTATTGATACCTAAGCTTGGTGAATTTAAATTGGGAATTACCAGCATTTCTGCAATCACATTTCGGCTGTACTGTAGGTATCCATTTTATCCTCACACTATAGGCAGTTTGTACTAGAAACATTATGTAGATTGATCAAAATAATTAAAAAAATTGCAACTAAGTTTCTTTATTAAGTTGCTACAATGTAAATTGCCATTTAGCCAAAAGACCCATTTTCCCTTCCAGTGTCCATTGATATCCAGGGTATAGCGCAAACCTCTAGAAAAGAAATTTCTGAAGATGATAATACACTGGTTTTGTTTCCATTCATTCACTGACTAAACCCTCTACAAGTATCAACATGGCTTCTGATCTTACTGTAGTTTAAGTTCTTTCCCCAAGCGACTATCAAGCAAAGAGAGTCCTAAAATAATAGGGAAAAAATAATGCCATGGAGAAAAGTTTGTTGGCATCGAGAGGATAGGATTGTTTTTCATCTAGCAATGCCCTAATTTTATTGTAATTTTTAAATTCTGTTTTACAGATTGACTCTCCAGTCAAGTTCCAGATGTGTGTGTTTGAGTAGCCTTGACCTCCCTATGGACTCAACAAATGTATCACGAAATGGCATTGCTCACTGGGAATGCAGATCCTGAGTTCAGCTCCTACTCCTTCAATAACTTGGAAAACCTGTGTGAAGTGCAAACCAAGAAAGGATTCTTCTACAAAAAGGCCAAACTTCTGCACCCTGGAGAAGACTTGTGCTGCTTAGCCCACCTAGATGACCGGACCAGGTTTGTGATCATCAACGTAGGTGGTATTAAATACAAAGTTCCATGGACCACCTTGGAGAACTGCCCCTTGACCAGGCTTGGGAAGCTAAAATCTTGCAACAATTATGATGAGATCATGAACATCTGCGATGATTATGATGTTAGCTGCAATGAATTTTTTTTTGACCGTAATCCTAGTGCCTTCAGGACGATCATGACTTTCCTGACAGCTGGGAAGCTAAGGCTTCTCAGGGAGATGTGCGCTCTTTCTTTTCAGGAGGAGCTTGTGTACTGGGGGATAGAAGAGGACCACCTGGAGTGGTGCTGTAAAAAGCGATTGCGACAGAAAGAGGAGGAGGCAGCTGAGGCCAGGCTGTATGAAGGGGAGATGGTATTTAGTGAAACTACGCAATGTGCCTTCCAGGACAATAGCCGATTCAGTTTGTGCATGCGAAAGCTCAGGGATATGGTGGAGAACCCCCACTCAGGGATCCCAGGAAAAATCTTTGCTTGTATTTCAATCTCTTTTGTTGCCATCACTGCGGTCAGCCTCTGCATCAGCACCATGCCAGATGTCAGAGAAGAAGAAGATCGGGTGAGTGCAGCTTTTCTCAGAGTAAAGTGTGTTTTGCATTGTTGTCTGCTCAGGGAAGGTGACGGGCAAAGTCACTCCAGCAATCATGCAGTTATTGCTTTCAGTATTTATGATGTGGAGGGGCTGGCCAAGGTAGAGGACAGAAAGCATTATGTCACTTAATATTGACAGAAGATTGGGCCAAACTCTGCCTTGCCAGCACAGCTTTGCCAGTTCACACCAGCAGGCAGCTTTACCCAACAGATTTGTTTTCTGACATTTGTTTCTCTAACCAGCTCACAAACTATCTATTGTGGGTATAAAAATCAGCCTTGCTTGAGGCTTAATGTTTGTAAGTTAGGTTAAGAGCTAACAGATCAGTTTTCCTTAAAGGCACTTTAAGATACCACTTTGAAGGAACTCTTAGTGTCCCCCTGTAAAAACCACATCTAAAATATTTTGATGCTATAATTGAGGTATAGGGCACGGAAGCTGAGGCAGCAGCTGAACAGCAGAAACGAAGCAAATGTCCCAATTTTCAGACATGCTTAGTATTCTCAAGTGTAAGCTGTGCTTGCTTCATGCCCTTGAAAATCAAGTCTCATGGATATTTTGTTTATTCTTTAGTTCATCAAATTTCCTAAGGGTTTAGTCCCTTATTCCTGCAAGCAGTTCAGTTTCCTAGAATTAGCTATATGTAGGCCAATGAGAGCTCATCTGAAGATCAATAGAGGAGGACATTCACGTGTTTATTAAATAGGTGCTGAAATGCAGTCTAAGGGGTTTGGGGACTTTTTGAAGAGTTCAAGGGCTGTTTACTGTTACTCAAATCCAAGCTTGACACTAAATGTTTGGGCTTATTTTCCAGCCCCATGGTTATTAAATGTGATTGTGAACTTCAGCTACTAAGACAGTACTTCACCCCATCAAGTTCTGCCTCTCAGCTGAAGGCCAAGCTCTCCTGAAAGCAGAACCCTTCTCGTGTGCCGTCACCCAGGTGCTGAATGGCTCATCACATGCTGCCACTAGCAGAAAGAAGAGTGGCCATTACCTGACAGGAGGCATTTACTGTTTTGTAGCATTGAAAGGAAAAAGCATGCTGATGGAAAATGGGTCCAGCAACTCCAGAGAGACCCCCTGCATTTGACTGAATACCTCATGTGCAGTTAAACCCACCCTCTGCTTGCGAGGTATGCTCAGGTTAGATATCAACTGAGTTGTTTGATTTGGAATCAGACTCATTCAGTAGCAGCCAGGAAAAAAGACAAACCATTTGGTATGTTGTTTGATATTTGATTTATTGTAAGATCTTTTTCTAAAGGCTTTTTATGATCCTAAATTTGAGGATAGAAGTACTGAGTACTAGTCAAAAGTATATTGTCCTAATATAATTTACTGTAATTAGCCAACAGTGCTCCAGTATGCTGGAATTTTAAGCATAAGGCATAGTTTACTTTTGAAACCTGAGATGTATGTAGTGTTTAGATGTTCCTGGGTTTAAGTGAGATCTGAACAATTGTTTTCAGAATTACTGGTTTAGGCACCTTACATTTTTTTACTAATGATCTGAACATAAATAGGGAGTCCTAATAATAGGCTAATAATATTTGTTGGGTGGAGCAGGGTAATAATGAGGATAGAGCAAGCATATGAGAGAAGCCTGGATTTCTTGATAAGCTGGGGTCATGAAAAGGAGCACATTTTCATAGTCAAATGCGAAATTGTACAATAAAGATGAATGCAGACTTGCTCTTACAAAAACAGAGTCTGATTCCCAAAACAAGACTCTAAATAGAATGTAGGGTACAAGCAACTGAATCTAAGTTCCTATTGCAGCATAAAGTCAGAAGGGTTAATGTGATCCTTGAATATCTAAGCTGGGGAGTAGTGATTAGAAGCTGGAAGATGATTTTGTGCCTGTATGCGGCATTGGTGAGACTGACACTAGAATGCTGCAGTCAGTTCTCACATTCGTATTTTTAAAGGGTGTTTTGAAAAATCAGAGAGGGTGAAAAAAACCTATAAATATTAGACACCTGGAGAAAATGCCATGCAATAAGAAACTTGAACATTTCACTTTATTTAGATTATCGAAAGGAAGGTGAGTAGATTAAGCAAATAAGGGAAGCTTATAGGGGGAGGAAAACTGTATCATCTGAAAGATCTTTAAATTAAGCAGGGAGAGGATGCATGATTAAAAGCTGAATCCTGATAAATACATATGGGAAACTAGGTGCCAATATTTAATACCAAGTGCTTAATTACTGGAGCAGACTAGGAAGAGAATTAGTGGATTTTGTATTTTTTGATGTTTTCAGTTCAAAGCTCAGTGCCCTTCTGGAAGGTAGCCTTCAGCTAAACACACTCTGCTTCAATCAAAAGTAAATTACTGATTTCAGTTCCAGTTACAAAGGTGAGGTGTTTGCAATACAGAGGAGATCAGAATAAATGATCTGATGTTTTTCTGTGCCCTTAAATTCTGAAAACACAGAGCTCCTGCAAATAGGCTTTTTCTGCCCTTTGCACAGGGAAGGTCTGTGGACAGAGTGGAAGTGGTTATTTTGTTTGAGACGAAGGTGGTTCTCTAGCACAGGGGACAGGTGAAGGTTCACCTCTTACATAGCTTAGTTCATCCCCAATATTCCGTGCCTGCTACTGAATCAATGCAGGTCGGCACTCTATTTGAGTTGTAATTAGTCATGCCAGGAATCATACGCAGTGACTGATTTTTGGTCCTGCACAAATGGCTGTAAATGTGCATGCAGATCTTTTCAGCCTCAGTAAGGCTGGGCAAGGAGTCAGGCATCTGCCCATGGAATTGCTTGTAGGATCAGAGACCTAGGCTGCAAACTCCTTGCGTGTCATCTGTGCATGGCTTAGCAAGTCGATGCAGCTCAGCAAATAACAGGTGTGGAGAGAAGAGAGCTTATGTGAATTCAAAGTCGTGTTAATCATCCTGAGCTGTATCCCTAGTACTTCATTTAAAATTTGTGCCCAGGGATAGCTCTTTGCTCTGGTTTTGCAGTCTCCTGACAAGCAGAAAATGTATGTGCATCCCTCCTGGCTAAGGAACAAATAAATAGTAAATACTATTTCAAGGACACACTGCACTCAGTGTGTACATTTTCCAGGCTCTCTGGCTGGCATTACTGTTGTTAGGGTTCCATGTCAGAGCTGTCATAGACACTCTGGCTAACAAGCAGTGGTCTTTTCCTTGAGCTGGCATTTTCCAGAAAACAAAAGCTTTATGTGCCATTTCTCTGTCCTGTTACTGCTTCAGGGAGAGGAACCAATCATGAAAAAAAACTTGGAGTGCAATTTTTCTTACCCGGATCCTTTAATGTCATCTGAATGGATGAGCTGTTAGACCTGGTGATGTCCTGCAGAGGTGTAAATGACCTCACACAGATGTAAGTGTGGGACCTTAAAAGTTAGAAGTAATTACCAAGTGGGTGAGGAAATTATTTTAGATGCCTGCCTATCTCTTTTAAAATACAGAAAAATAATCAATCATACATTTTGTTAACTTTAAACTGCTCCAGATGTTCTAGATGACAGTGGCAATCCCTAGTAGTTTAGCAAGTTTGGGAAGGATTGTGTTTCCGTGTACAATAGTTGTCTTTTTCTTACTAACGGTCACTCTGATTCATCTTGAGTGTTACCCTTTTTTTGGAAGTAGTATCATGTATTGTATATGCACAGTTATCAACAAAGCTAACAGAAACAGATCCTAAACTACTTTTTACTTACCAAACTAGCACGTACATTTTATCTTGTCGATTTTTCTTTCTCATTTAGCTTTTATTTACCGATTATATTAAATAAAAACCACCAATCCAGTAATGCACATAATAGCTGCTTCTGGAAGTTTCAGGAGAGGGACACTTCAAATGTATAAAGAATACAAACCTGTGAAGAGAGTCAGGTTCTACCATATAATGTACAAAGTAATAATTGATTTTTAATTTCAAAATTTTCAGAATGGGAAATTTCTATGTAAGATCTAGATTTAATGGTGAAAAGTCCTCTCTTAAGGCAAAATACTGCTGGGATAAAATCATAGCAGGAGCCCTCAGGCACTGAGTTCTTTCAAGACCACCACAAAAAATGATCTCCAAGACATAAAAATAGCCAGAGGCAAAGAGTATCCTTAAGGCATTTTAGGCATACGATACCTTTAAGTGGGCTTCTCAACTCTCTAAACAAATGGCAGGCATCGAGTGACTCAAGGAAAGCAGCTAATACCTCACATGAGTCTTAAACCAGTTGGGGATACATTACAGCAAAAGCTTTAACAACACAGTGAGAGCTGAACAACCAGAAGACATTGAGAAATTCAACTGAAAGCCAGATGGTCATCATACTAGACTCTTCATTTTTTTTCTTGGTGAAAACAAAAATGTCAACCATTTCTATCTGAAGAAGAAAGCTTCTTTCTTTTGTTGAGACAGTCTTCGTCATCACAGAAGAAAGGTGGTGAACTCAGAGATTAACATCAAGCATTTTGTCCTGATTCACAAAAACATTTGTAGGCCTGAGTCCTGCTGAGCTCAATCATTTGTAGTACCACAGCGTAAAACAGGAGAAGACCAGAGAGTGCTTCCTTCTTCGCCATGCTTTCTGACATATTGAGAAAAGCTAGTCTAATTAAAGATGCTGTGATAGGAAGTTACAGTTCAATAACCTTCAGCTGAAGAAGGTTACAACAAAGAGAGAGACTCATAAATAATAAAGTTAATAATAGCTCATAAAGAAGCCTGAAACTATTTAACCTTCTAATCTTAATTTACACACTGTGCTTCAACTTTCTTTTTGGTGTGAATGGGGAATTAGATAAATTGTGAATGTGCGTTTTAAACAATCTTGTGACTGAAGATTTCATTTCAGAAAGGTACACACAAAAGTAATTTCAGACAAGGTTAAGAAAGTCTTGTATAATGATTCTCACCAGCTTTTTATAGAAAAGCTTTTGCTGTAGGGATTGGATGAGTAGTGAGGTTGTTTGAAAACTGGCTGAACAGCCAGACCCAAAGGCTGGTGATCAGTGACACAACATCTAATTGGAGGCCTGTAACTAGCGGTGTACCCCAGGGGTCCATACTGGGTCCAGTCCTGCTCAACATCTTCATTAGTGATCTGGAGGATGGAGCAGAGCGTACCTTCAGCAAATTTGCTGATGACATAAACTTTGGACGAGTGACTGATAGGCCAGAGAGTTGTGCTGCCATCCCAAACATCCTTGATAGACTGGAAACATGACCTGACAGGAACCTCAAGAAGTTCAGCAAGGAGAAATGCAGAGACCTACACCTGGCGAGGAACCACCCCACACACCCATATATGCTGGGGTCCACCCAGCTGGAAAGCAGCTTGGCAGAAAAGGACCTGGGGGTCCTGGTAGACACCAAGTTTACCATGAGTCAGCAATGTGCCCTTGTAGCAAAGAAGGTTAATGGTATCCTGGGCTGTGTTAGGCAACGTATTGCCAGCAGGCTGAGGGAGGTGATCCTTTGTCTGTGCTCAGCACTGGTGAGGCTACACCTGGAGTCCTGTGTCCAGTTCTGGGCTCCCCAGTACAACAGTGATATGGGCATACTGGAGAAGGTCCAATGGAGGGCCATGAAGATGAGGGACTGGAGCATCTCACGTATGAGAAAAGTCTGAGATAGCTGGAATTGCTCAGCCTGGAGAAGGGTGCAAAGGGGAGAGCACCACCTGAAGGGAGGGTGCAAAGAGGAGAGCACCAGCCTCTTTTCGGTGGTGCCCAATGACAGGACCAGAGGCAATGGGTGCAAACACAGGAGGTGCCCTCTCAACATCAGGAAACGCTTTTTCACTGTGAGGGTGACTGAGCACTGGCACAGGTTACCCAAGGTGGTAACAGCATCTCCATCCTTAGAGATACTCAAAAGCTGTCTGGACATGGTCCTGGGCAACTAGGTGGCCCTGTTTGAGTGGGTGGAGGGGCTGGATCAGATGACCTCCAGAGGTCCCATCCAACTTCAACCATTCTGTGATTCTGTGGTTATAACTGTTGAATTGTTTAGGCTTGTAATCTAAATAGGTAGCTAAATAGGAAGAAATACAAGTATTCGTGGCCTCAGTGTGTCAGAAATGCCAAACATTTTCTTGAATGAACGGTATCATCTTGTCTCAAAACTCTTGCAGTTTGAGGTACTTCTGAGTAGGGAAAACTGTCATTTTTACATTAAATAATTTACTTACTTCAGTGAAAAGTAGTGTAAGGGATTAAAACAGTTGTTACTGTTGGTGCTTGCTATCCTAAGATGGCACTCTGCTTCAAACTCTGGAATGAAGCTTTTCATTACTGGAGAGCTCGCTTTTAGCACTTTCTTTTGTGACTGTTCAGCTGTTTTTCTGCATGTGATACCAAGACCTTCTTGATTTTAACTTAGAGCCACATGTTTATGTGATGCATAGATGGTTTGTTTTCATGAATGAAAGTCTTAATAAAATTGCAGCTTGTGTTTTTTTCCTTTCTTTGTGGAATAAACTGTTCTAGAAATTACAACATAGTCAACATAAAACATGCATTTAAAAAATCTCCCTGCTGGTATTACAGATAATTATTTATAGGATATAGGCACCGAGGGTGACTTTTTTATAGAAAGAATCTTGGGGAATTGGACTAACTAATTTCCCTGGGGATCATCTGAGAATTCATTATACCATTCTCTCAGCTTTGCTGTTTAAATGCAAAAACCATGAGCCATAACAATATCACCAGTTACGGCATCTCAACTGATCTTCTGAAGTACTCGTCCCCCATGTCGCTGGTTTGCATTATGTGTTTCCTCCAGGCAGTTCAGGCCACAGCTGGCCGGAGGCCAGGGAAAGGCCAAGTGACTCAGTAACAATTGCTACCTGCCTTTTCTACCACATTGTGCACAGGGAAGTTCCTGTAGACACATGAGATTCATGTTTACTTTCACATGTTTACTTTCCCTTGCTTAAGGGATGTAGGACTCACAGCACCACAGAGCTGTATTTTAACTAAAAGTAAGGGGGTTTTTATTTTTTTCTTTGATAAGCTTAAAGTAGGTTTTCCGCTCAGATGGTACTTAAATCAAAATGGTAACACACATTCCAAATTACAACCTTTGAGAGCATCCTTTACCCACAGCTGTAGTCATCAGCAATAAGCAAAAGCTTGCTTTGTTGCTTCTGTGCTCAATCTGCCTCATGTAGTTTCATCACCTGTTCTGTGTAGGCCTGCACTTAGATTGTGAATGCTTTGGGACAGAATGTCTTAAACAAAACATCTATGACCATCATCATAACAGAAATAAAAATTACATCTACACTGCTGTTCAGGTACATGGGCACATTACTTATGCCTCGGGCTGTGAGCTAGGTTTCTAAGCAAAGAAATTTTTTCCTTTTCATAAGTGAGACCAATTTAGTTCATGCACGATGCAATTACTGTATGATATCCTTAGAGTCCGAAACTGAGGAGTAACGGCAAAGTTCTGCAGTGCAAGTCTGAGTCATCGTAGTGTGGTCTCCCAGCTCCTATCTGCTGGTCAGAGAGATTTGCTGTGCATGTTGCCTTTCAGACAGCTCAGGTTTGTCTGAAAGCAATTGAAAGCGATGAGATTTGAAAGATAAAAGTGATGTTGCTTCTGTGGGTCACAGAGAGAGCTTTAAAATCAAGGAGTTGAGAACCCCTGCACTGCTCAATCTAAACATTAAATGTTGAGTTGTGTGAGTTTTTTGAGTGGTGTGCATCTTTTATCTGACTCCCATGGAATTTGCAAATATAAGACTAATGGCAAAATGTTCTTTGCAAAATAGCAAGAAGTAGCGATCATGTTCTTTGATCATTTTACTGGGAACTGTGCTTGTCTGTGAACCATCTGAATGATACAGTCCTTAATGTAAAAGAAATATATGTATTCATCTTTTCTTTGTGGATCTGAATCTAAATCTTTCCTTTTACTGGTTGTCCAAATCCAGCTGTTAGTGCTAGAGCATATCTCAGTATCCGTTTATTTTACCTAGTTCAGGATTGTTATATTCCCACACTAGGGAAAGACATTTGGCACTGTGAGTCCTCGGCATCGCTGTTGTGTGACACACTGCCCACTCCGGCAGCTCTGCCTTCCACTGCCCAGGACCCCAGCTGCCTGGAAACCCCTTGGTCAAATAGCGCACTACACGCCAGCTTTGCCAACTCTTTTCCCTTCCCCTTTGCAAGGCTACCTTAAGCTGCTGATGAATATAAAATATTTGAAGGAATGGTTGGTTATTCTTGATATTGGCTGTGTGGACAGGGTGCTGGATAACAACTAGTTGTATTTAATCATAACTACTTTTGGACAGCTCTTGCCATCTCGCCATTTCTTCTCCTTGGCTTGCTTGCTCCTCTTGGGGAAAAAAAAAATTTTTTTTCCTTCTGCAGTCCTGCCTCTCCTGAAAAAAAAAAAATCCAGCCCTCCTGCTTGATCGAAGCTATTTAAACTAGCAGACCTATCTAGTTGTTCTGTCATGGCAGCTCCTTCAAGAGAAGATAAAGGAAACATGGTCCCAGTAAGAAAATCTTTTTCTGTTGTATCAGGAGAGTTAGGAGGAATGTTGTATTTTCTTTCATTAAAAGTTACCTTTAGACTGGGGGGAGTGGGAACACGGCACTGTGGAACAGGTTTGCGCAGAGTGAGTTTGCAGACTCTCTGCTCAAAATTCCACCTGAGCTGTTCACGCCTGACTCTTACCAACTTCAGGTCTCACTGCAGCATCTTCTCCCGAGTTGCTTTTCCCAAGTAAAGAGAGAAATCCTTATGGGACGAGGAGCTGCCCTGGAAGATTTTGAGGACAGTAGGTTACCATATAGACTTTGGGAAACATCTGAGACTCTCTGCAGTGTTTTAGGCTTAGAAGTAAAAAAAATGGGGAGTGTTTCTCTGCATGGTTAGCTTGGGGATGAGGCAAGAGTTGAATAAGTTAAAATTCCTGTAGACTTGTTAATAACTTTATGCTGTGCTAATGAACTCTTTCAGTCTACAGGATATCTTCTCATGAATAAATAGCAGGCTCAGGTCTTCTTTTAAATATTGTATAAATATGCTGCACTATAACATTAGTGATAAATAATTGAACAGCTAAGACTCTTCCATAAAAGCATTGGTAACTTTGTCACGTTAACTGGTTTATGTTTGGTGCAGTGTGGCTCACCAGGCAAAATACGCTCCATATTTAATTTCTTTTAATATTTCTCTGGTTCCACCACTATAACTATCTATACCTACCAGTGGGTTTATTCTCCTGACTTCTAGGTCCTGACATCCAGGGAGTCTCTGAAGCAATCTCATGATAATAGCTGCTTGTCTTCAGTCATGTTTGTAAAATTACTATAGCTGCTCAGTATACCCTGCTCTGTAATATCCTGAGGGTATAGCATAGCTTCATTACTCCACTGCCTTTTGCAAGAGACCTTATGCTCTATGGGCTTATTGCGTACTGTCCTAGTGTTCTGAAAGAGCGAAATCTTTCATTTATTTGTAATAAAAATA
Organism: Balearica regulorum gibbericeps; assembly: GCF_011004875.1. NCBI lineage: Eukaryota > Metazoa > Chordata > Aves > Gruiformes > Gruidae > Balearica > Balearica regulorum. Next base: position 104,640,000 of record NC_046185.1, read on the forward strand.
TCATCTGGAAATTTCATCTCAGAGCTCCAGGATATGTTGCTATCAATTCTGGAGGTTTGGAATGAAAGAAAGCAACCAGATTTATGTTTGGCTAGACCTCATATAGTTAGGCTGAGGTAATGAGCTGATTCATGTTTACAGCACTTAGAAATATTGCATTAAATCATTTAACATTATGAATGCTTACATTCTCATTGCTTAAAATGTGGTGATGGAGATGAAATATAGAAGGTTTCGAAATTGGGGACTTTTTGCAGTGTCCATGGAGACATTTAGATTCAAGACAAATTAAGGGAGAAGAGTAGCATACAAATAAAGAAAAATAAAGGTTAAAACATTTTTTGCAGTAGGTTTTTAACAAAGGCTTAAGAAAGGACTAGGAGAAAACTATAAAGTTTGATTTTCTAAAGGTAAGCATGATGTGAGTTCCAAGTAAAACCATGAAAAAGATGGTGCTGAGTACAATCAACAATGTTTTTGAGGACAATAGCATAATTAATTCTTGTCTATGTAGAACACATTAGTCAAACTTAGTATCATTTTTATGAGGTTATAAAGTTTTCTGAAAAAAATAAATTCTGATGTAGGTACTTAGACTTCTGTAAGATATTTGAATTAGGAACATCCTTCCTTAATAAAAATAGCATCTTTCAAAAACTTACCTCCCTTATTAAGTGTTTTTAAAATTTCTCTTAGATCTCGAAGTAGCAGAAAACTAACATGAGAAATCATCATCCAGTGCCAGTGTACACAGAAAGGCATGCAAGTGTCTCTGGTGTTGGCCCAGAGCTACTTTGGTGCTTTGCTGGTGATTTGAGAGCAAATATAAAACAATTACAAATGAAATTTACAGGTAGCACAGAAATGACACACTAGTCAGGGACTAGAAGTATCTGGCACAGTTAGCTGAACTGATTTGAACATGGGGAGGTAACTGCGTGTTTGTCAGCAGGAGTGCGACCTATAGGTGTAGAGAGCACAGAGACCCCAGGACAAAAGACTCTTGGAAGGTGGGGACTCAGAAGGGATTTAGAGACCCTGGTGAACTACACGATTTCCCATCTGACGTGCTAGTTAAGGAGGCAAAGCACGAGGCTTGAGATACTGTGTCCAGATTGGTATCCATTAAACAGTTAAGTTGAAAAAAAAAGCTAAAATAATTATTTAAAATCTGAAAATTCTGCTTTACAGTGAGACACTAGAAGAGTTTTTAATGCAATAAACAGCAGAATAAGAGAATGTCTGCGGACAACAGTGAACAATAACTGGAACCTGCAGCTAGACACGCTCTAAATAACGTGTATTACAGTGTGGGTAATTAACAATGCAAACCGTTTATCTAGAGCTGCTTGAATACATCTCATACAGTCCTTAAATACATGTCTGTCCAGCCTCAGCTCAGTTGAAACCATGCATGTCATTCATGGGCCACTTGGTGAGATGCTCTGCTCCGCAGAGGATTAGCTCAAGAGCCCCTTCTGGCCTTACAGGTGGGTGAGCAATTGCCATCCTGTCCCCAACCTGCTTATGCAGGAGCCCTGTCCCCCTGTGCAGGAGGTGCCAGCGAGGATTCTGTACGTCTGGGGCCTCCTTGGCCCTTGTGTATATTCAGCCCTGAAGTCATCAGTAAGATGAAATGAGCAGTTCATAATTGTGATGAAAGGCAAAGGCAGCCAGAAAACCTCAGAAGCCTGGAAGCTTTCTGAAGAGGAGTGACATGGCATGAGTCTGGCCCTGTGAAGGCGGCATCCTCACCAAGGTATCTTGTCCAGCCCTGACTGTGTTTGCGAAGGGTGCACAGGGATTGGGACATGCTACCGATGGGGCTTAGTCCCAGCGTTAGCTGCTGTTCAGACTTGAGCTTGTGGGTCACTCACGAGCAGAACGCCTCAGCCGACATGGGCTGTTCACCAGGACGTGCGCCAGCCCAGCCTCTGGCCATTCGCTGGCAGTGCCCTTGTACCCTCACCTTCCCATGCAGGTGCGCGCACACACACACTCCCTTTCCCTCGTTTCCTGAGCCTGGATACAAATCGGAAATACAGAGAATAGTGTGAAGGTCCCAGCCATCCAATACATCCTGAGCCATGCTGGAAACTTGGCACACGTTGCACTGGGTAGAGCTGATGACAGAACAGAAATTGCAGCATCCTCCTGAAAGGTCCACGCACTGAGTGTCTGCGGGCAGAAGCTATGGATATTTTCTCCCAATCCACAGCTAGTTGCCTTCATACACAGTAGAAATATCGGCTAATTTAAGGTAAGTCAGGCAGTTCTTATATTCTGCACTGCTGTCACAGAAAACACTGTTACTGTTGCCTTGAGCAGAAAGAGAGAATATGAGAGAGTGCAGGGTTTTGCAGTGGTCAGATCCACCTTGCAAAAATTCATCCACTTTGCAAGTGCAGGAATACAGCTTACAGCATTTCAGTGGAAGGGCAATGCAGTAGCAGACTGCCAGCTGCGACTGAGCCGCTACCAGCAGGAGAGCAAATCTGCCCAGAGGCAACATAGGCAAATCCTTCACTTGCTTTCAGATAATAGGATAAAGGGAAAGAGAAGGGGAGGAGGGGGAAACAGGTTTGGAAAAAATGTAAGAGGAAAAGAGTAAGCTTGACTCTGTCCTCCTTTCCTCCAAGAGAAAAAACAGACACCCCCAACTTTTGTAGCAGGTTACAGGGTTGCAGGAATGAGTAAAACTAATGTGGGTCAGTAAAATACAACCAGCAATGAGTAGGAGGCAGGAGAAGAGCTTCTAAAACAGAGACTGAAAGAAGGGGGAAACTGGGGGAAATAAGATGGAAATATGCTTTGAAAAGCTGTTAAGAATCAGTTGTTCTTTTTAATACAATCAGTAATTGAGAGAGAGAAAAAGACTGAGATTCCTTTTTAGTGTGAGACAAGCTTGAGAAGGAGAAAAGAGGACACTGAGTTTAGGAAGACCACAGTTCTAGACACTGTATCTGCATGTATCTGTGAGCACAGCCAGGTGCCACCACAGCATCATCTTTTCCCAGGCGCTGGGTAGGTCTGAAAGCATTGGGAACGCCACTGCTGTAACACAGCCCTGTCTCTCTTGGGCTGGTTCTTTCGGAGGGAAGTGTTGGGTCTAGGTGGTGTCATTCCCTGGGGAAACTGCTCCAACTGCACATAAGTGCCCTTGGCGAGGACTCAGCCCTGCTCTGGTTCTGCAGTGTTTTGATTTATGTTGCCGCTTACGGGAGATAACCCCCATCTTATTTTTGCAGTCCTGCCATGTTTATGAGAAGCCAGCGTGCTGTAAGTGCCAAGTGCCATTGCTCAAGTTTTTTCAGGCGAGAACTGAGTCTGTCTTGTTTTCAGGGCACTGGATAGAAAATACAAGCTAGGGTTATTCTCCATAAATCAGGATATTTGCTAATTTGCAAGGTAACTGTGTTTCTTCACGTAAAAGCTCAGGATCAAGTGTTTGCTTCGGTTTACAGAGAATGGATTTTTTTTTTAAAAAAGCATTGTAGTTTCCAAGCCTTGGGGAATATGATGCCTCTATCAGAGCTAGAAAAGAGAGTGGGCTGAGGAGGATGATTTCTAGTTCATGTGAAATCGGGGGAAGAGGGGGACACGTCGGCAAGGAGGCTTCTAGTGTTTCATTATTCTCTTGGGGTCTTTTTACTTTCCATTTCAGTGAAAAAGTGGGCCAAAACCAAGAAAAACGTTCTGGAAATCTGGAAATAGAAAATTCCAAGGTCATTTTTACCCAGAAATACTAAGAACATCAGTGTTTCTAAAGTGAAGCTGGAAGACACCATTGCTTGGTGAAATCATCGTTCTTTTTTCTGTGTTACTGCCTCTGTTTGTTTCAGTGACTGTGATAAACATATGCTCTGCACTGAGCATCCATCTGAGGTCAGGCTGTGCTGGTCGTGCCTGGTCCAAGCATGCTAGGTTGTGTGGGAGCTGTGGACACACCTGGATGGCTACGTCATCCATGGGTGTTTCCCACAGAGGGGATCTGCTGCAGGGCAAAGCTGCCAGAAAGCAAGCCACATGGGCAGTGGCCTGTGAAATCCTGCCTTGAATGCCATGGGAGCTGATGAGTTTCAAATATAATACCTTGTTCTCATGGACCCGTGTCTTCTTGTGTAGCTGTTTGTCTTCAGACAATTTCCAAATGGCACTGAGAGGTTGTAAAATTGCCAGAGGAGATCCCAGATACAAAACCAGTGGTCTGACTCATCTTAAAAGCTTCATCTCTGGCCTTCTCTTTTCTTGCAGGGGGGCTCTTTTGGAATCTCATGTGTCTTCTAGAGCCCAGATTCTGAAAGCTGGTGTAACTATTTCTTCTCCTGCCAACATTGTCCTTTCAATTAGTGACGGGTTCCCTTTGCAAATAGCTAGTGCAAACTGAGCATGTTAGGTCCCTCTCCTTCCCACTCCCACCTCACCTGCTGATTGTCAGTACTTAGCTGATGGTGTTGCCCTTCCCAGCCATTCCTGAACGAAGTCAACTGTTGTAGCATAACCAACCAGTGAGTTATCCTGTCTGACTTTGCACTGAAGAGGATTAAGAAATGAACATATGTCCCATTCTGTGGGCTAAGCTGTGGATTGTAAACAGACAGGTGGTAGATGGAGATAGTAGTACTTTCAGCAGGTCCAGATAGCCTGAATGAGAACATTTGACCACACCATTAAACCGTGCTTCTCTTCATCCCCTTGATATATTTATAGACAGCAAACATGTCTCTTCTCTGCCCTCATTTGATGATGGTAAACAAGTCAAATGCGTCGAATTGTCTGTTTTTGACAGGTTTTCCATTCCACTAGCAATCCATGTAACCTTGGGTTACTCTCCCAACTCATTCCAGTTTGAATGGGTGGTTCTTCAACAAATCAAATCTTGCACTTATATATTGGGACCTATCAGTGAGCTCCAGATACAAGTGTTGGTTGTTTTGCGTATGCGTATTTGGTAAGCAAGAAGCAATTGGTGTCAAGGCTTTTCTCAAGGGTGAAAAACCTCAGGTTGTGAGAAGCTGTGTGTACTCATTGTAGTGAAGCAGATTACAAACACAAGAAAACCAAAGAAATACAAAGTGAAGGGAATACTAGCCCATGAGGAGGTCACTACGCAGTGAGAATGGAGCAGAGTCTTAAGAAGTATCTTCAAAGAAAATGTTACCCAGGGTACATCACTCCTCCTCAAGTTACAGTATAGCCCCTCTCTCCTGGTGTGTGGTATGATCAGACTGGGAGATAGTAGCAGCTGGCTGCTGGAGCACATACTGTTCCCTCAAGCTTCTCCCAGCCGCAGTCACAGAGTCTGAGGAGTTTTAAAATGTTAGATGTCTTTACATCCCCCCCCAAGCCTCTCTGGGTGAGGTACTGTGCTGGTCCTGATAGGCATCTGAAAATCAGGCAAGTTGATGGTGTTCTGTTTCATAGGTATTTATGGTCTGCTCTATTCTTTATATGTTTCTTGCTTCTTGCAGATTTTAGGTTTTGGTTGCTTTCCATAAAGTAGAGCCAGATAACATTAGTTTCCTTCTAAGAAATACTGTTCCTTTTGGAGAAGTATATGCTAGAAGTGGATGTAGGTGTGAGAAAAGCTTGTTCAGAAGAAGATAGTAAAGAGATGGCATTTTGTGCATCTGTAGTACTACTTACCTGCTTTCCATTCTTCCCAGCAACTCTACTGGGGCAAAAAGACAGTGGACTGAAGAATACATCTGCATGTGGCAGGGACAGTAAGTGAAGGAGGCAGGGAAATGGAGGCCAGCCTTACGATCACAACAATGGTCTTGCCTGGTAGGTAGGTGATTGCATCCCCTGTGTGTGTCTTTCTCCACAATTCAGATGTATGTGCCAAATCCATGCAGCCAGAGTACAGCTGTTAAGGCATCTACGGCATTTGCAGGGAAAAAGGTGGCAGTTAAGCAGGTCGCAAGGCTCAATATTTATGATTTAGAAACCCAAGTCCTACCTACAGTATCTAATTTTGGTTGTGCAGTTTGGGGCTGAGATGGCCAGAAGCAGCAGGCTGCTTGTGGATTGGGCTGAATAACTTAAGGAAACACAGCTGGTTCCCTCTGCAGCCTCCTGGATCATGAGTGTCTCCTGCCTATTTAGTCTGCAAGGGGGTGGCCATAGGCTACCTCAGTGCATGGGTAAACTCCTCACGCACGTGGTCTTCTCTTCCCTCCCATTGACTCCCAGACCCTTTTCTGAGCTTTCCATGAACGTAGCCATTTGACTTCATAGTTGCATGTCAGCAGAGCAATTTGAGACAGAAATGCAAGGCAGGTGCAGGTAGCTGTATCTCAGTAACCCCTTGGCTACATGACTGCAACTGAATAGCACAGCATGTAATTATACAAGCTGATTAGACTCTGGCTGTGGATTTTAGCGCACCCTGAAGTTACCTTCTAGCAGTTGCCATAGTGTTTTGGCATCTCCTTTATTCCTGTCGGTGTTCCATGTTTATCTGCAGCTTCACTGGCAGAATAAAAATGACAGGCTGAGAGGTTCTGAAAAGTGGTGATTTGGGGCTGTGCTGTCTTGGGATCAAAGGAAATCCAGAGAGACAAGTCTAAAGTATGTATAGCCCCTGCCCACTTCCTTGCCCTTTCTTTTCAACAAAAACTGTACAGGAACAATTGTACAAGAGTTATCTTGTGTCCATAATGTGACTGCAAACCATTAGTGACAACCCTCCCCACTGAAGGCAAGGCTCTGGTTACTTTTTCTAGCAGCTGAGATGAAGATGAAGCACGAATTAAGCTCTAGTTACAGATCAAAGTGTGTACAGCAAGAAGCAGAGGGCTCTTTCATGGCCCCTTGGTGACTTTAAAAACAGAAACCATTACTTTGAATTCACAGCCAGCCAGCTTTGAGGACAGACTGTGCGGTAGCTGAATCATCTTTGCTCATGAGCACAAGAAATACTCAGAGCAGGCTGGCTGCAAGTTCAGCCTGACCCTAGCTTTAATGGCAGATGTACTGAATTACAATCGCTGTCTGTAGGTGGTCAGTGGCAAGGGGAGCATGCCTGTTCCTGATGGCAGGGTGTGAGGCTGCCCTTCCAACAGTGGGTCACATCGCAAGAGTCATACACTCATCCTTACTGTAAAAATAGCTGGATGCTTTCATCAGAAAAATCACTTTTCATCAGAAAGTGCCAGCGTGAGCAAAATCTTTGGGTGTTGTTGGGGAGGCACATTTCTGGGAATGTTGCTGTTTTGCTGGAATCTTTCTCAGGGAAGGCTTCTTCATTTCACAGCACTAGTTGGGACGAGAGAGGGCAGTGACCGGTGCTCCAGGCACTCCCTCCAGCTTCCACCCTGCCAGCTTAGGAGCAGGAGCTGGGTCTCTCCTGAGCCAGGCAAGTGCTTCAGGTATTGGGCTGCTGAATAATTGGAAGTGTGTGTGGGGGTCTGTCCTCTGAATCTCCCTGCAGATGTTAATTGAAACAGGAGGCTGGGCCTCACGCCCACATCTGAGGGGAACACCCTAAGCTGCTGGGCTGGGGACCGTCTCGCTGTCTGCAGCACTGCATCCAGGCTGTGTGAGGCAGCCTCAGGGACTTTGTCAGCAGGTCCCTTAACCCTGAGCTCTGGTGCTGAGACCAGGGTTACATCAGAATTTCAAGTTCCACTTTGTTGTTAAAAAAGAGTTTGATGTGATGTGCACGGGGAAACACTTGAAATACATGACCCAAAAGGCTCAAGTAACAAGAGGCAAGTGGAAGAGAACAAGAATACAGTCTTAGAAATGTCATGGTTTTAAAGCTTGTGTAAGTATTTTTGTATGCAATGCCTCTCATGCTTGGGGTTGGTTTTTTTTTTTTCTTAACATATATGTTTGACAGGGAGGGAAATCTTTACTACATGGGGGGAGTGGGCAGCGTTAAAACTTCTTCCTTGAAAGTACTGTGGAGCTGCTGACCATACATAAATGTGTGTGCAAAGCAACACAAGAACTGGGGCGGTTAGAGGTGATCTGGCTTTTGACATCTTCTAATGCCGGAGGGGGGAGATAGCGTCAAAGCCTGCAAGAATCTAGAGGAGAGGCAGAATTTTTTCTCAGGAAACCAGAGGACAAAGGTTGAGTCAAGAAGTCACACAACACACAGTGGAGGATTTTTCTGAAGTGTAGTACAGGGAAGTACCAGTGAAAGGGACCCTGCAAGCCAAACCAAAATGTTTCTGAAAGATGCCTGCAATTTTTAGAGAGACCATGCAGAGCAGTGAGTACAGCTGGATTTGAACTCCAGTGTCACCATCTTTTTTTTTTTGTAATTTTCCTTTTGCCAAAGGAAACTTTGGCAAAGAAAATGTTTCTCCAGAAGAAAGATACTGCAGTTGGCTTTTTGACAGCAAATTTATACAAATCCTAGTGAAAGAGACTCACTTTAATTTGACTGCATAGAATTACTCACTGAGACCTTCCTTCTTTTCTTTTCTTGTGCTGTGAGTTGACATTAGTATATGGCCCCAAAATCCTGTGCAACTGCAGATATTTCCCCATACTCGAGTAATTCCTGCACAGGAAAAAAAAAAATTTGCTGTTTGAAAGAAACACATGTACACACGTAAATAAATATATACATCTTGTAAAGAACAACTGTTTCCATATATTTTTATTATGCCACTGCTTTTTGTAATCCAAAGCCTTAGGTATTGTTTATTTAATGGCATGGTTATATGCACATTAAAAAAAAATATGTTAGTCTTTTAATACTAGAAAAGTGCAATAGGAGTGTCCTTTGTGATTACCATTCATGCTATTTTATGTTTAGACCTCTAGAAGACAAAAAGAAATCAAATTGTTATGAAAAATCAGAAAAAGTTTTCCTGTGGCCCAGTTTCATAAAGCTAGATATGAAAATGCAATCATAGAAATGCATCCATTAGATTACAAGATGAGAAATCTGGTCAGTTAGTATGAGAGCAGGCTATTTTGCTTACAAAAAGTAAAAAGCAGTATGTAGTTGTTAATGTACACGCTTATGACCATGAACTGGTATAGCTTGATCTTTTCTGAGAACATACCGATTTGATACAGACCTCTTTTGGGCGGGATGCTATCCTATTCTGTTAGGACTTGTTTTTCTCTTATTCCAATGGCTGATTAATTCTTGATTGCTTTTTTCCATCTCTGTGTGTGTGTCTTTCTGCACATTTTTGTTTTGTTTTCTTGCATGGAAAAAACCTCAAAACCCTAAGCAGAGTTACTGCATCCAGTTGGACTTGAATACATAGTTAAAAGTTTTAGAAAGAGAAAAATTGTTTTGTTTTTCTTTTTTTACAATGCTGTAATCAAGGAGGAAAAACTGCAAGGAAAAGCAGCTGCAACTGAAAAAAAGCACAAAGAGCATGAAACATGTTTTTGCTGTTACTGTTTTTGATTTCATGTGAGGATAATAATAGGTCATACCTAGATGATATTGAAACGTGATCCAGGAGACAGGAAGACATTTAATTAGTGAAAAAAAGGCCTCTGGCAGGTTAATTGACACACTGGTCTGTTTTCTAAAAGCCTGTTCAGACCCTTTTATTGTCAGGACAGCCTTCGGACAGAGCCTGGCTTGTTCAGATTGCAATAGGTTAATAACGATACTGAGAAAGAATAGCACTTTGCTGAAGATAATTATGCTTTAGCTAAAAGAGGGGATTGTTTCATCCCATCAAAATGAACACTGTGTAGCAGAGCATTATCGCTCCACTCTACTGAAAGTAAATATTTCGGCATTCACAATGTTAGCTGTCAGCTGTGGATAGTGGGAAGAGCGGAGAAAAGCCAGAGCCCGACATCAGCGCAGGATGGAGGACATTGCAGCTCTTCATTACACTGATGGGAAAAGATGCCGGCTTGGTTCTGCTGTGTTGGATGACCTGAGCTTCGGATACCGCCAAGCTTCTCATGCTCAGCTGAGCAAAGGTTGCCAGGCTGCTCCTGTGCTTGCATTTTTGATGTAGTTCTGCAGGAAGATTGGAGACATAAATAGCAAAGCTGTAGGTTTCTGAACCTACACAGGATAAACATGTCAGAGTGTGGGAGGGCAGATAGAACCTTCCAAAAGTCATCTCCACTGGTAGCTGGTTAATGAGGAATGATTTTTCACTCCTGTTTGTTCCCACACCAAAACTCATACGCAGAAGGACTTTGGAGAATTTCCTTTCCTTATGCACCACACAGAGAGCGCTGGGGGAATTAGGTGCCAAATTAGGTATTAAATGCCTCAGTGCCTTTGTAGGTCCATTCCAAAGCTAAATTCTCCATAGGCTTCACTGACTTTCGTTAAACTTTTAGTGGCACGAAAATGATATACATGCACATCAGAATCCAGAGCGCATCCTGCCAAATAGGTCTCGTAAGGCAAGCTACATCTTAGTTTCTATACATGGTGGCCCAAGTAGTGATGTACCTTTCAGAGAAAGCAAATTTGCACATTGGGTTTTTTTCCTTCTTGCCATTGCTGCTTTGCTCAGGCCATAGCTATACTTCTGTGGGTTGTTTTCCTAACATCTCAGCCTGACCCTTTTGTGCACGTGCAAGGACAGTATCAGGAGCTGCAAATCACCTGCAACCATTGCCCTTAGGTGTGAGATCAAGCATAGCCTGATGAGAGATTCCCAGGCAGCAGGTCTCTGGGATATCAGTCTGATGGCTGGTTTCTTGGTAATAAGGTGAGAAGTTACAGTACAGGCACAGGCAGTCCTTCCCCTGACTTTGTGAGCTTTGGCTCTGGCCCACAGAGCCAGATTTGTGCAGTGGTGTGAAAGCATCGTGGTTCTGTATCTGATGGGAGGGCCTGACGGCTTAATTATGCTGTGATAGGAGCAAAGCCCCTAAAAATAAAATGTTTTCTCCTATGTGTTATGATTGTGACAAAAATACTTATTCATGACCAAATTAGTTTGTTGAGGCAGATATAAATTAAGCTGTTTCTAGTCTTCACACCTACAAAATTAGGAAGTTAAAGACAGGCTATATCTGAGTTAGTACACTAGTAAAACAAGATTATCCTTCCTTCCTGCAATATGCTTAAAATCTTGACAGCAGTTTCAATGGGACAAGTAATTTTTCTCTCCATATCAGCATGACCCCCTGGGAAACAGTGGGAGGTAAATCATATGCCAATTGAAAGTGGAATACAAAAAAAAAAAAAATCTATAAATACAAGGCAGTATAATTTTTCCTCATGTTTAACACAAGGACCATAAACACCAGCTCTGAGGATTCCTTTTCACATTTTTTTTCCTATTGACATCTCCTTAGTCATCGTCTCAATCTCTTCTTAAGTGTGAAATGGAGAGGGTACTTCAGCATTTTAGTTATCATATTGAGGTAACACAAGGCTTTATACTCAATGTGATGACACTGCTCTTGCTGCCGGCAGTGCAGCGGCCCTTGAACATGTATCCACTCCCTGACATTTTGGGGAATGCTATAGCTAGCGAAGAGGGCAAAAGTCTCATCACTCCTTTGCTGTTTTCTTTCACAACATGGAAAAAACTGTGCATAAACACTTAGAGGGGGATGAAGTTAGGACGTGGTGCTGTGCAGTAAAAATTTCCTCCGCTCTGCCTAGCAAAAGACACCTGTGGTGAGTGTGTGGGCAGAACCGTCTATAGATGTGCCAGGTTCTCAGCTTCTCCAGTGGTGAAATGGGGACCAGCTTGACACAGCCTGGCCACTCTTGAGTGATATTTTATTGCTATAATTTAGCATAGGCAAGCAAAACGAAGGTTTACATTGGTACCTAATACCTGTTGCATCCAGTGGGAGTCACACGCCCCACTAGCATGGATGGAATCCTGCATGCTTACAAGAGTTTTCATGAACTCTTCAAACGCTCACCACACAAATATACACTTCCCTTAAATAAATATACACTTGCCTTCTGCTCAAAGCCCCCAGAGTGTTAACACTTTTATATGAGTATTTACAGAGGAAATAGTACTAGCCCTATAATTGTCCACATCAAACTCTGTTTATTTAGAGAAGTAACTGGAGTTACTAACAGTGATGTAGCAGTGAATTGCCATAGTATTTGCGCTGTTGAATTAACAATCAAAGAGTGGCCATCACCAGCATTATTGTTTATTGCTGTTCCAATGCGCCAAGGCTGGCTTGTTTACAGGCATCATAACTAAAGAACCAGAGGTCTCTTTATTTTCCACTAAGCGAGCCTGCAGGGGAGACCACCTCTTCCTGTGCCTCAGAAAACTTGGGGAGGGCATTGTGGTCATCAGTCGTTACAGGTGAGGTAATCAAAAATCTTTCCACACCCTCCCTCTATTCTTGTGGTACTTTTTTCTTTTAGAAACACCTACATTTATCAGTACTTTATATAAGTTTTTGACTATAGGGCTAGTGTGTTAATAAATGTTCACTGGGATATAAAAAATATTCTATATTCTATGAATAATAGATTATAGATGACTCCAAGCACATAACATAAAATGCTGTAGGTGCTTATAAGCCATTTATAACAAATCTATTACTGATCAGGAAGGGAGGGAGGGATCATTCATTTATTAAAAATCCATGAATCCTGTACTAATCCTTTCTAAAGGGTGTTAAAGGCTTGGTTAGAAATTAGGTGTGAGCCACTGGCCTTTCAGCAGTGGGCTGTCTGGCCGACAGCTGATACCATCACACCAAATTCTTGGCAGCCTTGGGATGCTCCTGAGCATCGTTGACCTGTCCTGCAGCCACACATGTAACTAGTAGCTCTGGCTTTAGTCAACCATTTCAGCTGCTCTCAGCAGTGACGATTTTACTTTGCTACCATCCAATTCACATTGATTTCACATGGTGCTTTCCTTTAAGAACTGCCACTCTCTGTTTCTTTGGTTTGCTCCCTGGCTAAATCTTTTTCTTCCCCCTTTCCTGTGTTTCCCGTTCCTCTTCTCCCCAGGGTGAATGCTCACGGAAGTGCTATGACATCTTTGTGCTGGAGACAGTGTGCGTGGCATGGTTTTCATTTGAGTTCCTGCTGCGATCCATTCAGGCAGAGAACAAATGTGCTTTCCTGAAAACCCCGCTCAACATCATCGATATCCTGGCCATCTTGCCTTTCTATATCTCTCTCATTGTGGATATGGTCTCCACGAAAAACAGCAGCAAGCCCAGTGGGGGAGCTGGGAACAAGTACCTGGAACGAGTGGGCCTGGTGCTGCGCTTTCTGCGGGCTCTGCGCATCCTGTACGTGATGAGGTTGGCACGGCACTCGCTGGGGCTGCAGACGTTGGGACTCACCGTGCGCCGGTGCACCAGGGAGTTCGGGCTCCTCCTGCTCTTCCTTTGCGTCGCCATGGCCCTCTTCTCGCCGCTGGTGTACTTGGCTGAGAGTGAGCTGGGAGCTAAGCAAGAATTCACAAGCGTCCCCACCAGTTACTGGTGGGCCGTGATCTCCATGACAACTGTTGGCTATGGGGACATGGTGCCTCGCAGCATCCCTGGACAGGTGGTAGCCCTGAGCAGTATCCTGAGTGGGATTTTGCTGATGGCTTTCCCAGTCACGTCCATCTTCCATACTTTTTCCCGTTCCTACAGTGAGCTGAAGGAGCAGCAGCAACGAGCAGCAAGCAGGCAGATGCGCCAGCTAGAGGAGAGCACCAAACTCCCAGGTGGTGACAGTACAGAGGGTCCTGGTGTCACATTCCCACCAGATGCTGCTGGGCAGGGGGGTCAGCCCGCAGTGGACCAGGAAGCCAAGAGAAGTTGTTGACTGAACAGCTGAAGACATATGTTGACAGCACAAGAAGCAGTGGACAAGGGGGTCAGCTCTGCAAGAAGAACCTCCTGAACTGCATAAATGAGGGGCAGACACACACAAGGTTGTCTCTAAAGACCAACTTTTGATCTTAAGGGCCCTCTGAAAAGTGGCCCTAGAAACTCTACCAAGTACAGCTGTGCTCCATCACTTTTTGTAGGGCTTTTATTTTCCATTGAACAAGTAGTTTTGGCAGCCCCCAAGGAGGAGCCATTGACCATAGCCAGGAGAACGTAACGTGAAGCACAGGGCATGCTGGGGTGCCATTTGGCAGAGCAGCCAGTGTGCCGCCTCTTCCCTGCTCGGTGGCGCTCCATGTACGAGGGGCTGAATGAGGGGGCTCCCCGTGCTGCGACACCCCACGCACAGGGGGTTTGTTTTGGCAGCTCCGCCAAGGAGCACAAACCTCAGACAAGCCAAGGTGTGAGGGCAAGAGAAGGGCAAAAACATCCCTTCAGCTTTCCCAAGGGCTTGATTTTGTCTGGTTTACACAACAGGCAGCACAGCCTGGGCTGCCAGCTGCCAGCTCTGACTTGTGTGCTAGTGCAGTATTCATTACTTAGTAAATACAAAGCTTAGAGTGGTAAATACACGTTATCTTAGCCCCTTGACAGAAATATACATAGACAATCTTCCTGACTATGGTACTGACTGGTATGTTAACTTGTTTGGGTTTTTTTTTTTTCCTTTGTAACAGTTAAATATAACAAATACCTTTACAAATCATGACGTTTCTCCACTTTCTGTTATCTATTTCCATCTCTCATTTATCAAAAAATGTGTTTACCAGACAACTAAACCTGAACTACACACAGCCCAAGGAGGGAAGGGTGATGTTAAACCAGCAGCGACTCCCAGCTCTGCATACTCTTCCTCAGTGATGGTGGCTGCACTGACTGCAGTCATGTGCAAAGAGGAGTAGTCCAAACCCAGCGAAGCCAATGAGATGCCTTCAGCGGGCTCTGGCCTGTGCTGCAGTGTAGCAGCTGTGCTCTACATTAGGAGTAGTGTTTTGGTTTTTTTTTTCCCCGTACTGAGAAAAAAAACAATCCTGTCATCTAAAAATTAGAATTATTGTTCTGGCTCTTCTTCCTAATTCTCAAAAGATTTAAGTCAATTTAAAGGGAAAATTAATCATATGGTGGCATCTGCATGTTTGTTTACTGCTGCCAGCCCTGTGAGCTCTCCAGCCCCCTCCCTGGAGGACCTGTGTAGCTGGTCCCAGTCAGTGCTCCAACAGGTGGGATATGATCAGGGGATGGAGGGAAATGGAGCACAACTGCCTCTTGTACCTACGCCTCCCTTTGTATTAAAGCCATGCAGTGTCATCCTCCATGTTCTCCTCTGATCAGGAAGGGAACAAAAGCTGATGTATTGAAGATGGGATTTGTCTGGTTTGAGGTTCTTTTGCCTCAGCGTATGTTGTAACACCAATCCTACATTAGCAAACTCCTGTATTAAGCCATTCCTTATCGGAGTGGAGCAATGGAAAAATAAAAGGTTACATTTTATTTTAATAAAAATTAGAAGCTCTGTTCCCGAATGCTTGCATCTGATGATTTGGGGGGGGGGAGAGGCGGTGTTTTGCCGTGCTGATGCGAAGCCATGCATGCAGGTGCTCCAGCCGGGGTCCTGTGCCCCTGGCCCTCTCTGGCCCATAGCAGCACTGATACTGCTCCTCTGCAGCCATAGCCAGGCCAGACAGCCCCAAGCAGCACAGCAGGGTCACTGGTTATACAGCTCGGAGCAACAGGTGGGTGTCCTGATTTCAGCTGGGATAGGGTTAATTTTCTTCCTAGAGGCTGGTATAGTGCTGTGCTTTGGATTTAGGATGAGAATAATGTTGATAACACACTAAGGTTTGGTTGTTGCTAGGCAATGTTTACACCAAGTCACGGACTTGTCAGCTTCTCACCCCACCCCACCAGCGAGGAGGCTGGGGGTGCACAAGAAGTTGGGAGGGAACACAGCCAGGACATCTGACCCCAACTGACCAAAGGGATATTCCATACCATACGGCGCCGTGCTCAGTATATAACTTGGGGGAAGCTGGCCGGGGGCTTAGGCTGCAGCTCGGGAACTAGCTGGGCATGGGTGGTGAGCAAATGTGCTATGCATTACTTGTTTTGTATATTATTATTATTATTATTAGTGTTATTAGTGTTGTTAGTGTTACTATTATTGTTGTTAGTGTTATTATTTCTGTCATATTAAACTGTCTCAATCCATGAGCTTTACTTTTTCTTTTCCCCAGTTCGGTCCCCCATCCCACTGGTGGGGGGGAGTGAGCAAACAGCTTTGTGGTTGTTTTAGCTGCCGGCCAGGTTAAACCACAATGGTGTGTTACACATAGCTTGCTGGTGGGTGCTGCAAGAGATGGAGGCAGCAAAACTGAACTAGCAAAACTGACACAGGCTGCATCTGGGTCTCCATACCCCTAGCTGTACTGAACTACAAGCAAACCGAACGCAGCCACACACACCAGGGCTCTGCCCATCATTCGCAGCCCCCGTGCCCCCCACCCCCCCGGAAGCGCAGCTGCTCTTTGCACCAGGCGAGGAGGCCCAAGGGCTGGTGGATGGTGCCTGGGCTGACTCAGACTCCTGGCAAAGCAATACCAGCACTGGGGCACTGTGACTCATGAGAGATTCTAAGTTTCATCATATTCTTAATTCTGATGCAGGCATTGCTTGCATTAAGGCTTACTAAGGTTTGGCATCAGGGATACAGCTTTGCAGCCAGCTAAATGCAAACCAGCAAAGTGAGCAGTGTGTGGCGGCAAAGTGTGGCATGGTGCTGAGGGGCAGCAGTGCATTTTATGGTAGCATTCGGGTGCTCGGTCTTCAGGTGGGACCTGACAGATCCACCAGGTGAGCCCATGAATTTACCTTTCATGGTGCTTTGGTTCATGCATGCCAGGTGCTGTTTAGCACTACATCTCTCGTGTGAATGCAGCGATCATGGCTAGTGTGCACAGAGGGTGCAAAATACATCTCCTCCAGGGGGTGAGGCCCTCAAATGATCAGCAGCATTAGCTTACTCTTAGAAGAGCCATGTTGGAGTAGACACCCTTGCAGAATGAAGAGTTTCACGCGTGCAGTGCTAGCAAATAACCATGAATGAATGCCACTTTCAGCCCCGCAGCATGAAAAATCCAGCACCAAGACAGCTAACTGCAGCTCAGCTGCTGTGTAGAAAAACAGACTGATGACACACACCATATTATTGCTGTGCTCCATCAAGTTGCTATTGTCCTACAATAGTGAGTTCTTTATATTTTTCAAAAGGCACATAATTAATTCCAGCACGCACAGAGTTTTAATAAAGTGACAAAACCTACTCATTATGTCTGTTAGTCAAGGCCTGGTTTTTAATAAAGTTTCATTTTATCTATTGAGATGACAGATGAGGAAACAAATATAAACCAGGAACCATTTAAACAGATTATTTTTGGAAGCTGTATAAAGTTGCGATGCAGGCATTGCCAGACATAAAAGATACCCAGAGGAGAGTGAGTTTCACCCAGCGTAGCTGTTGTTATGGGTGATGCTTATTACTTTTGATCAGCAGCCACTGGAGAAGTATTAGTTTTGTTGTGTATGGTTGTTGTTGGTTTTTCCTTTGACGCAGCACACATATGATTTAAGGCCATTTATCTTTAACTATAATAAATGCTACACTGCTGTCTGCATGCATGCCAGTGCCAGCGGGTAGTTAGATCTGCTTCTTTGAAACACAGTTTCATGTTTGTAGCACATTGGTTTTGTCCCAAGGACAAAAAAAAAAATTCCTCTCTCGTACAGGACAGAGACTCACAACACATGTGAGTGCACATGGCGGTCTCAGTGGCAGCATGTGTGGGCCTGGACATACAAATTCTGGCTGTTGGCAACAATAATAATCAGAAAATGGTAACTATGTTTGAGAGCTAAGGATGCGGTAACTGGTAAAGGGACAGAGTTAGAGGGAATGGCACAAAGTCAAACACAACTCCTTCCGCTCCTACAGCATATGTGGACAACTGTCTCCTACGTCATGGCAACCTCAATTACAAAAAAGCACTAATCGTAAGAAGAACATGACACTAGTATCATCCCCTCAGCAGTAAGCTGGGCAGAGGTTGCCGTCTCGCACTGAGGAGGCCAGAACAGGCACGGTCTACGGCAGCCTCACAGGAGATGCTTCACAGGGGCAAAGTATCCTTGGCTCTCACAGGGCCTGGCGCCTACAAGCTACAGTCGTAGAAGAGTATGAAGCCTTGCGGTGGAAGAGGAAAGAAGCAGATGGAGGGGCTGATGGGTAGAGGAATCCAGCATGGTTCTGCTGGCCTGTCTGAGGCTGAGCAAAGCCCCTCGGTCTCCCAGCACGGCTAAGCCAGCACCTACAAGAGCCAAATCCACATAAACAGGGACACAGAAGGGGCAGGAAGGGGATCTGAAGCCCTAAGTCTGTGTTTGCTCTCAGGGCATTTCCACATGCTGATGTCGGCTTGGGACCTGGCTGCTTTACAAGGCTGTTTACAGGGAGACCTGCCCCTGCTCCAGGGTGCTCCTCACATTTTGTTCTAGTCCACGCCTCCTACTTACTGCTGTGGGCACAGGTACCCAGACAGTGTGTTTATTTACTGGCATATTGTTGACTTACACATTAATGTCATTTTTCTGTTACAGAAAGTCACCAACAAAGCTGCAGCTGTCAGTCAGGTCCTTGAAGCCTTCTTGGCACTCAAGCCTAAGCTAATGACCACAACCAAATTTAACAAAGAGCATCTGTGGGCCAACTTTTGCTTTACAACCCAGTGCCGAATTTGAGCTTTGCCTTTTGTCTTAAAACGTTTTTAATTGCATCTAACTACATACGTAGATACATGCACCCAAACATCTAACCATGAAATCTGTGTCTCTATGGAGCCGTGGTGCAGAGCACTGCCTGCCCTGCATGGCTGAGGGAGAGAGCTTTGCCCTGCGGCCAGTGCCAGCAGGACCAGGCAGCAGGACAGGGGCCCTGCTGCTGCTGTGGCTGCTCCAGCATACAGAGGTGGCTGTGAGAGATCCCACTTACTGAAGGGCTCCCCATTGTTTCATTTAGGGCCAGTCCTGCCAGTAGCTTCCCCTCAGTGAGTGCCAGAGCAGCGGCCAGTAACACCAGCACTATTTGATGGTGCAACCAGTATGAGTAATGAGCAGGCTCAGCTGTTGTGGGAACTGCTTGAGCCATTGCCCTCCATGGTCTCTACTGCCTGCAGACTGTAGCAGAACAGACAAGTTTTACTCCTCACCCTTGTTTTCCTTCTCCTTTACCCCCACTTCACTGATTTACCTACCTTTGCCCTTCCAGGTCTTGGTTTTCCTTCATTCCCTCCCCTCCAGGAGTCTCTCTCTTTCAGCCCCTTCTTTGAGCAAGCGCAGTGTCTCCCACTTCTCTCCTCCTGCCTATCCTGACCCTCTCTCCTGTGCCCTGGCCCTCTCTCCTCACTGACCCCTTCTCCAGCTTCTGTAGCCACTGCGTGCAGCAGCAGCAAACTGTCTCCCCACAGCAGAGCAGCTGAACAGCCTGCAACAGCAGCCTGGCAGGGCCCAGGAGCCACACATTGGCCGCAAGGCTGGGCCTGACTGTCTTGGCTTGTTTTCATGTCCTGAATCAACAGGGAGGGAGGTCAAGACTCCTGTTGACACAGCAGTTGGCCATGAGATGACAAACTCAGTTTCCTCATCTTCTGTGCAGAGGCTGTGTCCCGTCTTTGACCTCATTATGCAGTTCACATGATACAGGGGGTTTTTTTAAAGCTACTTAACAATCTGTTAGTAATTTGGTTTTACTGTGACCATCACAAGCATAAAAGAGTTAAGTGGTCATGAGGGTAAGTTTACCCCAGGATGTATGGAAGAGCAGGGAACAGAAATCCAGAATCCCTGTCATGCATCATCACCTCAGGAAAATTTATGTCTTCTGCTTACCCACCCATCAGGAGGAAAAAGCATGCTCATTATTCCTACAGACAATGCTCTAGACAAGATGAGTTATAATAAGAGTTAAGAAGCATGCATCTCATATCTGAGCAAAACAAAGCAACACTGCAATTTATATATAATAGGTAATTTTTATTTAAAAAAACATTGCAACTGACAGAGAAAATAAACTCCATGAAATGTGCCATACATTCAAAGAGATGTATTTAAAGTAATTGATTTCTTACTCTCTGAGGTGATCATTGATACAGACACTTCCTGACAATTAAAGAACAAAAACAAAGTTCTGTAACACTTTGTCCCTAAAGTATCTTGCAAGATGAAGTTCAAGAGCTCCTGGCCAAGAGTCCTACCTTGCTAAATGCCACATACAGAATATAACTTTAGACACAGTTTCACTGGCTTCTCTTCCAGCATTTACAGCTCTGTTGTGAATGAGACTGGTCTGCAGAGCTCACTGGTTTGGGTACTGATGACAGACTCAAGAATCTGCCCAGGGAAGAGTCCCAAAAGGAAAAAAACAACAGTTGTTTTATCTTCAGTAATACCTGTAGTTCAAAGCCAAAGAGGTGGCCAGAAGTGTGCACTCCCAGGTGAAGCTGTAACGTAGAGAAGTATATTTCTCAAGAGCCATTTATTTCTTATATCCCCGTTTGATAGAATATTAGAAAAAGACCACCATATACAAAAATCTTATCATTACAAGTTATTTAAAAAAAAAAAAAATTCAGACCATTAAAATACACAAGAAAGTGTTTGTTTGCATACAGTAGAAATACAGTCCTCATTAAAGCGGCATACCGGAGAAGCCAGTTGTTAAGTAAGTTTTCAATTTAAAAAAGACAAAAGCCCAGATGTTCCTGTAACACAACCAGAACATTGCAGAAAAGAGAGGAACAAAACATTCATAGTCTGCCATGCCGGGTACGTCATCTTTGTAAGGTCACTTCTGGCCTAAAAGAGTACGGTATCGAACAGAGAGCGTGGAGTCAGTGCCCAGGCAGAGCATTCTGTGCCCAGCCCTTGGAAACAGCAGCTCTCCAGCTCTGCTTTACTCACACAGATCCAACGGGATCTGCCGGGGCAGGAGGGATTTCCCAAGGACGCCCTTCCTTCCACCTCCAGCAGTGCCCCCATCAAAGGGTAGGACAGCTTGGTCCCAGGGCACAACTTCTGCCCGCAGGTTTCAGCCTCAGCCCTCTGCCATCAATGTGTCAGCTCCAAAACCAAATGGCACGTGCAGTGGGAGCCCTGTCAGCCTGGAGCTACCTGGGGTGTGAGAGGGGCACAAGTCCGTAAAGTAGTACAGAGAGAGCCCACTCTTCCCTGTCTTATGACTGACATTCCCAACGGAGGATCATGCAACCACTGCTGCAGCCTGCTGACACTTCCCCTCCAGAGGACAGTTCACCACTGATGAAGGCAGTCCAGGCTCAAATCATGAGGTTCCCAAATAAAACTGAGTAGGGGAAGTATCTGATTTACATACTGAAGTTACTAAACCACAGACTTGCTGCCATAGGTAAGAAAACAAGCTCTTGGGCTAATCTTGGAGAAAAAATGATTCTCAAAAATCGGTCCCAGCTCTAACACCTTGCCTGTGGTCAGATGGGATTCAGCCAGCAGCAGGGATGGAGTGTCATGAGGAAGAAAGCAGCACAGGCAAAGCTGTTCCTGGGACTAAGCATCTTGCTATGGCTGCCTCAAACCAACCAGGGAGGTTTCATGACGGCAACTGGCTCACGGGCTTGGTCACACCACCTGCAGCTGCTAGACATGTGCAGTTCTCGGAAAGGGCACAATGACCTACGCTGGCAAACAGCCATTACAGACAACATCTGCATTTATAAATAAACTGTCCACTCCTTCAGCTTTCTCAGTTCCTCTAAGTACAGGCTGCTGATTCTTCTAAGATCCTAGAAGATCTTAAGCAACAGAAAAAAGAAAACATGGACTCCTTTCTTGTCGGGTCAATGCAAGAAACAACCCAAAACATAAACTGGTTCTTGTTTGGCATTAAACAGTATGAACATGGATCTCAGCCTCAACAAATCAAGCTGTCAGATGCTAGTCCTACTCCATAGGTTACGGCTTTTTCTGTCTCAAACTTTTTCACTTCCCCTTCTGAGGCAATGGAAAAGGACTTGCTTTTATCTTTGTGGCTCAATCGCCATCTCGAAATACTTGCCTGGCAATACTGGCAACACGCATCTGCTGGCCGCTTGTTTTATGAAAGACGTCCTACAGCCCAGCTCTTGTCCTGTGCACAGCTGCAGGAGCAGTGCTGCCCCTGGAGTGCAGTGCGGGCTGTCCCCAAATCCCACGGTTTCAAAGCACAACCACCTAAGTTACCTGCAGTCTCCTGTTAGCTCCTCCATTTGGCTGACAGCTTGACTGGCCATGCCTGCTCTGAACATGGCTCCAGCATCATCCATGCTCAGACTGCCTTCATCATCTCTTTGACGTTTCCGCCTGCCACGCTGATCCCGCAGCGGGGGTGAACACCTGCCATTCACTCTTCAGCACACTGATGCTTTACACCATGTAGGGCTGGTTCATTTCTGGCTGCTCACCTCTTTGCAGGGCCTCCTGCCCTCACCTCCTCTGCTCACCAGACACCCTTCTTAAAGAAAAGAGAAAACTCCTGCATTTGCTCTTCAATACTTCTTCCTACATCGTGGAGATACTGAATGTTAGCATATGCCACAAACTTCCCGCCGATATACAGACTTTATATTATATAAATAGGTAAAAGTTTCAGACAAAATATCCTATTATTTCTGTGGTGTAACATTTTTAAATAGCATTAAAACCACAAACCATCCAGCCCTTGTGATTAAATATACAAACATTTGTGAATTGATAAGGCTCGTAGGTACATATGCAAAAATAAAGTGCCCCTCCCCCCACCAAGAAACAGTTCTGTACAGCTAAGTCTGAAAACAGAGAGAGCAAGTTATTTAAAATAAAACCTCCCAAGCTGGAAGTGCAGCCAGATTTTCAATCCTTGGTCTCATTTTTGCTTTCAACTCGGCAACACAGGAGTATTTACAAGCAGAAAAGGAGCTGCCATGGCTGACTGCAATTTGTCCAGCTAAGTGCCTCACAGGGCTTTGGTGCTGCCTGGGTGTGCAGTGTGGGACACAGGCTTCTGAGGGTAGTAGCTGTACAAGTAAACCTGCAACAGGATAGCAATGTCCACAAAAACCTGCAGGAGTCCACAGATGGAGAACTGGAAAGGGGCCTGATTGAGGATGAAGTAAATAGTCTTGAACGTGTCCCCACTGGTCCACATTAGCACCATCTTGACGCTAAAAGACAGAAAAGAAGGGAAAACTATTTATTGAGAAGAACTTGCCATGCCAGAGGATCCCACCTAATTCAGCGAGGATTTATACTCAACAGCGGGCTGGGACTCCCCTCGATGAGGGCAGACAGCGTGCCTAGTCAAGGCGCACAGCACTATACTTGGGAGGGAGGATCACATTCTCTACCCCATGAACTGCAGCACTCTTATCTCAGCAATTACAGCTCCAAATGCCTGTGGCTATGAAGGTATCCAACATTTTACAATATCCAGCTAGGATATTTGACTCAGCGATGCTCTGTAAACATGACTGCCACATGCTGACAGCACTGACCATAAACCAAAGTAATACAGTGCATGGGAAACAAAGGTTACTTCTTGTGCGTGCAATTTTGTGCTCACACAAGGTGAAGTAACACATAGACTACTTTTTTAGCATCTGCTGAAACAAACACTTCGGATAGATACGAGAAACCATTTCTTATTGATGAAAATGCAAAACCAGATTGTCCACTAATACAGAAAGCAAGGAAAAACGACATGCCTGCAGCCGTTACTGGAAGGATGAACATCACTAGGGATTTTTATCAATGACACAGATCAAGAGCAATGCTCAGACTCCCTTTTAATAGCCATCGTTGTTTTCATCTTGCTGTTCTGCTGAGCCATCCCCTGTCCTGCAGTCCAGCTCCTGCTCCCCAACATCAGGAGAAACTCTGAGGAACAGAAGCAAGTTCTTCAAATGGACCAAATTTTTTTCAGTGCCCTCAACAAAATGTGAACAACCAGATCCTGAAGGCTGTTTCTGAGCTTCACGCACTTTAACAGGAGAACTTTTTAAGCAGCTGGATAAGCGGTAGTGGACAAAAGCTATGTAGTTCACAGTATGGGCACTGTGCATGATTTATCATAATTATGAGCAATTACATTTTTGCCAGCACTGACTCCAATTCATCAAATGCAGTCAGGCCCATGCAGCAGGGTAGGACTTAATGTTCATTTCTCAAATATTCAGGCAGGGAGCTAGCACAATTTGTATTTTGGACACAAGTACACAATGCTATTGCAAGCCAAGTGCTGCAGCCCACTCTCTTCCCATAGGGGAAGGGTGGCCAAGAGCATCAGTTTATACTGCCTGATCACACAACAGAAACAAAAGCCTTTTGGTAACTCATGTGATGTGACTGAGAGTGTAAAACAGGTCTACAATCCTATGGACCTTCCAAAGAGAGTCTCTGTGTGGAAGTGCAAACAAGGACATGGGGTTGAGTGAGCAGTCATTCCCCACCCAAGGTCATTCTAAAATTGTAAATAAATAATCAGAGAAGAAAAACAACTGCTGAACCCACAATGTCATTTGTGCTCAGTGCAAACAGCCTGCACCACCTGCCTTGTGCATGTTCCCAATCACACTGATTCACCTTACATCACACTTACGGGAGGTTTACAGACGCAGGCGGTGGTGAGGATTGTTTGGGATTTTAATTAGGAAGGGCAATAAACTCTGAGGGTAATAAAACTGGTACCTTGCTTGCAAGCAGCCAACATTCCTCCTCCTCTGTTTTTAAGCTTATCAGTGTTTGCTGGGCAACTGATCACAATTTAATTGTTAATCTGTCCTGGCGTGCCTGGGGACCCTCATTAAAAGCACATGCTAAACCTGGCAGGTCAAACTAGCTGCTTGCCATTGACAGAAGGGCAATTCATGGATGCCATGAAGTATGTGAATAGGAATCGAACGTGCAAAGGATATTTGTCACATATTCCCCATGGAGAAAGCTAGCTGGGTACCCCATAGTGCAGTGAAGATGTGGAGGAAAAAATACACACTGTCAGAAGATGGACAGCCTACAAAAGTGTTTACTCCCCCAAAGAAAGAATACTCACTGGGGGAAACCTTACGGACACATGTAGTTCAGCAGCACCGTAGGAGCCAAGCACTAGAAGCACACCTCTAGCTGTGTCACATGCTGTGCTGAGTTTGCCAAAGCAATTCTGAGTTTTGCTAGGAAACCACCTGTGAACTCAACAGCCTGCAATACCGACCGGGTAACTTGGCACATGCTCCAATAGTCTTTGCGGGCTCCAGAGCCCTGCTCGTCAGCTCGTACATCAGACAATCAATGAAATCCGCATCATACCTGGGGTTCTCACTAGGATGTGACAATGCTCTATACACAGGAAAATCTCAACTTGTCCTTGGCCAAAATGATTTAAAAGAATGTAATGGATAGTTTAAAAAGCTAACACCACCAGTCTGCCACTGAATCAAAAAATATTAATCCTCCTCTGTCCAGCAGCTTGGACAAAACAGCAGAGAAAATCTGCAAATCACCAAAATACTATAAAAATGCAGCATAAAAATATTCAGAACACTTGATGTTCTACAAAACCTTAGTACTGCAGCTGCACTAAGGATCTCAGAGCCAAGAGTTAATGCAAAGCAGTAGCTGTGGGAGTACTGGCTGCTCTCCAGAGGAGAGGCTTGGACTGGAGAAAAGGAGCATGTCCAGCACAGACCTAAAGGTGCGGGGGTAACTGAAAACAGCCTGGCAAAGAAACAGGGACAGTGTCATCCAAGAAGCGAGAACAGGCAACGGAGAGCCCAAGAGGAAAGTCGAGGAGACATCAGAGGAGCAGAGAGGTCAGTCAGATGAGAAGGGGGTAGGAAAAAGAGGCTGGAGCAGAACAGGGAATGACAGGAACAGAAAAGAACGGGGAACTAGGGACACAAGTCCTTGGAAATGACCTGAATTTGGGGTGGACGGACTGAGCAGTACAGCCTGGGACAAGGGCGTTCACGGTTGTATTGGGTTTACATGGGAAGGTTTTCGTAGTGGGGGAAGGGGGCTACAGGGGTGGCTTCTGTGAGAAGCTGCTAGAAGCTTCCCCTGTGTCTGATAGAGCCAATGCCAGCCAGCTCCAAGACGGACCCGCCGCTGGCCAAGGCCGAGCCAATGAGTGACAGTGATAGCACCTCTGGGAAGAAGGGGGGATAAAAGCCTGCTGCACAACAGCAGCAGCTGGGAGAGAGGAGTGAGAATATGAGACAGCCAGCCTTGCCTACACCAAGGTCAGTGCAGAAGGAGGGGCAGGAGGTGCTCCAGGCACTGGAGCAGAGATTCCCCTGCAGCCCGCAGAGAAGACCTTGGTAAGGGTAGGCTGTTCCTCTGCAGCTCGTGGAGGATGATGGTGGAGTAGATATCCACCTGCAGCCCATGGAGGACCCCACGTCAGAGCAGGTGGATGCACCCGAAGGAGACTGTGCCCCCATGGGAAGCCCGTGCTGCAGCAAGTTCCTGGCAAGACCTGTGGACCCATGGAGAGAGGAGCCCACGCTGGAGCAGTCTGTTCCTGAAGGACTGCACCCCATGGGAGGGACCCACGCTGGAGCATTCATGAAAAACTGCACCTGTGGAAAGGACTCATGTTGGAGAAGTTGGTGGAGGATTGTCTCCCATGGGAGAGAGCCCATGCTGGAGCCAGGGAAGAGTGTGAGGAGTCCTCCCCTGAGGAGGAAGGAGCGGCAGAGACAACATCTGATGAACTGACCACGACCCCCATTCCCCATCCCCCTGTGCCGCTGGGGTGGGGAGGGAGAGAAATTGGGAGTGAAGTTGAGCCTAGGAAGAAGGGAGGGGTGCGGGGAAGGTGTTTTAAGATTTGGTTTTATTTCTCATTATCCTACTCTGATTTTGATGGGCAATAAATTAAATTAATTTCCCCAAGTCAAGTCTGTTTTGCCTGTGACAGTAATTGGTGAATGATCTCTCCCCATCCTTATCTTGACCCACGAGCCTTTCGTTATATTTTCTCTCCCCTGTCCAGCTGAGGAGGGGAGTGATAGACCAGCTTTGGGGGGCACCTGGCCTCCTGCAAGGGTCAACGCACCCACAAAGGTGAAGCTAGCAAATGAGCAGAAGAGGTGTGCACTGGCCCAGGACCCCCACATCATCACTGTAATGTCTGCAAGCATCCCTGAGCGCCCCCAGCGCCCTCTCCATGTCTCACTCCTCCAGTGCCCACCCTACGGAGGGGAAAAGCTACAACTGCTGTTGGCTCTCCCCCATCTCAACCAACACCCATTTGCACACACAGTCTGAAAGTTTCAGCTTGCTGAGAAACCCAATGAGCGTCTGCACAGCATCTCACGGGGGAATAGAGCTGTCCCTGCCCCCACTACCACATCACAGGCCCATGCTTCAGGAGGCTGGGAGAGGGGCTGAATGAAGTTTACACCATCAACATGGCTTCTGCCACATGTTAATTTCCAGATGCTCGGTTACACTAGTAATGGTCCTCCCCCCCTTATCTGGGCTGTGCAACTGCCTTGTCCTCACTGCATACACAGATGCGATTCGCAAGAACGCAACAGTGCGTGCACGACTATGCGTGACTGGTCGCATGGATACACCATCACTGCTCTCGTACTTCCAGCCATCATCTCATTTCAGGATGCCACACAGGATAGAAAAGCCAGTTTTTGTTGGCAGCTTCTCAACTTCACCCATTCCCTTAGGGAAGAGAGGTAATTCTTGTATCTGTTCTTACTTTTGGGGTAGAAAAGAAACCAAGCTGTCTTTGGCAGATAGCTGCCCTTTACCTGCCCCAAAGGAGAAAAGGGCAGTGTCTGCGCAGAAGGAGAGGGTTTTATTGTGCAAAAGAAATGGAGTTTTCAGTTGGTTGTGGGGAAGGAAGAGAAAAAAGGAGAGAGCACACCCAGGCCCTTCTTCCACTGCTCTGCTGCAACCTCCATTTGCTGAATGAAGCTCCAGTCCCTTCCTGTAGGATGTGCGTGAGGCTCATTTTTAACAAGCTACCAATACACCAAAGGGGCCAACCCTCTAGTCTCAGCTTTCTTCCCCTGCAGGACTCTGCATGCCACGTGACGGAAAATCTGTGGGATCACAGCAATAGCGTGAGTCTCCCAGGGAGCCATGTGACGCAGCAGCGGCTCCAATGCAGGCTGCCGACAGTGGTGAACAAGCCTTCTGCATGGCTCCACTCCTTTGCAATGCCAGGTGCCAGCTGCTGTCAGCTGGCAGATCACAGCCCGTTGGTGTACGTCTGGCCCTTGGCTTCACGGTGCAAGAAAAAATGCTGCTCTGTTAACACAGGTGAGGCTTTGCTGCAAAAGGCAGTCAGGGCTGACCATCAACACTGAGACTGGAGAGCACAGGGCAAGGGGGCTGCACGCAGCAAAAATTTCCCAACCTATCTCACAAAGACCAACTTCACACTGTGTCTTCCTGACATCTGCAAAGCCACGTGAGCGAAGCTGTTCTGCACAGCACTGGCTACACAGCAAAGCAGGATTTAGGAGTAAATAAACCGGTATCTTTTCTGAAATAGCCCAAAGCTAACTGGGGAGACATGGAAGGCAGGAGATGTTCACCTTGTTGATATGGAGGATATGGTCTAGTAGAAGAGCACAACTGCTCTTAACACAAATGACTGAGTGGGTTAGGGGTGAGCAGTACCACAGAGCAATTTGGGGAGGCAGAAATAAACAAATGGCAGCATTTGGTCGTGTGACAACAGAGATGCCAACTGGAGGGGCAGGAGGCAGGAACTGCGCCGAAATAGCTGGTATTGCCAGAGGGTGAAGCAGACTTGCAGTAAAAATAGCACTTCCCAGTAATGTAAATCAGTACTGCAGTATCCAATGACAACAACCCTCCTAAAAGCAATCGCCCTTCTTACAGCTGAGCTCGTTACAAGGAGTTGCTAATGTATTAACAGTCAGTGTCAAATCTGTGTAAATTGCCATTGACCACAAAGAGGAAAAGCTGGTATTTTTCAACTGCTCTTAAAATCCGAAAGAGCACTTACTCTGCTGTTGGAATTAACTCTCAGAAAGACACCATCACTTCTGATCAGACACTAGACTAGGGGTGGGTTGCTAAATGCTATTTTTTAGCATGGTAATATAAAAATGCCCTACAGCACTACTGTTCTCTACCACTGATTAGTACATTTCATAAAGACACTGTACCTATCTTCATTTGCTAAATAAATAAATGGCATGCTGGAAAACAGCATTCACTTTTCTCAAGGAACAACCTTCTTCAATCAAGTTTTTTCTATACTGTGTATTAATTCTGAAGTAACAGCAACTAGAGGTAAAAAACACCTATTAGTATACACCACATCTGCAGTCACCCAACGAATCATAATTTTTACAGAATGCTCCTAAAATTATTCAGCTTGTACATGCATTCAAAAGAAAAAAAGAAAAAAACCCAACAACTTCTGTTGCTTCTCTTCGAGAAACTGTACTGGAGGCTGAGTAATTTACAGAACAATGAGATTAGCCAGATATTTAGACTCAATCTCACTTATCCAGGACTAATGCTGCTTGAATCAAAGCTTTTCAGCATCTTCATTCCTTCTGCTCAAAACCTGGCTACAACAGTCTCAAGTCTCTGATATTCTGTTGGAGTCTTTGCACGCTCAGCTCAACATTAGTCACTTCTTGGTCATTACACCTTTCTTCTTCCTCAATCTGAAAGAGCAAAAACTACCAAAAAGTTTCTTGTAAAAAATATGAGATGTGAGGCCCCCTCTTTCTCCCCCCTAATAAAGCAGTCTGTCTTAAAGACTAGTTGCAACCATCCATCAAAATAACTTACACACAGTAGCACATTAGCAGAGCTGCAGAGCAGCAGTCTGCAGAACGCAGGCTGGTACTTGGCACAAAACCTACACAAGAAGACAGACAAGGCAGTACTCGCTTCCCATTTGCACTGTAGATTTTCTCACATCAATGTTATGACTCTGCATGTTTGTAGCTTAACACACAAACCCAAAAATACTCTGCAAGCTGGAAGACACAAAGAGAAATCAGACATTAGACGGTGACTTCCGCTGAGAAATTCTGTAGTGGTTTGACCAGACATTTCAGCACAAATAGCAACAGGAGGTACGTGTTGCCCTGATGTAATTACATCCTGCTACAGTCACAAACTTAGTGCTAATTGTGCTCAGTCAGTCAGTGAACTCAAAAATCCTAAGTTATTCTCAATAGCAGAAAAATGAGTGTAATTTATTGACCTGTATCTACTTTGAAAGTTGTTTGGGGTTTTTTTTTCTTTCTGTCCCAGGCAATTGGAACTAGAAAGAGGAGAATTAGCCTGGACTCTTTTTGTTCAAAAATCAGTGGAAATTGACCACAACTTCCCCACATCATGGCCAAGGGCTAGACCAAGACACAGGTGATGCCATATTCAAAAATCTGACTTTTTAGATTGCCAGTTTCAGACATTTCTTCATATGATAGCACTTGACTTTCATGTACGTTAAAAAATTGTGACAGTTCTTTAAATGACTGGGGATATATAAGCAGAATAAAATCATTTAAGAGCTGACAAGCTAGTATTTCCTTCAGGAATAACATCCACATTGAAACAGCCTGTCAATGAGTATTTTGAACACTGCATTTGGTTTTGCGAAACGAGGAAGAGGGTACAGAAGGTATCTCTCCTGCAACCTTTTAAGCTGTTACCTCCCACAAGCCATTTGCATGGGAATGTCTGGAAGAGAAAGCAGATTCAGTTGTTACATCCTGACTTTGGAAAACTTTCAGCTCCCATTTGCAGTTCCAAAATAGTCTACTTAAAGAAGGCAGCAAGCATCCATAACACTGCACTTCAATCAGAGGCTGGCCTGCCTTCAACAGTGAAACACAGACCAGAAAACATAAAACCCAAATGCCACGGTATTTTTAACACTGCACAAACCAAACAAAAATTAATAAATAGAGCACTTGTTCCTAACAAAAAGCTAGATGGCTTAACAAAAAAGGAGCTCTCCTGATGCTAACCAAGTTGTTTAGCCTGCCAAAAATTATTAAAAGGTGGGGGGGAAAAAAAGAGAAGATGAAAACATTGGGATCAGATATCCAAAGTGTCTGAAGTCTGAAAATCTAGAAACTAAACATGGATACCCTAAGACAGGTCCTTCTGTGTGAGCAAGCATAGACCTTGTTTTTAAATACTGCACAGCCAGCTGGGAATCTAAGCATGAAACTGTTCACCAGTCCTACGTGCTCTGCCTCAGCAAGAGCGTCTTACCTCACTTCTCAACAATTCCTCTGAGGCTGGAGCAGCACTGACCATTTTATGCAGAATCACAAATAAACAGAAAAGTTTTATGGTAAAATAGGGCAAACAGGTATTTGCCAATTATTTTTCCTCATGAACATCTGTTTTCTCAACTCCCAAGAGCAGCAGGGTGTCAGGCATTTTGACCCCGCTTAGCACACCCACCCAAAAGCTAGTATTTGTTAGAACATGTCTGTCAAAGGAGAGTCAAGGGGAAACTACAAGACCCACAACACAGGGGATAGTCCAGGATCACTGGTATGGCCTCTGGCTATTTCAAGCAGCTATGGCTAAAGTTTAGTCTGTACAGGTCCAGAACCTGCTAACCATTAACAGCTACAAAATATTTCTAGTACTCTACAACATGTGCTGCAGAAAGAAGGGCAGCAGGTCTTAACAGCCTCAAACACCCTAAATCTGTGCAGCAGGTGTGAAAGTGAATCTCTTCTGTGGATCAGAGGAAAGACTTGAACTACAATTCACACCAGTGCCCTTCCTGCCAGAAGACACAAATGCATGCTGGCCAGACTGCAAAGCTCAGGTCTGCTCAGACATGTGGTACAAACATGTATGAGACAGGCTCTGCTTCTGCTGCTGGCAGATTTGGAAGCTTCGAGACCTGCTGCCATGACAGGGAGCGGCTTTCCTCAGGTGCCAGGGCAGCAAATCACGCCCTGCACTGCTCACAGTAATACAGTCAGCTGCCAACACACACAGTACTGTCAGCTTAATGTAAATGGTGCAGACCACGCCTAAATTACACCACCCTTCAGCATCTCACTCATGAAGCTGTTCTTGAGTGCGTCCCCCCTTCTGCGTCTCTCACCTCCCACTCAAGGCATTACAGTCAATGGAGCTGTAGGCACAGCTGCTGGCTAATGCTGCTCTGACTGCTCTGATGCTGTCCATCTACCCTCTAGCTGCTTGGCACACCTAGCTGAACCAGGCATCCTGCCACCCCCGTGGCCCCACACCACCCACTGACAGGCATGTGGTGAAAGGGCCGTTCCCACGCCCCTGCTGCTGTGCATGGCCAACAGCAAAGCCCAGGAAGCAGCACTCCTTCCCATGGCTCGCCTCCTTGCAGGGTGAATTGGCCTCCCAAACCCGGCTGCTGCAGCCTACCCACTACCAGGAGGCATCCCGCAGGGTCAGTGCTAAGAGATGGCAAAATAATGTCCCTGCGTAACACCATTTGGTGTATTTCCTTCTCTAGTTCTAAGTAACTTGGGACACGTTGAATGTGAAAGGTAGTAAAAAGACAGGAGGGAACAGAGCTTTGCTTCAGCACAGCTGTGTATCCCAAGGCTCAAATCATAACACTTTTAAATCCTCCTTTCTTCCTGCCGTAGACAACAAAGAAATCATCAGACTCTTCATCCAATTTAACTTAAGGTAATTTGAGCACATTTTTCCCTTCATCTTATATGGTAACCAGGACATAGCTTGAGCGCTTTTAGTATTCCAATTCAATAACTTCAATTATCACTTCAGTCAACATCCACAAGGTAACAGTTCTAGCTCTAGTGCTTACCTTGTCCTTAATGATTAGCGTTCAGCGGTTGTCTCCAAAGGCAGCACACCCAAGGACAAAATCTAATATAACAGTCTTTATTTTTCATGAATTAATCACATCCTTCAGCTACTAAAATGCTTCTTACATTTGAAGAAAACACTGGAGAAATGAAAACCCCAAACACACTAGTGTGTAAAGTAAGAGTGATCACTCAGGGACAAAGCCCTACCTTCCAGTCAGCTTACTGCTTGGAAATAAGGTAAGATTTTTGCAAGAAACAAAGCTCACATTCTTCTCAAAAATGCTTTACCTTTGTAAGGAAATAACCCCTTGCAAGTTCTATATGAGGGTACATCAGCGCCTAAGTCTTCGTATGAAATGCCAGGTTTTCCCCTTTCCTTCTACATGCACATGCGCGTGCAGAGGTACAGAAGTGACGTTCACAACGACAGTGATGCACCATACATCTGTGTACTGTTTCTCAAAGCAAAGCCCAGTGGGAAGGCTGTGCTTTGTCAGAAGGTGCCACCACAAACCAATGCTTTCTAAGCCACTTTCCATGTGCAGCACTGCTGCTGACCCACAGTAGTTGCAGAGCAGTGCTTTAAAGCCCTGCTGTGGACAGAACTGAATGCTGCAAGGAGGAAATAAAAGCATCACAATCACATCCCACACACACTAGCATGACACAAATCTTAACATTTCAGTCCAGATAGGGTCTTTGGAGTTCAAAAAAGAACAGACATCCCCTAGCCTATCTTCATTCTCAAATTCTTCCCATCTGCCCCTTTGCACACTACAAATCCTTTTTTTTAGGAAATTCTCTTAATACAAGATTTAGTACCTGAAGGGACAGGGCTTCCACCACTACTCTGAAAGCTTACCTGACAATGCCAGGACATCTTGCTTGGCATATGACGTGGTTTAGGCCCAGCCGGCAGCTGAGCGCCACGCGCTGCTCGCTCACCCCTCCCCTGGCGGGATGGGGAGGAGAATGGAAAAACAACGGCAAAGCCTCGAGGGTTGGGATAAGGGCAGGTTACTGGGACAGCAAGGGAGAGGGAAACAATCAACAACAGTGCTGATAACAGATAGTAACAATGGGTGATAACAGAGAACGATTTACTGATCCAACCACCACGCTCAGCCCGTCCCAGAACTGTGCCATCCCCTCCCCTGCCCGACTGGCCCCCTTTTATGGTGAGCATGACGTCACATGGCATGGACTAGCCCCCAGCTGGCTTGGCTGGCTCACCTGTCCTGGCTCCTTGTGAAATTAACTCTATCTTTGCCAGAACCAGGACAGCATATAATTCCATTCCCTTATGTGGACATGTATCATTCCCAGCCATCCTCCCTGGAACAGTTTAAAACCCTACCTTTGAGCCTTGTTGAAACAGCTTTTTCTGACAAAAAGTTTTGTTTCTTTCTACATCCCACTCAAGAATGCTACAAGCACTTCCTCCCCTGTCTCAGTTTTTGGGCGGATCAACCAACGTCAGTCACTGCACTTCCCACTCTTCTTCTGTTTGCTTATCCTCCTGTGTCTGAGGAGCAAGGGACCAAATGCACCATTGCAGGTCAACTTGTAACAGAGAAGCTCTCGTCTTTCTGGACCACCCTGCAAGTCACTTCCTGGCCTAAGTTCCACCAACGTCTTTTTCCTGCTGTTCTAGCTCATCTATTAGCCACTTAAATTACTTACTACTCTGCTCACTTTACAGATCTTCATCACAGTCAGTATTACCATTATGGATATTTTTATCCTTGCATCTCAAGCTACATTTCTCCAAATCCAAATCTCATTTTACTTCCATTCCGTATTTCTAATCCCACTCAGTCCTATTGCACTGAAGGAGACAATTCTGCAACCACGTAAGTAAATAATTTATCCCACTTACACAACTGGCTGTGGTGAACTCTAGTAAAAACCAAACAGGTACTGGAATTTCAAGAATCGAGGCACTTTTGTTCCCAAATTTGTTACGTAGCAGAGGAAACAGACATTTTTAGAAAACTTTCATCTCTCAAGTGCCTTCATCATAAGCTCTACTCTGACCTTTTGTGATTTGGCAAGACCTGACCTTAACTACGCAAAATACCTTGCATGACACTTCCTTGCCAGCAGAAAACAGAGTGTCCAAACTTAACAGAATGTTTTTGTAACAGAAGTACAATACATTTTCTCTTGTATTTCAAATTTTCAGAACACAGAGAAAAGCACCAACTGAAGAGAGAACTGATGAGACATGCCAGCAGTGCTTTACTCCTGTTACTGTAAAGAAGCCTTGAACTATTTGTGAAAGATGAATGCTTTTGGTTTGAAGTCATTTGCTTTGAACCTACTTTTTGAACTGATGGGATGAGGTGCCAGGGGAAGAGAAATGAGAAAGAGGTTCAATATGTGCAAGAGCTTTAGCAGTCCACACTGTGCTACAATTTAGATAATGCTTAAGGAAAGTGGATATTGCTGCTCACGCTGTCAGAAGTGTTGGGAGGGTGAGGGAAGGAAGGTCTCCCTCTCCCTCCTGGGTTTTTCCACCTGTGTCTTCCTTCAGTTCCTCAAATTCTCAGATGTGTTGAGCGCACAGGGCACAAAGAACTGTCTTTGGAGCCTCATATTGTGCTGCTGCAGGCCTTGAGAGAACAGCTCTGGGGAGACACAGCAGGCAAGCACAGAGGTGAATGCAGTGCTGACCCTAGCACAGCAACCCGCAGGCCACATGTCCACAGAGCGTCAAGCAGAAAGTGCAGGTCCTTGAACCTGGAGCACCAAACAGGGAAGGGAAAGAACATGGGATTAAAGGCAGAGAGATCACAGGTCTGCTGTAACTGAAAAAAAGGGTGTGGAGAAGAGGAGAGAATCTGTTTGCTTCCTAGGATCGGAACAAAATGTTTTCAATCTCTCTGTTCACATGCTGACAGGACTCTGTCCTCGTTCTGAGTGCACTAAAGAGAAACCAAGCCTGTTCACTTTCCTGATGTAGTAACACTTCAAAAGGAGAAGAAACTAGAAATCTTCTGAGGACTACAGACCACTTTCTTCAACCTCTTAACTTTAAAAGTCAGATTCAGAAAGGGAATCTGACATTCCTGGTAATTATTAGAACCACAAATGAAAAGGGGAAGAGAGAAGAGAAGCTGTAAGTAGTAAGCCTTACAGTTGTACCAAAACCTGGGTCATCCAGTCATGAAAATCATTTTACTGACTACTCCCTAAACTCCTGCAAACTTGGATGTATATGCAAAGTCCAAAAATGAGAAACCCCAGACTATTTTATGTAAAGGCCACCACAAAGGACAACAGTAACCACCTGATCAGTGCCACAGGAGTGAAGGAAGAAATGTCACCAAAGCAAAACAATGAAACAAGTAAAACTTCCCCAGAAAACTGTATGAATGCTGCCTGGAGCCTCAGAAGCAATGATGACCAATGATTTTTGCAGACCTATGGAGAACACTAAAGATCTGAGTAGAAAGAAAGAGCATTTAGAAATACAAATAAATACCATTACAGAACTACAATAAATTATAAGAACAGTTTAAAATAGGCAATTTGTAAGCACATGGACAGACAGTTTTGATTAACTAATAGGAAAGGCAGTGAAACTAAGGAATGGCCTATACAATATTAAGTACAAACCACTTTTAAGTAGTGCTAATAATTTTGCGTATTTCTGGCTCACACTTAAGACCTTGATTTCTCATTTTCCACAGTCCTAGATTTACCTTTTAGTTCCTACTTACTCTCTTGAAAACCACTTTCTCTTTTATAACTTAGTCCCTTATGATTGTCTATACAATGCTTTCTGTAATGAAAAACTGCTTCTCAGTTGGGTCAGATGATTTAAACCCACAAAACCATTCTGCTTTTTTAAAAAACAAAACAAAACAAAACAAAACAAACCACCTAAATGGCACCCACTTCCTGTACCCACTTCCACCTTCTCTATTTTGGTGGTTTAATATATAAAGCAACTACTGTTTTAAAAATAAGAGTAGACACAGTTATATCAGTATCTGGAGGCTACAATTCCAAAGCCTGAGAGAAACAGTTCTCTCTATTCAGCAGCTTCCTTGATGTTAGTCCTGGACCGGACAGAATGCACTACTAACTCAGGTCACCATTGTACTGGCCAGTGTCTGCTTCATGTATATGGCTATCCTGGTTTTTGGCTGGGAGTTAATTTTCACAAGAAGCTGGAGGGGACACAGCCAAGACAGTTGACTCAAACTAACCAAAGGGATATTCCATACCATATGATGTCATGCTCAGTATATAAACGGGGCTGGCCAGGGAGGAGAAGTCTTTGCTCAGGAATGGGCTGGGCATCACATTGGGTTTATGGGCAGTGAGAAAATTGCATTGTGTATCACCTGATTTGTATATTCTGTTCTAAGTATTGTTATTTTCTTCCTCCTTCACGGTCCTAGTAAACTGTCCTTATCCGAACCCATTAGTTTTACCTTTTTCTTCCCATTCTCCTCATCCTGCCAGGGGACGGGTGAGCAAGCAGTAGTGTGGTGCTCAGCTGCCAGCTGGGGCTGAACCATGATGGTCCTTTTTGGCACCCAATGTGGGGCACAAAGGGTTGAGATGACAACAGATCTGACCAGAGCGTGTTAAAATAAAAGTTGTTATACACATTTACTATAATAGTTAAATAGGCAATGGTCACAACAGTGTTTTGTTTGTTCACATGGCTGTGTTATGTAGCCCCTTACTTGCTGTATGTATTCCCTGCAGCGCTGTTTATCAGCTCTGGGAGAGGGGTCCAGATTCTCATTTTGCTGTACTGTGTGATATCAACTTATGATATGATAACATCAATGGTCATGAGGTTAAGCTGGTATTTGTATGTGGCATTGCTGTGTGAGGACATGAGGAAGTAGGATGGAAAACCTACCTCAACCCTACAGGCATGAGTACCTGAGCTGCAAGGTAAAACAATCGCAAAAGGGGATTCTTCCAGGAAAAATGCCACTCCAATTTCCAGCAGGCAGTCCCCCAGACCAAGCAGAAGGCCTGACTGTACATATGATCCTCTTGAAGGGACGTCTAAGTCAATTCTGCAAGGAATGAGTAACAAATAGCGTAACCAGGACTAGAGGAGCCCTGCCTCCAGCCAGGTGGATGAGAGGAACAACCGGGTTTATTGGACTATGTGGATCCCATGGCCTGGCACATCAGATCCACAGGAGTACAAGGCCCTAGTGGACACTGGTGCACAGTGTACTTTAATGCCATCAAGCCGCGAAGGGGTGGAACCCATCTCTATTTCTGGAGCGACAGGGTGATCCCACAGTTGACTCTGTTGGAGGCTGAAGTGAGTCTAACTGGGAATGACTGGGAAAAGCACCCCATTGTGACTGGCCCAGAGGCTCCTTGCATCCTGGGCATAGACTACCTCTGGAGAGGGTCTTTCAAGGACCCAGAAGGCTACCGGCGGGCTTTTGGCATTGCTGCCTTGGAGTTGGAGGAAATTAAACAGCTGTCTACCTTGCCCGGTCTCTCAGAGGACCCTTCTGTTGTGGGGTTGCTCAGGGTTGAAGAACAACAGGTGGCAATAGCTACCATGATGGTGCACCGGTGGCAATACCACACCAACCGAGACTTCCCGATTCTCATCCATAAGCTGATTTGCCAACTGGAGAGTCAGGGAGTGATCAGCAGAGCCCGCCTCACCCTTTAACAGTCCCATATGGCCAGTGCCGAGTCCAGTGGAGAGTGGAGGCTGACAGCAGGCTATCGTGGCCTGAATGAAGTCACGCTGCCCACGAGTGCTGCCGTGCCAGACATGCCGGAACTTCAATATGAACTGGAGTCAAAGGCAGCCAAGTGGTATGCCACAATTGATATGGCAAACGTGTTTTTGTCAATCCCTTTGGCAGCAGAGTGCAGGTGACAGTTTGCCTTCACTTGGAGGGGCATCCGGTACACCTGGAACTGACTGCCCCAGGGGTGGAAACACAGCCCCACCATTTGCCAAGGACTGATCCAGACTGCGCTGGAACAGGGTGACGCTCCAGAGCACCTGCAGTACATTAATGACATCATCGTATGGGGCAACTCAGCATAAGAAGTCTCTGAGAAAGGGAAGAACATAGTCCAAATCCTTCCGAAAGCCAGTTTCGCCATAAAATGAAGTGGGGTCATGGGACCTGCACAGGAAATCCAATTTTTAGGAATAAAATGGCAAGATGAGTGTCATCAGATCCCACTGGATGTGATCAACAAAATAGCAGCTGTGCCTCCACCAACTAGCAAAAAGGAAACACAAGCTTTCTTAGGCGTTGTGGGTTTCTGGCGAATGCACATTCCAAATTACAGTCTGATTGTAAGTCCTCTCTATCACATAAACCTGGAAGAAGAACAATTTCAAATGGGACCCTGAGCAACGACAAGCCTGTGAACAAATTAAACAGGAAATAGTTCATGCTGTAGCCCTTGAGCCAGTCCAGGCAGGACCAGATGTAAAGATTGTGCTCTAGACTGCAGCCAGGGAGAATGGTCCTACCCAGAGTCTCTGGCAAAACGCACCCCTGGGGTTTTGGAGTTGGGGATACAGAAGATCCAAGGCCCGCTACACTTCAACTGAAAAAGAGATATTGGCAGCACATGAAGGGGTTTGAGCTGCTTTGGAGGTGGTTGGTACTGAAGCACAGCTCCTCCTGGCACCCCAACTGCCAGTGATGGATGTTCAGAGGGAGAGGCCCCTCTACACATCATGCAACTAATGCTACGAGGCGTAAGCGGGTTGCACTCATCACACAGCGGGCTCGAACAGGAAATCCCAGTTGCCCAGCAATTCTGGAAATGATCATGGACTAGCCAGAAGGCAAGGATTTTGGAATATCACCAGAGGAGGAACTGACATGTGCTGAAGAGGCCCCACCGTATAATAAACTAACAGAAAATGAGAAGCCATATGCCCTGTTCACTGACAGGTCCTGTCGCATCATGGGAAAGCACTGGAGGTGGAAAGCTGCTGTATGGAATCCTACACGAGTCGCAGAAGCTGCTGAAGGTGGTGGTGAACTGAGCTAGTTTGCAGAAATGACAGCTTTAGACATTGCTGAACAAGAAATATGGCCAGTGCTCTGCCTCTACACTGACTCACAGATGGTGGCCAATGCCCTGTGGGGGTGGTTACAGCAGTGGAAGCAGAGCAACTGGCAGCGCAGAGGCAAACCCATAAGGGCTGCCCCATTGTGGCAAGATATTGCTGCCCGGCTAGAGAAACTGGTTGTAAAAGTACTTCATGTACCCAAGAGTCAGGCCACTGAGGAACATCAAAACAACCAGCAGGTGGATCAGGCTGCTAACATTGAAGTGGCTCAGGTGGACTTGGACTGGGTTGCCAGAGTGAACTGTTTATAGCTCAGCGCGCCCATGACACCTCAGGCCATCAGGAAGAGATGCAACATATAGATGGGCTCGTGATCGAGGGGTGGACTATTGCATAGACAGTATC
Source organism: Balearica regulorum gibbericeps (assembly GCF_011004875.1). Taxonomy (NCBI): domain Eukaryota; kingdom Metazoa; phylum Chordata; class Aves; order Gruiformes; family Gruidae; genus Balearica; species Balearica regulorum. The sequence continues at coordinate 104,680,131 of NC_046185.1, forward strand.
ACACAGGTTACCCATGAATGTGAAACATGCACTGCATTTAAGCAAGCCAAGCAGGTAAAGCCTGTTTGGTATGGAGGACAATGGCTGAAATATAAATATGGGGAGGCCTGGCAGATTGATTATATCACACTCCCACAAACCCACCAAGGCAAGCGCCATGTACTTACAATGGTGGAAGCAACCACTGGATGGTTGGAAACACATGCTGTGCCCCGTGCCACAGCCCAGAACACTATCCTGGGTCTTGAAAAGCAAGTGCTGTGGTAACATGGCACCCCAGAAGGAATTTAATCAGACAATGGGACTCATTTCCAAAGGAACCTCATAGACACCTGGGCCAAAAAGCATGGCATTGAGTGGGTGTATCACATCCCCTACCATGCACCAGCCTCCAGGAAAATCAAACGATACAATGGGCTGGTAAACACTATGCTGTGAGCAATGGGTGGTGGGACCCTCAAACACTGGGATGCGCATTTAGCAAAGGCCTCCTGGTTAGTTAACACGAGGGGGTCTGCCAGTCGAGCTGACCCTCCCCAAAACTTCCACGTCCTGTAGAAGGGGATAAAGTCCCTGTAGCGCACGTGAAGAATATGTTGGGGAAGACAGTCTGGGTTAGCCCTGCTGCAGGTAAAGGCAAACTCATCCATGGCATTGCTTTTGCACAAGGACTTGGGTGCATTTGGTGGGTGATGCAGAAGGATGGGCAAGTCCAATGTGTACCTCAAGGGGATTTGATTTTGGGTGAGAATAGCCAATGAATTAAATTGTATGATGTTAATTGCTAAATAACCCTGCCATTGAATGTCATCACTACTGCAATTGCTATATGCTGTATAACAGTAAGAATCACCAAAATTAATGAAGGATGAACTTTGATGAAACCAAGCAAAGCGCAGCTGGATTGGGCATCAGGCTCTGGAGGTGAGCAAATTGCATTGTGTGTCACCCACTTTGTATATTCTGGTTTTATTCTCCTCTCTTTGCTGTCCCAGTAAACTGTCCTTTTCCCAACCCACAAGTTTTACCTTTTTCATCCAATTCTCATCATCATCCTATGGGGAAGGGGTGGGGAAGGGTGGTTACCAAGCAGCCATGTGGTGCTCAGCTACTGGCTAGGGCTAAACCACAACAATGGCATACTCAGGAAAGGGAGTCTCTCATGTATGCACTCATTATCCATACTCCTATTTCTTTGATTTTGCTCTAATCCATGCCATTTCTGTTAGTAAGAAACAGGACCTGAGAGGGGAAAAAAAAAAACAAAATAAACAAAAAAATTTCAACCCCCAAACCAATACTGCCATGCTATTACCTGCATCATCCTCTTTTAACTTTCCTTCTTTTTAGCACTTTTTAAGTCCTTTTTGAGTTAATTTCTCTTTTTCCTTTACTGAACCTCCCCAGAGAAGCACAGGTACGTAACAAGTTGCTCTACCAGAGTTGATTGCATCTAACATCTCTTTATAAGGGAACTAAATTTATTCTTTAGTTAAGAAGCTAATGCATAGTTACCCTGAGCAGAAACATCCACAACTCTTGCTACTTCTCTCTACCTTAGGGTTTTGTTTTCTTTTAAACAGGAGAACTTCAAAGGAAGTAACTCATTGGAGCTGCTTTACCTATTCACTATCCAAGAATTCCCTCAGGCTAAAAAATCCCAAGAAACCACAGCAGTGGCCCAATCTCCTTAAATCGAAAATCTCACTAGAGGAGGTGGCCAGACATTGGTTAGCCAGTCCTGAATAAAGCCTTCTACATCTGTTCATCACAGCACCTGGTAAATCCAATACAGGAGAAAAAGTCTAGCAGCTTGCATTAATCTTCACAGAGTTTGAATAAAGCCAGGATTTGTCCCAGAGACAGAAGTCAAAAGCTTCTCTTAAAAAATGATATAAAATGCTGCATGTGTTATAAAGGAAAAACCTGTAGAGCGGTACTAAATAAAAGCACCCCACAACAAAATTTTATCTCCCTAAGAAATACTGTCTTCTAGTATTTTTCATGTTATCTATAATGGAAAAGAGGAAATAATATCTCAGGATATACATTTAATATCATTTCTTTCTTTCATAGCTTACTGCACTTATTTCACCGGATACATGATAAATGCCTGCTCGTAACTAGCTCACAGCTGCAGCGCACCTCATAAAACACTTCTGAATGGAAAAGCATTCTTAAAATTTGCAACTCTTGGCTCCAGCATGTTCTGAGACAATAAATGCTGGCTGTTTCTCCTTCACTGACTTGCGGTTTTTAAAACAGGATAATCGCAGTGATTGACCCAGTACTGCCACAGGAGGGACTAAATATTTTCTTTATTTCATCGCACAGTAACTGATTGTGCCAGGTATTTCTGGGTGGCAAAGTTCTGAGCCTTTGACCCAATGTCGGCCAAACACAACAGAGGGAGGATGTGCAGAAAGGAAGTTCCTTTCAGCAGACTGAAAACTGGCCATGGGCTACAAGAGAGACCTGGGGAACAGCTTGCAGAGGAACAACATGGCCCTTCCCGGGTTCTGTCCCTCAGACCCTGCAGCTGCGCATGCATCCCTGAGCCAGGCACAGCACGTTGCTGCCTCGCACCCAGCGTGCAGCGGGCGAAGAAACAACAGTGCACACCAGGAGCTCAACCACTGCTGCAAGAGGACCTTGCTTTTTGCACCCACATGCTTCCAAGCTAACCATTGATGGGCTCATTTGAGTATCACCTGGAGTGTGGCTTCTGAGACTTCAAGATATGCAGCCCAGCTCAGTCCTACTGCCAGACCTCTGCTGCCAGACCTCTTCCTGGGACATGGGGAGATTCTACCGTCCAGCAGCTCTGAACTCCAAGCACTGACTGAAAAGAAACCATTGCTCCATGGGGTTGGAGCAGCCACTGACAAAGAGGATCACTGTCAGGTGATTTTGATGAGCTTTTGTGAAAGACTTTCAGTGCTGGGCAGGTTTTTTTTTCTGGAGCAGAGCAGGGCAAGGCAGTAGCCAGGAATGCAATACAACAGACTGCCCTGGAGCAAATCCAGCCTTGTGCAGTCCAGGGTTAATACATCCCAGTGCAGGATACCACACCTACAGCGTTGTCACAGACATACAGAGGAACACCCTCCACCCTCCTCCTTTGGTAGAGGGAGGTCTGATGGGATTATGAAGGGTGCATAGTAACACCAGTGCCTGCATGAGCCCATGCCTCCCTCAGAGATGTGGTTCTCCCCACCCCTGCACAAAAAGCACACGCTTCCCCCCTGCAGGAGCTCCACAAAAGGTGTTGTCCCCACAAGGATGCAATTCTCCCCATGAACTGACCAGCAGGTCCCTACCTCTGTGTGCAGCAGCGCTGCTGCTGCCAGATCCAGAGCCAACCTTCCCTCCATCTCCACTGCTTCACATTGAACACCACCTTTTCTCATGACTGCAGTTTATTAGAAGGACAAAGCGACTGGGAGGCAAGTATCTTAGGAGTGAGGACACAAAGATAAATGACAGAGAAGGTTCTTGTCTGTAAGGCTTTTGTCACAAAGCAAAAGCAGTTAGTCATATGAGCATTAGATCCCAACTGCAGCAGAGTCGGCATCTCTGCCTCCTGGAAGATGGAGGGAGGGCAGGTTTTGATATCAAGATCTTGACATATTTTACCACATAATACAAAAAGAATTTACAAGTGATGAGTAATCTTTTAACCTCATAATGCTTCTTCCCATATAACGGGATGCCTCCTATATTTCAAAGCTCCTAAGTTACAATGTTGCTTTCCTCCTTTTTCTAACTGATGCAAACATAATCATACTCATGGTTCTAATCCATCCCGGTAACAATTAATGTCATTAAATTACTCTTTTACTAGGTGACAGAACAGAACTAGTTTAGTTCTTGAACTCAATGGAGATTGATTACTTCCTTGATAGGTATTAACTTGTACCACAGTTCATTAAAAAAAGCACTTCTGTCAAGGTTAGTACCATAATTAATAGACCTGTACTATTCAGGGTTGCAACTTTTCAAAAGTACTTAAATGCTTGAACAGAGCTTTAAGTTTCTATAAAGTACTAATTCCAAAAGTAATCAGGTTAATTGTCAGAGAGAACATGATGAGAATTTCTGTTCCTTTGACTGGCTTAGTTCTGTTTACTTAATCATGGGAAAATTTCCACTCTTCAGTCATTAGCCCACCAGGGCATATTACGCTATTTTCCCTCCACAAAAGCTGTTACTCAGCATGCATCTCCTTTCTGCTTTTATGGTTTCCATCTCTTTCCAACTTCCCCTTTGGTTTCTGCACTCTCAGAGAACAGAGGAAACTACAGGACCTAGTAGTGATATTGCTACAAAAAGAAGAGAAGTAGGGAGAAATGAAGATATAAATAAAAACAAGAAGTGAGGAGCTCTATCCAACAGAATAGAGGTAACAAAGAACTGGAAGACTCATTCTCAGGAGTACTACAATGCACATAACTCTGATTTTTTTCACTCCAGCCATGCCCTGTTACAATAAACATAACTGACTCAGCTGCAGATGTCCTCTGGATGTTTGCCTCAGACACTGAGCACATTTTCAGTAGGGGACTTTTCAGGCAGTAGCAGATTGAAATACAGAGGCAAGAATGATGGGACCCTTTTTCTCAACAGACTCTCAAAGGGTACAGACACCCTGCCTGGCACCACAGCCACCTGTTACATTTACCTCTCTCATGGCCTCTAGTCTCCAAGTTTGTTTATCAGGAAATGATTACTACCTCAAGCATGAGATATCCCCAACTTCTCGTTTAAACAGAAAGGGGTGATTGGGGTGGGGGGCCTGTAGGGTTATTTATTTGCCACCTTTTTTCTTTAGAAACAACACAATGTTTGAGGAGTCTGGCAGGATACCCTGATCAGATGTGGCCACATACTATAACCTCATTTTCCATTTCTAATTTGTCAGTTTACATTTAGGAAAGGAATTATTTGCTAAAGTAGAAATAGACTTAACATATCAGCTGCAGTGTCCGATTCTGCCCCAATTCAGAGACAGATGCATGTTGCTGCTTTTCTCAGCTGAGCCATGAGGACTTCCAAACACCACCTTGTCTGGCAGTAGTCTGGCATGGGCTCCACTCATGCACCACAGGTCACAGGCTCCACTCATGCACCACAGGTCACAGGACTATTGTCGTCTAAGAAGTTACTCCATCCAACCCGGATGTCATAATTGTCAAAAAGGTCACTAAATAGAACAGCTTAATTCTCATTGCTCTCCCCATTAAGCTTAAAGCCACAAAGACACTTGAACTCATTTATTTGACTTTGCCACTGACACTTGCTAAGAGAATGTCCGGCAGCCAGCCATTATGGCCCAGCTGATGGGCAGAGGATCACCAGTTCAATTGCTTCTGACAGTGTAACCATCCACATGCATGTTATTTCTGCACTGAGCAGTAAATAACTCCACAGAGCAGTAGGCATCAACTAGCCCCCATCTGGTAAATACCTATGGCAAGTTCATAAACTTAGTCCTATGAGTAGCCTGGCTGGACTGTTACATGCTCCCTTCAGTGCTTCCAGGACTGGGGTCTCTTCTCTGATGTGCTTTTAGACAGAGAAGCCAGCACAGGAAGGGAAGTTCAGAGGAAATATTTCCAACAGCTCCTTCAACAAAAGGTAATAGACTAGTGGAAGTCACACTCAGAGTAGGAACAGCCCAGTAATGCTTACAGACCATCAGGTCAACTCAGGATTGTATGATGCTAGAAAGTATACATGGTACCTGCAACATATATAAAATACATACATATACCTGCAGTATAACCTGAAACAGGTACTAACATGTGCATTTGCATGAACATACTCCAACTGCAGTAAAGCAGCATAAGCTGTACATTGTCCCATCAGTCCCCAGACCCATTGATGTCCAATGCCGCACAAAGTACCACTTCAAGAGTAGAACCAGAGAGGAGAATGCATTCTGGAAAACCTGTGGGCACAGCTGATAAGGAGGGTAGCTATCACTGGACCTGGTTCTGTTTGATGGCAAGGGAATGAGAGCTTTTGTGCTATTTTTTCTTGACTAAACACAGCACTATCTTGCCAAGCAGTTTTAGATAAGAATTCTGCAATGCTTTACAAAGACAGTGTTGTTGTGAAGCACAAAGGGGTTTTTTTCTCCTTTTTCTAAGTAGCATATACAGGAAATTGGAAAATTGAAACTCAGGACCCCAGAGAGGAGGTAAGGAAGAACAAAACACTATCTGGCAGCTGCTATCATAATGTGGCATTATAGCATTATGATTCATAGATAAAAAACATAAAGGAGAAAGTCAAACCAGAGCATAAAGAAGGTCTGCTAGGTAAATTGCCTTCTGGATATCACAGGTACAGAATTTTCCAAGGCAGGGTGTGCATGAAAAATACCCCAATATTTTGGAAGTAAATCCTGACTCACTCTGTACCAAAGGGGCTCCCAATCAAAAAACGCCTTAAGCATCAAAGCAAATTTCTGAACATTCCCTCAACAGCATTTCAAGCTAGAAAAGAACTTGAAGTAGCTAGTAGAAGTGCCTCCAAGCCAAACAAGTAAAGGGAACAATGTCAACAAAGGAGAGAACTGTTTTGGTTTGGGGGTGGTGAGGAGTGTTTATTTGTTTTGACCAAAGTAAAAATTATCCCAGCAAGTTTAAAAGCAATGAAAGAGAAGTAATTTCAAAACAACGAAAGAGAAGACAGTTAAAGTCACAAATGATCACAGCATTCTGTGAACTGAATTTGCTGCGCTACTGTTTCTACAGATCAGTGCACTGATGCACCACAGTGAACATTTTCTCTCTTGATAAGCTTTACATAAGCTTTGCAATTTGGAAATTTTAGTGTTATGATTGAGATATCAAGTAAACAGTATGAAAAGATAATCTAATTTAAAGCCCCTATAGTGGGCACAAGATTAAAGTTTTGTGTCTCACACTTGTTTTCAGAGGGTTTCCCAGTGTTGACTGTAAACGGCTAGATTGAGCTTTTTTAAATGTCAGTTACAAGCTTTGACACATAAATAAATACTGATGTGATTTGCTACATACATAATAATGTATTAGGAAAAACTGATGAGTAGAAATGTGAGAAAAAGTGATGAGCTAATATGTGAATTAGATTGACAGAGTTACTTACTACCAGCTCAAAGTATTTTCTTCCTCTATTACTTTTGATATGCAAGATCTCTTTAGTCTATTTCTAATTACCAGTGTAGCACAGCTTGAGTTGAACTACAATATGTTGCTAATGGCAACAGCAGTAGTTTTACATGTCTATTTTACTAAAATGTGTTTCACCTGAGAACTGTCCAGCTGGACTTGGACAATGGGTCAGCCCTCAGAGGTGTAATGAAGCTCCCACTGCCTTTAGCAGTACTGTACCAGCTCCTACTGACAGAGAATTTACTCCGACAGCTGTTGTGTTTTCAAGTAAAATTTAGAAAGATGACATTGCCCTGCCTAGAAAAGTATTCCCACGCTACACAAAGATTTACCAACAGGCACACGCTTACTTGTTTTACATAAGAAACACCATACCTCATTCCTTCTGTAGACCTGTTCTGGTAGTTACGGTAGAGCTGGGGAACACCTAACATAGCCTCAGTGAACACAGCAAGGAAGCCCAGCGTTTCCACAAAGAGAGATGAGTCAAGCCAGAGGTAAGTGATGTAACCGGTCACACCAGTGAAGGTCAGGACACACTGCACGTAGTCTGTAAACTTGCTCCAATGCCAAAAATAGTTCAAGTCAAAATCTGCAATAGAATAGGAATGGAAGAAAAATAAAATACATTTTCCCAATGGGACTCAACGTTAATCAGGGTGGAATTGAGAACTGGGAAGTGTGAGGAACCCACTGTCAGTCTTTGGGGGAAGGAGAAGTTAGAAAATGAGGGAAAGGATTAGGAAAAAAAAAAAAAAAAAACCAAACCAAACAAACCACACCAAACTCAAAACAAACAAGAAAAATAAAAAATAAAGAGTCTTGATTTGGAAACACTTTTTGGTGGGGGTGTTCAATAAAGAAATAATAAAACAAAGACTTGCAAACTACCAGAATATTTACAAAGATGACTTCTAAAGAGAAAGCGTTGACTTTCAGGTATCAAACATGAAGAACTCTGGATATGACTCTAGCAGAGTTGGCATAGGAAATGTTTCACAAAAAACTTCACAATACTGAGTACATGCCCCAAGCACATCAATGCAAGTGGTCTCTCTCTTAGGTCATTATCTCTGCCTTCAAACTGCCTCAATCCAAGCTGCTTAGAAGGACACCTAAAGTCCACAGCTCTGTTCCCTCATATGGTGCAGCTGCCTGCAGTGAAGGGTAAGCTGCCATGCCATGCCATGCTCTGTCAAGCCAGAGGTAAGTGATGTAACTGGTCACACCAGTAACCAGTAAAGCCAGTACAGCTTTGCTGAGACAGGTGCAAGACTGTGACAAGAATTCTCCCTGGAACAATACCTCCCACCAATGTCACCACTTTTCACTCCAAGGGCAAAATGCACTTCACTCTTGCCTTTGCCAGTATAAATGAGTGCAGGGTATACACCCATTTCTAAATCTATCAGAACAAAATGCTATACCACAAAACACAATATCCTCTCTTGAGAGAATGAGACAAAGAACAAACCAACCGTGCCATTTGCTTGGCATATTAACAGCATACCGCTAGAAGATGGGTAGATATCTTGTTGATGAACAATAAAATATACAACCCCATTACCATTGACTGTATAGCAAAATAACAATGTAATTTTGAATAAGAACTCTAAACCAACTGTTGATTAGCTGTTCATGTCTTCCCTTCTTAAAAGCACCTGAAGTTAAAAATACCTACCTCAGACCTACTGGATTCTGTTAATTATCAAAACGATGAACCATCGTTCTAACAGACCAAATATGTGCAACACACCAGCACATCATTAGAAGGCTTCTGTTGCTGCCTCCTCAGCAGAAGTACAGAATGCTACAAGGAAGTCCTACTGTTAACTCAGGCAAGGAAGACATTGACCTTGGCTGACTAACACTAACAACAAATTCAGTGAAATGGGAATAAATCTGTACAGGCACCTAGCTGCCTAAGGATACATATACATGCTAAACGATAGTTTCACTCTCTGCGTCTTTTCACACTTTCCTATCATTATCAGTCTAGTCCTTAGTCTTTATTAACTAGTCTCCCCTTTTTAATACTTGGCAAACCCATGCCTCAAGACAACTACCGACTGCATCTAACTGAATCATTTTACTTTGCCACACAAAGAGGAAGGCAAAACTGGCCACGAGCCATTCCCAACCTGTAGCATTGTCAGCCATCCCCCAGAACTAAATTAAATAATCTGTGGCAAAGCCACTGTCAATGTAACGTTGACCTTCAGTATTTTATGGCAGTGGCTCCTCAGCCTCACAACTCAGGGACACAAGACTAAATAAAAGGTAGACTCAGTGCTGGCACAGCCCATACAGCATGCGAGCATCATGCATTTCTGAAGCTTTGTGAAGGCTTTCCTTTGTGGAGATGAAGGAAGAACAAAATAGAATGAAGCAGAAAAAAGGAAGGCACAAGACAACCATAACCACAAAGGGAGGAAAAACATCATCCATTTTAATTTATCTCTGTTGCATTTTCTGGAGAGGAACAGAGTCAACGAGAACCTCTGACAGGGTAAAAGGACTAAGAGACACTCAAAACTCCCATTCTTTTCACTTTGCCTGACCTACATCTGCACAATATAAAACAGCAAGAGGCATAACAGAGTAAATTCACACTAATTTCACCAGCTTCATGAGCAATACCAAGCAAATGACCTGACCCAACACGACAAATCCGACATTACGCAACTGTTATATTAGCAAGAGATGCTCTCTGGGACAGAAGCATTTGTGCTTACAATGGGGACAGAATAATGAACAACAGAAGACAAGAGGATGAAGATAAAGATAAAGTTGGTGAGGTTACAGGCCATTTAAAAAAAGCTATCTCCATTCTGGAAAAGGAGAGCTACTGATAGCTTTTGAGTAAGATGTAACCACTACTTTTACCAGATTATTTCTTTAAACCTTTATTCTGAGATGTTCTCACACAGCCTTTAGTTTCTTCACAGACACCTAAAGCCTGGCTTTCAACCCTTAAAGAGGTGTTTCATTTTAATTCAGAGCTCTCACATTCAAACCTGCTGTGTAGAAAACTTGCATTTACTTTCCAGCAAGGGTCATTCAACTTTGATATAGCGTTTAACAGATACTGCCTCTGACCAATACCTGAAAACTAGCAACTGGTGGCAGCCATAGGCAAGAACACATGAAAAACCCTCTTCTAGACAACTCCAGCCCTAGAAGAGACCCCCTTGGCTCTCAAGATAGCTACAGTCATTACACTGCAAATCCTGGACTCGACAGTGTTAGTCTGGATCTGGTTGCCGTGCTGCCTTGGGCACGCAGGACCCTTGGCCCCTTGCTCATTAAACCCTCCCACCAGCTGTCAAGGCTGCCCTGCATACGCTGCGTTTCTCCTCCTGTGTTCTCCACATGCTCAAGGATCCTTTTTCTAAATACCCATCCCTGTGCACCAAATCCTTATTTCCCCGAGTTCATTTTCATAATAGAAATGAAAGAACTAAATCTACATGGGGGTGTGGAAGTTTCAGAAGTTCAAGGAACAAAAAGAGTCAACATTAACACAGCTGCTGTGAGGCCAGCTACAAAATCCATGGACCCATGCAAACACTTAAACACTCAATTACCTCCTGCTACGCCAGCTGTGATGTGTGTATTCAGTACTGCTGCACTGAAGTCCATTTCCATTCACATAAGTAATAACGTCCCTGAACCTAGTATTAGGCAGCCAAGAAATCTGGTAATGATGATAATTTACTCATCATCTTTTGTCTGAAAATCTTAAGTATTATTTCTATTATAATAACATACACAGATGAGAAAACCATCGTGTGAAACAGGACTTCAGCTGAAGCAGGAGAGTTAATTACTAGCACAGGAAAGAGACTGAGATTTTCTTTTGCTCAAAACTATGATGATGCTATATAGTCTCCATTTCACTATACTAGGTTATGAGTAAGTTCTAGTTTCTGCTATAAATTTTGCTTGGTAATGTTTTCCTGAAAGACAGACAGACAAAATGAGGTAAGAACAATTATAACCTTGGTAATAGCCTTACAGAAAAACGTGAATTCCCTTAAAAACAACCCAATACATAATCACTAATTGCTCTACTGAACAGATGTATTTTCAAAATGCAGAAGTCTATTTTAGGACACTACACTTCACCAAACTCTGCATTACCAACTACTTCCAGGAAGAAGTAAAAAAATGACTGAACTGAAAAAAAAGGTAGAGAACAGCATGCCTGACCTTTCATATGGGTGGTAGTTTCTCTGGCTCTGACTTGAACTGCTAAACTGTTTTGCCATGATTGCTTCTTTTTAACCAAGGCTGAAGCTTATCTTCTCTGACAAATGGTTTCAAAAATTCAGAGGGGAAAAAAAATCACATACCCATCACTTCAAGATTTGGAAATCAACTGTGACTCATTTTTCCAAGTGGCTCCTTTCTCAAGGGGGTCCAAACACATTAGTTCTGTAATAGGAGCTATATAGTTCCAAAGAAAAAAAATGTTGGTTGTGTTGAGTACTGTGACAGGTATATGCAAAAAAGGCTTTTAAATGTTTAAAAACAAAAGGGAACTGTCCCTTTAAAAAAAAGGAGTTTTAAAACCAGAACAAAGTCCCCGTGTATGTGCTGACCAGTCCCATCCCCCTCCATACAGAGCAATCTGCAGCAGAGGGAAGATGCAGATACAGCCACAACTGTCCCAAAAAGACAGCCAGACAACACCAGTGCCCTGGGCCATGTCATCCGAGGTGCAGAACTTAACAAAGTTACAAATATTATTGCAAACATTATTCACATTTGAATAAAATTATGACTAATAAAGACGATATTGGGATTTTTGCCCCCCCGCCCAGCAAACATCATCCCTTTTCTTTAAAAGGACAAAACAAGTAATCCCACTGCACCACAGTTTATTTCTGTCAAATGTCTTAAAATCTGTCCAAGTTAAATCTGGATGCATATCTTTCCATTCCCTGAAGTGGGAAAGCACTGCTTGCACAACTCACTCCATTCACTAGCTCCCCATCCTGCCCAGAGAGAAATTCATGACATGAGTTTGTAACCATACTCAGTTGATGCAGTTCAAATGGTAACTCCCAGTCACTAACATCCTGGATTGAGCTTAACTAGCATTCCTGCAGTGAAAGGTACTATGTCTTATTACCCATGCCTGAGCTCTTTAATCCACTCAGTGAGTTGCATTTTAAACACGTAAATCCATTGATAGATGAGAGATTTATGCTGGAAAATCCTATTGATGCTGGGGGAAGGAGCAGCTCAGTAGGGTTTTTGTGCACTGACTGGAGAAAAGTCTACATGGCTTGAGGGAAGAAAGGTGAGACTAAAAGACCTCCTCTGGGAGGCACGTTGCATGTCAGATACAAAAAACGTAAAGCAGGCAGAGAGCATTGCAAATAACCATGGTTAGCACTAGTCAGGCCAAAATGCAAGTAGAAAATTCAAGATTCTGGTGTGGGATAGATGCCAAGTGACACAAAGAGTCCACAGGATGAACTTTCACTTAAGGATGACACAGAGGTTCAAACAGTTACATTTTTTTAGTCAAGAAGCATTTTATACCAAGTCAGCTACCATGTTAGTTCCTTTTGGGAAAGTGAAGCAAAGACTTTGACATCCTAAAATTATTTACTGTAGCTCTCAATTTCTCTAGTTACATCTCATTTTGTGCCTTGACCTTTCCAATTCTGTACCTACATCCTTCCGCTCTATTCATTTGTCTTTAGTAATTTGACCCAGTTCCCACTTTTTGTTTGGTTCCTTCTTGCATTTGAGGTTAATGAAGAGCTTGCAATATACATTCCCTGTCTTTGTGAGGTGGGAGAGTTTGCATTTGAGCCCTTTGTATAGCTTCACCAAGGAAATTAAGTCTTTCCTTCTTACGAAGGCTACTGGTTTTATTTTACTGTGCTATCTCCTGCTCCTTATAAACACCATCAATTCACAGCCATTCACCCAAACTGCCTCCCACAGTCAAACCAAACGAACAACACTGCTCACTAACTCATTCTAAGGGCATGTTGGACAGTCTCTACTCCCAAGTGCCTTTCTAAACAGATGCCTGAGTAGTTAATATTCCTCTCCCCAGGTTATAACTAAATCTTGTGCTTTAGGAGAATGCTGTTCAAATTTCCATCATCTAATTCTGGACCACAGTGCCTGTCCACCTGACCTGTCTTGTTTCTGTCACAGCCTACTTCTGCACATGATCAAAGGAGTCCAGCTCCAGCACCCTGATGTCCAATGCCTCTCCCCAACAACAGGAGAATCCAAATCCTGAGAGCTTAGATGCTGTGAAAGAGCCTGATAATGGTAATTCAGCCAACCTGGAACAGTTACAAAATGCAGTCATGGCTGGGAAGTATTTCAGGTTATTATCCATGGTATGTTTACTGTAAAATGTACACGCAGTTTGAGGACCAGGAGCTGGAACCTACAACTCTCTGCCCTGCCTGGGGTTCTTAGCACAGCTAAGCACTGGCCTATGGTGCTGCAGGCTCCCCCCACTTGCTCTTTAGCATGTCTCAAGAAGCTTGTGGTCTGTGCTGTAGAAGGAGTTCAGCTCTGAGCAGCAGGCAAATACAATGCCCTTCCTCATCCCAGCCTGGCCAACAAGGGCAACTCTTTGGACAGTGGGAAGACAGAGACTTGTATCCCCTGGCTGACAAAAGAAATAAATTCAGACCTCTCACACTTTGAGTGAGCAGTCTAAGCTACACACATGCACTGCACTCAGCAGTAGCATCTTAAATTAAATAAATTTTGCCACATCCTCTGAAGAGGACTTTGGAGGTACCTGCCGCAGAAGGTGGGGCCTGGACAGTGGATTCTGAAAAGGAGACTTTCACACTTGCAGTCCTCCAGCTGCAGCAAATCCTCAGGCATTTGCCTCAGGCGTTATCTGTCTTCCTGGTAATCCTGATTTCAGATGCCTCATCTCAAGACAGCAGCGGGATTACAGAGAAGCACACTGGCTAGCACACCCCACCTTGCCCATTCTGAGCAGCTCCCAGCCAGCAGGTTTCTCTGATCCTCTGTTGTGAAATTCCTGCATACCCCACAGGGCACCCAGGAAATAACTGGGGTGACAAGAGCAGGAAGGCTCTGCATGACTGTTATCAGGCAATCCATCACTTCTTCTCTCTACATATCCAGCTGGGCACTTTCTTCTTTCCTTCCAGAAAGAAGGAAGGAAGCAGCATTAGAGACAGTGAGAACTGATAAATTTAGATTTTCTTTCTTTCTTCCTTTTTTAAGAAGTGATAGAAACCTGCAAAATGCTGTCTGAAGCCAGCATTTCCTTTACACTTGCTGGGACTGAAAAGGGATTTATGTTTCACTCACAGTACAAAAGAGAAGAAATGAGGACTCGGCACCAAAAAGTTCTGGCTTTGATTCAAACTGCTCTCCTTTTGAAAAAAAAAAAAAATTAATGAATCCACCATCTTGCATAGTCTCAGTAACGATGCTAATATCACTATTCTCCATCTCCATTCCTTCAGGCCTGTGACCTAGGAATTTCTGCATCACTGTGTACTTTTAAGTATCTGCACAGCCCTGTCACCACAGTACCTGAGCATCTCTCCATGTGCCTTTACAACATTCTTGTCTACAGGCTGTCATCTGGCTTTCATACTGGGTAGTACCCAAACACTGTCACTTCTTCCTCTCTAGCACATCTAAGATGGGAGCAAAGTATTCCAGAGGGTCTTGAACCTTCTGAAAATATCACCCCAGCCTATACTAAACAAATTACTGTCATTTCATGAAATCCATTTTCAGTTACCTCCTCTAGTTTGAAGGCAAGTACTTGCCTTGGTTTTGCCTCATTGTATGTGGTGTCACCAGCTTCTACAATCTCTTATGCTGGATCTCTGTTTTGTCACATCAAGTTCAGGTTTTTTCCCCATCATCAGGTTTATTATCCACTTTTCTTCCTCCTTCTCAAAAAAATCATACATAGGTGGGCTGAAATTTTTCCAGCACCATCCCCCCCTCAGGGTTTCTCATTCATCTTCCATACTGTCCCCCAGCACAACATACCTCCAAGCATCAGCAACTGCTCTACCCTCCACCTTCAGGTCCTATGAGGTCCACTCTACCTCCTCACCAAAGGGAATTAGTAATTGCAAGGTTAAGAGACACGTTAGTTACAACTACTTTAAAAAAATCACACACAAATGCAGTGGTATATATAAGAAAGTCAATCAATCCACACTACATTTCATAACACCCTGCCTTTCCCATCAATTTGCTACTTTCATGATTTTTACAGCCTTTAGTTTAAGGGAAACCTTTGAATACCACGTAGCACAGTGGTCTTGACCAGAGATAATTAGCAGTAACAGCTATATTGACCATTTTGTGAACAGCAATTAAAAAGTTACACTAAGTCTGAAAGTTTTACCCCTGCTGCTAACAACACACAGGATAAGTAAGAATGAAAACCTAAACCAAAATATTCATACCCTGGGCACCTCCGGTGCAGCAGACAGCCTTTGCTGTGCTATATGCAGTGTAATTTGCTTTGTACACAGCTTCAGTTTATGGGAGCCTCACAGTAAAGAGAAAAAAACATTTTAAAGAAAAATACAGTTAAATAAACCCACAAAATTAGGCCAACCTTTAACTCATCTTTGACATTTTTCATTGTCTTACAAAAGGACACAGAATTGTTTACATCGCTTGCATTGCACTCTTACCAGCCCCTGTCAAAATTTTAATTTGTGTATGTGTTTATATATACACCTAAATATACTTCCATACACATACATACCTCTTCCTCACAGTGCAACTGCTAATGTTGTAAGCATTAAAAAGAAAGCAAAATTGTAAAAGCAAGCAAGGGAGAACAAAGGTCTTTTTGTTATAATACAGAGGAAGTTTTAGCAAGCATGGTGTCTGTGAACAAGGCTCCAACTGTTGGGCTCAGAGACTGCTGGCGAATGCCAACTGAACTGGGAAATCCACACCAAGCAGTACAGCTCAGCCCAGCCATCTCTGCACATTACTGCAGAACGAGTGTAACCAATTTTGGGTGAGCCAGAAGCAAACTTCTTCCCCACACCCCACCCCCACCCCCCCCACCCCCCCCCCAAAAAAAGCCTGCAGAAGTGTACTCCGGACTAGCCTCTTCCAAAGCAAGGGCATTTCTTGGAGTTCTCCAGATGGCAGACCCTTTCAAGGCGATCTTCTACTCTGATTTCTTCCTAAGGCCAGCTGAGAGAAATCACCAGGCCTGTACTCCTAGAGCAGGCCAGTAAGATTAGGAGAAGAAAAAGAACCTGACAACCACCACCACAGATACATACCAATATTGCTATTAGGGCAAGGCACTTAACTTAAGCCTAGATGTATTTAAAACCATGTAGTCATAGGACTGTATTTCTGCTGTGAAGATTGACCTCCTTGGTAACATCCATACTGAAATTACCTACTGTGTTACTGCTACTTTTGCCTGTTCAGTACAGAAGTCTCTCCTCTCTCTATTCCAATGTATTGACCGTTCTTCTTAGTCACCATCTCCAAGAGATTGTCTCAATAGCTGGCAAAAGTAGTGGACTACACGACAACTGATGGAAAACAGCCTAATAACTAGACAGGTCATGAGCGTAGGAAAGCCACTAGAATGAGGTATCTGTGGCCCAAAGGAAGTAGTGCTACAGAAAATAAGCTATGTATTTGAAAGGTGGAGTGAAAGCAGCATAAACAGCTTTAGAAACCACGTCAGACAGAGAGCACAAACTTCAGAAGGAAATCTTCCTCTCAAGGCGCAGCACAAGAGTGAAATGGGAAGTCCAGGGAGTGCCACAGCAGAGTTTTGATGACTCCTAGGCAGCCACTGCTTTCATTACAAACACTCCTGATTCTGCTCACTTCCTATGGGATTTTTGATGCTGTTGGCAAAGTAAGTCAAACTAACGAACTAAATCCCCTAACCCTTCACCTGCAAGCACAGCTCTGAAGTAAGGCCTTTGCTCCCAACAGCACTAATGATTGAGGTGGCAGATCAGAGCCAAGCTCACTCTTCTTATGGCTAGATACGCCTTCCTGTGCTAAATATAAAAAGGTACTTCTTTTTCTGACAGCAAGCTAAGCAGGGATGATGCGAATGTCACAGCAAGAAGAACGTGTATTACCAGGTTACTATTTTTACAATCATTTTAACAATATTTTACACTATGCTCAGCATGGTTTATCTAAGCTATCACCCACAGCCATACCAGGTAGTACACTAAGGCCTCCAGAAAAAAGACTAAAATGGAGTAAGTTAAGCACTGCAGAGCAGGCAGCCTTGGCTCCAAATTCATATAGTTGGGAGTCATAAATTCTCTATGAAAACACTTTATTTTGAATAGTACTGAAACTTACTCTTTGAAGTTTGTGTCTCAGAAGATATCAACTATAATATTAGAAACAATATGCACTTATCATATGCCTTCTCATTCAAAGACTGCAATTAAAGTTCTAAATATTCAAAAACTAATTCTGTGCGTTAGCCCAGATGCAGGCTGCCTCAGATACCACAATGCCAGGGATTACAATGCCAGGTTGCATGTATAACACAGAAAGTTACTCCCAGAAACTCTGAAAGTAATTGGCACATAATACTTCACATACCCCCTTTTGAACTGCAGATTTCTGGGGAAAATGCTGAATAGCCAGTAATTTACCTAAAGATAAATGATTTCTCTCTTTTTCAGCCTTCTCTGAGCTTGACATACCTGAGACTCTATCTACTCTGATGTGAAGACACCACAAAAAGACAGCATTTATGTGATTTTTTTTTTTTTTTTTCAGATACTGAGGTCAGGCACACATACATGCCTGTGTAAGTACACAATACAAAGCTACACGCTCTTCCTAAATATATAAACTACTCTCCTCATGTAGGATTTTTTGGGGGAAAGTTTAATCCTTGTTTCCTAGGTAACCCACCACCAGCCAAGAAAAATTCTAGCCCCCAAAATGGCCTTACTAATTTAGCATCCAAACAGAAGAATGCCTTGTGCAGCTGCCTCCTTTGCTAAAATAATGTCATGTGGCCTGCTAAACATCTCTTGGCAATTGCCTCAGTTAACCTCAGAATGACCCATTTTAGAATCGATAGTTTAACGCTTCAAACTCATCACAAGGATGTAGGAAATTGTAGGAAGCTTTCTGCTTTTTTTTCACTTGCCTCTCTCCTCTGCCCAGACCCTGCTACACACATGAAAATGTCAGACATGTTTTCTTTAATTATCTGAGCTGCATTACAAAGATGCTAATATCTCAAAAAGACTGCACAATCTACTCCATTTCATAGGGCTTCCTTTCAAATACCTATTGTAGTTAAGAATAATAGGGTAGGCTGGTGAAAAAAAAACCATTTTGAAAAAAAAAAATAGAAATTGGTATTTCTGGATTTTTTTTTTTGTTCTATGCTGGAACAAAAGCAAGACTTTGGAAAATCTGGGAAACGATTAAGAGAAAGGCAAACATACAGACGGGATTTGGGAAACAGGTTCAAATTTTTAACATCTCCAATTTGAATTAAGGACCTTTCACCTAGGTTTTTCTGTTTCCTAATGAAGCACCCAGTCATAAGGCTTCTGTCCTGTCAGGTCAGGAAGCGTCTCCTCTCACCATAAATTCTGCCCTTTCCAGAGGAAAAATTTTCATCAAACAAATTAATTGAAGTATTTTATGTGTCTGTGAACATGTGACCATTCACCAGTGACAACCCTTATCTTCAACAATAAATTCACAAATTTCTGGCCAGTAGTAGCAGAAAAATCTCAACTTAAAATTTCTCATATGCTACCATAAAAATCATTTAGGCATACTGACATTTGTAAAGCTGACTATGGAAATTCAATCACTTTTCTTAAAAGAAAAAAAATATAGGTAGATGAAGCTGGGAATAATTTCAATCTCCATATGGTCTTCTAGGGAAAAGGGCAAAAATGGACTTTGGGTAGCAGAAGGTTTTCCAGAACTCATGTGCCTGCAGTGTTCTCTCGCAACCTTTAAACCAAAACTCACTCTGTTTACAACAACAACTCTGTGCAGATCTAAATTACCGTATACGGTGACCAAACAGAAGGAATTTCCACACAACTGGCTTCAATGCAGTAGCCCTAAGAATCTGTAGGGAGGAAGACCAGCACAGAGTTTCACCTGAGTGCTTGCAGACTGCCTTACTGATCACAGCACTTGTAACTGCAGGAGCCAAGCAAGACAGAGCGACCCTGAAACAGAACTTCCCCTTCAACTTCCGAGCTGTTTAGTTTGACCACAGATAAAATCCCTGCTTTGACATGAACAGTGGTTGTTATGCAAGATGCACTTCTGAAAACCACAGAGTTCCTGAACACCTTGTGTCTGCAGTTGACTAATGCTCCATAGTCAACGTACCTTCAAGATCTGCAAAGAAAGGTAGTGGTAGTAGATTTAAGTAAGGTGCTCCATCACAAAGAGTTTGGTGGTGACACAGGTGTGCATTCACAAATTGTTCACATTTTCCAACAGAACTTTAAGCTCCTCTCATCCCCTTCACGCTACAGCAGGACAGCTGTTCAGCTCCCTGAAGCGTTTCTCATTGAAGCCACAAAATGTGGCTTTTTTTCTTTTATTAAGATTTTACACACACAAAAAAAGAACAAGCCTGCATTTTAAGAAGGATCTGTTCCCTTATTTGGTTCAAAACATAATCCCACAAACCATTCTGTCAGTATAACTGAGGGGACAAGAATGAGTGGGGAGAAAAAAAGAAAAAAGAGGATTGGGAATATTTTAGGCTGGCATTGCTGCCAAACATCCTGGCATCCAGCCGCTCCTGCAGGCAAAAGACTTTGGCTGTTATGGCCCTTTATAAATGTAATTAGTTTTAAAAAGCACAACAAACTCCACACCAAAACAGGCAGAAGACAGTGAACGCACTGGCAGTGTTCACCAGTGAGATCATTTTGCCCCCACAGGGTACAGGCCTTTTTTTCCTGGCCAAGTGATACAGGGATTTGTCCTCCATTGCTGTGTCCCTTACACATCCTGTACTCAGGGGTGCAGGACACATAGAGAATGATGACAGGTGAACCATAAACAATACTCCTATCCACAAATTCCTCATTAAATTTCTGTGTTCTTCTGTGGAGAAATAGTAAATTTCTTCAAAGACTGAGCAATTCTTTGACATCTACTGCATATAGAAATTTAATGAGGAACTTGTGGATAGGACTATTCTAAGCTATTTCAGTATTGTTTGCTCTATTCCCTGAGCACAGAGTTACCTGTTCTTCTACTACAACCTACTCAAACAGAGGGTGAAGAGAAGAAAGGCACGAGGTAGTAAACAGTGTCTCTGAAGACACAATAAAAAATTTAAACCAAAAGAAATTTTCTGAAATAACTGCTCCTGATTTTTACATGCCAAGGGATGCAAAGACAAGAAAGGGCAGCAGTGTAAAACCTTAACGTAAACAAGGAGTAATTCCAAGTTTTTGGTGGTTTGTATAAATGGACAAAAAATGGGGACGAGAGGAAGCAGAGAATTTAAAGACCAGCAACCATTTCTTTTCAAATGTTATACAAACTGGACATAAGGAAAGGGGGAAAACGTACCTAGCAACAACTGCAGAGTTTGTGACATTTACAAGGCAACTTATTAAAAAGTCAATTAAGTAAAGAAGGGATGGCAAATTTTTTGTTATAAAGACAGACTTCAGATTTCAAAGATTAACTATGCACACATGCACACACAAAAAAAGCTTGCAAAGGCTACTGAAGTGTGTATAAAAACCAAGGTAGTCTACGTATTTTAGAAACAGCAGTATTGGTCCTGATTTTGATGGGACAAACATCTTGAAACTCATATACCTTAAGTGAAAAAACAGCAATGTTTTGAATATTTGAAATGTTGCATCTCCCAAGTTCTCATCAGGCTTTTGAGTTGCAATGAGTAACAGTAAAAAAGACAGCTTTAAGCAGCTATTAAAAATAAAAATTGTTTCCCTGAAATACTCAGGGATCCATCTTCCTTTCACTAGTTTCTATGTCTCCATGGAATCATCCAGGATGAACAAGACCCTTTTTTTTAAATGTACAGTGCAAGTAAAAATAAATCTGCCAGAACTGAATTCTAAGGTTTGGATTTTTTTCCCCTGCCCATGGGAGGGAACATAGGATTCTGATGCAGTACATGTAATGCATACTGATCACAGAGCAGAGCAAAGAGAAAGTAGGGCACATAATAACTGCGTATGAAAGGAGACGTTCATAACTTCAGGAATACTGGTAGTACAGTTCCCTCCACATGGAGGGAAACATGCTCATTACTAGCAATCTGAGTGTCTGGAGGGAGACTGCATATACGCTGACCCTCACCATAACTTCATGATTCACTGAAAATTATACCTTTTCTGCTGTTGATTCAAGAGGATACAGGAAGCACCTTCTCATGAACACCTAAGTTACATCCTATCTTCCCAACCTCACTCAGTATTACATCGTCTTCTCACGTAGACAGAGACGCTATATAATTGTTTTAGTAACAAGATAAAATTTTGAAGTTAAAAGCATTTACTCTGAAAAATAAAACAAATTTAAATTTAAAAATATGATTATGTACACTTCTAATGAGGCCTATGTTTGCCAATCTATTAACATAATTGAAATCACTGAGCATCTACTGCATAGCTTTAACAAGTCAAATACTAGATCTAAAGGATTACTGGCTGATGCACAGGCACTAGAGCTTGGAAACCTTTGTCTGCTTCTGCAAGAACATTTTTTAACTTTTTCAGTTTAGCTTAATAAAAATATCTCATATATTCAAACAATAAGAAACTGACTGGGAGCTGAGTAACACCTGCTTTGTTCTATGTCTTTGAACAATGGCTGAGAGTATAAAAGTATGAGATGACCAGGGAAAAAAATGAGTGAATTAATTTTACTAAAAATGTATCTAAAAATACCTGGTTTATTTGGTTTGTTTATAAAGCATGTTTCTGCAACATGGACATTCAGTACAAACACTGCAGTTTATTTACTTTTTTTTTTTTAATTTAAGTAAGTTATTCCACATTTCTATTTGAAATCAATTTTCAACCAAAAGCAGCTTGATCTAACTTACAAGTAATCTAATACATGACCATTTGATGTATTTTTAAAATGTAATTTGAATGGATCACATATTATGCTGTATCAGTACTAAAATGTATAGGTATTACATTTCCTTCATCAGCAACAAAACCTACTTCAGCATAACGACAGTATTGCTACACACATCACCATATGAACCAAGCATTCTTTACTAAAGTAAATGAAAGATACAAAATAATTTATTTTATTTCCATATTTCTTGCTTGATGATTTAAATCATGATTTGCAAAGGCAGCTCCAAACTCAACCACCCTCACAGAGAAAAAGGAAAAAAATCTTTTATAAGAGTTCTTCATCACAGCTTCAATGAACTAGCCTTTGGAAGTCAAAGGGAGATGGCTTGGGCCTTAAAACAGAAACAACCGTTGGTGGGACAAGACTCTGAAGTGAATTCAGGAACTGATATGGCTTGCAAAAAATCCTTCCACCTTAATCCTGTCTCTCCCTTGACGCAATGTACTGTACAACCCTCCAGCAGTCCAGGCTGCGATCTGGAAAGTGGCTGTAAGCCAGCACTGCTGAATGCTCTGCACTGTCACACCACTAAATGTCTAAATAATTTGTCCCAATATCTAATATAATCACCTCTTCTGAAATAATCTATTTAGGGTGCAGCAATAGTAAAAAGTATCAAGCCGGGGATGGGGTGGGGGGGGAAGAAAATTATGTACTGCCTATCTTCAAAAGTTGACTATCACATCTCAGTGAAGTTGAGATAGAGTATGGGCACAGGAAAGATACTTAAAACACAAAGTTCAGAAGAAAAAAAAATCTTACACTGTCAAAAGTACAACAGAGCAGGAGTGTTTAGTTATTAACTTCTATACATAGGCCAAAGCTGTGCTACTGCAGCATTCCCATCAAAGAGCCTCCGCACTAAATGCTAAGGTCTATGCCATTTTCCATAACAATGCCCATCTCTCCAACACACAGGAAGAGAACTTACAATTAATTCATAAACAAATTTATTCTCTTCAGCATTTGTAAGCCTGTCTTTGGGCACCTGTTAACTGCCAAACATCAGAAGTGACAATTTGTCATTCACAGCAGAGGGGTGTTTGGTTTGGCTTTTGTTCTTCAGCATACCTTGGGCCTGCAGGTTCACAAAAAATGATTCAAAAAAATAAACATAAATAAAACGATGAACTTCTTGTCACAAAAGAAAATGAGGAAGTAAAACTTAGTAAGGCAGAGGGAAGTTTTCCCACAGAGGGCAGCATTCATCTCACCAGACCTGAGAGGTCTCCAATACACTAGCCTGAGCTAGGGATTCAGGCCCTTTGCAATCAATGGCAAGAAACTGGCCTGCCTTCAGCTTCTGTGGACAACCCAGGGAGTCAAGGGTAGAACCAGACAGGAGGCCTTTTTCTTTTATGGGAAACACTGATATTTCAGATGTTTCTCCATTTCAAGTCAGGAGGAAAATCACACACTTTCAGATAGGCACGTTCAAAGATGGGGAACCTGAGTACCTAAATTGCCTAGGGGCTAGTGTGCTTGCTTCAGGCCCCTGCTGGGGCCTCTCTCTCCTGCCTGCAGCCTGGCATTAGGGGGCCATCAGAGCCGCTCTGCTCAGAGTGATACACTCCAAGTTACCTGTGCAAGCAGGAACCTCCACCTCAGTCTCTTATATCCCATGTAAGTGCCATGATACTGGCTGACAGCCTGTATAACTGGACTGTTTCAGCTCAGGGGTGAGGGCAAAACAGAGCCGATTGCATGCATCCTTTATGTGATGGCAACATGGGATCAAGAACACAGAGGAAAGCAGGAGCACCTAAGCGCCCTGCCCTAATTCATGGTATATAGATATAGAGCACTTAGGTTCCACTGCTTAGTTTTCCTGCTTCAGAGCTGTGATATAGAATGGAATTTCCTGTGTTGTCTCCCGAAAGCGAACAGCCCAGGGAGGCTGGCTAACTGGAGCATTGCGAAGATCTCTCCTCTTTCTCACTTGATGTGTTCATCTAGGGCTTGAAAACCCTTTTCCAATAAAAGTATCTTTGGTGCATCACTGCTTGCAAAGTGGGAGCGTGGAGTGAGGGGAAGGTGGGAATCTAAGTAAAACAAAGCTATCCCTAATTGTTTTCAGTCAAGGATGGTCAGTGTAGTGCATTACAGGCTAAAAGCATGACATTTGCATCTAAATAGAAAAGGGTTTATTTTGTTTTCCCTTGATACAGCAATGAAAATGACAGTGGTAAGTGCCTTTCAATATCCAGCATAAGGAAATGTCTTGTTAACATGTCATTATTTATAAATAGGAGCTTCAGAAACATAGCCTTATTAAATATATTGCCTATTTCTAGCTTTTGTACAAGCTAGTAACTTCATATTCCCAGTGCGCTTTACATAAAAGAAGGCTAATAAAACATATAGGACATAAAATGTAGTGAAAAAATAAATCAGGCTGAGAGGAACAATCCAGTTGTACCTTGAGCATCACCTCCGCGTATAGTTCATAGAGCATATTATGTCAGCTCAGACATCCTACTGTCACAGTCTCTTGTAACACCATTTTAACTGGGACCAAGTGAGGGCTGCCACCCAGCTAAGCACTTCTAAGTATTAGACTTTGGGTCACCTCATTGTCCATTCCTCCCACTCTGTATACTGCAGTGGGTATGGTTATCTCAGTAGGCTCATTTCCAACAGACTAAGACAAACTGTAAACAAAAGCAAAAGTCCTGAGCAAATGATGCCTGCAGGGCCTCAACATACAAAACAAGCAGCTTTCCAGAGTGACAGCATGTCTGTCTTTAATATGGAGTCCACGTAGCAGAAATGGAGTGCAAGCTATGCCACCATCTTTTACAGGACATAACTCTTGATATGTTGACTCTGATGGTGTGTTCATGTGTTGAACTGTTGAATCTACACCACTCACATAAATGCAAAGATAACAGTCTTCAAAAAAATACATGAAATCCACAAAATGTGGATGTGCCAGGATCTGTAACAAGATCTCAAAATTGTGCTGCAGACAGAATTTTTTTCCCTAGCAAGCTGTCTAGACAATCCATTATATCTGAGCAGGCAGTGCTGGGCAACAGCACTTCTTTAAGCACACACCATGTCATCCAATGTTACAAACCACTTAGAAAAAAAGTGAGCTATCAATGCATCTGTACTAACAACTAAAACCACCCCAGCTTGAGAGTTTATTCTGAAGTCTGTGGGGGGCTGAGTTACACTTTAAATGTTTCATTACTTATACCTTTTTGCAGTGAACTGGCAACTTGGTCATCATCTAGAAAATCTTTCTTTTGTCACCTGTTTTGCTTACAGAAAGACATCAGACAAGCAGCAAAGCAGGATACTGCAGTGAAAGCTAGACAACTAATTCTCACCATGGCTTTAAAATTACCTATTGCCTTCTCACATTAATAACGCTTTAATGTGCTTTCACTGGTAAGGTCTGCCCCCTACAGTTCCTGAGCCCTACTAGCAAAGCTGAGAGAGTGAAGCAATACCCATAGAACAGGAAGGTATGGGTTTGGGAGCACCTAAATTGATGGATTTATGCAAGCCATAGGACACAAATGGGAAGCACCTGAGGGCATTGAAGGTGCAGGCTGATATCACTGCAAGGCTGTTCTATCATCTCTGAAAGGTGCAATGATTGGGAGAGGTTCACTATGACTCAGGGCTAAGGAAGAAAAGAGGAAAAGAAAAAGAAAAACCACCACCTACCTTCAGGAGGATCCAGGGAACTACAGGCCAGTCAGCCTAACCTCATCCCTGGGATGGTTACGGAAGGAGTCCTCATGGAAATCATTTCAAAGCACGAGAAGAACAAGAAGGTGACTAGGAACAGCCAGCATGAATTTACCAAGGGCAAACTGCACCTGACCAACCTGATTGCCTTCTGTTATGAGATGACTAGCTTTAAGGACAAGAGGAGAGTAGTGGATATTGTTTACAGTGCCTTTAGCAAGGCTGTTGACGGTCTCCTACAGTACCTTTATTAGCAAAACATCTACTGGTAAGTGGACAATAAAAAGGGTAGAAAATTGGCTAGATCATCAGGCTCAAAGAATTTTTCCTCTCAAAGGAAAAACATACAATTTATGACCAGTTACAAGGCAGCCCACAGTGATCAATACCAGGGCCAACACTTTAACATCCTTTAGTTACAACCTGGACAACAACAAGATCAAGAATAATACAAAATTAGGGTGAGTGCATGATAAACTATGGGGCAGCACTGCTATTCAAAGAGATCTTAGTCTGGAGATATAGGCTGACAGGAATACTATGAAGTTCAGGGTTATCACACAGCTGGGAAGGGGCAATTCACTACAGTATGGGTGTAGGGGGATGACTCCCTAGACAGCAACTTTGTAGACTAGTGGAGGGTAGCCTGGCAGACAACCTAAGCACAAGTCAGCAGTGTGTCCTCATGGCAAAGGCAGCCGATCACCTACTGGGCTGTGCAGTTGAGCAAGTGTGTGGCCAGCAGATGGAGGGCAGTGTTTATTCCCTTCTATTCAATACCCACAAGACTGAACCTGGAGTACTGTGTTCAGTTTTGGGCTCCCAAGTACAGGAAAGACATTAACCTACTGCAGTGAGCCCAGGGGTGGGCCACCAAGATGATTAAAGGGCTGAGGTACATGGTGTACATGAAGAGGCTAAGAGAACCATGTTTGTTCAGCTTTAAGAAGCAAAGGCTTCTTGCTGCCTGCAGTTATCTAAGGGGAGAGTGTAGAGAAGATGGAGGCAGGGTCTTCTTAAACACACATGGTGACAGGACAGGAGAAAACAGACATGAGTTATGACAAGGGAAATTCCAATTAGATGGAAGGAAAACTTTACCACCATGGTGACAGTCAGACACTGGCACAGGTGCCAGAGAGGCTGTGGGATCTCCATCTTTGGTGATGCTCACAACTCACCTGGTCGTGGCTCTGAGCAACCTCATCTAATTGGACCTGCTGCAAGCAGGGAAATGGACCAAATAACCTCAGCAGTCCCTTCCAAGCCAAATTATTCTGTGACCTTATTTAAAGAATAAATAGACATGACACGTATATATATGGCATGTGGTATGCTCAAGAAGCGGGCAACTGCAAAAGCTTCTCACATCTACCAAACTGAAGCAGCAGCTTTGCTCCATACATGTTCCCTGATCTGCAGGATGGACAGACAAATCAATTGTATTTGAACATTTAGATGTTTCATTGCTGATGTTATTAAAGCAACTAATTATTCTGGCTCCCACCACGAAGGAAAAGATTTTTTTCAAAATCTGTTTATTCACTATTTCTACAGTTACCACCACAGCCCTAAAAGCAAGATCAGAGGTCTCTTCCAGATTCCAGTTGAGGGGCTTAGCAGGCAAGATTTGGAAACCCAAGAGCACCCTCATGTGGCTAGATGTTGCTATGAGCTCTCCTTCCTCCAGTTAAAATACATGCAGCACAAGAAAAATTCGCATTTTATTCACAGGTTCATTTCCCTACCACACCACCGACTAGAAGCAGTACTTGTGCCAGAAGTAATATTTCTGCGGCCACACGGTTCTTCCAACAGTACCTGTTTAAGTCATGTTCTTTCCACAAAACTCCAAGCTGGGTGACAGGCCTCACAGGGACTGCCAAAGGGCTTGGCAGGGGCACCAGCAGTCAGAGCCAGCGAGAGCCCTGAGCAGCACACTCCAGAAACGCAGCGCTGAGCCTTGCCTCCTGTGGTATCTCTTGGTATTACTGCTCATGCCAGGCAGGAGACCCACCTGTACCACCTGTCTCTTTTCTCCCAGTGTTAAAGGACAGTTTTCCCTCAATTTAAGATAAAACTGGAATTTTCTGGTAGCGGATAAGGATCTTTTTTTTTTTTAAATAAAGAGAGGCCAAGAGAACAACAGCTGCACTCCTCCTTCCCAGCTCCCCCAACCACTGCAGTGTGCACTACGTGCTGCATGGCAAAGGAAAAGCCTCCCCACTGCAACAAGCCTCGCTCACTCTACCTAACCTGCATCCATGCCCAGCCTGTCCACCCCCATCCAACCACCTTTCCCCCAGCTCTTTCTCCTTGCAGCAGGTAGGCTTTCAGAATAGGCATGGGCTCTTCATATGCTACACTCAACCTGGCAAATCATTTTAAACTATAAACACAAGCACTGTAAACTGTATTACAAGTAAATAAGAAGAATGGCCTGCTTCTATTTTAATGTTGAAGCCATTCAAAAGCAGTAGCAAAAGCAGGGGTTAGAAGGCCCCTAACTCAGGTCTGAACATAGTGCTCTACCACCAAATGGTGTGTTATTGAAACCATTCTGAGTCAGTAGAGATTTTATAAGTCTCTGTCTAGCTGTTTTCCCTACTGCTTGTAAGCTGAAAACTTAAAGGGAGCTAAATAATAATTTTAAAATTTGGTAGCCCCAAAAACATAACACCATCCATCAAGTTCCCTGCCCTGATCACTAGTAAATACATGTAACACCTTCTTCTCAACTCCTTGTTTTAAGGATAGATGTATATTGTTTGATTATCACCAATGACAGGAGCCAGATGTATTAACATGTGTGATGCAAAATACCACAAAGCTAATACAGCTGACAAAATTAAGAACATAGCATATTTCTGATTATTGTAGAAGTATTCTTCATTAGCTAATATCATATATATCCTACTCTGAAATGAAGAAGTCAGTAAAAGGAACAGAAGGACTGTATTTTCAAATTGCACGTGCTGGTCTCATAGTAAACCACTGGCAGAGTATTTAATTTACAATCTCACAGTAGCTTGGATTGGAAGAGCCCTCTGCAGGACATCTATCTAATCCAGTCTCCTGTTCAAAGCTAACCTGCTAAAATTTAAAGGCGGATGACATTTCACTTTACCAAGAGGTGCTCTGGACCTTTCAGATCAAGAATAGGTAGATTTTAAACTACGATGGTGAGCCAGTTTGACTGCAAGTTACTGTGTGTGCGCCACAATAATACGCAAAATGTTATTGCCTACATTATGCATGAGATAAGAATAATCCCTTCAGCCCTTAAGGCTTTGGAGGTTTCAGTTTAAGAACCAAAAGAAGTTGTGGGTGGGAGCTCCAGTTTCTCAAGCCTTTTGAAAAAGAAAAAAAAAACCAAACAACTTTTTACAATGACCCTGCCAATACAGCCCTCAAAGTCCAGGGATGCTACTTACACTTGTCACTGAATGTAAAATGTTTCATTCAGTATATTATATGGCCTGGTGGAAAACGTGTGGCTAGTATGAAACAATCACTATGCATCAACTCCCACATACAAACTCAAAGGAGAGAAACAGTATCAGCCAGATAAGGTTTCCACTGTCAAAGATGACATCTCTGATCTCCGAGTGGAAGTCTCAAGGAAGAAATTTTTTCTGTCAAGTCACCAAATGACAAGCCTAGAAACTAGAATTCATCAATGGTTATGAAAAATTATAGACACTCTAGAACTGTTGGCTTTGTTGCATGCTAAAAGTATTTCCTGAAATGCAACTCACCCACCCACGTTCCATAGTCAGTGTTTATCCCATTCTCAGTCCCACAGAAAAAAATTACCTGACAGGTGGCAACTATTCTTCTCACTTAACTGGTCTAACTGATAAAATAAACCAGTTAAACTTGGAGAAAAATAGCTTCCAAACTAAATGGAGCTTTGAGCTCACTGCTTCTGTTTCAGACCTGCACAGCTGAAAACATTTTTTCCTCAAGTAGTCTGTTAAAGGACATTACATCTCTGCCTATCAATATTAGTCTCATCTTAAACGAAGACAAAATACGTACATTCCAATCCAAAGCCTGAAATCAGCAGGAACCTATTCAACCATCATTGTGCTAATCAAAATTCTGGAAATAGGATTAAGTGCTACCACCCAAACAAGACCCCTCTCCTCCCTTAATTATGTTACCTACACAAAGAGAACAGCAGGTCAGCAGTTAAAAGAGCTATTTACCTGGTAGATACATGTCATTCCACTTTCAGATGACAGACCCACTAAGAAGTCAGCAGGAACTGTGCTGACTAATAATGTAAGACTGCAACTTGAAAAGAAGGACCCGTGCGCTAGCATGAAGCAACAGGCTTTCTATAGATCGCACATACTAATAAACCAGAAAGCAGGATTAAGACAGGAGTCTTTGGCATTTCTTGGTCTCTTGAAAGAACCAGCCTTTTTTTGGATATAAACCATGTTCCATCACCTTACCTTTCTCCAAGAGGAAACTCAAGACAAACCATCCAAGGCAAGAATTCCTGGATGTCTAAAAAATTACTACTCAGCGTAATATTGGTATTTAATCAGTTTAGACAAATGGCCTTTATACAGATTTTCAAGTGATCACAAGAAATGTAAGCAGCATGCTCTGGAAGAGGAAGGGCAACTGACTGGAGTTAGGAGTTTGCCTTCCCAAGTAATTGTTACAATGAAGCCCTGCTTTCCTGGAATTGGCTGAACAGTTGCCTACTGATGGGAGGTAGTAAATGAATGCCTTATTTTGCTTTGCCTGTATGCACAGCTTTTGCTTTACCTATTAAACTGTCTTCAGCTCAACCCATGCGTCTTCTCACTTTTACCCTTCAGATTCTCCCCTCCATCTCACCAGGGAGGAGCTAGCAAGTAGCTATGTGGTGCTTAGCTGCCTACCAGGGTAAGCCCACAACACAGGGACAGGTGTGTTATTCCCTGTAGCTTTACTGCAACTACTGATATTATCTCTGTAGCTCATGAATGGAGCAATACATTTGAAATCAGCTTAAGACTTAGAAGCTATTGCCTCATACTTTATGTATCACTCATGCAGGTAACGTCAGTCTCTTCCCCTTCTATTGCCAACTTCATCCATGTCTTTCATAAAAAGGAAGAGCTGGTGATCACCTTTACTCTCACACATCTCATCGTTTGTCTCTCACATATAAACCTGCTATGTGCTATGCATTCCCAGAGAGACCTGCCCACCTGGATCCCTCACCACAGCACCTATAAGTCTGTGGACAGATTCATCACAAGTCTCCCTCTCCCCTCCTTGCTCCCCCACACAGCCAGGTGGCCCAGTTGCCTCTGGCATGGGGAAATCAGGAAATAAAAGAAAAGCCTGCACTGTGACCAGGAACGTGCTTTCACAGAGACCTCTACGTTCCACCATGTAACAAGCACGCAGGCATGCAGCAGACATACTGGCTGTATCCCACCACCTCACTGTGCAGGGTGCACGTGCGTGTTTCTGGGTCTCTCATATTAAGGAAATGGCAAACTACCAGTGGGAGGATCATAGTTGCACAGAGGCCTTAACAATCATAAACTATTGTTTGGGTTCCTCTCTTCCCAGCTATCTTTTCTAAAAGGAAAATGTCTCTCTGGAACACAGAATTTAAGTAGATAAACTTACTCTTTCCTTTTTTAACCTCTGAACAATACTAGATACGCCTGCAAAAAGGTATGCCCCCCTACTGAATAACTTCCAACACTTTTCAACAGGACAGAAGACACCCCAGTATGACTTTTCATTTGAGGCCTATTAGCGTGAGGAGCTGAAGAAAGATTTACCCTGAATGGAACTTTGACTCTTGAAAGACAGTATCTACTGAGAAACATAACATTGGCCCTAGAAAACAGACTGACCCAAATCCATTTTTCTCAAGTTTTCTGAAAGAAAAGTATTTTAGTATTGGTTTTGCAATGGTTCAGGAAACATAAATTCCCTGTTAAAATAAAGGAACAACCTTTGTTAACAAAACTATTCCCTCTGTCTGCATCTGTATTTAAAAAAAAAAAAGTTATCCATTCAGTATGCAAAAGATTTGCAAGTTCCTTTAAAAACATTAATAGTGTTCTATATGGACTGAATTATTCTGAAATGCCTGAGTAATAACTTAGACCTCCAGCACAGAGCCATACCTGGACAGACAAATTATTTTCCAGACTTCTGTTTGTCTCATCTGCAACATCAACTAGGAAGAAACCAAAATTATCTATTAAAAAAACCCAAAACAACAAACCAAAGATTCTGTAGTTTTCAACTTAAGTATTTACTTATAGCAAATTGAAAATTGCCACTTCATCCTTAAATCTCCATTTCTTATTTTCTTTTGTCTCCCAAAAAGGTCTAAATACTGATGTAGAGAAAGATGAGGGGAAATAACTGTTTCCACCATACACAGAACTACAACCAAAATGCTGATGCAGCCAGGTGCCATCTCCTTAGGCAAAGTAGACCTGAATTCCTCAACTAGAAGTCCATTAATAAACAACAACAACAAAAACCTTCTTGGCATCCTAGTTTCACACAGAGACACCATTATAACACCCTGTCCTGGACACCCTTCCCAAAAGATTATCAAAAGCACTTTGAAATTAGTCTAACAATGATACATATAATCCTGGGGAGAAAGGATCTAAACCCCTTCACCCCCATCTGCAGTTACACACAGATGTAGTGGCAGCTGCATCCCAACAGTGCTTGTTGTTAACTGCACAGCCACTGTACAGGGAATTCAACTACTAGAGAGCATGGTGTAAAAGTCACATACTTTCAATGAAACCAAAGTGCTGCCCACAGCCGGCCAAGGGAAACTATGTCTCTGCTCTCTCTTCAGCTCTGCTTGGGATGTCGAGGCCTGGACAAAGCAGCACATCGTGCATGTTATTTACAGAGCACCCACAGAAAATTACAGTGCATGCCTGCAAGCCAGATGCCCCTGCTGAACCCAGACAAACCAAACACTCTGAACAAAGGGAGCCAGAGAGCTGATTAAATAAAGTTTACATCCTCCATGCCACATGTAATGTATTAGTGCTGTTCTAGAGTATGCCAACACTTAATTTATCATAAGCCAACTGATGCCTTGACTTAAGTAAAGAGTGCGGACAAAAGAAGAGGTGAAAGTGTGAGTTATTTACCAGGCTGTCATACTGCAAGTGGAAACCATGTAGCAGATGACTGCACCTGCTTAATTCACATTACTATTTTCTCTTCATTATTATGCAGGTAAACTACACAGACGTTTTAACTTTTTTCCCCTTAAAAAAAAGTAGTTTTAAATATTTTTGCAACAGCTATTTGGTGAATCTAAGTTTTTGTCATTTTATTACTACTCTTTTAAAACTTTTTACTTGGATAACTTTTTGTTTGGGCCAAAAGCAAGGTTCAGGGTTCAGAGAAGGAAGGAAAACCCTTGTGATCTACCAGAAGCGTCCTTCAAAATGTTTAAACATCTACTTGGAAAAAAATTGAACAAGTCATCTTCGAGAGCTGCCTGCCCTGACACACCAATGAGACCACTCTAAACAACTTCAGGAGATACAGCCTCTTTGGAGCAATGCCTCGTTTAGTGTTTTGTTACTTCTGCCCCAACAATCTCCAACACTCACAGGGCTCAAAATATATATATAGGAAACTTGTATTTTAGTGTAACAGATTGAGACATTTGTTATAAAATATCTCATCAAGGGAAAAAAAAAAATCACTCAACTGCAGCTTTGCTCAGCCTCAGCGGTAGCCATCAAATGCTAGCACGCACTAGGCAGAACTAGATACTAGCATTAAAAAACAAAGGGAATAAAGCATTATTCCTTCAGAACTGAAGCTACTAAATCCTTTTTAATCCTTCCTTTATCTAGAAAAAGAGGGCAATAGTTTTATTTCTGTATGAAATCAGGAAACCCTACACTCGGGGGCCCACCATACTGTAAATTATTTTACTTGGGTCAGTGAAACCACAGCAACCTTCCCCTTCACCCTCGACTCCTCTCAGCACTGACTGCTATAAAGTCCGAGTCATGTGCCAGATAAAGGCTTTTTCAGATAACGTGGAAAAACAGTGGCATTAAGTGGTTTGTTGGATTACTGACAATAAAACATACCTAAAAGCAATCCCAGGGAGCACAGCAGGAGCTCAGTTCCTATTCAAAGACAGAATCAAACAAATGCCTTGGTATTTAACTAACAAGTTCACCTAAAATTCATTGGTACGGTTCAACAGTTCTACAACAAAACAGTGTTCATGGATGGTCAATCTTCAATTGCATATCCAATATACAGAGTGTATTGTAACCAGAAAAAGTAATATAATGGTTTCTGAAGCCTAAAAACATACTGAAGAACATTTTTTACACCGCTGAAACAAACAGGGGAAATAAAGTCAATTTGTTCTTCCTGAACAAAAGTTTAACCAAAACTCATTAAAAGACTGTGAGAATGCACTGCTACATGAAAGTATGGCAAGTATTCCCCTTACCTAACCTATAACTGAGTTTCCTCAGAGCTGCAGCAAAACACAGCACTCCAGGACACAGCTCAGTTAAGCCCTCTGTAAACTGAAGTATGACTTATGCTGTGACATAAAGCAGCATGCATCCCACTCTAAACCACCGGGA
Organism: Balearica regulorum gibbericeps; assembly: GCF_011004875.1. Lineage (NCBI taxonomy): Eukaryota > Metazoa > Chordata > Aves > Gruiformes > Gruidae > Balearica > Balearica regulorum. Next base: position 104,714,767 of record NC_046185.1, read on the forward strand.
CATATTTCTGCATGTATATTGTACATAGACACCTCAAAACATTTCTAAGTTGTTTATACTAGTAAGAATTAACACATTTCAACAGACTTGCCCACCCCAGTCTTTAAACTTCTGAGCAGTAGTGCAAGACTGTCCTGTTCCTTAGTGATAATTCAATTCATGCCATTCTGCTAAGCAGTTCCAAAATGAACTGCACGTAACAGTTATTAACCAAATGCTTCAGACTTAAATCAGTTGGATTAAGAGGTATGGTGCTTTTTTTCCTACAAACCTCAACTTTTTAAGCTATCAACCTACCAAGCAAATTACTTTTTAACCAAAAAAAAAAAAGAAAAACAAACCCCAAGAAAAAAAATCTGAAATGAGTAAAAGGTCACATTAAGTTACTTATTTCTGATAATTTTAACCACTTGAAGCATTTTTAAATAATCCACTCAATCATAACTAGGAGCACAGAGTTCCTAGCTCTGACGCTGTAAATAAAGCATTGCTGAATACTAGTAAAAGACAACAAGAATATAGGCACAAGGAAGATAGGATTGCTTAAAGTTTACATTCCATTGGTTAGTGTTGCAAGCTGGTGAGAATGACTACAAACTAGAATTAAAGACAAACAAAAAACCAAAATAGTTTGATACCAAGTCAAGAAAAAAATGTTTTAAAAACACAAAAGGAAAAGGTGCTTTGCAAAATACTAGTATCAGACCAAAAAAGGTAAGTTTCCTAAAGCGTGCACTTTGCCCCTAAATCTGAAAGGGGAGATCCAGAAGATGAATCATTAAAAGAGTGTCTATTTAACCTCAGCCGGAATGGTCTTACGGCTTCAAGAAAGCACTCAAGTTAATATTACTCTTTGGTAGTGTTTCTCAGAGCTAACTCCAGTTTAATTAGCTGTGTGTGTTGACAAATATAGAAGTAGACACTCTTGTTTTCCATGGTAATATTCTTTACCCTGTATTTTTTCAGTTGACCCCTTACTAACTTAAGAATTGCAACAGAGCATAACTAGTATCAATGTGAGATTCTGAATCAGTTCAATTAAAAGCAGTCTAAAAGTTGACTGTGGGGAACTTCTGTGTCTCTAGATGGTATAACTTCCTTAACATGATACCCCAACTAATTTAAAACAAAATTACCATGACTTGACTAAAACTGTCTTTCCAAACTACTAAGAGTTGAAAATACTGCAAAGCTGGTTTGCACCTATTTCATCTTCCTTAGGCAAATTAAAGAACATAGATTCCGACTCTGAAACTGAAGATTGGAAGCTGTCACCCTTAAGTGCTACTAATTCCCAAATAACAATTTTGAGGCTGCTCTACTGAGACAGAGGAACAAGCCAGAAAATTTCACAAAGATGCAGACATTTTGCTTGAACATCAAGTGTTGTGGGAAAATCCTTATCTAGTGTTCTGAACAATGCTGAAAGATACTTCTGTATTCTTCATAGCTTCCTCCAGAATCAGAGCTGGAAGAGAAAGAATATATGAGTCTGAAGAGATAGATCCCTGTATCATGTAATATTTTGCTTGTCTAGCTTGAGGAAGGAAAAAAGGAGGTATCACTGAGACACACAATGCAGTGAATTCAACTGTCTTCAGAAAACTGGTTTCTGAAATAGAGCTGAAAGCATCTTTTCCTCTAGGTAAGTTAAAAGTGGGGAGGGGAAAATTAAAAATAAAAATAAAAATCATGCACCAGGTTTTAGTATGTCAAGAAAAGTTAACACAAACATTCTCTATAGAAATGATCGTGCAATCATTTCTAGAAATGGTTACAAAAAGTAGCAAAGCATGAAATATGTAGTTGAGAGAACAATTTCATGCAGAATGGGTTTGCACAGTACATACCCAGATAGGATCTCTTGGGAGGTGCTTTGATTTCTTCATCCTTACTATCTGCAGCTACATAAAAAACAGTTGAGGGAAAAAAAAAAAGGAAGGAAAGACAGACTTGTATGATTAAATGCAATAGTGGGTCTTTTAGTTACATTTTAGTCAGTTAGTACATTTTGCTTATAAAAAAATAATAGCCAAAACAAAACATGCCAGAAATTTTAGTCTCCATGCTTTCTATAAGGCTCCCACCCCATGATGTTAAGATAGGGTCGAGCAGTAGGAAGTCCCAGAACAGTCTCAATGCACAACCCAACAGCAATGTACCCAGGGGGAGAAAATGAAGACTTAAAACCAGTGAAACAGACAGCTTAACTCTTACTTTATATACTTTTCGTGATCAGAGAAAACAAGTTGTTACCTCAGCAACAGAGTGTATAAATATGTATGCATAATCAGCTAAGACAATACAGTTGACTTGCCTCCTGCAGAAAATGCTGTTCTAAAATAGTTTTGAAAAAAGCCTGAGCTTAAGTCAATCATATCAAGAAGGACAGAGTAGACTGCATCTGCAACCATTCTGCATGCTGATTTTTTTCACTCTAGCCTTCCTCTGCCAGTTGAAAACCATGTATTACACAAGACTGCTTTCCAGTGCCAAAACCAGAGCTTTTCAATGGATCAGAGTGCTATAAATAAGCACAAGTTATAAAGCACGTTAAGACAACCAGCAGCTGGAAGGAAGACAAAACTGGCTGAATGACCAGAGGAAATCATCTTCATGTAAAAATACAAGAGCCCATCTTCTACTTAAGGAGCCTGGGCTATACTATAATAAGAAGAGACATCTAAGAGCTCATTTTTAACAAATGCTCTCCACTGGTTTTCAGTATAGTTCACACATTCAAGGTGCTTGAAATCTGTCACAATGTCTTGGGCATAACTGAAACCGAGTATTTGTTGGAGAGAGGTGGAAGGCTTATTTGAGGAAAGAAAAAGAGGGTTTGTAGAGTATCTGTCTCTCCAAGAATATGAAGAGACTGCTCTGGCCTGCCAACATCTTTGAGAGTGACCAGATTTTTTTAGCTGTCTGTATCTGTGAGCACCTTGCTTCAGCCTCCTCTTGATTCTCAAGTCAAGACACGGCACATGCACGTTTTACCTTCAATATTTAGCACTCTAGCATGGTAGTACCATCATGCCCCAGAAATACTACAGCCCTTTGAAAAATAACAACTGTAACAGAAGAAACTACCACTGAACCTTTAGCATTTCTGTTCTGAGCCAACAACACAGCATACACACAGCTGCACAGACACCAATTTAAAAGTGGGCAATGAATAAGGAAAGCTATTGTTACCACAACAGTGGTACCAGGACATCTATATTAAAGGAGCCAAGATGCAATTAAAGTAGTGTTAAATAAAGAATAAAAGATGAGGAGGTATTGTTCATGCTTGCTGATTTCATCTGAAGACTCCTTCATGTAGCTTTCAAAGTATTCATATGCAGGAGAGAGAACGGTCCTATCATTGGAGGTTTTAAAATAAAGTTGGGGTTTTTTTGTTGTTTTCTTGTTTTGCTTGAGTTTGGCGGGGGGGGGGAGGTTGGGGGTGAGAGGTGTTCCAATTCAGAACACTTAAAAACAGACTATACAGTCCAAGTTTAAAAAAATAATACAAGTTGGATATATAAAGAGGACTTACTCTGTCTTCAATCAGTACATGTAATTGAAGGAAAAAGTTTACGTATCCAGAACAAAAAGTCAGAGAAGGCAGCAGCAGCACCACAAGATGGGCTCCGCCACTTTCAACTTAATTTCACTTTGCAAGACTAAAAGGGAGGTGGGGTAAATCCCATAACTGAGAAGAAACTGAAAGAAAAAATAAAAGATTATGCAAGTTTCCCTAATAAGTTCTCTATATAGAGCCCACAGGAAATAATCAAACATTACTGGAAAGAGTCCAGGGAGATTGTATTTTTCATGCTTTAAGTTACCCTATAAATGAAAGTATAAGCATTCGACTGAATGGCTTTATGTCTATATTCTGAATTGCTGTTTTAACCCAGTAACACCACAAAACAGGCTAAAGAATACAAAACAAGCTTGTCAGGATTAGGAGAGACTGCTCCTTAATGCTTCAAGAAATTTTAAGTAGATTCTTTCTGAACTAGCTATTACTTAAGGGATCTTATCTGTGAGAATAATAAAAACAAAAGAAGAAAAGGCAACTTGCACATAATTCAAAACACACTGGTTAACATATACCAATGCAACTGAGGGGGAAATACCACATTTAATAGTAACAGAAGAAAACAGCAAACTCCCACTGAAATATTCTATTCTCTTTCTAAATATTTTGGATTACTTTGCAGAAACATTCAGAGGGAGTATAGAAATTAAAGAAGAAAAATGTTTAAATTGAAGACCAGCCATGTGAGAAATAATAAATTATACTATCACACAGAAATTGTGCACCTTCCCCTTAGGATTCCACAAGGTTAATCAAAACCACTGACTTCAAACCTAGCTTCTCACTGCTCCAGTAAGCTAAGAGGAAAGTAAGTATACAGATTTATCAGCTTGCCTAGATGACCATAAAACTTAAGAGATAAGATTAGGAGTAGGATTAGAAACACGGATCTCACTCCTACTCATACTGCACTTGAAGTATAGAACTATCTTTCTCCCTCGCTTGAAAGGAGCTTTGTATTCATCAATATGTTCATTCTGAGCCATCGCATCATAGTTGGCCTTGCTAAAAGTCAGTAACAAGTAAACTGTTCTGAAAGTTTGTGGGAGGATGCAAGTCTTTTGATGAAAACAAATAATTAAGGTCCACAAGTAGGTAAATCAGTCTGTCTAGCTAGTTAAACACATGACAAGCTGAGTTTCAGGAAAAAGGATCAAATGACACAATGCAACCTTGAGCAGTTTCCATTACCTGGTAAGGGAAAGACTGATTATCCTTTAGGACACTGTATGTCTTTCAGGGAGAGTTGTTTAAAGAGGGCTATATACTAAACTGAATAGCCTCCCTTTTTGTCCAAAGGTTACCGAAGGAGCCTGCAAGAGTATGTGTGTAAACGTGCAAGAGGATAATTTCCCCTCAGAAAGGGCAAACAGTGAAACCTTTCTGCCACTTCACAAAACGCCAGCACAGAGAGCAAAGGAAGGAGAAAGCATACATGCCCCTCCCAAATGCTTCCTGGATTTTAACTGCTGCTAAATCTGGCTGAAAGTAGTTTTTAAGTCAGTCATTCTGCCAGACTAGCAACGCTTGTGAACACAGCAGCTTGTGTTTGGGAGCTGGAGTACAGCTCCTCTTCCACATGAATTCACTTACCTGAATAGTTTCACACTACACTCCACAATGAGCGGGAATGGAAGTAGCTTCCTTAGCTATTAGATAAATTACCCTACTGCACAGCCAGTAGCTGCTGCCTTCTAATGATGGCTGTGGATATCTGGAACTGGATCAGACCCTCAGTTATCAGGGAGTGAGGGAAGAGAACAGATGGAGAGAATAAATTATACATCCATATTGGCAAAACAACTGACAAAAAGCTGACAGCATTAATTCTGTTCTTGTTGGTAATAAGCTGTAACATAAAATGCTGTAAGTCAAAGTCAACACAGAGAAACACAGAAACTACCCACTCACATTCCTTATCTGGAAAAAAAGCAGGGACTTCCCAGAAAGCTAGAACATTTCATTAAGAATAATGATCTGGCCCTGACTGAAATTATCAATACCTAAAAACTAACAAATAACCAAAATAAAAAAGATATGTGAAAATTCCCATAAATCCTAACTAATCCCACACTAACGCCCAAGGAAATGGTATACAAAAAGACATAGTTTTGCAACTATGATATGACAGCACCTCCTGTTTTGACAGCAAATAACTCAGTAAGTAGAAAATAAATCATGTACAAAAGCCAGTGTTTGCAATTGTAAAATAAAATTTCAGATAATAGTGTATGATCATACCTAACAACTTGGTAGAAAGCACAGGTGAAGAAAATAACTTCTTATTCTGGCCAACATCTTAAAAAAAAAATCTAGGCTAGCACAATGGCATAACAGCCGGCTCTATATTCAGAGCGTGGTGTGAAATATTAAGGAGAACTCGGACTTCTGAACCAAGACCCATCTGAAATAAAATTACAGCTTTACATATTTATCTGGAAAACGGCAGTTTCAAAAAAAAGAAGTTCAGGAAGTGCTACACTGAATTATCAAGAGAGGAGAATGGATTGCAATTCAGACAGAACTTTTGTCCAAAATACAGTGAACCGTGCTTTCAAAAAGCTTTATCCTGCAAGAGCCAGTTCCCATCACTAACCTGCAAAAGAGCGGCGTTTTATGTTTAGCTCGTTGGACACGCGTACTTCAGTGCACAGTTTCAGCATCAGTAACATAGTAATGATCATGATAATGCTTTGCCATAAAAGAGGGGATTCAAAACGCCTTCCAAACCTAAAAAAAAAAAAAAAAGGAAAAGAAAATATATAAAACATCTCAAAGATGACAGTTGTACTCACTTTCATTCTTTGAACCTATCTAAGCACCTGAAAAAGTAACCTATCAAGTAAAAAGTTACCTATCAGTAACAGGTATGAAAGGCTGAGGAAGTCACCAGCCAAATCTAAATGCACATACAGTAGCTCAGAGTCACAACCCCCTTACAGGAGTATCTGAGAACCTTATTACAACATCCCTGTGGACTGATCCTAGAAATTTGGAAACCAGAAGCTTAAGTCTTTGTGGCCAAAGCCACCAGCAAACCTATTATTTTGAAAGGAGAAGCAGATTCATTGAGCAGTCAAGGCAATATAGAGAGACCAGAGAGTTATGCCACATTATATAACCAGTTATGTGTACTCTCCGCATACGCAGTCCATACATTTCACAAGGACTTCTGTGCAAAACTTACCACTTTAAAAATGAAAAATCGGAGAAGTCATAAAAACAATAGTACTTGTCCTATAAAGAAATAAATACCCAAAGCTATTAGCTTGCTAGGTTTAATATAACATCTTCCTACAGGGAAAAAAAGAGGTATTATGCTTTGTCTGCCTCTAGACATCTGAGTGGAAAGACCAGGTCTGCAAAATACACCAATCGATTCATCAATTTGTGTCTAATTTGGACCAAGGTTGGCGGAAGTCAGGAAGTCCAAAAGATGTGGGAACCGAACATACATAATTTGTCCTCTCCTGCCCTCCCCCCTTCCCCCAATTCAATTTTTGCTTGCTCACATATGATACTTGGTGGGAACTACTGAGCCCTTCCTGCACGTAACACAGAGAGGTGAACCTGGATTGTGGCCAATCTTGACTGAAGAGCTTACTCACGTGATTGCATAAGGTTCTGCCACAGGAAAATGAGGCCCTTCAGTGAAGACAGGAGATGCTCCAAGCTCTTCTTCCTGCATTACTTTGTGAAAGCTCAGCAATCCTCACCAAACACTCTCAGTAAGTGCATTAGGGGTAAAGGGTGGAAGCTCTTCATACACAGCCCTCAAAGTACATTAGATTTACAATAGGAAGGCTGCACACACATCACGGTGAGCTGCTTCTCTGTGCTCAGTTCTGCCAAGTTTTATGCTTTGACAATAGAGATGCTGAGGAAGGGATTTGGTGAAAACACATCGCTGTGCTCCCCAACTCCTTCAGCCTGCACCATGAGGCACACAGGCTTTCTGAATTCCCTCACAGCACAGTTACTAAGGCCATTCTCTGAGCACATAATGCTGCTGGACATCTCAGTCTCACAGGCATGGCAACCACTGCTCTCTTCTTGACAGTTCCTGTTTTACAGCACCCTGGCAAAATACAATTTCTTATACTTGGGCTACTTTCGTAGCGGAGCTCTGTGTTAGTGAAAACCAACTAGGTTCACCATCATGCTTTCTCACACAATACTGCATTTCCACTATAGTCATTTCACCAGAGAGATATTTTTTGTTATGAGTCAACTAATAAGGAACAGCAGAGAGACTGGAAAGTCTTTAACTACCTTCCTTGGAAATCTTCCTGTGCAGAACAGTCAAGCAGCTCACACCAATTAAAATGGCCATGTATTTCCTGCCTAATGGCATAAAGCTAAGGAAAAGTATGACAACGCCTTGAGCCTCCACACCACTGCCAAAGACACCACCAGTAGCTTCTGGAAGAATAATGGTTGCGTGTACCTTAGTCCCCTGCTTCTTTCTACCATCAATGGATTTGTGATGGGCCACATGAGAGCCATTATAATAACAAATTTGGAGGATGCTATAAGGAAGGAAATAACGAACACAACTAATGCATGTAATCACAGGCAGAGCGCTCTCTGGATAAGGCCTTCACTGCACTAGGAAAACATACAGGGAGAAGAACAAAAGTTCGGCCCAGCCTATGCTCCATGCCCATGATCCCAAAGCTCATGCAGCCTCTAGCCAAGTTCCCCTGAACTACTGGAATTTGCTACTATTATATTTGTCTCTTATACAGGGAATGAGGGGAAAAAAAAAAAAAAAGGGAAACACTTAGAATTACAGAGCAGTTAAAACTGTTTACATCAGGCTTAGAAAAAACATCTCCAATTACAAATGCATTTGCATGTAAAAATATAGTAATATAGAGGGGCTGGGCTAGCAGCTATTATGATGGTAAATCCAGTGCAGGTTGCTGCAAGGTTAGTTTCTCCCTGCTGATCAGATTATTGGTCATTCAGTAATGGGTGCCTCACAAAAGTATTGCCTGCAGTATAAACATCCACCCACTACAAACACACATAAGCGTGGCCACCTGCTGTCTGATCATAACAATTTGCCATCAACACAGCCTTACTGGAAACAAGATTGGAAGTATTGCTGCAGATCCTCTACTCCTTAAAAAGCGGTGGTAGTGGGGAAGTAAAACAAAACTCACAACACACAAGAGAGGTAAACTGGAAATTTAAAAATTCTTACAGGGCCTTCAAATACACAACACTTTTTTTTTTTTTTTTTTTACAACCCTCCAGCCAAAGACAAAGGTTACACAACAAAACACACTCATGTGAACTACCTCTCCCCAAACACCAATCTCCAAACTGAGTCTCGTAGGCAACACAACCCTCTAAGCTAGGTCATATCTACAGGAAATCAAACAGCTGTCATGGAGACCAACAGGTAGTACAAACAGGATGTGGCCTACACCACACATGACAAGACTGAAGGGAATACCAGTGTCAAGGACCACTGTCAGGTTCTTGAAGCTTTAAAAGTAAAGCTGGAGCACTCCTTTTGCTTCAGGATCATGAAAAGAAACACCACTTCAAGCTGCTTACTCTACTTCACATTGATATTAGGGCCTGCCAAAGCTACACGAATCCAGTTTAAGACTCCTCATGCCAGCTTGAGCTAGGAGCACTGCAAGACTCAGGCCCTGCAGGGTAAGCGCGCTGTTCCACGTTCTGTTTACCTTCTGCCTCGCAGAGGTGATTCCTATCTTTGCCAAAGCAGGAGCTGGGAGGGAAGAAACATTAGACTACGAGAGAATGATAAAGAGCCTTAGGATACTAGAACAGGCTCACAGAAAAGAACAGCTTTGAAGTCCTGGGGATGAGGGAGTCACTATCATTATCACACGTTTTCACCCCACAACTACAGTGTTATGTGACATAAAGTGAACAACCATGACATTTGCAGTATTCAGTGAACTCAGACTTTGTATGTCAGACTAAAGAGACAAAGAGTTTTTCACTGTTTACTTAATACTGTAAAAACAAAAGAACTCTTTTCCTGTACTAGTCAAATGTGAAAAAAAGGGGGGAATGGACTTACATTTTATTAGCATCTCAACAGCCTTAAAATGATTAATGCATGTTCAGGGTGATGAAGACAAGAGAAGTGAACATTCAAGCCAGAGCAGAAACTAACTAGTCATGGAGAAAACTAGGTAATTCCATTGGTATGACTCAATCCTGTTGCAATAATCCTGCTATTCCAGTCCCGGGCCTACTCAAAACAGCAAATGCCGATTGTGCAAAAGCAGCCCAAACTAGACCAAACACAAAAGGTGTGCTTATCTCCTTTCCTAAGACATCTCTGAAGAGATGTTGTTGGTGCAACTGCTGTTGGCACAACCAGATCACCATCACCCCAACCACACCATTTCCTCCCACACTCCCAGATGCAGTTTCAGCTGCCACCCGCTGGCTGCTGTCCCAGGAGATGCCCCACCTGGGGCAGGGACTATCACCTGTCCTCTGACCGTACACGGGCAGGTCTAATGCGACACCACCTCAGCTCACAGAGGGGGTTCCACTCACCGCAAGAATGGAAATCATCAAAGTTACTACAGGCCTTGCTGCTCTGCGTTGACTTTGCCAGCTCTTTGGGAAGTTACAGATTCTAAGCAAGATGGAAAGCATGCAGGATTCTGCACGCACCAGTGGGGCCATGACAGGTAGCCTGGTGCAGCAGCATGGCAGCTGTATTGAAAGACAGCCCATACAATTACAATTATCTCTTTCTGATATGAGTTTCTCCTTGACACATAAACTTCCAGGACTTTATGGAGCACCCAAAACAAGCTTCTCGCTTGGGCATTAAAAAAACCCCTACTTGACCTTTTCTTTTTGTACTAAAGAGCAGTCCCTTTTATCCTTGCTCGCTTGCATTTATAAAAAGGAGGAAGAATTGCATAACATTTGCTCTCAGTATCTGAGCAAGATTCTACTAGCAGGGCATATGTAATGCAATCTTTCAAAGTTGCAGTCACTCTGTCAGCTTGGTTTATAGCATCATCCCACCTTCCCCATATGGTAAAAGCTGGCAAGATTCATTTTAGTAACAGAAGTCTTAAAAGCAAAAGTTTCTTTTGTAGGACAGGAAGTCCTACAAACAGACATCACTGGTCCACTATCTGAAGCCAAAACAATATCTGATGGCAGGGACCTGATCCACACGTAGCACTGTAGGTGTTACAGCAAAATAAATATGCAGGAATCTACCCCAGACAAGAGCAAGTCCAATATTTTCCTATAAATTACCTCCAGCTGCATATCTGGCTCCGTAAACCTCTACTCATAACAGGGAGCTTATTCCACTGACTCCCTCCAGCACAGAGAGCTCCCAGTTCTAATGACATTACAGTTTTCAGAACCCACTTTGTTTCAGGTGATGTGGAATGGGTAGAGGGTTACCTTTGCTCAAAAATAACACACTCCAGGGCTGTCATCTTTTCCCTGACTGTCAGAACTTGTTTCCACAGCTTGTCTTAAGGCAACTACTTTATGAGAACAACTTCAAAATTGGACAGTTTTATTTTCTGTTGTTTGGATTTCTATGGTGTTGCTCTATGAGGTTTAGTCCAGTGGCCCATAGAATTGCATTTCAAAGCCTTTGGAAAGCATATTGTCTTCCTGGAAAATATATAAGCCACATTATACTATGACATAAAACATTTTATAGACTGCAAAACTGAAAAAAAGTCCAAAAACCTCTGGGAATAGCAGGGAGCATAAGTACATTTGACTGAACTTACTCAAGACACAAATAAAAATGCCTATTGATGACTTCTAAGAAATCTGCAGTTCTCTATCCTCCAGCTATTTATTCCAATTTTAAGATTAAAAGAAACCATTTTATCTCATCATAAGCTCTGTTTTAAAAAAAGAAAGGGGAAAGAGAGAGAGGAGGAAGAGAGAGAGAACTCTCTGCATCCTCCACCCCCAAAATTCTTGCCCATCTTCTTGTTCCTGTTCTTAATCATGACAATGCAAAGCTAGTCAGCTGGCAGACTGCAGGCCACGTGAACCAAGAAGATACATCTGTCTTGGTCACAACTGAGTTCAAGTGCCACGCTGCACTCTGAAGCTGGCCCACAACTTCAAAACAGCCTAGGGCAGCTTAACCAGATGATTAACCAGCTCAAAGCTCAAGCATCAGTAAGACTCAGGGTATCCCTTGGATATTTTAATAACCAGTCTTGAACAAGAAATCAGAGCTAACTCTAACAAATACAGTAAGACATTGGCTAACAAAAATGGTCATTGTTTTATTAAAAATGCAGAGGGAAAAAAATTGATATCAGATTTTTTGGAGCATGCCATACATCTTCATATGTACCAGAATTACAAAGGCATTGAGTTTTGCACTGTCTCTTCCTCTTTACCTACAGCTCGGACCTTCTCCAGGCTGCCCAGTCCAGAAGTTGAACTGAGTGGAGAGTGAGAAACAATGACCTATGGGGCCTGGAGAAGACAGGAGAAACAGTACTGAAAATGGCAGAAGGACTAGATCAAAGGAGCAGCTGATACAAATCAGAAATCATGACCAGCAACTACACTGGCACCCCAAAATAAACGCTGGTTTGAAGCCTTATATAAAGTTACAGCAATAGATTATTACCAAAAATAAAGCTAACTTGATATCAAGAGTAGTCACAGCACAAAATCTACTTTTCATACTGGTAAACAAAGACTCCATTGTGTGATGCTGTGAGCACGGACTGTCTACTTCTGAAAAATTTCTTTTTTCCAGAATCCTCTTTAAAAGGGACAAAGACTTCACATACAGTCAACACACTGAACCACAAGTTTGCATGGTCAAACTTCTACTTTCTTTTTCCTAAACAAAAACCGTGCGTGCACAAACAAAGCAAAGTGGAATCACGCCCATTGCTATCCATGTGCAGTTTTCATTCTTGCAGCCCAGTTCTCTCCCGCTGCTTTTCCACAAAGTTCTGGCATGTAGCTTGTTTGAACAGAGGAAAGTCAAACTCACATAAGTGAAAGCAGAAATGTCACTTTAGAGATGACATTTTGAGATACTGTGAAACAGAGAAGCATAAAAAATGACTTAAGGGATAGTGTGTTACTGTCATCACTAGCAAACATCAGTTCTTTGAGCACACCCTGAAACTAAGGGCCTAGATGGGAAGAAGACAAGGAAAGGCATTGCACCAAGTCCTCTTGACTTTAAAAGACTGCTTACCATTGGAGACAGTCTAATTGGAGGAAGAGAAATTGTGAAAACAGGTAAATGGAAACAGGATTGTTATCCTTGATCCCAGTAGTTCTTCATGCATTGGCTACTGTCACAGTGCAATACACCAGCTGCAACTCTATTATAGACACATAAAACATGAAGATTAGGAAGTAAATACTCTATTTGAAGGGAGATGAAAGGTCAAACTTCACCCAGTGCAAAACCAGACTTTAAAAAAAAAAACACAAAAAAACACAAAACAAACAAACAAAAAAAAACCCCACCTCTGAGACAACTAAGTGAGGTTCTAGGAACATGTGGAATCTGCCAATTCACAAATAAGAAATGAGGGAATTGCCACCACAGCTGACGTGAACAAAGCATAGTATAGCCACAGGGGAAAGGTGAGACTGGGTCTGTCATGAGTGACAGAGATACAGACAGGCCAGCACTGCTCAAGAGTGAAAATACAGAGGAAACATGGCATAAAAGGCAGGAACTGCCTATGCATCTGTAACACATAACATTCCACTCTGTGAGCCTCAAATTCAAGAATATATGAAATTCAGGGAAAATCTGGAAGTAATAATAACAGAAACAAACTACAGAAATGTCCTTGAAGTTAAAAAAAAAAAACAAAAAACAAGACGATGAGCCATCCTAAGCAATAATTAAGGCCTGAAAAGCAACACTATTAGAACTTGAAATTTTTTAAGGCCTACCACTTTAAGTATTTATTTTTGGATCAGGGTGGAGGAGAAGTCAGGAGGGATGAATCTGGCACAAATCATATGCTTAATAACAAGGCATAACAAAGAGAAACTAAAAACAATTGAAAACTGCAGCTATAGGTCAGTAAAGTTGTTGGAAGAGAGACTTGGATTAAGGTCTAGACTGGTTTGCTAAACTGAAGGAGGAATAATCTTATCAACTGGTACTTTGTAAACCAGATTGGGGAAAAATACACAAAACAAAATTACTTATAGGTACAGTTCTGTTCCAGCACAAGAATGAATCAAATTATTTAATAAATTTAAAACAAAATAAACAAAAACCTTCTAATTCCCTCCAACGAATATTACATACAATTAATATAATTCTGCTGTTTATGTTGAATTCTCTAGAGTGCTGTGTCCCAGATAATACATCAGCCATAGGTGACATTAAACAACTAACACAAAAATTGAATTGCCAAGCTGCTCTATGGGTGCATTTTAAACATGTTCACAGAAATCAGAGGCTTTTGCTCTGCTATCTTCCTTTAATCATCCATATGCCCAAGGATAATATCCACTCTCAATGCTGCTTTCATGACTTAGTGGTGTTTATAATTAACTACCAGGGATGCCTAATCTTTGTAAGTAGAGAAACAAAATATTCTCTCAGGGAACAATGAATTATCATAATGCAAGTCATCTTTTCTGCCTTTTAGTTCAACAGAGCTAGAAAGAGACGATTCATTGTAAGAACAGACAGAAAGGTTTCTGCAGGAACATGCCTGCAGCATTTCCCCACAGAAGTGGCTGTACCACAAGCCAGCAGCATGCCTTACAGTCCCCCTGTAGCCAAACACACCTATGCATGTGCTGTGTGAAGCCGTTCTGCGCCATCATCGAACTCCAAGATGACCAGAGCCTATGCAGAGCTCGTGTGTGTCAGGGAGAGATACTTCAATGTGGCTTAAATACTCACAGTAAAAAATTACATAATCTTATCAATATAACTGCATTCTCTCTCTCTTAAAGTGTTGACAAATCTTCTAATATTGACATAAATTATAATTTTTCATAACTCATAGTATTTATTCTTTTGCACATCTCTTAACTAGATATACTTAAAATCAATTCAAATTAAAGATCTTTCAGTTCTTCCATAGTCCAAGTCTCACGTAACAGATGCACTCGTCTGGGTTATGTAGAAACTGCCAGCATCTCCATTCGGTTGCCATTCAACTATCCCCAATGAAACAAAACATTAAGACAATTTCTATTTCTCAGGCTTTTCACTTCTCCTTGCCCCCGTCAGTTCCTCTATTTCCCTTCTGTTCTCTGCTTTCTCCAACAGCTGCTCCATACACTTCTCCCCAGGAAAACATAGGTCCAATGCAACAAGTAGCTGTGTTCTAGTGATGACTCCGCAGTTTGACTGCCAGCTGTGGTCCCAAGAGAGGGTCCCCTGTTCTCTCCACTCCAGCACAGCACGTACATGTTGCATTTTACTGTAGAAGAATCCAGGAATCTCCTTAAAGAGTCAGAGGAGCTTTAAAAAGAAACCGGAAACCAACAAAAGGATTTAGCCTGTTACCTATCAGTTCTTTGTGGTCTACGAAGTACCATTTTGTAGTCAAAATATTCTTATAGTAACTGTTCTGTGTTGCAGTAATTTCCCAAAATATTTCATCTTTGGTTCTCAAGTATATTCCCAGTGTCGTAACATCTCTATTATAAGAAGTAATGGGGAATATAAGTTAATAAAATTCATCCACGGAAATCAGGCCCTAATAACATTTTCTTTGTCCAGCAGCACAAGACCTAAATACAGAAACAAACTTGCTTTTAAATACTGAAAGCAGTGTTGAAAACAAAAAGAATTTGCTTTGAAAGACAGCCCATCTTTCACCTGCTTATCAAAGAATGACTATTTTCATCTGTAGTTGTGCATGGACCTCTATAAGGGAAACACCTCTGAAGCCAGCTGGCATCCCAGGAAAATGCAAGAACATATGGCAAGCATCCCAATGACGTTAATACCAACTAGATGCTAGAATAAGCGTGCAGGACTGGGGCCTTCACACTGAGAACACAACTAGAGGGGCAAGGCAAATGTAAAATACAGTCAATAGGAAAAAAGATCTGACTTAGAATAAACCTCTTTTCTTTACAAACAAGTTAAAAAGTTGCCTGTTGGAACATCAGAGCACTGACAATCAGATTTAGCAAGGGTAACGGACAGCGCTCCTAAGCCCGGTTCATTTTGCTCAATGCAGATTCACCCACCTATGGAAAGACAGTATTTTGATCTTCAAGAGAGTGGAAAAGTATGTAAAACTCATTATTTCCTCAAATACTCCAAATCAAAGCTTTACAACTACCAAGCAAGAACCTTTAGAACTGGGGAGACACACACCCACAAAACGAACTTACCAAAAAAGTATCCGCAAAATGTTTGCGACCAGTAATACCAGGCAGACGTACGTGGAGAAGCCCTCTGCATTCTGTGTCCGCCGGATGTCTCTGTACTGGGGAATGTAGGGCACCACGCCGCCGAACACCATGGCCCCCGCAGCACCCCACGACACCAGCTGCTGCATTGGCACCAGCAGCCACTCCAAGCCACCCGTCTCCATGACGGGGGGATGCGGGGGGGCTGCCCCGGGGGCAGTCACGCTGACGGATCGCCTTGCGCTGCAGTTGTCCGGCTGAGGTCGGCTTTAGCCACGCACGGGCTACTGGATGGGATGCGGCACCATCACTGCGCCCTCTCTCCCAGGGCCAGGACCTGGTGAGAGGGATGGGACGTGAGCCTGGCTCTGCCGCGGGCTGCTCCAGCCGCTCCCAGCCGGCCGCCGGGCACTAGCGAACCTAGCCCGCCGCCCTGCCACAGGCGGGCCGGGGGCCGCTCCCGCTCCGCCGCCCCAGCCCGGCGCAACGCTCCAGCCCTCACACGGGCTCCCCCACAGGGGGAACCCCGGCTCTGGCACCGTCCGAGGGCGGCAGCACCCCCGCTCCGCCGCTGAGGAGACCTCCCGCCAACGGCCGGGGGCGCAAGGCTGAGGTGCGGGGGGCAGGGAGGGCACGGACACACGCCCCCTCCGCCGGCGAACACCCCCGCCCGCCCCCCCTCTGCCGAGTCGTTTCTCTGAGGGGGCCTCCCTTCACCCGCCCGCTCCTCGGCCCGCTGGCGGTTCCCCGCCGCGCCCCGCTCATCCGGAGCCACGCGAACACGCGGGTCTGTCTGTCTGTCTGTCTGTCTGCCCACCCGCCACCGCCGCGCCCGCCTCCCCACCTGCTCCCCGAGCTCCGGCGGCCGCCATCCCCCTCCGACCCCCGCCGTTTCGCAACTGGGGGCACGGGCCGGCGGCAGCGGCGGGGCCCGGGCTGCTCGTGACGCCACGATGACCAGCCGCGCCTCCACCAATGAGCGACGGGGCCGCCCCGCCGATTCCGCGCGCCCGGCGCCGCCAGGTCCTAGCCTGCGCGCGGCCGCGCGGCAGCAGCCGGCGGGGCGGGAAGGGGTTCGGGGGGAGGCGGCGGGGCGAGCGGCTCCACCGGCGGGGGAGGCGACGGTGGGCGCGGCTGCGGGGCCGGCCCGTTGCTTTGCCAAGCCCCGAGGACCGGGTGCTGCTGGCGCCGCGCCAGCGGGGAGGTTGCTCGCGGGCGGTGCCGGCCCCGCCGCCGCCGCCGCCGCTCCTTGGGGCGCTACTGCCCGACCGCCGCGCTGGTGCGGCTCCCCGGTCACGCACAGGGAACGCGAGCCGGCTGCGACCGCCAGCCCGGCCACCCTTTCGCCCCGGGAGGGCGGAGGGTGCTCAGCTCGCCCGCAGAAGAGGCGGCGCCGGGCGTACCTGCGGACATTTCCCTCGCCGCTGGCGGTCCTTGAGAGCTGTCCCAGATCTTGCTCCCCTGTCTCTGACCTCTTCATTTTCCTTAAGAGTTACGAGAAATTCCGTCACACTCCCTGAAAATTACATTCCAGTGGCTCTCAAAATTGCTGTCGCTCCTTAACTATGTGCAACAGAACTGTAATCGGCACATCTTCCTTACAAGAGCGAGGGGCTTGCTTTTCCCACGATGGTAATGATAAAAGGTGGCGGGGGAGTGAAAACGTGAATTTTCTACCCCGAGCGATCAGTCAGCAAGTCTTTACTGCCGTTTGCACTGGGCCAGCAGAGAAGTACAACCGCTGCATACAGTTGCTACGAGGAGATTGATAGCGTGGGCACTGCGTCCTCGAACGGCTGCTTCAGGTGGTGGCAAACTTTAGCGACGCTGAAAAAGGATGGCTCAGCCATTTAACCTTACAAGTGGCTGCAGAACTATCTTCGAACAGACTGGGCTCTCCATAATACTTTCGTAGGCGTGTTGCCTCCTTCCTTGTATGTGCTCCTGCTGTTCATCCAACAGGTGAGAAATGAGATGGGTTTTCCTGCAACTGAACGATGTATTATTTTCTGTCGTATATCAGCAACTGTAACTGTTTTAAAGCTTGAATAGAAAGGACCTGAATTAAAAATAGAAATGTTTGTTTCAGGGCTTCTGAAGCCTTTTGTTTACTTCCTGCATAGCAGCACCTTACTCAACTGCAAACATTTCTGCCACCTGGCAAGTTTTTGCAGCGTACGTGCAGCACCTGAACATTGCTGCACATTACTGCAGAGTGTATTTTTCAAAGACTGTTTTTGGGGTACCGTCACACAAACATCCAAAGCACTCTCCTACGTAGATGAGGTGACCAGTGATAGCATTAGGACTCACTTTTCCTACAGGGAAGTAGTAGCTCTGCTACTTAAACAAAGCTCTACTTCAGTCCACAGACCTGATAGTTTGATTGTCAAAGTTAAATATACACAGTAGAAGACTTTAATTCTGATTTTTGCATGAGGAGCCTGAAGCTCTTGATTCCAGAGCATCTGACTCATTCAGAGAGAGTATAACCATCAAATTATGTATAAACTGCATAATTTAAAACATATTTCATTATTTAATTGCTCATATTCCATATATCACTTGTGCATTGTTATAATCATGCAGTTATGCAAACTTCTTTCCAAACTTTTCTTGGGAGCCTTTGCCACATTATCTTTCCTTAAGCACAAAGGTGTAAACAAGCCTCAGACTGAACATAAGATTAGCCCAGATTAGGAAGCCAACTTTTGTTCTTGTAAATACAAGTGTTTTGAGAAAACATTGAGAAATTATCTTGAGAAAATAGATATTTTGAAGTAATGGTTACCTACATAGAAGACACTGCCCGGGCTGACACCAGTTCTCCAGGTTAGCTTCCAGAATAATTCCAGGACACTTGAAGTCTATGTAATAACAAATTTCATGCACTATTAAGATTCTAAAGCACTCAACTGGAAACAGAAAACTGCCTTACTTGAAACTGTAAAGGTAAAAATGCTGAATTACAGCATGTTGCTGTGTGAATATAGTTCAGTTTTGGTCACTGAAAAATATCCTAGTTGTTTAGGAGTTAATCCACTGATGTAAGCTAAACTGACTAGTGATACCAGACACGGGATAGAGGGAGGAATGACAGGTTGGCTTGAACTCCTCAGGCTGAGCAGCTGCACAAAAGCTTGTGCCAGCACCAGGGAGGGACCTCGGGTCTCAGAATATTCTAAGCAGCCAGGGGCAACTTTCTTTGCCAGTGATGCCATGCTAAGGTGCTCGCTGACACCAGCATAACATACAGCCCAGCACTCAGAATATCCAATCACAACAGACCGAGCAAGACTCCAGTAGGAGAATCTCTTGAAGAAAAGGTATCTAAAGCTTGGATGATAACAGGTGGTTGGAGAGAGTCTTGCCTCATCAAGGAAAAGTTCCACAGCTTGCGGGTCTGAGTGCAGCCAGATGAGAATGCTCAGTCTTGTGAGGCTTTACATCAAACTGTTTTTCTTTGGTATTAGTAATTGAGAGGGAGCTCAGAAGGACCGCTTCCTTGGTGTAAAAGCAGACCCTACTATAGAAACAGTACTGCTTCAATGCAATGCCACACAGCAATGCTCTGGTTTTGAGTGAGGAGAAAAAGAACACATGCATTTATTTTTCCACACGGACTGGCAAAAATCCTCCTTTAAAAAAAATACTCCATTTGCTAGAACTGCATTACCCATTCAGGAAACAGAAGCAGGCAGTATGTTTCACACCAGGTCTTTGAAGACCAATATTAATCTTTTTATGACAACTGCTGTAAGAGAATTTAAACTGAGTATGTAAGCAGCTCTAGACACCTAGTTACGGACTAGGTCCTAGCCATTAACATTTTGGCGACAGCGTAGTCCCTAAACTTCCACTCATAACAAGAACTTTGATTTATTCCAGATTAAGAAATCTGATAGAGATTATACCTGTTAAGAAATGTTGCTGTAGTACCTTTGGATACAGTTTAAGCAAGCTGGAAGTGGTGAACAGACATGGGATGTTTTCAAAGGGAATTTAACGTTGGTAGAGGTGGTAAAAATTATTATATAAGGTTTTGTTTTGCAAATAGGTCCACTGAATTAGACGAGTAAGCAAAGGCTCGTTTCTACAACTGGCTCCATGTAGCCATATCCCTAGCAGAAGGACACAGGAATCAACTACCCAACTTGGACCAGTGTCAAGACTGAAGCCTTAGCTACCTCTTTGCAGCTTTTTACAGGAAGAGGGGGGCTGTTGGTGCTTCACTTATAGTAACTACAGTAGCAAAAATACCAGATTGCTGCAAGTTTTCTAACCAGTCTGTTGTTCTGTCAATTGATTTTGAAAGATGACTATTAAAATTATTTTATAATCTACATTAGAGAAATGCTGTTGCACTGAAGCAAGCATAGGAAGTCCCTGTAAGATGCAGGCTAAAGACACAGTGCAGATAAGCTCTAAATCACTCCTTGAACACATTGCAGAATAAATATTGTCATAAGGATTATGCGAATTCCTACAGTAGCCAAATTCCCTTCAATTATCGCATTATATCTTATTCTACAACAGTAATCACGGTGAGATTAAAAAGAAATATTCACTGTACTGTTCATAAAACAAGTAAATGGGTCTTAAGTACCTTGAAATTGGCCAATGCTACCGAGATGTATTAGCACTAAATCAGCTGTCCTTTTCTCTCCACTTCTGATTTTCTAAAGCAACCCCACTGCAAATGGTGGCAGAAGCTACCTCCTGGCCCCTTCAAACACTGGTGAGCCCTTGTTTTTGCAACTGATGGACAGAATCAAACTAGCATTAGCAGGAGATACTGTTTTATTGCACATCTTCACCACTTTTTCTTTCTCCTTCTGCACTGGTGTTTGTAAACAGATCAGTGAGTATAAGCATGGGTGGAGCACCCACCGGCATGTGAAGGAACTTCCTCTCCGCTTCCAAGGAGGACCTCTGACCAACATGCCCAGCCTACAAGCCCACCTCTGGGCAGCAGTGGCATGCTCTGCACTGGGGAGTGGGAACCAGGACCACTCAGGCTGAGCTGATTAGACTCCTGTCTCTACTTGGACTGCTACCATCTCCACAGACAAGGGAAGAAAAAGCCCCAAACCAAACATGCCAGAGAAGCAGCAATCAACCTGGCAGCTGGCAGAGATACACAAACCCTTCTTCAAACCATTACAGCTTTGAAGCAACAGGCAAAGTTCAGGCGAGTGGAAAAATAAACAAACAACAACATATCACACAGGCAAGAAGTTGAAACGGGACTGCGTAATCCACCCCCTGTTCTTCTGGCAAACAGGTTCAGCTGACTACAACCATTTCTTGCCCACATGCTCTTCGTATGCCGCTGTGCATGTGGTGTGGCCGCAGGATCACCTCAGCGAGCTGGTTGCAGCAGAGGAGCCTGCAGGCAGCTCCTGCTCGGCACCACATGCTGCGATACCTACGCATCCTTGCCCGTGTCTACCAGTGCAGCCAGAAGTTTTCACGTCAACAACCTTTAGCAGCAGAGTTGTTTTCTCGCAAGAAAATATATAATAACTCAAAGGACCAGGAATGAGGAACGTCTCCACAGATGGGATCTGCACAGCGTGCCATGGGAAAATCCCTGCAGGATCCATCCAGTGCTGAACCAATGCATGGTGCCCAGCATCAGAAAGGACTTAAGGTTTACTCACTATCTATATTCCTCTTTTTATTCTGTCTTATTAAAATGGCTATTTTATTAAGCCATTTTTGGTTGGACCTTTTTTGTCAAGATGCAGAAAGAGCCCTGCACCATCTCCCTCTCTCGGGCACTTCACCCATCCCACCTGCCCCCAGCAGAATACTTACTCATTACCAGATCATTGCAGTCAGCAAGAAGCTGCTGATACTGGGGAGTGGGATGGCAAAGATGCAGTGTGATGGGTTGGCCCCAGCCAGCAGCAAAGCCCCCACTCAGTCATTCACTCACTCCCCCCCAGCAGGATGAGGGAGAGAATCAGAAGGGTGAAACTGAGAAAAAAACCCTCATGGGTTGCGATAGAGTCAGTTTAATAAGTGAAGAAAAAGAACAAAAATAAGCGATGCAAAGGCAATCACACACCGCCTCCCACCAGCAGACCAATGCCCAGCAAGTCTCCAAGCAGCAGCTACTTTGGAAGAAGCTGCCCCAGCCCGTTTTTATTGCTGAGTGGGATGCTACATGGTCCGGCACGCCCCGGTGGTCAGTTGGGGTCAGCTGTCCTGGCTGTTCCCCCTCTTGCCCACCACCAGCCTATTTGCTGGGGATGCAGAGTGAGAGAGAAGGCCTTGATGCTTTGCAAGCACTGTTCAGTTAAAACACCAGTGCACTATTATTAACACTGTTTTGGTCACAAATCAAACACAGCACCACAAACGCTACTAGGGAGACAGTTAACTCCATCACAACCAGACCCAGCACAGGGAGTGAAACACAATTTGGGAAATCCTTAAACTGGCTTTATCTCTAAAGAACAAGTGAGCATGTAAGTGCAGCATCTTAAGTCTCACGAGAACTATCCCTAGCCTTCTCTGACTCATTTTCTCTCCCTCTTGATGAAGCTGTGGAGAGGCTTGGAAGCAGAGAAAGAAAAGAAAAATGACAGAGAAACTATAGCTTCAGCATGATTCAAAATACCACCATGTGATCTGGAGTCAGCACCATTACAGCACTGCCGTGGCTCAGCCCCAGCCGGCAGCTGAGCACCACGCTGCCGCTTGCTCGCCCCTCCCTGGTGGGATGGGGAGGAGAATGGGGAGAAAAAGGTAAAACTTGTGGGTTGAGATAAGGACAGTTTACTGGGACAGCAAAAGGAGAGGGAAACAACAACAATAGTACTGATAACAGAATATACAAAGCGGGTGATACACAATGTATTGCTAACCCCACGAGCAGACACTCAGACCTGTCCCAAAGCCACACTGCCCCTCCCCGACTAGCCCCCTTTTAAACTGAGCATGACATCATATGGCATGGAATACACCTTTGGCTAGTTTGGGTCACCTGTCCTGGCTGCGTCCCATCCCAGCTTCTGGTGAAAATTAACTCTATCATGTCGAAACCAGGAAAAGCACTCAAACTATTTTTTCTTTCTCTGTTCCAGGACAAGGACAAAGTGCTTCTAGTGGCATTTATGCACTCATGGTTTGCTTCCGTTGACATAAGCTCAGCATCCGTGGCACACATAAGAATACCTTCTACACATAAGAACAGAACAAACCAAATTTATGCCACCTGTACCAGGAGCAAAGAGTGCTGCAGGGGGAAAAAAACCCCAAAAAACAACTTTACTGCATGAGTTACAATTGAGTCCAAGACAATAATCTAGATGAGACAGACACAAACGTTGTGCTCTGATTTTTCTGAAACCCCAAGGAACTGCAGTTACAGGTCCTTTTCGACTAATTTATCCCATAGAGAAGCTGAACATCCTCATGTGTCCTCTGAGCTCCTCTGGCCAGCACCAAAAGTGAGAACAACCATGGGGGAGCGCCCCCTGACCCCAGTGTGACTTGAACACCCAACCTTCTGACCTGGAGTCAGAGGCGCTGCTGTTACGCGAGGAGGCCATGCCACTGCACCCTTTCCCCTGGCTATGGAAGGCTGAGTCTCCAGCGCTCTCCTGCCCAGGTGAATGCTCGTGCCAGCCTACGCTGGCAGTGTCCCTCGGCACCCGCCGGTCCCTCTATGTCCTTGTCCTTTCAGATGCCTTTTGCCAGGCGTACTTGCAATATGCACCCACAAGACTCCTGCTGGCAAACACCATGTGAAGCACTAAACAGAGTAGGGGTAGGAGGGCCTCCTACAGTAGCCAAGCTGCATAAAATACCTGTCATACTCTTAGCACTCCCCTCTGCTGAAAATGCCTCACAGAAGAAAGCAAGTGAAGCAAGCAGGCCACTGTCAGTAAAGGTTTCAGTCTTAAAGCATATTTGCAAAGGATCTTTGTTTCAGATAAGAAAGCGCAAGTTTTTTCTCCCAACAAAAACAGCCAAAGAATCAGATTTCCACACCCTTGGGGTTTTATATTACTGTCATTGCTCACTGATTGCTGTTAGAGTACATATCATAAATCATAGAATCATAGAATCATAGAATCATAGAATCATAGAATCATAGAATGGTTTGGATTGGAAGGGACCTCAAAGATCATCTAGTTCCAACCCCCCTGCTGCGGGCAGGGACGCCCTCCACTAGACCACGTTTCCCAAAGCCTCATCCAACCTGGCCTTAAACACTTCCAGGGATGGGGCATCCACAATCTCTCTGGGCAACTTGTTCCAGTACCTTACCACCCTCACAGTGAAGAATTTCTTCCTTATATCTAATCTAAATCGACCTTCCTTCAGCTTAAACCCATTACCCCTTGTCCTGTCACTATGTGCCCTGATAAACAGTCCCTCACCATCTTTCCTGTAGGCCCCTTCAGGTACTGGTAAGCCGCAATTAGATCTCCCTGGAGCTGCCTTTTCTCCGGGCTGAACAATCCCAACTCTCTCAGCCTGTCCTCATAGGAGAGGTGCTCCATCCCTCTGATCAGCTTCGTGGCCCTCCTCTGGACTCGCTCCAACAGCCCAGTGTCTTTCTTGTACTGGGACCCCCAGAGCTGGATGCAGTACTCCAGGTGGGGTCTCACAAGAGCAGAGTAGAGGGGCAGGATCACCTCCCTCAGCCTGCTGGTCACACGTCTTTTGATGCAGCCCAGGACACAGCTGGCTTTCTGGGCTGCAAGCGCACACTGCCGGCTCATGTTGAGCTTCTCATCAATCAATACCCCCAAGTCCTTCTCCTCGGGGCTGCTTTCAATCCATTCCTCACCCAGCCTATAGTCGTGCTTGGGATTGTGCTGACCCACATGCAGGACCTTGCACTTGGCCTTGTTGAACTTCATGCGGTTCGCACGGGCCCACCTCTCCAGCCTGTCAAGGTCCCTCTGGATGGCATCCCTTCCCTCCAGCGTGTCGACCACACCACACAGCTTGGTGTTGTTGGCAAACTTGCTGAGGGTGCCCTCGATCCCACTGTTCGTGTCACTGACAAAGATGTTGAACAGTGCCGGTCCCAGTACCGACCCCTGAGAAACACCACTCGTCACTGTTCTCCACTTGGACATTGAGCCGTTGACCACAACTCTTTGAGTGCAACCATCCAGCCAATTCCTTATCCACCGCGTGGTCCATCCATCGAATCCATGACTCTCCAATTTAGAGACAAGGATGTCATGCAGGACAGTGTCAAATGCCTTGCACAAGTCCAGGCAGATGATGTCAGTTGCCCTTCCCTTATCCACCAACTCTGTAACCCCTTCATAGAAGGCCACCAAATTTGTCAGGCACGATCTGCCCTTAGTGAAGCTGTGTTGGCTGTCACCAATCACCTCCTTGTTTTCCATGTGCCTGAGCATAGTCTCCAGGAGGGTCTGCTCCATAATCTCACCGGCCTGTAGTTCCCTGGGTCTTCCTTTTTACCCTTCTTAAAAATGGGGGTTATGTTTCCCCTCTTCCAGTCGGTGGGAACTTCACCGGACTGCCAGGACTTCTCAAATATGATGGCGAGGGGCCTGGCCACTTCATCCGCCAGTTCCCTGAAGACCTGTGGATGCATCTCATCAGGTCCCATGGACTTGTGCACCTTCAGGTTCCTTAGATATTCTCAAACCTGATCTTCTCCTACAGTGGGTGGTTCTGCATTCTCCCAGTCCCTGCCTTCTGTGACCTGGGCAGTGTTGTTCAAGCATTTGCCAGTGAAGACTGAGGCAAAGAAGTCATTGAGTACCTCAGCCTTCTCCATATCTTGGGTAACCAGGTCACCCGTTTCATTCCAGAGGGGACCCACATTTTCCCTCATCCTCCTTTTATCACTGACATACCTATAGAAGCTTTTCTTGTTGTCCTTGACATCCCTGGCCATAGTAATCTCTGTCAGGGCTTTGGCTTTCCTAACCTGATCCCTGGCTGCTTGGACAGTTTCTCTGTATTCTTCCCAGAATAGAATTCTTTCTCTGTATTCTACCTGCCCTTGCTTCCACCCTCTGTAGGCTTCCTTTTTTTGTTTGACTTTGCCCAGGAGCTCCTTGTTCATCCATGGGGGCCTGTTGGTGTTTTTGCTTGACTTCCTCTTTGTCGGGATGCATCGCTCCTGAGCTTGGAGGAGGTGATGCTTGAATATTAGCCAGCTGTCTTGGGCCCCTCTTCCTTCCAGGGCTTTGTCCCGTGGTATTCTACCAAGCAGATCTCTGAAGAGGCCAAAGTCATTTAGGCCAGATATCATTTATCCTACACCTGACATTCCCTAATGTTATTCCCCATATTTGCCCAAATCCACCCATGTCTTCTGCAACTGTAGTAAGTGCTTTCCACTAATTCAAGGTGAATTTAAACTGCCTGGACCAGCAAAACACTGCAGTTATCTTCTCTGGGATAAATTATCTCTGAAGCTGCAAGAAAGCATGAACATAGCTGCAGTTTGCTCCCAGGAAACTTTAGCCACAGTTCTTTACAGCTTCTGGAAACGCCAAATGTGCATCTCCAAATGAACCATTCCTTCCTCCACCCAGCCTCCAACCTCTTCAGCACAGGCTTTTTTACCAAATTTTGTAGAAAAATACTCTTTCCATCACACGACCAGCCACATGCCACATTTAATCTCTGTGTACAAAACACACATTCTGCTCTGCACCACAAGGTACCTGGAAGAGAGCCACACAAGGCTGGGGGATCTGAACATGTGGGGTCAGATCACAGTCCTTGTGCCACAGCAGCTGCCTCGTCTTGCCCTCACAGCAGAGCTGGCAGAGCCTGGCCTGTTACACACTGCATTTTCTTCAAGAAAGCTCCACTGTGCAGGTATGACACCCAGCGTTAAGGAGCAAGACTGCGGGGTGATTTGAACGCAACCTCCAGATCCAGTGTCAGGCATGCCACCAGTGGGCCACGAGGCCGGAGAAACAGACCCTGCTCCCTTTTCTACTTGTGGCAAACACCTCCAGCTCCCTCCTGCAGCCTTTCAGGAGGGGAAATGCTCAAAGAAGCTCCTCCACCGTCATTGTCCAAAGACAGCAGGAGCAAGGCTGGAGCAGAAAGCAGCATGAGAAGTAGCATGTCTTACCAGCCATGCCTGGGAAACTATAGCTAGAGATATCTGGGTCACCACATAATAATTCAGTCAACAGCAGCTAGACAGGTGATTTCATGCAGCCACGAATTACACACAACTCTTCACAGAGCCAAAGGATGCCACCACGCCAGCCTCTGTAGTCGAAGCATCGGCAGTGGCCTTTCTGCTGCTTTTACATTTGTCCCCAATGCACACTTACAGGGAAAACTATATCCTGTTTTTTGTTACAACCACTTAGCAATACATGGCGCCCATAGCACACACAAGGAACTTCCAATAAAGCATAACCCCATCAGTTTTCTTTCTGGAGAAACTTGCAGAAAGGGGCTGACTGAGCAAGTCTCACAATAAGGGGATTTGTGAGCAGCAGACCCAAAAAGCAGCACTTTCACTGAAGGCAGAGCACCTCCATCAGGGATGAGGTTTCCCAACCGCTGGAATTACCCTTTTCTCTTCAAAGACATAGAGCCTGAAATTTGACCCATGCACAAACACCCAAGTTTTTAATAGTCACCTCAAATGTCTTGTGTTTCAAAGAAGCACTAAAGTTGTCACACACCATTGACCCAAATGCCTTTCCCGCACGCCTGAAGTATTTGCATTTCACTCACATCTTTCCATGCTTTTAAGTAACAGCAACTTGTTACTTCTACTGATGTTACCAGATGAAAGAAAAGTGATGTCTTCACCACTAAGTATTCCAGTGGAACAAGCTTTCAGTGACCAAACTAAGCTACGCTGAGTCAAGAGAAACAAGTAAATGCTAATAGTTTGCTTGCAAGAACCATCAGCACCATTTAGGATTTCAACATATAAAAGCTGATGACCTAGCAAAGTCAGATGCTTTTTCTGCACATTGTGTCCCTCTGAATGATTGCAAAGTGACACTAAAGAAGCTTCCTAAGAGAGAGGGAAAGACCAAGCACAGCATGACTCAAAGTCCTAACCCCACAATTTGGCAGCAGAAACATCATGACTGTGGTGCAAGAACTAGCTCATACCTAGCCCTTTTCTCTTCAGAGAAAACTTTCACAATTGACCATGCCTCTGCCAGGAAGGAGGGGGAGGGGGGGGGAACCAGAGCCAAAACAAAACCCAAAAATTTGCAGTGCGATTTGCATCCTGCCTTCTGATCTACAGCTGGACAAGCTGCCATGGTAGCCCAGGAATACTTGCCTTCTTGTCTCCTTCCAGGACAAAATTTCCTGTTTTCTTTCTTACCACACACATAATACTAGGCTTTTTGTCGAGACACCCTCTTTCTGTCCTCACCTTCATTCCAAAGCGGCACTGAGTCAGACATGCTTGAAGTACATGACCAGAGGATTCCTGACCTCTGGTATATACAATCTCATTTGTCAGCAAAGAGGAGAAGGAAGGGACTTTATGTAACATCCAAACAACAAGAGTAATGCATTTCTACAAAACAATTCCTTTATTGCTCCACACTGCAGGCTTTTACGGCATGGCATCATATAGTAGTGGCATTGAACTTGGAGCTTAGCACTGTAAATGTTTAAACATACTTTTATTTCCTATTCTGCTACCCTGACTTCTCCTTCCAGCATTGGAGGGACTGGAATTTCTCTAGGAAAGACCAAGAAAAGCATGCTTCGGATACCATTTCAGCATAAAAGCACAATGGGAAGGGTGCACAGCACAGGCCTGCAATTCTGAAATAGGATGGAAGCAGATGGCTCCCCAGCCTCTAGGTCACCCTATTTTTTATTTTTACTTCATATGCTTCATACCAAGAGAATATATTTAAATTGAAAGTGACTAAAGGCTAAGCTTTTTACTGAAAGAAAGTAGCACAGAGCATATTTTGGCATGGAAAATGAATTTACATTGTCAAATCTTCTCTTTTGTTCCTCTCTCTAACCCCCTCAAGACCTGTTGTTGTACTCATTGCCAACAAGAACTTCTTGGTCCCCCTTTAGTAAATGAAGTATTCTTTACTTATTGCAGTAAATACTGTTATGAGCACTGGTAGCACTGGTTGTTTACTGGTTCTCAGCTAAACCTCTGCCTTTGAAACCACCACCAACAAAATATTTTTGCTCAGTTTCCCTTAGCCCATGGATGCACACCTTTACTGCTTTAAAATAGGGTTAATCTTACATTCCCAGATTTCAGACCCTGGAAGTGTACGTAACTGCTCAGCTCTGACAAACTGAGCCCTCTGAGGAGGGAGACAATAGAGGGCAGCAGGGCAAAGCCGAGAGCGCCAGTTCTATTTTAAATAAATTCATTGTTAAGCAAAGTCTTTTTGATCTTGCTGTTTATCTCTTCTATTCTTAGGTTTTCTGAACTTTGGAACTTTTCCACAACCATTTTTGGGTTTACAGACACTTCCATTTTTTTTCCATAAACCCAGCTGTGGACTATTGGCCTAATTCAGCTCAAGATTAGAACTAGGAGGGCCATTCAAATTAGCTGTGGAGGCTAAAGTGAAAGAACCAGATGTTTGGGGGGGGCGAAACGCATGCTAAAATATTTCCTTCCATCTCCTTCACACTTCCAATTGCCCTTCCTCCATTGCTGTGCTGGCTGGATACCATGGGTTTTTGTTCTGAACCCACTGACCTGACTCAAAACCAAGGAGCTATTTACAAAAGCCTTTACCAAGTGATGCTTGTTTTCAGCTGAACTCTAACCCAGCCATTGCTAATATGTGGCACTACAAAGATTTAGTGCAATTCTTGCAAACTCATCAGCTGTATAATGCTTGCTCCTCCACATTTCCAGCTCTTTCTTTACCCCTGGAAATACCCCTTTACCCTGTCACTGCAAACAGCACGCTGTGATGTTGTTCAAGATACCCAGACACAAGCAGACAGAGCCACTTTGTCTCCAGGAGAAAATTCTGCTGCCTAAGAGGGAAGCTTATGTAGCTGTTCTGCCAGGAGGGAAAACCAGGAAGACTATGGCTCTTATCAGGAGTAAAAATGCAAAAATACTACAGCTCCACTATCTAGTCCTAATGGAAAGGAGATTTATTAGCAACGACTAAACAGGTAAGAAGCAACAATTGTTTCTTATTATTTATGCAACACAACAAAAAAGCTACGTGGTTTGCAGCTAGTGGCTACATACAAATGCAAAGCATATCCACATGCATATTATTGTTCAGATTGTTTTATCTAGAAGCTTTCTGGAGCAGTAACACTGATAGAGCACTCAAGCTCTGCAAAACTTGCTTGATTCTTCTTTCTACAATGAGAAAGGCAAAGTGGAGAATCTGTAAGAGTGGGAAGATAAGGATGTACAGAGCAGAAGGCAAGCTTGTGGGAAGCAGGCAGCACCGCGGAGGTTTGCTTTGATGCTGGAATTTCACCACAGAGATTAACACGCCTTCCCAATTGAGGTGGGGAAGGTCAAGAAGGAAAACAATTAAGTCTATTAAGAAAGATTCTAAGTGGTAGGCTTACAGGAGATAATCTTTCCAGCATTTGAGGTCACTACTAACTCAGGAGATAAACTACTTGTGGATGAAGGCACTGTTACGTGTTTGGCATATCTATAAAGTAATAGACTAAGGAAAGCTATTGCCCAACAGTGATATTCTCCTAAACATACAGGCGCAGTAAATTAAAACCTCTTCATTTACATCGGACAACAGTTACAGCACCCAGGACATCTGTGTACACACCAGCAGCTTTTTATGCTATGAAGCTGAAAACCGCAGGGATGACCTACATGCTAGCATGATTCTTGCTGATGCCTTCGGCCTGTCTTTTTAGACATTCTGGTCCAAGGAACTTCAACAAGCATGGTATTTTTGCCACTCCTTATTACAAAAGTAATTACATGGGGAAAAGGAAACAAACCTTAAAAAACCCAAACCCAAAACTTGGGCCTTGCCAGTAGACAAGCATTTTTCTTCATTTAATTTGTCACTTCTGTCCTATAAAATCCTAAGACCTCTGAAGATCAAACCGCAACGTCCTTATTTAGTTATTGCGCTGCAGAATTACGATTTCTTTGGAAAATGAAGGAATACCACCGCTAGATGGTATTGAATGATTCACTCGCTCCCTTCGGAGCGCCGCCCCGCTGCCTGGCCTACCCGCGGAGCGGGACCAGCGGCTCCGGGGAGCGGGCGGGGCGCTCACCTGTCCGCCCCGCTGTGACCGGGGAGGCGGCCGGTGGGTCGCGGCTCGGAACCGGAGGCGATGGCGGCCGCCGACCCGCCCGGCGCCGGGGACCTCTCGCAGCTGGTGAGCGCGGGGCTGGCTCCGGCGGGGAGCCCGGCGGCGGGGAGCGGGGGCCGGGTTTGGGGCACCCTTGCGGGGCTCCGCCTGGGCGGGCGCCTGCCCGCACCCGGTCGGCCGAGGCGGAGAAGGGCGGGAAGCCGGCGGAGAGGCGCGGGAGGAAGCGTGCCTGGGGCCCGGCCCCTGCGCCCCGGCCCGGTCGGCGGCTCCCGCGGTTCGCCGGGCTGTAGCTGCCCTCCGTGCGCCGCCGCCCGGGGCTCCTGCTTTCTGCTTTCTCTCGATTTTTCCCCCCTCCAGGCGGATAATCTACTGCATCAGCTGCAGGAGAATTTGCAAGCTCTGACCGAAAAGATAACGCTGAGAAATATCCTCTGGTGAACCCGGGTTACTTGCTCCGCAGGAGAGGTTCCATGCCTCTATGGCTGCGGTGCCTCCGCTGGACCGGGACCGCGCTTAGCGTCCCCCCCATGCATTGCCAAGCGGGTGTAAAGAAGGGCTTTTTTCTAAAGATCGAATTAAGCTATAATGATTGATGTTGCTAAATACCCATGATGTAAAGACAGATGAATTCCACCCCCCCCCCCCCCCCCCGAGTCCATTTATTTTTCCCCTTAGCAAGAATGAAATCCTAAAAAAGGTTTTACTGAATGTAGCATCAACTCCTGGTGAGCTAGTCTCTGTACAGCAATTCTTGCTTTCCAAGTAAAATAAGCAGCAAATTATGTGTTAAGATTCTGAAGGTAAATTGAAAAAGCAATCATTTTCAAAAATGCTACTTAAATCAGCATATTGCTGTGTGCTGTTGATTTAAAAACAAGTGTTAGCTCCTGGGCGTGGGAAGGTGAATCCTTAAAAAGAAAAATTAAGGCCTCTGAGCTTTCTCATTAGGTGTACTTACAGAAGGTACCTCTGCTTTCTAAAACTATGAATTTATTAAATTTTCCATTTTTTCCTGTAACTCGACCTTCAAGGAAACGGCTGTTTTAGTCTAAGAGAAGAAGAAGGTTTTAGCAGTACTCCTATTCTGATTGTGTATGCTGACTGCATGGAAAGAAAACAGTCTCTTACATGGAAAATACTCTAGGTCACTCATGGGCATACAGGAAGGCATTTGAAAATATTTAGAACTTGAATGCTAATCTGTTGCAAAAGAAAGTGGGATTGTCTTGTAATACAACCTTGTGCACGCTTCATCTTGTGTTAGTGTTGAACATGAGTAAGTAAAGAGGCTGAGACATCTGGAAGAGAGCTTCTAAGTTTTTCTCAAAGAAAAAAACCTGTAAAATTATAAAATCCTTATTTATAAATAAAGTTATCTTTAACTTCTTACTGGAAGAAATGGGCGAGCGTATTGATGATCTTGAGAAGCATGTTGCTGACCTGATGACAGAGGCTGGGATAGAAAACACGGATGGAGAGTTGAGAGTAAAGAAACTTAATTTTTTACTGTATTTTATGTATTTCCACTTAGTTTTGAACTATGGGCAGCATTAGCATGACACTATTGTTTTCATATTTATCATACCTGCATTTACTTGTATTTTAAAGTATACTGAGATATTTTAACATATTTTAAATTACCTTGGATTTCTTTTTCCCAAGAGCCAAGGAACAAAACACAAACTGTAGCTTGCTGCATCTGTTGCAGCTGAGTGACATATCCAAGGCATAGCACAAACTAATCCCAAATATGTAAACTGAGGCTGTATGTTTGTAACAAAATGTGCATGGCTTAAAGCACTCCTGCCGACCATTCTTGTCCCTCAAGTATGCTCGCCTAGCTGACTGAGGATTCTCACTGGTTTATGCGTATCTCCTTTAAAACCTGCTTCAGCTTCCCAACGGGGCTCAGAGCACACCTCTTAAATACATTCACCCCAAGCACAGCAGTAGTTTGTTCTTGCAGCAGTAAGATGGAAGGAGGAAGGATAACTTGAATATTATTGTCAAACACTCAGTAATATAAAATCATGCTACAGTTCAGGATTGCATACTAGATTTTATATCGCTGTCCGTTGCGAATGCCACCCCCTCGATGGATGCCTTAGTGTTCTTAGTATTTACGAGACAGCATTACTTCCATGTTCTGTGGGTGCCAGTGATGTCTTCTTCCTGTTGTTGCACGCTTTCCTGATTGAGACATGTCAATTATTTTTGTCATTTAGAAACTGCTTACCCAACAAAAGACAGGAATGTCTGTAAATATATTGAAGTAACTTAGGCATCTATTCGTTCTGATGCCTTTGTTGTGATAAGCCATGAAAGAATTTTCAGAAATTTAGAAAGACAATCCATGAAGATGTATTTAACTGCAGAGATCTTCCTATTTTTATGCAGAATCACATTCATGAATAATTAAACCACTAACCTACTTATTCACTGTTTCTTTGCAGCACTGAAATGAAGCTGTGATCAAGAAAGATACAGGGAGAACACCCCACTGAGTCTGGGAGTTTACAATCAGTGTTACTAGTCACAAGAAGCATCAGTGAAAACAAATATGCTTGCATCATGTCATGATACAATCTCAATTTCTTTTTTTAAAAGACTACTGCCCCAGGAAAAAAAGTAGAACGCTGGTTTATTCATCTAAATGGCACACTATTTCCTGTAACTGGCAGAGAACTGTTAGGTTGAGGGGGGGAGAAAAACACTATTTTGGATAGAAAATGGTATCTTATATAGTGAACTTATCCAGGCATAAACTTTTTCAATGTATGAAAATCTATTTAAGAATATTAAAATTTTCATCATATTTCTTTGTTGCTTTTTCAACTTAAATGTTCTCAGAATAACAAGATCCTTCTATGACAAAACTTTTCCATTTGCATGTGCCATTTTGATGCTTCTCTAAATGTTTAACATTACAAAATGCACCTTACCTTATTTCCTCCTTGCAAAACTTCATAGGTCAAATGAATATAAACTGTTCTGCACTAAAAGAAATGGCAGTATTTGCACAGATTACAGCTGTTCAGTGGTTACTCTTCACAAGCCCACCCAAAGCTGTGTCTACCTGTGCAGATAACATCACCCAGGTATGCATATCACGCCAATTTCAGTTCTTTAACATTAGTCATTTTGACAAAAGAGCCCATTTTGAAGACTTTGAGATAGAGAAGGAATTCTAGTTACTAAACATGGCCTGAACAAGACATTGTAGAGTCAGAAAAACCCATGGCATCTGCACTAACTTTAAGGTTCTTCTACACCAAAACATTGGCACTTTTTGCAGGAAAGATTTTGTTTGAAACTTGTAGGAACAAATGCAGAAATGGAAGCATTACCAGGTAAATAGAATACCTCAGCTAATGAAAGACAAATATGCTTTTTAAAACTTCAGCAGGTGTTAATACTTAGCATCTATTACAGAGTCTTCATTAATATTAAGAAATCATTCTAACAGATGCTTTAATCAGTGTAGATTAGAAAGCAATGTTAAACTGGGGGGAGAGGACAGGCTGGAGAACAGGAACCTCATGAAGTTCAAAGGCAAGAGCCAAGCCTGGCCTCTAGGACAGGGTAAGCTTTACACTGCAGTGCAGTTGTGAGGGGCTGGCTGGCGTGCAGCTTCGCAGGAAAGGAGTGGGGTCTGCTGGAGAAGTTGAACGAGTCAGCAAGGGGCCCTGGCAACAAAGGCTGCAGCCACACGCTGGTCAGTACCAGCGCCAGAAGAGGCAGCAGGTCATTCCTCTCCAACTCCCATGAGACCACACTCAGAGTAATGCGTGAATTTTGGGACTCCCCAGTTCAAGAAATGTATTGTTATGAGAGAGTTAAAACAGAGAGCCACCAAGATATGGTGGAGTATAAAGCATACAAGGGTTTGAGAGAATTCTGTTAGTTCGGCCTTAAGAAAAGACTATGGCTTCTTGCTGGCAACCACCCCATGGTAGAGCACGGGAAACTCTTGCTGCAGGTGTTTTACACAAGAGAGTCAATAGACACAAGCTGGAACAGAGGAAATTCCAGCTAGATGCAAGGAACACTTTTTTCAACTATGAGTGTGTTCAGGCAGGAGAACAGGCTTTCCAGAAAGGCTGAGGCATCTCCATCCTTAGAGATGGACTCAACTCTGGACACAGTCCTGGGCACCCTGATCAAGTGGGATCTACTTTGACTGAGAGGTTGGTAGTCCCTTCCAACATAAATTATTCTATAATTAACCACCACTGTAAACCAGATTAACTTAAGCACAAATTGGGACCCTGTGTTTTACTTTCTTGACTCATTCTAAATTCTCTAACACACACTTGATGGTAAAAAAAGCATATTCTACTTTGTCTTGTGACAAACTGGACCAAAGTATCTTCTTTCTGCATAGTCTGGCTTGTTTGTTTTTTTTTTTTTTTTAATCCTGTAAAAAAACAAACTAACAAACGCACACCACCCAAAAAAACCCCCAACCCCCACACAACACTGGCTCCATTACCATAAACCAAAAGTTGTCAGAAATAGAAATGAAAACTTTAAAAGCCATGCCACAGTGAAATCCAATCCAAGCCTCATGAGTATACATGCATTTTGGTATACCATCAGACAAACTAGAGGTCAAATGAAAGCACAGCTCATCCTTTCTTCAACTGTTGAGTATGCAGCCAGCTCCAGATCTGCAATTACCCTTTGGCACCGCACAATCTATTAAGTACTTCAAACTGATTACTGTGTGTGTAATCACTGTGAAAAAGAAGTCCATCACCACAAGTCAATTAAGTTGATGGGGGGAAAAAGTGCGCACAAAGTCGTAGAAGATGTTTTCTAAGTTTTGCTAAATATTAATACATGCACCTTAGTGTTTTATTCCTATTCTTAGTGGATATAGAAGACCAAGATACTATGCAAGGAAATCCTAACAGAAGTGATAAGCCTTTATCTTCAACACTCTGACTTTGCATCCAATTACATTTGTTTTCATTCTCAAATTTGATCAGCTAAAGAAAATGAAGGTGAATAAGTGGAACTCACTTTATTCTTTTAAAAAAAGCTGTAGCAGAGTTTCCCTGATATTTGTGTAACAAAAGCAAACAAAAGCAGTTGAAATGTTTTTCTGCAAACAGGCTTTTTGTGTACAAAAATACATAATACCAAAAGGACAACACAAAGTCTTTAAAAATAAAAATACAACCTGAAATTCAGCTACAGTATTACTGCAGTCAAGACAGTTCCAGGCTTTGTGTCTTCTACTTTTCCAGACATACTCCAAACCTTTTAAATAATTCAAAATATGCTCAAAGTTGGAGGATTTGTAGTTTTTTTAATATATATATGTACACACATACACAAGAATAAATTTAAGTGGATGTAAAAAAAAGGCAGCCCCAAAGAAATGTCAGTATCTGTATTTAGTGGAATAATCTTTTGGCGATACCACCAAACCTCGACCTTTGCGGGCTCCTCTATAAACAGTTTCTATAATGTCAATCATCTCTTGCTTATCTTCCATTGCCCAGTTGATCTTGTTGTTATTACCTGTACCTAAATCAATCATGATGTGTTTGTTCCTTTAAAGGGAGAGAAAAAAACCAGACAGGTTAAGATGGTATTATAATTCAGAAAGAAACTTTATATCCCCCACAGGAATGCTTTGTAGGATTCAAAATAGGCCCTTATAACAATATAGCCTCAGAGTATACACTCCTGTAACTCAAACTGACATTTTACTGCCTATTTCTAAAGCTAGAACAAAAACTGCAAACATGCCCCCAAGATTGCTACTCAGTGCAAGTATCCTTCAGCATATTCCTCACCGGTGTTAGACAGTAATGGGAAAGCAACATAAACAGGGAAAGTTCCACGCTTGTCAGTAGCACATTTTATCTCCTCAATGTAGATGCCATAGTTCAAAAAAACTTCAATATTTTGGGTATATCTTTAAAGCAAGTTTGACAAGCTTGACTGCCGTATTACTGCAGTATTCTATATAGGGAGTTTCAGATTTGAAACTAAAACCAATGGATAATTAAAGCAGCTTTCACTATCACTAATTTGCACTCTATTATCAAAACACTGTTACAAGGCTAATTGGAAAACAAGCTATTTTCCTATTTAATCAGTTGACTCTTTTGTAAAGCAATGAAAATATAAGCATCAGTATGCTGATATGCATTTAGAAATTATCTACTGTATGATGATATGATCACTATATTTGACACACAAAATATTTTACATTCTAGAACCATCATGTACCTGAAGAAAAACATGACGGTACAGGGATCGTACAACTCGTACATCTTGTTGAAGTCTGGTACTTCAGTGATATCCACAAGATAAATAACAGCAAAGTTTTTTACCTAAACAGAAGAAAACAGGAAATATAAAAGCAATATATATATATATGTTACCAAGCCTTTGATTATTTGTATTACCAATTAAAAGACATAAGCTTTCATGACTGCAACATTTATTTTCCAAAATATTAAGTCACAAAATCACAGTAAAGTCTTGCCATTATTTTTAACCACAATGACCAATTAACATGGAAAATATTTTTAAATATAGCCAAGATGCTTATTTCACATCCAGTATCAACTGGAAAGATACTATGCTAAATGTGGTGGGTTGACCCTGGCTGGGGGCCAAGTGCCCACCAGAGCTGCTCTATCACTCCCCTCCTTCATTAGACAGGGGAGAAAAGGTACAATGAAAAGCTTATGGGTTGAGATAAGGACAGGGAGAGATCATTCACTAATTATCATCACGAGCAAAACAGACTGAACTTAAGAGAGAGAACTCATCTAATTTATTACTAGGCAAAAGAGAGTAGAGGAATGAGAAATAAAATCAAATCTTAAAACACCTCCCCCCACCCCTCCCATCTTCCCAGGCTCAACTTCACTCCCGGCTTCAACCTCCGCCCCCTTCCCTCAGCAGCACAGGGGGACGGGGAGGGGGGGTTACGGTCAGTTCATCACATGGTGTTTCTGCTGCTTCTTCATCCTCAGGGGGAGGACTCCTCTCATCGTTCCCCTGCTCCAGCATGGGGTCCCTCTCACCGGAGAAAGTCCTTCACGAACTGCTCTAGTGTGGGCCTCTCCCACGGGGTGCAGACCTTCAGGAGCAAACTGCTCCAGCGCGGGTCCCCCACGGGGTCACAAGTCCTGCCAGCAAACCTGCTCTGGCGTGGGCTCCTCTTTCCACGGATCCACAGGTCCTGCCAGGAGCTTGCTCCAGCCTGGGCTTCCCACAGGGCCACAGCCTCCTTCAGGTGCCTCCACCTGCTCTGGTGTGGGGTCTTCCACAGGCTGCAGGTGGAATCTCTACACCCCCTCATCCTCCCTCCATGGGCTGCAGGAGGACAGCCTGCTTCACCATGGTCTTCACCACGGGCTGCAGGGGGATCTCTGCTCCGGCGCCTGGAGCACCTCCTGCCCCTGCTTCTGCACTGACCTTGGTGTCTGCAGAGTTTCTTACATCTTCTCACTCCTCTCTCTGGCTGCAAAAGCGCTCTCTGACTGGTTTTTTTCCTTCTTAAATATGTTATCACAGAGGCGCTGATTGGCTTGGCCTTGGCCAGCGGTGGGTCCATCTTGGAGCCGGCTGG
Organism: Balearica regulorum gibbericeps; assembly: GCF_011004875.1. Taxonomy (NCBI): domain Eukaryota; kingdom Metazoa; phylum Chordata; class Aves; order Gruiformes; family Gruidae; genus Balearica; species Balearica regulorum. The sequence continues at coordinate 104,753,592 of NC_046185.1, forward strand.
CATTGGCTCTACCAGACACAGGGGAAGCTTCTAGCAGCTTCTCACAGAAGCCACCCCTGTAGCCCCCACCCGCCACCAAAACCTTGCTACGCAAACCCAACACACTAAAGCAACATTCAGAGAAACAAATGCCCTTTATATACAACTGAGACCTCACAGTGACATGCACAGCTCTAAACAAGTAGAGTAACTGCTTTGTGCAAGCCAAGCTGACACATTTTGTGTCTGCTGTCAGCTGCTTATAGACTTCAGAAAATTAATCATCTAAAATGCCTTGGTGCCTGCCTCCAAGCATTTTTCCCCCCTCTAAACCATCTAATTTGTTTAACAAGGCTCATAAAATGAAAATAAAAATTATAATTTAATAATAAAAACTGATAGCTTTTTTGGGAGGTGTAAAGCTAAAACGAGCTTAAAAATTGATAGTGAAGAAAAGACCTTGATGAGAAGCTATTGTCTGGGCAATTCTGGTAAAACAGGCTTTCACTTTGCAGAGTTAAATGCACAAGAACTCCTCCCCTTTCATGTCATAGTTAATGTCTTAATTTCTGAAAGAAAACTATGTCACATTTTTGTTTCCTAGATGTAGCATATTTGACCTTAAGTGGAATTGGGGGAAGTCTTAGTTTCTAAACTTAGCTCATACATGTGTAGTAGGAATTAACACATACACACACACACTAAAAAAATAAGTCAGCAGGCATCTAAATTATACAAAACATTAACTGTACTCATGCATTACAACATGAATGCACAACCTTGCCCCCCCCTTACTTACATACAAATATAATTTTTGTCCTTCCCATTTGACTATGCAAAATTACCAGTCTGAGGTAACAAGTGGTCTAAGATTTATGACAAATTTGCTGTTTGCCACAGTAATTCCCACTTGTTAGTTTTGCTATCAGACATCTGGAATTGCAATGATGAGTATAATTTCTGCTAGATGTAAAGATGTTTTATTTTAGTCCACAAAACAGGATTAGACTGTACCAGAAAAACATTATATATGGTGCACCCTGTACTTAAACATCCTAGCAGGCACTTTAATTGAAAAAGTATGGAGATGTTAGTTTACAAAAAACTAGAAGCACACAGTAAATAAATATTGATGGGACTTCTGCTTCAAGAGAGTTTCTAAACTGTAAAAAAAAAAAAATCACACTTCAAAGATATAAATAAGTATTAGTAGCAAAGAAAGTCAAATATCTTCTGGAGTGAAACAGCATTTCAATAGTTTTTACTGTGCTTTTATAGAGCCAGTTATAATCCTAGACTCTGTCAATAATCTAACAAAAACATCCCATTCAACCCATGTTCCAAACCAGGCAAGAGGTAAAGCCTTGAAAACCCAAGTTAGTCATAATACCAAACTCTAACGCCCTCTGAAGTGATCATTCATGCCCATTTCAGGTTTAGATGACAGATTCTAAGAAACTTAATGGAATCTTCAGTCAACAATCTAGCTAAGAAGCGACTGAAGTTACTCCTTGGTTACCCTTAGGAGGCAATAGACAGCTGTTTGTTGGTTTAAAAACCAAACCAACCAACCCCTGAAAAGCTATTTTCCTTTTCTCCTATCATTTCTTCTTCCATCCTGCTGACATTTTTAGCATCAGCAGCACAGCTTTGCCATGTGGGAAAATTTCAGCAACACATTCAGCAATTCTGACAAACTAAACATCATCTTTGAACAATTATTTAATTTGGAGATTAGAAAATGGTTTTAAGTTAAACTAAGCATTAATACAACATTCTTAAGACCTGCTTTGTTCACTGAAAGATTATTCCAAGGAGATTATATGTTGCATGAGAAGACCACCACAAAAGTACTGCTAAACCAAAATTTCACTTCCAAGAACTGTGTACTCCATATAGTACTAGAACAACAAAACTTTAAAGTTAGTTTTACATTATATACATTTAAGTGAGTTCAGCTGTTGCAGAACCAGAAATGCTTGTCACTAGTAATGAACATTAACAGCCTAAGATTTTAGAAAAGAGAACCAGCCTATTCAAGTCTTAAATAAATTATTACATAAATCTAACTCAAAAGGACTATATCATTCAAATCACCTTTGCACAGATTATATGCAAATTATCACCATAATCCAAGTATCTCAGACATTAACTTCTCTCCTACACAGGAATAAAAGCACAGCTACCTACTTTTATAGAAGTGAAACTGATGACAGTCACCTGCTCAAAAGCTTGTATGAAGTCTAAAGCAGACCTCAAAGCTAGGTACCAACTCTCAAATTTGAATGCAGAGTTTTAAAAGTGGCGCTATTCTTTCCCTCTTGCTTTCTTAATTTCAAATCTGTCAAGATTACCACTCCAAAACCACTTAGCTTGCAACTGCATTGAATAAGGATGTGTTTTGTTGAGTTTGGACACTGGTTGCCAAGGTTGCCCATGACATGGGCTATGCCATGCAGCACTCCAATGTATGTAGCAGCAGGAGGTTGGGATTCAGGCCTAAGAACGAACTACATAAAAACATAGGTAAAGAGGCTAAATATGGAAAGGGTGACGCAGAAACACTGCAGTGGCCATAACATCTACTGTTTAGTGGCCATGCCAGACTGGGCAGGCTTGCCACCAAGAGGCGTTTTATTTCAACACAAGACAAGCCCTTCAGAACTACCTAAACGTGTGTCTCTGTACAGTATTGACCAGTTTTACAGCCTGAAGCAGCACTTACTGTCTCAGACACAGTACTGGAGCCAAGATACAGCACTACAGAGCCAGCTTCACATCAGCCAGTTCTAATCACAAGGCTTTAGCTAAGGCTTCATTTTAAGCAAAAGCAACTGAAGTACTTCTGGATTCAGGCTGGTATGGATGCAGGAGTTGATCTATACTTGAGCTAGGAAGTCTGTTGAGACAAACCAAAGCTTAACCTCTCCCCATTCATAGGGAAATGAATCCATCCCCCAGACCGACCTGTCAGTTCAAAAACTACATTCCTATATAGAACAAGCTTCACTATCATTTCAAGGCAGTGGCTGCTAAGAACTTTTGAGTTATAACTGAGGATACAGTATGGAGACCTCAGAACAAGAACTGAATACAAGTTGTGAGCAAGTAAATCACACTAAATAAAAGCAGTTGCAGTTGTAAAAATTGAGACTCCACTGAGGTTGTTAATGTAAACCAAAATTTTACTGTCCAGACAATATGCAAAAAACCTTGTGGTATTTTAGAAATTGAACACATAATAATATGAGTTTATTCTGAAAGTATTTAGCCTCATAACATACACTAAAGTATAGTAAATTTGTTGCAGTAAGTCAGTTGCTTTCTGGACAAAAAAAAAAAGCAAACCCAAAACTAAACCCCTCCAGTGACAGACTTCCTTTTGGACAGCTCCACAGTTCAACACCTGAAGATAAAAACATTTTCAGCAGAAAAACAAGACAGATACTAACTTTTGAATGTATTTCTTTCTGACACACCAACTTCCTGTTACTCAGTGTGATGTAGACTTTTGTATATGGGCATATACAAAAACCAAAAGTACATTATTGCCTAGCCACAGTTACAGGCTCTTAATACTTCACAGAACTGTATCTGCTTGGGTGGACTACTATTAAATGCATAAACAAAACAGCTCAAGACTATAAAGCAGAGGGATCTATAGGACCCTTAACATCAGATACAGATTCTGTATCCTATCTTAATCAAGACCACACACTTGATGGTAAATAGGAAACATAGATATAGGAAAAATCATATGCCAGATGAGACAAATCTCATTTATCCTCCAAAGTTCTCCCTCTTAACTTAACATCATCATTCAAAAAAAAAAAAAAAAAAAAAAGCATTCCTAAAACATGAGATTGCCACAGAAATACAATCAATGACCATGAAGAACAATCATGAAGTTTCTTTACATTTCTATTAGGAGTAAGTAATACTTTTGTTGTTACGAATTCCCTTCAAGAAGCAAATCTCAAAGCGATATGGTACCTTATGGCTCAAAGTGCATACAGCAAATATGTAAGGAAATCTGAGACAAGATCTAAGATTCCATCTTCTCATCTTCTTAGTTTCTAGACAATGTTTATGTTTAGATGTCTTTATGGACAAGGAAATGACAGGGAAAAAATACAGGAATTGAGACTAGCTTTTGCAACAAATCATTCAAGTTGAAGACTAGCGGACTTGCACTACTGAACTGAAAGAGGCTGCAAACACAGTAAGTACAAACTTGAAAGTCTGTACTGTCAATATTTTTTTTTTTTTTTCTTGCTAATTATGCTGTAAGTTTATGTGATAAATTTATAGGGGAAAAAAGAAATACATTATACAGCTGAGAGCAATACTTGCAGCTAACAATTTTGGAAACTATGGACATGAGTAAATGGATTAGCTTTATTCAACTTTCATTATAAGCACCAGTAACTACAATACCAGTATGGTTTTTATGGCTATTTCCCCACACCCTCCCTTTCTTTTCCTCTCTCACTTTTTGTGTAACCCTAACAGAAAGGCAGAGGCACAACTAATGTTTGAGCAAAAGCCACAGCTATTCGTGCTTCTGATTACAGTTAAATAAATGCAAAATACTTGAACAATCCTCTCTACACCCGCATTGACCGAATACAACCTACTGCTTAAAATGACCTGGTTTTCACATGAGGTTATCTGATTTACAGTATTCAGTCCTACATAAATCATGGTTTTAATGTATTTCTTTAAAAAGGGCTATTAAATTAATTTAGCAGCCAAAGCCCTTTACTTCAGGGGATAGGTTTTTATAATTGTCAGCCTCCTTTTTAAGAAAAAGTATATTTTTAAAAAACATGTTCCAGAGGCATTTTGTGAAACTCAGTTCTTAGATGTTTCATTGAAACCCTGACAAAACAAAAATCTAACATCTTACAATTACCATGTGTTTGGGTGTCTGGAAATTCAGTGAAACCTTGCTTCTTTTTCATTTAACACTGGGGGGGGGGGGGCAGGCAAAAGTCAACTGTAAGTGGAGTACGTTTCAGTGAAAATTATCTGCTTTGTATTTTCATGTAGTGTTCTAGTTTACTCTCCCCCAAAAGGATTCAAATTGAAAAAATCCTGGTTTCCTATTATAAAGTACAGATAAATATTACTGCTACCCAAAAATATGTGCTGCAGACTAAAAGAATATTGTACCATGGTAACAAATGTAAAATATTGCTACATTTTCTTCAAATGTAGCATGCAATTACAGCATGTTAACATTCTGTATTATTCTCTAGTATAAACACCTGTACAATTGGAACTTTTACTCACTCTTTAAAACAGCAGAGATCCAAACATGGCTTGTAAGCAAGAGGATGAGGAAGGATCTCCCCCTTTAATTTGCCATTTCTGCAGAGGGAGATTTTTAAATAAGAAGTTACATTGTTCTTTCTTTCCCCAGTCACCCCTAAATGCCAATATGTCTGCCAAATTGCCAAGCACCCTGCCAAAAAGTCGATACTAACAGTATCTGAGCATAATACGCTCCCACAACGTTAAACACAAACGACTAAATTAAACCATGTCACAACTCCTTACTGTATTCTGTTATGTCTTAACATTTGGCTATAGGTATAGATCTTTCATTGTAGAGATTTTAGAGACAGAAGTTCATCTATTTAAAAATAGCATTAAAAAGAGAAAGGAGTACACGACAAGAAGAACTCTATGTCAAGCTATGCAGTATGCACACAATTTTACATGAAGGTAGCTGACTCCTTTTCCTAACCCAGTTACCATTTCTGGTTCAGATTTTTTTGGCTTCATTTTCTATGTGGTTCAGTTATACAGAAAATTGACAGCTCTTCTTTCTATCACTATGCAAAACCTTTACCAAATACAAGAAAGTATACATTATAGCTGATTGTGTATGTTAACAGTCTAATTTTTCTTCAACATCTATCTTTCTTAAGTGAGTGACCAGCTGTCAGCAGGCATTCAGTTTCCATCTGAAAACTTCAGAGTTTGGCTCCCAAAATTTAATTCACCTCATGAAACTCAATGAAACACCATCTGCCTCCACAAATAGTATCACTGATAATCAACACCATCCTGCACATTTTAAGATCTTGCCATTTTTAAGAGTCAAAATGAAAGAAAAATTTCAAGTTATTCAAATGGAAATCTGAAGCTACTATACATTCTGATGGTGAAGTGACAGTGCTGCATTACCCACTTCTTCAACCAAGTACTTGTTTCTGCTTGAATGCTGATGTTCATTATATGATGGGTTATTAACAGGCAGCAGTTTTGATTTCAGAACTTACAACACTCTTTCACCCCATTAAATACAACGTCAGGGTAGCTGATGACTTTAGGAGACACTCATGAAAGCAAACCAAATAGCTTTCTTGCTGCCTCCTGAAGCAGGAATACCTCTCCAGAAACAGAGTTATAACCTGCCTCAGGCTTTCTATTTTTTCTCATTTGAAACACTGAGCAGAGAAAGCAACCGTCTCACGTCACAGCTCCACTTTACCTTCTCAGCAATGCTGTATAAGACTTCATCCATTTTCATGCAGGTCGGGTCCCAGTCGTGCCCAAAGCGGATGACCACGACTCGGTCCTCTTCCGAGAGGATGGCCTGGTCCACCTGCCAGCCGTTGTGCAAGTGCGGCAACATGTACGACATTCTGAAGGGCGGGTGGCGGGCCTGCGGGACGACAGCAACCAACCCAGGAGCTGACAGCCCGGCCTGCCTTCGCACGGCGCCGCCAGCCCCCCGCGGCGACACGCCCCCGCAGGCCTAGGCCAGCGTTTAGCGGCCGCGGCCTGCCGTGGTGTAGCGATGCCGTCATCTCGCCGGGTCCTTGCGGGGCGCCGGCAGCCACCGGGCACCAATGCCGAGCCCCCCTTAACCGCATCCTACCCTACCCTGCCCCGCCCCGCCCCGTCCCATCCTATCTCATCCCATCCCGTCCCCGCCGCACCCCGTGGCCGTCCTTCTCTCGGCGAAACGGGACAACGAGGCCAAAGCGTGAGAGCAAGCGGAAGTGAGGAAACACGCTCGTACAGACGGGCAAGCCGTTGGGGAACGCGCTTACGCCCTGTGGAGGGGGCGGGATTTCCCTCAGTGGGCGGGGCACAGCGTGCCGAAGGGGAGAGGGAGGCCGCTTGGACCATACCAAGTGCGAAGGCGAGCGGGGAGGGGCGGAAGAACAGCTTGGGCCGTTCTAAGCGGGGGAGGGAGGCCGAGGTATCAGAGGCCCTGGCGGGGTGTCAGTGCTGGTCGCCGTGGGAGTGGCACGGCGGGGCCTGCGAGAGCCCCCGGCGTCAGGGCTGAGGCCAGGTAGCCGTGTCCAGGGCCACGTGGAGGCGTTGTCCTCTCAGAGCTCTCCGTGCCCCCGTCGCACCCACTGCGGAGCCAACCCCAAGCGAGGGGGCCTGGGCTGGGGCCTCGCTCCGGGGCGATGGCCAAGAGCGCAACCAGAATGGCAGGTGGCCCCGTGGGGGTGTCCCTGCTGCCCGAGAAGCCAAGTGCACCCAAATGGGTGGGCAGGTTGTGCTGCCTGCCTGCTGGCTGGGGCCACGGGCACCTCCCTTCGCAAGTGGGACACAGAGCCGTGGCGGTCGGTGCAGCTGGGCCGAGCACTGCTGCTGCGGGGCACCAGGAGGATGACATGGAGGCCACCACAGCCCAAATCTCTGCTACTGACCACTCTACGAATGATTAAAAAGTCCCTGTGCCTCCATTGGTTTGATCAAGGAGATACTGCAACAGAGAGAGCAGCTGCAGGCATCTGGTTATGGGAGATTTTGTCAATATATATTAACCCACAGCAAAGAACATCTTCATGCTTCAGCTTGTGCTAGTTGTGGCTTGAGTGCTGTGTGAAAATACAGGTATGTTTGAACCAGGTGGGTCACAACTGCACATCCATCTTCTGCGTTGCCTCCTGATGCACCCGATGCCCAGAGCTAACCCTGCCAGGGGAGCTGGGCTGCCCAGTCCCTGGCAGGAGTCGTGCTTCGGCGCCATTATGCTTGCTCATCTCTCACAATCAAAATGCCAGTGCCAGAACACACTGGGTAAGCGTTTCAGTTGAAGTCATCAACAGCAAAACCAGGACATTTCAGCATTAGCTTTCAGAATCGAGCTAGCGTTTGAGGTAGGGCATCCTAGGCCAATCTTTTTGTTTCCTGAAAGGCATCTAGATTATTCTACACAGTACACTCATTTAAAAGGTCAGCTTGCAGCAGACGGGTAGAAAAGCATATTTTCCACTATAAAAAAAATCCACACAAGCTCGGGCTAGGGCTGTGGGGAACAGCCCTGGAACAGTAGCATGAATTTGTACCAAATTACTTTGCCCCAGAATTGTGGAGCTCTCCAAAAACTATCCAAGTCCACGTTTTGCAGTATCTCCTTTCTAAAAAAGGCAGCGCCGGGAGCGTGAGAGAAGTGGAAGGTAGGCTACCCTCATTTCACACAAAAGCACCCTGGCTTCAGCCGTGCCCGTGGAAGCGGGCGGTCATCCCCCACCCGGCGGACCGCAGCCAGGCCGTGCCGGAGCTTCCCTGGAAGTCTGGAGCGGCGTTACCGTGAGACCCCCACGCAGAGAGGCGGCTGGCAGGGCGGCAACGCAACGAGCGCCAGCAACAGCGCGGCGGCCCCCGCCGGCGGCGGAGCCGGGCGCAGGCAGGGCCGGGGCAGCTGCCGGGCCGGGGCGGGGTTGCGGGAGGCGGGAGCGGCTGTGCCTTAGCGAGGAACCGGAACCGTGCGCTCCGCCAGCTGCGGTGGGATCCAGCTGACAGGTACACCGTCAGAAAGAAACCGGCCCTGGTTAATTCTTTGGTTGTTATTCAGGTAACAAATACCTTCGTTTTCTTCTACAGAGAAGTGAGTGGGAGGAATGTATTCTGGGATAATGCACGCCGTTAACTTGAATTTAAAACAGAGCTAGGAAAAATTATATAGCTTTATTTTGCTATTGTTTGGCTAAGTCCAAAGTGATACAGCAGTGCCAGTCAACAGATCTGCAAGTAAGTAGTGAGTCAAGCTCTACAAAAGAAATAAGGCCAGCTCCAATTCACACTGAAGTTAATATTTAAATGTAGTTCTTTTTATTTGCTCAATTGTCTCAATCTGAGTCATATTTTCAAAGTTTTCTCTGCAATGTGAGGACCAGAACTTAGTACACATAGATTATATCAATATGTTACATATGAATATAGATGTAGACATACATGGAACCAGATAATGTTATGTAAATAGAAAATGTGAGGAGAGACAGCTTTTAAAAAAAAAAAAAAAAGAGTTAGTAATACTGCAGATGATACTAGTCCAAAATCAAAATTGTCATATCCTGAACAGGTGTTACATCTAGCACACTGGACAAGACATCTGATATCTGAATATGTTCAGGAGCAAAGCATTCAGTCTGTTAAAACAGATTCCCTTGATGTCTGGCCAGTCAAATCTGGCTTATAAATTTATTCATCCAGCTATTGCTTCTCATGGACATCGCTGTCACAGGAGAAGTGTGGGTTACAGACAGAGGTACAAGACATACCCTGGTAGTGCTGGAGGACAAAGAATAAATGCTTCTCAGACAAAGGTTGGTATCTGGAGAGCCCCCTTCCCTCTGCAAGGATCCTTCAAGTGTTTTTAGTTTACTGCTGTCAATACAATACTTTAAGATTGTACCTGGTACTAGCAGAACCCCAGTTCTTGAACCATAGCTGCAGTCTATTAATGGTTCACATGCGCGTCAAACATGGCTGAAATTGTAGCAGACTCATCATGTCTACACTAATTAAAAGATTAATTACATGCAACTAGCCTGTTTCTAGTGCACCAGATGGTTTGTTTAAAGCTAAACCAGCCGTTGCTGTGCTGTACTGTGGCTTCCTCATGGATCACCTTTCTGCTTGCGAAGTTTAGGAAGTGCTTCTAAAATGAATGCGGGTCTAACTCTGACCTTTGTGAGTGGTCTGTTATAATGGAGGAGGAAGCAGTGATGAAAGCAAATGGTGTAGTACAGTGCTGCCTTACTGGCATCTGCCAGTCAGTTGATCATGTCTGGTGCCCAGTTAACAGCGTAAGGTTTAGTTGCCATCCAATCTAAGTAAGTTACTGCAGGAGCATCAGGTTGTGATCATCAAAGCTGGACAACGCTGTCACAATATCACACCAAATCTTGTCTTTTATACTATACATCATTCATTGTGGAGGACTAATCTAGTGTAACCTTCTAAGGTCACGTTGTGTGATACTCTAAGAAATACACAGACTATAGCTGGGGAAATTTGCACAATTTTCAGAACCATATGGGGCTGGCAGGGTTCAAAATACTTCAGTTGGCAAGAAATAGATTAGGTATATTTAAGGACATGGTATTCCTTTGCAATATGGTTGCACTATTCACCTCATTGCTTTTTTTGCTGCTGTTTAGAACCGATTAGTGTTATCAGAGACACTATTTGTGGTGAACTGCAGCCTTGTTCTAACATGGAGGGCCCCTTCTAGCCCATGTACAGCAGCAGACTGGAACTGAGGCAGAAATGCAGGTCAAGATCAGGATAAAGCAGTATTACTGGTGTTGAGATTGTAAGCATTTAATAGATGCAGTTGGGATAAACCTGAGTTTGCTCAGGGCAAGGGTAAATATGGTTTGATAGAAACTTCCAATCTGCATTGACACCTTTCTGTCACAGGTTTGAATTCTGGTTACTTGCTGAAGCTTTGCGTGAGAGGACAGAAGCAGCAGGAAATCTCTGCCGAGCACTGTGTGCCCAAAATAAATCATCGTACTGCTATGGAAAATTGTTCTGATTCAGTTAGCACAATGTTAGGTTTCCTGGACCCAAGAGTAGAACACAGTATGGAATAGAGACCTAAAGCAAGTGGAGCACAGCAAACAGAATTGTAGGAAATTAGACATGGTTGTTGTTGAGACATGCAGCAAATCTTCAGCTGCCATTTTGTCAGTAAGCGCTGTCTCTAATTAGGCGTGTGGCTGTCTGCGGGGCCCTATCTTATTGCAGGATACATTTGCATGAGTGCTACAGAGAGGTCTGGGCTCAAAACTGTCTGGGCAGGGGAAAAGTTCTAGTATAAAGGACTGTGTTAGTGTGACTTACGGTATCTCCTCTAGTGCTCTTCCCCACTGGTTCAGCACATAGGCATGAGTGTGCTAAATTTTGTGGTAGGTAAGTTCAGGTATAGATCTGGGTGTTTAAAACACTGAAGGCAAGCAGTGTAGCAGCTGTCCAAGGATGGCCTTTCATCATGCAAATTTATTAGACCTAAACCATTCCTGACAGATGTTTGTCAGACCCATCTGAGCCTCAGTGCCTCCCTGCACTACCTGTGGCTTCACCAACCGTAATCAATAGGCAAGAAACTTTGAGTAACTGTCTGGTGGCCTCTGTTTCATACCACTGCTTATAGAAATGAATTTGTGAATAAGGTTGAGAAGCTACCAGATTTGTATGAAATCAATATTGATTTAGGACTAAAGTGAAACTATTTGAGAAGAACACCTTGTAGGACTGGATTTAGATCTAAGGGGGTGGATATTCCTTGGTGTTATTGTCTAAATCAGCACTTAGTGAAAATACTGGGAAGTTGTCTAATGTACCACGCTAGTACCACATGACTGTGGATTTATTCTGTATCATTAAAAGCAGTATTGAGTTCCATCAATTTCCTGTTTTACAGATGTGAATTTAAATGATCATTACGGCATCACTCCTTTAAGGGTGTTCTCCTAAACAAAGGAGTATTTCTTCTATTCCCCTGTTGCAGGTCATGGCAGAAGAAGAGTTGCCAGGCGTTTTGATTCTGGATATAGGAGGAACTCATGGTGTGCTAGAAAACCTTGCAGCACTTTTGAAGAAACACTTTTGCCTTATCACCATGAAGGAATTTCTTGAAAACAAAAAAGAAATGAGCAAAAAAATCCAATCTATTTTTGTGTTTGAGTGCAGGCCAACCATTAACCAGGAGCTTCTAGAAAGCCTGCCTAATTTAAAGGTAATTGGAAACTCTGGGGTTGGAGTCGATCACTTAGACTTGAAAATGATTTCTAACTTTGGCGTAAAAGTGACCAATACCCCACATGCTGTGGCGGACCCAACAGCAGACATAGGAATGGCCTTGATGCTGGCCTCTGCCAGAAGACTAGTGGAAGGTAATGTTTTAAATTTTCCTGGATCTTAGCTACTTCTTTGGCATATCTCACTTTTACTATGATACAGATGATCTCTCTGAATCAATATTTGGGATGATTTTATGGGGAAAAAATTCTGAGAACTCAATTTTCAGAGGCCTCTGCTTTTCCTATGTCGCACTTCTTTTTAAGGCACTGGTGACAAGAGTAAGGCCTCTGTCTAAATTATGCACTTTAAAGTAACTTGTGATATCCTGTTTGGAATAATATCTGGGCCTTAATTCTCCTCTGGCTGTTCACTGGGTGGGTTGTTTATAGCTGTAAAACCTGAATACAAAATGCATCCAAATCAAATGTCACTACTTCTTCATTTCCGCTTCGAACAAGTGTTAGGAGCTACAGGAAGATACAAAGCATTAATGGCCATATCCCCATCTCTAGAGCAATAATTAGTATAACTCTTCATTTTTTTCCTGCTTCTGTGAAGAGTTTATCTATTTCCAGGAGAGCATCAGCATTATTATTGAAATAGCTGATAATCCTTTTGACAAAGTTATATCCAAACTGTACCACCACCATTAGTTTGTGTCCTTAAAGGTAGGTCCTTTCCCCACGTGCCCTTGCTACGCAATGCCTTTCAGAGAAAGGAAGGTGTCAGTAGAGACTTACCACAAGAAGTTACCGCTGTCTTCAGGGACTCATAGTCTTTGTATCACTGCTGCTCCACCCCTGAGCATGAAATACCACCTCTTTCCCCATGATGTTTTCTCACGATTGCATCTTGCTGGACCTCAGTTTCTTTGTATACAAGCTCATAGAGATCCCTGTTTGAGCTGGAATTTGCAACCTTCACCCCCACTCAAGCAGTGGGGTTGCTTTGGGTTGTGATCCAGGAGAGAAATGGTGAGATTTGCCCCAGCTAAAAAAAAGTGAAGTCAATGCTTGCAGGGTGGTAAGTGTCAAAGAAGCTATTTTTGAACTTCCAGGAAAATACTCTAGCCACAGAAGAGTTAATTCCCTGAGGAGCCATTCCTCCCAGCACAGTACCCACCCGGGAGCCCCACTGTGTTACTGGCTCCAGCCCTGGCTGCAGGGAATGGCACCATTCAGGCCCTTCTATAAACTGGTCAAAATTAGCAAGGATGTTTTGTAAGGGGTGCTCCAGAGCCCCACTGCTGTGATATTGAGAAACTTTTTCTTTCCCCCAGATGTACAGTTACGATCGGTTTGTACCCATTTAGCATGTATTTACATTCAGGCTGCAAGATTGCAGTTTCTCCAGACACGAAGTATTTTGCTGTTGACTGGCTGGGAGTGGAAGTAACCAGAGCGACACTTGGGATTGTCGGAATGGGCAGCATTGGGTACAAAGTGGCTCAGAGAGCCAGAGCCTTCAACATGAGGATCCTGTACCATAACAGGAACCGAAGGTAAAAACATCTGGTTTCTGAATGTAATTAGTCAGGGGGCAGTGACGGAAACCACAGTTCTGCTCTGTGTCCCCAGTCTTCCTAGGCGCTTGTGACAGCTGTAAGCAGCATGAGGAACACAAGCGTGCCACGACTTCCTTGCTTTGGCTCCCTGCTGCTCCCCTTGGGAAGCAGCTCCCCCTTGCCTCCTGTGCTTGCTCTGCCCTGGTTAGCTGCTGGCAGTTTGGAACAAGGGCCATGTAACCTTTCTGAAGATATTGTCAAAGCAAACCAGGTCTTGTACCCTCATTGTGTCCCCTGTCCTGCCAGATTCTTCTTCAAGCTTCTGGCAGGATACCTGGCCCACCCAGCCAGTCACCCCTCTCGGCCCAGCCAGATCACTCATCACACCAGCACCAATGACAAGGGTCTTAACTTCTCTTAGTTTTATAGTTCCCTTTCTTTCAGACTTCACTTCTCCTTCATTCCTTTTCCACCCCAAGTCCTAACTCACATGTCAGGTAAGAAGAGACTTGGCATAGATGCAAGAGAGAAGAGTGGGGTCTGACTGCATCCCCAACCTCCTATACCCAATATTGCCTATGTGCTTTGCTTTCACACATACATCACTCCTTCAGTGACCTGCCACTCCTCTAGCCTCTTGCTCCCTCTAGCCCACATCCTTCCCACCTCCCACCATCTGTACCTATCCACGTCTTTTTCTTTATCTTGACCTCAAACCTCTCAATCTCTATGCTGTTCCAGATCTCCCCTAGGGCTGATTGATTGTTAAAGCCAGTTAGAAATAGTTGTGTCAATTTGGGGATGTGTTTTTTTTCCTTCAGAAGAAAGGAGGAGGAAGAAGCAGTTGATGCCCACTACTGTGAGAAGATAGAAGACTTGCTGCAGCAATCTGACTTTGTTATGTTGGTTGTGAATCTGACTCCTGAGACTCACAAACTGATTGGGAAAAAGGAGCTGGGGCTGATGAAACCCACAGCTACTCTTATAAATATCAGTCGAGGTAGGACAATCTAGAAGCACTGTTTGTGGCTCCACAGTTAAGGTTGTGTTTTGTCTGATTATGTTGACTTTCCCCCCTCCAACCTCAGTCTGTGATGTCCCTGTATTATTTGAGTCGTGAAGTAGCTGGCAGTCTACAAATGAATGACTTGTCATAGATTGGATACCATGTGTTCAAAGGTCCTATGGAATGTAGGGATGCTCAGCAGATGTTTTGTTCTCTTTATCCTTATCCTAAAGACAACGTCTTTTAGTGGAAATAACTCAAAGGTTTTTCATCACCAATGATGAATGGGGTACAAGGGAAAACCTAAGTTTCATTTGGAACACCTATGTAGAAAAGAAACCTCACATGGGATTGTGAGGCACTGAACAAGCTTATCAGATTATAGTTTTACTAAACAAAGCAGACATAAAAGAGTGGAAAGTTTGAAGAGATTAAATTATTTGTCTATAATAATACAGGAAGTCACTGTCAAAATGAAAAGACAGAAGCTGGTCACATCCCAGGAAAAGCCTATGCAGTGGACCATAATCCTCCTCTAATTACAGATTAATAAATAAACTCTCTGTTTGGTTTGGTTAATGGTTATTAGAAAGACGTTCTACTTTCTAACAAGACAAAGATCCTATAATTTTTCTCACTAGACCCTTGAGACCTTTCCCCACTCCCAGGTGAAAACACGTTCATTAACTCATCACGATAGCAAGATTTCATTTCAATGCAGGTGCAGTTATAGATCAAGATGCATTGGTAGAAGCTCTCCAGAATAAGGTTATTAGAGCTGCTGCTCTGGATGTGACATACCCTGAGCCTCTGCCAAGGTAAAGAAACCTGTTTTCCAATTGATGAATCTGAAATGTTTTAAACCGTGTGCAAAAGTGCTCTCAGAATCTTGATCTCAATGGGGAGTCTCTCTCACTGTTTAAGGGTAAGACCTCAGCCTGTTGCGCACAGTCATAAATAAATGACAAATTATTCACCTTTCCCACATCTGTCAGTTCTTTGCCAGCCTGACAGACAAGGCAATGAGACCAATAGAGAGGAAGAAGAAATGGGTAAGCAAGCTTCCCACAGCTTTCTGCTAGTTGTGTGCTTGTAGCCCTTTTATCTCAACATGCCATTGCTGTTTCCTGAGGTTCAATTCTTAATAACTAGCATGGGATAGCTGCAGAGTAAATTCCATGTGTAATACATTCTGTTCTTTCTGTTTCTTGCAGAGATCATCCTTTATTAAAATTAAATAACATCATCATAACCCCTCACATTGGAACCGCAACAGTCCAAGCTATCCATATGATGGCAGAAGAAGCAATAGCAAATATGCTGGCTGTTCTCAATGGCCAACCCATTCCAAGTGAAGTATTTCCCAACTGATGTGTTCCAGATGATATCACTAAATCACATATATATGGGAAGGCACTAATTCTTACAGTACCACTTTTAAACTAAAGAAAAAAACCTGTTCCTGCACTGCTCATGTTGTTACAATGCCGCAAAGCTGTCATCTCACTAGGCTTGATCTGTACTGTTATTTATAATTCTGAAAAATAAAGTGTAACTAATAAAAGGGATTTATTTGAAGATTTTAAACTGAGCAGTTGTGCACTTTGATATCTTCAGTCCATTATTTCAGTGAATACCTGTGTTCTGTTCCCAGTCATTGCTGCTACATTATGATAAGCAAGTACACCAAGCAGTTTGTGTAACACCCTCAAACATATTAAAGGTGAATTGAGCATCAGTTCCCTGCAGAAATTTGACTCTATGCTGAAACACTTTTCAGCCAATATTGCAATATTCTATTTTTATATCAAAACACTGAAGAAAGCAGACTGCTTTGAAATGATCGTACGCCTAAGGTTTTCTAATGTAAGAAGAGCTCTGCTTCATCTACATGTTAAAGCAAAGCAAAGCCAATTATTGAAAGAGTATCTTTGATTTTCCTGAGGGAATCCTTTGAAAACCAAAGTAAATCCCAAGAGATTTAGTTCCTCCATGCAGACAAAAATGATGTTTTTATCTTGACTGGCCATGAAACAGTGGTAGATCTGCCACTGAAAGCACATGGGTGAGGGCACAGCCTAAAGCAAAATTAGCGATCAGTCCTAACTTGCAGCCCTGAGCCAAGCTTTTTCTTACATTCTCTTTCCTATGAGCAAGCAACAAAGTCAGAAAATTCAGTAAAATGTTTGTCACCTCCATAAAGTCAGAAGCCTTTCCATTATTTTGCAATATGGTCAGATTTCTTGAAGGGGTGGTAAAATGAAGTTTTAGCACAGGAAGCGTAGACAGGCCAAGAGTTAGACATTCAGATGCAAATAGTGAAACACTACTAACAGGACAACAGCAAGTATTGCTACAGGGGATTCCAAGATCTTCAGCCCTTGAACAGCTCTCACAAAATTCCTATGGAAAATCAATGGTAGCTGTAAATAGTCTATTTAAAAAAACCCAAAAAACTGTCAAACACAGACAATCAGTGATTCCTGCAAAAAAACCCCATGTTTTTATTTGAGTGCATAAGTCCTTCTTGGAAAACACTTGCCTAAGCATCTATTATTTTGTTAACTTACGATAGCCTCAGGAGAAGGCACTGCAGTTAAGAAGTCACTGGTGTCTCTTCAGGACAGGAGGCTGCAAAAATCTCTGCAATGAAGGATTTAAAAATTAATCTGGTAACTCAAAGTCCATGATGAAGCTGTGCAATTTATTTTCACGAACTAGATCTGATCCAACATTTTTCTAAATTACTTAGACATGGTAATTTGTGATTTCGGGGTAGGGAAGGAGATTTATTGCAGCAGACTATTGATGGTCTGAAACTAATTAATGAGAAATAATTGTGTGTTATGAGGCTGGTGCCAGTGATATGAAACCTTACAGACCATGAGGAACAGAACTTGTTCAGACTTGATTATGTGTATGTGTATAATTGGTAGTATACTTGAAAGAGCTGCTTTCTTGTCTTGGTTTGTTTACCTATTTAAATATGTGGTTTATAAGATCTCTTGTTATAGATGTCATGAAACAGGACATGAAAGTGATTGATTATTCTTTTAAATGTCTGGAAATAATTATATGTCTTTCTTCTGACACTTTGTGTCTTTCTTCTTTGTGCAGATCATGGGAGGAGGAGAGCTACCTGGGCTTTTGGTAAATGAAATCGGTGGCATACATGGGATACTGCATGGCCACGTGGCGTTCCTGAAGAAACATTTCTACCTCATCACCATGAAGGAATTTCTTGAAAACAAAAAGCATATGAGTAAAAAAGTCCAAGCGATCTATTTGTGGTGGCACAAACCCATCATTGACCAAGAGCTCCTGCAGAGCCTGCCAAATTTGAAAGTGATTGCGAATTCAGGAGTAGGGATGGATCACCTGGATCTGAAACTTGTAGCTAGCTTTGGTGTGAAGATGGCTAATGCTCGATGTGCTGTTTCCAGCAGCACAGCAGATACTGGGATGGCTTTGCTGCTGGCATCTGCTAGAAGGCTAGTGGAAGGTAACATCTCAATTCTTTTGTGGCTTCTAAAAATCATACAAGATTTACCTAGCATTAACTTGACTTTTCCTAGAGTTATCTGTAGTGCACATAGTTTCACATAAAATGTAAAAATCGAAATATGTTGGGTTGGCAAATAGAATAATCAGTATTTTCATGTATTTTATATATCATAAATATATCTAAATTATTACATCACACACAAACATACATACCACATATTTCAACCAGGTATAAATATGAGTTTATTTTTATTTTATATGAGTTTATTTTTCACAGGTCACCAGCCTGGGTTGAACATACATGAGCAGAATCTAATCACATTCAATTCAAATACAACTTTTTGCTTTATGGACCAAGCAGTCTTAGAAGCTGGAATTTAGTTTTTAGAATAAATATGGCTGTAGACTTAATTTAACAGTTTCAGATGAACAACACACTGAAGTGTGCTTCCTACATATGAAAACTCTGAATTACCTTCTTCAGCAGTGCATTTTCAATGACTCTGACATTTGGCTGACATAAGATGGGCTTCTTGACATAATAGCGTTACAGTACTATTGACCAAAAGTGGGGGATGCCAAAGATCAGACACTCAGATGATTACTGCACTCACATGAAGAAATTAGAGTGTGAGAGGCAACAATGGAGCAGAATAAGGGTATATGCTGAAAGCTAGGGCTGGCAGGGTCATGGGCATATTCTGAGACTGCAATGGACTGGTTCAGAATCGGGGAATTTAAGGGGCATTAGAGAGCAAAAAAGCAGCCTGCTCCATTTTCTGCTAATAGCATCCTTTCTAGTTTCTTCCACAATTTTTCTTGCCATTTGCCCATATAGACCTACCCTTGGCTTGGTTAGAATGTCTCCTGCTTCATGAAAAGATCCTCCAGATTTATGCTATTAAAGGTACCTTTGATTTGCCAGCTGTACCCACAGGATTAATAGAAACTCAAAGGAGGCTTGTCTCCCCCTAAACCTGTTTCTGCCTCACAAGGAGGAGACAGATTAAAAGCAAAATTAATTTCTTGTTGCCATCTACATAAACTATCCCTGGTGGTATTTCTGATAGCTCTGCCCTGGCATGACTGAGCTTAGGTTTTAGAATAAATATGGCTGTAGACTTAATTTAACAGTTTCAGGTGAACACCACAAATCCTGAGGCATGTTTTAATACTTTCACAATATTCTGCATATGTTTTAGAAGAGGTGGCAATATCAGAGGACTGAAATACCAGAAGCCTGTCACCTTGCTAGCAGACTAATAAGTGCTGTCTCTGTGCATATAAGCGTATTTTCTGTGTTGTAGAACTATCCAAAATTCTGCAGGTTTAACATAATTGCGGAAATTACCAAGTAGTGATTTTAATAGAAGTCACACTTTTCTTTCCAATGAGAGTGGCAGAGGTGAACAGGAATCCTGTTCTTATTCTAAATAGCAAAACCAACATCTGGTGTTATTCTCCACATGACATTTTCAAACTCTGCAGTGTTACTGGCAATAATTATTTTGATTGTTGATGCAGAACAGGGTGATATTTTTGTGACTCTAAAGCAGGATTTTTAGGGGAGATTACAACAAAAGATTTTTTGTAGTATGGTGAGAATAAATGGGAATGTCATATACATGTGGCAGGGAAAGATGATACGTTAGAGAATCATCTAGGACATTACAAACACCATTGCTATTTAAAATGGTGCGTTTGTAACCATTAAAAGTGTGCTATGGTAGCACAACAAGCCCAGACTCTTTTGTCTTGTTCCTCTGTGTTGGATTCTGTTCATATCTCATATTGGACTGGGTTTTTTTGCAGGCTATCATGTTGCAATTTCTTCAGGCATGGAGTACTGTGAAGCCGATTTTCTAGGAGTTGAAGTTACTGGAGCTACTTTGGGGATCATTGGCATGGGCAACATTGGGTATAAGATTGCTCTGAGAGCCAAAGCATTTGAAATGAACATTTTGTACCATAACAGGAGACGAAGGTAAAGATATGTCTTTACCCTAATTACAGCAGAAACTCCCTTTTAAATAATCAGTATTTCCTTTTCAAGGAATTATGTAAGGAATATAGCAAAAAATGAGGGAATAAGGCCAAGATTAAAACAAAAGGAAAAAAAAAAAAAGAACGGTTGCCTCAAATCAGTCTTGAAAGGAATTACTTGGTGATTAAACACTTGGAAACTTAATTTAGGTTTTATATTAGAAATTCCAAGGTTTCTTGGAGATGTGAACAGAAGAAGGAAAATCAAGCTTATACCTTTTTTATTCTTATCATATCTTACTATAGGGACACATATTCTACCTTTGTTTATTTTTTCCTCATATTTTGAAGTTCAGGAGTGATCTTGTTGAAACTCTGAGTAACTGGAGAACTAGGCAACATATACTTGGCACAATATGAAAACTGATTAACTTGAGAGTTGTTCTTGAGAAAACCTTGTTTCTCTTCAAACCAGTAGGAATTTTGCCAAATATTTAACTGAATTTCACCCTTTATTTCTAGCCCCTCCCAACTTGTGTATCTGGGAATCCGATCCTTATTAGAGATTTAGCACAGGGGCTCTTCAATGTAAAGGTGAGCGAGATGCCCATGAACAACTCGAGGCCATTTCAATCAGGCAAGATGCAGCCAAGAAGCAGAACAAATGTTTACTGCTATAAACCATGATCTACCCTGAGACAACTTTACTCCTCTCTGACTAAAGGGAGAATCTGCAGTGCTAGTACATGTGGCTGTCAGTGATTTTCTCCATATGCAGACTGCAAAAGGAGGGTTACTGCTCTAGTTAGCCCTAACCAAATCACAAGGGTAGATGAGGCCAGAAATTTCTAGCCTTGCGTGGCAATCCTGTTACTTCAGGAATTATAAAAACTGCTCAGCAAACTCACATTAAAAAAGTACTAGTGAACACCCTCCTTAAGATCTTTCAGAATTTCTTCATAAACCACAAAAAAGAGAAAATAAGGCACAAATTCTTTTTTTTTTTTCCCCTGTGGTTCATCACTAACTCCCTCTGTTTAATATTTTTCAGTCTTTAATATTTATGTAAGAGTGCTGAGATGAGTAATCAATGCACTGTGCAACAGAAATTAAAAACCTGCTTATTTTAAAGTACATTTACACTTGAAGCTTATGTGCTGAAGCGAAATGCACTCTGGATGCTGCAAAACTGGCTGTAGTTCCAATCTGTTCTTTACCCACTTAATCTCTGGTTGCTGACCTGGACACTGAAAGAAAACAATGAAATGCATGCGTTAGGAGACACATGGTCCAAAGGTACACTGAAGTTATTTTCTTAGTGTGACTTCTTTCTTTTTTTCTAGATTAGCAAGGAGATAATTCAAAGCCATTCTCTTGCAATTGAGAGCAGAAAATTATACACACACACACAATCTCCTATCGTTGTTTCTTTACTTCCCAACGTTTAGGCAGCTAAATTTACAAAGAATAGGATAAATGGCAAGCTTTTTTTTTATTATTGTGAAAAGTTCAAACTAAAAATCTCTCTCTACTTTGGTAACTTTTGTGTTGAAGACTTCATTTTAGGAAAGTTCTGGGGCAGCCAGGAGCCTGCCAAAGAGCTGCCTTGCCGATTCCACTCATCAGAAAATGACAGGCTTACTGGCGGATGTCAACAGGATGAGGACCACTGGCATGCCCAGAGCTCACATGGATGAGTTCTGGCAAATGAGCTCTGATTTGAGCGATTACTGCATCCTGTGAGGTGCACCTTCCCCACAGGGGATCCAAGAATGGACCATGTGCTGCCATCTCTTCCAGTGCTTAGCCTTAGTCCACTAGCAGACTTTAAAAGAAGCCCCGGACGCTGCACTGCAGTGGCTGAGAGGCAGGCATACAATCCCTTGAAGGCTTGAAGCCTTCCAGAAGGGCCTAAACAGCCAGCTGAGACTAAATTCACCTGTTTGCTACATGAATGTGATAATCAGATCCTCTAGTTTGTATACCAGTGACATCACTGAAGAAAATATTTTCATGACTGATGCCCTGAAATATAGTGCGATCCTTTTTTTCCCCACCAGGAAAGAGCAAGAGGAGCAAGCTGTTGGCGCCACTTACTGCGAAAAGATAGACAACTTGCTCCAGCAGGCAGATTTCGTGATGGTTGTGGTGAGCCTCACACCTCAGACACGCAAGCTGATTGGGAAAAGAGAGATGGAGCTGATGAAACCCACAGCTACTCTCATTAACATCAGCCGAGGTACCATCCAGAACCCTTGACTGGCCTGATGAGAAAGTGTGAGCTGGCTCCTGCTGTGTTACACGCAGCACCATGCTGCATCCACGGCACAGCTGGCGCAGGCACTGAGGACAGATCAGGCATGGTGAAAATTCCTCTCTCTCCCCTTCTGTTCTCTTTTCGCTCTCAGACTGTTACCTGCAAATGGCACTCAGAGACACTTTTATTCCAAACCAGGTGCAGTAGTTGACCAAGAGGCACTGGTGACAGCCCTGCAGACCGGTGTTATCAGGGCCGCTGCTTTGGATGTCACCTACCCGGAACCATTGCCCAGGTTGCCATCTCTGCTTGTTTCTCAGAAACACGCATGAGCCCAGTCAGAGGGAGGCAGGAGGCATGCCTGCAGCAGGCGGGGAGCTAGCAGAGGCATCCCCACCCGCCCCTGGGGTGGAGGTTTGTGTAAAAGTGCCATGAATACAAATGGGATGCAGCCCAGATGTTGGGTCTGATAATAGGCCAAAGGGAAGCCTGGGTGCCAGGAAACAGCAGGAGGGGGCTTGTGTGTCGAGGGGAGCATTAAACCCCCTCCACAGAATCACCATAGGAAGCTGCAGCAGTGCTTCGCTTACAAATTGCTTTATCCGAGGGTGCAACTTGCTGTGAATGGGTGGAAGCTGCCTGAGTCATCCCCTCTTAGACCTGCTGCATTGCCCCGAGGTTTACCTCCCCACAGGCTTGTTTCCCCAATACCAGGCTGAAGTACTGCAGATCTCTTGGGCCCAGAGGCTACTTCGCTTCAGTAAAATCACACCTCTGCCAGAATGGTGCCTCATGGAGTTAACTGTGCTGGCTGCGTTTCAGGTTGGGGGTTGTTTGGCCGTGTGACCAAAGGTCTGTGTGCCAGGGCATCACTGTCCATGTCACAGTCACAAAACTACAGCTCCTACCATTGTGTAGAGTTAATGTGTCAGGAGGGCTTAATCCTCTCTTCTGACATAGCTGAAATTGCCGCCTAATGGCAAAGTCTGTTTTGGGACAAAAGAACACAGTATAAACTCTTAACATGTCCTTTTAATGTCTGAAAATTACTTGAGCCCAGCTGATGGGGTTCTGTGGATGTAAGTGGGGCTTGTAAAGTTATATTAAATTAACTTTAAATACAGTGCAAAAGCCAAAGTAGGACTCCTCTTTATTTGGACAAACAACAGTAGGTAACTTAACTATCTCTTTTTTTCCTTTCTTCCAGAGATCATACATTGTTAAAATTAAAGAATGTCATTATAACCCCTCACCTCGGCATTAAAACAGACAAGGCCACCTACATGATAACAGAGGAAGCAGTTGAAAACATACTAGCAGCTCTTAATGGTCTCCCCATTCCCAATGAAGTGCTCCCTAGCTGACGTGCAAAAGGATATCACCACTCTCTTTTTATTCTTCTCTTTCTCCCCATCAGCTCCAAAGGTTTTTTTATTCTTATGTTTTCCCCATTAAGAGAAACCTGTTCCAAGCGGGCACAGAAAGTTCTGGCTTGGTCTTAAATGACATTAAAAAAAGTTTTTACATTTTAATTTCCTTGCAAATTGGAGGAATACATTAACTTTCACTTCCAACCATAGATAGATGCATGCAGGCTTTAAGTGGCTCTGGTAAAAACAACTTGTGATTGCCAATGCACTTCTTGCTAGGCTCCCTAGTCCTAAAGAAAATGCCATTTTAGATTACATAATTCATTTTGTTCCCATTCTGTATTAGCTATCAAAAACAACAAAGTAAGCTACCTGGCTAGAAATATTACTGATTTTCCTTATGGCAGTCTCCATTTAAACTAGCTCCTGAGACACAAAATGCAGAGACAAAAGTAAGTTTTCAGAAATGTACTCAGAATCACTTATTTAAAGCAGACTGGATTTTAGAGGACAATTTAAAGTACTAGCACGAAGGAAAATTAGTCTTCAAGATGAACATGCTACTGTGTTTGTAATACCAAATTTATGTGCAGTCTACTGCCAGATTTTCAACTTGTGCAAATATTTGGAAGAACACTTGGAGCCTGCTAAGCTTCCAGCACCATTCTGTAAATTAGTGGGAACACAAAAGTCAATAAAAACACGCGCAGCATTAAAATCCAAATCTATACATTTTCCTTTGTATCACTGCTTCTGGACATTCACAAGAATAATTATATTTGAAATTGGATATAACAGGGAGCTTTACTACTGTAAAGAGAAAAAAAATACTTTGGCAAATTGTTCTTGTTACTGAAAAAAACAAAATCCCGTGGCTTTCCTCCACTAGAAATAGCACCTTATATTACAGTTAGTCATTCAAATTCCACAATAAAATGATCTCTTTAAATAGAAGAATGCTCATCCACCTCACTAAAGCTTTGTAGGAAGCAGTTTGCTGTCCTTTCAGTTGTCTTTATGTACTCTCTGTTGTCTTAATACAAGTCCAAAAGACAAATAAACCAATACACAACTCAAAGTGGCAGTGTTGTGCATTTTATTATGTAGTATGACTTCATGAATAGTATGATTATTTAATTTATCAGTAATATTTATACCAAAGTTGCCATTAAGCGCAGCTAGGATTTTGCCTGTAGTCTCATGCATCTTTACAGAGCCATTTCCACTTCTTTTTTCTTGCAGAAGGTTATCACTGGTGCTTGCCAAAAGACACTTCCTTCCACCAGTTTAACATACAATGATGTTACCAACTCTTGCACCTCAGGGAAACAAGACATTGCAGCTTTTCAGGAGCAGCAAGTCGGATGGCAAGAATTTCAAGACTGTTCCAGGTACCTCCCTGTTCTCTGAGGTACAGGTGCCCAGTATGCCTTTTATTGTCACCTGTATGACCTTGACAAAAATAAGTTAAGTTTATTCTTACAAAATAAAGGGGTAAGCAATAAATTACAGAGCTGAAAACAAAGCCACAAGAAGCTAAAATAGCAGAGGAAAAAACCCCACAACCTTTTACTAGATCAATATCCTAAAAAAAACACACAAAGTTTTGCACATGCAAACTTTTCTCCAGATGTGAAGCAGCAAACATAAAAGCAGATACAGCACTTCATTTCAGTTCTACATAAATCAATAGAACATGCTTGGCATTTGCTTGGAGTTTTACTTCTACTTTTGCACGTATTTCAGGAATCTAGGCTGATTAGTTACAAAGGTGCTCCCTGCCAGTGGGGTGCTTTAGACAGGAAGACACAGTGCTAGAAAACAGGGTACCTGTCAGTCATTGGAGTGATGGGTTGACTCACAAACAATACCTAACAACTTGGCATTCCAGAGACTGGAAATCATCACTTGAAGGACACCTTCCCAAAATGTCTTCAGGAAGCTACTACCTCTCTTTTCAAGTTACATTGCAAAAAATGGCCCTTTGTTTCCTCCCTTTCCTTAATCTATAAATACTTACATCAAATAGCATCAAATTAACTGACAGTTAAGGAAATCTTCCTGTGCTTACTAGATGCTGTTTCCAATCTCTGCTATTCTACTTAGATTGTGCTTGGAAAACACAATACATCCAATCTAATGATTACTAAAAATGGATCCAAAAATGCAGTGGCCACATGAGCAAAGATATGATCCACTACAGTTCACTCCATTGATTCAAATTTGTTTGAAACATTTTGACAGGCAAACAGTACGTGATCTGGAATAAAGCACTGCTACAGTAGTCTACTGGAAAAGCTGGCCTTACCTACAGCAAACAGACGGGTTAGCGATAACACTTCATGATGGTTTAGAGTGAGTGAAATGCAAATGCATCGCTTGGGTTGGCCTTGCCTGAAACAACACACTCATGAATACAGATTTCCTGCCTCTGCTTTTTTTGTCCTATGAATCCTGGTCACATACAATACTGCTTCATAACACATAACGTAGACATGGGAAATGTATGTCCTTATCCACTTTCATGATTAAGCTAGTCTATACATCCCACCTGGGAAATGCATTACACTAAATTATACAAAAGTCTTTTAGGCTAATGCAATACTTCAAAAGTCTTATCCTAAGAAACAATTATTATGCAAGCACCTTATTAACACTGCAGGCATCAGCTTGCCCTGCAGTATTACATGGACACCAGTGCAATATTTAATTCTCTCTCCATACCCACAGACATTATTAATTTCAGAGAACTTTGTCACAATGCTGTGTAATAGATCCCTTTCTATAGTAGAAAACTAACGGCACGCTGCAAGACTTTAATTCAGCTTAACACACTGCATGGAGGTCTATAAGGTACTCTACAAATTAAATCAACTTAGAACATGATAGTGCACTGGTGCAACACTTTCATCTTGTTTTACCTTCATCAGACTTCGCTTGTGGTAACTGTTGTTTGGCTGCTGCTCACACTCTACTCTGTGACATTCTGTGTCTTAGTAATTCAAGCAGCTCTTCAATCACTCAAAATATAAATGGCTTCCTGACCTCATCTGTCATGTATGTTGCTACACATATACATCTCCTGTAGAGATATAACAGCTCCTGAACCACAACTTGAAAATTAGATGTTCAAGTTACATAAAAAAACAACCTTTGAAGCCATCTGATTCTCTCCGCATCTAACTACATAACACAAATTTTCTTGACATTTTATATGCATGTCCTGGATCTTTGCTTAAAAGAGAGTGACATTCCTTTGACCTTTTTTTTTTTTTTTCTCCTCTGACTAACTGCGCCTTCATTTTGTTCATTCAAATTTGTTGATTTGCTATACAAAGGGAAAAACTACCGTGTTGTCCTTCCAAAGTTTTGGGGTTTTTTACCTTCACTGCTAAAATGTGACCTTCTTCCTCGATTCATGGTAAGAATGTGTCTTTGAAAGGGGCTTTACAATGGCCCTTTGACCACAGGTATGGTAACATGAGGAGTAAGTTAAAAGATCACCCATTATGTCTTATCAGCAGACTTGGAAGCAGTTATGTGAAACAGGAAATGTGTAAGCATTTTAGGGTTTGTTGCCTTTTTTTTACAGAAGAAAATTAAAGTAGATTTAGCTAAGAATCCAGTTAATATGCTGAAACTCCATCTTGCTAATGAATGAATTTTTGCTTTAAAGTTTAACTGTCTGAACTTGAAATCCATGTAAGCAAATGATACTCAAAGATCATCACCAGGACAACAAGAACAATTTATGGTTTTGTGTAATTATTACAACATTTTATTACACTTTATCTTTTCATTAGTAATTTTATAGAGGATTTGGTGTTAAACTTGACTGCCTTAATGTTCGGCATATCAAAATGTGTTTGGTAGAATTCAAGAAGGTACAATTTTGTAACCCATGCTTTTGCAAACCACTGCAATAGTCAGGAGAGACACAGCAGTGCGCAATTACTGGTTATTTCGTAGCGTGGAAGGAGAGAGATCCCCGGTGCCCGCAGGAGTTGTGTTCGCCGGCTCCTGAGCTGTTCTCAGCACCCACTCAAGTGTCTGCTGCCCACTGGCACAGCAATGGGGCACCTCCAGCACAGGTTTAGCGGACAGAGTACTGAAGCTGTACTTGGCAGCCTCCATTACCGAGGATTTACAGTCCAAGTAACCTCGTCAGGATAAATTTCACGCGTTTCTCATCTGGGATAGGCACCAGACTGCCTGTAGCCAGAGTAACAGCTGCAGTGACTGAGCACCTGAGCCTGCCCAGCTGCTTAGCTCTTGAGGAGAGGTTTTGAGAGTATTCTTAGAATCATTTAGGTTGGAGAAGACCTTCATGTGTGCAGAGATGTGTCCTGGTGTCTGCTGGTCAGAGACAACTCTTCGTGCCACGTTAACTCGTGCACATAGTGTGATGATCAACAGAGAGACCAGACCATAGCCGGTATTCAAAGGTAGTATGGAAAAAACAACGTGCTTGCCGCTAATGCAAAACCCCGATTATTCTGAAATTGCTAACAGCGCAGAAACACGGTACATTTTTCAGAGCATGCGATTATTCGTGAACACCTTTGGTCTCTCTCGGCTCCTCCGATGGGTTTGGGGTACACCTCCCGCCGCCCTGGCACCTCCTCTCCTCCCCATTCACCCCAACCGCTGGCCCGCGGAAGCGCCTTTGCGGGCGGCAGCAAGCAGCCGGCCGGCCCCGCGGAGGACGCGCAGACGGCCGGGCAGTCCCTCTTTGGGCGCCCGGCTCGGTGCCAGCGGGAGGCGGCCCCTCTCCGCCCTCGCCCTCCCACGGCCCGGCGGCGCGGCTGGGGCGCGCCGGCGGCGAGCGGGGCCGGCGCAGGTGAGTGTTGGGGCCGGCGCCGCGGGACCCCGGGGCACTGGGAGCGCCTCTGCCGGGCGGCGGACACCGGCCGCGGCTGTCCGCCGTCCCTCCGGGGGTCTTTCGCGCCTCGGCCCTCGCCGCAGCCCCGGCCGCGCGTGGCCGCGGCTCAACAGGAGGTGGGCGGTACCGTCGGTAGGACCGGGCGTGCGGGGCACGGGGGTCTCCCCTGGGGGTCTCCGCGCCCCGTCCCACGGCCCGCCTTGGCTGGGAGCGGGACCGGGAGGGAATCTCGCCCGTTCCCTGCCGTCCTTCAGGGCCGGACCGAGCCCTCCGGCCGCCGGTCCAGCTCCTTCCTATCTGCAGTCCCACTCGCGGGCTCGCCGGGACAACTGCAAACGCCTTCAGAAAGGGCTCAACCCGCCCTGAGCCTGGAAAACTAGCTCCGGCGGCTGGAGGTTTGGCGGGGGCGGGGGGGGGGGGGGCGCCGGCCCTGCCAAGCAGGCGGTGCGAGAGCTGGGGCACCCTGTTCTAGCAGCCCCGGAGCTGGGGATCCTGCCTGGGCTCGGCCGAGGACAAAAGTTCTGCCAGCTGGTGCCGGGCCCACATCGGCCTTTTCTGTTCCCCTGGCGCTACGGCTGTGTTTTCTAGGTGGTTAAGAGGCAGCGTGCAGGTCTCATCTTTAACTTGAGGTAACAGGCTTGATTCTTCCCAGAGTCGGCAGAGTGAAGAGTTGTCGGGACACTGAAGGAGACCGAAGAAAAAAAAGGGTAAACTTATGTTCAGGAAGTAAATTGATAACTCCAAAGTTCATAGTTGACAAATAATAGCTCTGTAAAAAACGAGATTTTTGCTGAGATAGTCTCATTAATGCTAATTACTTCATATGGCTGCATAGGTGGCAATCAAAGGTAGAACTTGTGGGCTAAAGGATACCCTTCTACTCACATGGCCACATTCTTAAATTATGAAGACTTTGGCCTTTAAATATTGAATACTGAACAGGAGTAACATCTGGTAGCTCTTTTGTTTAAGTGCATAGCAGGTATGCCAGAAACAAAGTTTTCTTGTCTTATTAACAAGATTATATAAAAATTGAACAGCCTCCTGAATAACACAGGAAGCACACAAGTAAAGTTCTGCATGTGGGAGTGAGTATCTTTAGCCAACTCTCATCAAGTGGGAAAACAGCATGTAATAGAGCCAATCAATTCCTAATTTAAAAAAAAACATATAATGGGTCACTTAAGGATATGTCCTTTTGGTTTTTCATTGCTTTTATAAGGCATGGAGGGCCAGGAACTGCCTTATGTGCTAATTGACTGTATAGGAGGGAAGCACGGAGTATATGAAGACCATGTTGAATTTCTGGAGAAACATTTTCATCTCATCACCATGGAAGAATATGTTGAAAACCAGAAATTTCTCAGCAAAAAGATCAGAGCTATTTATATGTGGTATCACAAACCAGTTATTAATGAAGAGCTGCTCCAGAGCCTGCCTAACTTGAAGATAGTTGCAAGCTCTGGAGTGGGAATAGACCACTTGGACCTGAACCTCCTCTCCAGCTACAGTGTGAAAGTGTCCAACACTCCATTTGTTGTTTCCACTGACACTGCAGACTTGGGAATGGCTTTGATGCTGGCATCTTCCAGGAGAATTGTGGAAGGTAATAACTGGAAGGTAATAGTCTTTTTATAGAAAAGGTGACTCTTCAAAACATGCGATTAGAAAGTGTGTGCTGATGCAAAGGTAAGCTTAGAAGTAGAAATACAGGAAAACACAGGGATGAGGAAAAAGTTAAGACAAACCTGTCATATTGACAATAATTTGCACACAGTGCATACAGTTTCCAAACAGGCGTATCAGCAAGGTAGATGTGTTCCTTCTTCAGGCAGCCCTAAATTCAGGCCTCTTCTCCCTCAGCCCATAGCCACTTGTTCGTTCTACTTGTTCACCGCAGTCTTGTTTTTCAAGTTCTAATAAAAAGGGATTAAAAGGAGGTATTTTCAAAGAGGCTTGAAACCTGTCTTTGCCAAGCTAACATGTATCTGAGTCATTATGAACAAGCTGTCCAGAAATCTGTCCACCATGCTCTGTGTTTCTTTTCCCTGCCAACTTTGGTGTATCTGCAAGATAGCTCAGAATCCTATTTCGGCCTTACTGAAAGTCTTGATAATACTACAACCGATTGATCAGTTGCACCATTCAGTATTTACAATGTAGGTGACATCCATGGCACTGCCAGTTTCATAAGCCCTGCTGATGAACCACCATGAGTAAGAAGCTGCGTTGCTGAGGTGCGTTTCAGTGGTGCAATGTCTGTACTGCAGGTAGAGAGAGATGATGGGCAGGTGTGTGATGTACATCGAAGGGAAGTTGCTCCTTTGGCCTTACCTTCCTTGTCTGCCAAAGACTGACTGGATATGTTTCTATCCTGAGCAAGAAATCAATGTCACCTGTCATGTTGACAGTGTAGCATTATTCACTTCTTATCCAGAAACACAAAAACATTATGTTACTGGTCCTCTGCTTCTGCCCTGTCCTTTGGGGAAAAAAAGTAACCAGATGCCCGGACATCCTTTACATGATATATTTCCTTCTTTTCCCTCCTCCAAGGCTATCAGATTGCTGTCTCCCCTGACACCGAGTATTTCCCCGCTGACTGGCTGGGGGTTGAGGTTTCTGGGGCGACCCTGGGGATTGTGGGAATGGGCACCATTGGCTACAAGGTGGCCAAGAGAGCCAAAGCCTTTGAAATGAAGATTTTGTACCACAACAGGAATCAGAGGTAAAGCTGGTTGCAACTCCATGAAAGGTCTATTTTGTCACTGCTTTTAAACATTATTTCTACCTTTTACTGTCAAACTGATCTCCTGTTCTCTCCGTGTTAGGGTAGGATGATGTGTTCTCTGCACTATTATTAAATACTGTGCCAGGAAGCAGCGAGGGCCACAGATCATGGCCAGGTTCACCCAAAAGTCCAAATCATCAGGCGAGCTCATGGCAGTGAGGCAGGGTGGAGGCCAGATGGGGGCTGAGAGGAGCTGGAGGCCGGCCCTACTGCAGCATTGCTGGGGCAGGGGCTGCCGGCCCAGAGGGGAGCTGCCATGGGGTCCTGGGATGTGGAGGAGCCCCGGGGGGCCAGACAGGGACAGCCAGGGCTGGTGGTGCCCTCAGGGCAATGACAAGTTGTTGCCTCGTTATGGGCTCTCTATTTTAAGTGACAAAGTGCATATATGCAAGTCATTAATTTCCCAACTTATACAGAAACAAAGGAAGGAATGGGAGAGATCTTACTGGTGTCCCAATGAGTCAGGGCTCTCTGGGCCTTCCTGTCATGTCGGTGACATTGCAATAGACTGAGGGAAGGAGAAATAGTCTGGGAGGACATAACTTCTGTGACTTAGCTTAGGCAAGGATGCAGGCAGAGTCATCTCGCCCTTTCAGAGACAGCTGACAATGAAGAGCCGGACTTGCCAGCCCATTTGCTGTCCTCTCGATGAGGTGTATGTGCCCTTCACATGTCGTAACTCCCATCAGGCCCATCCCATCCTTTTCTCTTATGGGAATCTGATGGGAGCCGGGCGGTACATGCCCCAACCTTGTCTTGATACAGATCGGATGGACTGGCAGGTTTCAGTGAACCAGCACTGATGCACAGAGCAAGCAGATTGCTGCTAACACAAATTTCTGAAGATTTAACCCTTGCCCTGTCTTGTGGGTTTCCTCAGTAATTTTCAGACAAGTTAGTTTTCACAGGGAAGGGAATTCATGTCAAACATAAGTCTTGCTTTTGGGTTGGAAAAGAATCCCCGTTACAACAGAAGCTGTGACACAAATGCATTTATTTTATTATTTAAGCAGTGCATTTGCATTGTGCTCATTTCTTACTTCTCATCCCCATGCGTATAGTACTGCACATTTGTGTATAGTGCACTTGATATTGTGGGAAACAGCTTAACATTTTTCTTTACTGAGTTTCAGTCAGATAACTGGCTAACTGCTTTGCACTACAGAGCAAAGAAAAGAGTTAAGAAACCTTTTCACTAATGGTGATTTGAACTTTTTCTTGTTGCTTACTACTGGAGTTTAATTTGGGTTTTTTCCCCTCAGAAACAAGGAAGAAGAAAGTGCTGTTGGAGCTATTTACTGTAAGAAGATAGATGATTTGCTCCAGCAATCAGATTTTGTGTTGCTGTCTGTGAACCTGACTCCACAGACACACAAACTGATTGGGAAGAGGGAGCTGGAGCTGATGAAACCCACAGCTACTCTCATTAATATCAGCAGAGGTAGGGTGCAGAATAAACAAAACTGCATTATGGTTTGCTGGCATAAAAAGTCCTGGGAAAACCCAACCCTAATATTGAATCTGTCACTCTGAAATTTTCAGTAAATTCTGTGATTAGTAGATTATTTAGATGTTCGTGGTCATCTCTCAGCAAAACATTTAAGCATTTACACAATTACGAGCAAGTAGGTCTCTAAAAGGTTAGCGAGCTTTGTTAGAAGCCTGTGCATATTTGTGTAATCTCCTACTTAAGCTTTTTATTTGTTTAGTGCAGCCTTGTTGCTAACATACATCAGGGTGGCACAGCCCACTTTGAAGTCTGGCTTTGTACTTTGTTTTATGGTGCTACATACTGCCTTTTAAAATTCCCGACTGCCCAACTCTGATGCACGTACCCAAGCTTCCTCCTCCCACATCACCACACTCTCTGTTGCTGCTTCTGCTTTGTGTACATTGCTAGCCCTGCTGTTGGCCTGACCACCATGCCCCAAAAGATGGTGAAAGAACAGTACAGAATATGAAAATAAAAGTATCCTTCTTACTGTAACCCAGGTCTGGTTGTGGATCAGGATGCTTTGGTGGAAGCCCTTCAAACCAAAGTTATTAAGGCAGCTGCTCTGGATGTGACATACCCTGAACCTTTGCCGAGGTAGGACATGTATTTAAGTTAAATATAAATGAGTGTGTGTCTGCGGTTCAAACTAAGTACAAGTTTGTGAGCATGTGAGAAGTTACATAATTTCGTTAGTAGCAGTACATAATGTATGTGCACTAGTCCCACTGAAACATGTCCCCAGTCCTTCCATCCCTGCCAAACAAAATTCACACTGACTCATTTGGAGGATTTGTTGCATAAAAAACCCGCAAGCTAGGCAGCAGTTTCAACTCCTCTGAGTACGCTTGGGCCATGCAATTAGTTTTGATTTTTAATTATTATTTTAAATATTTCCCTGGCTCCCTTCAGGTGACAAAATAACAGATGAATGCTCTGTGAGTGGCTAGCTCAGTATTTCTTTTCCTTTCCCAGGGATCACCCTTTGTTAAAGCTGAAGAATGTTGTAATAACTCCTCACATTGGAAGTGCCACCAAGAAGACACGCCGCCTTATGATGGAAAACATGATGGAAAGCATACAAGCAGGTCTTACAGGTCTTCCTATCCCTAATGAAGTATTACTGTAAAGCGGTCTGCATTTAATGTTAATGCCATTAGTGTTTATCCTGGTGTGAGGAAACAGTAATTTGATCACTCTTCATGTAGTCATCCTGTGTGTGTTTTACAGATAAAATGTATAATGCATGGGTTTAATTTATTTAAATAACCAAAAGCAATTCTGTGTGGAAACTGCAGTATTTTGTCATGACTTCAATGAAAAACTCAAGAGTCCAGAGTCTTGTCATCGGTGTAATTTATTTTGCTCACATCCTATTAAAATTGCCCATTAACATAACACCAAATGGAAGGATGTTTAAATTGTATTCTAATGCCACCGACGAACAACATGGCACAGCAAACCGCCGTCAGTATTAGATGCTCCAGCAGCAGTGCTTATCTAATGGGGAGTAGTTTGCAAGGCCTTTGCCGGGGTAGCCCTTTAATAGAAACACAGCAACCAGGTTTATTTTCACTTCCAAGAAAACTCACCCAAATAACAGCGCCTGTGCACAGCTATGCCTGCACGGGGCTTGGCTACGCGTGTGTACGAGCCCTCCACCAGCTCGGGCCCTCAGGCTCGCCTGTGCCCGAGGGCAGCTCAGCCTCCCTCCCTCCTTCCCTCCAGGGCCGCCCACCGGCCCGCCGTTACCGCCGCCGCGCCGCGAGGGGGAGCCGGGACTGCCGGAGCCGCTGCTGGGGGAGCTCCGCGCTGCCGTGCCAGGCCGGGCCGTGCTGTCCCGGGCCGTGCCGGGCCGCTGCGGCAGCATGTGGGGCGCCCGGGCGGCAACGGTGCCGCGGTGGTGCCGAGCGCTGCGCGGCTCCGCCGCCCTGGGCGGCTCCAGGGACCTACTGAAGAAAATGCTCCGCAAAAACAAGTAGGTGCGGGGGCGCCGGCCAGGCCGGGGGGCTGGTGGGCAGCGGGCCCTCCCGCCGGGCTGGGCCTCGCTGCGGGGTGAGGGGGCCGGGCCTGGGCCTGCCCTGCCTCCGCCGGTGTGGGCAGGCTCTGCTGCGGCGGGCCGCCTCGCCGGGCCTGCCTGCGGCCTGGAGAGGTGCTCCAGGCAGGCGGTACCGTACCCAGCCTGCGCTCGCACCGCCGGGCTGGGCACTGGCGGGGTGGTTTGTGGGCACTGGGCGAAGCGGTGTGAGAGGGGTTGTGTGCCCGGTACCATGAGGGAGAGCTACCCAGAGCAGCACCTCCGGTGCTCAGGGTGCTCTGGTAACTTGTGCCAAGTTACACCGATGTCTAAAGAAATTGTCGGGTTGTTCTTCCCCCCGTCCCGTCCCCGTGCAGCTTCAGCCGTGGGTGGGAAGCGTTGCTCCCCGCAGCGCACCCCGGCTTGCAACCGCTATGGGGAAAACCTACCTGCGGGCATGAAAAACTGGGTGTTGTGTCGGGTGCCGTCAGGCGGGTGGCTTTTTAATTACACAGGGAACCCATTGTTTCTCAGAGCTGCTGAAGGATAAAGCTGATTTCCTTTTCCTTTTTTCCAAAAGAAAGAAGTTTTGGTATGACAGCCCTACCCTGGGATCTAAAATGGTAAGTGCAAGCTTTTAAGGTGCTGTGTTTATCTGTGCCAGGAAGAACAAGCTTGTGCTTCTGCCAGTGCGTCTAACTTTGGGAAAAACATTTTCTGGTGGAGAAATAGCAGAATTTGGTGAATGAAAACCAGGGCTCCAGTTTTGCTTTGACATGCCAGGATTAGTGTCGAGAGAAGCCCTTCGGCTCACCACAGCTATTTCCACTTCTGTGCTGATTTTTCATCCATGCCAGCACCAACACTCTCTTGCGTACTTTTGAGCCCATAGCAGAAAACTGATCCAGATTAAAACTTCTATATACTGGCTTAGTTTTATTTTTATGGAAAACAAATTTTTATGTTTGTTTTTCAAACAAGCAATGCTTTTCAGTTAATACATGCTGTATTTTAGAAAATGGATTTATTGAGCTATATAACTTCCTAAAAATAATAAACATATAATACGTGAAGGTCAAAGTTTTTGTGAACAGAAATATTCTTTATTGAGACACCTGATACGTAAAGTATCAGGTATACCTATATAAAGCCATTGCAGCTGCAGTAATGGCATTCTAAGAGTACACTTAATAGAGTGCACAAAACTGTATATAATTGCCTAATACAAGTTTGTAACTACTTGTTAGTTTGATGAATGTGCTTTGTTTGTTTTTTAAAGATGTGTAAGCCAACCAAGTTGGCCTCTCTAATGAAAGATGACCGGACAAAAACTAGGAAAGAAGATAACATACGCTGCAGAATCTTGAATAGTCTTATTCATAAAGCTGTGGCAGAGATGATGACTACCTGTGAAGTTAATCAAGAACTTTATGATCTCAAGCTGGAAATCTGCAAGGCAAGTGCCAAAGCTACAGCATGTGTTGAGCCACTCTGACTATGCCTTGAGGTCAGCATGGTCTGCCAAAGGAGCTCCACTGGGAGTTGTGATGTGTGCAGGAGGTGTGTTTTACTGTATTGCTTCTGATGTGGTAGAGCCCAGCAAGATGAGGCTCTGGATTCACCTTGCACGCTAGGAGAACTTTGCCACTGTTGTATCTGGCTTAGTAGACCTTTGCTGCTGTAACGCAAATGCCACTTAGGCTAGCTAAATGGTGATTCTCCTGGCATGACTTTTTTTTTTTCCTGTTACTCAGACATGTACTATTTGCCTTGCCCTTTCAGAAGGAGGAACCTGATTTTACCAACATAAGTGTTTCTTTCCAAGAATCTTTTCTTTGTGCAGCTGTGTGAGAGTTGATACCTCCTTGTGTCCCTCACCAGCATCATTACACAGGCCGAAGACCTAAGTAGGGCATGAACTTAGTTCAAAAGGAAAAAAAAAAAGGCAAGCCTAAGCAAATGGCATTGGCAAGCAAGGTTCTAGAAAGAATTGGAATTTGTACCTAATCGTAGCTAGTGTTGTCATAGTTCACGGGTTTGAAAGTGATGTTAAAGCTCTGATTCAGGAACTAAGTCAATTTCCACGTTCTTGTTTGTGTCTGTAGTTTTTTCTTCTATATTTGCTGGTTTGTTAAGATTAAATGATACCAATGTTTGCTTTAAAATCTTGGTGGACTTAGCTTTGCTAGGTAGAGGCATGGAAAAAAAATAGCACCTCATAGCTGCATCTATCACAAAGGATTTGTCATTTATGATTGAAATGGATGGTTTTGCTAGCTGAATTCATTCTGTCTTCAGGCAAGTGATTAAAATTACACGGGCAAGATGAATCTTTTGGCTCTATGTGTGCAGGTGCAGTATCTTTCATATAGTATTTCTCTCTAGGGCTTTGAGGATCGCTTGTCTAACTCAGATGGCATGTCTGCACAAAAGTGCTGGCTGGTGTAGGCAAGCCACAGCACTTTCAGGAGGCATTGCTGTAAATGAAACAATTTATAATATGAGAGGGAAAGAAACAGCCTTCTTCCAAATATAGTACAGATTTTATTACAACTGTGTAGTGCTTAGTGTTCGAGCTGCACTTCGATGTGGCTGAGACTCAGTCCTGATTTACTCTTGAGCTGATTCTGGTCCAATATCGTTACTTCCATTATCAAAAGAAATCTTCTAGTAGGCTTTCTGCAATCCATCAGAATTTGGTTTTTTTGCTATCAAAAGTTAAAATTACATAATAGTAATACAAGTAAGAATCATGCTTCAGGCCTGATACATCAGACTTTTATTGGCTTGATAGTATTACTCATGTGATGATGAAGAAATGGTTTGCATTAGATAGGGTTGTTTATGTGCTTACATTGGACTCAGTGTGGGTGATTGGAAGGGTTGATCCTGCAGTAGAAACAGCTGGTTAATGATCACGGTGGGTTTTTTAAATGAGTGGTGGGTTTCCCAAGGGAGGAGTTATTTGGTGGTGGAAAAAAATCGGTATCTACTTTGTTTTTTGGGGACAGTCCATTCTGCCCTAGGAAAGAGTAGTACTGTCAACAGCAGACTGATGCAGTTTTCTCTCCTGTGAATACTCTGATGGAGTTGTTTTTCCTGCTGATGTATGCAGACACCTATTTGTTTGAAGAGTTGGTTTCTGGACTAGATAACCTCTGAACTGTGCCTTCCAATGAGTAGTTTATACTTCCTTTGGTTGAGCCAGATAGGTTATTAGAAGTTTGCTGAGTGTACTCTCATAGTGAGAACCTGTTCTGTAAGATACTGCTAGATGTGATGAATGGCAGTTATAGAAATCTTTCAGAATCCAGCTTTTGTTTCAGAAGTTTATTCTTCAGGAAAATTGTCAGTCTGTCTTGTGTGTGCTTCTGTCCCTGCATACCATGTGTTTTCAATTGCATGCATGACAGCTATGAATATTATCCATTAGTGAGCTAGAGGTTCAGGCGCTAGAGATTCCCAGCAGTCTTTAGAGCTGGAGAGACTCTTACGTTACAGTGGCATGGAGGGTGTCCTCTTTTCTCTCAATATCAAAACCAAACTCTGGGTGACAACAAACCAAGCAGTGTCACAGGTCCTTCTTTAGCCGAAGCTTACACTTTCAACTGTATTCCAAAACAACATGCCATAAATTGTCATTCTGGACTATTTGTGATAGTAGCACCATCACATTGACTAAATGTAGCGCTATTGGTAACATACAGGTGTTGACAGACTTCTCTGTTTAATTTCAGTTGAAGGGGAGATTGGGTAGTGACTTGCCTAAATAAAAGTCCTTCCAAGTACTGAATGTAAATCTTACATGGTACTAAACTCTACCTTTATAAAAGCACAATGTAATTATGGTTCTTAAGAGCAGAGATGGAAAGAAGAGATTCTCCTAAGAATTTACGCATTGAGTTTGGGTCACTACAGGCTTATTCATGAATTAGAGACTTTGTTGCATATGAAGTGTGTGTATATATATATCATAATTTTAAAGAAACCTGTCTTTTTGCAGGTGTCCCTGGCATCAAACTTTTCAGCATGTCGTGTGTACTGGAATCCTGCTGCTACTGTGGAGAAAGAAAGTTATGTTGAAAGTGTACTGCGGAAGAGTGCTCCACGTATACGGTAACTGCTATGGGATAAACAGTTAGACCACTTCATAAATTCATAGCCATGTACTAGTACCATTTCTTAAGTATTTCTATCAATCTATATGTGACCTGTTAGGATGCTTTAGGTTTATAGATATTTGGAGTCGGAGTATCTCCTGTGATTAGCCTCACAGGGAAGGATGGCTGTGTCAGACCCGTTGTGTATTCTCCTGCTGGAGCACAGCTGGCGTATTTGGCTTCTGTGCTTTCCTAGAATTGGACTGGGCTGAGCAGAAGGAAAGAGGAGTCTGGATGAAGTTTCACTTCATTGTACTAGTGATGGTGGGCTGGACATGGTGTGCATGACAGTAGGCCAGAATATGATGCTGCATAAGAGGACTGGCAATTACAACAAGCATCTCCTCACAGATTCACTGGGCGATTCTGATTGCTAGGGACAATTTGGACCTCCAGAAGGGATGGCAGATTTTACAGAAATTCTTCACAAAACTGATACCAAAAAATAAATGTTGGGATGCTACCGTGTATTGTGATGCTTTTACCTATTTATGGCAGAGGGTCCAGTGAATTTTCAGGATATCAGAGATTCTTGTCTCTCTCTCTCTTTGCTTGGCTTACCCTATGCTATCCAGCCAGTCTGTTGAAGGATCAGGACTGCATCCCATGGGGAAGGTGGCATTCAAGGATTCTTGTAGACCCATTTCCTTTCCGGCTGTGTCCCTAGGCAATTCCTGTGTAATTCCTGCTCCAGCACAGTGCTCTCTTCTACTCCCAACAGCTTCTACTCTTTGAGGAGGAATGTTCCTGGCTAGGAAGAAGATGAGGGGGAGCCTGCCAGTCCTTCCTGCAGCTAGCGTATACAACTAGTCTTGCCCTGCTGTGAGGGCTCTATCCCCCACTCCTCTCACCGCCAAAGTGGGGAAAGACCTGCACCAGCATGTGCAAATAGGAGACAAATCTAATATTGTCAATACTCAGTGGGATCTGCAGCTAGTAGTTTTTGTTTGTTATACATTCAGAATTGAGATTCTGCAGTGATGTATTGCTCAGCCCTAACCTGAATGGATACCCATCAGACTGCAAGTTTTGCAAACCTTAAATTTGCAGTACTGCTAGAATTAATTTAACATATTTTGTCTGTCCTAGAGGTGCTGTACTGTTACTCATACTGGTGAATACTGTATTTTTGCCAGATATCTTCTGAAGAGTCAGCAGATTCTAGGAAATGTACCCCCAATAGTATTCGTAAAAGACAAAGAAGCTGCAGCTGTAAAAGAGGTAATTATAATCTTTGACTCACTGTACAAATATAATGATATGCAAACATGGTGACTTAGCCTACCATAATGCTTAGGAATATGGAGAGAGCTGATCATGCAATTGCTCTACCAATCTACATTAAAAATCAGTCTTTGTCTATACACTTTCCTCTTCATGTTCCAAAGCATTTTAGTGAAGAATCTTGAGTAAGACTGATGCTTATATACAGTGTGAAAGAATCCTTGTAGCTATTGCGTCATGAACTTTTTCTGATACTACTGTTAAAATTTCTGAAGTTAAGTTTTCAGAGAAGTTTGTAGGCCAGATCACTAGGCTAATAAAGATATCCTAAAAAATGAAATTACAATTTTAAGGAATAATATAGGGTAGGCAGTTGTCTGTTGCCTGGTATACATGATTATAGAAATGAGTCTGAGAAACTGTCTCCCACATTTAAAATGTTACGTGTTTTTAAAATTCCATTTAAACTAATCAGTGATTTTTAATTTTTTTTTCCCCACCCCAACCTTTTTCCATCTGTGAATTGTTAAAATGTTTCTAGGGAAGTGCAGATCTTTGCATAGAGGATGTAAGCTCACTCATACTACCTCACTTTTAAAATTTTCTTTACTATTTCACATTTTCTGTCAAGGTGTTGATAGTTTTAACTAGTTGAAATATTGCTGGAATAATGTTTTTTTCCTAGGAATTGGCTGTCATTAGGACTGTGAAGTGAGGTCTCTTAAACAGTGAGATTTCCAGAAGAGAAAGATGACTCCAATGAATGGAATTTCACACAAAATGTCTCCTCAAGCTGTTGATGTGAATGGAAAGAACATGAGTTGAAAAGAGCATGTTCACATTTCTGTGCCCTAAAGTGCCTTATTCTTAGATGTATTATTATTACAACCAGTTACTGCCAGTGACTTATGGGCTGATGCGGCGTGTATTAGCAGAGCTGGAAAGGATAACAAGAACTTCAGACTCTCTAGAAATGCAGTGAACTGCTTGAACTTTCTGTCAGAAAAATTCTGAGTTTCATGCCAATGTACTGATCCACAGTGCAAATGTTTTTCACCTGCATTAATATCAACAAAAAGCACAAGAATAGAAATGAACTAAACACTTTTGAAAGCTGTTTGTATTTGTTATTATGCTCCCGCTAATCAACACAAGAAATTCTACACAACAAGTGGCGAGTGATTATGGAAGCACTTTGTCATTACTATTACTCTGTTATTAACATAACAGATGGAGCTACAAATACCTACTCCTGCAGATCCTGCCTTTCAGGTCTGTCATTCTGGAACCTGTTCCATTAATCGCTGTTTCTCAAACTTTGTTAAATGACCGCTTTTGAAGAAGAAAACCCCTGGACTACCATACTATCAAGTTCAGTGCACTAAGAAAGTTAACCACATGAGACAAGTAAAAACCCTCCTTGTATAGCTTCTGTCTGTGAATGGCACTGGGAAGAACTTAAATGAATCATCTTTTTGCACTTTGCAGATCATCAGATTTATGTAATCCACAGTTTTGATTAACAGGGCTTGAAATAACATAGCTGAATCTGATTTTTAAGTATTGGAAGACAGGGAAGGACCGTCCAATTCAACTCCTAGAATAATAGGCTGAATTAGAAGAGAAGTAATGTAAAGAAAAGTAGGAATAAAAAATTCAAATGAGAGAGAATTTTCACAATTAGGTGCAGTCTATAAGCACTGAATATACTGGATTTGTAGCATTTACTGGTTAAGTGCCATTTAAAGGAGAGTTGGGAACTCCATATTTACATATAATAGAAATACAAACTTGCAGAAAGGGGGAAGAAGTGAAAAAAAATTCAGTATAAGAATGTTATGAAAAAGAATTTGCAAGACTGAAGTAAGACCAAATAAACCAAAAATTATATATGTCACAAAAACTCAAGCCAACTGTTCAGAATGCACATAAGGCAAAAAACTTTGTAGGATCAGTGACGCTATTTGACACAAACTTCCCAGGCAAGAAGTATAAACAGTTCCATGTAAATGGAGAAAAAGGCTATTTTGAAATGGTTTTGCTAATATTCCAAATATGTAGAAAATAAAATATTTGCTGTTAGATACTTGTCTGTTTCTTGTGTAGATGTGAACAAAGTAAATTCAATAGAGGACCTTTAATATGTATTGTCTTCATGTGTTTACAGATTGAGGAATTATTGTCAAATGCTGATTTTGGACCTCCAGAAGAAGAAGAAACATCTCAAAATGATTCTAGGTGGGTTTTTTGAACCAGAATTGTACAAGTGTCCATTTTCATCTCTGTTGGCCAGCTTAAATTGGGAATTGTGTGACATGACACAAAGTGTATTTTAATTAGATGTGTACGCTGTTTTATCTCAGAGTTCAGCAAATGGTGTTATGAGGAAATAGAAAGTAGAAGAGAGAGACTTTTTGGAAGACCTTACTGAAAAGGTATCTCAGCTTTTAAAGAGATCAGTTGGGCCCTTTTATTAACAGTTTCAGTATAGTTACAGAATAGCCTGGGACAAAAGTAACATATAATCATCCCAGAAGTTAAATGTAGAGGATAGCATTTTATTTTG
This sequence comes from Balearica regulorum gibbericeps, assembly GCF_011004875.1. Classification (NCBI taxonomy): domain Eukaryota; kingdom Metazoa; phylum Chordata; class Aves; order Gruiformes; family Gruidae; genus Balearica; species Balearica regulorum. The sequence goes on from NC_046185.1 coordinate 104,796,393, forward strand.
TGGCTTAAGCTTTCTTTACCAAAGTTATACCCATTTATTAAAATTAAGGAAAAATATTTGTTATTATATGTGCTCTAATTTACTTTCATATTTTAGTGCAGACGCATTTTCATAGGCTATTTTGTGATTGATTCTTGTGCACAGGTACCTTGCTGCAGACCGCAGGTTTGCAAATATGGAAATGGAAAGTATTTATTATTTTTTATGTATAAGTGGATCTATGTTAAGCTATGGAGAATGACTGAGTTGTCACTTGTTACAGCATAATGTATATGCTTTCAGAGACAACTAGTCCATAAGGTGATATCAGAGCACAATCTTAGAAATCAGCTGTGTTTGATGTCTATAGTCTGAGTGACATAGTTGTCAGACTTGTTACTTGCAGACCCAATACTTGTTCTGGTATTAGTGTCTTTACTTTTATGAGGGAAATATTTTTAGAATTGCGAAGAATTCAAGACTCAATGTATTTGTGATAATTGAATTCAAAAATAATGCAAGTAATATTTGTTTCTTGCTGGTAATTTTCTCATGAGGATAAAAGCTCTACATTTACCAGTACTCCTCTACTTGGCCACCTTTTTTCTGGTATAAGTTTGATTTGTTATACTTGAGTTACAAGTTTACTGACAAATCTCCCTAAGTTAACAAAAAGTAAGTTAATTTAGCGTTCTTCTGTGAGGGATTTTTGGCTATTGAGGGGTAGAGCTGAACAATGTATTGGAATAATTCTGTGGACTGGATGCTCTCAAAGCCAACAGCCTGGCACTTGTGTGCTGCAGTCTGTTGGTGGAAATGCCTTTTGTGCCTTAACGTCTCACAGGATGCTTCATCAGATGCAAATCGGAAATAGCTTCTTGGGGGAAATCGTTGTGATGGACTTTACCACAGGGTCCCTAACATCTTCCTCTGTTTGTGTCTTGTGGAAATACTTAAGTCCAGCTTAAGGTGCCATATACTGTCATTCATACGTCTGTCTGATGCATTTTTGGCACAGGCTGCTGCTTCTCACTTGTTGGAAGAGCTTGGAGGTATCTAACTTCCTTGAGGTCCTAGGTCCAGTGCTCACTCTTACCTATGCACACCTTTTCCCAGAAACAAGAGTTTCATCTGGAATGTAGTTGGTGTATTGGCTTCCTCCCATTAAATCTATTGACACACGGACAGCCTTACACGCAGCCTGTCCTTGGACACCTAGTACGGTGGTATCTCTTCCTTCTTAACATAGGGAGCACAATGCTGAACATAGTGCATTAATAAAGTCAAACTGAAAACTCCAGTTTATTTCTGTGTTACACAAGTTGTCACAATTAGCATTGCCCCTTAAAACATACATGGGGGAAAAAACCCACAACATTTGTTTTCCTTTCCACAGTAAACTGTTCTCTTCAGCAACTCAATCTTCAGATTCACCAATGCGGTCTAATCTTTTTGGTGTTGATCATGAACTGCTGAATAAGCAGATAATGGACTACAAAAGACTGAAGGTGTCAAGAGATACAGAAAGCATTGCCTGGACAGAAGAGCAGGAGAAGCAGCTTTCTAAGCTTCAAAAGAAAATGAAAAAGAAAAAAACAAGGGATCTTCCTGATGATGACATTACACCACAGAAATACTTACTGGACAGATACGAAGCTGATTACTGGGCTGATAACACTGAATCGGTCTTGGATTATGAGCTGGAGGATGAATTACAGGAAGAGGTAAACGAATTGGAGGCAGATGATGGCAAAACTCTAAGTAATCCTACTGATAAACTGAAATGAAGTGAAAAAGCCACTCCCTTTAAAGTGCAGGGTGCCAATAGCAAAAGAAAAAACTGCCATAGATACCGAAAGATAAGTTTTGTACAGCCTTTTTACCACTTCCTCTTTCAAATTAATAGGTTTGCCACATGTGGGGAGGTCTGCTAGCACAAGGTATATAAGAAAAACAAAAATGCTATTTGTGGCATTCTGTTAAGCAGCTTTCAAGCTGCTGCAGTTGTAGGACTTTCAACCAGAGAGCAGTTTTTTAATAATAAAATATACATAGCGCAACACTGAGTTAAAACTTCTTGCAGTTCTGTTGATTATTTCCAATAAAAATATGGTTTCTATGTGGAAATAAAATATCTTGTTTTGGTTTTTTGGGGTGTTTTTTATTTTTTTTTTTTTGTTTGGGTTTTTTTTTTAGTGATGTGGATAAAAATAATCACAAAGTGATGGGGTCCTGTTACTCTAAGGTCAGGAAGGAAGAGGGAAGCAAAATAATGACAGTGGCATTCAAAGAGCAGCCTTCAGCCCACGAAGACCAGGGCAGGGTATTCTCTAGAGGACCTAGTCTAATGGGGGAACTCTTTCCACCAGAAGGTGAAACTCACTGAAATTACAGCCGTTAAAGTTACAACCCTGAAAAAAAAAATTATTTTAACATTCAGAAATTTACAGTCATGCAAGGGGAACTGCAACCAGAAAAGAATGGAGAAGTGCTCATCTGTTGGGTAAAATTGGGTAAAGCATTGACCGTGACTAAAAAATGTATTAAAAACTGAAAGGTGGAGAAAAAGCAGCAGGGAAGAATGTTCCAGTAACTGTTTGAGATTTGGAAATGGATGGGGGATCATCTAAAAAGTGAGAATAAAGCTTTCTGGCTCAGAGCAAGTGAAAAATAATAGCATGAGTGTACAAAGTCAGAAGGGCTGAAGCTTCGAAATAAGTTACAACTAACAAGGTAGTAAAAAGGAATTCTACCAAAAATAAGGAACATTTAATTCCATTAGTTAATGGGGAGTAAGGACAATGCAGGGGAGATTGTGCTACAGTGTGTTGCTCTAGTTTTTTGAAAAAGATTTAAAAGACTGTGAGTATAAGCTCCAGAATACAAAAAATCGTCTAAAGGATTTTTAGGTTGAAGAGTGGCGTTTAGGTAAGCAAAGAACACTGAAATTCACTGTAGGTTATTTAGAAATCCCCTGGAAGCATATTCTGAAGATTGATGGCCTGTAAGAATATGGAGAGGATATGGGCTATGAATGTCCATAGGATATTCCTATAAGCTGTTTAGAGCTTGTATTGAATAAGGGTCAGGATCTTACAAATGTATGCATCACTTAAGATATATGTTGAAGCTGTAGCTCACATTAGTACTTTCCTCACTTGAAGTAGATGAATAATCCCACAGATTTCAGCATGCCTTGTTCAGGCTTTCCAGGAGCTCTTCCTAAATTCCTTGGGACGGACGCGCTTTGAAGTAGATGCTTTAGTTTGTTTTCCAGCAAGTGAAGGTATTTATCATATCAGAAACTGGTCACATGCAGTATCACTGTCAATCAAAGCTAGCCATGAATTTCTTGCAACTTGGCAACAAAGCTCTTAACTTTTTGAATGAATGACAGGAACTTGTTAATTGGTACTTGCTAAATGAATCCACAGAATACTAATGTCTCCATCTTTAGTTTCTGCTGTATAAAATGTGGCTCCAAGGAATAGGCAAGGAAAGCAAGAGAGAGAAAACAAAGCCATGGGAACGGGCATAGTGAAAGGGCAGTGCTACAGCAGATGTGTTGAGATCTATGGTGTCTTGTAAAGTTCTGTGGCTGGGATCCATGGGCTGTCATGGTTTTCAGCAAGTTACCTGGGTCAACCCGGCATCATTTCAAGTGATGATTATTTTATTCTGCAGGTTCAAGCAATATTTGCAGCCTTTTATTAAACCATCTGCAGTTGCAAGATTATTATAAACTTTTGGTTATTGGTGGTGTGTTACTGGCTTTCCAAATAAAGCAGTGCATATATGTCTGTTCCTGGCTCCGACTCTAAAGCCAGAAGTTAGTATTTACTCTCTTTGACATAAGGGTCTCAAGGGTGCTAGGTGCTTGCTTCGGTGCTAGGTGCTTGCTTCAGTGCTAGACCGAGAAGTCTGTGAGTGTTTCCACTGGTATGTGTCTCAGGAGAAGGAGGCTTCTCTGTTTCTACTGTTTCCTTCTTCTGCGGGAAACTTTGGTTCAGGATTTTGCAGCAGTCCACAGCTGAGGTTCACAAGACTTTACTAACTTTATTAACATTGCTAACTTGTCATTGAAAATCATCACCTGATTCTGAGGAGAGGCTTCAAACAAACAGCGAGGAAGGACGAGCTGCTATTGCTGGACTCTAGGCAGCTTAATACATCTTTGATGGCAATCAGACCAAAAAGGGTCTCCTAGGAACACGGGGTGGCTTCTGACAAAAGAAAACCTGATACAACGGAGCTTGCATTTTTCTCCTGTTGGCCTGATCACAAGCCGCAATGGCAACCACAAAATCACAGAACATTTGAGGTGGGAAGGGGCGTCCATGGCCTGTCTGATCCAACTCCCCTACTCAAAGCAAGGTGAGCTACAGCAGGTTACCCAGGGTTCTGTCCAGTCGGGCTTCAAATTTCCCCAAAGAAGACAACTCCAAAACCTCTCTCAGCAACTTGCTCCAGTGTTCAACCACCCCCACAGTAGAAACGTGTTTTCTTTTGTGCAGACAAAATTTCTTGTGTTTCAGTTTCAGCCTGTTGCCTTTTCTGCCACTTGGCAGTGCTGAGAAGAGCTGGGCTCTGGCTTCTCTGCACCTCCTACCAGATATTTCTAAACACTGCTGAAGTCCCCTTCAGCCCTCTCTTCTTGAGGCTGAACAATCCTAGCTCTTTGTCTCCCCTTGTATGAGACATGCTCCGTGCCCTATACTGTGAACAATTAATAACACTGAAGTAAATAATCATCTTAATAGTAAGCCTAAGTACTTGCTAAATGAGGAGCCAAGACTTGCTAAATACATGCAGCTTTTCTAGAGCATGGTGTTCCCAAAGAGGAAGCAAATAATTCACAACAAAAATGCTACAATGCGGAAGCACCTAACTCAATCCTTGACCAGCTCCTGAACTCCAGGGAACAACTGGACAGATAATGCAAATCCCCATCCACTACAAACTTCTGGCTAGAAAATATCTGGAACTAAAGCAATAAAATACCTATCCAGCATAAATCCCATGTTATGGAAAGAAAATTGTGTCTCTCATTTGACAGGCCAATGGAAAGAAAGGATCAGCTGTGCTAGAGAAATCTTGTACCTTCTTAAATGCTGAACTGAGCACCAAAGGGAGTGCCTGGCATTTTTGTCCTAGCCTGAGATCTTGAAACAGGCAAAAATCAATGAGAAAAGTATGTTGAAGATGAAGCAGCTTCATTCACAGAGTACTGCTCACACAGTAAATCTGCCTTGGCAGCCTGCTTGCCTGGAGACCGTGCCATTTTTCCTGAGCAATGATCAAGCCAAGCTTTAATGATTACCTCCACAACATGAAGATGGAGGTTGTCAGTTAATGGACTCCAAATAGCTGCATTGATAGCCAATTTTTCTGGGGAGGAAACTGAGCTCTCTCAAAAGAAACACTATGTTTCTTCATCTAACTTTTCACAGTTCATATATAATGAAAGAGCCACCAAAGTGCTTACTTTGTCTATTTTCTTTCCCTAGGCAGCACAACAGATTTGAAGAGCTGACATGCAGACTGGCATGCCTGTTGGTAGCAGTGCTAGTTTTGCTTGGTTGTTACAACCTATGGGGTGTGTGCCTCCTTAAAGAAATATTGAATAACTTAAATGAATATTCAAAAGCAAAACAGTAAGCAGTGATATGCTCAGATACCATATCCTCATTAAGAGGCATGAGAGTCAAATCGTTCATCACTGCTGCTGACTCATGTTGCCTGGTCTCTGCCACCAGGCAGGACCTCAAACACAGTGACAGAAACTTGGTAAGCACCTGGGCTGTGAAAGTGGATGGTGGAGCTCAGAGCAGACACACACAGTTATGCTGGGCTGCAGGGTGCTGCACCAAGCACCTAAATGCCACCACACACATGGCAAGCCCTGAACAGGAGGTCCTCACGGGCTTTCTTACCTTTGCAGCCCTGCTTCCCTCCTGGCAGCGGTCACTGCAGCTGTCAAGCAGGACTCAACAGCTTCCCAGCAAGTAGGTACTGGGCCCAAAACTTCTGAAACTGAGAGCAACACCACTGTATGCCCCTGTATGCACTATGTTATGAAGGCTTACAGCACAAATGGGGGCCCTTTTTATCAACCATCAAAAAGCAATGAGGATTGCCACAGAAGAGAGGAAACACTGCCTGGGACACAGTTTTGTTACAGAAAAGTTCCGTGTCCTGCAGAAAATGCACAACAGTGTTCTCCAGCCTGGATGCAATTATTCACCTTATCTGTACTCAGATTTCACCCCTGCCTGAGAACTATGACTACTGAAGCTCCCCTTTCCCCGGTGGGAATGGGGTCTGGGCTCCCAGCTTGCGGGAGACCCCCACCTCTGCTGGGGCAAGGGAGGTGAGGGGAGGCAGGCTGCAGGGCTGCTGAGAGCTACTGCATCCTGCTAACACAGGCCTTGCTGCAAAACTGAATTCTAAATTTGGCAGTTTAGTTAGTTCAAAGAGGTTTTTTGAAGAATATGATTCTAGCAGCTGATAAGCAGCAAAATTGTGCATATTTGGTCAATGGAAAATCAGTTCAATCAGCAGTTGTCACTGCTGAGATATATTGCAAGAAAAGGGGAACGTCTTTCAGTCTTTCCTCTCCCAAACTCTCCTCTGTTTGCAAAGTTTCTGCTAGAAATTAGACTTTAAAAAAAAAAATAAATTTTTTTTGGCAGTATGTAACAATGGCAGAAAAAGCTGTGAGGGAGCAGTCTGGGACAAGCTCTGTGCACTTACCAGCGTTCGAAGACTTAACAGAAGACAGCCAGGTGCTCTCTGTGTGTCACTGATTTGGATGCCTGAACTTTGACTTCCTCATTGGTACCTCTGCCTGCTTTGTTTAAGAGCTTGACATTTTGTACATTTCTATTTCTGTCACAGCAGCAGCAGTTAGTGGGAGTCAACGCTTCTGTTAGAATAGAAGTGAATGCCTATCACTTGGTCAGTCCCAGACACTCAGTCTGCCATTTACCCTTTGGTGTGTGACTCCTGGTAATTTTTTCCCTCTTGTGTTAAGATCTGTGGGATGGAAATCTTTAAAAATCATTATTCTGAGTGCATGCCTTATAAAATTCTTATTTTTTATTTATGTTGATAGGCTGTTTGCTGGGAGATTCATGAGACATTTGTCATAGTAAATAAACATCTCAATTTGCAAGTGCAAGTGGACAGACTTGCTTCTACTTTTCCACAAGGGTTTTGCCTTTCAATTTTATGAACTATGCCATCACTTTGGCTTTTTGATCTTTCTGGGGAAATTTCCAGTAGGTTTAAGAGGGAGATGGGGTACTGCAATCCCAGTGAAGTGAGACAAGATGAGCAGAGGCAGAACAGAACTGCTCTGTAAAACAACACTCTGGTGCTGTTGTGTTTATTTCTGATCTCCAGATCCCAGTGGTTTTGATATCTGAGTATGTGCCACCTCTTGGCTGATTCTTAGCTGTAACAAAGTTTTGTTCAATAGTGCCCAAATAGCATTGTTTCACGCTTATTTCACATAACTGTTTTTTCGCCTTTCTTGGTTTTGAGGCTACATTCCCACTCTACCTTATCTTTACAGATGACTGGCTTTGACAGTATTTAATTTTCTTTTCTCTCCTCAGACAGGTTAGCAATTTCAAGGAAAGCCAAACATTATGCAAGGGTTGATGATATATGGCTGTATACTTTCTGCTTTCGTTCACCTGCCATGCAGCCTGTTTAAAAAACTGAAAAAGTTCTCTGAGTAACTTCAGCTCTGAGAGAGTTCACATTTGGTTAATATGGGTTATCTTGTCCATGCTTATTGCTGTGGTATTGGAAAACAAGTTCAAGATCTATTTAATCTACAGAGGCTCTGTTTCAGATCCGTGGCATGGGGGGTGAGGGGGGCTTCCTTATTCCCCAAGGTTGTGCTCAGGCCCCAGTGGCATCTGTGGGACCTGCTGCAAGAAATGGATCAGTGAAGCAATGTGGGATATGGTTGACCTAGCTGTGACTGCTTTACAGACTGGAGGAGTTAGCTATGGTAAACATACCATGAAATTTTACAAGTATGATTCAGAAAACATATGAAAGGTCTGGGGAGGGAGTGAGAAAGAAGTGCCATTTCTTCATTAGATTGTTGTTTAATTTTTGCAGGGGCATTTACCTGTCAACTAAAACATTAAATCAAACTGGTAGAACTTTTAAAAGTTTTTCTAATATTTCTCTCTCTATTATACCAGTAAACAGTGTATATTTAGAGAACTATGTAGTCACGTGGCGTGAGACAAAATTCTTTAAGCTATCAGTCAGGACTTTTACAGCATTACTTGCTGAGTATGAATACAGCCTTTATTACATAGAACCGTAGAATGGTTTGGGTTGGAAGGGACCTTTAAAGATAATCTAGTCCACCCCCCCTGCCATGGGCAGGGACACCCTCCACTAGACCAGGTTGCCCAAAGTTCCATCCAAACTGACCTTGAACACTTCCATTGATGGGACATCCACAACTTCTATGGGCAACCTGTTACAGTGTGTCACCACCCTCATTGTAAAGAATTTCCTCCTTTTATCTAATCTAAATCTACTCTTTCCATTTAAAACTGTTACACCTTGTCCTATCACTACATTTGAAGAACAGTGCAATCATCAGGCACAGTCAATGTGGGTTCACAAAGGGAAAGTCCTGTTTAACTAGTTTAATATCCTTCTATGATAAGGTCACCCACCTAGTGAATGAAGGGAAGGCAGTGGATGTAGGGGGTTTTGGCTTTTAATAAGGGTTTTGATACTGTCCCTCACAGCATCCTTCTGGACAGGTTGTCCAACTGTGAGATGAGCAGGTAGACGATGCACTGGGTGAAGAACTGGCTGAATGGCAGGGCTGAAAGGGTTCTAGTGAATGGGACTACATCTGGTTGCTGACTGGTCACCAGTGGTGTTCCTCAGGGCTCAATCCAAGTTCTGTTCTGTTCAATATTTTTATAAATGATCTGAATGCAGAAGTTGAATGCGCCATTAGCAAGTTTGCTGATGATACTAAACTGGAAGGTGCTGTTGACTCACCTGAGGGACAAGTGGCCTTGCAGAGGGATCTGGATAGACTGGAGCACTGGGCAATCATCAGTAGCATGAAACTGAACAAGAACAAATGCCCCATTCTGCGCCTGGGACAGAGTAACGCTGAACACAAGTCTAAATTGGGAGAGGAGTGGCTGGAGAGCAGCCCTGTAGAAAGGGATCTGGGGGTGCTGGTCTACATCAGGCTCAGTAGGGGTCAGCAGTTTGCCCTGGAAGCCAAGAGGGCAAACCGCGTCCTGGGATGCATCAAAAACAGCTAACCAGCTGGTCAAGAGGTAATTATCCTGCTGTATTCAGTGTTGGTGCAGCCTCCCCTTGAGTACTGTGTGCAGTTCTGGGCCCTACAATTTCAAAAGGATGTGAAGGTCCTTGAATGTGTCCAGAGGATGGCACCAAAGCTGGTGAAGGGGCTGGCAGGCATGTCATCTGAGGAGCAGCTGAGGACACTGAGTTTGTCTTGTTTGGAGAGAAGGAGGCTGAGGGGCGACCTCACTGCTCTCTCCAGCTTCCTGAGGAGCGGAAGTGGAAATGGAGGTGCTAAGCTCTTCTCTGTGGTACCCAGTGATAGGATGTGTTGGAATGGCTTAAAGCTCAGGGGAGGGTTGGACTTGACATGAGGAAACATTTCTTTACCGAGAGGGTGCTCAAACCCTGGAACAGGCTTCCTAGAGAGGTGGTTGATGCCCCATGTCGGTCAATGTTGAAGAGGCATTTGGACAACACCCTAATTAACATGCTCTAACTTTTGGTCAGCCCTGAAGCAGTCAGGCAATTGGACTTGATCATTACTGTAGGTCCCTTCACACTCAACTCTTTTATTCTATGCAATTCTATTCAATGTGATTCTTCTTCCTCCCTCCTTCCTTCCCTACCAGTTCATCCTGAGGAAATCTTTGCTGACATTTCTTCCCAGCCCTGCACTAGCAGAAGGGATGGAATGGGTGATCATGTCCCCTCCTAGGCATTGGCTCTGTTACTTTCTGGGAAGGAGGCATGTACATTCTGATGGAGGTGAGAGCTGCAGATCGTCTCGAGGTCATTTGACCACCGGAAAAAAATTGCAGAAAACATGTGGGAAGTGCAGGTTTTGAAAGTCTTCTATGGTCAAGCTGAAGGAGGGTTGATTTAGATTAGATATTAGAAAGAAATTCTTTACTGTTAGAGTGGTGAGGCACTGGAACAGGTTGCCCAGAGAGGTTGTGGAGGTCCCATCCCTGGAAGTGTTTAAGACCAGGTTGGATGAGGCTTTGGGCAATGTGGTCTAGTGGAGGGTGTCCCTGCCTGCAGCAGGGGGGTTGGAACTAGATGATTTTTGAGGTCCCTTCCAACCCAAACCATTCTATGCTTCTATGATTCTATGATTCATCCGGTGTAGCTGGGTTTCCACAGGATGGCAAAACCCCATATCTCCGACACTAGCGAGACTCAAAGATCAAGCCCTCAGTCTGAAGCAGGAAGGGCCCTGGAACTAAATGGCTGAAAATCTTTTTGGTGTGACCAATATCTGTTCATTTCCCTGTGGATTTCTTTTTCTCTGTATCCATTTTTAGAAATGCCTGAGTGTGTTGGGTTTGCATGGCAAGGTTTTGGTAGCGGGGGGGCTACAGGGGTGGCTTCTGTGAGAAGCTGCTAGAAGCTTCCCCTGTGTCTGGTAGAGCCAATGCCAGCCGGGTCCACGATGGACCCGCCGCTGGCCAAGGCCAAGCCAATCTGCTCCTCTGTGATAACATATTTAAGAAGGAAAACAAAACAGTTGGGGGGGCTTTTGCAACTGGAGAGAGGAGTGAGAAGATGTAAGAAACTTTGCAGACATCAAGGTCAGTGCAGAAGGAGGGGGAGGAGGTGCTCCAGGCGCCGGAGCAGAGATCCCCATGCAGCCCGTGGTGAAGACCATGGTGAAGCAGGCTGTCCTCCTGCAGCCCATGGAAGGATGAGGGGGTGTAGAGATTCCACCTGCAGCCCGTGGAGGACCCCACGCCGGAGCAGGTGGAGGCACCTGAAGGAGGCTGTGACCCCGTGGGAAGCCCACGCTGGAGCAAGCTCCTGGCTGGACCTGTGGCCCCGTGGAGAGAGGAGCCCACGCCAGAGCAGGTTTGCTGGCAGGACTTGTGACCCCATGGGGGACCCACGCTGGAGCAGTCTGCTCCTGAAGGTCTGCACCCCATGGGAGAGACCACGCTGGAGCAGTTCATGAAGGACTGTAGCCCGTGGGAGAGACTCCACGCTGGAGCAGGGGAACGATGAGAGGAGTCCTCCCCCTGAGGACAAAGAAGTGGCAGAGACGATGTGTGCTGAACTGACCGTAACCCCCACTCCCCATCCCCCTGTGCTGCTGAGGTGGGGGCGGAGGTTGAAGCCGGGAGTGAAGTTGAGCCCGGGAAGATGGGAGGGGTGGGGGGAGGTGTTTTAAGATTTGATTTTATTTCTCATTCCTCTACTCTGTTTTTCTTAGTAATAAATTAGATGAATCTCCTCTCTAAGTTCAGTCTGTTTTGCTCATGACGATAATTAGTGAGTGATCTCTCCCTGTCCTTATCTCGACCCAAGCTTTTTGTTAATACTTCTCCTCCCCATCCCACTGGGGGAGGGGTGAGCGAGCAGCCACATGGTGCTCTGCTGCCGGCTGGGGCTAAGCCACGACACTGAGCTGTTTCCCTTGGAAAAACATGCTAAAAGAAAAGAGCCAGAGAACAAGAGTACTCCATCAGAGCCAAGGTCCATCTGGCCCAATGCTCTGTCTCCACAGTGGCCAACCATCAATGTCTAAAGGAGAGCAGATGAGCAGTGCAGCTCTGCTTCTGCCCGGGGCCTGGGGGTGCTCATAGGCCTCAATGGCTGAGACCAGCCTCCCCTGGGACCCCCGCCCAGACCGTCTCCTGCCAAGGGCCTGGGGATGGGGTGTCTCAGCTCAGCCTGGGGCCTTCAGGCCCTGCCTCAGCCCATGTGGTAGGTGTGCTCATCTCTGACCCTCTCTCCTTCTCCTGGACGGGCCTGGGACATGCAGTGCGAGAGTTGCTCTCCTGGGCGGACCCCTCAGACCTAGGGCAGAGCTTGTCAGGCTCATCTATGTGCATAACAGCATAACTATCCTATCCTATCCTATCTTGTCCCATGGGCTCACCATGAGTCAAATAATGATGAAACTGTTATGTGTTTGAAATGCCAGGGATTTTTCACCTCCAAATACACTTTTAAGGACACAAATCAGAAAGGTTACAAGTGGAAAGAGGATTTAATGGGGTTTTTTATTTATTTTATTTTATTTTATTTTATTTTATGTCATGTCATGTCATGTCATGTCATGTCACGTCATTTTATGTTATGTCATTTTATATTCTTTTTCTTAATCTGTTTCAGAGCCGAGGCTCACAAGCATTAACACAACGCGCCATGTGTAGCCAGGAGCAGGCTGATGCATTCTTCAGTTTAGCTTGACAAAACATTCCTTGCAGTCTGGCAAAGGAAGGTCACAGAGCTGCAGAAAGTAGCAGCAGGAATACAGGCCAAGCAGGCCCTGTTTTCTGACGAGCGAGAACTTGAAGAATGAGGATCAGGACCAGCCACACACAAAAGAAGAAGAGGTGTGTGGTACCATGAGGTATTTTCCAAACTAGGATACGTATCGATGACAAGCATGCTTTTTGCCATCCAAAAATGGCTTCACTGTGCTTCTTGGCCAGTGATGCAGGAAAAGCGCTCTTGTGCCTGCCCCGCACTTGTTTTGCATGCAGGGAGAGCTGAAAAGTGGCAGCTCCTGGTGGTGCAGCAAGCCCGGAGCCCTTCCAAGCACAGGCTGTTCTGCACAAGCAAGAACCCGTAGGGAAATGGAAGCAAGGGAAGAGAGGAGCCCGCTCCTGCTACAAACTTGCACAGGGAAAGACAGCCCAAGAGAACCAGGGCACAAGTAGCACCTTGGAGGTTCAAGAGTAGCCGGCAAGAACCTCCCCCGAATGGCTTCGAGGAGCCCTGACAAGGGGCTGTGCTCGATGCGACAGAGGACAAGATGCAACCCGTGGGGGCCACTCTGGCTGGAGGCCAGCCCTGGGAGTCTAGAAATCTTCCTCACCCCGGATGCGGGGCATGAGGGCCACCTTTGTGGAGCATAAGCAGCAGGCACCTGGCCAAAAGGGCCCAAAGGAGCCCTGGCAAAGCCAAGGGCCGTGCTCAGTTCTGAGAGGAAGGCAAAAAAACCCTAGCGACGCTTGCTAGCCCACCATGGGGAAAAAAGGCTCCTCCCCTCAGCTGCAGGACACGAGGGGCCATCTTCGCGGTGCATGAACAGCAGGCAGTGACCTAGCCAAAATGGACCATGGGACCCCTGACAAGAAGCAGTCCTGTTCAGTGCTGCAGAGGAAGGCAAAAAACCCCTGGGGACCAGTGCCAATCTGCCCCAGGGGAAAATTCCTTCCTGACCCCAGCAGCGCTGGCGATCAGCTGTTCCCTGAGCATGTGAGCAAGACTGGCCTCCTTGTCCCATAGGCTGGTCACACCTCTGAGGAGATGCCCAAGCCCTATTCTCCCTCAGCCTGGAGCCATCTCAGGGGCTTCCCAGAGTGACCAAATGCTCCTGGCCTGATCGACCTTTGGGGCAAGAATCCTTGCTGTGTCTGGCAGGACACCACTGCCTGCTCCAAAGCACTGGCACCCCTGGCAACATCTCTGCATCCCATTTCTTATAGCTGCTGCCACTGGTTCTGCAGGGGATGAGGACGGTGAGCTCTGCAGTGCTCCTGCAGAAGGCATTCCCTTGCTCTGGTCACTGCTCTCCAGTGGAAAAGGCCATATAGCCTTGGGTACCTCCACATGTTGCTCGTTCTTCTCCTCTCCAGCAGCCTTGTCCACCCTCCAGTCTTCCTCCCTCAGCCCACTCCAAGGAATTCTACTGACTCCTCAAGGGCTTCCTCTTGGATGTCTGTGGGCTGCCCCCAGGCCAGCTCCGTCCTGACGACGGGGAGGATGCCTGCTTTATCCTTCCTGGGGCATTGTGACTGCTGTGTTGCTGGGTGGCAGCACTGTGACATAGGGGTGATGGGGCCTCCCTGTGCACAGCCCCACCTGCCACCCCTCTGCCTAGCATCCTTTGGAGGAAGGAAGGCCTTTGGCGTGCTGGCCCTGAGGACATCCCTGGGACCAGGGGGCCCAGGCGGCCGTCCCTTCCCTTGGTGGCCATGTGCTGGGCACAGCTGCTGGGCATCCCTGATGTGTCCTCTGCCACTTGGCTCCCAAGGACAAACCGAGTGCTGTCACTCTTCTGTCAGGCCATGGCAGAAACTAGCCCTGCAGCACAGAGACCACCTCTTTAGCTGTCCCCTCTCTGCACCAGAGCTAATGACCATGAGGTCATGCAGCGAGGAGGAGGACTAGGGACTTGGTCTGGCTGGACACAAACCCTTTTCCAGGGGTGTAAGGGGAGTGATTTCAGCAGCCACATCCTGGAGAAAAGCCAAAGTGTGACCACAGCCATAGGCTGGGATGGATGGTGCCAAGAGACTGCCATGGAAATAACACGTGCTTTGAAAAACAAGGGAGCGGAGGTTATACTGGTGTGGTGGAAAGGCTGGACATTTTCAGACCTAGAACATTTGGATCCATACCCAAAGCACAGCCAGGCAAACAATGACTCTTCCAAACTGTAAAAATAGTCCAGTGCTGCTATCTCCCTCACATCTCCTTTTCCCATTGAAACTGAGCTGCACAGTTGGCCGTGTTTATACAGGATACAAAACGTGCTTCAGCCACAGGCTAAAACTTTCAGAGCTCATTGGTAACTTTAACTTTTCTGAGAGTTGTTTGCCTACTTCCATTTGTGCGAAGATATTCAGATCTTATCTAAAAGCCTGGAAAATCTCTTTTTCCTTTAGGATTTAGTATTTTGAGTCCTGAAAGAAGAAGGAAGGTACTATTTAGTGTGGTCAACACACTGGAGGGAAGGGATGCCATCCAGGGGAACTTTGACAGGCTGGAGAGGTGGGCCCGTGGGAACCACATGAAGTTCAGCAAGGCCAAGTGCAAGGTCCTGCATGTGGGTCGGTGCAATCCCAAGCAAAACTACAGGATGGGTGGGGAATGGATTGAAAGCAGCCCTGAGGAGAAGGACTTGGGGGAACTGATGAGAAGCTCAACATAAGCTGGCAGTGTGCGCTTGCAGCCCAGAAAGCCAACTGTGTCCTGGGCTGCATCAAAAGAGGTGTGACCAGCAGGTCGAGGGAGGTGATCCTGCCCCTCTACTCTGCTCTTGTGAGACCCCACCTGGAGTACTGCATCCAGCTCTGGGGGTCCCAGTACAAGAAAGACACTGGGCTGTTGGAGCGAGTCCAGAGGAGGGCCACGAAGCTGACTGGAGGGCTGGAGCACCTCTCCTATGAGGACAGGCTGAGAGAGTTGGGGTTGTTCAGCCCGGAGAAGAGAAGGCTCCAGGGAGATCTAATTGCGGCTTTCCAGTACCTGAAGGGGGCCTACAGGAAAGCTGGAGAGGGACTGTTTACAAGGGCATAGAGTGATAGGACAAGGGGTAATGGCTCTAAACTAAAAGACGGTAGATTTATATTAGATGTTAGGAAGAAATTCTTCACTGTGAGGGTGGTGAGACACTGGAACAGGCTGTCCAGAGAGGTTGTGGAGGCGCCATCCCTGGAAGTGTTCAAGGCCAGGTTGGATGGGACTTTGGGCAGTCTGGTCTAGTGGAGGGTGTCCCTGCCCATGGCAGGGGGGTTGGAACTAGATGATCTTTAAGGTCCCTTCCAACCCAAACCATTCTATGATTCTATGATTCTATGATTCTTGTCCTTTTGTATGTTGGTGCCAGAATTGGTATGTACATTCAGGCTATGTAAATAGGGGCATTTCTAGCATAGACATTAATTTGGTTGTGGTGATGTCTGAGGTGAAAGACAGGGTTCTGGTTCCCTCTGCATGAACTTAGTAGAGATGTAGAGAGCATGCATGATTTCTTCACCATTCCTTAGCAATGCACCAAGGGACATTTGCTACTATGCTGTTGATGGTGAGGTCTTCCTCTTGGAAAGAACTACTGACTTGGTTTGTGTTCTTGACCATCTTTTCCCTTGCACTTCAGTAGCTCTTTTCCTTCTTTGGCCTTGATCTTTGCTACCTTTCTTTAAAGTGATGGCAGTCCTCTCAGCCCTTGTCTTGCTCTTTCTAGTCATCGTCTTCTGTAGGTCCTCCATGCCCCTAATCAACTGCTTAGTCTTCGTCTGCCTTCACCCCAGAGGGAATTTCTCTTTCTGGAACCTGAGGAATGAGAAATGTCCATAGTGGTACAGGTGAGTCCTCACCAGCGCGTTGCACAATGCTTGCCTTTCTGATGGAAATATCCTTGCCTGATACACAAGAAGGCATTTGCCTGTATCACACAGGTGGCTCATAGTCACCCTATGACCTACTCATGCCTCCAGGAATGTTTGCTTACTTCCATGTTGCCAGACCAGAGCAGAAACTCATGGTACTCCACCTGACATGTTGGGTTACCTGTTTCTACAGCACAGTTCCTCACGCATGCTTTCTTCACGCAGGGCCTCTCTCTTCTGTCAGAGCTTCAACTGGTATGTGGTATGGGGGGCCATAGAAATTGAGCATGAGATACAGCTTTTTCTGGCTTATGGATTCGATGAAATCCAGAATATGATGTAGACAAGAAAACCTACATTTCTTGAACTATGGTTTTCTGCAATCTAAATTCAACAGACCTGGCCATGAACTTCACCCTTTTATATGTTTGATGACATCGAAGCCTGAAGTGTGGATCCTGAGAGATGTGTTAAGGAGGCTTCACCCATCAGTAGCCTGCTGGAGCCCAGCTCCATGCAGTCACGACCAGCAGATCCAGCCCTCCACTGGCTGGGTGAGCAACAGATGGGCTGTGTGGGTGGGCTTTCAACAGGAAGCTGGTGGTGTTAGTCCATGTTGTGGTTTTGCCCCAGCCAGCAGCTAAGCATCATGCAGCCACTTGCTCACCCCTCCCCCCACAAAGGGATGGGGAGGAGAATGAAAAAAAACAACTTAGTGGGTTGAGATAAAGACAGTTTAATAGGATAACAAAGGAAGAAGATAACAACAACAACAATGAAAAAAACCCCAGTAAGTGATGCACAAATGCAATTGTTCACCACAATGGAAGAGAAAACAACAACCTGATTCCCAGTCTGTTTCTGAGCAGCCATCCTGCCTCCTGGATCACTTCCCCAGTTATATTGGGAGCATGACGTTCTATGGTAGGGAATATGCCTTTGGCCAGTCTGGGTCAGCTGTCCTGGCTGTGCTCTCCCAGCTTCTTGTGCACCTGGCAGGGCATGAGAAGCTGAAAAGTCCTTGACTTAGTGTAGACACAACAACTACGCAGCAACAACTGAAAACATCAGTGTGTTGCCAATATTATTGTCATACAGAATCTAAAACACAGCACTATACCAGCTACTAGAAAGAAAATTAATTCTATCATCTCAGCCGAAACCAGGACAGTCCAGTCACTTTAGAAATGGATGTCTCCTCCGAGGAAAGGAAATAACCACAGCTGGCATTAACTGAGCTTTCATTTTGGAAGTTTCCTTGCAGAAAGTGCCAGACACTGAAAAAGCTCCAAGAGACGAATGCTGGTGGGTCAGTTTGATGCAGTTAGTGGCACTGCTGTCTGTGGGGATAAGCTTTACTCTCCAGGAGTGTGAAGAGAGGTCACCAAGTTTTAAAACTAATTCTGCAGGTCTTTAGGGAAGAGGAAGGCTGTTGCTGATCATGCTGGTGTGAGTAAGGAGTTGGCTAGCCAGGCAGCCATCGGACACCAAAAGGCAACTGCCTCTCTTTACAAGTCCCTACGCGCCTAGAAGAGAGCTGCCAAGAAGGACTGAGGATTTTGCTTTTTATATGCCCACTTGAAACTACCTGAGAATGTCGGTGTGATTAAATTACTGATGACATTACTCAGATACAAAGGAACTTCATTGTTTGGTTTTTTTCAGTTGATAAACTAAGAAAAATACTCTTCTCACACACACTTTGTAATTAGTTTGCAAAACTGGTGCAATGAGTGCAGAAAGCTGCCAGCATATGTCTATTCAGTCAAAGGATCTCAACAGTTTGATGCCAGCTCAGTGGGAAGAGACAACAGGCCCTTGCATGAGTTGAAACGTGGATCTGGTGGATTGGCAGGCAGAGCGAGGCTAGAGACAAATTCCCTTGCCAGGAGTGCCCCCCTGTTCCGAGGGCTTTTAGGAAGAAGATAGTCTTTAAGGAGCAAGGATTTCAAACAACATGGAGTTTGTAAGCTAAAACCTAGGTTTTGAGTTATGCTTGGAGTTACAAACTGGTAGCCAGTGGACTTTCAGACCATTCTTTCCTCTTTGCAAAGGGCTCCACAAGGCAAATGCATGCTGAAGTAGCACATCCTGAAAGAAGATGCTGTAGCTGTACTAATTGCATTCCTGTCCTGTGGGGGAACACAAGATGGGCCCCACAATTTCAAAAGGATGTGAAGGTCCTTGAATGCACATAGAGGAGGGCACCAAAGCTGGTGAAGGGGCTGGCAGGCATGTCATCTGAGGACCGCCTGAGGACACTGAGTTTGTCTTGTTTGGAGAGAAGGAGGCTGAGGGGCGACCTCATTGCTCTCTCCAGCTTCCTGAGGAGCGGAAGTGGAAATGGAGGTGTAGCCAAAAAGAAAGGCCTGTAACGAAGGCCTGCTTATATTATACATAATAAGAAAATGTAGCCAAGAAGAAAGGCCTGTAATGAAGGCCTACTTGTATTATATGTGATAAGAAACTATTCATTATTACTTTAGGTAGAAGGCTAACAATTCTTAGAATGAGCACCTGCTACACATCATGAGAAAAAGGAGGAGCTACAAGACACTTCAAGGTCCTTATGTACATACTTTGCAGAAAGGGAGGACACTAATTACCTCCAGCAACATCCTTACCTTTCTGAGGCGTATAGCAAATAATTACCAACACCGAAATATTGAGAAACTAGGAGAAAGGTAATTTGGGCCAGAGTCCCCACGACCACCGACCCATAAGCCCCCTACCCAAATTATACCACCTACTCAAAAGATAGAGGCGGAGAAAGGAACTCAGCATGCATTCTAGTTTGCATACTAGGCGAAGAAATATGAACCAATTATTGTAATGGGGAGCGTACCACTTTGTAATCTTTGTAACATTTGTGTATAAATATGACGAGAACCAGCATTAGGTGTGCCTGATTTGAGGAACTATCCTCCTGACACCCAGCGCTGCAATAAAGGAAATGCCTGCTTCTTAATGCTAAATTGGTGTTAAGGAGTTTTCTTTCATTCCCGAATTTCGGTGACAGAGGCACTGAGCTCTTCTCTGTGGTACCCAGTGATAGGATGTGTTGGAATGGCTCAAAGCTCAGGGGAGGGTTGGACTTGACATGAGGAAACATTTCTTTACCGAGAGGGTGCTCAAACCCTGCAATAGGCTTCCTAGAGAGGTGGTTGATGCCCCATGTTGGTCAATGTTGAAGAGGCATTTGGACAACACCCTAATTAACATGCTCTAACTTTTGGTCAGCCCTGAAGTGGTCAGGCACTTGGACTCAGTGATCATTGTAGGTCCCTTCCAAATAAATTTTTCTTTTCCTCTCCTCCCCTCCCCTCCCATCTAGTGTATCAACTGCACCACTCAGCCTGGTGTCATCTGCAAACTTGCTGAGGGTGCACTCAATCCTACTGTCAGTGTCATTAATAAAGATATTGAACAGTATTGGTCCCAATACAGACCCCTGAGGGACACCACTTGTTGCTGATCTCCATTTGGACATTGAGCAATTAACTGCAACTCATGGGATGCCACCATCTACCCAATTCCTTATCCATTATAGAATCATAGAATCACAGAATCATAGAATCACAGAATCATAAAATCATAGAATAGTTTGGGTTGGAAGGGACCTTAAAGATCATCTAGTTCCAACCCCCCTGCCATGGGCAGGGACACCCTCCACTAGACCAGACTGCCCAAAGTCCCATCCAACCTGGCCTTGAACACTTCCAGGGATGGCGCCTCCACAACCTCTCTGGACAGCCTGTTCCAGTGTCTCACCACCCTCACAGTGAAGAATTTCTTCCTAACATCTAATATAAATCTACCGTCTTTTAGTTTAGAGCCATTACCCCTTGTCCTATCACTCTATGCCCTTGTAAACAGTCCCTCACCATCTTTCCTGTAGGCCCCCTTCAGGTACTGGAAAGCCGCAATTAGATCTCCCTGGAGCCGCCTTTTCTCCAGGCTGAACAACCCCAACTCTCTCAGCCTGTCCTCATAGGAGAGGTGCTCCAGCCCTCCAGTCAGCTTCGTGGCCCTCCTCTGGACTCGCTCCAACAGCCCAGTGTCTTTCTTGTACTGGGACCCCCAGAGCTGGATGCAGTACTCCAGGTGGGGTCTCACAAGAGCAGAGTAGAGGGGCAGGATCACCTCCCTCGACCTGCTGGTCACACCTCTTTTGATGCAGCCCAGGACACAGTTGGCTTTCTGGGCTGCAAGCGCACACTGCCAGCTTATGTTGAGCTTCTCATCAGTTCCCCCAAGTCCTTCTCCTCAGGGCTGCTTTCAATCCATTCCCCACCCATCCTGTAGTTTTGCTTGGGATTGCACCGACCCACATGCAGGACCTTGCACTTGGCCTTGCTGAACTTCACGCGGTTCACACAGGCCCACCTCTCCAGCCTGTCAAGATCCCCCTGGATGGCATCCCTTCCCTCCAGTGGGTCAACCACACCACACAGCTTGGTGTTGTCGGCAAACTTGCTGAGGGTGCCCTCGATCCCACTGTCCATGTCGCCGACAAAGATGTTAAACAGTGCCGATCCCACTACCAGCCCCTGAGGAATGCCACTTATCACTGTTCTCCACTTGGACATCGAGCCATTGGCCACAACTGTTTGAGTGCAACCATCCAGCCAATTCTTTATCCACCGAGTGGTCCATCCATCGAATCCATGTCTCTGCAATTTAGACACAAGGATGTCATGTGGGACAGTGCCAAATGCTTTGCACAAGTCCAGGTAGATGACGTCAGTCATCCACCAATGCTGTAACTCTGTCATAAAAGGCCACCAAATTTGTCAGGCACAATTTGCCCATAGTGAAGCCATGTTGGCTGTCACCAATCACCTCCTTATTTTCCATGTACCTGAGCATAGTTTCCAGGAGGATCTGCTCCATTATCTTGCTGGGCACAGAGGTGATACTGACTGGCCTGTAGTTCCTCAGGTCTTCCTTTTTTCACTTTTTAAAAATGGGGGTTATTGAGTAGTCCATACATGAAATAGTCCATCCATCGAATCTGTATCTCTCCAATTTAGAGACAAGGGTGTTGTGCAGGACCATGTCAAAGGCTTTACAGAAGTCAAAGTAGATGACATCAGTTGCTCTTCCCTTGTCTACTGATGCAGTCACTCCATTGTAGAAGGCTACCAGATTAGACAGGCAAACCACCAGATTAGTCAGGCAGCTGTGATGTAGTCATATACTCACTAAAATACAGTCAGTATACTGTACTACAGCTAACTGCCCTAATTGCAGAAATGTTAGCATAAATATTATGCAGAATATGCAGAATTTGAAGGCCTAATGTTCAGGTGGCCAATATCTGTGTTTTGGTCTTTGACACTTCACCCTGAGTTATGAGACAGCAAAGTTCCTTTAAGTAGAGAATCTAGAGTATATTAATGGAAAGAAAGGCTGTAATGCCTGGAGGAATATATTGATACAACAATTTTGTCTTCAAAATAGAGTCTTCCATTAAAGAAAAATTCAATGCAGTGTAACTTCCCAAGACCATTATTCTGCTCCTGGTAGTTATATTCTGAGTACGGTGGCTGGTCAGCTGACAGTGAGAATTGCAGTAATCTGCAGGATTAGCATGCAAAGTGTCTTACTCTTAAAATTAATTACTTTTATTGCTGTATCTGTCTATTGGTTATCTTTTTTTTTTTTTGAAAGTGTCAGTTCTGTCTGATCAGCTACAGATAACACTACTAATGCTCTCCATTGGCCTCAGTTCAGTAGTTTAAAGCAGAGCAATAAGCGTGTAACTGAGGTGTGCTGAACTAGCATGCTTGGGTGATTTGGAAGATTGTGAATACAAGTAACTTAAGTTCAGGAGAGCCCATGGACTTGCCCTCTCCACTCCTAACTGGTTTTGGCTATTTTTTATTTTTTAATTTTTTTTTTAGGTAGATCATGATCCAGTGAAGAGATCTGATCCCACCAGTTGTTTCTTCTCAGGAGCACTAATGACAACTAGGTTTGTACCAGTCATGTATTTAGAAAAGCTCTACACAACTTTGCTCAGATTATTTCTGTTCTTAAATGGCCATCCCTACAGCCCTTCTCAAATCTCATACACAGATAAAAACACAAATAACTTTAAATGCCATAGACCCTTGCCCTGCTTTGTGATTAACTCACTTATGTTTTTTTTTCCAGACATGCAAGATATGGGGGGGAAAAAGTGATAGCTCTTCATAGAAAATAAATATATTAACTACATGAATTTTCCCCCCTTACCATTAGCATACCCCTGAGGTCTGCCATTGCTTGGATGGAGTCTCTCTAGGTCAGTGGCTGACAACACAGAAACCTTAGAAAAGTGCTTTGCAGCTTTTTAGTACACCTATGAGTGGGTGCTGACTATCAGAAAATCCTGCAGTGTTGTGCTCTGTAGATGTACCTAGAGAGCTCCATTTGCAGAATAGCAAACTGGAATTTCATAGCAACAGGATTAGAAAACTGATCCATTCCTTGCCTTTCTTTCTCTTATTCTATTGCTACTTACATCCTACCCCTTTCAGCCTAACAGTACCTGAAGTGGTTGAACTAGGAACTGATCACAAAATTAACAACAACAAAGCCTGTGACTCCTTGATGTTTGAAAGGGAATAAAATAAAAGGCATGAAATAACAGGTGATTATAGGACAGAAGGTGAGCAACAGGACTTCCATAATGAAAGGAATGGTCAATCTTGTTTATGTGAGGCAGAATGAGAATGAAGATAATACTGTTTTTACTTAATGGGGAATGGGTAGAGGGGGAAACCTGCAACTGCAATACTGACACTGTCCTGCTATAGGGTTAGTTTGGCTCGTGTTAGACAGTTTAAAATATTAAACCTAACAGGTTGTAGTGGGTTGACCCTGGCTGGGGGCCAGGTGCCCACCAGAGCCGCTCTATCACTCCCCTCCTTCTCTAGACAGGGGAGAAAAGGTATAACTAAAAAAAACTTATGGGTCGAGATAAGGACAGGGAGAGGTCATTCTCTAATTATCATCATGAGCAAAACAGACCGAACTTAAAGAGGGAATTCATCTTATTTATTACTAAGCAAAACAGAGTAGAGGAATGAGAAATAAAACCAAATCTTAAAACACCTCCCCCCACCCCTCCCATCTTCCCTGGCTCAACTTCACTCCCGGCTTAAAACCTCCTTCCCCCCCACTCAGCGGCACAGGGGGACGGGGAGTGGGGGTTACAGTCAGTTCATCACGCGGTGTTTCTGCCGCTTCTTCATCCTCAGGGGGAGGACTCCTCTCATCGTTCCCCTGCTCCAGCGTGGGGTCCCTCTCACGGGAGACAGTCCTTCATGACCTTCTCCAACGTGAGTCCTTCCCACGGGCTACAGTCCTTCATGAACTGCTCCAGCGTGGTCTCTCCCATGGGGTGCAGACCTTCAGGAGCAAACTGCTCCAGCGTGGGTCCCCCAAGGGGTCACAAGTCCTGCCAGCAAACCTGCTCCGGCGTGGGCTCCTCTCTCCACGGGGCCACAGGTCCTGCCAGGAGCTTGCTCCAGCGTGGGCTTCCCACGGGGTCACAGCCTCCTTCAGGTGCCTCCACCTGCTCCGGCGTGGGGTCCTCCACGGGCTGCAGGTGGAATGTCTACACCCCCTCATCCTCCCTCCATGGGCTGCAGGGGGACAGCCTGCTTCACCATGGTCTTCACCACGGGCTGCATGGGGATCTCTGCTCTGGTGCCTGGAGCACCTCCTCCCCCTCCTTCTGCACTGACCTTGGTGTCTGCAGAGTTTCTTACATCTTCTCACTCCTCTCTCCAGTTGCAAAAGCCCCCCCAACTGTTTTTTTCTCTTTCTTAAATATGTTATCACAGAGGCGCTGATTGGCTTGGCCTTGGCCAGCGGTGGGTCCGTCTTGGAGCCGGCTGGCATTGGCTCTACCAGACACAGGGGAAGCTTCTAGCAGCTTCTCACAGAAGCCACCCCTGTAGCCCTCCCCGCTACCAAAACCTTGCCACGCAAACCCAACACACAGGTCTTAAGCTGAGTGTCTATATGACTAAAATAATGAATGTCATCATGAGCCATGTTGTTATTTGCATGTTGCTCTGCACATATCAGTCTATGTATATGTATCTTTAAAAAAAGGAAGTCAACTACACAATTGCATTTTAGAAGCTCAACTGCAAAATCTTATTATGAATGTCATTTTAACCACGTGACTTTCTGTAAAATAAACAAAGTAACATTTGCTGTAAGTGTGAGGTGGCTCACAGTGGGGACAGGAGCTCTTCTACCGGAGTCCGTGGTGAACAGGCTGTGGGACACAGTGAGAGGCAGCGTGTCTTCCCGTGAAGTATTTCAGTGTATGCGGACTATAGCAACAGAAGGAGGTCACAAAAGCCTCATTGTCTGCTCTGTAGCTCATTGTGGTGTATTGGGTACTTGTAGGTCCCAGAGAGGTAGAAGGGGTGAGGGGGCTGGGGTCTTGTTCTATAAACCACCAGAGAAAGGGAGAAAACCAAGGAAGGTGATTAACATTTTTTTTTCCCCAGTGGAGACAGTTTTGACTGATTTGTGAAAGTAAATTATCAGTTAAACTCATGTTTTCCCTTTGTTATTAGTGGTAATGTCCAAACTTCCTACAGGTGCAGGAAGATTAACCTTAAGTATACAGCAAGCTCTAATTATTTCCCCACTTTCTATTTGGAAAAGTTCATATATGTTCAGTAATATTCAAATTGTGATAATTGTGTTATACTGTTCCCAGGTAGTATCTGCTGTCTTTTTTCTTTTACAATAAGATGAATTACCAAGTGGACAATTGTTTTTCATCCTCCCAAGGCTGATAGAGATGAATTAAAGTGATGCTCTCCTAACAGAAAAACATTCCCCTACCCCAAACTCTGATAGCAATGGAGAATGTGGTATGTGGAGTCATGAACCTAGAAAAATGCATGGCAAAGTCTTTTGAACTCTGTTGGCCTTGTATATAAATACTCAGTGCTATACAGTATCAACAGTTAGATTGGGCCGCAAATAAGCATAACCATCAAGTGATTATAAAACCACGAAATCTTGCAAAAAGTGGTAGAGATTGAAAGATAAATTCTTGAAAGTGCCTGTTCCCAACACTTTTTACCCAATAGCAACACTTCAATTGTTAATTCTGTCTTTCTCAGGTGAAGTTCTTGAGCTGTTCAGAGTAAGCACAAAGTTCAGACACATCCCTCCAAGGGACCTGTTGTTCTGTATGATGTGTTAATTTTTAATTGCAATCAGAATACAAACACGGACTGCTGACAATTAGGCCAGCCATGGCTTTGTATGTTCAAACCTTGGAAAGCTCTAAGCATGGAGGTTCCACAACCTCCCTGGGCCAGTTCCAGGGTTGGGACACCTTCATATTAGGAAAATGTTTCTTAGTGATCAATCCAAACAACCTGACCTACAACTTGTGGCCATTGTCCTTCATTTTACCATCTATTTACGCTATTGAGAAGTGTTTGGTCATGTCATCATTGTAATTAACCTTGAAGTAGCTCTGAACTGCTATTAGATTGTCCCTCAGGCTCTTCTTCACCAAACTGAGTCAACATAGCCTTCTCACATCTTGGGCATACCCTATCCAGCACCACAGATTTGACATCTAGCTTCTCTAAGTAGTTGCTGTTTTGCTGTCCCTCACCTTCCTAAACTGTGCTGGTAGGTACATAGGTCTGAGAGAAGACTCTGCTTGGGAAGCGTGAGGTTAAAAGACATTGTGCGCTTCAGCCTTTTCCATGTTGTCTACCAATAAGTTGTATGCACCAGTCATCAATGGATCCGTATTTTCTTTTGACCTCTTTGCTGCTAATATACTTCTTTAACAAGAAGAAATCCTTTTTGTTGACCTTTTTATCCCTAGAAAGTTTTAGTTCTAGCTTGGCTTTGGCCTTCCTGAATTCATCCAGAACACCCTTGCACTTACACTTTTCCTTTTCTGCCTGCAATTGTTTCCCCTCTTGTACGCACTTGTTGCCTTTCAGTTAATGGCAAAGCAGGGAGCCCTACCTACTCTGCTTCTCTTCTACCCTGAATAAGGCAATGCCCACTCCCCCAGAGACCAAGCCCCAACTTTAAGGGGCTTCTGATAGTTGTCTATAGCCCATTCACTTCATCCTCTTAGTCAGACAAGCTGTATCAAACCCCACTACAAGGCTACTTTTCATTCTAATTTTGAGGCAGAGACTCTCAGCCAGCAGGTCTCCAGTGTCACACTGTAGCTCTGCACAAAATGCCCTCTGATTGCTGTTCACAGACATACTTTTATATATATGTGTGTGTATATATGTATATATGAGTGTATGCACTTTAGAACTAATTATTAGTAGCACTCTAAAAATCTAATTCAACATGAAAAATATTCATCCATTTATTTAACGAAGTTACAGAATATCTGACTAGCTGGGCAAATGTAAAAGCTGCTCCTGGCTCAGCAGGTGATTAGCGATACTTATAAATCAGTGTCAATGGATACATTTGTGTTACCTAGAAAACAACTTATTTTTCTGCACCCTTTCCTATGTAGCTGTCTGACTGCTGTGACAATACTATTCCATAAGACAATGAATAGTTATTCCAGCATGGAAAAGTGTGGGCAATCACTATGTGTCAGGGTCCACTGGGACCTCTGTTTATGAAAAGATGTTGGAAAGAGAGACAGGCAAGTTGCGAGAGTGCTTACAAAGCTGAAAAGAAAAGCCATTCTCTATGTCTCTTTAAAAGGTCTGGGCCTTTTTAAGTACAGCTTCTAAGTAATTAAAATATCTAAAAATTAGTTTCTCAATCTTGATATACAGTAGTTCTATGCTTTTAGTTTTTATGGGCAAGAGCAGACCTCAGTGAAGTCAGGATAAACACTTAGATAAAGTCTAAAGGTTAATATTGATGAAAAAACAAGCCTAACTGCCTAGCTCATTAGAATAGCATTGCTGCATAATTGCTGAAAGGTGCTAGCAGAGATGTTTATTTCTGTGCAGGGTTAAAGCTGATTAGACCATCCAAATGTGTGCCTGACTGGATACATGTTTGCACTGGACTGATCTCTGAACTGGCTCATGCTAGCAGGCACAAATATGAAAAAACCAGCACAGTTTATAGCTATAGAGAGCTTGCTGGCTTCATGACCCAGCTGACAATGTAAGAAAGATTTTAGATCCATAATGGCATTGTGCATATTGAACTAATTGTGGTAGAAGCCCAAGTAATCCAAAAACATTGTTTTCTATTCATAGATTTGGCATCCTTCATTTTGATAAACTTCTGATACTTAGTCCAATGATGCAACTCCATCACAAATAACAAGTGGCCCCTCAAAATTTACTTATTTTCCCCAATGTTCAGCTGCAGCCAGGAAACACCTGGTACCCCTAGATGATAGTCCCTCTACAGAGCACTCTTCCCTTCCAGTTCCCCATGCAGCTAAGTAGAAGAGCACCCTTTCACTGACTGAATGCCTGGGGGAGCACATTGGTGGTCATGTATCGCAGTTACAAGGGTTGGCATCATGGAAGAACTGAGGACGGCAACTCCCACCCATTCCCTGATACCATCCGTCAGTTTTAAGGTTAAGGTATACCTGAAGAAAGCAATTTCCTTACAAAATGTACATACAAACACAGGAGGTGCAGAATCTACAGAAACAAGTAAGAACAAATGAAAAGAGAGCTTTGCCATTCCTGTTTCTTCCTTCAGCATCTAAGCTTCCTCCCATTTTGAAGGTGATGGGCTGCTTGCTGTTTACAACCTCCTCACTGATAAGCCAGTCAGCAATTCTGCACTCTTAGGCTACCCTTCATAGGAGATGACCTGGAATTAGGGATTGCCACTTCTTTTTGTCCTCTAGAAATGGTTATGGATATTTCAATTCATATCTTCTCCTCTGGAGAATTTTTTAATGCTTCCATTAAATAAAAAGGATTTTTGAGATTTGTCCCAAATAATGAGGGACTGTCTGGTCCCACTGTGGAAGCACTTAACATACCACAAACCTGAGTTTGCAAATAACTGACCAGATAATGTCTGGCTCTCTCCGAAGCAGTTTGTTAGCCCACTGTGGGACAGAATTTCTTGAGCATTATTCAATTCCTGATCAAAGCTGTTTTGTACGAACCCTGTATTATATGCAACCATGTCTTTTGCAACCATGTCTAGAATTAATGCACACAGCACATTTCTGTCTTGTATTGAAGACCAGACACAAAGTTGTTGATGGGAATGTGGGTGGCTGAGAAATACTGTGACATTTCAAAGTGTGTAAGAGACACCACACTAAGCACAGTGGTTCTGTCTACCAACAGAACAGCCTTCTGTAAATCAAAAGGTTTATCGGATAGCTGTACAGAATCCCCTGCTCATGGACACTGACCACATCTGGATCCCCTTTTGGGGAGTCAGTTCTTTCTGTGTTTTTTGTAGGAATCTAGTCAGCCCAAGGTTTGAAATTCCACCCTGGAGAGAAGTGTCTCATTTTCAGGAGGACATGGACAGAAATTGCTGATTGAAACACCACGTGGTGAATGAATGCAAAAGACAGAATGAGAAACTAGCCTTTGCAGGCCCTCTGGACCCTTCTTACCCTTCTGACATGCAGACAGGTTAGCTCCTGAAGTGAGGAATAGGACAGAGCCCACAGTAGGAAGTGGCTGCTGCTAGAGTCAAGTACAGAGGAATGGAATGCAGGGGAGACTGTCAGAGGGTGTTAAACGCATGAGTGCTTGTGTGCATATAACAGAGTAACAGCAGTGGTCCAACACAAGATATAGGAAGCAGGAAAACTGAGGTAAGTGGGAAAGACTTGGAGGCACTGGTCCAGAGCATACTCTTCTCTACCCGTAATGCCTTGCCACACTCTTAGTCAGGGAAAAGGGCTACAGGGCTGCCCTCCCTTGCTTGGGGCTACGTAAAGTGTATTTATCAAATTATATGTTTTATGTTATGCATGTGGTTCTGGGGATAAACAAGCTTCCCCCAATGAATTTTATTGGGTCCCATACAGGGCAAAAGGACACTATGTTCTCCATGGGTAAATGATGTGCTTGTAGCTTAACTAAGCACTAGGGAAACTGCTGACTGACTACATATACTGTCCAGATAGCTATTAGCCACTTTTAACCATGCCAAAGGGACATGAGCATTTCCAAAGAGGTGAAGGCTGTCAATTACGTAAGGAATAAGTATTAAAAGCATTAAAATTACCTCTCAAGCATTATTATACCTCAGTAATTTCTGGGAGGAGGAAGAGAATGTGACTGGACTCTGTGGGTCTAAAAATAGCCTGTTCTGCCAATGGAGGAGGGGAAATGCAAAAGGACTCAGTCACAGATCACGTGGAGTAGGTAAGAGGCTGGTCCCTGGTGCTGTCAGCTGGCTAGAAGAAGAGACACCTTTCAGGTTTCTTCTCAGTGGAGGCAGACAAAGCATCTTTTTCTTTAGTTATGGCACTTATGAACTTCCCTGACACTAATTGTCTCACTAATTGTTGTTCAAGCAACTGTACCAGCTACTTTGGGGCTGGAAGCTTTGGAACCTGCTTGCAAACAGGACTTTGATAGTTCAATTAAGCTTAGAAATAGATCCAGAGTCTGCTAGCTAGATGTGAAACATAGCTCCTTCAAGGAGAAGTTCTTAAGCAGTCAGGTAGGGTGAGAACTCTAGAGATCTGAGGAAGCTGAACAAATTATATGTCTGGGGCTTTCATATTAGCAGCCCCAAACACGTTCCTGATATTAAAAACATGATCAGAACTAGGCTCCTCACAGTCATCCCTAGGTGCTGCACTTTGAAGAAATATACACGTCTTTGAAGAAATCATCACCATGCTGCTCCTCCTTTGCTGGCATTGAATCCAATTGAATCTGTTCAGCTGTATTAAACCCAACTTCACAACAATCTCACTTTTTTTCCACCTTTCCTGAACAGTTTTTTGTTCGCCATGAATCTGCTATTGTCTGTGACCTTTATGATTTTTCTGAGATTCCAGCAGCCTTCATTTGGACCTCTTTAGCCAAACCACGGTATGTGGCAAACTATAAGGATAAGATAACATGAAGACCCTAATCTTGATAAGGCGGTCTTAGAATATCATCTAAATTGGCCTCTTCATCTGTCTTCTTTTCAAGCAATACTTAGTATTTGAACAAAATAAATTGTATACACCTAAATTATTCAGAATTTGCTTTGATACATTTAAACATAAACTATTTTATGTTTTGTTTTATCTTATCACCCATCAAATATCCAGCACACCACACTGAGCTGAAATGGGGTACACCTCCTGCAATGTTCCCTTTCCTTAAAGACTGCACCCTAACTACTGTGGCTATATAAATAAATGCATACATGAATTACGTTTATTCTATGAATTTGCTAAACATTATTTCTGAACAAAGAAAAATACTTAATATGCACATAATTTAGAAAGAAACTATGTGATACTGGCTTATAGCTTTCTCAGAATACTTGCCTGATGGAAACACTTGTCTTTAGTGGAACGTAGCAGAAAGGCTGAGTAGGTTAATAAGAATCCGCATGTATAAATACTTATTTATCACACAAATTACATGTGACATCAAGCACTGTAGGAAACATTTGCTGCTAAGACTTAAACAAGGAGAAAATACAGGTGAGAAAAATATAGCTTATTCTTTGAATATATTCTGCAGTTTAATGAAATTCAAAATAATGTAGAAATGTCGAAGTTCTAGTAGATTTCATTACCCTTATTAGCCCTACTGTGTGAACTGAATATGTACTCCTACAGAGTTATTCAGCTCCCTTTGATGTTGGTAGACATACACTCATGTACTTCCAGAACTACCTAGGGAAAATTGAAGGAAACTTGAAGGGACGTGTGAAATTGAAAAGGCAATGATTGGCAACACCTAATACATTGTTATCGCCGTTTTTTAACTCCTCTTCTAAAAAGAGGGAACATCTGAAAAATAAAACATCAGAATTGTATGTGCAAAGTGTTGGCAAAAGCAGTGGTGATTGTTTCTTTCTAACATTTTCTTGTTTGCGTTTCCAGACTTTAGAAATTATGAAAAGTAGACTGAATTGTGTTTCCCAATGGAATCCCTATTGAGGAACTGATTTCCTGCTTTACTGTGCACAATTTATGATTAAAAAATTTTTGACCAGTTATTTTTAATCTTTCTAGATACACTTTTTTTCAAATTTGGCTAAAGTGCTTCTAATAGAAATGAAACTGAAAATTTGCTGATGATATTTGAAATTCAGAAATATCAGATAATTTCTAAAATTAATTTGATTAATTTTTAGTGTGAATTAGTGCCTGACATACTGATTACTGGATGGACCTGGAAAGATTCCTCGTTCTTTTCTGGCTACCTTTACTTCTTAGTTCATCTGAATTATTAATTCTTTTCTACAACATGACCTGAATCTTTCTTGTAGCCAAATAAGTTACATAGTTTAACAGTAATTTTAAAACGATTTCTGTAGTAAAAACATCTTGAAAAACATTGTTTTGTTTAGTAAAGAAAGTGATCTTGCTTCAGCTTTAATTAACAAGTAATTGTGCTAAATTTTCTTTCTAGAAATCTTTACATTATGCTCATATTAAAAAATACTCATATACAATATGAGAAGTAATTTCATTAAGTATTCAAAGTAATACAACTGATTTTGCGATAAATATCAAGGACAAGTTAATTTGGCCTAAATATTACCTAATGAAGACTGAGGCTAGAGATTGGCACATGTTTATATTATATTATTAATGTGTTTAATTTCAGCACAGAAATTAGGACCAATTGTGTACATTCCAAATGACAGCTTGGGTTTTAAAGAGTTCTCAAGAAAGTCTCATGTCACCTAGCTATGACAGCGTCTCACAGCAGAGACTGAAAACATGGAGTTGTGATTAAAAAGTTTTATTATGGTAAATGAGAGAACAGCCTCCCTGGAAAGCCTTTCTCTATCTGTATTTTGTTTTACTGTGGTACTCAGTTTTTTAAGTCTGTCATCCTTTTAATTTCTCCAGCACTGACTCAGCAATGTGCTTTAAGCTGTAAAAACAACCAGACTTTTTGAATATGGTTACTTTTTGCCTAACTTCTGCTTGCCTGGCATTGTGCTTTGCCTTTTCTTTGTGCCTTGTTTCTTGGCTTCCTTTTCTTCTTCTAGAAGAGAAGCTCCTTCGTTCTTGATAAAAACTTGCTTGAAAATCTATTGCATTCAGTAAGAGGCTTTCTAGACCTAAGTGGAATTTGGGCTGATCTAAGGGAACAGGGTGTGCCAGCTTGCATCACCAAACCCTGAGCACAGTAGATATCCTACTATTTTAATTGTACTTAAGTGAAAAGTACTTGTGCTCTTAATACATAATTTTGTTTCAACTAAAGAATTCAGGAATCGTAACTGTAGGGTATTGTTACTTAGGAAGGATGGATTAGAGAAGGTCTCCTGCAGGGAGCAGAAGCATGGGGTGGCAGTGGGAAACTGGCGCATGGCTCCTTTGGAAACTCTTTGCAGGTTTTCTGTTTCTCCAGAATCATGGCAACACTACAACAATCAATGAAACACCTTTTTCTGACAAATTAAACATATGGACTATGCAAAAGGACAACTTGTAACTTCTGTTTGTTGGGAAGAGACTTTGTGAAGTAATGACATTAATCTTTGAACTTCTAGAATAGGCCAATGAAAACATTCAACAGGCAGTTTTGAAAATTATCACTGAGACTGGTATGTGCTGCAGCATCTGCTTCAAAAGCAAGGAGAATTTTGCTACCATTACATTAATATAAATTGATGTACAAAATGTACTGAAGAGTTGAAGAGAAAATGTATTGGCTGAAAATCCCGGTAAAAAGACAGAGCTCCCCTCCATCCTCTTGCACTTCCCTGGAAGAGCCATCTAGGTCGGTACTGGTTTGGGATCTTATTCCAGGACCTGGAAGGCAGCTACAGAAGTTAATTCTCCTGACTTTTCTATACACTCTGAGGAGCCCCTTCTGCCAACCCAATCGTTGGCTGTGCACTTGCAGGTAGGTGCTCTGTTCTCCTGCTGTTCTGCTTGGACAGAGCTAATGGGAAAGAGCTGAAGTTGTGAATCTCAACCATGGGAAGGAGAAGACAGGGCTAAGGTGCTCACAAGACACTGTGAGCTGCCAAAGCACTCTCTTGCTGTTGTTGTCACTTTCTCCAGACCTGAACTGTCCAACAGTATAAGCAAAAATATTACTTAATATGGTTAAATGTTACTTAAAATGTTACTTAAAGAGCATAACTAACTAAACAAATATTTAACTCCCATATGACAGCAAAGCTACATGTGATTAAAATGCAATCACCAAATTTCTTGATGTCTCATAGTTGGAGAATTACTTGTCTTGAAAAACATTTCCAATGCAAATGACTAATCCCATCGGATTTAGTCGATCAAAGCTATTACTTTTATCTAAGAAAAACTAACTGATCCTTTTACTTTTTACTCTTCTTTACATTGTGTGTTTCTGACTTCTCTCCGCTTTGTTGTCCTCAAACCCAATTATTTTTATATTTTGAAATTGTTGTTGATTTATGGGAAAAATGAATAGATACATTGCTCCTCCCTTTTTAACCTTATCCATCTTAATTCTTCCAAGTCCTCCTCTTAAACTAAATTTGCATGTTGCTATCCAACTTGTTTTTTACAAGGGCAGGAGTTTGAATTCCAGTCCTGGATTTCACTTTGGAAAATCTTAAGCATGTGCTGGAGCCTAATGGACCTACTTCCAATGTGTAGAATTTAATGCGGGTCCCGCAATGTGAAAATGTAACCTCCTTTCCCAAGTGAATGAGTGCTAACTCCACCTTATTTAAATAGGACCTGAGTTTGCTAAGCACGCTGCACAATTTGACAGCTGGAGATAAACAGATAACACATTTACAACTAAAGTTATTATGTAGGTACATTTAATTCACACACTTCATAAAGTAGTTCCCATTTTTACTACCGTGATAGAAAACATTGGCTGATTTCAAAAGCAGTCTGGACATGATCCTGGGCAACTGGCTCTAGGTGGCCCTGCTTGAGCAGGTGGGGTTGGACCTGCTGGCCTCCAGACGTCCCTTCCCACCTCAATCATTCTGTGCTTCTGTGAAAATCGGGAGATATTCCATAGTTTTGCTGTAATGCTCAGCCATGAAAGATCCTTTCACAACTGTTTTCCCTTAATCTTAACATTTTGCTTAATGTTTTAACATATCCATTGTTTGAAACACTCCGCAATTATTTGATGATGCTTTGTTGCAACAAGAAGTTTAATGTTTTTGATTGTGTGGGAGCCATTGAGCACTTCCATTTTGGTAGAGCCCTATTTAATTATTTTACTTTATGAAATATTAGGCCGCAGCTAATAATTTTAAATGCTACCTTTTAACTAACTGGGACATATCCCTCCTCGCACTGTGTAATAACAATTTTTTATATTGTGGTCTACTATCTACTATGAATAATTTATCTTTCATAGATGGCTGCCCTTTTTTCCATTTTTTGAGTCTTTGACTTACCTATACTCTTACTGCATATACAATGGTGCAGAAAGTACATGGCTAATGAATTTGTATCACACAAATTTTTAATAGCAGAAAGTTATCGCCCCAAAAAACTTCGAACCAATTGTGTTTCAATGTAATTATTAGAGTGTTGACTACAAACAGAAGTATTTTTTGTCCCCACTGCTGTAAAATAACAATTTTTTGCCAATGTGATTATTTTATTAGTATCATTTTTTGACAAGATACCAGGCAGTCTACCGCTGTGGCCTTCACAGGCTTTGATGGGAGTCAGCCAACACATTGACCTGCATATGAGCTCTATGTAGACAAACTGTGAAATCACATGGCTACCAAGGCCAATGGCAAAATTCCCTTGGCTTCCAAGCATTTAATTCACATGGTGAACACTTAAAGAAACTCCATTTGAAGTAATTAGTTTGCCAACCCTTTGGAGATGGTCTGAGCAAAGCCAGGATAACCTTGTGGGGAAGGGGAAGACTAAAAGCGGTTCCAGGAAGATGGCAGGGATGGCAGGGAGCAGGTCCTGGTGTGCAGGATGGGACCCAGCATGGCCTCACATGCCTCCACTGCAGTGCACCTCCTGCCACAACTTGCCTCCTGCCTACTATGGCTACAAAGCCACACCAGACGTCTCAGTGCTGGAGAGCCACACATGGTGCTGATGTGGCTGGTTGTCTTCATCCTTGTATGGCCTGGTATGGCTGTTACCCACCAGCACAGGGGATCAATTCTGTTTCCATCTTGTGTTCATTAGAAACCATCTGCCATCATGGTACGAGTAAGAAATGCTCAACATGGAGATGTCTGGTAGACACAACTAAAGGGACTGACCTACAGAGAAGGCAGCACCTTCCAGCACCATGGGCACAATACCACCATGCTCCCAGATGACATCACCGGAGGGGTGTCCAGTGGGATTCCTCTGCCCAGGACCTGCACCACAGCTCCCACGGATCCTCACCAGGACCTGCGTTGGCATCCTGGAACCCCAGCCCCAGCACTACCATGGCCACCAGGCCTGGCAGAGGAACACGAGGGTGGGGAGGTGTGAGCCACGTGTGGGTGCTAGGTGGGGCCTCCTCCAATGGGAAGCCTGGCTGCCAGGCCCCACCTTGCCCTATTGGCTGGTGGAGGTGGGAGGGGCCTCCAGCCCCCCTCAGACTCAAATGAGGCTTCACCCAACATTCTATGTCCATCAGGAGAGCACTGCTGGGTGGTCACAGGGTGACCTCAGGTGATAGGCACGTCATCA
Organism: Balearica regulorum gibbericeps; assembly: GCF_011004875.1. Classification (NCBI taxonomy): domain Eukaryota; kingdom Metazoa; phylum Chordata; class Aves; order Gruiformes; family Gruidae; genus Balearica; species Balearica regulorum. Next base: position 104,832,525 of record NC_046185.1, read on the forward strand.
GGCTCCTCCCACTCCAACATGACGTCACACCTCCAGCTCTCGCGAGAGCCCCCAGTGGTGCCCCTTGGAGGGTGCAAGCAGGAAGGGCAGGTGACAAGGGCGCAGGTGAGCCCCGGGGCCGGAGCCTCCCCTCCCGAGGCTCCGCCCCCAGCCGCGCCCAGCTCCTCTGGGGAGCCAATAGGAGCATTGGCCTAAGTCTCTTCCCATTGGCTGTTTGCCTGGCATGCAAATGAGCCTCGACGTCACTTCCTGGGATAAATCGAGCGCCATTTTCTCTTTCTGGCTCTGGATGAGGAGCGGGTGGAGGCCGAAGGGCGGGTGCGGGGTGGCGGGCGCTGCGCGCGGGGTGTGAGCCAAGGGCGGTCCCGGGTTTCAGCGATGCTGCTGCCGCCGCCGCCCTCGCGGTGCGCGGAGTGAGCGCGGCAGCAGGCGGAGGAGGAGGAGCCGCGGGGCGGGGCGGCGGGCACGGCGCGGCGCGGGAGGGGCGCGGCGGCCGAGGCGGCGGCGGCTGCGGCGGGGCCAGCGCTGCGAGGAGCGGGAGGCGGAGGCTGCGGCGCGGGCCCGCGACCCGGCAGGCGGCGGTGGCGGCTGGAGCGGCGGCGGCGAGGCGGCAGAGCGGCGGCGGCGAGCTCCCCCTGCAGCCTGGCTGGGTAGGTGCAGCGGGGTGAGCCGGCGGCGCCTGCAGGCGGCGCCCGCCGGCGGCCCGCCCCGAGGGGCGCGGGGAGGCGGGGGCGGAGGTGCCCGGCGCGGGCGGGGCGGGCTCCGCAGCGGAGGCGCCGCGGCCGCGAAGCGCTGTGCCGGATGCTGTCAATAAACACCGGCTTAAGCGTAGCGCCCTGGGTGTGCTCGCCTCTCGGTTCGCCTTAGTGGGGTGCTGAGAGCCCAGACCCCGCCTCGCCGAGGGCTAATGGGCTTCACTGGGGGGCGGGCGTGGGGGGGTCCGTGCGCCGAGCCGTGCTGCGGGGAGTCGTGGGGCCGGATAGCTGCCAGGGGATGTTGCCGCCTTGCAACAGTGGAGTTTCTGAGACTCCTTGCCCGGGAAGCACCTGGAGGCGCCGGAGGCGTTTACGCTGAAGCCCCCCCGGTGGCTGGATCTCTCCAGGCGGCTGGGGCGGGGGCGGCTCCTGTCAGGCCCGAGGATGTTGGCCTGACCAGGTGGGTGTCAGCTACCCTGCCCTCAGCGGCCTGTTGGGGCTGCCGGGCTCGTTCTCTGGAGACCCAGCGGGCTAACGGGGCGCGGATGGGGCAGGGCTGCTGGGTCCCTGCCTCTCGGCGAGGCTGTGACCGCCGGTGTCTTGCGGGGCGCTCCCACCGTGGCTGACTTGGCTAAACCACAACGATGTCCGCCGTGTTTCCTTGAAGGCAGTCCCGTGGGCTTGCGTGGGTATGATCCCCCTTTCCGCTGCCCGCAGCGCGCACCAGCGGGGGAGGGACTTCCGGGTTTGCCCATGGTCGGAAGTCGAAATTAGCCTAATGTGACCCTGTAACACAGGGGGGACTCGCTGCTCTAGGGCTGCTGTTTACAAAACAGCTGTTGAGGAACGCTTTTTTCCTCTTCTAATTTCTGTCGGTACTTAAGCGCTAAAGTATTTAGGGAACTAACTTAACAGATCGTCTCAAAGTCACTGGATGAAAAGTCTTAATTACTTATAGACCATACCGGTGTTTGAAACAGTTTATGGAAAACTAATGAGATCTAAAATGTTAATGAAATGCAAAATTGCATTAAATATTCTTGTGGTACTTCAGCAATGCATATAAAAGTTTATTAATAATGCAAACAACCATAACCTGTACAATGGAAATCATTAAAACCATTTGAATATGCTTGCCTTGTGCTTGAGAGCAAGTAGTGGGAGGTTGTTTTTTGTCCAGATTTGTAAATGGAATAAAAGATAGGTATTTGACTTTTGCTGCAACAGTTCACAGTTCTGTACTGTCAAAATTATGAATAACTTCTAACTGATAATTGTTTAAGTTCTGACAGGTAAACTATTTGGGGGGGGGGGGGAATTGGTTGTTTTCCTTAAGTCTTCTATCATCAAAAATACCTGTTTAACCCCTGAAAGTTTTAAAGACTTATGATGAAATACTTGTAAATACTCACTCCTGGGATCCCTAATCCACTCCCTAATCCAGTATTAGTGCTCTTTTTACTAAACTTTCAATTTAATTTTGAACAGGGAAAGGGGATTTCTTTAGAGCAATATTTAGACAAAATGTATGTAATAAATATGCTATATTATAAGCTGTAATAAGACCTGTAATTCTAATAGTTCATTTCATTAACGTTTTGTAAAAAAACCAACAATCCTTCCCCCAAATTATAGCAAATCTTCAGACACAATGAAGAGCACACAAACAAAAAAGTTTTATGATGCCTTATGTTTTACCAGGTAACTGGGTTAAGTCTTGCTGAACGCTGGTAGAGCTGGCTTTTGTTTAAACACATCAATCCTTCCACTGAAACATAAGCCTTATCTTTTTCAGTTCTGTCCCCTGCCCAATTATTCAGGTTGTGGGTTATCTGTGCTGTGGACTGTTCTGTATGCATCTATATGAAATGCTTTTGAGTCATACCAGGCTGATTAGTGCAGTACAAATGCAGTTGTACTTCTTCCTAGAGTAGTTGGGCTTGGTGTGTGACTTCTGCTCGCATGTGCATGGCACTGAGTCCTGTGAGATTTAAGTAGGCTTCATGTAGATGCTCAAGAATGAGCTTGGGTCCTGCTGGGTTCAGTTTCTGCCTAATGCTGATCCCCAAGGGAGTCAAGGTGTGTGTGAGTCAGTGCTCTAGGAAGGCACCATGAGTTTGAATGGTATAGTCCCTTCTAACTAGTCTTGGATAACAGAGATTTGATTATGTCTTAATAAAGCATCACAATAGTTATTCAAACCACAGTAGCTAAAGTTAGTAAATTAAATTTGTGTTCATTTGACTTTTTTTTTTGTAAGATGCAGGCTAATGCGCTGTATCTTCATCTATGTAATCATGTATCTTAATGTTTTTTACTGTGTTAGCAACTATTGAATGATGGCTATCTTTGTGTTTGATTAGGTGACTGTTTTAATGGGTATGTGATTTATAGCCAAGAAAAGAGTGAAATTTTTGTGACTATAAGAGATCTACAGTTTGAGACTCCTAAAGGTTTCTGATTTTTTTAGTTGCATTAAAAAATTTGTTTAAATTGTTTTTTAACCTAAGATTTCTATCAAGTTGCACTTGGGTAGAAATCAGAATTTAAGACAATAAAGTAGCATTATTTTGTTGACCAGAACTACTCTTTGTAGGTTTTATTAATTATTTTTTCTATAGTCAGTTTAATTTTAATTTGCAACAAATGAAATAATAAGCATAGTATCCATTCTGATCAGTTGACTATTTTTATTTCCAGGAATCAAATCTTTCAAAGCTGCTAAAACACCTAGAGATGTTGATAGGCAGCTATAGCTATTTTTTCCCTCTCCCTCCAAAGACTGGATAAACTTTGGTGCCAACATACTCTTAAATCCAGTTAGGCCTCTCTCAGAAGGCACAGATAAGAGTCCAGGGAATGGAACGATCTGCATAATATACCGTTGAGCAGATATCCAGGTATGACTTCTTGGAGGGCTTGGAAGCTTACCAGAAACAACCCAATGAGAGTAAAATTTGGCATGGCCAAGCTGGACTCGCATTCTTCTAGGCAGTTTCTTGGCATGCCTGTCCTCCTAGCTGCTGTCTTTGCCATCCAGTGTTCTTGTTCTTTAGATTCTGAGAATTAGTAGGTCACATACTGACATTCAATTTTCATTCAGTTATTACTGTCTTCTCAACTGATCTTGAATTATCAACTTCTAATGACTTTAAAATGAAAATATTTCTTTATTGGTACTTGTCAACTCCGAATACTACTAAAATATAAGTTGGTAAACCTGTTAAAAATACTTCCCACTCAAATATCTCCAAACCTGAAAATCTTTATAAAGAACCTCTTCCACAGTTACTAATGACAATTTTCTAGACAAAAAGGTATTAAAAACTAAGAATGATTGAATTTCTAAAGCAGATATGAAAGGACCAAATTCATAAGCCTTTCATAATTTCCCTGCTATAAGCTGCTGTATGAGCAAGAGACTAGTGAAGGCCAGCTTCCTAGGAACATATCTGAAGATCTGGCTTCTGTGTAGATTATCTCGTGTCTAAAAAGAGTTACATTGCAGCCTTTTTCTCTGTGGATCTTCTAGTAGGGTTTCTCTCTAGCTGCCTGTTTCCATGAAATCTCTAGAAATGCCTGATTACCTAGTTACTGTTGGATTTTGCTAGATGTACTTGTATGCATGTGGAAGGCATGTTTGTGCACCTTGCTTGCTCCAGCTTCATATTTAATTTGATTGCATGTGCCTAGTCTCCTTAGGAACACAAAGTAAAATGGTGCTGATTTGATGTAAGGAAAAAAACCTTTTCACTGTGAGCACAGTCCGTGACTGGAAGAGGTTGCCCAGAAAGGCTGTCAAACCTCTGTCTCTGCAGGTTTTCAAGACCTTACGGGCAAAGAGGCAGAGTGCCCTGGCTGCAATTTGTTGTTGAGCCCACTTTGAATAGGAGGCTGGACTGAGTGCCTTCTTGAGGTCCCTTCTGAGGTGAATGAGTATTGTTCTAAGAAGCAGACTAAAAGGAAGGCAAATAGGGACTTTCCATTTTGTGATGACTTCTCACTTTCAAGAGATGAAATGTTAGTATTTTTGCACTTTTTAATGCAGAGGAATTGTAGTCAAGCATGGTTACTTGGCAAACTAGTAGTATTTGTCTTTGACTCGTAAGATACTTTTCAGACTATTACCTTGTTGTTTAGAGTAGTATTAAAATACTGCAGTACTACTGGAAGGGAAGAGTTGCATTTGTGATCTTTGTAGAAAAGCTGAACTTAGTTGGATGTTACATATGATTACAAATGTAGAAATGAAGGGAACCTTTAGTGCTGCATAAAATTCCAGTTTGGAGGTGTTGTTTAAATGAACTCTAAATGCGGGAATAGATTGATGGATAAAATGCTTGAGCAAGGGTTGAATGACCTTTTCAGAACTGAGTTTGGGACATCAGCTGCTACAATGATTCTGTTATTCTGCTATTAATGTACCTTGGTTCTGTTTATGAAATGGTACTGTCTTTGAAAACTCAATGGATTATCAGTGTTTTGGTAACTACAGTTAAAAGTACTTTAGGATAAATTTGTCTTTCAGGTAACCAGTGTGGTAAAAAGAACATGACTCTTGGACTAGAGTAGCTCAGGTTTAATTTTACTGTAGTGCTTTCATGTTTAATTTGCTGGTTGGGAATGGAATGCATACCAATAAAAGATTGACTAGTTATACATGGAAACAAACTGCAAGCTAAGGCTTGAAGAACGTCCAAAATACAAGAGAAGTAAATTAGTAGTAAAATAGTATGGGTAATAAACTGCATAGTAATCAGGGAATTAAACTGAGGGCTTGAGGGGGTAAACTTAGAAGGTTGAAATTGTGTGACCTTTATGACAGGGTCTAATGGATACAGAGAATGTTAGATGAGTAACTTGGAGTCTTACTCCAAAGCAGTTTGTTTAAACACCAGCTGAATAACCTTGCATGTGATAGAGAAAAGTAGATCTTTTTTGGATTGAAGACCAACTACTTGAAAACTGGAAAATAACTTGTATTCAAGTTTCTTTTTTTTCTTTTTACTTTCTTTCTCCTGGATTAATGACTTCCATTTCAGAAAGATTACTGGTTAAGAAAACTCTTTAGATATAATATGCAACATCCATGTTACACCTTTGTACGCTAATGTTTCTTTTTTGTGAGCTGGACATGCCTCAAGAAATGTCTGCTTCACCTTCTTCAGTAGCATCAGTGTATCAGACTGAGATGGAAGAACCGTTTCCAGTGGAGCCTAATGTATTGAACCACATCTCCTTCTGGCTGATCTGAGCATCATGACATCCTGTCAGCTCTGTTGTTACCTGCAGTGGAACATAGGGTTGGTGCACGTAACTTGCTATCGTAAAGGGACTGATCACAAAGCTTTAACCAGCGCCTATACAAATTTCCAGTTGACTTCACTTTAAAAAGAGGAATTTACATCTTAATTTTACTCCTTGGATTTTGAAAAAATGCCAGACTAGTTACTCTGATTTATTCCATTCTGTATAGGTTCCTGTTCCACACCCACCCCAATGGTATCAGAATGTCTTCCCGACTTTTTACTGATAGAAGATATTAGAAAACAAGACTAGTATCTGTCAAATGGGGCTCCCTCTCCATTTCTCTCTACACACCTTTCCTTTGGGGGGAGAAGAAGAGGAGAATAGCATGTGAGTTGTTTGAATTTTAATTAAAATAACTTGAATTTTAATTAAAATAACTTGAATTTTATGTTTTGTGCATAAATCAAAGTTTTGGTTATTTTTTTTCTTTTTGAATGATGACATACAGAATATGTTTTGTCTGTGTGTTGTTTTTTTTTTCTTTTGGTGAGGCTTAGCTTGTAGCTTCTGTCTTATGTGGGAGTGGTTTTTGCAACTGTTTAGTTATCAGTGCCATACATAAATTACATTTTGTTTCTACTGCATTAATATTGTAGTAGCTTCTTTTATGCCAAGGTCCATATCAGCTTACAGCAGTAGAAAGTTCTGCAGGAAATTTAGATTTTACTAGCAATCAGTTTAAGCTTGTACATACATGACAACAAATTATCAAAGGGGCTTCTTATCTTGTCTCTTATATTCAAGGTGAAAGGTGTCGAATTCCTACTTCCTATATGATATTACAGTAGTTTTCTGAATAGAACTTAGTAAAATTCTGGTGTTCATGTTCTACAAAAAACCCCACAAAACATAGTATAGCTGCCATATAGAAACAAAGAGATCTGAACGAAAAACTGGGAATTTTACTTAGATAAGAGAGAAGAAATACAAAAGATTTTTTTCTCCCCCCAAAATTGGATTCTGTTTCCTTTAAGACAAAGCAAGTGATCTGGGAAATATTATTGAGACTAGTTCTTTTGGCTGAAGGCTTTTAGGTTTTCATATTTAAGAATACATTTTTCAGACTTTTGTTTTAATACTGTTAAATGTGAGTGCCTGTGTTCAAGTTCAAGTATTCCATCTCTTTTTTGTATTTCTTTTTCAGGAAAAGTGCAAAATGTTTCAAATTCCTGTTCAAAATCTTGATAATATCAGGAAGGCTCGAAAAAAGGTGAAGGGCATTCTTGTGGATCTTGGGCTTGACAGCTGCAGGGAATTGTTGAAGGTAAAGCATTTGCAATAATGTAAACCCTTGGGAAAAAATGCCACTTTTTAGTGTATATATGATAACTTCTCTGCCATGGATTTTTATGATGGGGGTCTTGAAGAATTACTCATGACTGACTACTCATATGCTGGGGTGGAATTTAGTGTTTTAGTACATAACATTGAAAGAAACAACAAATGTGTTATAAATGGTGCTGTATATTCTCTGCTAATAATAAGGAAGGGAAAACAGTACAGCTTTAGGAAAAACACCACAGACTAATGAAATGTTATTTGTGTACTACAGAACAACTTGTTTGTGCTTCTTTTGAAATCACAAGCAGATGAAGGCCTGAGTCTACTTGAAGGCATCCTGTCACTTATCAAGGGCAAGCCTCTGAAGGATATACAAATTGTCAGTGTTTCGGAAAATACAAGCAGTTAGACCCAGGAATCTTGTTGCAGGCCTTTAAACTTTGTCCAGGGCAAAATAGCAAACTTGTCTTACTGAGTTACAGTTCAGTTCTGCATCTTAAAAAATATATGCAAGTGTACTGGGGTGATCAAGGTGAACCATTGTTGCCATTTTCAGGAGAAAGTATTGTGCAACAAGTGCAGATTGGCAAACCTAATACCAGAAAAAGTGCAAACACAGTAATACAACTCAGTGATTAAACAGTAGTGTATTTCAGCCAGCTGGTACAAAGGCTTTTTTGACTGGTCAGTATGTTCATGACTTCACATTGACCGTAGTCAAGAGTTTGGATTAATTCTGTATGATGGTACTAAAATAAGTTAACTCTTTATAGGGGTGCTTTTGTCTTTTGTGGTGTTTTTTCTGAAACTGTGCAAGTAAATAATTGGGGAAAAAATGCTTAAGGTCTACGTGCATAACTAATTCTGGAACATTCTTGGTTATTGCAGTAGAACAATATTTATATCTAAATGTTATAAGAGCTTGGGGAGAAGCGTATTTGTCTAGTAATTTCCATTTTCCTAATGTTTTTGTATTGTATATTGTTTTGTAATTAAACCTCAAAGTCAGAAGCTGTTCTGTCTTAACCCTTTGAAGTTTTGGTGATGCTAGGTTTTTTTGCTAAGAAATTGATTGCATGCTAACTTTTTGATTGCAGTTATGTGGTTTAATGGTGAATGAGGAATAAGATGTTTTCTGTTTGGTTGGTTCTTTGGGGGTGGTGGAGGAGTGTGTGTGTTTTGGTTTTGTTTCATTTTTAGTAAATGGTGGTGAACAATCCCATTCTGGAAAAAGCTCTAAGATGTGGGCCAAAAAAATACTATTTTATTTTTTTGCAAATAATTCTCCCTCAACCAAGTTCATAACTTCAGTTTGTTTTTTCCAAGTAACCTGAGACTGGTTTTGGTATAACTTTAGCAGCAAGAAGAATAGTTTTTAGATCTTAATTTGTACATGGCTCATACCATGATGGCATTTATTTTTGGTAGAAAAGTGTGAATATGCAAGAAGTAGCTTAAGGTTGTAGGGGTTTTTTCCCCCTTCAAATATTAAGATTGATTTCTGGACATTGTCCTTGTGAGGAGGCTGAACAATTTAGGAGATGGTATGAAATTGTGATTAGTTTTTAGACTGAAAGTTCTCAATTGATCTCTGCTAGGAAGAAAGCATGAGCCTTTTGTGCTAGATTACTAGTTTGATTCTCAAAGTACTACTTTTAAGTAATGTCAGAGGCTTTCTTTAGTAAACTATTTTAGCTTCTTTAACATACTGTGATCTTTAAGTCTGCATTTAAACTCTGAGCATTTTATCTTTTTGTTCTGGAAAACAGTGATGGCTTTAATACAGTGGGGAGAATATTTCTTAGTTTTTAAAGTGTTTTTCTCTTAAACTTAGAAATAGCCACATCAGGATTAACCAGGCTTCTTAAAAGGTTTTTATTCCCTTCTTGTTGCCTTGCTCTCCTCCTCAAAGTGAGAAATGTGGGAAGGGCGTAACAAGTTAGCCAATCAAAGCTTGCTTGTGGGACATCAGTATGTATCTCTGTTTAAAGCAAGAGTTCAGAATAGCTGTTCACAGCACTGACTAACTCTAGTGATAAGAGTCGTCTTTCTTTATCAGTGACTATTTCTCTGTAGGAAATAGCTGTTTCAGTCACATTTAGCTTGTGGGCATCTGGTATTCAAGTCTAGGAGCCTCTCTTGGTGGAAAGTATTCAAAAAGCAGAACATGTTTGGGGTAGGCCATAAACTTCAGGAAAAAAAATATTTGACAGTGTACAATTCACTTCAGTGTGTTTGGCTAGAGAATTGCTAGTACATCTTGAGTCTCTTCATTTTCTCTATGAAACACATGTAAGAAAAGCATTGCGTTCTCTAAGGCCGTGGAGTTTCTTGTTCCGTGCAAGGATTCTTTCTCAGGTGTTTTTTAAGAAGGTTTGGCTGAAGGGCAAATAGATGACTTGTTCAGTACCTAGGTGTTGATTAGAATGGAGGGGATTTGTTGTTGCTTGTAGCTTTTCAGGATTCTCCTTGGGGAAACTCGAAAATTGGAAAAGCTAGAAAGTTTATTGCAAACTTCGTTAAATTCTTGAATGATTTAATTTAAATCAAATTATCACTGACATGACCTTCTGGCTCACTATAATCTGTTACACACCCAGAGATGCTCACATTTGCACAGTGTGGACAGGAGCCTAGTGCAGGCAGAGCCTGCATTATGTAGAGTGTTTATTTGGCTTCTAGAGACTTTGCTTCTTTTTGTTCAGTATATCCTGTGTCGTTTGTAAATTTCACATAAATATAAATTTTTTTTTGGCCACAGATTACTAGATTTATGAATTCCACTTCACTTGAAGATGAGCTAATTTTAAATGGTCTTTATTACTTGCTGCTTCTGTTCCAATGGGGTTTGGTGCAGAGGGTGAAAACATCTCTCTAAGCATCTTGCAGAATTTTGAGTGAAGAGGGGTTTGAAAGGGAAGGAGATGTGAGGGGAGAAGTGATGCTGGTTGTCAGCATAGCCTGTGTGTCATCTAAGACACTACTGTGCTGTTGAAGCTAGCCTAGGGTCTTCAGAAATGCCTAGCAAACAGGAATCTAGTGTTTTTTTCATTAAGTTTGTGTTTGGATATGTGTGATCCTCCAAAAATTGGAAAGGAACTTCAGATTTTTAGAGTAGTAGCTGGCTTTGGCTTAAGGAACATAAACTGCTTTGATGGGATTGATTAGAAGAATGCTATAAGGAAAGTTGTTTATCCTGATGCGGCTTTTCCAGATGTGATAATATTGTTGGGTTTACAGCTTGAGGAAAACTACTGATGCTTTTTGAAATAAGCTTCTGGGAATGTCTGTATTTTTCCAAGTTAAAAGCATAGTAACACTATGAAGATTTAATGCTAAAATGTGTTGCAAAGTAAACCATAGTGGTAAGTTAATAAATGGAAGTAAATAGTGAAATATTAAGAGATTTAGGAGGAGGTAGGTAGAGGGAGAAAATATCTTTCAGTATTCACTGTGAACTTGGCTAGAAGCAATGGAATTAATGTGTAAATATTTTTACTCCTGTATTTTCAGTAACTATGAAGTGTTCAGAATTCCTGCTATGTTACGAGGCAGTCGTATGAACAAGTATTTGAGGTAAAATAAATCAGAGGGATCAAAGTAGTAATATCTTTGAACTGAGTCTTGAGACCTGTGTCTGAATACTGTATGGACTGTCCATTCATCCTCTGTGTGGTTTTTCCTCTTTTCTTTTTCCTTCCTGTATATTGAGACTATTTTTGTATTCAGAACAGACTGCAAAAGCAGATTATTTCTTGTTTTCTTTTTTCTTTTAGAATCTTAAAAGTTTTGACCCAGGTGAAAAACACTTTTGTAACACTTCATGGAGTGATGTCTCTCCTTGGGAGTCTGTGGGCAAAAGGAAGGTATGTATATTTGTGTTAAAAATTCTGGGTAGACATGCATATGGAGTTGCTGTATTTTATCACTTTCAGAAGTTCTGTAAAAGTTGAAATACACCTTTTTATGGTTAAAAAAATAGCTTTAACATCTCTTTATGGTTTAAAAAAAAGCTTTAACATCAGTGTGCTATTAGGGAATAATCTTTCATTTCCTCTGAGTTCTTCCCTGTAATGCAAGAACTGGTTATAAGGACTGAATGTGCTGTTTGCTGTCTTTAAGGATACAACCTTGAACACCAGTATTTACGATGTCACTCTAACGTCCTGCCTTTTTAGCCTAATCTGAGATGTAGTCTTAACATGCTCTTGTATACAACATGCTTCTTGTTTCATTAGAAGGGTGAAAATGTGATTGTATAGGTGCGACTGGATTAAGCTGAAATTATCATTAGCAGCTTGGGATAGGGTTGCAGTGGAAAACATATTCCAGTTAGATTTGTCTATGCGAAACAGCTTTTAGTGCTATGTAGCTGGAATCTTGTGTGAAGCTAGAATCTACAAGAAAGGCAGGGTTGAGATGAACAGACCAAAGGATTTCTATAATTTTATATTCTATCAAGTTTCTAAGACACTGTAAAGCATAGAAGTATATCCAGAAGTAAAGGTACTTTTCTCAGTCTTGCTGAAGAGTCTTAGGGCTCCTGATTGCTTCCATGAGGAAGGTCTGCCAACAGCATGTGAACAGTAGTGGGTCTGTTCTTGTCATCCTGAATCAAAACCTAATGGTTTAGAATATTGTGGTGGTGATTTGTCAGGACTTTTTTTATCTGCCTTTACCATCTTTAAAATAAACTGAGGCTGCCAATTGCAATAGTTGCATTTTTTTAACAAAGCCCTCAACATACAAGCTGACCATGCAAAGCCACTCAGTCTTTGCCAAATTGTCATTTAGTAGAAAGTGACCCCTCCTGCCCTTCAGGGCCTCTGTCTGCTTTGTCTCCTGTTCTCCTTTCCCGAACTTGGGTTCACACATTTAAGACTGGAGGTTCATCTGTTCAAGTGAATTTGTGGATGAGAGTCAAATAGGACTTGTTGTTTGACTAGGTCTGTAGAGATGGATGGTGTCTAGCCTCTTGGTGCTGCTTCAGATAAGGCTTATAGTTACCTTCAGTCAAGAATAAATACCATTAATGGTTTTGAAAGTGTATCTCTCTTTCTTTTTTTTTCCTCCCTCCCTTCTCTGCTTTTTTATTTCTTCTTTATGCACAAGGAAAACTTCTCCTTTTATCAGGTATCCTGGCTCCAGTCAGCATGTTACCTGAGCTCTAGCCTTGCTGATTTTGTTCTTTTTGCCTTTTTCTCCACCTTCTGACTAAAGAAAGAAATTCAGTGTTGGGAGATCTTCTGAGTTAAATGAGCAGAGGAGGTTCCCCCTCCTCCCCAGATATGAAACAGGGAAGAAGAGGATGAAGACAGAGCAAGTGAAGCTTCCTTTCTAAAACTTAAGATGAAGGAGGGTTTTTTTTCCCCTATCTTCCTTCCACAGTCCTTTAGGAAAAATGATTAGCCATTTCAGTGAAAATGAGAGAGAACTAAAAATCATACAGTAGAGAGGGAATCTTCTTTCATCTCTATTGTCTGGAGAGACACCAGGCAGAGAGACCTGATCCCTTACCTGAAGGGAGAAATACAGATCCTGACTCAGCTAGTCAGCATGAGCAGTAGTATCTGTATCTGTCCAAAAAACAAGATTGGAGTCTGATCTGATGAACTTTAGTGTAGAGCTTGTTGTTGTGTTGCTGTGGAACAGGTTTGCCAAGCTATGTCTTTTGGATGCTGAACTTATTCCTATCAATTTTCTTTAAACAACCATGGTTCCTCGATATATATCATTCACATACCTTGGCATCATGCTGCCTAGATTTGGTAGAAAATAAGTTGGTCCTTTGGGATGTTCTATTCCAAAATTGTTGCTATAAGGGGGAAATAAGTTATTTGAGCTACATTAGAAACTCTGTAGGCTGGACAAGATGTCTGTTTAGATGAGTTGATGTTTACCATTAGTACTATTTTTAGAGAGGCATTAATAATTCTGGAAGAACTTTGGGTTCGGAGGCTGTCATGTCTTTCTGCTTGTCTCTAGGTTGTGGGGAATGTGAGACCACACAATGGAAAGTGTTACTGCATTCTGGGATATGTTCTTGGGAGTGGGACTGATTGAGTTTTCCTAAATGCCTCCAATAAGCCTTTTTTGATTCTGTTTGTACAGTTTAGGGTTGTGTTGTCTCAATTGCCAAGATGCTTCATTTTTCCTAAGTGGCTTAGAATTCTTATTTTCTCAATTTTTCTATAAAACTGAGATGCCATTATAGACTGTAGTAGCACTTGCAAACATAAAGAGCAACTTAAATGTGTATGCAAGGAGAGCACGCCGATGAAATGATTTTTTTAGGTGTCTGTGGAAGAGCTCTATTTGATACAGAAAACATCAAAGTAGCAGACTTCCACATGCTGCTTTTCTCCTGAAACAAATTTTTTTTTTTGAAATTTTGTTGTTGGGGTGATTTTGGTTGTTGGGTTTTTTAGCTAAGTATTGGGACTTTAGGATTCATCCTAATTTGATAGAACTTGAGGTACAGAACTTCTTTTTTTCCTTTTGCTGAATTCTCATAATTTTTACCTCCATCAAAAAATAAATGATCTAAGAGGGCATGGAACATTATTTCCCCGGACTTAGCAGTATGTAGGTACTGGAGTGGTTTCTTTGTGGTATACTGCAATGTTTGTTTGTATAAGAAGTAGAAGTATCTTTACTATGGAATAGTAAATTAATTCAGCACTTGGACCACTTACTTGTAGAGTGTTCTCACTGCACCTAACAACCATTGCTCAGACTTGGCAGCAAGGAAATATTGACAGTGTATTACACTATGATATAAGTTTATGGGGACAGAAAGACCCAAACCAGAAGTGGACTGGAGGGGGAAGTAACAAGTGTATGGGCCCAGTATTTAAAAGCATATAATCTTTTCTAAGCTTTGGATTATCAATTAAAATAAGCAGTCACCTCTCTTTGTTATCAAACTTCTTCAGAAGTAAGGCTAGTGAGGTGCGGCTTTTAATAATGTTCTGTATGCTTCAGTAGTTCAGTAGTGTTAGTGGCCTTTCTCTACTCAGTAAACTTCCAAAGCTTCAAACTTACTTTAAATTTGCTGTGGTGCAGTTTTAGTAGCAGCTGAGACCAGACACCGAAAGAGTATAAGTAGAGGATAATCATAGAACGGTTTGAGTTGGAAGGGACCTGGAAGATCATCTAGTTCCAACTCCCCTGCCATGGGCAGGGACACCCTCCACTAGACCAGGTTGCTCAAAGCCCCATCCAACCTGGCCTTAAGCACTTCCAGGAAGAGGGCATCCACAACTTCTCTGGGCAGTGATACTTTCACGGTGTACTCTTCAGCTGCCTTAGCCAGCCAGTGGCTTTATCTGACCCAGTCTTTTGAGTTTGGAGGTTAGATTTTGGTTATCATCAGGAGACTCTTCTAGTACTGCTGATAGATGACACCTTCATGGCTACATGAAATGACAAAAAAAGGCACAAATTTTTGCTACAGTTCTTCGTAACACGTCTGTGACATGTACAGGGATGATCTACCTAGGCTGGATGCTGTAGTAGTGGAACAGCTTGTTCCCTTTGGATGGTGTTGCATAAGGGGCAGAAGTCTGTTCCCTCAGATGTGTTTTACACCTTACTGACAAGTTCCGCTAGATGTTTGCGAGTGCAGGTTTGTCACCTGGATGTTGCTGTGACTGATTCTGTAGCTTTTGGCAGGAGCCAGGGTTAACCTCCTAGGATGTTGGTAAGAAAAAATGTTGGACAGGGCTACTAGTTTTTCAGAAAGAGCAAATAATGTTCATATGGATACGACAAGTAATGCTGTCAAGTGACTTGTAATTGAGAGAGCAGACCACTGTTTAGTGGAAGATAAGTTTATTTTTATACATTTAGATTCTTCTCAGAAAAATATTTTATATGGTCTATAATGAGTGTGCTAGAGGAAATTTCTTAAAGAAATTACTGTGATGGGATCTCCAGTATGTTGAGATAATACAGAGGTCATTGCTGATTTATCATAAAAGGGGGTTTTATTCCTTTCTATTATTTATCTGGCTCCAAAAAAAATTCTTAAAATCAGTCTTTTGTGGCTTTGCTGGGAGAGTTACTTTTGGAGAGCTTTCAGTGAAGGGTAGGATACTGAAGTACACAAAACCCCCACCTTGTCTGTCTTATCTCTCTTTCTCCAGTAGATAGGAGGTAGCCCTGAACCTAAAAAAAGCTTTAAAAGTGTCATATTAAAAGGGCTGCTGTTCCTAATTGCTAAGGCTTCACCTCCTATGTACAGTGGCATAGAAATTCTTCTTAGCTTGTGTGATTTCCCATCTTTAAAAACAGGCTTCAGAATTGCTTCTGGTGAACTGGAGTAGAAATGAACTCACTTAAGGCTTCTTTATAAAGAAGCAAAAAAAGGCACAAATGTTTCTCCCTTTAAGTATGTAATCTTTAAGTCTGCTTTTCAAGAACAGATCTCCATGAAACTGAGAAGATACATGCTATACATCCAATGAAGGCGTTTTTGCAGGTGATGGTGCAGACTTACTTTCAAACAGATAACAGGGATTTAGGAACTGGCAGTTTCTAAGTGGATGTTTTTGTTTTGTTTGCAGAGATACAGAACAAAGCCGTACTGCTGTAGCTTATGCAAGTTCTCGTCAAAATTGCTTACTTCATTCAAGAATCATTTGCACCGTTACCATGAGGATGAAATGGACCAAGAGCTGGTGGTTCCTTGCCCAAACTGCACATTTGCTTCTGATCCCAAAATAGTGGGAAAACATATCCGGATGTTTCATTCATCTAATAAAAGAATACAGAACTATACAGTCAGTATTTTGGATGGCATGAAACAATTCAGGAGTGACATCATAAACTTTACCTGTCTAAAATGTCACTTTACAGACACATTGTATTACAATATGAAGAAACACGTGCTGATGAACCATTTTCAAAACTTAATAAGTACATATTTTGGCCAGAAACCTGATGAAAGTAAAGAAAATGCTATTGAGCACTACTGTAAAAAATGTAATGCTTCTGCAAACAGCCAGGATTCTCTAATGTATCATGTCTTGACAGCTGAAACACACAGAGACCTGGAGAACAAACTTCGGTCTGTGATTTCAGAACATATTAAGAAACCAGGACTCGTGAAACAAATGCATATTGCTCCAAAGCCTTCCCAGGGTGTGGCAGTGACTGCTCCATCTGCAGGGCCTGCCACTGCCCCAGCAGGTTCAGTCACAGCTCCAGCTTGCATCCAGCTTGCATTTCCACAGAATAATCAAAACCAGAGTGTGGCACAGCCAAAAGCAGTTCAAAACACAGTCAGATCACTGACTGTTCCAAGTGCCTCTGGTAGCCTTCCACATACATCTGCTCCAGTTGCTACCCCGTCACATGTTACTCTTATACCTAGTAATGTTCCTGTAGGTCAGAATAACATTAATATTCAGCCATCGCCTTCCCAGCCTATCATTGTTTCCCATGGGCTCCCCCTTAATCAGCCTGTGAGGGCTGGAGCTATTCCTCTTAATCATTCTGTTGGGACCATAAATAGAACTGTGGCCCCTGCAGTTCTTCCTCTTAATCAGCCTGTGAGGCCTGGGCTCCTTCCTATTAATCAACCCATTGGTACTATAAATGGTCCAGTTGCAGCTGGAATGCTCCCTGTTACTCAACCTGTCAGCCCTGTGAATCGCCCAGTTCCACCAGGGGTTCTCTCCGTTAACCAGTCGCTTGGGAATGTGAGTAGACCCATTGGTCCCAGGGTCCTTCCTGTGGCACAGACAGTTGCGCCAGGGGTTCTCCAGCTTAACCAGCCTGTTGCCTCTGGGGTCGTACCTGTCAGACATCCTGTCAGACCTGGGTTTCTTCAGCTTAATCAACCTGTTGCCCCAGCAGTTATCCCAGTAAATCAGCCAGTTCAACCTGCAGTTTCTCAAAATGCAAGTTTTTTGACTGCGGGCTCTATACTTAGGCAGTTGATTCCAACTGGTAAGCAGGTTAATGGGATACCTACGTACACACTTGCCCCAGTTTCAGTTACTCTGCCTGTACCTCCCGGTGGTGGAGTAGCAACTGTTACGCCACCGCAAGTGCCCATCCAGCTAATGCAATCTGGGGCGGTAACTCAGTTGTCCCAGTCGCCGGCTAGCGCACCCTCTCCTCCGGTGGTTTTAACATCGCAGAATATATCACTGCAAGCCTCCCTGTCTGGTCCTGAAACAAGCCAGGCTAGCAGACAGGCTAAGCAGTGGAAGACTTGCCCTGTTTGCAATGAGCTTTTCCCGTCAAATGTCTACCAGGTGCACATGGAGGTGGCCCACAAACATGGTGAAGTAAAAATGGAGGAAACCCCGGAACCTGACAAACTTGCAGCTTGCGCACCCTTTTTGAGGTGGATGACAGAAAAAACGGTCCGATGTTTCTCTTGCAAATGTTTTCTCTGTGAGGAGGAGCTCATGAAACATCTCTTGATGCATGGCTTAGCTTGCTTGTTTTGCACAGTTACTTTCCATGACTTAAAAAGCCTCGTGGAGCACAATAAAACTACACACAATGGGGAAAAGCAGTTACATGCAGATTATAGCAACAGAGGATTTCAACTAGGTAACGATGCTCAGGGTGACCTTGTATTTCCACACTTTGATTTCAGTACAGTGTTACCGAAAGAAGACATTGGTGAAAGAGAAGTACATTTGGCAGTGCTTGCTGGACTAAATTCAAGGACACTTGTCCCTGTTTACATCAAAGTGAAACCTCAGACAGCAGAAGTGAACAATAGATGCAACAAAAAAGTGTTAACCTGTCCCTTTTGCTTTGGCACGTTTGCTAGTAAAGAAACCTATGAAATGCATTTGAAAGAGCGGCATCATATAATGCCAACTGTACATACAATTTTAAAGTCTCCTGCTTTCAAGTGCATCCACTGTTGTGGTGTGTACACTGGAAATATGACTCTAACAGCTATTGCTGTGCATTTGCTCCGTTGTAGAAGTGCTCCCAAAGACAGTAACTCAAGCGTGAAGATGCAGCTTGAGCGTACTGAGAAGAAAGAGCTATTATTCGTGAATGGTGAAAAGCATGATTCTGCAATACTGAAAAGAAAGCAATTGGATTCCTGCTTTGTTGGAGAAGACCAAAGGAATAAGGAACAGCAGCCTCTGGGCTTAAGTACTGGCATAGCTCTGTCTCCAGAAAAAGAAATGAATTCAGGGGTAGTGCCTTTCAAACGACAAAAGATTAATACTCGGACTGAGATGAAGAAACTTCCTTCTAGTGAGGATCTTCGCATTCTAGCAATAGATCCTAAACAGTATGATCACAATTCATGTGAGGCTCAAAAACAGTTTTTGACAGACTACTTTCATGAGAGGCCGTATCCTTCTAAAAAAGAGATGGAATTACTTTCCTCACTGCTATATGCTTGGAAAATTGATGTTGCATCATTCTTTGGAAAAAGGAGGAATATATGCTTAAAGGCGATAAATAATCACAAACCATCTGTGCTTCTGGGTTTCAGTATGTCTGAACTAAAAAATATTAAGCACAGTTTGAATATAAAAGATGAACCATTAGATATATAAACAAGTTTTTTTATAAGAGCTAAAAGCAATCCATAATTGCATACTTACAGATTTAGCAATTTATTGTATTCTTGCTTTTAACTTGCAGACTGGCCTGTTGAAGGGTGCAGTAGTACAAAAAGTCTTGTTCAGTTGTGACTTATTGTGAAAGGCACACGTAGTTGTGTATTTGAAAAAGCTAAAACCTTCAGACTTACACATCTGGAATTTGTTTTAGCTTTTTACTTTTTCTGGAATAGTGGGATTTTTTTTTTCCCTTTTTTTTTTTTTTTTTGAGTTCCCTTTCTTCCCCTCCAGGATCCCATTACACTTTTTATACCACCATGTAAAATGTTTGTCCTGTTCAATTTTATTTTTCTGCAATGTCATCATCTTTTCTAAACAATAAAATGTATAATGTTGGTTAAAATACTGAGGTAAACTACGTAAAAACCATCTATTTGATTATTTGTGTGTTTAAGTCCTAATTTTTTTAACCTATTTTTGTTTAATCTACTGAAGAACCAAGTGTAGCCTTTACATTGATTGCCCCTTCAAATTCCCAGTGCACTGGTAGCAATAAAATACATGGCAATCTTTTCCTTTTTTCTCCGTCAAAATACCTGTGCCAGTTAAGTCTGGTGACTTGTAGTATCTAACTAGTATTAACATGGTGAGGATTGAGGGGCTTTTGGGGTGCCTATTGAAATGTTACAATTAACTGACTTGAAATGGTTGTGTTATTACCTGTTAAATAGATCTTGCTAACCAGAAGTGTTTACTATTTCTGTTGGTGTTGAAGCCTAGGTGTTTAAATACCTGTTGTTCAGAGCTTGGTAGCAGCATTTGTTTTCTTTTCTTTTTCAAACAGCAAAACTGCTTGGGAGAATGTCACATGGCTTTGATACATGGAGTATATGACTTCTGCGCACATCACTTATCTGTAGAGGCCCTATCCAAATATCACCTAAGTTTGCTGAAAAATCTGATTTTTATTTTATGAAGTAGTAGCTGAGCAGTGCCTCGTACCCAGCAAATTAGATACGTGGCTTGAAGCTTTGAGTCAGAAATTGTACAAATTGAAACTGGATGATTTGGTAGCATCAAGACTTCAAACTGTTGAGTATCTCAACCAATGATACTCGTAGTGATTGTTTTTATTGTCCTATAGAGAGCATAAGAATAGTATAAAACCCAAATAGAGTGTCTTGTTCAATATGAACTAGCATCCCTATTACAGAAAAGCTGTTGGGAAGGTTCGCTTGAGTTGAAGAAGCTGTAGTACTGGTGGCCACATTGAGGCATTGTTTAGCACTGTCCTTTCTTTCTGGATTATGCTTGGTTTCATCTGGCTTGTCAAACAATGCCTCTAATATTCATTAATAGCCAGTTCTATAATAAATAACCTAGAGTATGCATTATTTTTTCTTCCTCGTCTTCACCCCCCTCTGGCCATTCTTCTTTCCCAGAAGAAAAAAAAGAGCAGGCTCTTCTGTCAGTTCACTTGTGCCAGTGTTACAAGGAAAGGGTGGCATGCCCAAGCTGATTTCTATTTTTTTAAGTAGTAAACATACTCTTGCCGTGTGCAATAGTTTTTAAAGCCGATACAGAATTGTTTTTTGTGCCGTTTCTAAAAGGGCATGACATTTTTAGCAGAATTTGGTGACTGTCCACCTGAGATTCTATAAGCTGTTTGAAATTCTATTTTGGATACAATTTTGATATTTTCATATTGAGAACTTCAAAGAATTTTAACGTATATGTAACAGTTAACTAAAACGGAGAGAATCTGCTATTTGGAAAAAACGAGTCATTTAATAGCAGTGTAGAACAAACATAAGCACCATTTATGGGATTGTCTGCATGCCCCACCCCAAAGAATGACAATGAGTAACAAGCAGTGTGTTCTTATAGCCTAATAATAGCTTATTAAAAATAAATAAAAAATATATTTGGGCATAGCACAGTTCATGAACCAATTTGAAGGGCTCTGAGTGAGGAAGAGGGATGCTCTGTAGAAGTTCTGAAATCCAGGCACTCATTTTCACTCTTAAAACCTTGATACTGTGAGCCCTGTCATCTGTGTGGTAGTTTTGCTGGTATCAGTGAAACTCCTGCAGGGAGGAATTTGGCAGCGTGCATCTGGGGAAGGTTTGCTGTGAATGGTCAGAGATTGAGACAACAGTGCAGCTTGAAGTGGGGAGCTGGGAAGTCATTTCAGGGTTCATCCATGCTTGGGGCACCAAGGGAGCAGTCCAGTCTTACCAGAGTTTTTCTATATAGTGTCCAGTGGTGATGTTAAACATTTTATTTATTGGACGTTGACTTCACAGTTTCAAATAAACCAACTTTCTAACTTCCTCTTAGGTGTGTGTGCAAATGATTGTGTATATCTCCCCCTCTTTTTTAATATATTCAGGGAACTTGATGTGAAAGTTTCTTTTGGTGCAAAATAGCTGTTAAAAGACACAAAAGGAAAGTAAGACCTAGAACTTAGATCTAAATGCTTTAGGTAGACCTTAGTGCATTATAGTAATACCTTTTATTATCTCAAATACCAACAGCTGCATATTTTCCTAGAGACTGATGTTCTTAAATCTTGGTACTAACTAAAAACAAAAACCAGATGAATTTTGAAATGTGAAAGTAGTGACAGACACAGTATGGTCATGGTTTACAGAAAAGCCAAGGAGTCTGAAAACAACCAAGTTAAATCAGTGGCTTTAACTAAATTAGGCTTTTGCTGTAGGCTTCTCACGTGTGAAGTCATTCAGTCAGGAAGCGTTAGTCTGGAAAGATCCTGCTGCCCCCATGTAGGGCTGTGTGGGCAGTGTGGTAAATGCCTCTCTGGCACTTTCCTATGACAGAGCTGAATGCTCCTGGTACGTGCTGTTGGGGAAAACATCTACCAAAGGAGCTGCCCTCTGCAGCAGACTTTCTGAATGCAAGTCTGTAAAGCACGTGGATGAAGCTCTGGTCCACTGTAAAAGAAGTCTATTTGGGGACAATACTGGTTGGTTTGCATGATGATTGTAGCAAGTACTTGTTCCTTATGGGAATATAAAAAAAAATACCTGCATGTATTCTGCTTCTGAAATGTATTGGTCTGGAGAAGTCTGCGTGTTCAAGAAGTATTTTGTAGTGGTGTCTTGAGTTTTTGAGCAGCAAAATTGTGCTTACGAAATAGTGTGATAACTTACAATTTGAATATGTGGTAGGAAGGATTATTATTATAATGTGACTTGGTCATGTTCTGTATACATTCACGTGCTGGGACTTAATATTGTTTGGTAAGCTGATGTTTTGGAACAGGACAAAACCAGAAACACCCTTGTGATTGGTTTTCAGTCCCGTATTCTTGTGTAGACTGTTACAGTTCCCCATCACATCAAACTTTTTTTTTTTTCCCTTTCACTATTTTAAGTTGTTCAGGAGAGCGTGGGGGCTTATTTAAGTAGCTGTTAAATATAATTTTGGGTGTGCAATTCCCAACAAATATATCTATAAAACTAATTTTTCTGCCTCTGGCTGTGCCATTTTCAAACATACATTTGTCAAACTTAACTGTGGGCACATTTTTCTAGGAAAGATACTTGATGCTAAGTAGCAAAGTACGGATACACAGAGAAAAAAAGCTGCAATCTAATAGCAAGGGGGGAAAAGGCCAAAAAACCCTTCAGAAAATGTGCATGGCTTGTTTTAAAAGTCAGAAGGATTTTTCACTCCTTCCTCTGCAAATGTATGTGAAAAGGACAAACTGAGGGTGTTCATGAACAAAGCAGAACTTTGTGGTACTGCATTTAAGGTCTGACCTAACACCTTAATTTAGTGCCTACATATCTCATTTCCATTTCAGCTGCTCTGACTCGATAGGCAAGCCACAGTTGTGACCATTTCTCTTTTTACTTAGGTACCAGATTCCAAAACATGTATGTCAGAGCTCTTTTTGCTTTGAATTTGTCCAAATTTAACATAATGAGTTGGAGGGGACATATGCAGTGTGTGGTTACAGTGGTGCCCTGCATGTTTGAGAAGAGTGAAGGTCTGCAGATACCGGGAACACGAACGTGGGCTGGGTGCGCATCTTTTAATTCCACATAAACTACTATTAACACAGTGTTTTACCTAGTAGTATGTTGAAGAGCATCTTATAATAAAATCAGGGGAAGGTAGAGGCCACAAGTATCTTTGCAAGTGTTGTTCTTATTTTGACTGTCCGTTAAATTGGAATAATAGCAGTTCTTGCCATCCTGGCGTATAATATGGGTGAGTATTTTAAAGACTCTGAGACCGGTAGGTATTTTATGCTTCGAGCTGCACCAAGTAAGCTGAGTATGGAACAGCTGACAGTGTGTATGTATGATTGAGAGCCATCGGGCATGGACATTTCTGGAGCAAGATCTGATTAATTGTATTATCAGAGTAATTTTGACTTAGAATCCATTTGGAAGTGAAAAACTAAATTTTGAATGAAGCGCGAAGTATAGAAAGCAGTATTGCTATCCATTTGCTGCATGGCTATGAGTTGGAGACTTGCTAAGGAAGACATTTGTGGCTTTAGGTAACACAGCTGTACTCAGCGTGGCGTGCATAGATGTGTAGTGAATGAAAGGGCTACAGTGAGATTGGAGGTGTGGCAGTCTTCCCGGTGGGATTGCTGTCATCTGTGCTGCTCAGTGGTTCTCCACTGGCCTACATTTCACTGGCATTAGAGCAGCTGTTTTATGAATAACTGAAGAAGAATGCTGGTTTGGATGGATGGAAGAATGCGAAGAAACCAACTCAAGCACAGTCGAGTATTAATAAATGAGTAGCAGAAGAGAGATTACAGAGAAGCACCGTAGATTTTTAGTTGTTCTTTGCAGAAAAACTGAAAGGAGGGAGAAGTTCCCCTGGCAGTTTCCAGTCTCCACTGAAAGACTGTCTCTTGTGGACTGGACTTGTTACCTGTACTGTCACACGGTATGCCAGCAGTGTCACTTTTTAGAAAAGGTGATGCTGAAAGGATGCTATTGGAGCCTCTGTGAGATACTGTCTTTGGCACATAAGGACCTAGTTCTAGAACAGGCATTGTGAAATCATTTCTAGGTCATGAAGGACAAGTGTCCTTAACAACGTCATTTATTAAGTCCTCTTGCATAGCAAATACATGCAACATCATCCATCTGCCGCAGGATGGGCGTCACACGCTATGCTAGAGGCCAAGGACTGAATTACAAGCTTTTCAGAGCTCTCAGTCTCCTCTCCTGATCTGGGCAGAGAATTAGGGTTGCAAGGGTATTACTTACCACAAAACAGGTAGTCTGTTACCTTTGAAGGCACTGGCAGTCTGTTCTGTGTGTGACCATGCATGTGATCAAGTTCTGTCTGATTAATGCTACAGTGGCTGCGCATGATCCTCAATGGAGCTGAAAGTGTAAGGTGGGCTGGTCAGCAACGATCCTACATGTAGCACTGTGCATTAGCAGAGAAGGAAGGCAGAGCATGAGCAGTACGGCTGAATCTGCTCTGTCCTGGCTGGCCTGTTTTGGAGTAAGAGCTCATTTTAAGGTAGCTGTTGGCCTGACCTTGTTAATGTTATTAATGATGTGAAAAGTGCAAGACTATTAATGAAACTTGTTAATGGAAGAAAGCTGTCAGACAGCATTGGTGTAGAGAAGAGCCAGTATTGTATGTGAAGAACTTGAGGGCTGGGACTTAATAAATGATTTATAAACATGCATGCATAAAGGTTAGCCAGCATAGATTCACCTGCCTGGCTGCTGCAGCTCAAGGCCAATGGTAACATTGGCGCGAACAGAGGTTGAAATGTGACCACCTGTGCATTCAGCATGGGATCGTACAAAACCAGTGCCTGGATCAGGGCCATGAGGTTCAGAAGCAACGAGTGCGGTTTGGGCAAGCCGGCTTTGAAGTGAACACAAGGACTTTAGCTGAGGGGAGGTGTGTGAGGTGGCTGCACCTGGTAGAAAAGCGGTGGCTGCCCAGGCTTCGGACCTGGCTTCCCTCATTTGGGTGGGTGAGAGGGTTCCCGGCAGCAGCACCGGCGGGGACGTGAGCTCTTCCTCCAGGTGCGGGCAGGGAGGGCCTCCCCTGACAACCGAGCTGCTCTGTCCACCGTCTTTGGAGGGTTGCCACTGGGCTGAGCAGCAGTGCCACCTGCCGCCGGGCCTCTGGAGGCCTCGATCCCTGCGTTTCAGGTGCTGGTACATGCCTCTGGGAGTCTGCAGAGGATGTCTGAGCCAAAGTGCCAGAAAGTACTGAGAGAAATGAGCCAGTAGCAAACGTAGCAGTGTACTGGGCAGTCTCCATGGGAATGATTACACAAATCAAAACCTGCAAAAAGATCTAGCCTGGTGAGAGGCTGAAAGTCCAGCTAACAAGGGCAGGGTGCTTGCTGTGGTTGGGACGCAGAGGCACATTTCACCTTAGCTGGAGTGGTGTTTTGAAGAGGAGTGGGAGCTCCCTGTTAAAATCTGCATGGGAGATGGCTACCATGGGCAAATTTCCAAACTGTCTGTCTGTGAGGGCATGTGGCTGTGTCTCACCCTTGCTTTCTCTTTCTGGGATGTCACTGGAAGGGCTGGGGTTTTGCTGAACATGGCCTTGACCAGAGGCAGGTTTGAGCAGGTCTCTGGAGAAGTGAGGAGTGTGAAGGGGAGCTGGGGTTCCTGGATGCCAGGGGGCTGTGGGAGCAGGTAGTGCTATGGGGGAGCCTCTCCTGGGCCCCTCTGAGGCACGAGGCTGAGCTGGCCAGTGCTGCTGCACCAAAGGGGCCAGAGCTGCCCGGGCACCGTGTCTCCTCGGGCAGGGCAGAAGTCCTTCTTGCAAGCAGCTTGTGATACTAGTTCCATTCTTTATCGGGTATGTTAGCTTGGACCAGAGGCTTTCTAATAACAATTATTCCAAAATAGTAGTATTCTAACAATAAAATACGAAATACTTACATAAAAATTTAAAATATTGTAATAAAAATTATTCCAAAAATTACATGTACAATTCTGAATGCTTTAGTTTGAGGGAGGAGGTTATTATTCAGATGGTAATATACTGGTGATACATAATGTCCTTTCTGAATGATAGACAAATGGGCCAGCAGCTTGTGACCATTGCCAAACACACTGTGGAAGGTTTAGCTTCTCTTGTCCTTTCTGATCTTCTCTGGTGGCATCTGCAGCTATAACTTGTTTTCCTCACTTGCTGTTTCCCCCTCTTCTGAATTAAGGCAACAATGCTGAATTTACTGTAATTCGTGTTATTTTCATGTCTGTGCGCATGAATTCCTTGAACAACCAAGGGCTTCCAAGAATCTTAAAAACATTAACTTTGCTCACAAGGGTTGAAACCTTGAGAGTGTGTATGTCTATGTCTGATTAGCCTCTTGAAATACCTAGTTAAATGAACTTTCTAGATCGCTAGAGACCAAAAATTATCATTATGGATTAGGCTCATTTCTGTGCCAACAATTTAATACATCCATACATGCCCTTGATGTCAGTTATGCTTCTCAAAAACATTCAAGAGCGACATGCCAGTTTATGTACTGGAGAATTACATTCTTGGGTCAGTCCTGAATACTTCCTGATGGCCATCCATAGGAGAAGGTAAATTTATGTAAAGCAAGAGAGACTTATCAGGCATGTGCAGGTTTGATTTTGAGAATGAAATGGCACAGAAGATAGAACTGAAGCTGTAGAAAAGGGCTAGCTTAAAAAAACCCAACAAACCAAACTTGGAAAAAAAAAAATCCCAAACCAGTTGCATTCCTTCTAAATTAAAAGCAGCTGAAATGTAATTAAACTTACGCTGCAATGCCACCTACGGGATTTCTGAGGGGAACACAACCCTGGCCACAGTGTTTATATTTTTAATCTTAAGGTCGAAGTTTTGTTTTAAAACCACAAGAGCATGATGTCCCCGAGTCTATCAAAATAAATGTTTCCCACACTGTACCTAGCTATTTCTGTATTTAATTCAAGGAAAGTTATATTCCTCAGAAACTTTGGTATACTGCCTTCAGCAAATATAAATCTGAGCTAGACACTTCATGCAACATATGAACTGCTTTGAGGTCCCGTTACAGTCCACAGAAACATTTCTAAAAAGAGCCTTAGCACATACTAGATCTGTCTTGTAAAAAAAAAAAAAAAATCCTCAAAGTAATACAATCTATGAAAAATCTTTTGAGTTACTGAAGACATAACAGTAGTGATTTTGAACCTGTGAAATTGATACATGTTTTGGAGAGTAGAGGATTTCTGTATTAAAAGATTAGCATTTTGAAGCCATAAATAAAACCAAACCTTAAAAATTAAATGCAAAGTTTTAACACAAATAGTCCACAGTGAACATCCTAAACCCTAGACAAGTGATCTGGGTGTTAAACATTCAAAGTAGAGACATCTGGGTTACGGCTGTGAATCTAGCCTTTCACCAGCCTGTGAATTTGGGGCAAGACCTTTCATTTCACAATGCAGGAAAGGCCATAATATATGAGGAAAAATATGTACCTTTGAGAAGTACATAATATGTATGTAATGCATTTTCAACTCGCCCAACTCTTTTCAACCACAGCACTATTGTTACTAAATTGTGGTTTGAATTCCCCGAGTAATACACAGAGCTTTTATTCAAGTCAAGAGGGCTGCTGGATGTTTAGCCACTTCTATTCTGACAGGTAGGGACTGGACAAATTCAACCTTCTTGCTGAGTCAGTGCCATTTTTTTTTCTAAGGTGTCAGATACCTGCCTGGTGCAATGGCTACAGGTGGGTTGGATGCACAAAGTAAAACATTTCAAAGATATTTGGTACTTGTTACATGGTATGTGTTGCTGCAATGGAATTGTTGATCTGGAATTAACTTGCAGAGAAAATATGGCATGGATTAGAGCTTCAAATACTGGAATTTTAGCCACATTTTTAGAATGCAAAGTAAGTGAGGAGACCAGAAAAATGGTTAGCATGTATAGTGCTACTTTTCAGCTACTCAGAGTTTTATTACAGAATCACAGAATGATTGAGGTGGGAAGAGACCTTTTCAGATCATCTAATCCACCCTTCTGCTCAGCGCAGGGCCACCTAGAGCCCAGGACTGTGTCCAGTCATGTGCTGAGTATCTTCAAGGGTGGAAGATATAGTCAGCCTCTCTGGTAAGCTGTGCCAGTGTTTGACCAGTCTCACAGTAAAAGTGTTTTCTTGTGTTCAGATGGAATTTGAGGTTCCTCATTTGTGCCCATGGCCTCTTGTCCTATCAGCAGACTCTGCTGAGACAAGCCTGGCTTCTGCTTTTCTACTCCTTCCCTTCAGGCACCCATACACATTGATGCAATCCTCCCAAGCCTTCTCCGGATGGAACAGTCCCAGCTCTCTCAGCCTTCCTTCATGTGTGAGAAGTTCCAGCCACTTCGTCACACCAACACCTGTCACCTCCTTCCATGTCCATGTATGCAGTCTCTCCAGGCACCACGATCTTATGTATGCCCACTGTCTTTCAATGTGCCCTAACTGGCTCCTCCTCCACCAAGGAGGAGTGCATCTTCCCTGCTACAGACCTCTCTTCTGGTCTCAGGCACCTGGGATTTCTGAAGCCCAGTCTTGCCTGTAAGGGCTGAGGTGAAGAAAGCCTTGAGTACCTTGGCCTTGTCTATGTCCTGTGTCACCACCCCCCTGCTGCATTTAGCAGAGGGGCAACATTTTCCGTAGTCTTCCCTTTGCTCTTTATGTACTTGTAGAAACTGTTTTGGCTGCCCTTCGCATCCCTTGCCAGATTATGAATGTGTCCCTGGAAAACTGGCGTCTATCAATAATAATGTAGTTAAAAGTGTATTGCAGTATGCAGTAAAACTTTATCAAAGATCGGCAGCAGCCGCTGCACAAGTGTTTACTAAGAATAAATGTTCTTGCTATGGTCTGGTATGAAACATCTACTCTGCTGTTAAAAATGAGAGCACCACGGGATGACACAGTTGCTGCATGCATGCTGCTAATGCCTTTATCTTCATCTAGATCAGTTCAAGTCTGATGTAAAACAGTGCTGTACAAAGGAAACTCAGGTGAACTAGTCAATTTGGGGAAATTTATTATGGCATTGAGAACAAGTACTGAATAATTAATTCATTTCCAGAGTTTGTTCCAGTGATGTTAACTCAGTCTGCTTATTAATGTGCGTATTTTTTATTTTATTTACTTGTTGTGTACAAGTGTGAGTGTGCTTCTTCTAACTGCATAACAGAAAATGAATATGAGATGTAATGAATCATGAGTTTGACCATCAAAGCAAGAAGGGTCACAGTAATGGTGACATTTTGTACTTTAAGCAGTGCTTCTGTATTACACATGACCTTGATGCAATAATGATAATGTGAAAAGTTCAAAGAGAATTTCTGAGTCTCTGGGCCTTGCTTACACCCATGTGGTTTGCCCCTGAAGTTTTTTAAACACTTGCCAAGAGAAACTTCTCTCTGTGAACATGATGGATGCATACTACTGGATTGCAATCAGGCCCTTGCATATTTCTGAGCATGCTTCACCCTGGCTAAAAATCATTCTAAGAATAATGAAATGCATTCTGGTTATGTGTATCGCTGTTGAGGAGATACCTTGTGCACTGTTCCTTAGGTCAGTGAGAGCAGCTCTCCTCTGACTAGACGGGCATTCCTAGAGTGCAATCTTTCTTACCCTACAACACGTGTTTAAAATACATCAGCTGACTCATCCTGAAAATGCTTATTTCTCTCCATGAGCAATATAGGAACCATAGATGGCTAATTCAGCTGCAGACCTCTATGAGTTGATTACCTAAACAGTAGGCAGGTTAACCCAAGGTCAGGTTCAGCTGTGCTACTAGAAAGCATTTGATGATTAAAAAGAGAAGGTCATTTCAGACTTGCAAAATGGCAACTGTTGTGAAAGGAAAGTAACGACAAAATAGTGGAGTAACATACTTTGGTATTGTTACAGTCAAGAGTGCGTTAGCTGTTTTGGCATCACAACTAATTAACGTGGGAGACTTGTAACTTGGCTCCCCATTGTGTGCCACAACTTGCCTGCCCTGTTACTACAGCTACAAACTTCTGTTGATGCCATCAGCACTGCCTCGCTCTTCCATCTCACAGAGAAGGGCTGAAAAGGCCATGCTTGAGCTTGCTGGTGATGGTGTCCCCATTACATCACATACGGATGGAATAGCCTTTGTAATGCTAGCTTTTGTAATAAGCATTCTGTTATATGGTTTCATTCCTCTGACTCTGCCTGTACAGTTTCTCCTGTTGCAACCATCTAAAGCTAGAAAGCCAATATTTCATAATTGATGCATTTCATGATATTGATTAGATATCATAATTTCACTGGCTTTAACTGAAGAGCTAAACATGGGTGAGATTGTGATTGGGGTGTTTAGACAGTCACAAATCTATATACTCTGTTAATACCATGGTGGTTATTATAAAATAATGAGAGCAGATCTTGTACTACACAGATGAAGTAGGTATCTGTTACTGTGATACCGTGTTTTAAAGACATTATGAATTGCTAGCTGGGTTGAGATAACACTGGAAGAGAGTTTGTATAGCTAATTGAATTCCTTTTTTTACAGTGTGTCATAAGCACGGGAGGTCTACATTGGGCATCAGAATTCAAAGAGAAAGCTGTGCAACCATGGTAGTTGTTTCATTTGGAGAGGAAAAAAAAACAACTAAAAAAAAAAAAGACTTGGAGAACTTAATTTGTCACTTGCAATGAGGGATTCCACAGTAGTATGTGCTGTGCCACGCAGCCACAGATACACTAGCAATGCTACCACACAAGCTTATGTTACAGTTTGGAGGTAAGATAGGTATTTTACTTTTAGTTCAATACTCTGCAATTTTCAAATTCATTTAATTGGACACAGGAAAAGAGCTGCTGTGGTAATAAAACATTTCTATACACACTAGTGTGCACCCAATTGAAAAGGTAGCACTCACACATGCCAGATACACAGGGCATATCCCTTATTTTACTGTAATACCACGTTAGTTAACTCATGCAAGACAAAATAATGGAGCACACAGAATTGGATTGTCATCAGAGGAGTTCACTGTGCTGAAGAGGAGATCAAAATCTTATTTCTGTTTTTAAAGAACAGGTTTTTCTAAATTGCCATAAAACCCACATAGCCAAAGTTTTTTGTAATTTTTTAAGTGCTGTGTAAGAAAGGTTCGTTTCTACTGGTGAGTAGATGTTCAAGTCAAGGCTACTGCAACTGATGGAAAAAAAACCCCAAAAATAAGCTGGAAATGATGGTGGGGAGCAACATGATAGTAGAAATTGTGGAAAGATTCCAAGAATATGGAAAAAGAGATATCCAGCTATTTTCATATTCTTAAAATGACTGTAACGAACCCTATGAGCAACTCTCTAAACTTTTCCAGCTGTGCCCATAGTCTTCACTATGCTGCAACAAAGCACACAGAAACAAAAAGAGGAGCGGTTAAGGGACATGGCATATTAAGTAAATTATACTTTTACACAGTGCCTTATGTTAACCATAAGCTGAAGAAATAATCAGCAATTCCAAATAGCATTTTTCTTTTGAGGAGTTAAAAAAAAAAACCCCAACAAACCACCCTGGAAAATTCAGTTATAAAAGTTCTGTAAATGCCAGCTCATGGTTTTGTGGTGGTATCCCATGCCTTTAGGAAAATCAATTTTCAATCAAATGACATTCATGAAAACAGGGAATCTAAACCTACTGGTTTTCCATTGCACAGAGAAGGCCACATCTGATAATTTTTTTAATACATTATTCTATCCAGCACTATAGTTACTTGACCGGACACTGACACTTTCCATGCTGAGAACTGCACAGGGTGCTACTGTTGGTAAAACCTGTTCAGCACAGCACTGGAATTAAGGATTCATGTTGTCTTAGACCATACTAGAAGCATTCAGACATCAAAGACACGTCCTCTCCATATTGCTTGGGAGAGTTAAAAACCTAAGTTACTTTGTCTTCATGACTGTTCTGACCTTACTTAGCTAAACTGAGTTAAAAATACAATGGCTTTATTTTTTCTAGTTTTGAAATGTGTATTTGCATTTCTCACATCTTCTTCTTTGACTCATCTGGCTCTTGAGTGAACTCTTAAAGCTGTAGTTCTGGGACACAGTAAGTCCAGCATTGTGAGTCTGAGCAGTGCTTAAGAAAATGCTACAGCCACAAACTGCCGATCCAGAGTTTACATTGCCACTTCAAATCTGTTAAAAAAGCAAACTGCACGACCTGCCAGATTTAACACATGCACAGAGAATGTGTTTATGACAGCATTTGTTTTCCAGCATAAAACCCAGATAGGTGGCTCACTGGATCTCGTG
Source organism: Balearica regulorum gibbericeps (assembly GCF_011004875.1). Lineage (NCBI taxonomy): Eukaryota > Metazoa > Chordata > Aves > Gruiformes > Gruidae > Balearica > Balearica regulorum. Next base: position 104,864,690 of record NC_046185.1, read on the forward strand.
TTCTGGCCAAGTTGGGAGCATGTAGTCACATGCCTACTTCTGACGTGGATGAAGTTAGCACTCAGATGAGCTGAGTAGTGCACACAGCCATTGCTAATGACAATATGACCACAGCCTCACCAGCAACAGCTCAGTGTCTGGAAGGAAAGAATTGCTGCATGTATTCACGTGTACTTTGCTATGCCAGAGGAACTGAACATCTGCTGGTGGTTGGCGGCTGATAGCTGCTTCTGACTAAGAAGGTCAGCACTTGCATGGGTACTCAGAAGCTGCTCTTAGTGCCCTGACCAGGAGGGACCAGAGTGTTGCTAACTCAGAGGAAAATGAACTGCTGCTGGTGGGTGCATTTTAGAAAGCAACAAGCCAGAGGCATCTTTTTAACCTTTTTGCACAGTTGTAGCTAGACAACATGTATAAATTACATACCAAATCAAACAGTTTGATCCTGCATCTTTGATTCCCATTTGTACTTGAATTCCAAACTTAAAAGTATTAACTCTCAGACTTTGGATTCTTCACTAAAATAAATTGCTAAATTCTCTACAATGGCCAAGTGTGCTCTTCCTGAAGAGGCTGATACAGGGCACTGTGAGATAAATACGTTTATACACATGTATGTATCTGTGTGTGTATATATGTGCATGTAAATATATCTTTATATATGTTTACTGATGTTACTCCTGCTGCTGCAGTTCAAAAATTGATTAAAAAGTAAATTTATACACCAAATACTAACCCATCTGCTCATTCCACTGTCAGCAAACAGAGCGGAATTGTAGATCACTGAGTTGAAGGGGAAGCTTTAATTTGAAACCTGCCACACTAGCACTGGTGAGAAGGCTTTGTAAAAACCCTCCTGTTCTGGTGTGTATCCTAACCTGCTCATTAAACTATTTAACCCGCTAGGATTATTCAGAAGTGCTTTAGAAGAATGCTAGCTTAGAAGGAGAATCAGAAATGAAAAAACAGACCGAAAACCTTGCATATATTGCAGCTGATGCTGAGATCCAAGCACAAAGAAGTAACCTGAGAAACCTTGTCAAATACAAGACAAAGCATTTGCCAAAACACAAGGGTAGCTCTTTACAGCAAGAATCTATAGGATTATTAAGTACTGTCAGACTTACAGAACCATCAACACCCTTTGGCTCAGGTTATTCTCCTTACTGGACTTTTCCCAACAAAGCAGAAACATGCTTTGAAGAAAGCAAATCAAAGAATACTTTGGGGGAAGAATAAATTTCTGTTTTAAGAATGGACTGAGATCTGATTAACAGGTATCTGTTAATAAAGCAAATTGGAAAGCAATTTATAGGTTCATAGACATGTTATATATACCTATATATAATAATCAGAACTGTGCTCTTATATATATGTTGAAGAGCACAGTTCTGATTATCTAATGAAAAAATTAAAGGCTAACAACCTTTCTTTATAGAACAGATGATAAGGCTGCTGCTTTATTTCATGAGTTCCTGCATCCTCAGGAAAGGCTATGCTTCATTTTTTTATTCTCCTTTATGTCCTAGGAACTGCAAGGAAAACCCCCACACCTTTACAAGAGCTTTTACTTTTTTAAACAGTCTACTGTTGCCCTTTGGGTAAGTGTCCTTCAAAATGCCTAGAATGAATATGTTTTTGACCATAACTTTGTTCATCTTGAAGAATGCAGAAGCAGGGGGCGGTCAGTGCATAGGATTTTGTAGTAGTGATATGGTAAAACTAGATGTACTTAAAATACATGGATCTATTTCTAAATAACAGTAGCCAATGGTTTGAGAATAATGGACTAACGTAAGGGTTTGTTTTTTTATCCCCCCCCCCCCCCCCCCCCCAAGCAGCACTGGAGAGTCCAATTAGAAGATAAAGAAGTTATTGATCATAAAAGCTGTTGCTATGTCATCCTTGCAGAAGTCTATTTTATTGTTCATAATTTAAATAAATAAAACTTATATCAGTGTATTTAAATATATTCTAATGGCTTTAATGTATATATTGGGAAAAAGGCTGTCTCAAATGGGAAATATTAGTTATATGTCATTTTGAAAGCAATGCTAAATTAATTCTAACGGTTCATAAGATCTGACAATTACTTAATAAGCCAAAAATTTCCATGCATTGCAACTGAAAGTATTTACTTAATCATAGAACCATAGAACAGCCCAGGTTGGAAGGGACTGCAGAGGATCATCTGGTCCAACCTTGTGGTGCTTTAGCACCACATCGTCACATCTTGAAAACCTGCAGTTGTGGCGACTCCACCAGGTCCCTGGGGAGGTTGTTCCAGTGATTGATTGTTCTCACTGTAAACAATTCCTTTCTTAAATAGAGAGGAAATGTGCATTCTTTTTTTCATTCAGCAGTGTATGTACAAAGGCCATTAAAATTAAGAAAGTTTTTGAACAATTGATGTTTCCTCAATTTTCAAAGTAATTCCTTTTGCTTTAAATGCCACTTTTGGCATACACAATCAGCCTCAAATAATGCAAATGTTGCTAGCATTGAATTTATACAGAATTGATCAGCTTCAAATGTAATAACTGAAACCTTCAGCTTCATGGTATTCATTAGCAAAAGTTGATGTGCTACTTAATGCTAAAAGTGTATCCTTTTTAGTGGAGTGTGATAACTTGAGACAAACCAACCTGCTAAGGCTTGGAAACATTTTTCTCAAAGAGAATTTTTTCTTTTTTTTACGCTCAGAATCTCTGGCTTATGCGATGGGCTTGTAGCCCAGAGAGGAGTGGGAAAAGAGCAAAAAACAAGCAGTGCACGAGCATTTACAATGGAAGGCAGACTGCCTTAGAAGTGCCAGGTGCAGCCACTGGTAGGAGGTGAAGTTGCTACCTGCAGTTGCTACCTTCAGTTGCACTCAACATGCAACAGCTGGAGCTACTGCTGTTACTGTATAAACGCACCAGTTCAGAACACATGCAGGAAGTCACAGTTAAGTCCAGCACAACCCTGGCAGATAAACCTTCCCCCCGCCCCCCCAGTACTGTTTTTTGTTTGTTTTGGGATTCATTTGACTAGAGGGTCATCTTACAGTCCAGACTTCACTTATGAAATATTTAGGCCACAATCTCACAAAGCACTCACGTATTTATATTTGCTCATGTAAATGTTCCCAGGGTTTCCTAGAAATAGCAGTGGTGTTGGAAAGTTTTGAAATATACTTTGTCATGCGTGAAAGGAAGACTTGGAAAAGTGTCATAAAACTCAGTAAGGGTGTATAAGTAACACTTTACCTTTCAATCAAGATACATACATGCAAATCTCCAAGTTAAGACACTGGGTGAAGTAGCATAAAACTGGAGCATAAAAGAACAGGGCGATATCGTGCCCTCTTACAGCAGCCTCCCACAGAACCGACTATTACCTTCTCTGAAATTCAGAGATCCCAGCTCCTGCTGGACTCAGTCCTGAGCAGAAAGTGTAAACCAGAAATCCCTTGCTCTTATTTGCTCTGGTATCTGCCCCTGTGGTTAATCCACTCCTAGCAGGTGTACAAACAGGCACTGCTGGCATCTCCGCTTTGCTGCCACCCTGTCGAGAAGAGCCAACCTCAATGAACTGAAACAGAACTGAAGCATCTCTCCGGAGCAAATTCTTGACATTAACTCTGGTTTTCAGCAGACAAGAAAATAAGGTTTTGTAAATATTTCAGCTGAGTCCTGGTATAAAAGCAACAAACAGGCTTGTGCTGCTTTGAAGTGCCCTTGTGCTGTCCATTCCTTGCTAAGCAAACCCAGATTTCCACACAGATGGTGACAGAACATCATTAACACTTACATGGAAAACTCATCTGAAACCTGTATCAAATTTGTCCCCATCAGGTTCAAATTTCGTAACGTGCAAGTAAAACTGGGCTTGGTTTCTTCCATCTTTTCTCTTAGCTCATTTGAATTCAAAACTGTAAGTAGTTTCTTTATTCCTTTGAGGTAGTCCGAGGTCTTGAGAAAACCTAGAAAATACTTAAGTACTTTTGTTCATCCAGCAAAAAGAACCTAAGCCCTGTACACTTTGGATGCTGGGCTTATGCTCAAGAATTCAGGATTATAAGAAATCTCATTGGTTCTGTACATATTTAACATAACCACTCAAAATCTTCTATCTTTTCTAGCAAATACTGGACACTCACATATGAATTCAAAAATCTCTGGGCTTTTTTCCAGATTCCTCATACAAATTGAGGTAACTTTTTTGGTATTATCTTTCATTGAAGAAAACATTCACTGCTGTGAAAAAAAAAATCACTATATATAGGTATGCTTTTAAACTCTTAACTCATTTTTCCAGTGTGGCATATACACACACACACATATATATATATTTGTCTATCTATTTTCTTAAGACATTTATAATTCCTTTCATTTTAGTAGGCACCAGACTGCTTCAGCTAAATGCTAAGCAAGCTAACAGGCTACAAGTTGAAGAGATACTTGGTAATAATTGGAAAAAATAAAGAATTCAGTAAACCATCTGAATTGCTTGCTGTTTCTGCTAAGATAATCTAAGCCTTCTCAGTTCAAAAAGCTTTTCAAATGCATTTATTATGCTCTTATGTCCAAGTTTCTAAAGAATCCACAGAAGATATTTCAGAAACGTATTATCAACACATTCAACAGGTTTTTTGTATTCAGACTTTGATGATTATGTGCATGAGTCTTCCTGGAGTTACTTGGCAAGAACACTTCCAGAGATTCTCTGCATTTGTACTCATCTGTCAAAAGTACTCAGAAACTCTATATAGAGTACAATTGCACTTAAAATATAAAAGGGCTCTTCACTCATTAGGAGAGAACAAACAAGAGATATGCTTAGAAAAGCAACTGATGGAGGTTTCAGAGAAACTCTGGCGGCTTGCAAGTATACCCATCTAGGCACTCAGATTGCTTTGGAGGAGGTTGGGCCTTGAAGTTCAGGTACAGATAAGGTAGTAATTCTGTCCCTAACATTTGTGCAGATTTCCAGCTGTAGGTGAGAGAGGACTCTTCCCAATCAAAACTGAGGATGACTGTAACCTTACCCAAGAGGGTCTCATTAAGACATCCACATTCCTCTTCTATAGTTAATCGAGTCTGACATTCATAGCATAAACTTACATGCATGTGACACAGATTTGGTACCCCCCCCCAACCCCCCTTGAAATGTACTTTATTTGGAAACATTAAACTGTGTTAGTCTCAAACACATGTAACTGCAGCTAGTTTTAAGTGTTGATTTCAGAGACAAAGAAAAATATATGCTGTATTGCAGAACTCTGTAAAATTACATGCATTTGTATACATGGACACATGACAAAGTGTTTTATTAAAATAAAAAGCTTTAATACTTTTGCATTTAAAAGATTTAGCAGAAAATACTTGCTACAAACATGCTACAACATACATGTTCAAAAAGTTTTCAGTGCTTTCTTTCAAAGTTCAGCATTTTGGCAAAAATAAGTTTTTCTGTATATACTTCAAGAGTTGGCTATCATAATACTGATATAAAATACTTCATGTAGACTAAGGTCAGGTGCATAAAATACAGTAAGTAATAAAACATACTGTTTGTATAAACATTTAAAGTGTAAATTTCATTAGATAACATGCAAATACTGCAATATTTTAAATGACACTTAAATATAGATACTGAGATTCTTTATAATTTTGCATCCAATGAGAGATTCTGAAATGTACAAAACTATAAAAAGAACATATTTCTTCACTGAAGTCAGGTACTAGTATAGAGCTTGATTGTCATTTTACAAGCACTGAGCCCAATATCCTGCAAATCTTCACTAGTCCAAGTAAAGACGTCTACTGAAATAGGCCCAGGGCTAGTTAGTTTTCTTCATAATAAAATATGAAAGGATATTTACATGAGAATAAACTCTTAAATTTTTGGTAAGGTAAGTAAGTAGCAGCAATTTGTTTCTTCCAAAAATGATGTTTAAAATAGGTGCATGCTTTTCATTGTCACTGATATGCATCTGAATAATATAAAATTAACATTCTTCAATAAACTCACAACACTATTTTTTCGTTGCTGAAATAAACTCTGTAAGACCCCTTCTTGCAAAAATCATAAATCCGTAATGTCAGAACCTTCCAGAGTATTTTTATGTTTCCAAGATCAATGGAAAACAATCTAATTGTGCTGATGCTGTGCATCTCACTAGTAATGAATAAAAGACTCATCGTATTAGTTCATCAAATCTTCTACAATTTTTGTTTTCTGGTTCAGTGATCAACAATTCTGAATGTCCTTCACAATATAAAACACTGCAATACTCATGCATATTTTCTAAGCAGTTATATATAATATATTAATCCTGACACGGTGAATAAAAGGCTTATGAACATGGAGTGCAGAACAGGCACCACTTTAACAGAAGGAGAAGAAATGCTAAATGAAACTTGTACTTGAGATGCAATTAGAGCTGACAGCGGTACGTGTGATGCTAATGTTGGACTGTCTGAATTTATCAGTGATTCTATCTTTTCTGCTTCTTTATTGCAGGCTTCAATCTAAGAAACAACAAAAAAAAATTATTATTTCTTTTCTTGCCATGTAAAATGCCAACGCAAAAATGATGCTAGATAGCAAAATTCAGGAAAGAAAATCTGAGTTATCCTCATCAGCATGTAAGATTTATATAATTTTGGGGAGTATTTGTTAGAAAACATATTGGAGCACTTTTATCATAGACTTTGGTACTATGAAAGCTACGGTAGAAGCCCTGAGTAGTAGCAAAAGGGGGGGAAGGAAGGTACATGTGAGTTATCGTGGGTGATGTTTTGAATGTTGATACCAAAAAGCTCACAGTAAATGAAGTACCTCTAAAATTGAGGACTTCCTTCCTGATTGACCAAGATACTGCCTTGAAGTCTGTAACAGTGGAAGAATCAGGATTTTCTACTTATTGGGCTTTTCCTTCCAAATCAGGGAAAACTGATTTCTTTTATGGGGAGGGTAGAGAAGAATGCAAGTAATAGGAAAACCTGAGAAAATGCAGGTTTCCATTCCCCCACTGACATGATGATAATTATGAATTTATGTTAGAAAATCCATTTTTTCCACCCTACCTTCTACTGCAACCCAGGAATCAATTTAGTACTAAGTCTCTTTAACAGGTTTGGAAGCTGCCTTGGATGAAGTTTAACTTTACAAACTTCATATCTGGATGCCCAAAGCTTTGAAAGTTGAGGAAGTTCTAGCTCAGCAATGGGTGTCACCAGTGAGATACGCAGCTCCCCCCTGGTTTCAGATGGCCTCTCTGATTTCAGAGAGTCCTTCTCTCCCCAGGAGTCTGGCAGCACCTGCTACAGATGGAGTCAGAGCCGACCGGATTGGCAAGGCTCAAGACCTTGTTTCCTCAGTCCTGGTAACATAATGGGCTATTTCTGCTAAAGAAGGAGACCTAAGCTGGAGCTAAGCTGAACATAACAGGGTTGCTCCAGTAGCACTGGCAAGCAAAACATACAATATATCTGCCTGAGAAACAACTACTCTATTAGATACTGCAGCTTGCAAAGTTTATGGCAGTGATTCTGTACCCTCACGCTATACCATAACTCCGTAACTTTAGCACCTCCCTGAAGCAATACTGAACATGCAAAATTAGACTGTAGAAATAAAATGGAAATGGAAAGCAGCCATCAATACAAAATAAAGAACAAGGAAGTGAACCTGCCTAAATTCTGTTTGTATTGTAAAAGGTAAGAGAGAGATTGTGGGCAGGTTTTCTCTCCCCTTCCTTTTCAAAGCTAAATCCTTCATTTTACACTAGTACACATCAACATGTCAGATAACAGAATGAACCAGTCTGTGCACCTGATCTCCAAAGGGACTTCGTTATAAAGTGCTGTCAGCAGGGCCAGGCAAGACTATTAGAAACAACTATAAAATGGCAAGGAATTATGTTCCTTTTAATAGGAAGAAGATACCCTCACTGGTCTTGCACAGGTTAACAAGCAGAAAGTAAAAATGAAGGAACAGCTCCCAGACAACAATAATGCAATACATAGCCAAAGCCTTGATTCTATTGCTCTGAACTGCTCCTAAGAAAATACTGGAAGAACTTTGAGTGGCATTTGTTGGTTTACCTTTACAGTTTAGTACTGTGAGCATTAGATTCTTGTTTGCTAGCATGAACTAGCTATGACACAGCAAGCTGGGCAGCTTATTGGAATGTTATTTCCCTTTTAAGGTAATAGGATTTTGGGATCTCCCAGCACTTTTCACCATAAGGTGCAAAAGAATATGAAAAATGAGGATAGTCTCAGAATTGTGTCAACAGATCCTCTTTGGTATGAACTACTGCTTAACATCAAGACATGCACAGTGTATTAATATGGTAGCAATATGTATGATGTGCTTCAGCCTAATTTCAGCTAATTCAGCCCTTACGGCAGCCTTCCAGTACCTAAAGGGGCCTACAAGAAAGCTGGAGATGGACTGTTTACAAAGGCATGTAGTGATAGGATGAGGGGTAATGGCTTTAAACTGAAAGAGGGTAGATTTACATATTAGGATGAAATTTTTTACTGTTAAGAGTGGTGAGACACTGGAACAGGCTGCCCAGAGAGGCTGTGGAAGCCCCATCCCTGGAAGTGTTCAAGGCCAGGTTGGATGAGGCTTTGGGCAACCTGGTCTAGTGGAGGGTGTCCCTGCCCATGGCAGGGGGGGGTTGGAACTAGATGAGCTTAAGGTCCCTTCCCACCCAAACCATTCTATGATTCTATGACTCTAGTATCACATATACTTCAGTCTACTTTTAACCATTACACAGGAGACAAAGGAGTACCATTTCATACACAGGTATGCATTTAATATACAATTAATAATAAGTTAAGAGGTCATTCACTAATTTATTTATTTTCATCAGTTTATATTTTCTATTATTTTAGCCATAGAAAGTTAAGGGTTCTGCATTTATTAATTTAAAACCAAACATCATACCACTCTATCCTTGGCATTCCTCAAAAGCTGGATGAAGAAAGCAGGATTCTCAAGACATGTTTTAGCATCCCTAATACTAGCTATTCAGATTTCAGTCACTCGAGAAATCCGCATGTACTAAGTACACAGGAAAATGCACAATTTTAAAACTGCTATATTGAAAATAGTAAAGTGTAAACATACAAAAATGAAGTAAATCCATACTGGGTAAAAAAAATAACATAAGTTTACCTGCAATGGTTTGGGGTTCTGATCCACAGGAATGATGAGAACCACAATTTCAGATTCTATGCTTAAGTATCCAAACACATCACACTGTGGCACTGAGACATGCAGGCGGATTTTTTCAAGTATGTCAAGTACTGTTATAGGCTTTTTATTTGTTACCTGGAAGAAAATAAAGAACTTCATGGATGATGTAGCATTATGCAAAATTACATTTTTCCTCTTCAGTTTTAATAACTTTATGTCATGCCAGAAAATTTGTTTCAGCCATTAAACTACTCAATTCTAATGTCTAGCAAAAAAAAAACCCCAAAACCAAACCCCCAAAAACCATTAAGAAGTGAAAGGAAGAAGGCGAAAAAATGTTTTACTTCTTAAATTTAACCATGGTTTTGATATATGTTGTTCTCCACCTTCGTGGTTAGGGTCTATATGTATCATGTACCTCAAAATAATGTGAACGGTTATCTGTTACAGCAGCTTGTACTCCCATGCTGCGAAGCAAGGAGCAGAGCAGCCCTATGAGCTGGCACCCCTTTACCATCACAGAACTTGCTCCAAGAGCCACCAGAAATGAAGAGCTATAGCTTAGTGAGGACAGATACATGTCTGTATACATGGGAACACGTGACATTTCAAGATCACTATATAATTCCCATGTGAATATATTTTTCTCTTAAAATTCTTATCTCTGTTCTGCTGTCTGACAAACAATAATTTGATTGTAGATGCTCAGTCTATTTAAGGACTGCTACACCGTACACGTTATCCACTTTTTTTGCAGGACATTTCTGGATGTGTTAAACAGTATAGACACCAACACAAATACTTCACTTGTGACTTTGGTCATTCTGTTGTGTTCTGTTTTCTAGCTTTAGCTGCAAGAGATCCATCCTTCTTATCCTACTGTAGCTTTGTTTTCTTTTAAGACCACTGGCACAGCACCTTAACAAAAGGAAATCTGGGAAATCCAAGTAGACTACATGAATCAAATTTGCAAGCTGTCACACAATACTTCCGTTGCCACATCTTTGAGGGATTTCCTCGTCATAGCCCCATTAAAATGCAGTCAGACATGCTGACTGATCAGCAAACCCTGTTCAAACAGTCTTAAAACAGAGAAGAACATGGATACTTTAAGGATGACTGATAGTGTCAAACTCAGATTTTAATGTCTGGGATTAGAAATCTAGTAGATAAGATTAGAATCTTAGCAGATCTCTAGTGTTTCTTTGCTGACTTTTGTTTCCTACTATCTTTACAAAAAAGGCGAGAGGGGTGGGGGGAGAAAAAAAAAGTCAGATTTATAGAACTCTGCAGTAATTGAATTGTTTTTTTCTCATATGAACCACCTGTCTGAACTAAATTAGGCATACATTACTACTCCTTGCCCTCTTGAGTTGGTTAAAGTGTATGCTAGCATTTCTAGCAATGATTCCATCTATCTGAGACTTACCCATATCCACTACAACGGATGTCTACACTATATGGATACGTACACTGTCAAAAGCAAGAGCTGCACAACAATCCTATAGTTTTATTGATGAATTCAGAGGAGATGAGTGTTACTAATTTCATGTAGATGACAAAATTATCAAATCTACTCAAATACACAGTTGGGCATCTTCTATTGTATTATTAGGAGATATTAGCTGGCCTCTGACTCACACTGGAGTAACAAAGGTTATTAGCTTCTAACTCTCTATGCTCAGGCTAGTGTCACACCACGCACAGTCTCCAGGTGGCTGTGGCCAGTTAGAGATCATCTCTGGGGTCTTATTGGATGACCCCTGATTGAAATTTCCAAAGGAGAGAGCTTCAAACTTCTTGTGACAATGTGTTCCCACCACCCCTGCTCTTTATTTCCTGTAACCCCACTCAAGTGATAACCACCAGTGGCGGTGGTAATGGATGTGTCTGGTTGTGATGGCTACACCCAGCTCAAAGTGGATTTGGAGACAGATAATGACAAGGGCTAATTTGAGCAATGTGCCCACCTAACCACAGTGCTGGTCAATGTCCGACTCAAGCCAAATTTGGAAGAAACTCACATCTGTGGTTGGTATGCAAATATGAGTCAATCATCTTACTCCCATAAGCAGTGAGCAGCCCAAGAGCCCATTGAGCTCTTCAGCACGCCAGGATCTCCCCTTGAGCAGGGATGCCTCTCAAGGTTACTCCTTGAGGTTGAGAGAATCCTTATCACGTCAGATGCTCACTAAGTGAATTGGGAATAAGCGCACTGAAACTTTGAAAATCTTAGCTAAAAGTGATATAAGGGATTGATTGTGCACAATCCTTTACACATAAACTACTGACTAAGTCTGAGACTAGGACTGGACCTAGATGCACCTAGACTCCTCTGAGTAGGAGTTTAGAAAGCAAGGGGGGGTCCCCTCTGAACTTCATGATTCAACGGGAGGGTCTCCCTGACAGTTTTGTCTGACCCTGTCCTCTATGCAGTAAATAATCCACTGTACCTTGCCATTGAATCTTGTTAAACCACTGTCGCATTTACCATTGAACTTTGTTAACTCACTGTCTTGTATCAATGAAATACATTGATGCTTCTCTCTTGTGAGTGAAGTGCATCACTCTGTGACACTTCTGCAATTTCTAGAATGTGCTAAGAGAATGCTGACTTGAAAGTTTGAGAGATCACATATTTTAAATGTAAAGATCTATATATATTTATATATTTGAGTTCTGAAAACCTGAAGACTCTGTATTGTGGCATTAGGTGAGCAAGAGAAGAGAAAGTCAGCAAGACTGTGGTGACAAAGGGAAGAAAAAAGTGGAGGGAAAAAAGAAGTAAAAAATCAAGTAGTAAGTACCTTAATCCAGGTGTTAGGGTACTTTTAGTAGGTGAGAGTAGTTAAGTTATCACCAACTGCTTGAATAACTTCTTGAATAAGTCCAATAAATTTCTTTAATTATAAAGCCTTCTTCTAACTAAAAATTAAAATTCTTCTTACAGCCACATGTTGTAATGTATGAACTGAGAAGCTGCAGTGGTCACCGTGTGCCTGGTACCACTAGAGATGATAACTGGAGGACATTCCAGGATGCAGTCATGACCTAACAGACACTGTTACTCAGCAAAATTGGTCAACGCACACACACAGAGCACACACAAACACAAGATCTCTGAGAGGAAATCAGTATAACATCGATCAGCAGCACAGCCTTGAGATGCAGGCCAACCACCCACTGGGCTGCAACAGCAAGGACAGAGCCAGCAGAAGTCATCATCCCCTTTATTTACACCCCCCACCCCTCCCCAGGCTACAGTGATGAACTGGAGAGAGTCCAGCAGCATGCAGCTTGTGGAATCTCCACTCCTGAAGGTTTTAAAAACTCAGATGGCCAAGCTGATCTAACCGGAGGTAACCCTGCTTTGAGCAAGGGGTTGGACAAGACCACTCCAGGGGTCCTGTTCATGCTAAATTTTTCTTTGCTTTTACAATAATAGCTAATTCCCTCTACTTCTAAATATATAAATAAGCTAATGTAATTTTATATTGTTTTGGGGAAATTCTCTTTCTTCTTGATATTAAAAAAAAACCAACCAAAATTAAAAAAATCAAAATTATATTATTAAAATTGCATGTGCAGATGCAAACATGAATTGTTTTGCTTCACTAGGCATGATCGTCACATTACTCTATTTGTTGTGGTGTCGTGCCAAAATCAAGCGTTCTGCTCTATTCCATATACTGAAGCATAAAAGCAGGGGTCAATAAAGTGCAATCCTTTCACATACCACACTGGGAGTCTGGGCCTAGTATGTTGTGTTCAGTGACAGACAATCAACATCAGAAGATCCATCTTACACTGGAGGTTTTCAAAGACCAGCAATGAAGGATGCTGGTGTCTAACTTACAGAGATGTTAAATTAAAACCCAACATTTTAGCTGATGAGCAACAAAACCAGTGACAACTATCTAGATAACCCAAAGAATCTAAAACAATCCAATTTAAACCTAAGACAATGTCAGAACTAGGTTACCTACATTAGCAAATAATGAGCTAACAGAATAATCTTAACAAAAAGGCCATAAATAACAAATATGCACTGTATTACTACCATGAGACAGATGCAGTTCCTGTATCATTTGTCTTCACTATTACAAGTCATTTAAACTGCAAACCTGAATGTGCTTGTTTGTGCCTACTCTAATTCTGTTTTGCTTTGCATTGTAATAAAATTTCTATACCTGATATTAAGACATAAAGGAAAGTATAAACAGTATAAAGAAAAACATAAAATCACACACTATCTACTGAAAAATAATTGGTTTTATAACTTTTTGGGAGTATACAGTAACTTGACTTTTCCATGTTCCACTTAACATAAGGCATGATTAAACGGTTTACCCTTGCAAAAGTATCCAGCTTGTCTTTGTCATATAAGATTCTCAGCATTCCAGCACATAGTGGACAGCAGGCTCCTACATGAACAAAAAAATCTCAGAAATAAAAGAAAATAGTCTTTTCACTTTAAGTAAGCAGAGGTCAAATGTTGAATGTTAACTGAGAGTGAAAATAGCAAAACTACCAAAGCAAAGTAAATATTTCAATTTGATAGCAGAACTGCACAACTTCTAAGTTTTTTAAATGTTAAAAAACATTTATAATGCAGAAGCAGTGACCTTTCAACACACATTTACTACTATCAACATGAAGCAACATGATGAATTCTCACTTGTTTCAAGATGATACATTATTTTAAGTTAAAAACCACAGGCACTTTGTGTAGTACAAGCCAAGGTTTTGTATGGATGCATGCAGATGCAGCTACAGAAATGATGAATTTCAAGAGCTGCAATAGCTCAGACATGACAGAAGCAAGTATGCACACTGCAAACATTAATTTATGCAGTTATACCATGCTGGAGCTTAGAATTTTATATAAAAAGGAGTGAAAAACTACTTGTCTGACAGAGTTGTTTTTAACACTGAAGCATATTTCTCCTACTGCTTTTCCTCACTTTCTCAGAAACCAAAGGGCTAAGATTTCAAATTTCTACTCAGGACTGTGTATTTAATTCATCCCCCCAACTTACTATATATAATTCACATTCACAGGGTGACTTTTAGAATATTAAATGTAATATCAAAGCACAAAGACCCTTTTTCAAACCAGTCAATGACAAAAATGCTTAAAACGGTTTCCTTTTAAAAAACTGTACTACCTGTGATTAGTTAGTGACTGTTTCATAATGAAAGTATTTGTGAAAACAATAAAAAAACAGTTCAAAACAGCACAACTGCAAAACTATTCCTACTCTCTTCCTCTTTCACAGTATTGTAAATACATATGGTATCTTACTCTGTCTTATAATTAAATATAATCCTTGTTCTTCTGGGAACTCTACTTTGATGATAGTTTGGCATTCCAGTGTGGTATCTGTGCTGCCACTTCCGAAAAATTACTCATCTGCTTCCCAGTGACATTCTGCCCCAGACACCACAGACCTCATTCATTTCTCCCAAACCAGTCCTACAGGGACAGCTGCAAGTTTCTCAAGACTGAAGGAGTCTGACTCCTAAGGCCAAGGCCGCATCACTTCAGAATTACTCAGCTGAGTCCTGATACTGGCTTGTCCCAGCCCTAAGGAATGATCTCTACTTCATCCTTCCTCTTAGAGGTCTCAAAGACATCATGGAAGACAACATTTTAAAGCATAAGTTTTGTTCCCAATATGCACCTATTTATACACACAGCCTGGAGACACTCTCCTATCTGCAGTAAACTTCAACAACGAAGTAACGTACCTGGTGCAATAACCGGTTTGCAGCCAGTAGCAGAAAGCTGGGGACATTTAACAAAGGCACATTCTGTATGAAAACCATAGTCTGAGAGAACGCCTACGGCCTGACAGTGTCCGTAATAGTCAACAGCCACACGGTCGGAATAGGCAGCACAGACGCTGCTGTAAGTTTCCCCGTTATGTCCACATACAGGTTCCAACGATTTGCAAAACGGCTGAAACACAGAGAAATGTTTGAAAGATCAATTTATTCATGCTACAGACAAAACTTCAGAGTAGTCTTAATATTAGGAAAAACAAAGTTAATGGGAATTTGCTGATAATATTGTCAAACATTCAAAAAAGTAGGAAATCTAGAGTAAATGACCTGCCAGTTTATGAATGGGTAATAAATGCAAAGAGTAAGTACTTAAAGAAGGTGACAAAAAATGTAAGTTAGAATCTGAGAAATGTATAAGAAATGTTTTGGGAAACAATTTTTGTTCTGTGCTAATGCTTAAAAAAATGACCATGTCATTTAAATGAACTTATTAAATTAATTTAAGGTAATCATAAATTCATTATGTAATAAAGTATTATTTTATCAATAAAATTATTTTAGGAATAAAACATTTGCTATTGTAGTATTTATTGATATTATAATGACTTATTAATAATTTATGTATTCGTTCATCTCAGTGCATTTTTGTTTTCTGTACTGCGTCCAGCTCTGGGGGTCCCAGTACAGGAGAGACATGGAGCTGTTGGAGCGAGTCCAGAGGAGGGCCACAAAGCTGATCAGAGGGCTGGAGCACCTCTCCTATGAGGACAGGCTGAGAGAGTTGGGGTTGTTCAGCCTGGAGAAGAGAAGGCTCCAGGGAGATCTAATTGTGGCCTTCCAGTACCTGAAGGGGCCTACAGGAAAGATGATGAGGGACTGTTTATCAAGGAGTGTAGTGATAGGACAAGGGGTAATGGGTTTAAGCTGAAGGAGGGTCGATTTAGATTAGATGTTAGAAAGAAATTCTTTCCTGTGAGGTGGTGAGGCACTGGAACAGGTTGCCCAGAGAGGTTGTGGAGGCCCCATCCCTGGAAGTGTTCAAGGCCAGGTTGGATGAGGCTTTGGGAAACGTGGTCTAGTGGAGGGTGTCCCTGCCCGCAGCAGGGGGGTTGGAACTAGATAATCTTTAAGGTCCCTTCCAACCCAAACCATTCTATGATTCTATGATTCTTAAAATTTAGCATGTGTGCCGATGTTGAGTCATCATCCCTGGATGGTATTTGAAAGAATGTAGATGTAGCACTTAAGAACATGGTTTAGTGGTGGACTTGGCAGTGCTAGGTTTAAGGTTGGGCTCAATGATCTTAAAGGTCTTTTCCAACCTAAATGATTCTATGATTCTATGTATTTCTAACACATTTGAGAAGCTAAATGTATACATTTATTTCAGAAGAATAAAATCCATTACTAGATGCCTCTGTCAAAAATGTATTTATTGTTGAGACCTTTACATCTATAAAAATACATCTATTGTATCCATTTTCTCTCAGAAAAACGTATCTAGCGTGCCATTTGATTCAAACACATGTAAAAATCAAAGAAAATTGTAATATAATTTCTTCCTATCCCACCTTGCATGTGTATCAGTTCAACACATTCAAGAGGTCAAATGCCAATAACCTTAAGCTTCTGCATACGGACAGAAACAAATGGAACTGCTGACTCTTTGCAGACACGGTATGACTAACACTTTTGTCCAAAGTCATGTGAAATGACACAACTCATTCCATAATTCCATAATTTCTTGATATAGTCTAAATATTTTATTAATCTAACTCGTATTTCAAGTAAGTCACCATAGCTATATGATCACTGTATATCCTTTAAAAAAGCAAGACAATTATAGTTTCTATGTTACACACCTAAGCTAAGAAGAAAACAGAGGACAAGTAAATGTGAGCACCCCAAAAAGTTTCATATCTTGCAGTCACCTTCCCTATAAAAGGAAGAGTAAAAACTTAAAAGCTACCAGTGTCAAAGACTTCATGAACATGAATACAACTCGACATATAACTGCTGGAGAAGATAAACGGCCATGCAATATTCCTTTGATTCTTACTGTTCAAGGGCTGAACATTCTCTCATGAGATATCTGATGTGCAATGAGAAGAATTATCTGTACTTAACGAGGTTGCTGAAAAAGGGCAAGAAAAAGAAGGTATAAAGACAGAAAGGCAGAAACTAAAAGTGGGTTAAAAGAGCAATAGCATTTATAAATATCAGAGTATTATCCCCAAGAAAGCATAAGTAAAGCTTTTGATTGGATTTGAGACAACTGTTAACTAAAGCAGAGAAACACTTGACAAAATTCTGAATATAATTTTGTGAGAGTATTTCTATACTTGTGAAAATTACATTTTAAAGGATTACTTTAAATGAAAATGTTTTGTGAGCCATAAAACCCAGAATATTGCCAAGCTGAACATTAAAGAACAAAGAAGATTTGATATTTATCGCTAGAACCACTTCCTACCTGGCATGGTCCTCGGTATGCTAAACTTTTTCCTTTTTGGTACAAAGTACACAAGTTACTGTATTCCACATTGTCTGTGTCACAAACAGGATCCCGTGTCTGGTCACAATTTAACTGCCTTGGCACACATTCATGCTGGCTACATTCAAACTTTCCAAAACTAGTCAAGCAAACTTGTTTCTTTGGTATGCACCTGCATAAAGTAATAATAATTTCATATCATGTCATAGGATTATTTTTTTTTAAAGTCTCAAAATATTCAGGGAAAATATTTTCAGTGAAATCTTTTCCAGTGATTTAGAGCTATCTATGGTTCAGCAGAGCTGCAGGAAATACATGTGATAAAACATTCTGAATAGCCAATTTCGGGTCTCACCACAAACCTGAAACTGGTTCAAACCACGTTTAGTCAATGTATGTGAACACAACTACGGTTTCCATTAAATTAATCTTTTACCAAGTATTCTTCAATGGATTTTCAAAAAGGCTTGGATAAACTTCTTACCTACTCCCAAGCTTCATTTTGTAAATGCATATTTAAGAAAAACTAGAGAAAACATGAAAACAGTGAACTGCAAGAGAAAAAGACTACATTGCAGAGGTCTAGCCTCACCCTTCCTTGAGAAGGTAGTGAAAACGAGACTTACAAGATTGTATGGTTTCAATTACAAATATCTAATTGGATTCTAGCTTTGTAGGTTCAGTATATTATATCACAGCCAATCTTGTGGATGACTGCAAACAAATGGAAAAATCTAGTATTAACATAATTTCCTTTTTTGGCATGTTATGCCTCTCAGGCCTTCACAGATAAGAAGTAAAGAGCAATAAACAGCAGAAATTTTTTGCCCTTTATATTAAATATGTCCCTTCCATGGTCTTATTGGCAAAACATTTGCCATACGCCCTGCAAGACATCCCTCTGCTAGAGAAATGCCAGCCAATAGAGTCTAATGAATAAATAGACAGATGAAAGGTCAAATGGCTTTTTTAACAGTCTCCTCCTCCTATAAATGATAACAGTGCTACCACTGGATTATGCGCAATACATCCGTATTTTCTCTGAGGGCTGCTCTCTTATGCATTACACATTTTCCTTTTTTATTAGGGAAGAGTCAGAAATTCTGAGATTTAAACACTTAAGATGTGCAATGTAAGATCTTAAATAGATTCTAAGCACTTCAGAGATGTTTTAAAATGAGCACGTTTAGTTTACGCTACATTACATACATTACATACATACAGAAAAATGTATTGTGTACAGTCCTTTACTGAAACTACAAGTTGAGGTTCTAAGCATAATAGTTATTCCATAAAACTGAAAAACCTCTCTATACTTTCCAAATTAAAAATATAAAAGGTAAAAAGTGTGTATCTATCTACAATGCAGCTTTGAAATTCCAGATTTCACTGCCATAATGGCTATTACAGCTACAAAACGACAGTGTTTTCTCTGCAGTTTTCTGCATCAAGGGATTTAAAGTGCAGAAAAAGGAAAAAAAAAAAAATTTCTATAATCAGTTTTCATGAAAGCACAGTATTACACAACTTCTTATGGTGGCTTTCTTTCAAAACTGAAAAATGTACAAATTCAAAGGACACTGCAGTATTGCACAACACTGAGAAAACTGAAGACAGAGACCAATACCACGAGACACAGACTCTGATTTCTGTAAGAAAGGTCAGATTTTCTTTTCTTCTGACACTAACACAGAGCATATTTATTTTTAATATGTTCGTCTATACAGATTTTGGGTTTTCTGACATTGAAAAAACAGGGATTGTACAGACATGGTTTTCACAAGATATCAATCTAATTAAAAGAAACTCAAGTCTTCCAGAGTGATTGACGTTTTCCTATTTTAGAGATAAAACCCACAGATTATTGACTGAATAAGCAAGACTGAATCCAAGTCTTGAATTCAGGTGTGGGGTTTTTTTTAACTACTAGAAGAAGGTGTGAAACAAAGTAGTAAAATGATGCTTATTGCCGTTTCAACAAAATTTGATTCTCCCATTTTTGAAAGTCTGCATCAGTTCTCTTTTATTGCTAAAACTGAGATCTGCATAATGAATTTAAATGATATAGCACTACATAAACTGAACCAAGAATTGGCAGTTATTACAGTCCATTATTAACAATGATAAATAAAAAGTAGCTACTTCAAACAGTTATGTTTATTGGAGTATCCCAAAGTAGAATGTTACTACAACATACAACACATTCTAGGAAAAAGTAAATCTGCTTCACGAGTAGATGATGTCAAAGAAAAGCTTAAAAACATTCTGGTTTTACCTCTGATTTTTATTACAAGGGTTAGGGTTACAAGGATCCTTGGCATTGCATGATCCAAATTCAAATTGATTGTCCTGGAGCCCAACACAGCGAGCTATACATGCACTTGGATACGTGCGTCCATTTTGACCACATACTGGTACAAACTGATCTACACAGTTACATGGTAAACCTGTAAAAGCAACACATAAAACAGGAATTTGGTGCACGCTTATTTTCTATGACAGAAGATACACAAAGGGTTACTAAGGTATCTTTGCCTTTCAGCAAATGCAAAGATGTGCCCTATCTTCTGACACTTCTTCTCTCCTCCAGTTTAGCAATGCTGTAGTACATGTGCACTTATAAGCAGTCAGAAGGGAAGTTTCTGCCCTGCCTCCTTGCTAATTCTACTCAGCTTTCTCGATATTTTTCCCCAAACTCTGTGTGTCTTGCCTCCAGTGGCACTACCCTGTCTCTACCTATTTTTACATATTACCTGAGGTTTTATTTTTCAGTACTGATTTTTTTTTTTTAAAAACGAATGTGTGTTTTGTGAACTGCAGGTTGGACATGAGAAAAATAAATAGTTACAAGAACATATTAATTACAAATTATCAGGTATTTTCCATTAATACTGTAGAAAGAATTTAGAAGCTAATCCTTGCTCTAAGAATATTAAGCTTACAGTTTCCATAGTTTGGAAAGTTACCTGTAAATTTCCGACGTTCATCTTCTGAACTATGCTCAGTTAGACACTGACGTGTAGAACATATCAAGTTTCCAGCAAAACATGAACAGACATTACAATCTATATTAAAGGATGTTCCATGGCCTTAAAATGAAAGAAATTAAGTAAATGTATAAAATGAATGTAAATATACCAGAAGACTATATATTCATATGTATTACATAGATACTACATTTTCAATATTAATTGTTCCTGTAATTTCCCTTATTCAGTTTTTTCCCCCATTGAAACGTCTATCTTTTGTTAGATTTCAAGTTTTGCTTTATTTATTTAAAGAAAAAGTCTGTTCACATGTGGTTTTGATTAATTAGTTAAACAAGGAAGTAAACACTTTATCCTTTGAAAGCTTATGTAAGTTCAGTTTTCTCTTTTTTTTTTTTTTAAGAACCATTTAAAGCTGCAAAAAGAAATACACTCAGAAAACAGAAGTGGTAGCATAGTACATAGTACTTCTATAAATTTTGGCTAGCAAGCTCCATATTTTTAAAGGTAAAGCTTTTGCACAGATGATACATTCTTCTCCTAAATGAATTTTACGTACGACTGCTAAACTTCCAGCCATAGTCTCATAGACAACGCAAGATTCCTCTGTAGTGCTTATTTCTTTCCTTTGTGTGCACTTTTTGTCAAGAGATAAAAAGCGCCAATGCTTCATTCCAGTCTTTACTGTTTTGCAACATCCATTATAGTCATAATTTCAGCCTCAACAAGCAGTACAAGTTAGAGTGCAGCTTTGTCCAAAGCAGGGAACAAGAGATTGTAGCAAAGCTGAACAGAAACCCTGATCTAGATTCAGCACAAGACAAAGACAGAGGTCTAGGTTCACCCACTGGCTTTCAGGAAGGAGCCCTTAAAAAAGCAACTGACACCATCGCACCTGGTTTTTAAGGATGGAGCAATCTGCCTAATTTTTGCATTTTATAAGTCAGTAACTTTTTCACACCTTAACCTGAGAATCAAACTGCAAACTTTGGGAATTTTTCTTCAATTTAGCAATTCCAGTTTGGTTTTGTGAACTGTCCATATGACTGCCCTTCACTGTGGTGCATGTTTTATGTAAAATCAGTTCGTACTGGTGACAGCCGACCTATCCATAAGCCAGGTCAGTTATTAATGACTACCAACAAATATACAGCTCTTCAGAAAAATGTACGAGTAACTGTGCCTTACAAAATAAGGCAATTCTCTCTCATCTCTTTTCAAAGGGTTGAGAATAAGGATTAGAATTTTTGAAAAACATTACAGGGGCACAAGGAAAATCCTCAGCATTTGAGCAATTCAAAGAGGTACCCCTAGACAAATGATGGCAGAACAAGAAGGGATTAAAGAGAAAGCCTCTGTAGCACAAAAAGCTCTGTTTAAATCACAGTACTACCCAAGGAGGAAGGAATTTGTCAGCAGGGAAGAAAAAGTTTCCAAGATTTGAGGGTAATGCCAAACACAGGATCTTTTAGGTGATTCTTCAGAGTAATGAGTAACTGACTTAGGATCCACTTGAAAACTTTGCAAGACTATTAGCTTTCACTATCAAAGTGCCACTCATGGCAAAAGAGAGGAAGCTGTCTGGTTTTGGGTTTGTGGTGGTTTTTTTTCCTTTTTTCTTTTTTAAAATGGACCTACCAGCTACACATATTGTTGTTACAGTTACCACAACAAGTAACAGCTATACGCTGAGCAAACATAAAACACAAATACAACTTCAGACATTTTTGTAATTATTTTCACAAATAATCTGAAAAAGTGCAAGTGTCTTTAGACAGAATGGTCCATAAAAGGTTTCAGTTGCCATTTAAATAATGTATTTGCTAATGACTGTATTTTAAAAGCATCTGCTTTCACCAGATACTTTCTATAACTGCCCATCAAATATATGATTAAATTTAAGATGTTTTCAGTGTCCTGCTTCCATGAAGAAAGAGTACCAATTTGGCAATACAAAACAAGTTTTAAGTGTGTTTTGCTGATTTTTATCCTTTTTGGATGAACAAAAATAAAATACATTACAAGCTGTAAATGCATGGAACATTACAGGCAGACTTTCCTGAATGATGAAAATAATTGTACAATTGGTTATTTAAGCCTGCTTGGTATCTTTTAAGAGAAAGAAATATCCCAATTACCTACTCTTTCATGATTTCAGGGTTTGGGTCATAATCTGAAAATTATGTTTCTGACAAATGTAACTACAAGTGCCTTGCTTCTTAAGATTTTCTTAATGTGAAAATAACTCTTTCTTATTACATGGTAAAAAAAAAAGTGACTCAATTATTTTGGACTTATTAGGTATCTTTGACTTGCGTTAACTATGTTTGGACTTCAGTCTCACGGTATTTTAAAAAGGCTGGTTTACAGAATCTAAACAATGTCTAGTGCTGAAATACGTAACTGTTCACTAGCAGAAAAGCTCTTGCTTGCCGACTGATTCAAAGACATTAGCTTCAGATGCATTAGAGCTCAGCACAGACTCTATTTTATATTCAAGGTATTTTGTAAGATTTCCCCTGTCATATCAGTAGCTTTTTATTTTGTTTTCTTTTTCAAAGAGCACAGTGCCAGTTTGCATAACAAAAACAGGCCTTTAAAGCTCTCAAGCAATGAATAAATCTGAAAATAAATCATCTTTTAAGAAGCATCATTTATCAAGTCTCTTTCAACTACTTTGACTGTCAGATTAGGTAGAACCCAATTAACACTCGTTACCCATGCCAACTTAACCTCTGAACAGTAACAGTAAAGTTATTTTAGAAAATTAATAATTTAAACCTAAGTCAAGAAAGAGATAGTTAGCATTCTTTTATTGTCAAAATAAAAAGCTGTTCACCTTACAGTTACCTGGCAGAAGGAAATCAGCACAAGGTCTAGAACAATCATGCTGAGGAAGACTTTAAAGAACCACAGTGTTCAGCACGCCTTTGTTAGCATAATGTGTCCACTTACATGTTCATTTTTAAGCATATGTCAGCCCCACTGATTAATATGTTAAACAATAATTCTTATTTAATATTCATTTTATTTAAAAATTTAGTAAGTTCTTTTTCTGAAATGCACAGGCCACCTTGTGATACTTAATTGCAGGCTATGAAGGTTTCAAAGAAATCCAAGTGCACAGGACAGCCTATGACAGGTATGTATGTATTTGTACCCATTAGCAGAACAGTCTTTTAAACACATTTTTTAAACTACTGTCCTTGGTGTGAAACCTACCAATATCACTCAGTAAAAGAAACTTCCTCTCCAGAATGCCATGCAAACTAAAACAGCATCATTGCCTAAAGGGGTATTAGATTTATTATGTGATTCCAAGGGTAAAGAATTTTGGGATTGTGCAAAACTTATTATGAGATGGTTAGTGGAAGGACCAAAGATGACGTAAAGCAGCAATTAAGATGGATTAAGGAAGAAGATGTGTGGGAAAGCAGAGGCAAAAGGGGAAAAAGGGAACGGCTGAGTGTAGATGGGTGGCTGGTCAGTAAACTTGTTGGACTGAACCCTGCACTCCATCATCTCAATCTATCCTGTATTTTTATTCAATCCTATTTTTACCCTCTTTGTGTGTGTGCTTCCTACTCTGAATATGTGCATGAATGCTAACAAACTTTAAGCTGGATGAATCAATAAGTAGGGTAAGAGGTCTGTGTGCCAGCCACTGGAGTAGAAAGACAAACCCTGGGAGCTAGTGGGTCCAGATGCCACCAGCTCTGGGAGACTGGCATCTAGGGGGCAGATAGCAGAGAAACTGTGCATCTAAGGCTTGCTACCAGACAGAACTCTATCCTGTGTGCATATATTTCAGTAGTGGGCTTCATTTCTGATCAGCGGCAGAACAGGAACATGTGTGATGTTCATGTTTGTGTTAATGCTATGTGTGTTGATGTGGGTGCCAATAAGAACACTAATTTCTGTCCCTGTTGATCAGTGAAGCTGGCCATGTTAGCAGTGTGTGTGTATGTGTGCGTGTGCCTCTGTGCATGTGTCTATTGGGAATACATCCAGTGATTACCGGTTTTGCTCATGGCTAATTCAGACATCAACAACTACTTTGATAAAATTAGATTTATGTGACTTTTACATCTACAGCTAGGTTTGTGGTATGAGGAAGGACCATACAGCGAACACCTGATCAATACAGAGAAGAACCACTCAAAAGATAAGTCAACAACAACAAAAAGTAAAAGATTTTCTTGCATCCCTGTTCCCTGCAGAGGAAGATAAAAGTCTAAGCTGAGCACCTTCTTCACAGGCGATGTGTTAAAGAACCTGCCTCAGAAGCAGCTCTTGGAGTGACAAATGCTAACGACTCTGCAATACCAGAAACATTCACCAAAAAACTCCAAATGAACTCAGGTGTCAAATACCTGCTAATATAAGTGAACTTATTTATAACCTCTTGTTTTAAACTTCCCCATGGTTTGGATACCAATGCAAGAGGCTAAAACACATACTTTTTTAAAAAAAGGGTTCTGTGGATAATAAAGATAGGTTTTGCGAAACGCAAATGCGGTAAAAGCAGAAAAGATTGCATCAGTGGACACATACCTACATATGATACACTGGGGGAAGGAATCACAGTTTTTGTGCAAGTCACAAACCAAATCATTTAAGATTATCTGAAGGAGTCAATAAGCACATGGACAACAGAAAATCAGGTTGATACACTTCAATACTCAACAGACATTTATAGCTCTTTAACACAGGCTTTCAAGAAAAAAAGTAGAGATAGGAGAAAAAGGTGCTTACATGGATAAGTAACTGTGAAGCTGGATAAATGGACAGTGAAGGGAGGTCACTGGAGGAGACTTTATTATCTATCTATGCAGTGTCTGTTCTGTTCAAATGTTACATGTGATCCGAAAACCTAATGCAAGTATTTACATGACAAAGTCTATCAATAACACTGAGGTACAAAGGACCAAATAATGAACTGCAAGGAAATCTCACCACAATGAGCAACTAGGAACGGCTATAGCAGAAGAAATTCATTGTACTGAACATAAAATGTTTCTCTACAAATCACACAAGGAGCTGACCATTTCCACTTAAGAACTGGACCATGGCATTACATCAGACAGCTCTGTGAAAGCATGACTTCAATAGATTTAGTAGCCAAAAAAAGATAATGTTCAGAATCATATAAAAGGAATGTAATTTTGCTATTACGTACACTTGATTGGGCACTTGACTGTGAATGGTGCACGAAGTTCCAGTTTCCATTTCAAAAGAAAATGTAAGAACTACAAAAAGGTACATGGTAGGGTAATAATTATGATCAAAAAGTATACAACTGGTTAAATAGAATACGAACTGACTTGGAGAAAAACCCAGAATGCTGAGGGGAATATGACAGAGGTCTGAAAGAGGAGGCAAATAAGCCACAATCATTCATCAACTTTTTCAATACAAGAACTAGGACGAATCTCAGGAACTAAGAGGAATGAGATGAAAAAAAACTATTTGAGGCTTAAATTAAAATAATTCCCTTGCACATCCCACCAAAAAAAAAAAAAAAAGAGGGTTTTTAGATACACATATCTTAACATGTGGAATTTCTTGCCATGATAAAAGTTTCTGACTTTTTTTAAACCCGTATTTAAAATCCAAGGAAGGGAAAAAACCCCGAAACCAAAACCCGCAAACCCATTTGAGGCCAGTAAAGAAATCTCCTCCTGCTCAAGGGTTTTGATGGCCAGACCAGATTCTGGTAGAATATTCATACTTCATGGCAAGTATGATTAAGTCCTCTGCCTTTTCTCATACTCTTCCCCGGACACCTCTATTGGTCACTGGATATCCCATGCTGTTAAAAGTAGACTCAGAGTACCAGCAAAGTTGGAATCCAGGAAATGGGCAGCCATTTATAGGCAGTTATACTGTGCTTAAACCTCAGAACTACAGCACACTTAAAGCCGATCAATTTGCTTTGCTGTTGTTGCTTCATCCCTGCTGCCTACTGGCTCCTCTCAGAACTTTTTCCCTCCTCAGCCCTCAGAGGTCCCACCAGCAAGTTCTTCTACCAGAAAGGAAGCTGCCTATTATCAAGTACTATAAAATACAAGTGATGTGAAGCAAGTCAGTGACTTTTTGGTTGAAAAATGGTGTACTAAGAACACTCTTCACACAGGACTTTCATTGGTTGACACAGACACAATTGAGTACGGGTTTAAATAATGGAACCCTCCAGCATATGTAAGAATTAAACAAGTATTATATATGGGGATGCAAACATTAACTTTTGTATTTTCTGATAAACTCTGCATTCAGATCCTCTGGGTCTTCATATGTACCTCAAAATTCATTACTTAAGTAACCGGTGCTGTATAAAGATACAAGTACTGTTCTAATACTTACTTTTTCTTTGTCCTCCAACAATGCATGATTTTTGGAGGTCAACACAATGCATTTCCATACAGTTTTCTAGCAAGCCACTGTGTCCACAGGTACAAATCTTGTAACAACCAACATCACCAGCTGAGGATGGAACTTGAATAAGTGTACCTTGACGGACAATAAAATCTGAGGCTTCCCCCAGTTTGCAACCTATATGCAAGGAGAAATTTTAGCTCATATTTAGTAAATACTTTGGCAAGTGCCCCTACCAAAAATAACTACTACTCTTTGATTTGTGAAAAAGCTAAGGTGTTCCCAAAGCAGCCTTACTCTTGCCCTTTAGACAAATTCACTCATTTCATAGAGGCAGCAAGTAGCAGAAATAGAAGGTATTTGCTTGAGACAATGTTCTGAAGTACCTGTAGAAATGTCACTTCAGAGAAAAAAAGACCGGTCATGCCAACAATTCTCAAGTAATCTCATTTTCCATGGTTCTGTAGTAGTATGAAACGTATGTGATATAACAAATACCACATATGCTTCACTCTCTCCAATAGACAAACTGAATTAAAAGGTCTCACAAGCAAATCCCAGTCATTTCCCCCTTTCACGTATTTTATTGTGTCTCCCTTCCCTACTTGTACCTCTTATGTGAATGCTGAAAGACTCTTATAGGTAGACGTGAAGAGAGGAGAAACGGAGAAAAAGCAGGAAAACTGGGTTTAAAAAAAAAAGAATGGCAAAGAAGAAAAATGGTTTTAAAATTGCAAGGAATTAAACATTGCAAGGAAACAATAACAAAAGAAATAGTAATTTTTTTTTTTTTTTTTTTTAATCAAAAGGGTTATCATTGGAACAGGCTGCCCAGGGAAGTGGTTGAGTCACCATCCCTGGAGGTATTTAGAACACATGTAGATGTGGCACTTAGGGATGTGGTTTAGTGGTGGACTTGGCAGTGCTAGGTTAATGGTCGGACTTGATCATCTTAAAGGTCTTTTCCAACCAAAAAGATGCTATGATTCTATGAAAACTACCCTAGAAGTGATGAACTGCAACAAATCTCCCGAAACTTTCAACTAATAAAAAGATTGAATTCAAACAGAAAAGTCACCTCCAACCTTTAGAAGTAGTAAACTGTCTCTTCAAAAGCTCTGGGTAAGCTTGTTTTCAGATCACTTTGAATGACTTTTGCAGCAAATGAAGACAATACAACCTCTATAGTAATAATGCTCAGGTTTTCAGAAAAACAAAAGTATTTTGTAAGGGTCATAGAAACATAACCAAAACAATGCCCCTAGGCTCACAAAAATAATGAGCTGAAGTCTGTCCTCACTTTTAGAAGAGCACAAGTGTAGCAGATGTACGAGTGAAGCAAACCCCAGTTTTCCTCTTCGTAATTAAAAATCATAGGAGAAGCTGGTGAGCAGCCACAGAACTGCTGGAAAAAAAGAGGCTCAGGGAATTGATTTGAGACAGTTACAGTAATGTTCTCTATCACTTCCTCCAAAAAAGGACGCTGCATCATGCAATTCAGTTTAAAAATCAGTGTTGCTCTCACTCGCTCAGTCTCTCTCAACACATGTGTTCAGGCGGTCACCAAATGCAAGCTTTCCTCTTTGCTTCAAGAACCACAGGTGATCCCTCATGTCACTGAATGATATCTTTTGCTTTAAAGGAAGGGGAAAAATTGTGGCAAGCACAACTGGTGTCTGAGGTAGAACAATGAAGAGGCTGTAGAAGTTGGACATCGTACAGTCTCTCACCTCCTTTTGTAGATTTGATCCTTGTTATCAACACCAGCCAAGCCTGCCATTTCAAAGTTAGATAGCTGAAACTCATTCTTCATGAGGCTCTCTCCCCAATCAGCTCATATGGTGCAGAAGTTAGACAACATCTACGTTCCAAAAGTTCCCAAATAACCACAAGTACCTTTGTAGGGAGGTGCACCTACATTAAAAGTATCTCTCAATGAAGCAGCAGCAGAAATGCAGTCAGCTGTGTACTGCTGCATCTCCACACATCATCTTTAATGAGAAGTGGTACCATGGGTCTCGTGGAAGGACAAAGCAGAACAAGATCCATTATTCATATTTTTGTTGTTTCACAAAGTCAGTGTCTTCTTCCTCCAAACTACAAGTCCACATACAGATTTGTGAGAGACACAGAGCTAATCGGCCTTGTGGTTCTGCCTTTTTTTCTGATTTTCACTGATTTCAAGGTAAGACATAATGTCTATTTTTTTTACTAGTAAGGAAAATAATGCAGATACGGCTACAGGCTATATATGGAAATACAGGGTGATACATGTCATGGTGTCTGCAGAAGCAGTGAGCAGCACTGTATTTGCAGTATTGCATGTTTGTAATTTTAAATAGCAGGCAGGCTGCTCAGAGACCATGTATGGAGATTTATTTCTTCTGAAGGAAAATAACTAATATATCTTCTAATAAGACATTATGTTTCAGTGGACAATAAAAATAGAAACATCATTGAGAAATCAAAAGAGCTAGAAGGTAGGCTATAGCTTTTGAAAACACAAGATAATTGTGGTAATAGTTCTTTTGGGATATCAGCAATTCACTTTAAAACTTTCAACAAAATTTCATTAACATATCTTTATCAGCAAAATTCAGGTAAACGGAAGTCCAAAACCCCTTACCTGGCACACACAAATATGGAAGACACAGTTCTCCAGATTGACATCCTTTTCTATTTACTTCACATAACTGATTAGCTGCACATGGATTCGGATTACATGGATGTGTAACATCTTCTACAATGTTACCTAAAGAACTTGGGCCTGAAAACAGAATATACAGCATCTATATTGATTTAAATGAGCTTTATTTTTCTTCAGTAAAGCACGGCATTTCTTACATTCAGTAAAATAATATTTTTGACAATTCTGTGAAATATTTTTTATTTTTTTAACTATACTTGTAGAAGCTTGACATGACAAGGTAGTTAACTTCTTTCAAAAGTTTAGTCCTCAATCCTGGAAATAATGACCCAGATGATTTTTCCCAAGCAAAATATATTTCCTCTCTGTTTCCCCAATAATTTTCTCTGTATGACAAAAATACAAACTGACAATGACTGGCAGTTTAATCAAGAGAAGTCCCATAGGCAGTAATTATCAAATTGGAGGTTTAAAGTACACTTGATGTTTAACCAAGTTTGCCATCATTGTAAACTTTTGTTTCTGTTATCCCTTTAGCTCACTAGTAATGTTTGCCTGTTACAAGATTAAGGAAAGGGAAGACAACATGGAAAACAGCAGCTAAATGGAAAGAACCACCCAAAGCTTCAATATATTGTCTCTCTGGGAACAATTTACTTGTTGAGGCATGCTTTCAGTTGCAGCTCTTATTAGCCAAAATTTTACTATTTTCAAAGTTCCTGGGATTGTGAGAAAGATCAGAATTTAATTTGAAGGTCTAAACCAGACAAATCCTATACAGCTAAAAAGGTCTAAATCTTAGAGAGATAAATGTGCAATAGGAAGTAGTAATAGGGTAGAGCAGATTTGGAAAATAATGTAAAAAGTTGAATTTCAATGAAATCTAGAACCAAGATGAAATTTTACTAATACAATTGTGTTCCACACTGAGGGAGAAGACATGCTAGAAGAAAACAGAATCACAAAAACTTCATTCTTTCACATACCTACTAAAGTAATGTTCTCTTGCCCCAAGACTTAATTTGGGGTTTGGTTATTCTAATTGCACAGTTAAAGAACAGAATTTATGCATCAGGCAAAAGTGTAATTTTGTACATCGAGAAGTTGGGCTCTAAATCATGCTACTGTCTACATGACATTTATCTGAGATCAGTCCTCCCAAGCATGATCCAGCTTTTGTCCTCTAAATGAATAGTGCCAGTGATTTTATTATTATCGTACTTTTCTGGCAAGTGAGATGACTTCTTGGAGAACAGAGTTTTCTTAAGGTAAGATTAACCAGTCTGTTTTCAAGTAGGTAAAGATCATTGAAATTCAACAAGCCAGATTATTACATGATACAGTTTAGTGTACTTCCACTGAAATTATGAAGTCCCCAAAAGAGAAGTGTGGTGGGTTAGCCTTAGCTAACAGCTGAACTCCCACCCAGTGCCCCACCCCAAATACGGATGGGGGTAGAAAATAGGTAGAACAGGAACAGAAAAGCTCATGTGTTCAGATAAAGACAGGGAGACTGCATAAGAAATACCACTGCAGGCAAACCTGACTTGAATTGGGGAGAATTAACTAAATTTATTGCCACTGAAAATAAATATCTAATTACAGATTCAGGCAATGGGAACAAAAAGACAAACATTAAAGCAACTTCTTTCTTCCTCCCTTTCACAGGCTCACCTTCACTCCTTCACTCCAGATTTCTCTGCCCCTGCGCCAAGTGGTGCAGTGGGGATTGGGAAGGGGCGGGGATGATGGGGACTGTGGTCACTACACAGCAGTTTCTCTCTGCTGCTCATTCCTTGTCACACCTTCCTCTGTTCCACCATGGGCTCTCCACAGGCTGCAGCTTCCTTCAGGGTACACCCACCTGCTGTGGCACGGGGTCCTCCACAAGCTGCCTTGTCGATCATGGAGCATCTCCTCTCCTCCTGCTCCTCCGACCTTGGTGCTACCTCTGCTGTTTCTCACTTCCTGTTCCCTTCTTATCCACCTGTCTGGCACTTTTTGCTCTTTCTTAATCATGTTTTCACAAAGGCACCACAAACTCTGCTAGATGGCTCTCAGCTTTGGCCTATCGTGGGCCGATTGCTGAGGTGTCTGGCACGGTGCAGTCCCTGACATCTTCCCATGCAGCCTCCACTGCTACCAAAACTACCTTGCCATATACATCCAATACAAGAAGGAATAAACGTAATGAGCTATGGCAATCTGAAAAATCCAATTTTCTCTAATATGCTAAATAAAATGTCTCAAATTAAATACAATTGTCTTTAAAACAAATAATGAAAGTTATTAAAAGCAATGATAAGTATTCAAAGTATGGAGCAGATCCTCCTGGAGACTATGCTCAGGCACATGGAAGATAAGGAGGTGATCGGTGACAGCCAACACGGCTTCACTAAGGGCAAATCGTGCCTGACAAATTTGGTGGCCTTCTGTGAAGGGGTTACAGCGTTGGTGGATAAGGGAAGGGCAACTGACGTCATCTGCCTGGACTTGCGCAAGGCATTTGACACTGTCCTGCATGACATCCTTGTGTCTAAATTGGAGAGACATGGATTCGATGGATAGACCACTCGGTGGATAAGGAATTGGCTGGATGGTCGCACTCAAAGAATTGTGGTCAACGGCTCAATGTCCAAGTGGAGAACAGTGACGAGTGGTGTTTCTCAGGGGTCGGTACTGGGACCGGCACTGTTCAACATCTTTGTCAGTGACACGAACAGTGGGATCGAGGGCACCCTCAGCAGGTTTGCCAACAACACCAAGCTGTGTGGTGTGGTCGACACGCTGGAGGGAAGGGATGCCATCCAGAGGGACCTTGACAGGCTGGGGAGGTGGGCCTGTATGAACCACACGAAGTTCAACAAGGCCAAGTGCAAGGTCCTGCACGTGGGTCGGCGCAATCCCAAGCACGACTACAGGCTGGGCGGGGAATGGATTGAAAGCAGCCCTGAGGAGAAGGACTTGGGGGAATTGATTGATGAGAAGCTCAACATGAGCCGGCAGTGCGCACTTGCAGCCCAGAAAGCCAACCGTGTCCTGGACCGCATCAAAAGAGGTGTGACCAGCAGGTCGAGGGAGGTGATCCTGCCCCTCTACTCCGCTCTTGTGAGACCCCACCTGGAGTACTGCGTCCAGCTCTGGGGGCCCCAGTACTAGAGAGACATGGAGCTGTTGGAGCGAGTCCAGAGGAGGGCCACGAAGCTGACTGGAGGGCTGGAGCACCTCTCCTGTGAGGACAGGCTGAGAGAGTTGAGGCTGTTCAGCCTGGAGAAAAGGCGGCTCCAGGGAGATCTAATTGCAGCTTACCAGTATCTGAAGGAGGCCTACAGGAAAGATGGTGAGGGACTGTTTATCAGGGAGCGTAGTGACAGGACAAGGGGTAATGGGTTTAAGCTGAAGGAGGGTCGATTTAGATTAGATGTTAGAAAGAAATTCTTTACTGTTAAGAGTGGTGAGGTACTGGAACAGGTTGCCCAGAGAGGTTGTGGATGCCCCATCCCTGGAAGTGTTTTAAGGCCAGGTTGGATGAGGCTTTGGGAAACGTGGTCTAGTGGAGGGCGTCCCTGCCCGCAGCAGGGAGGCTGGAACTAGATGATCTTTGAGGTCCCTTCCAACCCAAACCATTCTACGATTCAATGATTCTATCTTGGTTTCTAATTTTGTTGCATAGGTATGTTGATACTTACTTAGGTATGTATCCAAAGGGATACAGTTCTCCAAGTCATCTGTTGGAGATAAGAGCTCACAAATACTTTCAGCTGAGTGGCCTTCAGGGAATTTATTATGATCTCCACATTTCTTCAGTATTTCCACACAATCTGATCTTCAGATAAAGAAAGAAATAGAACTTCATGAACACTACTTGAAGAAAAAAGGTCTTGTATGAAAAAGATTTCTTTCCACGTTCTTCCCTTCCCCAAATCCACAATTTTCTCCTTCTACCTTACAGCAGTGGGGTTTTTTTTTTATATATATATGTATATGCTATATTTAACATACAGGAGGAGGAACAAATTTGTGAGACAAAGACAGGAACTATTGATTATGACTGTGATTCCATGATTCTATTGCTTACACTACTCTTCCTCTAGTTTGGGCTTGGTGATCTTTACTTGGTGATATGGCATCACACACGTGTATCTTTCAAGACCCAGCATTTTCTTGATTTACTAATATCTAAAATGGGTTGAACTCTATTCACTACCTGTACTATTAACTGGTCTTTCTTCTACTGAATCACCGACTTGCAAAATTTATTTTTTTAAAAAATAAACTTCATTTCTTTCAGACCTGTCAGCTTAAAATCACCAGTAGGTCTCAAAACCGAAAAAGAGGAAAGATTTTATGGACACCACAGAGAGTAAAAAAAAACCCCAACAATAAATCAACTTTACAATGGAAGCATGTACATCCATCTTATTAACAGGCAAGCATCTTTCATTTACAGTGATGGAGTTTCAAACAATGGCAATTACGAAAGCTCATTTCCTTCTGTGTTTGCCTTGCCATGTTTTCCTAACATAAGTCAAACAAAGTCTTACAGCAGCTTTTTAGTTCTCATTAAAATCCTTAGCAGAACCTATAAACTGTTTTTTTCACTCACAGTACTTACTTGCAGATAATACTTCCTCTAGATTTGCTGTGGCAAGGTTTAATCTGCAGTGAGCAGGCAATTGCCTTCCACATTTCTGGCTGGCATTTTTTAATATCAAGCACAGGAATATTTATAAATGGCATTTTAATACTCCCTTTTTCCCACAGCTTCATGTCATTCATGGCTCCCTGGTCTGACTGAGTATTGCAGCTCCTAAAAAGTTCTGTTGGTCTTAAAAGAAGAAGTTAAGATATGGCATGTATACAAGAAAAAGAAAACACCACACATTTTACCTTTCACCATATGAACTCTACAACCTTGATATGGCTTGCTTTTTGTGGTATAAAAGAAATTAATCCCTTCCACAGTTAAGCAAAATCAAAACCAATTTGAATTCTGTCTTTAAGGAAAATAAGCTCTTTAAGACTCAAGGCTGATGAAAGTCCCTTCTCACCTCTACCTCTTAGATCAAATACCACTTAAATTTTTCTTACCTGAACAAAGTTGACTTAAAAGCAAATATCTTAGATACCCTGAATATCTGTGCAAATGTTTCCTGGTGAATCACTAATGCAAGCTCATGTATCTTTTATATTTGCCCAGGCTGCAACTATCACATATGTGATGCTACTACTCATAAAACACTCATACCACTCTATATTATTTAAAAAAAAAGCCAGAGATTTCTAATAGCTAACAAAATTTTAATTTTTTTTTAATTTCAAACAATTTAATTTGTAACCTCGCAATTACTAATTCAGACACCACTTTTAAATCATGCATTTTGCCCTATAGAGTATAATACCACAGAAATATCTCTGAAAGAAAAGGAGTTTTGAAAAAAGAGTAACATGTAAATTTAACAAGAATTTTTACCTTATTTATAATACAAAACATATGCTGCTAATACATGATGACATTTTACAAGTTCATGGGTTAACTTTTATTCTTGTAAGTTTTGTTATATCTGTTGTTAAATAATTTCCAAAAGTTTATTCTAAAGAAAAACTACTTATTTTTAAATTATCTAAAAAATGTTTGCAGAAAGACAGCTACATAAAATCTCAAAATAAGCCTGAAAAACATTTTATTTTTTTAAATCAAAGCACAGGAATTCCTTTACAAAATATTCAGTGTCTCTCTCCTACCTGTTATTAAAATTAGTGCAGTAAGTAAGATTTCTACAGCCCAGCTGACAAGGTTCTCGTACATCTGCTAAACAGGTCAACATGGAAACTTCAACTGCATTATACTCACAAAAGCGATCAAATTCTTGCCAGCTCTGTGAATTGCCCCAGCTCGTGCTATAAAGTTTAGTGCAGAGCTCTCTGAAAAACAAATATAGACAAAGAAAATAAAATCAAAAGAACAGCAGTTGTTCATATATAGCGGAGTCTATCATTTCTTTGCTGATCACAACAGCCTACACTCACTGTAGAAGATTGTGTGCCCACAAAGTCTGCAAGAGTATCCAAATGTTGTGCTCAAAGCAAATAATCCCACTTCACTGTTATCTAAGTTTTCCAGTTTTACTTAAGAATGCTAGCAAATCTTTAAGCTAGTAAGACTGAAAGACTTCAGAATATAAAACTACAATATCCAATAAAATGTAATAGCTGGAAACCTGAACTAATGACTTTGAGGTGAGAACTATCCCAGCTAATTTTACTTGTAATAAATGTAGGTTGACATGATAATGAACAACAACTGATCCCATCTTTCAACTTCAAATCACACCTTTTCCTTCTACAGAAATGATTAGCAAGCAAAATACATTTCTTCTTCTGCCCTCATGTTTGAAACAGGTGTACTGTTTGTTGCTTGTGTTTGAGATGGTTCCTGGTCCAAGCCACTTTGTTCACAGCACTATCCTACAAACTACAACTGTTCCCATCCCAGCTGAAGGTATAGAACTTCACTGTACTATTAAAGTCTACTGTATATTGAAAATGTGAGGGAAGAATCCATTTTAAGAACTCATTGTCAATGCAAGCAAGTAAAGATATTATATCAACTGCCCTATGCTACAATGTTCTAAAAAATAAGGTAACTCCAATGATCTACTACTAAACACATAAGATCCTGCTGCATTCAGGATCTTTTGCTTTGTTACTGGAACCTTTGATATAAAAGCAAGTAACAGCTCAAAAATCAATGTTTGCAACTTATTTTGACATACTGATGCATTTAAAATGCAATAATGATCTACTTTTCAAGTGGACAGATAACCACTCTAAAGTAAAAATGCTCCAATCACAGTTATTTGCAGGTGTGCAACTATTTGCTGAAAACATTTTTTAAATGTCAGAACAGTTAGTTCCATTATTTAATTATTAAATAACCTAATTTAATTATTAAATAACCTTTTTTCACTGAGAAAAATCTGAACAACATCTAGTAAGGAATACTGCTAAGGTTTTAACATGCAGCAACCAGGTATTTGAGAGTTTGTGCAGTTCATTGTCCCCTTGGCTCTCTTTAGCATCTGGTTAAGGCCTCTTCATCTTATTGCAATATTGGCTATTACAATCACAAGTCAGGTATAGGTTTCACCACCTTAAAATGTCTGCTATAATAAGCCCGTGCTAAAAGTGAGAAAAATGTGATCCCTCTTATGGAACAGTATTTTTCGAGATACAAAGTAGGTATTGGACAGATTGTGACAGCCATCTGATTACTTAAACCTGTGGGTTTTTTCTAAGAATTCTTAGAACTTTTTATTTGACGTACATAGCAGGATTTGGGCAAAGGCCTGATATGAGACAACTTCTGAAGCATTTTCACAATTGGAAATGAGGGTAGAGAGGTACTAACCTACATGTGGAAGAATTTGCTTTAGAACAGCAATGGAGCTTAGCTCCATCGAGGCCCGTTGAAGGTGGAGGGTGCACAGTGACTCCTGGGTGAACAGATCTTGAACTCTCAAGAAAACATTGCCAAAGTGGATCCTGAGGGAGAGGCATTGTTTTACAGCCTTCTATAAGTCCATCAACAATTTCAAGCTCTGTTTTCATTGACATTAGAATTCTTTTACAAGCAGTCTGACATGCATAGTCTTCTGCTCTATCACAGCAATACAAACCTGTTAAAAAAATTAAAAACAGTTAATGATCAAGCATACCACAACAACCACCAAGATGCATGACATAATAGCCCTCAGAGAAAAAGTGCTATAAGGAGGCTTTCCCTCCCCCCAGATAATCTCAAATAACATTGCTTCTTTTAAATGCAGAGTCAACTCTGGAAGAAAACAAATAATATGTAGAATTAAAAAATAAATAAAAATCAATAATGCACTAACAAGCACAAGTTCTCATTATATAAATTCATATCATTACAATATAGAAATACATTAATACAATTTATACAACAGAGTTATACAATAACACGTTTTATATAAAAAGTACATACAATCCTCAAACATTCTCAGTATTTTTTATAACTTTCAGTAAAGAAGAATTTTTTATACTTACTATCTGTAGGATTTCTCATTGGATATGACTGTGTATAGTTGTTCACACAGTGTATAAGCTGAGGGCTAATAGATGCACAGTAATTTTCAACCGCTTTAATTTGTGAAGGACCTGGAGAAGAGTCTGTCCGAAAAATTGCTTGACAATATTCCCGACAGTTTGTATGATGACCTGCATAACTGCAACAGACTGACCCCACTGGGGAAACAAACAAACAACAGAAAATCCATGGGTTCCTACACAGCGAAATGAAGAAATGAGCATTTCTGTACCATGCACAATGATGCTTAAGGTATCACTGTGAAAAAAAAAAAGGAGAAATTCTTCTCTACTAAAATAATCTCGGTCTACCAAGAGTAGCTGTAAGGAGCCAAATTACATTTGTTTGGCTGGAGAAAAAAAGTCCCTAAGGCCACCTTGAACTCAAGTTCAAGACACCATCAACCTAGCTGAACTTTATCTTCAGCTGTTTTGTTCTTATTTAAGGTAACCGGACTTGTCCTATAATTGAATAATTAGACTGATTTTAATAATAAACAAATAAACATGAGTAGTATCCTAAAACTCATTCAAAAAATACAGAAGGTATTGTGAATAACCCATTTTTTATATATTATTAAATACAGTTACTGAGAAACACTTTTACTAGAATTAATTCTGAGACTGATTTTATTTTACATAGACATCAGGGAACAAAACACTCGCATGGTGCAAGACTTCATCTATGCATTTAATTTTGTTACTTAACACTCGTCAAATGAACAAAGAAGAAGGAAAAAGATGAGCTTCTAAGCAATCATCAAAATATGACAGAAAAAACCCCCATATATGCAAAAAACTGATATAAATTATATGAACAGCCCCAAACCCTTCTCACTTGAGCAAGAAAATTTATGCATGCAGTTTGTCCTTCTATGGAACCAAATCCATATGATTTGTGTATATGTACACTCACAGAACTTCTGACATTTTAGAGAAAAGAGGATAGAACAATATAAAAGAAAAACAAAACCCACAATCTATTCATTACATACTTACTTTCATTTCTGTTAATGCAACTAAAGAGTGCATTCTGAAATCAAAACAAAAATAGTGTTACAAGCCAGTAAACTTCAAATAAATATTTAAATGTGGAGTCATTTCTTATAATGAGCTAATAAATCTAACTTTGCTATTATTTGTACCCATTAGATTGGATTAAAACAAAAACACTAAACAAAACCACTGGAAGTAGGAAATTAAAAGATCAAGGGTCACTTGAGTTCTGTGTGCACTCATAATAAAATAGATAAATATTCAAGAAAGTAAATAGGAAGATTTCCTGGACTAACTTAGAAACAGCATGCTATAATAGGATGTTCAAAAATGTATTTTTTAATGACAATGATTTTTAAGAGTCTATGTGAAAAAAAGAACTCTGCACAGATGCACACATGCAAATAGAAAATCTCAACAAACTAACTCAACAACAATATACCTTAAAAGCTAAATCATGCATTCAACTCCCTCAAACTGCAGCCAAAGGTACAGTTGGGGGATATACATGTTAAGTGACAGAAGAAAGGAAACACATAGACTCTGACGTTTTGTTTCAGAGGACTCTAATCCACAGAGCAATCATAGACTTGTAGACTCATAGAATAGTTTGGGTTGGAAGGGATCATCTCGTCCAACCCACCTACAAAGAGCAGGGACACCCTCCACTACACCAGGCTGCCAAAAGCCCCGTGCAACCTGACCTTGAATGTTTCCAGGGATGAGGCATCTACCACCTCTCTGGGCAACCTGCTCCAGTACCTCACCACCCTCATCGTAAAAACTTTCTTCTGTGTATCTAGTCTGAATCTAACTTCTTTTAGTTTAAAACCATTACCCCTTGTCCCATCAGTCCCTCTCCAGCTTTCTTGTAGGCCCCTTTCAGGTACTGGAAGGCCACAATTAGATCTCCCTGGAGCCTTCTCTTCTCCAGGCTGAACAACCCCAACTCTCTCAGCCTGTCCTCATAGGAGAGGTGCTCCAGCCCTCCAGTCAGCTTCGTGGCCCTCCTCTGGACTCGCTCCAACAGCTCCATGTCTCTCTAGTACTGGGGCCCCCAGAGCTGGATACAGTACTCCAGGTGGGGTCTCACCAGAGCGGAGTAGAGGGGCAGGATCACCTCCCTCGACCTGCTGGTCACACTTCTGGAACTCCAGGAAAAGATGAAGTGATGAAGTTGAAATTCCAAAACGTAACTGACGATTACCAAAGACTTGTGAAAAAGAAAAGAAATTTGAACCCTCTTCACATCTGACCTCCACACTTGTCAGAACACCAGATTATAAGTGATCAAATATACTAACATAGTGACAAAACACAATCCCCATCTTCATAAAGTTCCTAATCTCCTTAATTTTCCCTATCCCCATCATTAAACAAATTTGTATTTTACACAGTATCTAGAGAAGAAAACAGAAACACCATCATACTGATCCACAAACATATTGTGGGATTAAAATCTTGCTTCAGTACAGAAAAACATCAGATGTGCTACTACCTCTACATAAGAAAGAGACCTCAAAATGCAGACCTATCTTAAGCTCAGTGGTTCACTATATTCTTCATCTATGTTAGTTACTAGTATTTACTGCACTGCAGAGAACTCAGTATCCCAAATTATCTTTGTACTGCTGCAAATGGATGGAAGTGTTATATTTTTAAAGTGAAGAAAATACAAATGTGTTAGGAATCCTCTTGCTGTTTTTATTTTTCTTTTTGTCTTAGAGATTGTTTAGAGCGCAGGAGTTTTTTTAATCTACTTGCTTTCTTGTCAGAGATCATTTGAGTCAATCTGTTTTGGCAGCATCCTTATTTTCTCCCCTACAATCTAGGTAAGATTACAGAGAAAACAAAGTAAATATCAAAGTGATCAATTCTCCCAGTGGCTAACTCATAAAAATACCAGTAACTACAACATCTGAATGCTGAGGATTTCCTGTTAAGCAGCTTGCTTATGTTCAGTTATGCCGAAGAGGGAAGGGTAAATACAGAACATATCTCTATTCACAGGATTGGCACAGGCAGTCTCTTCTCTACTAAACAGCACTAAAGTTATATACTAAATATAACTTATATACTAAATCAGTATATAACCGACACTTTCTGCACCCTTTCCCTTATCTACTTACCTTCAGAGACATCTTAAATCCTGACACCAGAATCAGTAAATACTATAAAGTCCCAACTTCTTATTTTGTTAAAGTGCTACTCATTAAGCACATGTATTCCACTAGAGAACCAGAGAATTCTACAATTCCACTTTCCCTTTTTTAATGTTTTTCCTCATGTAAGTACTCAAGTAAAAACATGATTCCTTTTTGAATGTTGTTCTTCATTTTCATAGGTATCTTCATCCTCTTTTCTGTTGTTCATTTAAGAGCAAGCACTTCAGAACTGGCTCTCTCTGTGTGAATCAGCATTCAAATGAATTAGCATTCCTGCATAGACAGTTCTGATGAAAATCTGAATACCCAAAAGAAGTATTTACTGTACCAAAGGATGGAAGACTCACATTTTAACTTAGATTTGAAAAGCCTCAAGCCTTGATGTTTCAGTTTGTATCATGCTATTAATGATTTTATTTTATGCAGTAATTTAAAGTTCCAATTTGCCAATTACGCTTTATGCCATGTAAATCATAGTGCCACAGTCCTGTTTTCTAGTCTCACAATTATATCATCTTTTGGATAATATATTTTTGTTTAGTGAAATATGTTAACAGTCAAACACAAGATTTTAAAAAGGACAGTCCAAATACTGCAATGCAGCACC
This sequence comes from Balearica regulorum gibbericeps, assembly GCF_011004875.1. Classification (NCBI taxonomy): domain Eukaryota; kingdom Metazoa; phylum Chordata; class Aves; order Gruiformes; family Gruidae; genus Balearica; species Balearica regulorum. The sequence continues at coordinate 104,906,058 of NC_046185.1, forward strand.
TTCTATTTACAGTCACAAATTAATTTAAACCATGGGTAAACCATGGCAGATGTGGCATTGAAATAACAACTCTAAAAGAATAAACACAAATCTAACTTGAAAATGCAAGTTAGTTTTCGATGGACACCAGCTACTTATAATTTTAGTGATCACAAGTAAAAGCATGGGTCTATTGAGAACACCTCACACAAAAACTCAAAAGTCTGTCTTACATAAAACAATGCCCAAAACCTCATAATGTAACAATTCAGACATTTTATTTTCATACTTCTAATATCCTTTACCAAATTTTAGATCTTTTCTCACAAGAGCACAGATACTCCGTAATTTCTCTGAGACTGAGAATGAATTTGCAGCATCATTCCTCATCCAAGCAGCAAGTTTTCACCTGATTCACTTCAGATTTTCCCTCTTTACCATCCACAAAGCAAATCCTGTCACCCACTCATGTGTGTAACATGGATGAGGGACAAGAGAACTCATGGCAACAGAACATCTAGACAGAGTCACCACTACATCTGTAAATAACAGATTTATACTCTTGCCTAAAGGCTCATGTCATTTGTACAGCACCATAGATCCTTCTCTATGGATGCTAGACAATTGTTATCAGAAAGTCACTGTTTCAATGTGGCCACCTGGTTTCTTTGGGACGTTCCGTTTATGAACAAAGAAACAAGTGTCAGATAGGAATTGCCATACACAACATCACTCTGACTCCAAACTGAGTGTCTTCACAAGCTGCTGAAATTCAACTTCTCCACACCCACCCCATATCAAGCACTGGAATGTGGCATACAAACCAGCCAGGTAGAAAGCAGCATTGTAACTTTATTAATTAATGCACTGGGACAGTAGAGGCTCCTGGAAGGGCTGAAGTCTGTCTGTTATGGTTATACCTAAGTAACTGACCATACTGTTAGCACAAACAATACTTAGAATCATGATGTAATGCTGCTATAAACTCAGCTAAAAATTGTCATGTTATTTGAAAGTTGAATGTTACAAAAAAGTTATTAAAAAGCAGTTCAGGGATAATAGTGTCACTGGCCCTGTTAGCTCAGATTGCTGTTTATAACTACACACAAAACAGAGAAGCATGTTGAGAAGATTATGATGTCTACCAACATTCCTCCTCTAAAGAAGGCCTCAAGTTGAGACAAAGTTATCTTCTTACAGCAGTTTTACACACCAATTTTACACAGGCAGGATGCCCTAACCTGATAATAAATCTTCTTTCTGTACTTTGAAACTACACTTCCACAGACTGTTGAATCAGTGTAATAATGCTGTTTTTTCTTTTAAGAGGACGTGGCCTTACTTCTCTTTTTCACCTTGTTTTCAACTCTTCTCTACCTGTTCCCAGCTGTATAGTCTTGTGTAGCCTTTACCTCAGCTCTGGCACTACTCATCTTCTCATGATTTCATTTTTCTCAGTAACCCTGCTGAAAACTCCTTTTTCTCATCTCCTAGGAATTTAAATCAGTGATTTCAGCAGGTATAACACTAAGATAGGATAGGATAGGATAGGATAGGATAGGATAGGATAGGATAGGATAGGATAGGACAGGACAGGACAGGACAGGACAGTCTTTTAGATATAATCTTTTAGAAGGACCTCCCAGATGCCAGGGCAGAGTAAGGTAAGGAGAAGTATATTTGTATGGCTAGCAGGGGAGGGAATGTGTGTGGAAAAAGGGCAGTTGCAGGAAGGAACAGGAAGAGCTTCAGCTGCATTGAGTTGTTAAAGCAACTCAATATATTTCATGAAACGGTAGTGCCTGTAGCCATCACAGAATACAGTGCTAGTTTGGGTGCTGACTTCACGCTTTGTGTACGTCTGGACAATTGTTCAGTTTCCCAGAAAGTTCAGGTATACATGTGGGGAGTGTAGCTATACAGACATGAGAGAATCTTAAAAAAAATAAGTGTGTAGTCACCTGCTCATAAATAAAGCTGATAACAGCGTTAGGCAGTCAGTCTGATTTGAATTACTAACCATAACTTCATTACAGAACATAGGGTTAATGCCCATCTCTAGTAAAGTATCACTGATATTTAAGAAATCAGCAGCTTTTCTGCCCACTCAAGCTTCCTTCTGAATCTGCCAGTGAACTGTCAGAAAAGAAAGACAGAGAAAACAAAGTAAAAGATAAACCAGAGATACAGGTAAGAAAAAACAGAACAAAACTCCACAAAACCCGAAAGAGCAGAAAAGGATGTTCTCTTTAAATGAAGAACTAAATTATCAAGATCTGGGAAAATGAGGATAAAAAGGCAATGTACACACACAGCGTCTGATACTCCATTTTCAACTTGTGAATAAAATATTAAGTGAACAAAGATGGCAATATTGAAATTTATAAAACACAAATATAATGATTTGTCTTACTTGTGCATTAATCTCATTTTTCAGACTTCCCTTTTTTTAAAACCAAATGTTGCTGAAACTGGTGAGTAAAGCCAGTGAGACTATAATTGGAAGAAGGAATGGAAAGTGGCAGGCAGACACAGGCAACACAACCATGTATGCCTTAAAGAAAACAGTCTCAAAGATCTTTTGGTGTTAGTGAAATTGAAAAAGTCAACTGAAATTTATCCAGCAGAGAACACTGTCCTCACCAGACGCTCCCTGAAGAAAGATTTTAGCCAGTACTGCAGGACCTAACTGGTTTCGCTCTTTTTGGAGCTCATCAGCTGCAGGTAACGGCTCAAAAAACAAAATGCATGCACAGAAACACAAATAGAGCAGAACATTTTGCTAAAGCAAGAAGTCTTCTGCATTGTAAGGCATGATTTTATATTATAAGTGTATTTTTTTCCAAATGGCTGCCTCTTGTGTCTTGAATGAAAAGTGACAGCAAAGCTGTTCTTTCACACCAGAAATTAAAGAGTATTTTGCTAAAAACCCCAAAGACTCTTTTCTTCCCTAAAAATTATGATGGTATCTGTATTCTACTAACTCTGGCAGAAAAATAAATTTAGTACTGTTGTCTTGGACAATCTAAAGATGTTAAATATTTGAATATAGATCCTATGCAATTAAGGCCATCAATTTAGAAGTATTACCTACAGTTAACGAATACACTAGGAAACAAAATGCTTCACTTTATGAGAACAGCAACAAAAGTCCTGTTAATCTCTCCTTGACTTCATTTAATCTTTGAATTTAACAACCGAAGATAAAGTCAGAAGGTAACGTACTAAGGTTTAGTGGAGTCGGCTAAAGTTTCAAATGATGGTGCACATCTGTCAAGAACTTTAAAAACTTGTAGCAATTAACAAGTAAGGCCAAGATTTTCCTCAATTATGTAAACCAGTAAAGAAGTGAGAACACCTGCATAGTATGGTAGAACAAAATCACTGGAACCTAAATTTTGGAAAGATCACTAAAACACTTGTTCTATCAGAAAATAGAGACAAAAAGCACCAGAGAGTAAGATGAAAATAATATTAGCTACAATGTGTAGTATATGGTCACAGTCCACCTCAAATTCCTTTAGTACTTCCAGAGGCCACAAACAGCCATGTGCCTTAGGAGTTCATTAAAACTGTTTTGGAACCTTTTCCTAAATGACGCCCTAAACAGCTCCTTGATTTATAATCTATTGTCTCTAAGTAATCTGCACAAATAATTAGATAAGAGCTAAAAACTGCTGAATTTTTCAGAAGGGGTAATTAGAAGCCAGCATTCTCTACAACCTCAGCATAAAGCAGGATCGTATGACTCTAGAAGATAAAACAAACCAATATTGTAGCACAGTGAATATTTTTCTGAACCGCTACTACAGCACTTGAAGCTGAAGGCACTGCATTTGACATTTCTGTATTTAAAAACTGTAAGAAAACAAAGCCAGATTAAGCAAAACAGTGCTCAAATCTTTGAGAGCAAAAATACCTTTAAATAGTCCAAGGACATCAAAAGTGTTTACTGCTGTGTGTCAAAAACAGTTTTAAGAGCAGAAGCTAAATAACTGGCAACATTTCCAATTATATTTCGACCACATGGCAGATGTTAATAGTGCTCAGCTGCAGCAAAGCTCTCATAATCCCAATTAACTAGAGAAGTTTGAACATCTTATTTAGTATACAGGAAGTAAGAACTGCAGTTCTTAATGTGCAGAAAGGTGAACTCACAGTATGCAGACTCAAGAGCTGCAATCTAATGGAAATTTTAGTACCACCCTTTCCGTGCACAAAAGAAAGAAAAGTGATCTTATATGCAATAATAAACCTGTTAGAGCTTATTTCAAGCTTTATAAACTATTCAGTTATTCTTCCAAGCATGTGTTCCATGCAAGCTTTTAAAAAAATGAACCTCAACTTACACAAAAGTTTTAAAAACAGGAAAATCCTACATACAATCCATAGTCTCCACTGCTTTTTTCTTCTTCCTTTTACTAATACCTACCTTCTTTTTAGAGGAAGATGAACAGGATAGCAGAAAGCTGGAAGAAGTAGTGAAAGATAAAGAGTTGAGATGCATAGAACTGGAGAAAAAATGAGTATCTGAGAAGCAGAAGATGGGAAAAAGGACTACCACAATAAAATCTTTCAAAAGAAGGCAAATAAAGTACATTTCACTAACACTCAAAAATACTCAGCAAGTTGTCTTAATTTTTTTAAATTTCTGTATGCAGTGCTACCTGAAAATAAAAAATGTTTAATAGGACATGCAATCTTCAATGCACTGATCAAAAATTAATAGCTTATTACAACATGATTAATTTCTAAAATATGTAAAATCTCCAAATTACAAGAATCAGAAGCTCCATAAGTATTTACAGTAAAAGTGATCCAGTAACATATGATCAGCAGAAAAAGTATCTTCAATTGATCTTGTGAAAAGCTGGCACATCAGTGCTAAAGTGATTCTGCTACTATACAATCTGAGACTCCACTTAGAAACTTCAAACTTTGTGACACCTCCTGCTTGGAGTTTGTGGGTTTTTCACTGCTCTGAACCCTATGCCCTACCCTTGAAGACTTACCTCATTCTTCATGCTCACTAACTTAGTGGGAAGCTGAAGGGTAACTCTTGAAGTTGCTTCCCTAATCTCAAAAGATTACAGAAAAGTACTATGCACAGTTCAGTCAACTATTGTAAGAAGCTTGTGAAAATCCCCTGGGAAATTCTTATGTGAGTATGTAAGTAAGATATGAAAGTTGGTAAGCTATGCGAGTGTTTACAAAAAGGGAATTACACTTTTATATTCTTAATTCAGCTGGTTTTTACTTACATGCCATGTACTTATGTATTCAATACCTCAATAACAGAATTGAGAGCTGATGAACAAGCAGTATGATCTATATTGTGAACTAATTCCCAAATGGGATCCCTATTTTTAGTGAATTAAGTATGAATTCTTAAACATGAAGGCAAACACAGTACGTAAGACATTGCATTTATGTGATTCATAGGCTGTTTCTGATCTCACGTCACCTCTTTCAGTTTTAACTAGCCACTCCCTCCCCAGTCGTTCAGTTTCTTCCCCAGCCAACCCAACTGAGTACAGAGTATGGTACCATAGACATACAAACTACTTAGAGACTACAGAGGGAGTAGGACACATTCACCAAGGCACCAAGAAAAAAAAAAATAAAGTAAGAAAAGGAGTAAGAATGACTAGGGTGTGATAAAGTGCAGGTTCCTTCCAGAAGTGTTTTTTGGAATCTCCTATCTCAGGCAAAACTTCCTTGAATTTTATATAACCAATGGGTCTCTTGAGATCATTGTAAGTACTATTTTTCAGGAGTATCTGTAAGCCTAGATACATAGGAAAATCCATTGTGATACAAAATTCTGTAATAATTGAAGATCTATCATGTCAGATATACTTAATTTCTGTCCCTAACAGAATATCTGTATCTACTACTCCTAGTACTCATTAAAAAAGTTCTCTTTTCTTCTTCACCAACCAGAAGACTGATTCCTTCTTCCATAATTTTTCTCCCTCTCCTTCTCTTTTAGTGTTGGACAGATAAAAAGAGTTAAGGTTTTCCACTAAGATCACTCTTGAATAAGAGTGAGGGACCCACTTTCCAAAATTCGAGATAAAAACTGGAAAAAGAACAATTAGGAAAAAGTAAATAAGATGACTATCACCATTTTGTAGTCATTTTTTAATCTCTTACCTTTCCTCTCCCGTTCTCCTTCAACCCATACTGGCCAACCTCCTACAGCAATGCAGAAATCCAGAAAAAAAGAAGGGAACAGACCAGCATAATAGAGGAGAAGCTTACAGATGTTGACAGTATAGCATATCATAGCATGAGAAGAGACAGAACTACTTAAAATGAAAATTCGTTTTTAAGAGAACAAGCTATGGTAACTTCAACAGTGAACAGTCTAGGAAAATACTCTGTAGATTGTTTAGATAAAAGGACCAAAGTTGGGGGGGTGAGGGGGAGGAAGGAATTTAATGTTTCCTGGAAAAACAGGAAACCTGCTACACTTCTGCCCAAATCAAGAGAACGGAGAATTGTCTGATATCCTGAACTGTTGATTATGAGCAGAATTTATGCAGGACTACCTAATTTAAGACAGGAGGAAATGAGATGAAAGGAGGGAGGAGGAATCTGGCTTTTAATTAAGAAATAGATCGAAAGAAAAGAAGTCCTAGCAGAATACCATTTCTACAAACTGTGTTAAGAATATAGGTAAAGGCAGATTTCTGAAAATATCCTGATGATAAATTTTAAGAGCAGAACAGTAAAAAATAATTGCAAGCATTCATAGTTTCACTGATGTTACAAAAAAATATTCATTTGAAATTATTAGGATAGGATATGTAAAAGATTATTATTTCCTGAGTTTATTTTTTAAGTCACTTTTGAGCTGACTCTCCCGCTATAGAGGCTGAAATGTTTCTGACAGAATAAATGCTCACAATGAATGCCGACTTTCATCAGAACTCTTATGAAACAAACTTTTTTGGAATCCATTTCTCCATTTTGAAAGTTGCATCTTTTTCATTCAAATTAAGATATATGCAAGTCTAAAAAAAGACAAGCCCTTTTTACAGAAAATGATCGTACTTTTACAAAAATGGTAGAGAGGGGTAATTTACATTTGGATGAAAATGAGTATATCCAGAAATACGACTATAAGAAGACTGGACTTTCCTTCTTCTACAGGATACCTTTTACAGAATTTATAAACCAGTTTTAGTAAGGTATATCCAGATGCATATACACATACCTCGTATTCCTTCCTGCAGACCTTTAAAACATCATTCTTTGCAGAAGCCTGAAAGACAGATAAATTTCTCCATTTGTAGTAGAAAATAATAAAATCATGTTGCAAAATAAAGACAATTCTACCTTTATATTAACCATGGATTCATTATCTATTTAAATGTTCCTTTTTAAGAATCTAAAAAATCCATGTCAAGCTTTATGAAAAAAAGGCAGAAACCATGACTGTGAATACTACATTTAATTAAAACTCCAAACCTCATATTTCTGTACCAAGTTAGTTGATACCGGAAGAACACAAAGCAATTTTGTTTTTGTGAAAGGTTTACCAGATAGAGCAGAATACAGGAAATATTTAGGAAATGGAAGAACGTGAGCATAAAAATCTCCTCATTTTGCATGCTCAATACCACTTGTGTGCCTCTTTCCCTTCTCTTCCCTCTTGTACATACAGTCCTACAGTTCCTATTGTCAAACTGAGTTGCAGAAATTCTCCCTTCAAACTGCAGATCAGTATCATCTGTATAGTACTTCTTGCTCCTTTTTCATATGACAGATATTCAAAATTATTATTACTACTAACATGAGTTATTTCCCCCTCCAGTAATTTAAAATACCAGGGTAAAGTCTGACCTTGGACCTATCGTATCACCTTCTTAAAAATGCCTCCAAAACTCCCTCAAGTTTCAAGAAAAATTAAAATCCAAATATTTCCCATTATCTCTAGTGTTTGGCAAGTATCTATATTTTAGTTTAGATGAAAATCATATGAAATGTATCAACCAGAGTCAGCTAAAGTACAAAATATAGCCAAGATTCTGAGAGAGCAGAGTCTGCAATCAAACAATACAGCATCTGACTCTGAGAATGAGAAATAATATAACAATTAAATTAACAGAATTTCATAGGACACTGTAATAAATATAAGTGCTTTTATCAGGTTTGGAAAACACCTAAATGTTAGGATAAATTTGAAAACTTTGCTAAGAAATGCATTTGGGACCAGATACATATATCTTCAGAAGATCAAAAGTACCCAGTTTGTTATACTCCTCACTTGTTTTCCGCACTACTCAGTTTGTGTACTCACTGCTCATCTGTTGTCAAATACTTTAAACTATATGCTTTTGGGTGAAGGTAGCACCTTTTTTTTTTGCATGACAACAATTTGCAGTAGGCTGCTGGTCCAAGACTAAGGTTACACAGGTAACATGCAAGACACTACAGTGAGTATTAAGAACATCTGTGCTCCAGAACCGAGTTACAAGGATGATGATAAATAATTATATGGTCTTTGCTTTTGAAGATGCTTTCAAGGTCACAAGCATATATTTAGGAAAAAAAAAATCACAAAATGCTTCACAGATTTTTTAATAAAAAGGTTATTGCTAAATTTATGTATTATGCTTAAAATTGTCACTTGACAAAAACAGTGATATAGTACCACCAAACCCAACTTTATTCCATCTGATGAAAAAAACTCTTTGAAGAGGCACAAAAATCCATTTGCGGCTGTAACCACAATGTTGCATCACTAAACATTACACTGCAAAAACAGAGAGCTTAGAAACAGCCACATATTGCCTTTCACTCAGCATTATTTTAAAATAACAACTTTCACATAGCAATCGTGACAAAAAAATTCAAGAAATTAAGCTTAGCATAACCAAAGAGAGCGTCAGAATCTTTATGGATTCAGTCAATAAATTACTACAAAGTAACAAACTAGAACACATCAGCAATAATCACACGCCTGCTGCCTGCAAAGCAAAACTAAGGGGATTAGCTCCATTTGTCAAGTGCAGTGGTGCACTGCCTGCAGCCAGTTCACCGGCTCTCACCCTGGAACTTCTGTGGTGTCAAAGTTACAAACCCAGTAAGATTTCATCTTAACTATCTCTTCATTACTGAGCAATTACATGTGGTATCAGAATGTACAAAAAAGGCACAACTAACACTAAGGTCTTCACATTTCTTCTTCAGGCTCATCAAGTCATAGCGAGCAGCCTAGTTCTACAGCACAGCTAAAAAAACATATCCAAAAAAATCCCCCCACAATAAACCACCATTTTTCTTAAACTAGGTTTTCATCTCAGTAGACTTGAACTTTTACTTTATTGTTGAAAATTCACTTAAAAAATGTAATTTTTTTTGGTTTTTTTTTAATTTGGTTGCTGGCATTTATCACCAGTAGTACTTCCTGGGAAGTATCTAGTCATATTTTGCAATTTTAAAAAGAGTTTATGTGGTAATTTGATTTTGATATAAAAATTGCATTAAGCCTGAAATTCATAAACAGTAATACGTAAATGAATTCAACATGGCGTCATTTGACTTAACCAAAGAAAAACAATTAGAAAGCCTTACCTGTTTACATGCTTGCCGACATTCCACAGCAATAGCTAGCTCACAGCAACCTAAACCTACCCACCCGTCAGACTTCTTCAAAACTCCTGTGAAAATGACAGTACATATTACAGTAGAAAGCAAAACTATGCCATCATTTTCCCTTCCCTTAAGTCATTTACTTTTCAAATTTCATAATCCTGTTCTCATTCAAGAAGCCTATTTATGGATTACGTTTTTATTGGAATTTATGAAGTCATTCCAAAACAACTAAGCAAGTAAAGCGCAAGTCTGTGCCTTAATAAATGCTGAACTTGGCAATTATGAAGTACCTTCTATACACAGAGTTTAAAGATGCTTTATGCACACTATTTTGTATGCACTGGAAGTATCAGAGTTTGATAATCTGATTTATCTAATGTGAAATATAAGCCAACAGAAACTAACAAGAAAAGAAAAACCTCATTAAAATTACCAACATTATCTCCTACAGACACATTCTCTTGTTGGTTTCAGTAGCATGCTTTTCTACCAACTTTGTCAACACAGAATATATTTCTTACTTTTTCTTCAAGCTTCCTATACTGGTTCTTGTTGGGATGGAGTTACATTTCTTCACAATAGCTGGTATGGGGCTGTATTTTGGGTTTGTGATGAAAGCAGTGTTGATCAGTGCTTACACAGTGTCAATGCCTTTTCTGCTCTTCATACGGACCCTCTAGTGAATAGGCTGGGGGTGCACAAGGAGTTGGGAGGGGAGGGCTGACCCCAACTGACCAAAGGGATATCCTAGACCATATGACATCGAACTCATCAATAAAATTAAGGAGTGGAGGCCAGCGGGGTTTGCTGTTGCTCAGAGACTTGGCTGGGCATCAGTCGTTTGGTAGTAAGCGATTGTTTTCTTTTGCATCATTTGTTTTTCTTGGTTTTGCGGGTTTTTTTTCCTTGCTTTTTGTTGTTTTTTTCTTCCATTTTTTAATTATTAAGCTGTCTTTATTTCAACCCAGAAGTTTTCTAACTTACCCTACCGATTCCCCCCCCATCCCGTTGATGGGGCAGTGAGCAAGTGGCTGTGTGGTGCTTAGCTGCTGACCAGGGTTAAACCACGACACTTCCTCTGTACTTTATCTCCCCTGATAAAATGGTTTCATATCCAGAATTATCCTCAATAAATGTTTCCCATCTCCCTTTTTCCATTTATTTCACTATTCCCTTATCCTCATTTCATACCATAAAGTTACACAGAAAAGCAAATTGCTGCCATAAGTTGTTTCATCCTCTTGATCTATTCACAATTATAGACTTTCTGATGTTTTCCAGACATCAGAAATCAAATAAAAGAAGAATGCATTCCTGTATCTATTTCTCACATAACTTTAAAGACAGAAATGATTAAAGAGAAGGTTTAACCTATGCAGCTGCCCAGCAGCTGTGGCAAATTTGTTACACTTTTTCCTTAGAGTGGGAGGTGGAATTATTTAGCTCAAATGAACCACTCATTTTTGTTATGAATATTTTAAACATAAAGCAGTATTTTAGGACATGTACAGATTATATCCTTCATGTAGAAATAAAAAGTACGAAGTAAAAGAATCAATCACTGAATTTAAAAAAATGCTCTTAAGCCTGGTAGAAATGTCTATTCAGAAAAGTCACATGGAATGTCCAGCTTTTAAAAAGGGAAGTGAAAGAGCTAGGAATGAGACCAGTGAGCTTTAAATCAAATGCTAAGAAAATACTGAAAAAAAAGTCATTAAAAATCGTTGCAATTAATGGAAAACAATCACCAGTAGGTATTTATCATGAACAAAATTGCCTTTAAAACACACTCTGTTGGCTTTACAAACACAGGTGGAATAGGAAGTCTCACCACTATCAGTCTTTCATGACATTCTGATGGGCAAATTAAGAAAACACATTAATAGTAAATGTATAAAGGAGGAGCAAAATCTTTAGCTAAATTAACATATTTCCTCAGCAAATTAAAATATTAATTACATTTATTAAAATGCAAATTAAAACCTTAATGCTTGACACAAGCAAGGTAGCAGGATTGCATAGCAGGTGGAAGGAGCAGAGAGGCAAAGGTGAAGACCAGCTTTTGGTTGCAGCCTGCATTCTGTCAGTTTGAAGTGGCTGTGTACCATCAGAATGGTCCAGACCTTCTGGAAACACTGTAGGACATTGATTTACTGGTCTTTTTGGAGACTGTCCAAATCATCTTTACATCTATTCAGAGTATTGGCTCACCATTCCAATTCAAACTAGTTCAAAGAAGTTCAGTGAAGGCCATGAACAACTGCAAATTCAGCTCACCTTCCACTTGGTGGTAGGCACGAGTTTTTCAGAGATTGAGCATCTTTTTGAAAGTGTTAAAGAGATGGCTGTTGTGCACACATCAATAGTTTGTAATCAATGTTCAAAAACTCAGAATGTGATGCATTGCTTTAATTCCAAAAGTAAAAGCATGTCATGGAAGTCATACACGTATGTCTAATTACATATGTATAGTTAATTGCCAAATTAACTACTCACTACATTCTATTTTGGGCCTAAAATAATGTAGCAGTTGTTTCTGGATAACTTTCATATGTGGAGCTACGTACAGACTCCTTTCAATCAAAACAGTAACGTTCGGTGGAATATTTATTAATAGGATTGATATTGTAAGGTATAAGCAATCTAAAAAAAACCTACAAGAAACATCATGTGCAATATGAAAACAAGATTTTCAGAAATGTCTGCTACAATAACCAACTATAACCAAGAGAAACACATAATAAATACAGCTGTACATTTTTAGGGGCAATGTCACCACTGAATAGTCACCAGTGAATCACCACTGAGTAATCAAGCATCCATATTTTGTACAACACAGAACCTGTGGTTTTCAGGCATACTTTTACTGGAACTAAACTGTGCTAAAAGAATGAAGCAAGCTGCAAATACACGCCAAGTTAAGAATGCTGGTAAGTTTCAGCTATAGTTAGTATTTTCTTGGCAAGTGGCCCTCTCCCCAGGATATTTACAAGTAGCAGACAAGCTTGCAGAGAAAAAAAAAGATGTTACATCTTCAAAAAACATTGAACTGCAATTTTAATACAGCAACTTATAAATTAATTTTGTAGTCACGGTAATTAAAATGCATGCATTTCTAGACAAAAATACACCTTCGGTGCACAACTGACTGGAGTCCATATTTCTGATTAATTTGGTAAATACCAAATTAACTGATAAAAGTACAATAGAGATCCCTGAACTATAAAAGATTGTCTAGTTGCGTAACACAGGCTCTTGTCCCACATCTCCAAAAAGTTTCCAGAAGCCACATCACGTAAGTGAGATGACTTAGAACACACAGATTATTTCCTTATTATAAACATTTGACTGCAGTCTCCACAAGAGTATTGAAGTCAGAAACAGAGGTAAGAAGCTGCATAAACATTAAAAATTAGAATGTCATCTCTGATACACTTATTTTGTGATACAAAAAACATTCTAAATTTTGGAAACATTTTACGAGAGAGAGAGAGTGAGTGTCTGTGGAGTGTGTGTGTTGTACTATGAAAAAATCAGAGATGCTGATCCAGTCAAAATTCAGTTTGTGGCCCCATTCTAAACTCTGTTATGAAATACACTCTGTACTGAGGGTAGTCAAAGGGGAGAAAAATCAGAAGGAAAACCACAGAATCACTCAGCTTGGAAGGAACCTCTGAAGACTCTTTAGTCCAACCTCTCTGCTCAAAGAAAGGTCAGCTAGAGCACACTGCCCAGGACCACGCCCAATAAGGTTTTTTCTTATGTTTAAATAGAAGTTGCCGTTGTTCAGTCTGTGCTCACTGCCTCTTGTCCTGCCACTGGATATCACTGAGAAGAGCATGGCTCCATCTTCTTTACACACTTCCATCAGATCATTATACATATTGATATGATCTACCTCCCTCAGCTTTCTCTTCTTGACAATGGTAACCAATCCCAGCTCTCTCAGCCTGTCCTCATGTATGTTCCAGTCCCTTAATCATCCTAAAGTGGCTCTTTGCTGGACTTGCTCCAGCGTCTTCATATCCTTCTTGCACCAAAATGCCCCAAACTGGACACAGTATCCCTGATGTGGTCTACTCATTGCTGAGTAGAGGGGAAGGAACGCCTCCCTTAATCTGCTGGCAACACTCTCCCTAATGCAGCCTGGGTCTTGTTGTCCTTCTTCGCTACAACGGCACATTGCTGGATCACGTTCTACTTGCTATCCATGAGGATCCCCAGGCACGTTTCTACAAAGCTGCTTTCCAGCTGGTCAAGTCTCCTGTGTGCTGCGGAGCATGGGGCGTTCATCAGGTGCAAGACTTTGCATTTCCTTTTTTGGAACTTCATGAGGTTCCTGCCTGCCTATTTCTCTGATTTGTCAACATCCCTCTGAATGGCAGCACAACTATCAGGTTGTCCTGGGTTCGGCTAGGATAGAGTTAATTTTCACCAGAAGCTGGGATGGGACACAGCCAGGACAGGTGACCCAAACTAGCCAAAGGGGTATTCCATACCATGTGACATCATGCTCAGTTTAAAAGGGGGCTAGTTGGAGAGGGATGGTGTGGCTCCAGGATGTATGGCTTGGGGATGGTTCTGAGCTGTATGGTCGTTGGGTAAGAAACTGCATTGTGTCACCAGTTTTGTACCCATGAGGCTTTGCCTTTGTCTTCCCATTCTCCTCCCCATCCCACCAGGTGGGGGGGGGTGGGGAAGTGGAGGCAGTGGGGGGTGAGCGAGCAGCCACGTGGTGCTCAGCTGCTGGCTAGGGCTAAACCACGACAGTCCTTTTTGGTGCCCAACGGTGGGGCACGAAGAGTTGAGATAACGACAGATTTGACCCGACTGTGTTAAAACAAAGTTGTTCCAAGTATTTATTGCATTATTTTAAACAGCTGCTGGTCACAATGGTGTTTCGTTTGATCACATGGCTGTGGTATCTAAACCCGTATTTGCTGTATGCACTCCTTGCAATGCTGTTTATCATGTCTGGGAGAGGGGCCTGGATTCTCATTTTGCTGTACTGTGCAATATCAACTTCGGATATGATAACATCAATGGTCATGAGCTTAAGTTGGTATTTGTATGGGGCTTTGCTGTCATGCCCGTACCTCAGACGACATCTTTTTGAATTGATTAATAATCGCACCCAACCTATGGGAAAGGCCGGGGCTGGGGGGTTACCTTCTCCCACCCTTTTACCTCCCCTTTTCCATTCAGGCTAGTCACAGCAGCTTTTGAGAATTCTGAATACCCTTGGAATGTTCAGGCCAGTATATTCCTGTTATTATATCTTCTGAATGTGTTTCAAATCTTGTTCAGGGTTACAAAAAAGTTTTAAGAACATCACCCAGGGATCTTCCCCGAGGCTGAATAGTCAGGGCTGGCATGGCATGTGGGAGAACATGGGCAGGTATCTAGAGAACTTCTCAGCCCTACTGGTTTGGAGCTTCACTCCCGAACAACTACAGGACCCTGACAAAGTGGTAGAATATTTGAAACGAAAACGCTGTGGCTATTCCAAGGAGGCACAACTTACCGCCCTGTGCCGGGCCCTGGCCACTATCTACCAAACACTGCTCGATAGCAGGCAGCGCCATCAGGGGGAAGAGAGGGAGAACAGACCCACCAGCACAGTGGCTACCCAAACCCCCACAACAGGCACAGTGGCTAGCCCAACTCCCGCAAGAAGCACGGCAGCTAGTCCAACCACCAAGACAGGGACTGTGGACACTCAGACCCCGGTGACAGACACTGTGGGTACTCAAACCCCCTGTAACAGGGACTGCAGGTGAACCAAAAAACCCAACCCGTACCAGTATCAGTTGCCCCTATACACAAGAAGAAATACACAAGGAAATCAGTTCACTTAGTGAAGGATGATGATGAACAGGGACCATCATGAGAACAGGAAGAAGAGCCTGAACCAGAGGTAATCACCCAAATCCCTGTCCCTGAGTGAGCTGCGAGATATGAGGAAAGATTTCAGCTCCTTCCAGGGGAGCACATTATGACCTAGCTGCCCTGATGCTGGGATAACAGGGGCCAGTAGCCTGGAATTAGTGGGTAGGGAGGCCAAGCAGCTGGGATTTCTGTCTAGGGAAGGGGGCATTGACAAGGCAATTGGGAAAGAGGCACAGGCCCTCAGCCTCTGGAGGCGACTCCAGTCAAGTGTGAAGGAAAGGTGAAGATGTTCCCTTCAGCAAAGATGTATGTTGGCCAGGCAAGCAAACTACCATGGAACGAGTACCTGATGGAATTAGCTGTGCAGGAGATGGTTTACTATGACCCAGACAACGCGTAGTTGCCCACAGACCCTGATGAAGTCCAGTGCACAAGACCCATGTCGCGGAAGTTTGTACAGAGCGCACCATCACTGCTGGTAATGGACAGGAACAGTAACTGGTGGTAATGGACTGGTGCCAACCGTGGATGAAGTGGCTGGCCGACTCTGGCAATATGAAGAGAGTCTCTCTTCTTCCCTCGTCTCAGCTGTGGAGAAACCGTCCCGGGAGTTCCAGCAATTCAGAGAGTGTATGTCCTACTACCTACCTGTATGGACCAGTATCTCAGCTATTAGGAATAAGCATCCCTCTGCTCAGGAAAGAGGATATAGAGGGTACACACCACAAGGCACCCTGTGGGTTTTTCTGTATGACCATGGAGAGGACATGAGGAAGTGGGATGGAAAACCTACCTCGACTCTAGAGGCATGGGTATGTGAGCTGTGAGGCAAAACAGTCACAAAAGGGGATTCTTCCAGGAAAAATGCTGTTCCTCTTTCAAACAGGCAGTCCCCCAGACCGAGTGGAAGGCCTACTTGTACATATGATCCTCTTGAAGGGATCTCTAAGTCATTTCTGCAAGGAGCAGTGAATACGATGAGCAGGATTAGAGGAGCCCTGCCTCCAGCCAGGTGGATGAGAGGGACAACCGGTTTTATTGGACTGTGTGGATCCCATAGCCTGGCAGGTCAGATCCACAGGAGTACAAGGCCCTAGTGGACACTGGTGCACAGTGTACTTTAATGCCATCAATATATGGCAAATGATATATGGCTTTGTGAATCCAGCAAAAATCTGCTTGCTTACTTTCCTCTCATAACAAAGAGCTGTTTGTGCTAAACTCAAACTTGGAAAATATTTTTCCACAACTTATGTTTAGATTTGTACCTTTGGATAGTATGTTGTACGGCTTTGTGTGTGCATTTATATAAATCTATATACATCAAATTTTTACATCAGTAAAACATACATACACATATACAGAATTTTTATATTAAAATTGTGTCCTTACAGCATCGCTGGCCCCGTTTCTTCATTACCTGCTTTGGGGCTATTCAAGCACTAAACCTGGTTATGATTAAGTTTATATTTATCTGTGATTGTACTAAGAAACCTTTTAGTTTAAATTGCACTTCTCCCACCCTGATATATTTATAGAATGCAACCAAATCCACTTTCAGCTTTCCTATTATTAGGCCAAACAGGGAAAAGTCTTCTCATAGTCTCTTTGTAGAAGACATTCTCTCAATTCCTATAATAATTTTTGCAGCCCTTCCAGGGTAAGTTTATCTCTCTGAATACAGGTAAGCAAAACTGTACGTGGTCTTATAAACAAAAGTATAGCACTCAGTCTTAAAAATTGTGTTAAAACTTACAAATAAGTGAAAGATATCCATTCCTGTATATACACAAATTTAATTCGCAGGTTTAGTAGCTGCATTGAGAGGGCAGTTCCCAGTTTATCATGTGAACTACTGTTAGCTCTGCATGAAAGGCCTTCAGCTTTTTACTGTCAAATTTCATCCCATTTCTGTTATACCGGTTTTAATTATTGTGTAGGGTTCTGACGTGGTTTAGCCCCAGCCGCTCGCTCACCCCTCCCCCAGCAGGCTGGGGAGGAGAACGGAAAAACAAGGGCAAAGCCTCGAGGGTTGGGATAAGGGCAGTTTACTGGGACAGCAAGGGAGAGGGAAACAATCAACAACAGTGCTGATAACAGATAGTAACAATGGGTGATAACAGAGAACGATTTTACCGATCCGACGACCGACCGGACGCTCGACTGGACGCTCGACCCGTCCCGGAGCCACGCCGACACGCTGAACCCCCCCTGCCCGACTGGCCCCCTTTTATGGTGAGCATGACGTCACATGGTATGGAACAGCCCCCGGCCAGCTTGGCTCACCTGTCCTGGCTCCTTGGGAAATTAACTCTATCCTTGCCAGAACCAGGACAGGTTCTCTGTGTTTTTTGTAAGATATTTTGATCTTGCCTCATCTGGGTGATCTCTTTCTACTCAGATAGTCAGCATATTCAGAGTCTTTATGGTGAGAGGTCTGGAACTAGTCTAGAGCAAGACTGGCACCCCTCAAATTGTTCTATAACGACCTGTCTTAGTTACCTCACATCAGGCTGGTAGCATAATTTTCTGAATGCCCCTTGGATGTAGGCCAACAAACTGGGGCTGTCTACTATTTTTCTACTGATTTTCATGTTCTGTAATTTAACCATTTTGTGCAGTGCAATTCAAATACTTTGTCTTTGCTGAATCCATTTTGGAGTGTATTATCTGATACTTAATCCCTTATCTTAAACATAAAATTTGTAGGATGAAGGTTTACATACATGGGAGGTGACTGTAAGGGAACAGAGTTGGCTGAATGATTTGCTTTTTCCCATCTTTTCTAAACATCTTTTCTAAAATACTTGCCATGCACTTGTTGCCTTGTCTGTACCACTGCGCTGTACCATCCTGACATGATAATTTATTTCAGAATAATAATTAAAAAAATGCTTTCCTCCTAGACTTGGTAGTTTGAACCATAAAACATTGAAATTGCCCGCCACGGACGGCAGGGAAAGAGAGCAGGCTTGTGCTCTGTATTTCTATTTAACTAAGGCTTAGGGAGTGCCAGCAGCCAGGGTGCACAGACAGGAGTTTGGGCACTAACACAGCCATTTCTTGTGGAGAGAGCCAGCAGGAGGTGCAGATGTACTGCTTGAGACTGTGTGCACCTGCTCTGTCCAGCAGGACAGTCTCTGGCACTGGCTGGGCCAACCACCCATGACATGTTAGAGGTCTCGACCCAGAGGGAGCTCTTGAGGAAGAATGTGTCTATCCAAGTCTTGGGCTGTAGGGAAAGGATGATCTCTCTTTGAGTCAATGGCACTCAAACTGTCATGTTCTGGTCAGCTTCCTGAACTGTCAGATAAAGAAGCTGAGGAGAGAAACATTGCCTCAGTGTAAACGGGAGCTCGACGAGGTCTTCATGAAGAACCTGCAAGGGCAATAGCCTGAACTATGCATTGCATGGAAAGAAGGATGACTGCAGACTATGTTTAGTGGAGACTGAAAGTTTGTGACTCCTGACAATAGGAAGATGTTTCTTGGCCTGTCTTTGGATATGCACTACAAAACGAATTTGGGGCCTTAAAACAGGTGAGGAGGTACATCAGGGAGCCATCTTGGCCTAATCAACTGGTTGTAAACAGTGCCACCAAGAGAAAGACTCCCTTCTGCAGGGAATGGAGGCACTCATCTGCAGATGAGACTTGCTGCCTAATGCAGTTTCGTTTTTAAGGGCTCAGATCTAGGATATTGCATCTTTATTAATGACCTGGAGGAGGCAACAGATTCCACTCTTGTTGAGTTTTCAAGCAATACCAAGCTGGAACAAAACGCCGATAATCTTAATGGTAGGACTGTCATCCAGAGGGACCTGGACAGGTGGAAGGAATTGGCCAACAGGAACTTTATGCAATATAGCAAGGACAAATGAAAGGTCCCCTGCACCTGGGGACAAAGAATCACTTGCAACAAGTATGGGTTGGAGGTTGATTTCCCAGGGAGCAGGTTTGCAGAAAAAGAACCCAGGGGTGTCCCAACAATAAAGAAGGCATCCTGGGCTGTATTAACAGCAGCATAGCCAGTAGGTCTAGAGACATGATTCTCCCCATTTAGTCAGCACTTGCTGACCACATCTAAGAATACTGTGTCCAGTTTTGTGTGTCGTCCCCCCCGGCCCGCAACAAGACAGACATCAGTTAACTGGAAC
Organism: Balearica regulorum gibbericeps; assembly: GCF_011004875.1. Lineage (NCBI taxonomy): Eukaryota > Metazoa > Chordata > Aves > Gruiformes > Gruidae > Balearica > Balearica regulorum. The sequence goes on from NC_046185.1 coordinate 104,925,688, forward strand.
AAGTTAGCAGAGAGTCTTCAAGGTGATCAGGGGGCTGGAGCACATGCCCTCTCTGGAGAGGCTGAGGGAACTGCCTTTAGCCTGGGGAAGAAGGAGCACCTCAAAGCAGCCTTCTGATAACTGTAGTAAGATTGCTCAGAAGACAGAGCCAGGCTCTTCACAGTCGTATACAGTGGGAGCAGTCATAAATCGAAACTAGAGAGTTCCAGCTGGTTGTAAGGAGGAACTTTTCCACCATGAAAACACAGAGGCTGTGTATTCTCCATCCTCAGAGGTTTTCATGACCTGACTGGATAAAACCCTGAGCGACATGGTCTGGCCTCATAGTTGACCCTGCTTTGAGCAGGAAGTTGAAATACACGATCTTCTGACATCCCTTCCAACCTCAATTATTATATTATTCTCTGACACCAGATAGACCCCAAATACTCCTGCAGTTATGTTCTTGCTCTCATTTCCGAAACCAGTACTATTGTTCTCGTTTTATCTTTCCATGATGTGTTGCAAATTTAGAATAGAACTGTAATGTATTTCTCCTTCTGAAAGGTCTGAAATGCATCCGTGTTTCAGTTATTCCTGTAATCTCCAGCTTCATATTCCACGTTAATAGGTCTGTTTCCATCCCTTTTGTTGCCTAGTTTCTTTTTTTTTTTTAATTTGTGTTTTACTTGTTTGGACTGCTAAAGGAACAAGAACTAAAAACATGATTAATGTGAGACCAGAAAGCAATTTAAAATGTGCTGAGCTCAACTTACGTTAACGCTTCCATGAAACTTTAAAAAACAAAACCAAACCAAAACGGCAACGAAAACTGCACCAAAAAGGCTGATGAGGTAAAGGCATCTTGTAATAAACTGTTAAAATATTGCTACTGTTGTAGGGAAATGAGATGAGCAGTATTACAAAATGGTCTGAAAGACACCTGGGGAAGAAAGGTGAATTTACATGATTCAGTAATTGTCTGTGAAAGTCAGTAAGGTAAAGTAAGATTTCTTCCCAACTACAGCTGTGCAAAACAATTTAAATTGGAAGAGTCGTTTTATCTAACCTCCTGTTCAGAGAGGTGCTAGCCTCAAAATTAAATCAGGTTGCTCAGGATCTTGTCAGTCAAGCTTTTAATGTCCTCAAGGATGGGCTTTCCATGGCCTCTCTGAGGAATCTGTTCCAGCACTTAACTACTCTCATTGTGAAGATTTTTTTTTTTTTTCCTTTGCATCCAGTCAGAATTTCTTTTGCTGCAACTTGTTACTTTTGCAGCTCATCATTCCACTGTGCAATTCTGAGAACAGTCTGATTTTTCTATAATCCATCTTCAGGTACTGGAAGGCAGGAATTTACACTCCCTCTGCTCCCTATTAACCCTTCTTCAGTTTGAACAGATTCTTTTACCACCTTGGCCTGTCTTGATACGTCATGAAGTCCAGCATCCTCTGTGGCCTTTACTGGACTTTCTGCAGTTCCTCAATAACGTTTCTTGCACAGGGGTGGCACAAAACTGGGTTTGGTGTTACAGCTGTGGCCTCATCAGTGCCTAACAAAACGGTCATCTTCCTTCAACCTGCTGGCAGTGCTGTTGCTAATGAAGTGCAGTATGCTGTTAGCTTTCAGTGCTGCATCGGTGCACTGCTGACCCATGTTCAACTTGTCTTCCACCAGGACCCAACACCCTTTTCTGCAAAGCTGCTTTCTAGGCAGTGAGCACCTAGCCTGTACTGTTGCGTGGGGTTATTCCATTTCAGCTGCAAGGTTCTGGGTTTGCCTTTGTTGAACTGCTTGAGTTTTCGTCAGCCCATTCCTACAGCCTGTTGAAATGCATCTGAGTGGCAGCTCCACCATGACAGCTCCCAGCTTAAGCTCATATGCGTATCTGCTGAGGACTTTTACTGTCCCACTGTCTGACACTCTAGTAAAGCTATTAACAGTATTGGTTTCACTCCTATATTATACCACTTCTAAGTGGCCAACACTTAGACACTGAACTGCTGACTGCTAATCTTTGAGGTCTGCTGTCCAGGCTGTTTGTCGCCCACCTTGTAGCCCACCCATCCTATCCGTGTTTCACTAGTTTTACTCTAAAGATACCGTGGGAGACTGCGCAAAAACCTTTTTAAAGTCAAGGTAGACACCATACACTGTTCTCCACTTTTTTCACTAAACCAGTCTTTTTGTTATGGAAAGCTATCAGGCTAAATTTGTCCTTGGTGTGGCTGTGCAGACTGTTCCCCAGTCACCTTCTTGTCCTTATGTGCCTAGACTCAAACCTCCCCGCAACAGGCACTGTGGCTACTCCAGCCCCCATGACAGGTGTGAAGGAAAGGTATCCTTTAAAGGAAGATGTTGTATGTCACCCAGGCAAGTGGACCACCATGGAGACAGGTACCCAGTACCTGAGGGAATTAGCTGTGCTGGGGGTGATTTATAATGACCTGAACAACGAGCAATCATCCAAAGATCCAGATGAAGTCCAGTGCACACGACCCACGTCACGGAAGTTTCTATGGAGCACCCCACTGTCATATGCTAACTCATTGGCAGTACTGACCAGGAAAGAAGGCGAGGGACACAAATGGTGCATGAATTGCAACTCTGGCAATACAAAGAAAGTCTCGTCCTCCCTACGAGCCTCCATCTCACCTGTGGAAAAACTGGCAGAAAAGTCCAAAAACCTGTTTGAAAAAACTGTCCCAGGAGTTCCAGCAACTCAAAGAGGACACGTCCTACTCCCCATCTGTACAGACCAGTATCTCAGCTATTAGGAGAAAGTGTTCGTCTAATCAAGAGAGAGGATATGGGGAGTACACGTCTCGGGCCACCCTGTGGTTTTACCTGCGTGACCACAGAGAGGACACGAGGAAGTGGGATGGAAAACCTGCCTCGACCCTAGAGGCATGGGTACGTGAGTTGCAAGGAAACACAACCAAAAAAGGGGGTTCTCCCGTGAAAATTGCTGCTCCAGTTTACAGTGGGCAGTTCCCCAGACAGAGTAGAAGGCCTGGTCAGATTTCCGTTCTTAATAAAGGGACTTAAGATTTATGCTCACAAGAAATGAGTAACAAATACTTTGACCAGGACTAGAGGAGCCCTGCCTCCAGCCAGGTGGACGAGAGGGACAACCGGGTTTATTGGACTGTGTGGATCCCACGGCCTGGCAGATCAGATCCACAGGAGTACAAGGCCCTAGTGGACACTGGTGCACAGTGTACTTTAATGCCATCAAGCCGCGAAGGGGTGGAACCCATCTCTATTTCTGGAGCGACAGGGTGATCCCACAGTTGACTCTGTTGGAGGCTGAAGTGAGTCTAACTGGGAATGACTGGGAAAAGCACCCCATTGTGACTGGCCCAGAGGCTCCTTGCATCCTGGGCATAGACTACCTCTGGAGAGGGTCTTTCAAGGACCCAGAAGGCTACCGGAGGGCTTTTGGCATTGCTGCCTTGGAGTTGGAGGAAATTAAACAGCTGTCTACCTTGCCCGGTCTCTCAGAGGACCTTTCTGTTGTGGGGTTGCTCAGGGTTGAAGAACAACAGGTGGCAATAGCTACCATGATGGTGCACCGGTGGCAATACCACACCAACCGAGACTTCCCGATTCTCATCCATAAGCTGATTTGCCAACTGGAGAGTCAGGGAGTGATCAGCAGAGCCCGCCTCACCCTTTAACAGTCCCATATGGCCAGTGCCGAGTCCAGTGGAGAGTGGAGGCTGACAGTAGGCTATCGTGGCCTGAATGAAGTCACGCTGCCCACGAGTGCTGCCGTGCCAGACATGCCGAAACTTCAATATGAACTGGAGTCAAAGGCAGCCAAGTGGTATGCCACAATTGATATGGCAAACGTGTTTTTGTCAATCCCTTTGGCAGCAGAGTGCAGGTGACAGTTTGCCTTCACTTGGAGGGGCATCCGGTACACCTGGAACTGACTGCCCCAGGGGTGGAAACACAGCCCCACCATTTGCCAAGGACTGATCCAGACTGCGCTGGAACAGGGTGAAGCTCCAGAGCACCTGCAGTACATTAATGACATCATCGTATGGGGCAACTCAGCATAAGAAGTCTCTGAGAAAGGGAAGAACATAGTCCAAATCCTTCTGAAAGCCAGTTTCACCATAAAATGAAGTGGGGTCATGGGACCTGCACAGGAGATCTGGTTTTTAGGAATAAAATGGCAAGACGAGTGTCATCAGATCCCACTGGATGTGATCAACAAAATAGCAGCTGTGCCTCCACCAACTAGCAAAAAGGAAACACAAGCTTTCTTAGGTGTTGTGGGTTTCTGGCGAATGCACATTCCAAATTACAGTCTGATTGTAAGCCCTCTCTGTCACGTAACCCGGAAGAAGAACAATTTCAAATGGGGCCCTGAGCAACGACAGGCTTTTGAACAAATTAAACAGGAAATAGTTCATGCGGTGGCCCTTGGGCCAGTCCAGGCAGGACCAGATGTAAAGATTGTGCTCTAGACTGCAGACGGGGAGAGTGGCCGTACCTGGAGTCTCTGGCGGAAAGCACCAGGGGAGACTCGAGGCCAGCCTGTGGGGTTTTGGAGTCGGGGATACAGAAGATCCGAGGCTCGCTACACTTCAACTGAAAAAGAGATATTGGCAGCATATGAAGGGGTTTGAGCCGCTTCAGAAGTGATTGGTACTGAGCACAGCTTCTCCTGGTACCCCGACTGCCGGTGCTCAAAGAGAGGGTCCTCTCTACACATCATGCAACTGATGCTATGTGGAGTAAGTGGGTTGCACTGATCACGCAGCGGGCTCAAATAGGAAACGCCAGTCGCCCAGGAATTCTGGAAGAGTCTGGCCTGATGGCAAGGATTTCGGAATGTCGCCAGAGGAGGAGGTGACACGTGCTAAAGAGGCGCCACCGTATAATAAACTATCAGAAGATGAGAAGCCATGTGCCCTGTTCACTGATGGGTCCTGTCACATTGTGGGAAAGCACTGGAGGTGGAAAGCTGCTGTATGGAATCCTACACAACGAGTTGCAGAAGCTGCTGAAAGAGGAGGTGAATCGAGCCAGTTTGCAGAAGTGAAAGCCATCCAGCTGGCTTTAGACATTGCTGAAGGAGAAAAGTGGCCAATGCTCTACCTCTACACTGACTCATGGATGATGACAAATGCCCCGTGAGGGTGGCTGCAGCAGCGGAAGCAGAGCAACTGGCAGCGCAGAGGCAAACCCATAAGGGCTGCCCCATTGTGGCAAGATATTGCTGCCCGGCTAGAGAAACTGGTTGTAAAAGTACTTCACGTACCCAAGAGTCAGGCCACTGAGGAACATCAAAACAACCAGCAGGTGGATCAGGCTGCTAAGATTGAAGTGACTCAGGTGGACTTGGACTGGCAACATAAGGGTGAATTGTTTATAGCTCCCTGGGCCCATGACACCTCAGGCCATCAAGGAAGAGATGCGACATATATATGGGCTCGTGATCGAGGGGTGGACAGCATCGCACAGGTTACCCATGAATGTGAAACATGCACTGCAATCAAGCAAGCCAAGCAGGTAAAGCCTGTTTGGTATGGAGGACGATGGCTAAAATATAAATATGGGGAGGCCTGGCAGATTGATTATATCACGCTCCCACAAACCCACCAAGGCAAGCGCCATGTACTTACAACGGTGGAAGCAACCACTGGATGGCTGGAAACACATGCTGTGCCCCGTGCCACCGCCCAGAACGCTATCCTGGGCCTTGCAAAGCAAGTCCTGTGGCGACATGGCAGCCCAGAAAGAACCGAGTCAGACAACGGGACTCATTTCTGAAACAACCTCATAGACACCTGGGCCAAAGAGCACGGCGTTGAGTGGGTGTATCACATCCCCTACCATGCACCAGCCTCTGGGAAAATCGAACAATACAACGATACAGTTAAAGACTATACTGTGAGCAGTGGGTGGTGTATTGGGATACACATTTAGCAAAGGCCTCCTGGTTAGTTAACATGAGGGGATCTGCCAATCGAGCTGGCCCTGCCCAATCAAAACTTCCACATCCTGTAGAAGGGGATAAAGTCCCGGTAGCGTGCATGAAGAATATGCTGGGGAAGACACTCTGCGTTACCCCTGCTTCAGACAAAAGCAAACCCATCCGTGGGACTGCTTTTGCTCAAGGATCTGGTTACACTTGGTGGGTGATGCGGGGGATGGGGAAGTCCGGTGTGTACTTCAAGGGGATCTGATTCTGGGTGAGAATAGCCAATAAATTAAATTGTCTGTTGTTAATTGCTAAATAGACCTGTCATTGTACCTTATCATTGCCACAATTACTATATGCTCTATCAATGGTATTACAGTAAGAATCACCCAAATTAATGAAGGATGAATGCCCTGATGATGGAACTAGAACTAGCCTTAGCAATCGGTGCCCACCAACTTCCTTGAAAATCAACATCTTCAATCCACAGACCACAAGCATGGACCACGCCAGACACAGAGCTGCAAGTTCCAGATGCAGCATGCAACAATCCAACAGCACACACCATCACTCCTGCCCTGAGAGACCATTATGATAGATGGAGCTCAAAGTCACAGTATAAATTAACTCAATGGACACCACAGAGGGATAGCCTATAGACTAAGGGAATGATATCTCTGTGTATATATATGTATCTCAACCACAGGGAAAATGGTGGTGATTAATTGGGAAGTGTAGGATCTGGGCATGACGTAAATGGTATGGAATAAGGGGTGGATAATGTCTTGGGTTTGCTAGGATAGAGTTAATTTTCACCAGAAGCTGGGGTGGGACACAGCCAGGACAGGTGACCCAAACTAGCCAAAGGGGGCATTCCATACCATGTGACATCATGCTCAGTATAAATGGGGGCTAGTCGGGGAGGGGTGGCGCACCTCCAGGACACGTGGCTCGGGGATGGTCCGGCTTCGGGACGGGTCTGAGCGTGCGGTCTGAGCTGTACAGTCATTGGGTGAGAAACTGCATTGTGTGTCACCAGTTTTGTGTATTCTCTTAAGTACCGTTGTTGTTATCTCCCTCTCCCTTTGCTGTCCCAGTAAACTGTCCTTATCCCAACCCACGAGGCTTTGCCTTTGTCTTTCCCATTCTCCTCCCCATCCCAACGGGGGAGGGGTGAGCAAGTGGCCACGTGGTGCCCAGCTGCTGGCTGGGGCTAAACCACGACACAGATCTAGCAACCTCTCCTCCCAGTTTTGTATCATTTGCAAATACACTGAAGGTGCACTCTGGCCCATCATGAATTAAGATGTTAAATAGGACTACATCCAGTATCTAGCCCTGGGATACCGGCCTCCAGCTGGACTCTGTGCCAATAATCACAAACCTTTGAGCCCAGCAGTTCAGTCAGTTTTCAGTCCATCGCCAGTGTCCACTTATCCAGCCCATGCTTCGTCAGTTTGTCTATAAGGATGCTAGGAAAATAGTGCTGAGAGCCTTACTAAAGTTGAGATAGACAACACCCATCTAATAAGCCAGTTATCTCATCATAGAGGGTTATCAGGTTGGTTAAGCATGATTTCCCTTTCATAAATCCATGCTGACTATAACCAATCATCTTCTTGTCCTTGATGTATTTGGAAATTGTTTGCAGGAAGATCTGCTCCATTACCTTCCCAGGGTTTTAGGTGAGACTGACCAGCCTGTAGTTCCTCAGATCCTCCTTGCCCTTTCTAAAGGCAGGAGTGACATTTGCTTCCTTCCAGTCCTCAGCATCCCCTCTCAATAGCCATGACCTTTCAAAGATTATTGAGAGTGACCTTGCAACGACATTAGGCAACTCCCTCAGCACTTGTAATGGTATCCATGAGGTCCCACAGACTTGTGTTCAGTTTGCTTAAATTTTACCTTACCTGATCCTCCTCCATCAAGTGCAAGTCTTCCTTGCTCTGGACTTTACCACTGATCTCTGGGATCTGGCATTCCTGAAGGCTCATCTTACCAGTAAAGACTGAGGCAAAGAAGGCCATGGCCTTTTCAATGTCATTTGTCACCATGTTTCCTGCCCCATTCAGCAGCAGGTCTTTTCCCTAAACAGGGCAGCTTTCTGGCTGTTTGGTCCCCATGCTGCATGCACTAGCGTACAGGCACCTCACAGAGGCACTCTGTTGAACTGATTTTCCAGAAAGGGAATAAGATCTTCCCCTATAACGCTATCTTATATGTGCCACACCATTAACTTACAAAATCCTACAGTACGTGGAATCACTGGAGAATACTTAAAAGAATTTTTAAAATGGCTCATGTCAAAGAAGAAAAAAACAGTAATGTTACTTCACACGCAAGAACAAAAAGTGACTGGCTTCGTGCAGGTATAATGTTCAGGATACAAGCTTAGGATACTACAGGAAGATTTCACTTTTATCACAGGACTGAACTACGATTTACAGCACCAGTGCTGTCACAGAAGTGACTTTTCCCTCAATAAACCAGAGGATAATAGAATCCTACCATAAAGACACTAAAGAGGCCTCACACCAGTTTAGAAAGTACAGGAAGACAATTCGGAAGTGGTTCATTAACAAAGATTTCCAATGCTTTTTCACTTGCTGTATTGGGTTTGCGTGACAAGGTTTTGGTAGCGAGGGAGCTACCAGGGTGGCTTCTGTGAGAAGCTGCTAGAATCTTCCCCCATGTCCAATAGACCCAAGGTCAGCCGGCTCCAAGATGGACCTGCCGCTGGCCAAGGTTGAGCCCATCAGTGACAGTGGTAGCGCCTCTGGGATAACATACTGAAGAAGGGGAAAAATAAAAAAATGCACAACAGCAGCTGTAGCCAGAAAGAGGAGTGAGAAGATGTGAGAGGAACAACTCTGCAGACACCAAGGTCAGTGAAGAAGGAGGGGCAGGAGGTGCTCCAAGTGCCGGAGCAGAGATTCCCCTGCAGCCTGTGGAGAAGACCATGGTGAGGTAGGCTGTCCCCCTGCAGCCTATGGAGGATGACAGTGGAGCAGATATCCACCTGCAGCCCATGGAGGACCCCAGGGCCGAGCAGGTGGAAGCACCCGAAGGAGGCTGTGACCCTGTGGGAAGCCTGTGCTGGAGCAGGCTCCTGGCAGGACCTGTGGACCCATGGAGAGCAGAGCCCACATTGGAGCAGGTTTGCCAGCAGGACTTGTGACCTTGTGGAAGGGACCCACACTGCAGCAGTTCGTGAAGAACTGTAGCCCGTGGAAAGTACTCACATTGGAGAAGTTGGTGGAGGACTGTCTCCTGTGGGAGGGTCCCCATGCTAGAGCAGGGGAAGAGCATGAGGAGTCCTCCCTGAGAAGGAAGGAGCGGCAGAGACAATGTCTTATGAACTGACCGCAACCCCCATTCCCTGTCTCCCAGTGCCACTGTGGGGGAGGAGGTAGAGAAATCGGGAGTGAAGTTGAGCCTGGGAAGAATGGAGAGCTAGAGGGAAGGTGTTTTAAGATTTGGTTTTATTTCTCATTATCCTACTCTGATTTGATTGGTAATAAACTGATTTCCCCCAATTTGGGTCTGTTTTGCCTGTGATGGTAATTGCCGAGTGATCCCCCTGTCCTTATCTTGACGCACGAGCCTTTCATTGTATTTTCTCTCCCCTGAGAGAGGGGAGTGATAGAGCAGCTTTGGTGGGCACCTGGCATCTAGCCAGGGCCAACCTATCATACTTGCTTACACAAACTTAACATTAAAAATAAAATACGTATTTATCACTTGTAGTAAAAGCATTGCCACTCATTTGTATATAGCTACTGAGCTTCAATAAAGATTAGGTATTATCTCCAATTAAAAATTTATCAGGTTTTAGGTGAGACAGAAGCACTGCAACTCCAAAAGAAATTATTGGTTAAATAAAACTAGCAAAATATAAGACAGCAAATCTCTTTACATGCACTGGAATCAACAGTTTGCCTCTGAAGCAAGGCGAGGGAGAAGCCTGAGCAGATGTCATAAAACTGTTAGAGCCTCCTCGTTCCGCACTACCACTTTTCCAACCATAGCATGCTAATTTCATTCAGACTTTTAGAAATGACATACAATACAATAGTATTAGTTAAGCCCAATTTCATCTATTTTTGATCTCTCCTTTTAACATAACAGTCCTGTCTTGTGATTTATGCTTTAACTTTAAAAATCCACCTGTACCAAGCAGTTTGGTTCTTTATCTAAGCCTCTGCACTTCTTAAATTGTTTGTCTAGTTCTTCCTATTTCCCCTTGTTACTCAGTTTTCTTCCAAATTATACAGCATCTAGACCAAATTGCAATAATCCATGATTTTATAGATCAGGCTAAGATACACTGAAACTAAAAATAATAGAAAACCTTTAAAGCAAAGAAACGATTATGTTTCTTGGATGTGTCACAGAAGCACACATTTATTTATACAAACATATTAAACATTTTCGAACTAGGAAAAGAAAAGTAGTGTTAAAAAAAAGCACAGGTAACCCATTTTAGACTAAAGGAAACTAGAGATCAAATACAGTTTATAATGGAAGCATAATGAAAGTTAAATTATCATGAAATCTATAGGTGCAGACAGCAGGCACATCAAAACATGCATATTGTGAAAAAGCAGCACAATTCAATAGTAAACTAATATTTCTTACCTGGCAAAGAAGAATTTATACAACCCCACACTTCTCCCTGAAAAGTAAAATGCAATTAAGCAAAAGTAAGTCTACAGAATAAAAGCATTTCTAGCAGACACAAACCAATTTCAGCATTTTTGCCCTGGGTTTTAAATATCCTATTGGAAGAATTCTTATGTCTAAAACATCTTTTGAAATGCTATGTGATACAAGTTGAGTACCATTTGCTTTGACGAGAAGGCTGCCATCTACAGAGTATGGAATCAATAGCAGCATTTTTGTAGGTGCTCAACACGCTGTGATTACCTGTAATATGCTAGCTAGCCAAGTTTCTCCACCAGTATTTAGAGAATGAAGTAGCAGCTGTTTAGACAAAGAAAAAGATTTAAATATTTATGTAGGACCAAGACCTGTGGAGAAGCTTGCCCCAGCACTCCCTTCCACTGGCTTAAAAAAACCCCCAAACACCACATATAACCACACACAAAACAAAAGAAAGAGGTTTTAAGGTACTCCAGAGATCAGAGAAATGTATCTTCAGGGAAAGACAGATACATGGAAGAAAGGGTTAAGTGAAGTTTCTAACTTCACGTAAAATGTGCAAAGTTACAATAGGGATCCATTGGGTTCACCCTGACTGCAAAGCACTTCTGGTCCTAAGCACAGGTTCTGCTAAATGACCTAATCTGCTGATGGTATTAGGCAGAAGAATTCTATAAATGTTTCTTTTTGGCAGAAAAAAAAGACAATGGTGAAGATCTTACCAAAGAGCTGCTGTTCTTATCTCTCTCATTACTGTTATTACCAAGCCTACTAGCCAAGCTGACTATGGGGGATTCTTTACACTGAGGCTAGTATAAAAGAAATCTCAGGTCAGACACTGGTCTGCAACAGGTACTTGTATTACCCACCCAATAAAAGTTACAAATGTCCTGGAAGAAGGCCATTAGGCAGCTGAGGAAAAATACCATCCAAGGTAAAAATTTTAGTGCAACTGTCAGAAACAAGTATACATTGCAGTCACAGTGGGTATGCTGTGTTAGAGGCCTGAAAAATTAAAAGCTATGGGAGTTGCTATACACTGTATGCTAAATGTTTAACATCCTACTGGAGTCTCACAACACTTAGAAAATATGATCACAGTATAGTATTTAAAATGACAAAAGTACAGAAAAGCCTTGAAGAATTACATGTATTTTAGTACAATGTTATTGAATTAAGTATTTTTTAAGCAAGAACTAGGAAAACCTTAATTAGATAAAATCAGATGAAAATTCTGCAGAGAGTAAGGCGGCAAATGACAAGTCTTAAGGAGTGTATCGCGTTTATGTTGCAAGGTTTTGGTAGCGGGGGGGGGCGGGGGGGGGGGCGCGGGGGCTGCAGGGGTGGACTCTGTAAGAAGCTGCCAGAAGCTTCTCCCAGGTCCAACAAAACCAGTTCCAGCTGGCTCCAAGATGGGCCTGGCTGAGCCCATGTAAGGCTCTGATAACAAATGAATGTCGCAAACATCTGTCTTGACCCAAGCAGGGATAAACTGATAATGAGGGAACGTTGCAGACATCTGTCTTGACCAAGGACAGAACCCGTGGAGACAGGATACCATCTTGTAAGCCCATTCCCCTATTCCTGAAACATGTAGACAAAAGATCATCTGTGTCCTCTGTGTGCGTGCCCGTGAAAGGCCATCACTCAGTCAAACCCGAAAAGGGGGGACAGTGAGACCCCCAGCCCATGTTGAAGCAGGTTTGATGGCAGGACTTGTGACCCCATGGAAGGGACTGGAGCAGTTTGTGAAGAACTGTAGCCCATGGGAAGGACTCACGTTGGAGAAGTTGGTGGAGGACTGTCCCCATGGGAGGGTCCTCATGCTAGAGCAGGGGAAGAGCATGAGGAGTCCTCCCTGAGGAGGAAGGAGCGGCAGAGACAACATCTTATGAACTGACCGCAACCCCCATTCCCCATCCCCCTGTGCCGCTGGGGGGAAGAGGGAAAGAAATTGGGAGTAAAGTTAAGCCTGAGAAGAAGAGAGGGGTGGAGGGAAGGTGTTTTAAGATTTGGTTTTATTTCTCATTACCCTACTCTGATTTGATTGGCAATAAATTAAGTTAATTTCCCCGAGTTGAGTCAGTTTTGCCTGTGACAGTAATTGGTGAGTGATCTCTCCCTGTCCTTATCTCAAAACCATGAGCTTTTCATCATATTTTCTCTCCCCTGTCCAGCTGAGGGGGGGAGTGATAGAGCAGCTTTGGTGGGCACCTGGCCTCCAGTCAAGGTCAACCCACCACAAGGGACTTTAAATGGAAGAGTGTTGAACATGTTCTTTAAGACAAAATGGAAAGTTCAATTCATTCACACTGAAACAGCAACACGTATTGTTGTGCAATGATTCTGTCATCACAGGAATTAATGACTTTTTAAACTTGCAATGGATCTGTATCTAATGATCTAAAAATATTCTCCTCTGTATCTGTGGCAGTTTCCTACTTAGATGAGTCAAAGTCAGCTCAAAAGAAAAAGGTAAAGAGCTGCTAATCCTACTAGCTCCACCTCATCGATTCAGTTGATTTCCTTTATTTCATGAGAGGGTTAATGGTTGGACTCGATGATCTTAAAGGTCTTTTCCAACCTAAATGATTCTATGATGCTAAGATAAAATGGCCTCTTGTGTTGGCAGTTACTGTGTTACTTAATAGCTGCCAATACCCTTTCTATCATATTACCTGAAGGAATATAGACAACATGATGTCTGTAACCAGTGCTCCAGAAAATAGACCATCTGATTAAATTCATAACCTATCCGCTCATCTGTAGAATGTCACTAAAACACCTCTCCAACAAAGCTGGGCGAGGAATGGATTGAATCCAGCCCTGAGGAGAAGGACTTGGGGGAACTGATTGATGAGAAGCTCAACATGAGCCGGCAGTGTGCACTTGCAGCCCAGAAAGCCAACCGTGTCCTGAGCTGTATCAAAAGAGGCATGACCAGCAGGTCAAGGGAGGTGATCCTGCCCCTCTACTCTGCTCTTGTGAGACCCCACCTGGAGTACTGCGTCCAGCTCTGGGGGCCCCAGTACAGGAGAGACATGGAGCTGTTGGAGCGAGTCCAGAGGAGGGCCACGAAGCTGATCAGAGGGCTGGAGCACCTCTCCTATGAGGACAGGCTGAGAGAGTTGGGATTGTTCAGCCTGGAGAAGAGAAGGCTCCAGGGAGATCTAATTGTGGCCTTCCAGTACCTGAAGGGGGCCTACAGGAAAGATGGTGAGGGACTGCTTACAAGGGCATATAGTGATAGGACAAGGGGTAATGGCTCTAAACTAAAAGAGGGTAGACTTATATTAGATGTTAGGAAGAAATTCTTTAGTCTTAGAGTGGTGAGGCACTGGAACAGGTTGCCCAGGGAGGTTGTGGAGGCCCCATCCCTGGAAGTGTTTAAGGCCAGGTTGGATGAGGCTTTGGGCAGTCTGGTCTAGTGGAGGGTGTCCCTGCCCATGGCAGGGGGGTTGGAACTAGATGATCTTTAAGGTCCCTTCCAACCCAAACCATTCTATGATTCTATGAAAGACAAATGGTATCTGAAAACAGCAAATACGGTATTAAGTTGAACTGTTAACTATTTTATATCTAGATGTCTTTGAAAATGTTATAAATATTACCAGATCAGTGATATTAATTTAAGATACACATTAGACAATAAACTTGCCATTTATAAAGATGTTAATTGGGAGTTAAAAGAATAATTGTATCAATCATTTTCCCCCTTTCAGATACTCTCCAATCCTGTCTTCTAAAAATGCACTCCTACAGACAGATCCTACTCTTCCTGTCACAGTACAAAAGATAAAGAAAACCAGTACAAGAACAAATGCTACGCAGCACTTTGATATGTTTTCATGCTGCAGGTTTTACTCACACCATCAGCTGTCTATAACTTCCCAAGACCTTAGACCTGATGATCCACAGAAACAAAACATTGGAAAAACATACTTTTGACACACAGGAGGAAAGGATCTAGGAGCAAACATACTCTTGTAAAATTGCTTATAAAATGTTATTCTCAGATTTACTACTCCAACACATTGCCCATTTAAGCTGAGCTCTAGGCTGGAAACAGTATTGATATTGTTTAGAATTAACAATTATAAGAAGGAGGCAGAACCTTTCTGACACCAATGTTGCCAACAATAAGACTCCAGAATTTACAATTTGAATGACAGTACTGACCTCTTCCCTGATAAGATCATCTGTAAGACTACATTCTTCATTCTTTTAGTGATACACTGCAGAACTTTTAGGAAACCATAACCTTAGTTATCGAATGAAAGCATTACTTCAGTTCGTCAGATAGGGCCATAAACCATTCAGAGCAACTATGAGGGTCTCCTTGCCTTAGCACAACCAAGACCTCACAGCTTTGTCCCATACACAAGCTGGAACACATGGTCTAATTTAAGTTGCTGCCATCAATACCCAAGTGACAATCACCTAGCATGATTTTTTACAACATAGGTCAGATTTTCATTGCATTTCATAGCAACTATGAGGGTCTCCTTGCCTTAGCACAACCAAGACCTCACAGCTTTGTCCCATACACAAGCTGGAACACATGGTCTAATTTAAGTTGCTGCCATCAATACCCAAGTGACAATCACCTAGCATGATTTTTTACAACATAGGTCAGATTTTCATTGCATTTCATAGCTTACACAATCAGAACACCTAGCAAAATTGTCAAGTCCCATGTTTTTGCAAGTAGTGTAATATATGATGGCTTTAAAAAAATAAATCCTATTTTGAGACTCAAATCTCAGTGTAAGAATTTTTCTAATCCTCATAACAAGGAAGAAAAAGCTTGAAGACATACACAGATGTTCTACCAGCTCAAAACTCAGTGAGTAAATAAAACACAAATAATTTTAAACCCTTATTTTTGCAAGCAAAACTTTGTTAGTATAAGATTAGTTGTTTTGTTTGATTAAAAACTGGCAAGCCTTACCATTGATTCTGGACAATATTCAGGTGCTCGCTGCAATAAGTGCTTCAAACGGGAATCACTCTTAGAAGACAAAATCTGTTAGAAACAAAACACACCTTAAAACATATGGACTGTAAATACACATTGCATACTTTTTTCAATTGATTTCATTGGTTTTAGTTTCATTACTATCTAGCCTTCGACAACGTTGGCTAACAGTTAATATGTAAACAACACAAAGTTAAGATTTTCTTTTATGTATCTATAGTCTTTCAAATCTATTCCACTTTTATGAAGAAGGAATTTGTATATTTAGAAGTGCATGAGAATTTCCTACTCAAACACTCCAATCAAAAAGTTTCTATTGAATAGGCAGTGTGAAAAACATAGGGGATTTCTGCCCCACGTGCCGAAGTATGTACTTAATTAACCTTCTGCTACATGTTACATGACCTCAGGCAACTAAACTCCTTCCAAAAAACCCTGAACAAGTAATTTTTGTGGAACAAAGATGAACAAGACCTAGACTAGTTAGAGACTATCAAAACTAACAGGGGAATTAATATTACCCACAGCAGGGCAAGATCAAGTTAAGCACCGCCTAAGGAAACTGAATATTCAGAAGTTCATGAGACTGCATGGGATGCAACTGAGGATGTTGAGAAGCTAGCCACTGTCATTCCAAGGCAGCTTTGCTACCATTTTTGAAAGATCATGGTGATTGGATGAGGTTCGACTGAAAAAAAGACAAACATCATATCCATTGGAAAGGCAAGAAGGATAAGCTGGGGAATTGCAGGCTGTGCAGCCCAACCTCACCCCGCAGGAAGCTGTGGAACAAATCTTCACAGAAGCCGTGTGTTGCGGTTTAACCCAGCAGGCAGTTAAAACAACCATACAGCTATTTAATCACTCCCCCTAACTCCCCAGCAGAATGGGAGAGAGAATTGGGAAAAAAAAGGAAAAACTCATGGGTTGAAATAAAGATAGTTTAATAGGACAAAAAAGGAAGATTAATAATAACAATAATAATAATATACAAAACAATTGATGTACAGCACAATAATTCATCACCCATTGACTGATGCCCAGCTAATTCCTGAGCTGCGGTTGTGCCCCTGGCCAGCTTCCCCCAAGTTATATACCAAGCATGACATCATACAGTATAGATTATCCTTTTGGTCAGTTGGGGTCAGATGTCCTGGCTGTGTTCCCTCCCAGCTTCTTGTGCACCCCCAGCCTACTCACTGGTGGGGCAGTATGAGAAGCTGAAAAGTCCTTGACTTGGTGTAAACATTGCCTAGCAACAACTAAAAACATCGTTATTTGCATCCTAAATCCAAAACACAGCACTATAGCACCTACTAGAAAGAAAATTAACTCTACCTCAGCCAAAACCAGGACAATATCTACCGCTTATGCTATACTATCTATGTCATGCCCAGGTCCCACGCTTCCCGATACATTTCAATTAATCACCTCCACTTTTCCTGTCTTTTGACAGATAGAGATATATATACACACATATGCAGATATCACTCCCTTAGTCTATGGGCTATCCCTCTAAAATGTCCATGGAGTTCATTTAATCCATGACTTTGAGCTCCATCTGTCATAACAGTCTCTCAGGGCAAGAGTGATGGTGTGTGCTGTTGGATTGTTGCATGCTACATCTGGCACTGTTGCATGCTCACACAGTCTGCAGATTGAAGGTGTCAATTTTGAGGAAGTTGCTTGGGCATAAGTTGCTGAAGCCAGTTCTGGTTTCATCCTGTTGCACTTTGCTCAGTTACATCAAAGTTCATTCTTCATTAATCTAGGTAATTATTACTATAATAGGATTGATATGGCATATAGCAATTACAGTAGCAATGACATACAGTGGCAGGGTTATAGAGCAATTAGTATCATACAATTACATACATACTATCATACAATTTAATTTATTGGCTATTCTCACCCAAAATCAGATCCCCTTGAAGTACACACCGGACTTCCCCATCCCCCGCATCACCCACCAAGTGTAACCAGATCCTTGAGCAAAAGCAGTCCCACGGATGGGTTTGCTTTTGTCTGAAGCAGGGGTAACGCAGAGTGTCTTCCCCAGCATATTCTTCATGCGCGCTACCAGGACTTTATCCCCTTCTACAGGATGTGGAAGTTTTGATTGGGCAGGGCCAGCTCGATTGGCAGATCCCCTCATGTTAACTAACCAGGAGGCCTTTGCTAAATGTGTATCCCAATACACCACCCATTGCTCACAGTATAGTCTTTAACTGTATCGTTGTATTGTTCGATTTTCCCAGAGGCTGGTGCATGGTAGGGGATGTGATACACCCACTCAACGCCGTGCTCTTTGGCCCAGGTGTCTATGAGGTTGTTTCAGAAATGAGTCCCGTTGTCTGACTCGGTTCTTTCTGGGCTGCCATGTCGCCACAGGACTTGCTTTGCAAGGCCCAGGATAGCGTTCTGGGCGGTGGCACGGGGCACAGCATGTGTTTCCAGCCATCCAGTGGTTGCTTCCACCGTTGTAAGTACATGGCGCTTGCCTTGGTGGGTTTGTGGGAGCGTGATATAATCAATCTGCCAGGCCTCCCCATATTTATATTTCAGCCATCGTCCTCCATACCAAACAGGCTTTACCTGCTTGGCTTGCTTGATTGCAGTGCATGTTTCACATTCATGGGTAACCTGTGCGATGCTGTCCACCCCTCGATCACGAGCCCATATATATGTCGCATCTCTTCCTTGATGGCCTGAGGTGTCATGGGCCCAGGGAGCTATAAACAATTCACCCTTATGTTGCCAGTCCAAGTCCACCTGAGTCACTTCAATCTTAGCAGCCTGATCCACCTGCTGGTTGTTTTGATGTTCCTCAGTGGCCTGACTCTTGGGTACGTGAAGTACTTTTACAACCAGTTTCTCTAGCCGGGCAGCAATATCTTGCCACAATGGGGCAGCCCTTATGGGTTTGCCTCTGCGCTGCCAGTTGCTCTGCTTCCGCTGCTGCAGCCACCCTCACGGGGCATTTGTCATCATCCATGAGTCAGTGTAGAGGTAGAGCATTGGCCACTTTTCTCCTTCAGCAATGTCTAAAGCCAGCTGGATGGCTTTCACTTCTGCAAACTGGCTCGATTCACCTCCTCTTTCAGCAGCTTCTGCAACTCGTTGTGTAGGATTCCATACAGCAGCTTTCCACCTCCAGTGCTTTCCCACAATGTGACAGGACCCATCAGTGAACAGGGCACATGGCTTCTCATCTTCTGATAGTTTATTATACGGTGGCACCTCTTTAGCACGTGTCACCTCCTCCTCTGGCGACATTCCGAAATCCTTGCCATCAGGCCAGACTCTTCCAGAATTCCTGGGCGACTGGCGTTTCCTATTTGAGCCCGCTGCGTGATCAGTGCAACCCACTTACTCCACATAGCATCAGTTGCATGATGTGTAGAGAGGACCCTCTCTTTGAGCACCGGCAGTCGGGGTACCAGGAGAAGCTGTGCTCAGTACCAATCACTTCTGAAGCGGCTCAAACCCCTTCATATGCTGCCAATATCTCTTTTTCAGTTGAAGTGTAGCGAGCCTCGGATCTTCTGTATCCCCGACTCCAAAACCCCACAGGCTGGCCTCGAGTCTCCCCTGGTGCTTTCCGCCAGAGACTCCAGGTACGGCCACTCTCCCCGTCTGCAGTCTAGAGCACAATCTTTACATCTGGTCCTGCCTGGACTGGCCCAAGGGCCACCGCATGAACTATTTCCTGTTTAATTTGTTCAAAAGCCTGTCGTTGCTCAGGGCCCCATTTGAAATTGTTCTTCTTCCGGGTTACGTGACAGAGAGGGCTTACAATCAGACTGTAATTTGGAATGTGCATTCGCCAGAAACCCACAACACCTAAGAAAGCTTGTGTTTCCTTTTTGCTAGTTGGTGGAGGCACAGCTGCTATTTTGTTGATCACATCCAGTGGGATCTGATGACACTCGTCTTGCCATTTTATTCCTAAAAACCGGATCTCCTGTGCAGGTCCCATGACCCCACTTCATTTTATGGTGAAACTGGCTTTCAGAAGGATTTGGACTATGTTCTTCCCTTTCTCAGAGACTTCTTATGCTGAGTTGCCCCATACGATGATGTCATTAATGTACTGCAGGTGCTCTGGAGCTTCACCCTGTTCCAGCGCAGTCTGGATCAGTCCTTGGCAAATGGTGGGGCTGTGTTTCCACCCCTGGGGCAGTCAGTTCCAGGTGTACCGGATGCCCCTCCAAGTGAAGGCAAACTGTCACCTGCACTCTGCTGCCAAAGGGATTGACAAAAACACGTTTGCCATATCAATTGTGGCATACCACTTGGCTGCCTTTGACTCCAGTTCATATTGAAGTTCCGGCATGTCTGGCACGGCAGCACTCGTGGGCGACGTGACTTCATTCAGGCCACGATAGCCTGCTGTCAGCCTCCACTCTCCACTGGACTCGGCACTGGCCATATGGGACTGTTAAAGGGTGAGGCGGGCTCTGCTGATCACTCCCTGACTCTCCAGTTGGCAAATCAGCTTATGGATGAGAATCGGGAAGTCTCGGTTGGTGTGGTATTGCCACCGGTGCACCATCATGGTAGCTATTGCCACCTGTTGTTCTTCAACCCTGAGCAACCCCACAACAGAAGGGTCCTCTGAGAGACCGGGCAAGGTAGACAGCTGTTTAATTTCCTCCAACTCCAAGGCAGCAATGCCAAAAGCCCGCCGGTAGCCTTCTGGGTCCTTGAAAGACCCTCTCCAGAGGTAGTCTATGCCCAGGATGCAAGGAGCCTCTGGGCCAGTCACAATGGGGTGCTTTTCCCAGTCATTCCCAGTTAGACTCACTTCAGCCTCCAACAGAGTCAACTGTGGGATCACCCTGTCGCTCCAGAAATAGAGATGGGTTCCACCCCTTCGCGGCTTGATGGCATTAAAGTACACTGTGCACCAGTGTCCACCAGGGCCTTGTACTCCTGTGGATCTGATCTGCCAGGCCGTGGGATCCACACAGTCCAATAAACCCGGTTGTCCCTCTCGTCCACCTGGCTGGAGGCAGGGCTCCTCTAGTCCTGGTCAAAGTATTTGTTACTCATTTCTTGTGAGCATAAATCTTAAGTCCCTTTATTAAGAACGGAAATCTGACCAGGCCTTCTACTCTGTCTGGGGAACTGCCCACTGTAAACTGGAGCAGCAATTTTCACGGGAGAACCCCCTTTTTTGGTTGTGTTTCCTTGCAACTCACGTACCCATGCCTCTAGGGTCGAGGCAGGTTTTCCATCCCACTTCCTCGTGTCCTCTCTGTGGTCACGCAGGTAAAACCACAGGGTGGCCCGAGATGTGTACTCCCCATATCCTCTCTCTTGATTAGACGAACACTTTCTCCTAATAGCTGAGATACTGGTGTACAGATGGGGAGTAGGACGTGTCCTCTTTGAGTTGCTGGAACTCCTGGGACAGTTTTTTCAAACAGGTTTTTGGACTTTTCTGCCAGTTTTTCCACAGGTGAGATGGAGGCTCGTAGGGAGGACGAGACTTTCTTTGTATTGCCAGAGTTGCAATTCATGCACCATTTGTGTCCCTCGCCTTCTTTCCTGGTCAGTACTGCCAATGAGTTAGCATATGACAGTGGGGTGCTCCATAGAAACTTCCATGACGTGGGTCGTGTGCACTGGACTTCATCTGGATCTTTGGATGATTGCTCGTTGTTCAGGTCATTATAAATCACCCCCAGCACAGCTAATTCCCTCAGGTACTGGGTACCTGTCTCCATGGTGGTCCACTTGCCTGGGTGACATACAACATCTTCCTTTAAAGGATACCTTTCCTTCACACCTGTCATGGGGGTTGGAGTAGCCACAGTGCCTGTTGCGGGGAGGTTTGAGTCTAGGCACATAAGGACAAGAAGGTGACTGGGGAACAGTCTGCACAGCCACACCAAGGACAAATTTAGCCTGATAGCTTTCCATAACAAAAAGACTGGTTTAGTGAAAAAAGTGGAGAACAGTGTATGGTGTCTACCTTGACTTTAAAAAGGTTTTTGCGCAGTCTCCCACGGTATCTTTAGAGTAAAACTAGTGAAACACGGATAGGATGGGTGGGCTACAAGGTGGGCGACAAACAGCCTGGACAGCAGACCTCAAAGATTAGCAGTCAGCAGTTCAGTGTCTAAGTGTTGGCCACTTAGAAGTGGTATAATATAGGAGTGAAACCAATACTGTTAATAGCTTTACTAGAGTGTCAGACAGTGGGACAGTAAAAGTCCTCAGCAGATACGCATATGAGCTTAAGCTGGGAGCTGTCATCAGTATACTGGAAGGTGGAGCTGCCACTCAGATGCATTTCAACAGGCTGTAGGAATGGGCTGACGAAAACTCAAGCAGTTCAACAAAGGCAAACCCAGAACCTTGCAGCTGAAACGGAATAACCCCACGCAACAGTACAGGCTAGGTGCTCACTGCCTAGAAAGCAGCTTTGCAGAAAAGGGTGTTGGGTCCTGGTGGAAGACAAGTTGAACATGGGTCAGCAGTGCACCGATGCAGCACTGAAAGCTAACAGCATACTGCACTTCATTAGCAACAGCACTGCCAGCAGGTTGAAGGAAGATGACCGTTTTGTTAGGCACTGATGAGGCCACAGCTGTAACACCAAACCCAGTTTTGTGCCACCCCTGTGCAAGAAACGTTATTGAGGAACTGCAGAAAGTCCAGTAAAGGCCACAGAGGATGCTGGACTTCATGACGTATCAAGACAGGCCAAGGTGGTAAAAGAATCTGTTCAAACTGAAGAAGGGTTAATAGGGAGCAGAGGGAGTGTAAATTCCTGCCTTCCAGTACCTGAAGATGGATTATAGAAAAATCAGACTGTTCTCAGAATTGCACAGTGGAATGATGAGCTGCAAAAGTAACAAGTTGCAGCAAAAGAAATTCTGACTGGATGCAAAGGAAAAAAAAAAAAAAAATCTTCACAATGAGAGTAGTTAAGTGCTGGAACAGATTCCTCAGAGAGGCCATGGAAAGCCCATCCTTGAGGACATTAAAAGCTTGACTGACAAGATCCTGAGCAACCTGATTTAATTTTGAGGCTAGCACCTCTCTGAACAGGAGGTTAGATAAAACGACTCTTCCAATTTAAATTGTTTTGCACAGCTGTAGTTGGGAAGAAATCTTACTTTACCTTACTGACTTTCACAGACAATTACTGAATCATGTAAATTTACCTTTCTTCCCCAGGTGTCTTTCAGACCATTTTGTAATACTGCTCATCTCATTTCCCTACAACAGTAGCAATATTTTAACAGTTTATTACAAGATGCCTTTACCTCATCAGCCTTTTTGGTGCAGTTTTCGTTGCCGTTTTGGTTTGGTTTTGTTTTTTAAAGTTTCATGGAAGCGTTAACGTAAGTTGAGCTCAGCACATTTTAAATTGCTTTCTGGTCTCACATTAATCATGTTTTTAGTTCTTGTTCCTTTAGCAGTCCAAACAAGTAAAACACAAATTAAAAAAAAAAAAGAAACTAGGCAACAAAAGGGATGGAAACAGACCTATTAACGTGGAATATGAAGCTGGAGATTACAGGAATAACTGAAACACGGATGCATTTCAGACCTTTCAGAAGGAGAAATACATTACAGTTCTATTCTAAATTTGCAACACATCATGGAAAGATAAAACGAGAACAATAGTACTGGTTTCGGAAATGAGAGCAAGAACATAACTGCAGGAGTATTTGGGGTCTATCTGGTGTCAGAGAATAATATAATAATTGAGGTTGGAAGGGATGTCAGAAGATCGTGTATTTCAACTTCCTGCTCAAAGCAGGGTCAACTATGAGGCCAGACCATGTCGCTCAGGGTTTTATCCAGTCAGGTCATGAAAACCTCTGAGGACGGAGAATACACAGCCTCTGTGTTTTCATGGTGGAAAAGTTCCTCCTTACAACCAGCTGGAACTCTCTAGTTTCGATTTATGACTGCTCCCACTGTATACGACTGTGAAGAGCCTGGCTCTGTCTTCTGAGCAATCTTACTACAGTTATCAGAAGGCTGCTTTGAGGTGCTCCTTCTTCCCCAGGCTAAAGGCAGTTCCCTCAGCCTCTCCAGAGAGGGCATGTGCTCCAGCCCCCTGATCACCTTGAAGACTCTCTGCTAACTTGTTCCAGTTAACTGATGTCTGTCTTGTTGCGGGCCGGGGGGGACGACACACAAAACTGGACACAGTATTCTTAGATGTGGTCAGCAAGTGCTGACTAAATGGGGAGAATCATGTCTCTAGACCTACTGGCTATGCTGCTGTTAATACAGCCCAGGATGCCTTCTTTATTGTTGGGACACCCCTGGGTTCTTTTTCTGCAAACCTGCTCCCTGGGAAATCAACCTCCAACCCATACTTGTTGCAAGTGATTCTTTGTCCCCAGGTGCAGGGGACCTTTCATTTGTCCTTGCTATATTGCATAAAGTTCCTGTTGGCCAATTCCTTCCACCTGTCCAGGTCCCTCTGGATGACAGTCCTACCATTAAGATTATCGGCGTTTTGTTCCAGCTTGGTATTGCTTGAAAACTCAACAAGAGTGGAATCTGTTGCCTCCTCCAGGTCATTAATAAAGATGCAATATCCTAGATCTGAGCCCTTAAAAACGAAACTGCATTAGGCAGCAAGTCTCATCTGCAGATGAGTGCCTCCATCCCCTGCAGAAGGGAGTCTTTCTCTTGGTGGCACTGTTTACAACCAGTTGATTAGGCCAAGATGGCTCCCTGATGTACCTCCTCACCTGTTTTAAGGCCCCAAATTCGTTTTGTAGTGCATATCCAAAGACAGGCCAAGAAACATCTTCCTATTGTCAGGAGTCACAAACTTTCAGTCTCCACTAAACATAGCCTCCAGTCATCCTTCTTTCCATGCAATGCATAGTTCAGGCTATTGCCCTTGCAGGTTCTTCATGAAGACCTCGTCGAGCTCCCGTTTACACTGAGGCAATGTTTCTCTCCTCAGCTTCTTTATCTGACAGTTCAGGAAGCTGAACATGACAGTTTGAGTGCCATTGACTCAAAGAGAGATCATCTTTTCCCTACAGCCCAAGACTTGGATAGACACATTCTTCCTCAAGAGCTCCCTCTGGGTCAAGACCTCTAACATGTCATGAGTGGTTGGCCCAGCCAGTGCCAGAGACTGTCCTGCTGGACAGAGCAGGTGCACACAGTCTCAAGCAGTACATCTGCACCTCCTGCTGGCTCTCTCCACAAGAAACGGCTGTGTTAGTGCCCAAACTCCTGTCTGTGCACCCTGGCTGCTGGCACTCCCTAAGCCTTAGTGTGGTGGGTTGACCCTGGCTGAGGGCCAGGTGCCCACCAGAGCCGCTCTATCACTCCCCTCTTTCATTAGACAGGGGAGAAAAGGTACAATGAAAAAAAAAAAAAACTTACGGGTCGAGATAAGGACAGGGAGAGATCATTCTCTAATTATCGTCACGAGCAAAACAGACCGAACTTAGAGAGGGAATTCATCTTATTTATTACTAAGCAAAACAGAGTAGAGGAATGAGAAATAAAACCAAATCTTAAAAACACCTCCCCCCACCCCTCCCATCTTCCCAGGCTCAACTTCACTCCCGGCTTCAACCTCCGCCCCCCCCAGCGGCACAGGGGGACGGGGAGTGGGGGTTACGGTCAGTTCATCACGCGGTGTTTCTGCCGCTTCTTCATCCTCAGGGGGAGGACTCATCGTTCCTCCGCTCCAGCGTGGGGTCCCTCTCACGGGAGACAGTCCTTCACGGCCTTCTCCAACGTGAGTCTCCTCCACGGGGTGCAGACCTTCGGGAGCAAACTGCTCCAGCGTGGGTCCCCCACGGGGTCACAAGTCCTGTCAGCAAACCTGCTCTGGCGTGGGCTCCTCTCTCCACGGATCCACAGGTCCTGCCAGGAGCTTGCTCCAGCGCGGGCTTCCCACGGGGCCACAGCCTTCTTCAGGTGCCTCCACCTGCTCCGGCGTGGGGTCCTCCACGGGCTGCAGGTGGAATCGCTACACCCCCTCATCCTCCCTCCATGGGCTGCAGGGGGACAGCCTGCTTCACCATGGTCTTCACCACGGGCTGCAGGGGAAATCTTGCTCCGGCGCCTGGAGCACCTCCTCCCCCTCCTTCTGCACTGACCTTGGTGTCTGCAGATGTTCTTACATCTTCTCACTCCTCTCTCTGGCTGCAAAAAGCACTCTCTAACTGTTTTTGTCTTTCTTAAATATGTTATCACAGAGGCGCTGATTGGCTTGGCCTTGGCCAGCGGTGGGTCCGTCTTGGAGCCGGCTGGCATTGGCTCTGTCAGACACAGGGGAAGCTTCTAGCAGCTTCTCACAGAAGCCACCCCTGTAGCCCCCCCCGCTACCAAAACCTTGCCACGCAAAACCAACACACTTAGTTAAATAGAAATACAGAGCACAAGCCTGCTCTCTTTCCCTGCCGTCCGTGGCGGGCAATTTCAATGTTTTATGGTTCAAACTACCAAGTCTAGGAGGAAAGCATTTTTTTAATTATTATTCTGAAATAAATTATCATGTCAGGATGGTACAGCACAGTGGTACAGACAAGGCAACAAGTGCACGGCAAGTATTTTAGAAAAGATGTTTAGAAAAGATGGGAAAAAGCAAATCATTCAGCCAACTCTGTTCCCTTACAGTCACCTCCCATGTATGTAAACCTTCATCCTACAAATTTTATGTTTAAGATAAGGGATTAAGTATCAGATAATACATTCCAAAATGGATTCAGCAAAGACAAAGTATTTGAATTGCACTGCACAAAATGGTTAAATTACAGAACATGAAAATCAGTAGAAAAATAGTAGACAGCCCCAGTTTGTTGGCCTACATCCAAGGGGCATTCAGAAAATTATGCTACCAGCCTGATGTGAGGTAACTAAGTGTATTGGGTCTGGCTGAGATGGAGTTAATTCTCCCCACAGCAGCCCTCATAGTGCTGTGCTGTGTATTGGTAGCTAGCAAACTGTTGATAACACACCAGTGTTTTGGCTACTACTGAGCAGTGCCAGCACACATCAAGGCTTTCCAACATTTCTTTTTCCCCAGCAGCAGGCTGGGGGTGGGCAAGATCTTGGGAGGGGACACAGCTAGGACAGCTGACCCAAACTGACCAAAGGGATATTCCATACCATATGACGTCATGCTCAGCAGTAAGAAACTGAGAATAGGGGGAGGAACAGGGCGGGGGCATTCGTTGGTTTTTTTTTTTTTTTTTTTTTTTTACAATGTTTGTCTTCCAGAGTAAGGGGCACGCTTACTGAAGCCCTACTTCCCAGGAAGTGGCCAGACATCGCCTGCAGATGGGAAGTAGAGAATAATCTTTGCTTTTTGCTTTGCTTCCGCGCGCGGCTTTTTGGTTTAGCTACATTAAACTGCCTTTATCTCGACCCACGAGTTTGGGATTGTTTTTTCTCCATCTTCCTTTCTCCCCTCCCTGCCTTGCTGAGGAGGCGAGTGATAGAGCGGCTCTGGTGGGCACCTGGCCCCCAGCCAGGGTCAACCCACCACAAGTAGTTATTAAGTTGCAAGCTCCTGTGCAGGTCACGGGGTTTGTTAGCTGTGCTGCTTATCTCTATTTTGCTAAACTGATACAAACAATGGCTGCTCTGTGCTTTGGCCTAGTGTTGATGATCTTACTGTGCTGGGGTAGCTATTTTGTGGGGAGGATGAAGGAACTTGGGAGCATGCTAGTACAAACAATGGTTATGTGCATGGCCCTGGCATCGATGTTATTGCTGTGCTGGGGGAGCTATCTTGTGGAGATGATGGGGGAATACATCTCTCTCTCTCTACCTGCTTTTGACGTGGATGGTTTCATTATGCAGGCTCCTAAGGTCCTTGTTCACCCTTATGTAAGCTCATTAATATTACTAATTAATACTGCTGGCATATTACGGGTGTTGTGGAGTTTGGTTTTGTCCTGGTTTAAGGGGAGACAACTTTTAAGTGAGGCAATACTGAAACGTGCCCTGAGGCAGCCAGTCCCCGGGTGGCAGGGTGTGTGGAAGGATTTGGGCAGGTTCCTAGGGCGATTATCACCTCCTATAGCCTGGGACTTCACACCTGAACACTAAGACAGGTCCTTATAGAACAATTTGAGGGGTGCCAGTCTTGCTCTAGACTAGTTCCAGACCTCTCACCATAAAGACTCTGAATATGCTGACTATCTGAGTAGAAAGAGATCACCCAGATGAGGCAAGATCAAAATATCTTACAAAAAACACAGAGAACCTGTCCTGGTTCTGGCAAGGATAGAGTTAATTTCCCAAGGAGCCAGGACAGGTGAGCCAAGCTGGCCGGGGGCTATTCCATACCATGTGACGTCATGCTCACCATAAAAGGGGGCCAGTCGGGCAGGGGGGGTTCGGCGTGTCGGCGTGGCTCCGGGACGGGTCGAGCGTCCGGTCGGTCGTCGGATCGGTAAAATCGTTCTCTGTTATCACCCATTGTTACTATCTGTTATCAGCACTGTTGTTGATTGTTTCCCTCTCCCTTGCTGTCCCAGTAAACTGCCCTTATCCCAACCCTCGAGGCTTTGCCCTTGTTTTTCCGTTCTCCTCCCCAGCCTGCCGGGGGAGGGGTGAGCGAGCGGCTGGGGCTAAACCACGTCAGAACCCTACACAATAATTAAAACCGGTATAACAGAAATGGGATGACATTTGACAGTAAAAAGCTGAAGGCCTTTCATGAAGAGCTAACAGTAGTTCACATGATAAACTGGGAACTGCCCTCTCAATGCAGCTACTAAACCTGCGAATTAAATTTGTGTATATACAGGAATGGATATCTTTCACTTATTTGTAAGTTTTAACACAATTTTTAAGACTGAGTGCTATACTTTTGTTTATAAGACCACGTACAGTTTTGCTTACCTGTATTCAGAGAGATAAACTTACCCTGGAAGGGCTGCAAAAATTATTATAGGAATTGAGAGAATGTCTTCTACAAAGAGACTATGAGAAGACTTTTCCCTGTTTGGCCTAATAATAGGAAAGCTGAAAGTGGATTTGGTTGCATTCTATAAATATATCAGGGTGGGAGAAGTGCAATTTAAACTAAAAGGTTTCTTAGTACAATCACAGATAAATATAAACTTAATCATAACCAGGTTTAGTGCTTGAATAGCCCCAAAGCAGGTAATGAAGAAACGGGGCCAGCGATGCTGTAAGGACACAATTTTAATATAAAAATTCTGTATATGTGTATGTATGTTTTACTGATGTAAAAATTTGATGTATATAGATTTATATAAATGCACACACAAAGCCGTACAACATACTATCCAAAGGTACAAATCTAAACATAAGTTGTGGAAAAATATTTTCCAAGTTTGAATTTAGCACAAACAGCTCTTTGTTATGAGAGGAAAGTAAGCAAGCAGATTTTTGCTGGATTCACAAAGCCATATATCACCATGAGCATCTCAGATGCTTAGCTAAGAAACAAGAACTAGCAGGAAGAAAGAACAGTACCAACATCTTGTCCTTAATTTTAAGTTCCCAAAAACTTGGAAACAAACAAGATCCAGAAATTGGGTAAAATACCTTAATCTCTCTCATTTCTTACATGCTTGTCACTTCTTGACCAAATCCTGACCTCAGATTTGTATCTCTATTTCTCCTGAACTTCAGCAGAACCTGCTTACCACTAGAAAAGGAAAGAAAACTACAGTTTTAAATCTTTAAGTTCTCATTTAAATAACAATGATACTACATCTCATGACTCACACATAGCATTCACACAGAAAACCATTTGCTTATAACCCTAATCTTGCTACATCATTGTCAAAAGGCATGATTTGAACTCTGAGGAAACAACCAAATTTAAAACAAGCTTACCTGTTCACATACATCACGGCACATTAAGTTGTCCTTTGCATGGTAACAACAAGACAAGCCTATGGAAAAGTAGGAGGAGGGAAAAAGATATTTAAAAGACTTAACGTACTTAACTATCATGTCTGAACAGAAGCCCCCACTTGGCCTGTCAGGGCAATTTGTCTGGTCCACAGATGACCGTGAGAAGTTTTCCTTCCCAAAGGCAAAAAAACCCCCAAACCAACCAACACAACCAAAAAAAAAAAAAAAAAAAAAAAGAAATTTTTATTAAAACATTGACACAGACCCGTTGAAGTCCCACAGAATTACCCCTGAACACTCACTGCCACCAAAAGGAGATCTCACTCCCCTTCCTTCTGCTTCTAGCCACATTTCTGCTGCTTAACTTGGACTAGTTTGGCACCCGCCAAATTCAATTTATTAACCCAGGAGAAGTAATTAAAAAAAAAATAAAATAATAAAAAGGTGAGCAAAAAAATCCACCAAAAAACTCCATAGAGATTATATACCTTTGTAAATTGAATCATCTCACAGAATCTGAAAAGTGCAAGAACCAGTTAGGAACAGGTGGAAAAGGAAATCAGAGCATGGACCTCTTTTCACACAGAGGTGAACACAGCTGCTCATTGAACTCTGGCTTCTTAAAAACTTGGAATAAAACTGTAAATTGTTTCACTAGTGATGGATGATTAAGAGTGGTTTTGCCTGACTAAATGGAAATCATAGAGCAAACACAGATATGAACACATCAACAGGAAAACAAATGAGAACTGAAGCACTAGGAAGTCATGAAACATCAAGTTTTAAAGCAGCATTTTTAACACAATACTTTGTTGTGCTTTGTTCCCCCTACCATCCAAATATTTCCTTCATTCAGAATTAAGCTTGGCCGATATAAAACAAACTGCACATCTCCTTGATGTTGATTTTCATCCTCACTGCCCAGTGTCTGGAACACTGTATTAGAAAACAGACAGAGGTTTCCTTCAAAGCTTTTACTTCCACACACATCTTCACACATGGGATCATTTAATGATTACAGATTTCTGCTCAACTGTACCTGCACTACATATCACACTGATATAACATAAAAGCAATACTGTACAATGATACCACACATATAAAGATGTATTTCACAATGCTTAGTGACTAAATAGATTTTGACTGAACCAATAAGAAGATGAATTCCTTCATAATTTCACAGTTTACAAGTGCTTTCATCTGAAAGCTTATAGCTGTTACAAGAAGACAGTCAATTTAAAACTCAAAAGAATCCATGACCATCAAACCCAAAATTCTTCAATATTGAAATGACATTGAAAATAGAAAAGAAAATTTCAGCCTGAAAATGTCAAGGAACTGGGGGGGGGGGGTGGGGGGTGTGGAAATCACTGAAAAAGTTGTCAGTCACAATTTAGAACAGACACTAAAGGATTGAGCTATATTTTAATGCAGAAATCTGTCATTCCTGAACAAGAAAGAAGAGAAACCAAATTAGGAATTGTAACTGGTGAATGTTTTCATTAATAATTAGAAACAACACAGCAAAATGCGTGTAATAAACGAGGACAGCACCAAAATCCTGCTTACAACATGATGAAAGAATGCAATTCTAAAATTGACTTTGATGGTTTTTTGCCCATTTTCTACCATCACAGAAAAGGATTGAGATATGACAAAGATGACTTAAAAATCTTTCTGATTTGCGGGCTACACATGGGATCTTGCAGGATTTCCTGCACTATGTTCAGTAAGCTGATCTGTGCCAAGTATCAACTTCATCATTAGGAGGCTCCACCATGTTCAAACCTCAGTTATTTCACTTAACTGAAAGGCTTTGTTTTACACTTTCTTAGTCTTGTTGTAAAGCCATGGTATTTGAAATATATAACAGCAATAAAAAACATTAAAGAACAGACAGTTTTTCTTAAGGCAAGAGTTGCACTTATTTTCAGAGACGTTTCTAAATTTCAGTGCCTATGCAATCAGACTGCAAGCACATTAACACAGCGCTGGAGAAAACATTCAGGTTCACAATGAAAAGATATCCAGCAAATTAATTTTCATAAGTAAAAAAATCCAACCAAATGTACATCAACATAGGCTTTACTTACAAACAGAAATATTGGCTACTCAATCATGTTTTTATTGTTTTGTTTGACATAAGTCCCAGAATTTTTTCACTATGCAAATTCTTATTGAGAGTAACTGCTACATTTAAGAGATCTGAGAATTCAGAGCTCCCAACCTATAAAGAGAACTTACATTGGCTTAGGTGACAATCCATATGTTTAACTGTGTATGTCATTATGATTTGACTTCATTAATATCTTAGGCAACATTTTATCAAATGCTCCTTCGCATAGATTATTTAATACTCTGTGGCCTTTTATCTATTAGTTTTCAGTAGCTCTCAAGCCTCCTAACACACATCCAGTGTAGTTCTCCTTCTCAGTCACTTCCACTACCAAGTTTCAAGTCTTATCAATTATACCAAAGAGTGTAACAATGAAGTAACAATATACTAAACTTTATGGTTGTTTAATTCCTTTTATACAGAATCCTAATCAATTGATGGCATCTTGAATTAGCAGCAAATTAAACTGGCCCAGAGTGATCTTTAGTGCATAAGTCAGAAATGGAAGTTATTAACAATATCCATTCCAAACACAATACCTCAGTTCTCTTTCCAGTTAACCTCTTCTGAAATGTCTTATGGCATCTCCTTCAGCCAGTTCCTTACTTTCTCATTCCTACTTTCTCTTCCAGGTTTCGTTTCAAAATTTTATTCATGTCCAACTATGAAATATCTACTCTTCCTTCTTTGGTAAGATCTGCTATCTCAGCAACATGAGTAGGTTTATCAAGGGCAAGTTGGGCTAGAGTATGGTTGGACTTGATGATCTTAGAGGTCTTTTCCAGCCTTAACGATTCTATGATATTTCATTCCACTAGCTTTTTACTGCCTTCTTCCTAAAACTGTGCCTCACTAGAAATAGAAACTCCAGAACAGCAACGAAATGCCCATAAATGTCTCAGTGATTGCAGTCTTCTGCTTTAAAGTATTACATATTTTGTATTTTCCATTCCTGTGACAGCATTACCAACGTGATCTATTTATCAAAAGCTATTTGCCAATATCTGTGCTTGTGCTGCCTTCTTTTTTCATTACTCTTCTTTGCTCACGTCAAGAAGTTACGTGCTATCACAACTTTAATGCAGGAAACTATTTTACCCCTATCCTTCTCTCTATTAAACATCTTGCCTTCGCTTTTTAAAAAATTCAATACCTTGTTGAATACCGTACTTCTTATTGAAAATGTTAGCAAAACCAAAGGAATATGAGCCCTGGAATACACAGGCTGTTCTGATATTTCATATGGCAATCCAGAATTCAGGTTTTACCCATTTGGAGCAAGACTTCTCTATGTCAAGCCACAATCTTGGGAATTTACCTATCACCAGCATGACGGCCGAAAACACAAATCCCAGCCTCAAGTCTTGTAACCCGGTAAAAGGAGTCTATCCTCATCACATTGCCAGGCGGGATGTGGGAAAGACCCCCGCACCTCACCCCTCGCTACCTCAGCTATTTAAGACCTCTCTATCCGGTTTCCAGCCTTCACACCAGGGTTTCAGGCGGGTGCTTTCCACGGGAAGGCGGATACCGAGACAGCCCGAGCGGGAAGAGGACCGGCACCAGGAAGGCGACGCTGCCCCTTCCTGGCAGCACCCCACGGGCACCCGGGAGCCGCCCCCGCCCCTCACCTGCTGCGGCACCACGCTCACCGGCCTCCCGCTCCCGCGGGGCAGGTGCAGGCTGCAGCGGGTGCTGGGGTGCCGTACCCCCCCTCTCCCGGCAGCCCTCCCCCGGCTGCGGCGACACAGGAGGGACCAGCGGCGCCGGGCCGCGCCCCATCCCCGCGGGCGACGCCACCGCCCCAAGGCTTCGGCACCCCGCGGACGGCCTAGCCCCTGCGCCCTGTTGTTGAAGGGCGACCCGCGGAGCCGCCTCCCACGCTCCGCGGCTCGCTACTCACCGGCCACCGCAGGGAAGAACAGCAGAGCCGCGGCCAGGCAGAGCAGGGCCCAGGGCCACCGCGCGGCCGTTGCCGCCATGGCCCCCTCGCGAACCCGCAGCGCGCTGACGCGCCAAGCGCCCGCCGCGCGACTCCGCCTCGCGACCCCCGCCCGGCAGGCGGACGGGCTCTGACGCGGGCAGCGCGCCCGCTCCCAGCCCCGCTCTGCCTCCCGCCGCCCCCATTGGCTGCGGCTCCCCCGCCAGGCCCCGCCCCCCCCGCCTGGCCGCCGCGGACATTCCAGCGGGCGCGAGCCCTCGCCGCGGAGGGCTGCGTCCCGCGCCGCTAGCCGCCCCGCCCCCGCCCGGCGGTGGACAGCGGAGGATGGTGTGGGCAGCAGAGCGGCGTCCGGCGGCAGCGGCGGCCTTGTGCCTGCCCTGGCTGCGCCTGCTCCTCCGGCCTGGCACTACGGGGCGGCCGGCAGGCGCGGGGCTGTCTGCGAGCACCGGTTCTGTGGTGCCTGTGCCGGCCTTCGTCGCCGCCCGCACAGATACCCCGAAGCCTTCCCTTCCCTCCCCCCGGCATCAAGGGCGTGCCCGGAGGGAGGGTTGGGGCGGGTGTGGCTTAAAAGAGGGTTGAGGAAAGAAGAAACGATGTTTAGGAGAAAGTTTTCGTGAAGGAAATTAAATTAGGTTATTTCTATTTTTTATAATATTTACATTATTAATATATTTCTACACATTACTTCTAGGGCATTGATTGTAAGTCTACTGTATAACAGTGTTTTCTGCTTGAAATTACATTGTGTATCCAGTGACTGTAGGAGGAATGGACTGAGTGGCACAAAGCGAAGGTTACTGAACAGGAGTGACACCTGAGGCTGGGAGGACAACCCCCAAGTCCAGAGATGAGGAGGCCATCATGGCTGCAACTTGTTGATTCATCATCAGCTATTGCTGCTTGCGCTGGGTCAAGCTATACCAGAAGTGTTTGGGCAGGTATTAACATGGTTTGAGCCCGCTGCGCAGCTGGGGATGGCTCCTGTCCAACACAAGGTGACAGGCAGGGAAGCTGTCTCAGCTTCCCGGTGACAGTGTACCTTCTCACTGCCCGTGCAGCAGCCGTGCAGTTCCTGTCATTCACTGTCAGTCTCACATGGGCCTCAGTTTGGGAAGGGAACCCGAAATGCTCTGTGGGGCTGATGCCACTTTTGCTCTTTTTAACCTTTCATTCTGGTTGTGTCGTGTTTGTTGGTTTTCTGTGGCTACGCTGCAGCCTGGGTCAGTGGTGAGACACGATGACATGGGTCAGCGGAGATGTTCTATCCCTGGCAGCAGGAAGGCAATCTAACCTGTGGAGATCCAGTCCACAGTGTAGACAATCAGAAAAAGAGTCTGTAACTGAAGAAACCTCTATACAGTAGGGCCATCACTGCAATCTCTCTTCTCTGTAGAGATCAAATTACTACTTTTTTTTAAGAATTCAAGAGAAATTAAATGTACGCTATTCAATGAAGTCAAAGCAAACTGAAGTTACTGCTCACTTCATAGCTAGTAACTGTTTTGCCTTCAAGTCTGGCCATTCCAAGGTGGATCGGTCAGCTTCTGACAGCTCCAGACTTCTTGGATGAGCACCTTAGCATCCCATTATTGGATTTGGTGGCAAGAGTAAAACAGGAAAATTGAGAACCCAGAAAACTTGGTGTCCTACAAACTGCTTATATCCTTTTCCCAATCTGTCATCCCAATGAACTCCTCCTCCAAAGACAGTCTGATAAGCAACCAAGCTAAAAGTGGCTCCATGGTCTCCTACAGCCTGGAGAGTCCGTAGGAACCCAGTGGTCTTTAGTTCCAGTATCAAATTCATACATGATCCAGAAAAAAACCCCAAGGCAATACAGGACAACACTCCAATGAGATGAGAAAGGTTTGCATCTTGTCTATCTGCCTATACACCAGTATAGAGTGATTAAATTGTACTACTTTATAGAGCAAAGCCATCAGAAATAACAGTACCTTTAGTTGTATTTTAATTTGAAGTCTAATAAATTAAAGTTCCTGCTGTAATTGTGAATTCAAGAAACTGAAAAGTGGCAAATGTAATGTGATTTAAAAAAACCCCACCCTTTTCACACCAGGACAGAAATGATGCTTATATGTAAGCGGGCTTACATGTCAGTTAAATAGCTTGGCTTTTCTCTCAAACCTCAAGGTTAACTTTTGTTAATTTTCTGCCTATTTCAGGACTTAAAATTCATCACGGGCCCACAAGGTGGCAGCAGATCCAAAAGCAAAATTAGCCAGATGGCCAAATTTGTGGGCTGGTTTAGTTTCTCTGAAAATACAAGGGGGCCTGAACTGATTAGATGCATTTGTTTTCCCCACTTATGCTAAATGGTTTAATTTGGGTCGATTTTGGATGAGCGTGAACTGCTGTGCAATCTGCTTCCCCTGAATGCCATTTATGTGTGAAGTCATTATCAACAATAATTTACCCTACAAGTGAACAGGCAGAGAAAAGATGCTAGTATGTCTGGTAATTTAAAGGCTCTGCTTTGTCACTCCAAGACACTGCTTCAGTTCCAGAAGAAATAACTGAGACCACTGAAACTATTTCCTTCACTTTAAAGAAGCAAACTGAACTTTGAAATAATATAAACTTTTACAATTTGGCTTTCAATAAGGACGGTATAAATTTTAATCTAATTGTTCCAGAAAGCAAAAACTTTTGTTCCTTGGGAGTTTGGATGTTGAATCTGCAGACTACTGTTTTCCAGTTAAAGCATGCATACCAGGCTTCTTGAAACAGAACCCATTTGAAATTGATTCCTACCCAATGTTTAACAAGGAGAAGTGGAATTTTCGGGTCTGAAATAATTAAATGCCTCAGTGTAAAGCAGTTTGCTACAAATATACCGACAGCATACTTTTTAAGTCTGGTGATAAGACAGAAACCCTTCTGCAAATGTATCTTGTTTTTTGCTGCTCCTGTCAACTGCTAAGGGAAAAAAGAATATTTTATATGCTGTATTTGTTGTTGCTTAGAATATAGTAAAACATGCTCATTCATCTACATTCTTTTTGTATTAGCTTGAATATGTAGTTCATTATATTTTGTTCTGAGTAGTGTTTGATCCTGCTTCCTTATTCTAAAAATTGCTGAAACATTAAAATGTTTGAAGGTTACAAAAACAGATTTTATGTTGAAGTCTCCCTCAGCAATAGGTAAAGATTCAGATGTAGGCATGGTCTGAATTACTGGTCCAAACATACATTTTACTGAAAGATCTGACCTGATCAGGATCCTCTCAGAAAGTAAAATTAGGCCACATTTTTCTTAAATCCACAGAACCATGTTGTCAATGTGGCATATCTCTATATGTTTCAGCAGAGTACTCTCTGGACTGAAAATATCGTGTCCTATATTTGAATTTAACCTACTATTATATCTGTTTTGAGATGTACATAAATTCTGTGCACCATAAAATTGGCTTTCCAACCCGTTAAGAACTTCAAGAACCAATATACAGAGCTACCACTCAACACAGTACTCTATGAGACAAAAGCTTGTTTTCACCTTCCATACCTTCTGTTTCTATTTTTATCTCATGACTGGAAGCCAGTATCATTTTCCTTGGTAATTTCTAAAACCATTGTATTTTAGGTATGAATAAATATATATATAAAAAAAAAATTGCTGTGCTGTAATTCTTAGGATATCTACACCTTACAACTGGAAAGGTAGTTGCAACATTTGTAGATTTGCCCCAATTAGCATTAATTTGTCTAATCTGTGTATCAACAACTAGATACCTGCACAATAAGCCAGTGCCAGATTTTTAGTGCGTTTTGAATAGCTTTCCTGCACTGAGGCTTGTTCTGTTTCAATCTCTCTGTTGGAACTAGGTAAAGGCTTTACAGCTACATCAGACCTGCCTGTGTGCAAACTGGTAGGAGTTGTGGGACCGTCCCAACAAGCTGCTAGCTAGTAAGTGAGGCTGTTGCCTGTTTCTTCAGGCTAAGGATGGATTGTCACAACAAAGCCCCTTTCAAAGAGATTTTTTCTTAAACAGGCAAACTTTTTTGTTCAGGCGAACCTTAGCTCCTTTATTTTTTTCTCTGTTAGATCTGAGGCAGCATTTTGCAACTAACTTTCTAAATAATGAATAAGAAAGATTAATTTATTTTCAAATTACTTCACTTTTTTAAAAACCAGAAAACCAGAATGTGTGGGGTTTTTTTCATAACAATTATATTAAAATGTAAAACACAAATACAAAAGCAAGGTTTGGTGGCTGCTATTACACCCATCAGAAACAGTGTCAAGTTACACTGATTAAAAAAGTTGTATATAAAGCAACACAGATGTGAAATTAAAGCCAATAAAGATGTACATTAATGGTAAATACAATGTCTGCAATTAATTTTAAGCAGGTTGAACATGTGGTGCATATTAGATTTCATAAAATCTTGCTATAGGCAAATAATTAATGTTGCATACATCAAGTCTGGAAGGACAGCCAACTGAAAATGATTAAACAAATGCAGAGTATGTAATTAATTAAAATTTGCTATAAAGGTAATAAAGAAGCAAATAAGATTCCGTCATCATCAGTGAGCATAAGTTAAGAAACTATTCTATTGTTTTGGAAAGGTATTTGAAATAGATCTCATGTTTGCTGAAAGAGGAAGTTTTGATGATCGTAAAAGGTACCACAAAAATCAGGCTCTGCTTTACATTGCATAACTTTTCTCAACAGAGCAAATGACCTGGAACTGCTCTCACCTGTTAGTCTAAATTTTAAACCCCTGAAATCAGTTACGGGATTAGAGACATGTCTGCTTCTCTGCAAATGAGAACGCTGAGTGAAGTAAAGTATACTTCTTGGTAGCAGAGCTCATGAAATGGACAATTTAAAAACAGGTTGTAGAAGCATCAAGACCATTCATTTTCTTTGACATAGCAAAACTGCTTCAGTCAAGCCTAATTACCATGTCCTTTTGTGTTAAAGAAGTTAATGCTAAAAATAATGCCTGAAAAAAATGTTACCAAGATATATTTACATTTATGCTATTTTATCAGATGCTTTTTACTCTCTATACTGCTTTGTACGCTCTATAGTCTTTGTGCTGTATACTCTCTATAACGGGCTTATGTATGAATGTAACTGTATCAATTTGCTGCCTTCAAGACTACTATACATAGGCCAGGGTTGCTAGCAAGCGTATGGAGTACCTTCATGTAAAAGGCTCTCTAATGGGACAGAAGATCATTTCAATTTGATTTCTGAAACATTAAGGGATTGGTAGAAGAAAAAAGGTATTTTTCAGTTTGAGAAATTGGAAATGGGTGAAACTATGCTGGAAGATTCTAGAGTCTGCGGAGTAGAAAATGGATCCCTTCAAAATGTGGAAAAGGAGTATTTCAAATGGAATCTTGTTTGGTCCAGTCAAATCATTCAACCATCCTAATGATCTAAATCCAAATCTAAAATCAAGTGTCCAAATGTAAAGTCTGCCACACCTGTACCATAGTAGAGACAGGCCATGCTTGTGCCAGTCAAAATCCTGTCAGCTTTCTGGCCTTGGCTTACCATCCAAGAGGACAAATGTAGCATTTATGAAGTGACATCTATGTCTTTGAATACAGATAAAATGGATATTCATTTTGCTTTTCAACTCAAGCTTCAATATTAGCAGTGCATCTGCCAGCATATCATAAGCATGGGTTGGAGATAGATAAAAAAGAATGTGTTGAAGAACATTGAGAATGCCATATGGAAATTCTTCTGTGGATTATCTTACTGAATCATCTAGTCTTGTATAGGATTAGTTACTTCTCCATATGGTGTTTAAGGACCAAATTGCTGCTGGAATATTTTCCGAAAGTTATTTTTATGTTTTGCTGCACTATGGAATTGTGTTAAAAATTACATCATAATTTGCACCTACAATGAGATATTTTAAAGCACCCAAAGAGCTTTATGCATTTTCCTCCACATCTTAGCAATCATAATACTTTTTCAATTAGTAATCTTTGAAGATCTGTATAATTCATTCACTGCTATACATACATTTCTCTATGAACACAGTCTGCAAGCTTTGCAAAAATGGGTGTGGGCGGTATGAAATAATTTGTACTGCTAACTGACAATTATGCAGTTGCTTCTAGTTTCAAAGAGGAAAAAAAATCAATGTAGACTGGCAGATAAAATAAAAAAGACAGAGGAAGGCATAAAATTCCTTTTTTTTTTTTTTGCAATCAGTTTGTGTCATACTAGTTAAATCAGTTTTATTTAAACTAGCTAAAATTAATCAGTTTTAGCCAAAATAGAATTATTTTATTCTTGCTGTTCCATACATTAGCTAGGAAGTTCTATCAAGGTGATATTGTAATTATGTGAATTACAGATCAATGCCTATTCCCCTTTGTACCTACACTTGAGTGACATGAGTGAATTAGGGTAGAACTCTGCTAGTATACATTAATCCTGAATACTTCTCAAAATACCTTAATAAAAAATGTCAGAAGGTACTTTAACTTCTGTAACTTTTTGTAATAAAAATATATATGCATAACTTACATATTAAGTTTAACAGTGAAGGGAGTTGAGAGAGCTGTGGTGTCTTTGCTAGGAAAGGAATAGCCACAGGCGTCTGAGAAGAACGGAGAGAGGGAGTCAGGGTTTGTGATGAGAACAAGGAGCAGTGCTCTGGAACAAGGCAGAGAGCGAGCGCTGCCTGCAGGTTCCTGGGTTGCGGAGTGC
The DNA here is from genome assembly GCF_011004875.1 of Balearica regulorum gibbericeps. Taxonomy (NCBI): domain Eukaryota; kingdom Metazoa; phylum Chordata; class Aves; order Gruiformes; family Gruidae; genus Balearica; species Balearica regulorum. The sequence continues at coordinate 104,965,857 of NC_046185.1, forward strand.
TGGCCAAGGGGGTCACCGCCTCCTCCATGCGCAATAGTCCTATCCTCACCATCACTACACAAGGACACAAGGATCATGTGAAACTTCTGCCAGGCAGCTTTAAATAATATACACTGTAGCAAAATAACTTGTTAATTTTGAAATCATACACAATAGAGCAGAATTCAGATCCTAAAGAATAATTCTAAAGCTTCCTCACTGTATATTCAAGAATTCATAGCTAAAGTCTTATTGTCTTTAATAACTAAGACTGAAAAAAAGCAAACTACTTTTCCCTTTAAAATGCTCATATTTTCCTTTTCTTGAGTAGAGAAACTAAACCAGACCTTAAAAACCACTAAGTGCCTGATCTCTCTCCTAACTGATATCCAAATTTTATATATGTGTGTATATATATACACACACACAAACAAAAAACACAGGAAGATCCAAGTAAAATTTAGTGACCTAAATCAAGACTGAAGATACATTAAACCAAAATTGAAATTAGAAAAAAAAATATTGACTGCTTGGAAGCATGTAAACATTGTATACACTTCATTCTTCAGCTTCCTGGGTTCCTTTGGTACCTGCTTCTTCCAAAATCCTCAGCTGTCCTGGTAGATTGCCATCCTTCAAATCTCAGCTCCTCCAGAGGAACAGAGGCAGGATGTAGGAATCGACATCCAAGACAGAAGCTATGAGCGACTCACCTTTCTGGGTGTCTACACTTCTCAGGGAAAGCCTGAGAATAAGTAACCTCTCAAAAATGTAATAAAGTCCTATGCATAGCATCTTAAAAGGAGAAAATTAAGAAGTAGCTTGCTTTAAAAATGTTCTTACTAGTGCCCAACAGGTCAATCAAGTAATACTTTAGTTATGTCACAAATTAAATAAGTGATGCTCTTTATGTGTACCTATATACCTTGCATGCACTACTAACTGTTTTAATAAAGTAAATAGCAAATAAGGAAGACACAACAATGAGGTGAAAGCTGGGGAAGAGGGAACTGTCAGTGTACTTTATCAAGCTGCATTTTATTATACATCACGCACACTTAGAAGTGCAAGAGTACTTTCTAAAACAGAACCAAAATTTTATCTTTAAAATACTTACATGGTCTGAAAGTCACCTGGCGTGGTTTTTGCTGTTCTGTACATCCTAGCTTTGAAGATATGAGAAAAACAGTGGAACACAATCCTAAAATAGTACTTTAAATTCTTCTACAATTCCTAAAGAAAAAACTATTTTAAAATGAAAGTTTATTTACTTATTTATTCAACAACTATGACTACACCTATCCAGCAATAGTAAGAACAACAAATTGCTAAGCCAACAACTGAAATTAAATTAACATCATAACTATAGCATTAATAACAGCAGGGAAGTCTGCAAAATGCTAATATGGTCATTTTGCTGAAAGCCGAGGAAAATATTACCAAAAAAATAAAAATCTCATGAGAACAAGATGTTGGGGATCTGCAGAACACGGCAGCCTGACAGCGGCGAGGCCGCTGCAGCTCCATACCCCCAGGTCTCACCAGTCGCAGGGCTGAGCACCTCTTCCCAGCAGGCTCAGGCAGGGGCACACGTGGATGCAGTCCACATGCACATAGAACAACACAGCAGGAAGCACTCGGCATGCGCACAAACGGCACCGACAGCCTCATTCTGCTCCCCTCTCTGGCTGATCAGGACGGAGGGAGGTCTGTTAGTGGAAAACCTACGCGCACGTACAGTGCAGATTCCTCCAGCAGCTGGGCTCAGGCATCTATCCAGCAGCTGCCCCTGGATCCTGACACCTGCCCAGCCACTAATACCTGGGCATGAGCATTCCCATGGCCTGCAGCCCCATTTCAGCTGCTGGTAGAGGACCTCCACCCCATACACACACCAGCGCACAGGCACACATAGTCTGGATCCGTTCAGTAACTGGGCTTACACCCACTGAGCATCCAGTAGCTAGCTGGTCCTGCATCCTCTCCCCAGTTGCTTCCTGTGCAGATACATACATACCAGCTGGTCTCCCAGTCAACTCCATACCTTATGGTCTCTCCAGCAGCTGACCTGGACCTGCTGAGGTCAGCTCTGGCAGCCAGCTCCTCCAGGAGTCCCACCTGCAGAAAAGCACATACCTAGCTCTCAGGCCACTTGACCTACTTGCCAACAAACCCAGCCTGACCTTTGCTAGTGATCATGCACTTGGGTAGGCACCCTCCCTTGCTCCAGCTGCTACAGCACAGATGCGTGGGCCCTGTCACCTGTGGCCCAGCTCCACTTCTGGCACTTGGACCTCAGTGCACACAGAGTACACTGTCCCTTGCCCAAGAAAATAGAAATGAAATTTCATGAGACAACAGGACAGACCGGGCTGGTACAGCACAGGGTGCGATGACCAAAGCATAATAACCTTTAGTGTAGTGACTGACCACCTGTTTATACACAATCAGCCCCTTTTAGCCCCTTTTCCCTCTCTTTTCCCATGCTTGTTCCTTCCCAAACCACCTCGATCCCTCCCTTTCCCCACCTTTGTTTCCTCCCTTAAACATGCCATGGCAAGTCTAGCACAAACCCCAATACACTCATCAGCTGCATTCCATGCCACGTACCATAGCCCTGCCAGTGGTGACCCTCCCTCAGTCTGCAAGGTGATCCAGAGAGCCTCTCCAGAAGGTTCATCGTCTGGGTCTCACACCTGGACAGCGAGGCTGATGGCTCCCCAGGACAGCTTTGGGATGGGCTGGGACAGGATCTCCATTCCATTTCCTGGGCTACAGGGGTTCCCCCACCTGTGGCTGTGCCTCTGTGCTCCTTCGTGTTTATGGGGATGAGCTGTTTATCACATAAACATTGAACCAAATAATATAATTCACTTTTAGATCTCTTAATGTGTTATCTGCAAGCCAAAGAAAAGCAGGACGCATAAGCAGCTAGCTGTCTCTGGATCACTAGCCTTAAGATAACCAGCTTGAGATCCTCTCCTTTAAAAAGGATGTGAAGGATTTTAGTTTAGGAAACCAAAATGAGGAAAAAATAAATTATGATACCTATTAGAAGTCACTCAGAATATAATTTGAAGAAAATATACAACAATGGAAGTAAGACAACTTGAAAAAAACCAACAACCCAACAAATGGAAAAACAACAGCTGAAAACAGACCACATGTCTAGAGCTAGTAGAGTATTGCAGGAATTGTACGTTCCTTGCCCTTCCTCTTGCATTCCCTGAATTTTTCCCAGAGGAGCATATTATCATTCATGTATCCCTGTAAAGCATGCTACAGCTTCTGAATACCTTACATAAGAGCAAAACACACCATCTGCCATCTTAAACAACAGTGTGCAATTTTGAAGGTACCATTTCTACAAAATGCCTAAAGACTCCATCTTGCTCCTAAAAAGGTGTTGTGCAACAAACAGAGCAAAACTCATTCTTTCTAGAAAGCACTGAGGGCAGGCTTCCAAATGCAGTGCAGGTAAGGGAAAAGGGCATTCTGGCATATTGATTTTCTGGCTGGCTAAGTTAACAAATGTTATTTTTTTCTGTGTTTATTGTTGCTACAGAACAGAGTTTATATTAGTAGTGCAATTCAAATTTTACTAATTAGTCACTAAACTACTAACTCACTGACAAGGAATCTCTAATTCTACTTATAGGTTTAGAAAAACTAAAATTTTTCTTTTCCTTTTTTCTTTTTTTTTTTGAGTTGCCATTACCAAATGTTTGTCTTGTTATTGCCCATAGAACGAGAACAAATGCCTACATGTCAATATCCTTATGGGCATCAAAGCCATCAACCAAAATTGAGTCATCAAGAAGTTCTGGTGCCATGTACCACTTTGTGCCAAATCTAGGATTGTTTCCAACATCTAATCAGTTCTTTGTCCATGAACGCGTTACTGCAAGGCCTAAAATTAAGACAAAATATTCTTCAAAATGAAAGTTCAATTCATATAGATTTGAAGTTAGCATTATCACATTTAATTAACATGTATTATCTATTTAATACCAAATCAGGTATGTAGAAAGGCTGAAGTGCTACAGCAAAGCAGAAATGCTCTAACTGGAAGTGGCAGATTATTTCATCTGTGCTAATTAAACCCTGAAATTACAGGAAGTTGCTAGCTAGCTGCCTGTATCACTTAGTAAGAAAAAGTGAGAACAGGAAGAATATTGCCTTCAAATTAGTTCAAGGCGATTCACTCATTACAGGAGTTTAAAGAAACAGCTGAAGCAACATTGGGACTTGGTGTCATTTAGACAGCTTGTGAAGGATTGGGAATGTACTGAAATGTTGGGATAGTGGGCAGTGATTCTTTTGAAGACGGACAAAGAAAAGTGGTAAGAAAATTATATACCAGTCAATTTTGTTTGATTGTTTGGAGAAGAAAAAACCCTGGAATGAGTCATCCAACATTATTTTTGAGGACCACTGTGACAACAAGCAAGAGTCAACAAGCATTTTGCCATGAACAAGTTGTGGCATACCTGTCTTATTTCCCTTCACAACAACTGAAGCAAGGAAAATCAATTTTGGAGATCAAAAAAAGCTTTCTACAGATAAGGCTAGTGAAGTAATAAAATGTATTGCCTAGGGAAGTTGTAGAATATCCACCAGAAACAGGCTGGCAAATCTTTCAGAAATAGTCTAGGCAAACGTTTGCCAAGGATATGGATACGGTTTATCTTGCTTTGGAGGAGTGTGAAAGGTTTGATGATTTCCAGAATCTTTTTCAGGCCTATTTTTCTCTGATTCTTCACACAGACCTCCAGGCTATGTCTCTGAAATAAATGGGGCCTTCACTAGCAGGGCAGAGACTACTGTAAAGGGCTTTTGGCTGTAAAGGACGGATGTGAAGGTGCTCATGAACAAACCTGAAGCAGCTGAAAGCACCCTTGTAAGTGACTACCTGTAAGTGGACTCTGGAAGAGAAACCTTCAACAGCAAAGGAAGCTGTTGAAATTTTTCAGCCTTTCTGGGGATTAAAAAACAAAAGTTATGTTTTCAACCTCAGAATAAGACCTAATCACCACAAACGACAGCAACAAACACAACTTTTTCATCTCTAGGAAACACTCTGCATTTGAGAATGTTTTTTTAAGTATCACGACTTATCTTCCACGTTCAAAACCTCCTGGATTTCATCTCTTTCTAGCATGAAGTTCAAACTCCTTGTTGTGTATCTGTTCCATCCATTTTCTGTGACACATTTCTAGATTTTAAGATAAAGTAGAAACATATGGGATTACATATCATAGGAGTTATGGCCTCAAATGCTTCAAAGGAGATAGAAAATGAGGGTGTTTTTTTTACTTCAATTATTATGTAGTTGCAGGAGAAGTTCTATTTGCTCTTGTGAAATTAATTGCTAGACCTTTAAGAAGTGAACTTAAATTTTGTAAAAAGCTCATTCATCAGTCAGTGAAAGTTCCCATGACCGTCTTTTGCCTTAGCGCTGGCACTTTATATGCTGCAGCGCTGTATTCACAGCCAACCACTGCAGCAACCTCTTAACACCACTACTCTCTGCTCCATAAGATAAGGGATTTTTGAAACAAGCTAATAAAAATAGCCTGTCCTAGTAATGGAAACCAAAGGAATTACAGATACTGTGAAAGAAGTGAGAAATAACTCTGCAGAATTAATTCCAAGAAAATTAGTTATATATACACCTTCCTTTCTCTATTGCTACTACAGATGCTTCAGTGTATAACTGACAACAGTAAATCTTGGCAAAATCTGTACCTTGAGTTAGATGTATTTATAGAACTATTTTATTCAGAAGAACATATAGCATAGGTCTGAGAAAGCACAGCACAGAAAATACATAGCTAAATAAAATTATCTAGATCCCAAAAGATGTAAAAGAATTATGAACAGATGTGCAGCAGTTCATACTTTTAAATGTAGGATATCACAAAATTTAATAATATTTTATTTAAGATTTCTATTATTACAAAATTATTAAAATACATGTGTAATTATTTAAATTAATTGTTAAAACAATTGTTGAGTTGTTATTTAATCTTAAATGTCAAGTGGCAAAAATCAGGAAGATTTCTAAAAAAATGTTATGAATAAAGGCAGTTTTGATTAAGAACTCTTTCTAGTAATATTTATAATTTATTGAGAAGTTATCCCTGCTAGATTTCTGCCTTGCTTCTGGATCATTGATTTTATAATTACCTCAACTATCAGCACTGGTAATTAAAACATTCTTTTGTGAAGTACAATGCAACTACATAGACACTATATATTTTTGTCATAGTCTTTCTATCCTGTTTAGCATTTTCTGTGTATGAGCAAATAAATCATGAACCACACATTATCAATGGCAAGGTATTAGGATTAATAGGGTAGGACTTCTGATCAGATTGATATATCATTCCTGAGACTAAATATATAATGGTTTGTACGCAACATGAGTTCTCCTCATTCAAACACATGGCAGATCTACTAACTACAGGGAGAATAGGTTATAATTTGTTATAAAAGATTATTTTTTTCAAACAATGAAAATTCCTTACTGAGATGAGCAATGCAGCAGCACAATTCTTAACAAAGATATTTTTACTTTTTAATGCCTATGTGCTATTGCTGGTTCACCTTCTGACCCAAATATTTTAATGTTTATATACAAGACCATTTGCAACAAAAAGTATAAAATTTAAACAATCATAAGTTATCAACTGTATGTCACTGCAAATAGTTACACAGTGACTCATTTTTGGGGTAGCAAGGCTGAATTTCTACTGGAGTTTCTTGATGTCATGTCTGATGCAATGAACCCTAAACCAAAAAGGAAATTCTTATTAACTTGTGTTACTGTGCTTGTATTTGAAAATCATTTGATACGGTGGGAGTGGATCAGTAAATCTATCAGTGGAGCTACTAATTATCTCCAGTGTTGGTTTCTTTTTTAAAGAAAAAAAAAATCAAAACACAATCCTTGTTTCTTATCAAACAATCTGTTTTGTGCCAATGACTATGAACTCACTGATCAGTAAGAATTGTATTCTGTTAAGAGACACCAATTCCTCCTAGGTCTTATTATAGAGACAACTTTTCTGTTTCACCAACTTAAGTAGTAAAATTGTTTTTTATTAGGATTTAAGTAGATGAATAAACTATGAAAATGATAATTTTAGACAGATTTGTAATGGACACTCTTCTCCAGTCGCATAACATATCAGGGAGCCTGAATATTTGTTGCTTTAGTTTGAAAAAAGAAAATTAAAAGTCTCCATATCATATAGATCGTGTTCTTTTCTAACTTCTCTTTAAAAAACAACAAACAAAACCAGAGATAGCTATCTGCAAAATTACAGGTTTCTAAGAAAAAATATTTCAAAGCTATATAATACAGATACTTCAAAAGTTTTTCCTCTATAAAAAAATTCAAGTAAATTATAGACTTGAACAAAACCTAAGTACAATATAACTTGTTTTTTTCCCCCCAAATGAACATGACTAAGGTTTTCTCATTAAGAGATAAATATATGAAAAATCAGTAATTTTTACTTGGAAATAACGATACCAGTATACACTCATGTTGAAGTACTATGGTACTAAAAAAATGTCAGCTTCATTGAATCATGATTTTTTTTTTAATCCCCTGATGACAGGATTCTCACAGCAACATTCTCTCCTTGCCACTGAGCTTTCCAGACTTCTTCCTTGTGGCTCTGAAAAAAAAAAAAAAAGATATCAAATTGTTGAATAATGATATATATTTCTTTTCAGAGCTGGGCACATTTTAAGTAGATGTGTATTAGGGACTTTTGTTTTCTTTTATAACAAGATTAAAGATAGGAGATAGTGTCAGGATTTTGAGGTGGTGCCGTGAGTCTTCTGGATAGTAGACCATCTTGCTGCAACATTGCGATAGGTTTTTGTAAACAAATTGACTGCTGTTCAGGTCTTGAGAAATGATCTCTCTCTGATGCCAAAAGCAAAAATGTTCAGTTTTGAGGAAGAATAAAGATAGTAGACTTCCACTCTTAGTTAAAAGATTTATTGCTATCTTGTGTCTTTGATCTTCAGTAGGGAGAGCAGAACTGACAACTTTTTTCTCGTTCTCCCTCTTCCAACAGTGCTAATCTTTCCCAAAATCTTTAATTCCTTTGCAGCCACACAATAATTAATTGAGGTTCCAGCAAATACATTCTTATTCTCATAGATCCAAACAGGAAGCTAAAAGAGGTGAGTGGTTCTCTAACTAGACTCACAAGAATGAAAGTGACATGCATTATCTCTTGATGAGAAAAACAAACAAGCCAGCCAAAAGCCCAACAGAAAAACTCTTTCAATGGTATATGGAAAGCGTAGTATCATCCAGACTAGCTTCTACCTCTATGAACTAATATAGAATTCCTCAATCAAACAATGCATTGCAATTTTAGTAATCCTCTCCAGTGTATTTACAGCAATACTTTGAATACTTTAAAATGAGAAGATAACTTGAGAAATGGAGATGGGTTCTAATACTAAACTACAATTCTACTTCACCTAGGGTATAGATGCATAGAATATGGAAGGGAGGAGAATAATAATAATTGTAACTTTACAATTCACTGTCTTTAAATGTGAAATAGCATGGTTGTTTTGGTACCATACATAGGCAGATCACTAAAAACAGCTGAGTAACTATCAAATCCAACCTTCCTTCCAATGAAGAAAACGCGTATCAAGTTATTTAAAGATAGGATAATCTTACACAACAAGACTTGTAAAGTTGTTAAATTCAGATGTGAATGCTTCACAAGTATAATGTAAGTTTTGCAAAGTGTTTTGATTTGGTGCTTTTACATTTTTGCTGTAAGATATGATTAACTCTTGACATACCTACATCTACTAGTGCTTTGCAGTAAAAGTAGCAGTACTGAGCCACTACATGAGGTGCAAGGATAATCCAGCAATTCCTAAACTTGGGGATTATTTTTTTTTTTTTTTTTAGTTAAGACAAAGAACTCACAGAATCACAAATTGGTGGGGGTTGGAAGGGACCTCTGGAGATCATCTAGTCCAACCCCTCTGCTACAGTAGGATCACCTAGAGCAGGTTGCTCAGGATCGCATCTAGGCAGGTTTTGAATGTCTCCAGAGAAGGAGACTCCACAGCCTCTCTGGGCAGCCTGTGCCAGTGCTCTGTCACCTTCAAAGTGAAGAAGTTTTTCCTCATATTGAGATGGAACTTCCTGTGTTCCAGTTTGTGCCCATTGCACCTGTCACCGGGCACCACAAAGAAGAGTCTGGCCCCTTCCTCTTGACATCCACCCTTCAGATATTTATAAGCATTGATGAGATCCCCTCTCAGTCTTCTCCAGACTAAACAGACCCAGCTCTCTTAGCCTTTCCTCATACAAGAGATGCTCCAGTACCCTAATCATCTTTGTAGCCCTCATTGAAATAAAGAGCACCTTTTATAAAGAGTTTCAGAATTCTCGACTGGCATCACTTAAAATTGCCCCCTTCTCCTCCCTCAGTATTAAGAAAATCTTATTTTCCAAATCAGCTAGATTTTGCAAGAATATTAAATGCAATATTTAGAAAATAAATATTTTATTTTACATGTTCAGCCTCAGTATGCACATATAACTGATGCATTTGAGTTTTACCAATTTTGTGACAGGCTATAATAGCCAAAAATGACAGAATTAGTAGCACTATAATAGGGCTAATGACAAATAAGAGAAGTATCAGTACTGAATTGTATTGCATCAGTTACTGAAAAAAGGAAAGCACATGACCAGTTTGCATACCTGCTTTTACTTTACCTAATTCAAATTGTCAGCTAGGTCCATAGAGGTATTACAGTTTGTAGAAGCTTTAGAACTTACTGCGAGTAAATTAATTGCCTCTGATTAATTACACTTTAACATAAAACAGAGGCCAACATCATTACATAGCAGTCTGTCTTGTTCCTTCCAGGTACTGAATCAATCTATCCATATGACTGTCAAGCTCGTACCTTTTAAAGTAAGGAAACAGGAAAAAAAGCAGAACAAATACACGTTGTCTGAACTTAGCAGTCAAAGAAGAAAGTGTAAATTGTTCCAATTTTTTATTAAGTACATTGACAGAAAAACAAATTCCAAGTATTGCAGTGAGGAGAATAAAGGCATTTTTATAAAAAAGTGAATAAGACACATACAAAACTGAGTATGGGAAACACCAAACTTCAAGTGTGTATAGTGCAATGAGGAACCAGACTGAGACTAATAAAAATACTTTACAAGAATGCTTGCGATCCCCTGCACAGAATAGTTCTGTGTCTTTGTTGATAAGTGTTTTTGGCAAAGTGTCCCATTTTGATCTAAATAGTCAGTTGCAACAAAACCAGGATCCAAATACCAAAATTAACAACATGAAAGCAATAAATCATATAGTAACCATGTCAAAATGCTTGCCATATCCAGATAGATTTGTAATTACACAACAAACATGAAAAGTAGTTTCATGTTTACTAATCTGTTTATTAAATACATTAACCAGAATAGAATTTAACACACTCATACCTTAGAAGTATCAACAAGTAAGAAGAAAATTTTCTGATCTGTAGATTTGCTCTCCCTGTATGATAGGTCTACTGTTTCAAACAGAAGTCTTAATTCAAAAGGTTGTTCTGTTCAGTTCATCCATTGAAGTGCATTTCCTTTTCTCTTAAAGGAAAAGAGTACAAAACCAAAGCTGCTTCCCGCTGCCTTGATTCTGACCAGTCGCACCTGTTCAAGACTAATCTTCAAAGCAGAGAATATATAAAAAATATTATTAAAAAGAAGCTGAAAGAGCTCCCAAAGGTAGTCTTTGTTAAAAAAAAAGATACTCCACAGCCTACTATTTTTATTTCAACTTCAGGAGTAAACCCATACAGAACCTTACAATCAAAGGTAGATAATATATGGAGCAGCAGATTGGAAAAGAACAGCATTATAGGTTGATTTCTTGTTGTAATGAACAGGATTTGACATTATCAAGTTTACAGAATAATGACAACATTGAGCTCATTTTAGGCATTTGCTCAAACAGGAAAAAAGAAAAAGCAAGAGGAAAAAAAGAGAGGAAAAAAGAGAAAAGAGGTGCCTATGAAACAAACAATAGCTAAAACCAAACCTGATAAACTTCTATTGCAATTTCAAAAAGGCTAGTTTCTGTCTTTATATACATAGATATCTGAAGACTAATCTCATACATACACACATTCACATCATCCCACTCCAAGGACAGGTTTCAGTCTAAACACAACTGTTAATGTCAGTTTAGACACTCCAGGACATGCCAGCTGTCACTGCAGCAAGATGCATGTCTCTGACACTTCTGTGTTGTATCAGCCTGCATAAGTAAACATGTGAGATATCCCAGGACATTATCATGGCAGCTGAAGCCTTTGTGTAGGCTTGAACCTACTCTAGATGTATAAATTAGGTACTTAAATTCTGTAAGTGGACTCAAACCATATGAAACACTGGAAAGTGAATGTCTGACAATAGAAGGAGAATCCAGACACTCTCCTGTCACAGTGAGACACCAGAGTTAGCTTTTGAAGATCACTTCAATAATGAACTGGAGTATATTTTAATATCCTGAATGCCTATGTTGTTTACAAAATGGTGACCTTGAATACAAGAGCAAAAATGTGCAAGAAGTATCAGGCATGCCTGCAGCTCAACCTAGGGGACTATGAGTCAAACACAACAGTTTGAAATATAACAAACTTCCATTTCTCAATGCATCATCATTCATGGACTTTTGGAACAAGACAGGAGAGTACTGTGCTGTAAACCTGGGGAAAACACTAGTAGTTGTAGAGCTTCTGGCAGGAAAAGCTCTCCCTTCCCAAGAGATCCAAGTGTGGCTTTGCTAACTGCATCATGACATGACTGCACAGGCATAAGACCACACCTGAATGGAAAACCTACTTTTTCCAGTCAGGAACATACAACTCTTACAGCGGGCAGTCTGGAAACATTAGAAATGGTGGAATTTTCATGACTGCAGTGAATCTGTCCTACTTACAGATAGGGTCTTCACATTCCCTCATATGCTACTTGGCTACAATCGCACAGTGTATTTGTACCACATAAATTAACTACAGTCCTTTTCTAAGTAACTGCAGGGTGAATTGGAGCAGACAGTGGGAGACTAAAACATGGACTGCTTTTGCTAACAGAAAGGTTAAAGCTGGCCAGTAGTACTTGTTGCAAGATAAAGCTATTAGTTGCTTTTCTGTGAAAGCAAGGGAAGAAGCTTCATCGCAGACTAGGAAGCCAAAGCTCACCGCTTTTTCTGGCTCCTTAAACCATCAGCAAGGTGCCCTTTGCAGAATGGTATACTCATGAATAACTTGTCCCCTACATTCACAGCAGAAATATGATCTACCTCACTATTTTCCAGCTTACTTTATGTCCTTTCACTATACTGGAGATGGCTGATACATAAAAAGAATCATGGTTTTCCTCCTACATAAGGAGGAATGTGTTTTCCTTCAGTGGTTTTTTCGCTCCTCTTTTCTCTACTGGAGAGCTGTGCTTTCTCCATAACTGGTGTTCTAGCTGCTTAGATTACAACGGTCCATGTTTTGGGGTCTTTTTGTTGCTTCTGTTCAAAGTCTGTATGAAAACAAACTGATTCTGGGATGATTTTCTGTATGAAATAAAAATAACAGTACAGACAATGCAGTAACTTGTGTTATCTTGAACATTGCCTTCAAAATAGGATGCATCAGCAAAATTCTGTCTAGCACCTCCTCATAAGCACAGATGGCATGAGAACTGCTAGCAATACATCTTGGTGTCTGTCTTTCTCACTTTCTTACCCTTGATTTTTCATCCTTAATTTATCATTTTCATGTCTTTCGAACTTTTATTACGTAAGATCATGTTTGTAGTCTCGCACAACGATTTCCTTTATCAAGAGCTTCAAAAATAACTGCATTATGTTCCTTACTATAATGCTTTTCTTTCTATAATTATTTTTAGCTTATCAGATGACTCCCAAGCCTTCCTCAAGGAAGATGACTTCATTTCTCAGTGCGTATGTCGTTGTCTCAGTGAGGTTTAGAATAGGGTATTGGAGATACTTAACTAGTAAAAAGCCATCAGTCCATGCTAAATTGTGCTTAAGCAACACCAAGTGATGGCCAGGTATTGTACCTCTTTTCCTCTGTGATCATCACTGATTTTAAATACCCTTTCCTTACTTTTATGGAAATTTTCCAATGCATTTCTTTGAGTAGGGCCTGGCATGAATAACTTTGCTTGAGAATCAGCTTTGATTTCTTCCATAAATTCTTCAAAGTATTTCCGTTGTGAAAACTGGATGAGCTAATGTCCCTTCAGGCTGCCCATCTCTTTCAGGCCCGCAATCACATACACTGCTAGGACTTGTAGCTCTACTTCCTGGGTGGCAGGATTCATCTAGGGAGACAGTTTGAAAGAGGCTGCCAGGGAGCCAGAAAAAAAATCACACAAGTCTGTATTTGAGGAATCGATTCATAACCTAATCAGTCACTCATATGTAAAAAATCTGTAATCATTTATAAAGTTACTGCACTCCAACTTAGACATGTTAGAGAGACCATCTCAAGAGACGACAACTTCCTGAACTGTGGCCTATATAATCACCTCCTTAAGACTATAAAAGACAAACACACACACCAAAACACACAAAACCCCCCAGTGACTAGATCACTGCCTGAGTGGTTATGTCGTAGGAAAGGAATCAGGAACACAGAGCTAGTCTTGGAAGCTCCTTAAACACTATTGCGGCTATAACTATTGCTTAAACACTATGTGTGTCTATGCCTGGAGCAGACCAGCTAGTTTTTGCAATACCGCTTAGATAAGGCATGTGGATGCAACTAAAATCCTCAGGAGTGCAGGGGAAAATAAAAAAATCTCCAAATTTCTAGATCTCCTGGCTTTCTGATCAAATATGGAATCTGTAGCAGCTCAGTCGCCATGTGTAAGCATTACTGTAACCTAGGACTGCATCAACCTCTAAATGAGAAACTCAAACTAACTTAGATCTATAAAGATTACAGTATCTCATAGGTTTTATATTTACAAAAGGGTGCGGCTGCATTCTTAATCATGTCTAACAGATGGACACTGAAGGAAACTCATGTTGATATATATTGATGCTAATGAGCTAGTACTTCAAAGTGCCATCACTGGTCTTTTGATTTAATTCTTTATCTTTTTGGTTTTCCTAAGGGCTGTTGTAAACAAAGTATTCTTTAAAGCACAGATTTTAAGAATTCCAACCAGAACGGCTTTCTGTCTTTTTACAGTTAAAATAGGGATGATATGAGCCTTTCACTCAAGATAACACTGAATGATCTCTAGTCTTGTAATCCTCCTTCCTTTTTCTCCCAAGCAAATTCGTTAAAGAAATTACATCTAGCTAGTGTTTAGATATTTCTCAGGATGATATAAAGAAGTAGACTTCTACAATGATTTAAGTCACTTATTAAAATCTTGCAATTGCAACTGATTCTAACTAGAAAATTAATACAAAAAAATGAAGCATTAACATTTGCTCTATTTTACTGTATACTTTTGAACTGCTTTACACATAATCTAGGAGAGATTTTGAACATTAAGGATACTGGAGTCACAGTACATACCAAAAAGACATTTCATTCTGCAGACTTCAAGCACAAAATACGTATGTTTCATCTTGTAAGTTTCGAGCAGAAGAGGCCAAAGCAAAAGCAATGACCTGTGAAGTGTTCTGTGTGAGGAGTGGACAAGTAAGGGAGCTCATTTCACGAATGGTCTGTGACAGATTCTCCCCACATCCAAGCAGATGGAAAGCCCTCTAGCCTGACACTTGCAAGCAGCCAAGCAACCCTGCTTCACTGATCCCTATCACCGAGGCAGTAGGCAGTACAATGTATATACAAGGCTGTCATACACAAAGACAGATTTGGTCCTGAAATGGATACATGGCAGTGTCAATTATTGACTATGTTACTTCAACCAAATGTCCAACAGCGCAAGCAGCAGTTAGATTCATGGCAGCTGGAAAGTGGAGCCTGACATTTCCTTTGGGTTGAAAAGAGCTGGAGAGAAAAATGGCTGGGACTAGGAAAATTTGCTTTTAAAAATTACATTCATTCTACTTTAAAATGAAGGCAGTGTTTTTTATGCCAAGGGGCCAAAGTCCTTTTATAATGCAACTGCTGATGCAAACTGAAATTGATCAACACTAACTGTAGGATTGCAGGGAGAGGGAGACCTACTGCTGGGATTTTCTCACTAAAAGTTGCTTATGAAGAAAGTCTCCAAGAGTCAGGCTGGAAGAAAAGCAAGACAGTTGCTCAAGAAATTGCAGAGAAAGATTACCTTTTCAAATAAACTAAAACAAACTAACTGCCCCCCACTTTCCAAATGGATTTCTCACACGGAGCAGGAAATGCAACTGGTGCTGTCTCTTCTGTGGGGAGATGGGGAGCAAGCTGAGTGTGAGTCACTCAACACACTAGCAAGCAGAATTTTGCATTAGCTAAAAAAAGAGGGGGGAAGCAAGCAAGATAAGAGCTGGAATTTTCTTTCTCCATACTACAACCCAAAATAAACACAAAATGCAACACAGTGTACTTATTCCCAGCAGAGATAATCTACTGGATGAGCAAAGATCCAAGCTGTCATTCACCTTCTAAAAATGAGAGTGATATGACATGAAAAACAGTAGTACTTATCAGTTGAACCACATATTAAAGAAGTTTCTTTGAGCCAGGTTTCAAATGATCTAAGGAAACTACCTGTTTTTAGTTTAAACTAAGTGTATTGATATACTACCTTTAGTATAAATTCTTTCCTTTTAAAACAATTTGGAATTATTCAGCTGCAGAATGCAACATGTTTGCAAGAGGAAGCAAGAAAACATACATCCGGCTACAGGAAACTGGAAAAATGGCTGCAGGAACACATCATTACAAAGGAAGAAATCATTCAGAGCCTAAACTGTATCATTTTTCATTTGTGTGAGAACTCAAAGACTAGCAGAACGGTGAACAAAGACAGGTTACTTACCTGGAACTTTTATTCAAAATGTGTTATCTGTTTGTGCAGTTACACTGAGATTATCTGTAAGCAAGCACTCAGGTAAATTTTACCATGAGTTTCCTTAGTATTGTGCTTCAAACCTCCTGCATGCAACTGCAGCAACAATAAAGGGAGCAAAGCACCCACCTCCTCTTCCAGAAAGTTCTCTTCACCAAAGAACCAGAAGATTTGGACTTTAAAAGAAAAGGCTGTGAGCATACTGTACATATTGACAGCGTAGCCTGAAGTTAAAAAAGAAATATAAAACTTTCTTTTTCTCAATACTCCCTCCTTGTTCTTCAAGTTCAGTATTATTCTGAGATTTTTCAAGAACTGGGCAGTACTTACTACAGTACCAGTGACAATGTGCACAACAACCCTGAAGAGGCTGTAAGCTACTGCGATCATGTGAGCGTTCGCAGAAAGAGCCTTTGTAAGAAATGGAATTTAGCAGTTTGACAGTATTATTGCAGTGAAGACACTAACAGTGCATGGATCTTTCAGGCATGGATTGATGAAAATGAGGTTCTCTAAGGGCTCAGGTCTGCCAATACAAAAATATGAAGCATTCTAATATCTAGTGTGGGAAGCACCATCTTTGCAAAACAAGCATAGGCAAAGCAGTTTCCTGAAAAAAGGTAAGAAAAAAGTAGCTTGCTTTCACAAAGAATTGTCCAGAGAAGTTCAGGAACTGAATCTCGCTGACCCTTCTGTTAATAATGTCAAAAGGCCATCTTCATGGAATAAGAGAGATAAAGTTTCAAAAAACTTCTCTTCTAGGAAGGAGAAGGTCAGAAAGCCTGTTCCACAGTAGGGCATTAATGGAAGAAAGCATAGCTGGATTCTGCTCTTTGGAAACACGTAAAAATTAGAGAGCAATTGTGGTATCAAAGACTTCTTATGTTGCCATTCCTTACCCTGTTCCTGTACAAATTAAGAATTTGACCACGGGACTACACCCATGAGTTTCCCAGGCCCACAGAATAGGAGAGAATGGAAATCCGTAACTTGCAAAAAAACGCATGAATGCAAATTTTAAAGTGGAGATGTCCAGAGCAGTAAGCAAGCTATAACAACTCAGACTCAACTTGAAATTTATCACCAGTTCTCCCTTCACCTCAACTTAAGACTGTTACTGCTTCTGTCTTTTAGGATTTTTTTTTTTAGTTTTTTAGTTATCTAACTTAGAAAACATCTACTTTGTGGTTTTAAGTATGTTAGTCCCTGTGGGCAGATGACTAACGTCAGGAATCACAGTCCTGGAAGTACAAACTTCTATTGCCCAAGTTGTAAGAGGCAGGTATACAATCTCAAGAACTGCACTGGGTCACAAATATTCACAGAATCGTTTTGTTTGGAAAAGACCTTTAAGATCAACAAGTCCAACCATTAACCTAGCACTGCCAATTCCACCACTAAACCATGTCCCTACAGCACCACATCTACAGAGTCTTTTAAATACCTCCAGGGATGGTGACTCAACCACTTCCCTGGGCAGCCTGTTCCAATGACTGACAACTCTTTTGGTGAAGAATTTTTTCATAATAACCCATCTAAACCTCCCCTGGCACAACTTGCCTCTTGTCCTATCGCTTCTTACTTGGGAGAAGAGACCAACACCCACCCGGCTACAACCTCCTTTCAGGGAGTTGCAGAAAGTGCTAAGGTCTCCCCTCAGCCACCTTTTCTCCAGGCTAAACAACCCCTGTTCCCTCAGCCCCTCCTCCTAAGACTTGTGCTCTAGACCCTTCACCAGCTTCATTGGCCTTCTCTTTGGTCATGTTCCAGCGGCTCAATGTCTTTCTTGCAGTGAGTGACCCCAAACTGAATGCAATACTCGAGGTGCGGCCTCACCAGTGCTGACTGCAGGGGGACAATCACTTCCCTAGTCCTCTTGGCCTCACTATTTCTGATACAAGCCAGGATGCTGTTGGCCTTCTTGGCCACCTGGGCACACTGCTGGCTCATATTCAACTATCGACCAACACCCCCAGGTCATTTTCCACCGGGCAGCTTTCCAGCCACTCTTCCCCAAGCCTGTAGCACTGCATGGGGTTGTTGTGACCCAAGTGCAGGTCCCAGCACTCAGCCTTGTGCAGCCTCATACAGGTGGGTCTTGGCCCATCGATCCAGCCTGTCCAGACCCCTCTGTAGAACCTTTCTGTCCTCAAACAGATCAACTCTCCTGCCCAACTTGGTGTCATCTACAAACTGACTGAAGGTGCACTCGATCCCCTCATCCAGATCATTGATAAAGATAAAGAGAACTGGCCCCAGTACTGAGCCCTGGGGAACACCACTTGTGACCGGCAGCTAACTGGATTTAACTCCATTCCCCACAACTCTTTGGGCCCAGCCATCCAGCCAGTTTTATAGCCAGATAAGTGTACGCCCATCCAAGCCATGAGCAGCCAGTTTCTCCAGAAGAATGCTGTGGGAAATGGTGCCAAAGGCTTTACTGAAGTCCAGGTTGACAGTATGCACAGCCTTCCCCTCATCCACTATGCAGGTCACCTTGTCATAGGAGATGAGGTTGGTTCAGCAGGACCTGCCTTTCATAAACCTATGGTGGCTGGGCCTGGGATTTAAAAAGAAGATAGTCTGCACAGAGCACAGCCAGAGCAGCATACTGACCAGCCAACTATTTACAAGCAATCTGCTCTTTTTGTCTTATCCTTCTGTTTTCCCATGCTCCCTCCTCTCCAGATCACCTAAATCTCTCCTTTTCCCCACCCTTTGTTTCTCCCCTACACACCCCATAAATCCTGCATCCTCCTCTGACCAAAAGGCATATTTCTAACCCCTTCTCCCCTCATTTAAACACCTAGAGAAATATATTTGGTATTATATAAAATTAAAACTCAGTATCAACTTACATGCCCAATTTTTCAACAGGTTCCACAAACTCTCTGCTACTGGCAACTGGAAAGCTCTTTTCAGTATTGTAATTGAGCAACATGTCAAGGACATTGAATCTTCATCACCATATACATATTTTAATACCAATAAACATTGCAATTCTGCACAGGACCTTATCAGCACAGCTTGCTCTGGTATTTTTCCTCTTCAAAAGAGAGGTAATGATTTCAGGTACTATTACATCTCAGACATTAGGGATTTAAATAGTATTTTCGAGAAATCTCAGGAAGACTCAAGGTTGTGGGTTGCCCAGGGACTTCTGGACACTTTATTTGCAGCCTAGTCAAGGAAGGAAATACTGTGCCTATATTTTTCCAACCTGGAAGACTCGGGAACAACTCCAGCCACTCCAAGCCACAATCACATAAAACTGCAGCAGTCCATCAAATCACTAAGGGGATTTACAGTGTTGTATTTTAGTATAAGTGTTCATCGTTTTGTTGGAGTTACAATTTCCACAACAAAAATGTTCTCTAAGCAGTACAAGCAAATCAACACACCTTCCACATGCCTCTTAACTGAGAAAACTCTGCAGACACACCGACTGAGCCCACTGCTCGCCAAAGGAGCCCTCCTGCAACATCCCACCACCCAAGTGGTCACCCAGACACCTGTAACAGTTATGCTGCAGCATGTACCCCTACAAAACGTGCCCATGCCTATGTGCTTCCCCACTGTTAGTATCGGTTAAAACATCACAGCTTGATAAAGCAAGCTAGTTAGAGCACTGAATAAGAACTTTGGAATTTTTAATTTCCTATTTAAAAGGAATCTGTTTTCTACCAGGACCACCCTTACGCTATCCTATAATTATCTGGTACATTACTGTACATCAGTTACTCATTTCACAAAAACTGCTAAAAGGAAAACTGCAATATTTACTTGGTACCGCATAAAAGTGGTTCATTATACACTTTAGTTATGCTGCACGTACACAAAATATTCTTCAGTGCAGTAGGTATTAAAAAGAACCTATTTCAACAGCCCCACACTTTAAAAAAAAATTACATGAGGCAAAACCAACCAGCTGGAAGTCTACCACTCCTTATCCTGACTTGTAATCCAAGCTGAATTCAGCATCTCCTCTCAAATGATCTTAAAACATCCTCACATCTAAGTTACTTGCAGTAATTGTTTGCTGTTCATGGATTTTCAGTTAGGTTCAGTCCTTCAAAGCATGACACTCAGAAGACTAATAAAAACTAAGCTTGGTAGACAGCAATATTACTATGCTATTTCCAGACCATACATTTTCTCTACTAGGAGATGTATGACAGGGACTACAGGATTTTACAGAATTTTAGTTGCTTGCAGTGGTAGGAGATATCTTCCTTTAGCCACTCCTAGGAAGAGAGGCATGTTCTCAGCCAAATAATCATACCTCCTGTGAAAGAGTTTAAACAGGAACAGAGTATTTTGACATAGCTTTTGCCTTTATCTGGACACCTTATGGCTTCCCATTTTGCAGAAAGTTTGCTGGAAGAAGTGCTTTTTGGTAATTCTGTCTAGTCATTTCTGAGCCAAAATTAATGGATGCACATGAAGTTATGAAGGGGAAGATGTCCTATTTTTTATGTCTACACCTTCACCTTCCTCCAGAAATGCAATACCAGTCTAAAATTGAGTTTTGTACAGAAAAAAATCCACTCAAACACAAGCTGATTTTACTTGCTGTTCTGTGATGCACTGAGGTCAGCTGT
The DNA here is from genome assembly GCF_011004875.1 of Balearica regulorum gibbericeps. Taxonomy (NCBI): domain Eukaryota; kingdom Metazoa; phylum Chordata; class Aves; order Gruiformes; family Gruidae; genus Balearica; species Balearica regulorum. The sequence goes on from NC_046185.1 coordinate 104,986,506, forward strand.
TTAAGTAGTCTGAAATTCTCAGCAGCTCTGTTACTTCTGTGTAAATATAAACAGAGAGAAGGAATACATTGTCATTAGTTATTTTGTCCAAGAGATCAGAAATACCAGCAAGGTACTTATTCAAATATTATTGTAGGACACAAAGAAGATCAGGCACTTTATCATTATCCATATAGCATACATGAGATGGATCATCTCAGCATTAGCATACTCCTTTACCACTTTTATACCAGCAGAAATTCCTTCTAAGGAATTCACAGTAAACCCACATTTAGCCAAGTAAGAACATCACACCCAAGCCCAGACCTACCTGCAACATCTTCCTCTGAAAGACAACTCACACATTTTGAAAAAAGTTATTTATTTTCACTGCTTTAATCTCTCTACTGTAGTGTTAGCACTTAACATAACCATCCACTCTTCTACTGTCCTATTTACAATCCATTGAAATGTGTACTCTACAAATACAATACATATTTTCAGAAATGTAAGGGAAATGCACAATTTCGTAAGGTTTAAAAAAGTGACACTCATCTGTACAGGATCCTCAAATCATCCAAAAAGCAAAATTTACAAGGCAGTATCCACACAGCTATGTAAGGGCAGGTGCTACAGTGACAAAGCAGCAAACTTGCTAATACAATAAGATACAGAAAATTAAAGTGTTTTGGGGCACCAGATAATACATTTAGTACCGCTGAAATTGTAAATTTAGTAATACCCATCATTTCTAGAAACATGGAACTGCAAACCTGAAGAATGTTCTGAAGAATATTAAACATTATATACACGAGGTAAATGTACCTTGGTCTTTTAAGAGGTAATTTGAGTTTAAAGCAACTGATATGGTGAAGTTTTTTTTGTCTGTTTTGTTTTTAAAACACAAAATGATTAACACCTTGCAATCCTTTCAATGGCACAATATAAACAAGGAACTAACTAAAAAAGTGAGTTTCATGGCAATCACACTCAGAACCATTATTGAAAATAAAAATGGCCTCTCATTTCATTTGACACCTTCATGTCCCCATACAGTCAATCCCAATGTCTTTACCCTATATACAAAGTCTTTCTTAGGATTACAAGTGGAACCATTGGAGGGTGACAGTGTGTCATACTTGGAAAGTCAGCTTGAGAAACATCCCAGAATTCCAGCTTTTAAGGTTGGAAGGTCCCTGAAGAATTCCAGCATTTCAAAAACAATGTTTCAGGCTTCTCAGGTTCAGACCATTTCCAATGCTCCTTATTCTCCATATCCTCCTGGTCACAAGTCTGTAAACCAAACTGAGGCTTCAATGCTACTAAAATGTCAAATTGATTAAATCCACAAAACTTAAGTGAATGTATAACATATGTAGTATTTACAATAAACATTTGCATCAGTATTCATCAGAAACTGTTTTGGTATATACTTGAAATGATACAAAATTAATATTTTGAATGCTAAAATATTTTGGTCCCCCTGGATTTCCAAGAGCAGATCTGGTGATATTACAATCTTAATTTAAAAAATACTTATGTGTACCTGTGTCCATATATATAAGATATGATCTTACACAGGTAAGATTTAAAGTTACATAATATATACAGACAGAGCCTTTGTAAAAGGTGTTCAGTTTATATAATGGAAAAGAAGAACAAAGCTTGAAGTTGTGGTGTCAGAACTGAGGATACCTATAGGTCTATTTGGAATTTTCCTGTTCTGCATTCCAATATGAATAAGGCTGTCCCAAAATAACATTCCTAACATCACACACTGTATATCAAGCATCCTTCTTGTGCTTTGTTTTTGCAAGCTTCTATTACAAAGCAAAAAATTACAACAATGTTAAGAATAGCTGCTAGCAATTCAGGAGAATGAAGACTAGTAGGTGGTTGAGATTAAATCTATGTAACAAACCACTGTACAGTTGACTGAATAATTTGCATGCCATGATGCTGTTCAGCTGCTGTAGATTCTCATATAAAAGCAACAGAACTGCTCCTTGTATTTTAGGAAACTAAACATTATGGTGATAAGGTTTTGTAAGTGCTAAAAAAAGCCACTAATGAAATTATTTGATGAATTATATTAGAAGCTCTCTCATGTTACCATCAAGATTACTGTAAAGATCTGAAGCACACCAGCAGCCTGATGATTCTGAAGTATGAACTATACCATTTGCATCTATGGTAAAGATCCAGGTACACCTATGAAAAACTCAAAATTTAACAGAGTTAAATTGTTTAACTAGGAAGCCTTTGAAATTAGTACGGAGATACAGTAAGTTCTATTTTGACACTGACCTGTGTTCTTTAAATATTTACCTAGATACATTGAACTTGTTAGAGAGGCATGTCAAGTAGATAGCCTTGGGAGTTTAGTTATATTCAACCATTTTTTTAGGTTAGTCATAGTTGAAAAAAACTGTGGTGTACAGTTGTCCATTTGCACAATGGCATAGTTTATTTAAAATACCTACAGGGAGTCATTTTTGATCCAGCTTTGATTGATAGAGGCCTGAAGCACATAAGCCTGACTGGTCAGATAATGCCAAACAAACATAAGTGTGACAGCTGTACACATGTTTAAACCCAATTGTTTTCTAAGAACTTCTCTTACTTTTTCCTCTTCTTCTGGAGGCTATCTTCCAGTATGAGTAAACTCATCCATAAAGGTGATTGAATAAAGCATTTCATTAGCTGCAGTTCAACCTCTGAAGGACTGTGATTCCCACATCATGTAAACTTATCTCCAAGCAAGTACTAAGAATTTGGAAATATGCAAGAGTTAACAAAGTGCTAAGGCTTATCTTGGCTAAGTCTTATGTCACCTATATAGCCTCTTGCTAGGACCCATCCATCTTACTGCTTTAACTACCATACATCACAGACCATGGAACACAATCTTGACTAAGCTTCTGTTAGCAACCACCCTGCAACTACTACTAGTGTTGTGAAAAACTCAGTGGACTGCATGCTGAAGAATGAAAAGGAAACAGAGGTAAGGCTGTCACGTGTGTTGCATAATCGGATGGATACTGATGTGTTCTGCAGAGTAGGAAGTTAGATGGCATATTAATTACAGGCACATTTACATACTGACATACTACTGAGTGTTTTGGACATAAATGAAATCAAAGATCAACCAGACTCTTCCTAAAACTGCAATTAAAAACCACATCCTGGTAACAGCAATTTTTTTAAAGAGAATTTTCCACATTAATTCCTCCAGTCTCCTCCAGAAATTGTACATTTGGGAAGGAAGCAACTAAATTTCTAAACAAGTTTGCGAAAATCTTGTGATATCCTTAAAATCTCAGTCAATTCTTGACTAAAGCCATGCATGTTGTTCTGTGTTCTTATGACAACACAAGCCACTATAAGCTTTGTTTTCATAACTATGAAGAGGATTGCTGGAATCCTCTGGTATTTGTATCCAAAGACCTGCAGCTCACCACTTTCTGTGTATGAGGCACACACAATATATATGCACATAAAATTTAAGCAGCTTTGAACTTTCTGGTACAAAAGCCCAAATAACTTCTCCCTAATTACAGGTGCACTTAATCCTTGTTTAATTGCAAATATTGTTCTTTGAGCCTTAAGACTCTGCAGAACTGCACAGAAAATACGCTTTCCATATTTGATTTAATGGAGCAGAATCTCGCTTAAGAACATCTTACTCCTCTTGCTACTTTTCTGAAGCAGATAGGTACTTCAAGCATTTTAGAAGTACCACTTGATAAAAAAATCTTATATATAATTATGACTCATGACTTGACAATTACAAAATATGACAGTGAATTAACTAATTTATACTATTTAAGACTCCTACAGTGGTTTAAAGAGTCAGATTTTGGCAAAATTAAAGGTATTCTGCAAATTATGTACTCGCTGAAACGAGTGTGAACTAGGTCTTAGCTAAGCAAAGAACAGTTGATTTTTAACTTGTATTTTCGAAACCAAAAGTACCATAGGCTTTGTACACTCCTACTGTTTTGCATTAAAAGACTCAAAAGCGGCACTTACTGGTATAATACAATCTATTTTGAAGGCAATGTAATGTTCTGAAAAAGTGGAAAAAACCCAGTAATCATGTATAAAGTATAGTTGCATAAATTATGTTCCCACAACTGAATGAGGTCCATTTGTAAATCAAGGTAAGAGTCCAAAAGATAGATTACCTTAATAACTAGCAAAGTATACTCCAACAGTACATTCACAATCTGAATCAAAGAACTGTGACAGTGGTTCAGAATAGTCAATGTACTAGCTAGGAATAAAGTTGCTTAAAGAGCTACCAATGCACTCTAGGACAATATAGGGAACCAGTTCCATTTTAAAAGTGACCTCCAATTTTTAGTACGGTTAACTAGAAGTTAAGACCAGCTATCAGCTTTGCAAATAAAAAATTATAGATTAATAAAAATAAAACTAGACTACACAATGTTTTGTAAGTAACCTGGGAAAGAGGTTCATAGTGCACAGAAAGGACTCAACACAACTGTTCAGTATGTCCACAAAAATCCTAATAAGCGACGTTCCTATGAAGTACTAAAAGGCAGCAATATCCTTCTGTTCCCCCAATGAGGTAGAACAATTAACCTTCTTAACACGCCACTCTGGTGCAGATATGGATTTTTTACAGTATTCTTCGGTAGCAAATCCAGGATTACATCTTTATCCCCTCCTGTTGACTAAGTTGCGATAACGTTTTCTTAATGCGCAAAGCTGTTAGCCTAGCAGCTCCGTTGGCATACCAGCATTCCCGCATAATCTTTGCCATTACTCGTAATGCCTGCAAAGGAAAGACAGGTAATTATATGTACTGCTGTTCCAATGTAGCCCGTGCAACCTCTGTTCTGCTTTTGCCTCTTCATACATTTCTGAAGTCTATTACTAGTACTACAGCTGCATGGAAGAATATGTTCTATACAAAACTCATTCTTACTTTATTTACAGAAAAATTATTTAAAATAGTGTAGAGCAGAACTAGTATTTTTCAGTAGAATTTCAGCCCATACAAAAATATTTTAATGAAAAATTAGTAGCTTGTCTGTAACTGTTTTCTGAATTTTTGCATTAGACAAGAATACACTCTTTTAAATTGTACCTTCAGTTGAAAAGCAGTAATGAAATAGGAGGTACTCTGTATTACACAGAAGTACTGTGTAGCTGGGAATGTACTCAATCACTTCCTTCAGTCATAAATTGCTTTTTAAGGAGTTAATTCAATGTATAGCAATTCAGAAGTTTATCAGCTGTCTTCTTCAAATTGAAGCTCTGTAATGACTCTGAAGGATAAAAACACTCCAAAAATTTTCAAACAGCCATTCTTTGAAATCCGTGAACACTACTACACAAGTAACAATGCAGATAACATTAAAACTTTAGATGAAATAAAGTAATAACTCTACATTCCAAGATTTTACACTCAAAGCTGTATTACTCTGAGCTGCAAAGTTTGCAGGATTGGAATGGTGGCATTTAAAAAAAATGACTCTCCAGTCTGTCAGTGTGTATCATCCCCTTTCTCTCCTACCTACATTCTCTTGCCCCATCTCTTATCTGAGGCCTTCACCCACATATTCATTTCACACATGCCATGACCCAGTTCCCTCTTCCATCTAAAGTACATCGTATCTCAATCTCTTACTTGTACTGTAGCCCACCACAGCTATTCTCCTAAGCTCTGAATCAGAAAGCATCGGTTCTAGCCCTAGTTGGGTTTCTAGAGGAAGCAATATGAAGAAAGTTGGCTGGAAAGGCAAGAGCTTGCTGCTGTGCATACTACTGCCCATGCAGTGACTACTAGCATAATGAACTCACCCCAGAATCAGGTAAGCACTTCTACAGAGGCATGGACAGAAGCAGTCACTATGTGCACACTTCAGTTCTAAGTCTTTGGCTTACTAGAGTCACAGCTTCCTAACAACTGTGTTCATCTTTCAGTAAGTGCGTACAGTACAAATTCAGACACACATGAAGTACTAAGGTCATCACGGTTTCCTGAAGGCATGTGCTATTTTGGCCAGTCTGCAGGATATTCCTTTACTACACAATGATACCCATGAGCGAGTTCCAAGCAAGTATTCACATAAGGCAGCACAGCACTGTTGAAGATACCATTTGTGTACCAACAAGCAGCACTGCTCTGCTGGCAGAGTACTGAGCTGAAACTAGCAACTAACTTATTGAAAGAGGTAACCAGACTACTTACAAAACAATTGGCACACACCCGATGTTTCTTTACTACCTCTGTCACAGGTTAACCCCAATAGGTAGCTAAGCCCCACACAGTCACTCGCTCACTCCCTCCCAGAGGGATCGGGGAAAGAATCAGGAGAGCAAAGGTGAGAAAACTTGTGGGTTGAGATAAAGACAGTTTAATAGGCAGAAAACCAAGCCAAATCAAAGAAAAACAAGCAATACAAAAACAATTGCCTACCACCATCTGACTGATGTCCAGCCAGTCCCTGAGCAACAGCAGTCCCTGGAAAACTCCACCTCCCCATTTTACTGCTGAGCATGACATTGCATGGTATGGAATATCCCTCTGATCAATTTGTGTCAGCTGTCCCAGATGTACTGCCTCTCAGCCTTTTATCCACGCCCAGCATACTTGGCAGTAAGGGGGCAGAATGAGAAACCAAGAAAGCCTTGAAGCTATGTAAGCATTGTTCAGCAACAGCTAAAACATCGGTGTGCTATCAAACTAGTTTGGTCTCAAATCCAAAACACAGCATCATACAGGCTACTATGAAAAGAGTTAACTCAATCCCAGCCAGATGCAGCACAACCTCCAGCTGCACAATTTATTTGCAATAATGCTTCCTGTAAATTAAAGCTAGTCTGAATTATATTATACATTAGCACCACCTATGCTTCACAGGAAGGGATTCTAGAATTCTCCATGCAGGATTAGCTATTAATATTTAACGTAATTTCATGAAAATTAATGTATAACCAAGGATCAATAACATTCAATAAAACCAATGTTCAGAAGGAAACAAAGTTCTCCTGGAAGCAAGCCTTCTCCCCTCAAGAAGCAGCACAATTTTTAAGCCACTGAAATCAATAAAAGCTCTAGGCATCCATTAAAGCAGCTTTAGCAAGATTAATTAATACCTCACAGCTCTGCCATCTGTTTGGAATATTGGGCCTTAACTTCTGCTCACACACAACTTTCCTCATTTCTTCAACAGAAGGATCTGAAGGAACGAGGTCATAGTATGGCAACTGGTAATCTTCATGGATTCCTGTAATAGGTTGAAAATTTAGCTAACACTGAATTACACATTCTTCATGTATTACTGTACCCTATCAGTACCCTACCATTTTCTTTTAGGTTTGTTATTTAAGAATTACATTACAATGACCGACATAAATTAAAAAAAAGACTCCTTAACCATACTGTAGGAGCATTCTCATTACCCTTGAAGAATTTTTAATTTTGGAATGTATGTATTTGGAAAAGATGGAAGCTATATCAAATCTTTCAAAGACACTTCTTGGAAGTATAGGATTTATAATAGCATGTTTTATTTTAAATAAGGTATGGATGTTATCTGAACACATTATAGCTAGCCCTTAACTGTGGTGTTTGCCCTTTGCTCTTAAGGACATTCAACTTCACACTTTTCTCCCCTCTATGTAAAGGTTTTAGAAAAAAAATAACATAGACAAGGGTATTTCATATTTTATTGAAAAGGTATGGTTCTTCAGTTTCTAGAGAGGTTGAATAAACCAGTTATTTACAGGATTAAAAGTTAGAAAGTCTGAGACATACTGGCTATTTCCTTACACCATTTTTAGAGCAAACTGTTTACTCAAGCTTATTCAGGTTAAGTTTCTTATAATTCCTTAGTATGTCCAATTTTGTAAAGATTGTCACATACCACCGATTGAACATCGCCGAGCTATTTCCCAAAACACTAATCCCATTGCATAGATGTCTGCTCGTTTGAATGACTCAAAATGTTTCATATTTATGGAATCATCTAGAACTTCAGGTGCCATGTACCTATTTGCAATAAAAAAGAAGAAAACATTTAATTCTATAAATACTTACTGTAGAGAACGTTCAGTGCTACCGATCAGCTCAAAATCAAACTTAAATATTTATGTGGAAAAGACGACAAAGGATTGAATAACCTTAATGAAGCAAATTTTCCTTTGTCTTTCAGTGCAAAGGGTATAATAAGTAAACTGAGAGGAACAAGCAAAGGAATAGGGGGAATAAGTAAAATGTGTAACAATAAATAGAGCCATAAACCTGATAGACATGGGATAACAGAGACAGTGACAAAGACCAAAAGTTCCCAGTTGCTAATTGCTGGGCTATTAAGAAACTCCAAGCATAGCTTTAGAAAGGGCCAGTCTGGACATTGTAACTGCTAATAAGCAGGAAACAAGAGGAACATGAGGACTGTGGATATTCAAGGGAGCCTGTGGGACTATGCAATGCTTATCAAGGAATGTTTCGTAGAAGGTAACTGAGAGGAACAAAAGTGGGGCAATAGATAGAAAAGTACATCAAAGGGGCCAGCTGCATAAACATTTGCCAGTCACTATGCTTGTCTGACCAAGCCCTGCACCTCTCACCACAGTGTACCAGGTCTTTTTATTAAATCCTATCTTTCTATGCAACCTCACTCTCAATCCTATGTGCATGTGTGCTCTAAGGACTATACATAGACATGAGTGAATTGAGGGCTAGCAAATGGAGTAAGACAAAGGATGAAGTTGCCCTTAGGCCTGGGGTGTCAGTAACTGGAGAGAAGGAGGGCCTCAGCATCAGCAGCTGGAAGGGGAACCACAGGTCCTAAGAGCATCTGTCCACAGGTCTTAGGAGCATGCATCTACAGGTACTGTGAGAGAGGACAAGCATGAATGAATTCTATGCCAGCAACTGCAGTCAAGACAGTGGGTGAAGGCACCCCCAGTGCCAGCAACTGGAGCAAATGAGGGTCTCTGCTTCAACCACTGAAGTAGGACCATGGGTCACAGACTTCAGTCACATGCTTACAGGTACCATCTACAGGGGAGAAGTGGGATGAGAGAAGCAGAGTAAGGGCCTCAGCACCAGCAACTGGAGTGGGAATCACAGGTCATAAGGTCTACATGCCTGGGTGTCAGCTGCTGGGGGAGGCTGGAAGATTTCTGTTTCCCCCCAACCTGGTATACATGTCAGGTGTGCATGAGTATAATTCACTAGCAAACTTCAAGCTGGTCTAGCCAGCGAATAGATGGTCTAGGCAGGGATGTTTAACAGGGGGAGGGCTTGCACTGTTGAGAGAATCTATGCATGTAGGCATTTGTATGATGAGTACATGCATCAGTTTGCTACTGTGCACTAACCCAGCCCGGCTGCTATGTAGAACAGAAGAGGGCATTAGACACAGCAAGGGTTGTACTGGTAGTTGAGGGATTCATAAACATGCATGGGCTTATGAGGCTACAGAAGGGAGTGTGTATGTTTTCACTAATGAAGTTCAATCCTGATCAGCTGAAGAGAAGGAAGGAGACTTGGCTGTCTATACTTATATTTTATACAAGTTCTGACAGTGTTTTATGTGGGTGTTGAAGATAGCACATGGCATACAGCAATCTGTGTCATCAGCCCCGTCAATATTGTATGTTTCTGTATGCCCAGCCTCACTACTGGTTGAATCCCAAGTAAGAAAGCAGCAGCCGCATCAAAGGGCCTGGGATGGACAGAGCCCCAGCCCCTTGGACACATCAGGCTGGGCTCCAGAGGCCAGGCAGGAAGAAGCCCCAGCTCCTGGAATCTGCTGAGATATAGCAGCCACTTATGACATCCCCTAGCAAGGCTACAGAGGGAATAGACATGAAGGGCTGGTTAAAGAGGCAGCATTGTTAAGGATTCCTTGGGAACAAAGGCTCCCTATCATTGCAGTAACTGCTTCTTCATCATAAAAAAAAAAGCCTGACAGTTTAAATATTAAATCCTATTTGGGTTACACATTAAAAACTGTGCTCACAAGAAAAGTTTACTTTATCAACGTTTCCTGCAACAGAAAAACTGTGACAGACTTTCAACTGAGAAACAGGGACTGAAAACTAGTCATGGCATCCAAGTGACTGTTACATTGTTTAGTGACTAGGCCTAATGTGGGAACACAAAGCAAAATGTCAGCATGGACCAGGTTGTGACAGTTACCAACAGCAACATCCCCGGTTGCTGGAAAGAATGAATGGTATTTGCTTTATCAGTCAACATCAGCTGTAGTATTGCACTCTCAATCTGGTATAGCTCCGGCAGCTAAATCCAGTATGTAATGGTTAGCAGAGTTCAGTGTGTTTCTCCACATCACTGCCCCATCAATCTCAAGCTGACATATTAATGAAGCAGGCAAACAATGATATCAGTTAACTGGTAAAACAGCACAACACACACACTCGAGTGGAATATAGTGTCAGGCAATAGCTCAACCTCTGGACCAGCCACAGAAGTCTGTGCATGATTTCATTTAATCAACATAATACTAGGATTTTCTTATCCTAGTACCAGGGATGGTAGACAGAATACAATACACTACTTAAATTTCAGGACTATCAGATCTTTCAGAATTCTCTCAGTGCTACTGTGTCTTATGGTAATGACATACATACAAGGAAGCAAGGGCTATCAACAAAAGAGCAAAAATGCAGCGGTCCAGAACTTCAACAAGGGATGCTGACACGAGTCTTCCTAAGCACCATACAGGCATGTAAGTTCCCAACAAGCATTAAACACAGCACAAGCAGAGGACAACTGTCTAAAGAGTAAGGTTCATTTTGACACTGTTTACTGAACAGAAGCAGAGTCTTAAGTTTACATATGTCACAATCTTTGATATGGACATGGCTCAAATTATTCTGGGCCACCTGTATCAAAAGCTTTAAAACTTGCATTCTTTATTAAAAAGTTCTCCAAGGATTTTGCATTATTGGATAATCTTCTTATACTACTTCACACACTTGACAGTACACCAATCAGCTTTGGGTCTAGAAGACAGACTATTTAATCTATATCTTAAGATCACATGTAGATAAGAAGAGTGATGGAGCTGGAAAAACACCAAACCAGAAGCCCCAACCATGTTGCAAGACTATCAGAATAACTTATACAAGCAGTAGATTGCCTCAGTTTCTGTAAATCATCCTAAGGACAAGGGTTTTAACAGGAAAGACCATAAGAGGCCTGAATGTGGCAATGGAGCTGAATTCATACCCTCAAAAGAAAGAGTCCCCCCCCAATATAACTTCCATTGAATTTATTGGCAAATTGACCTCTTACCATGATCCTCCATCAATGCATTTAGATTGGCTTTGGCTTCCATAACTCAGAATGGTGACTGACTGCTCAAAAAGTCTGAGACATTATTGCTGGAACAAGAGAGGCGAAAGGCAAGTAGGTCATCTAGTGCAGTTAGCAGATTAGCCGTTTCACGGCTATCAGACAAAGGGAGAGAAACATGCATCTCCTTGTCAACTTATGTATTGGAAATGCACTGCTTGTCAGAAACAGTATTTCAGGTTCTGGAGAGAACTACTCTACATAGACTAACTTTGACCTTCTGAACAAGGTCTGAAGCTCAGTACCATCCAAGAATGAAAGGGTAAGTCTACAAAGAAGCTCACAAATTATGTTGAGCATAGCCTTGCCAAACTTTGGATGCCCACTGACCTCTTCCCCCTACCCCTTTTAGTCCAAAGAGCTCTGTATTTGTTACTTAAGTTTCCTGTACAACTTAGAGAGCCTGATGTCATCAAACAGGACCCACACAGAACATGTTGAGTGTGACATGTCCCTTCACCAAGCTGGTTTTCCACAAGCATAGCTAGAATTCTGCTCATATTTGGTTTAGGTAAACTGCAGAAAAGCACCCATGTTAAAGTGGAATTTGCAGCCAAAATTCTTTTAAAACACAGCCTATTTCAACTATCAAAATTAACAGTTGGGCCACACTTCAAGTAAGAAAAAAGGAGAATTAGTCCTTTTTTTTTTTTTTTTAATTGCCTCGGAGTGAGAAGGGAATTCTATTTCCTCTTCAGTTTAAAGCTTACATTCCCTGCTTCATGCTGCAGGCTGAGCTGTGAAAGCACAGAGTTCACACCCTCTGGTAAAGCTAAGCCTCTGAACAGAAAAGAAAAAGATTCCTTCAGTCAGAGAGAAGGATCAGTCTGACTCAACACTTATACCACTCACCCAAGAGAGAGTCCTGCTTGCTCCCTAGACCTGGCATTTTATACAACAATCATCAGAAAAATATGAACTTAGTCAAATCTCCCTGAACTTGCACACAAAGCTTCCATGTGCAGAAGAGGTACCAGCAGTGGCAATCAATGGTAGTTAAAATTGTCATTGAACAGGTAATATCTGAACTTTATTATGAAAAATTAACCAGAGGTGCTGAGTTACTTACCTAAAAACACAAGAGGGAAGAAGGGACCAAGCCTTTTATGAGAACAAAAAATTTTCAGAGGTAGAAGTGACTAATGTCTTTGAAGTGGGAAACAGACTTAGTCCTGCTGCTGCCCACTGCAGCAAGACAGTTGCTACAATTTGTACCCTTGTGAAGCATAAGGCAGATGAACAAGCAATTTAATAGCGCCTATACAAGATGAGATCTTGTAAGTGGGATCTACAGACACAGCTGAAAGAACGCTTTCTCCAAGGACTAAAGAAAGTAACAGATATGCATATCATTTTTCTTTGCATGTAAAAAAAATACTAAGTCACACATGGTACATGCCTTGCACACAGTCAAGCTTGCGATGACAGATTCCAAAGTAGTCTGCTGTTTTATTACCAATGATTACTGGAGACTTTGAGAAGGAATAATGCCCAGTACTTTGTAATCTAGTAGTAGTTCAGAAAATAAATCTCATCTGACCATTTGTGTGGTATTTTTAAAGCTGGCAAAGGACTAGTACAGCAGAACTTTAGAACAAAGTAATTTCAGTGATATAATTGTCAGAAAAATAAGTTTTCAGTAGATGTTCCAATATGGTTTTTTTCTTCAAAAAAAAAAGGCAGAGCTAAAGGGACATCCTAGTTCATTTTAACACCCTAGTCACACCCTGCCCTTCCCCTACAGCATCACTCACTAAAGAGATATATAATATTTTTTGTGTATGGATTAGAGATTGGGCAACATCAACACCAAATTTTCTCCAACACTGCTAGGGCATATGCTGAAGTTAATGTACAGACCCAAACCACTGGGCTGCCACACATTTCTCCATGACACACTTCAGTTTGACATAACACTGAACCTATAGGCATTAAAAGACAAAAAGTAGCCTGTATCACAGAACTCTGTTGCTGTGGTTCACTTGTTAGTGTTGCTATCTGTATGCCGTATAGCTGCACGGATAACTAAAAGAAATATTCTCTACAGAACAGCTTCCAGTTATTATCATCCGAAGGTTCACCAATGATAAATTACAGCTAATAAGTTTAATTGCACTTGGGTTGAGTTAAACAGCTCCAAGTTCTTTTGAGGACAAGAAAATCTGTATTTCCAAATTCAGAAGTAGGCCTTTAACAGAGAGGGAGCATACCAACTCATCCATTGTTAATTCTATTTACGCATTAGATGACAAAGATGACTGTTGTGTTAAGTTCTTGTATTTCTCTCTGAAATGATCCCATGAAAGTCTGTGTCCAAGACTGCACCTTGTATGTTCTACCACATAGGCTTCACAGTGAAAAAAAAAAATCCAGCTTTTTACTTTCACTGTCAATATGTTGCCTTACACTCCAGATTGTGCTGCAAGAAACATTTCCATGCAACACAGGGCAAAAAGAATAAAGATACAGCAGTGAAGTCTAAAACTATCATTCATAAAGTCTTCTCTAATTGTTTTAATATATACTTGTGCCCTGCAATATTTTGCAAGTTTTTGCTATTTTACACATGCTAGTAATAGATATCAAGATTCAACATGCTTTTTAAGCACCTGCTGTCTAACTAATTACCAGCTGGCAGGGAAATGCCTAGGAACTCTACCTGCCATTATTTACATTTTCGAGCTACTTGTGTTGGTACCCACAAAAATCTATATTGGACAAGAGAAAACAAAGCATGTTATAACAAAAGTTGCCTGACACATCACGTTAGTGATTTTACCTTTTTGTTCCCACTCTGTGGTTTGGGGCAATATCAATTGTGTCTGTAGCTGAATCATGCCTAACCGCCAATCCTAGGTCTGCAATGCAGCATGTTCCATTCTTTTTTACCAATATATTTTTTGATTTCAAATCTCTGTGGGCAATTGCTGGTTTGCCTGTAAGAAGGGAAAAAATAAAAGATCTGTTAAAAGAGCTAATTGTTATTATTCTAAGCCTTTATTTATTGCATACACATACTACTTGCCATAAAAAAGTTTCTAATACCTCTGGAAATAGATCCATAGTGCTATCACAAATCAAAGTTAAGAATATACTACAGGCACCATTACTGAATGCGTTTTAATAAGTGTTTTGTAGGAAGAATTGTTACATCACAAAACCTGGATGTACCATAGAAAGGAAGGTAAAAAGCCTTCTAAACTAACAGAACTTCTTAATTTGGAAATTACCACATCTCAGACATTTTTCAGTTCACTCAGCTCTACAAGAGATTAACTTGGGTATCTGTGTCAAGTTTGGCTGCCTTCTCATCACATAAGTAGCTGTGTGCAAAGCAACTATACCCTGAAAAGGTTCTTCTAATTAAGAATTCTAGCAGAAGGAGCTATATATGTGTTATTTAAAAAAATCCAGTATTATCCACATGACAGACTAAATAGTCATAAGATTACCTTGCGTGCCAACAATTTCCATGTGAAGATGAGCAAGACCACTGGCAGTGGACAAAGCTAATTTTATCATTCCTTCCACTGTTACTGTATACCTGTTCAGGTAATCAAAGAGTGATCCATGCTCATGATAGTCTGACACCAACCACAGCTGAGTCCATGTACCATTGTCTGCAAAATAACACTGGCATAAATACCACACACACAAGAGACAAGCAAAGCATATATGCCACTTTTATATAATGCTTATGAAGTACACATTATGTTCTGCATAACCTCAGCCAATAAGACTCTTAAATCTTTACTTCTATCCCTGTAACATTTAAATGCCTCTATAAGGGCTGGGACTACCATGCAAGACTTTCTAAACAGCTAAGTGAGTATTCTTTTATTTAAACTAAAAGACATAGAAAGTCAATTCCACTCTGATTCTGAGGTGAACTATTCAGTGTATTAGCCAGGCCCTGCCTTCCCCTAACTTTTCTGCTTGGGGGGAACAGTGCTGAATGCATGATGCAAAACTAATCCTATCACTATCGGTCTAGTACAATATTGTCCCATAAAAGGCTACCCATAAGAAAAAGTCTTTCAAGCTTTACCCCCATAACTCCTTCAGCCTTCCCATAACCTATCCGGCCTCAGCCTGGGAAATAGTTTTCACAGTTACCAGCAGTTGGTAGATTTTTCCTCCTGGAGTATGCTGCTTGCAAGCAGCAATCAGACACACTATGTGAAAATCAAAATCAAATCCCACCTCTGGTGACCTCTAACTTGCTGGCCAAAATTGAGGTTTCCAAGAGGCACAAGGGTAAAGAGAATGAAAACCACTATGAGAACAACAGTTTGCTGTCTGATTTTTCAATGAACTATTAAGAATAAGACAGGCCATAATACATTTGCAGGTATCTCAAGGCATACAAATGACAGGTAAGAACTACATTGTTCACATTATTAAACCAGTGGACACAAAATACCTTCAAGTTTAAGCCACAGAGAGAAGACTATTAAGGAATTCAAATCAAGAGGGAGGCAGAAGATTTTTTGACCAAAGTAGAAACATACCCAGAAAAGAACAATCCTGCCACCAAACAGGTTTTCCAATTTTGTTGTAAAAACAACTCTCATGCAGCAGATTTGAGAAGTGTTTTTATGGCTAGCCACTTTTGTAGAAGAGTCTTTCATCTCTTTAGAAGACTAGTTATCCCATAGAAGATTTCAGCTGGACTTCTATCCTGAATGATATGGCCCTGTTCCCTAAGAACAAATGAGAAAACAGCGCAAGCCAAAAAGATCTCATGTGGTAGTCCCTAAGGATTACCAAAATGCATACTCAAGAACTAAGTAGGAAGAATAAGGAACTAACTTCTGAATTCACTTCTATCATAAACATACTGAAAAATTTTTAGTTTCCAAATAGGAGGGTTTTACATTTCCTTCCCCTCTTCCTCCACTTGCCTCCCTTCAAAGAACACACTTGACCCAGAAAAGTCAAAGGCACAAAATGCTTGATCTACAGATTGACAGAAACTACCTTCATATAAGTACTTACTCTTATCTTTAAATAAGCACTTGGGTGGGGGTGGAAAAAAAACCACCAACTTTCAAGCATTCCTTCTACTTGGATGTTTCTAGGGAGGCCAGTGATGCCATTAAAAAGAACTACAGAAATCATTAAAAAGCCACCAAATGCTTCAGAGTAGGAAAATAAGAGTAATCTACACTCAGCTCTCATAATGGAAAGAGAATTCTGCCTTGCTGCTTTCCCAGGATAGACTCAACTAAGCTGTTAACTTAAACAAGCAAATGAAAGCAGTCAAATGCTCTAACATGTAAAAGACTGATAGAAAGCTGCTATTGCAGTGGGAAGCTTCTTATAGTATGTCTACAGAAGTGACTCCTGAGCTTTGTGTTTTGTGGTGTTTTTTTAAAAAAGGAAATTATTGATTTTTTTTAATAAAGTATCTTCAATTTTATTGTTGGGACTGCTGCTTCTTTTGCTACTTTGCATATCCAAGCATGAACTTGTAGAACTCAACACTATTAAAAGTGACTTTTTCCAAGGAGAATTACAGCCTCTGAAAAGTCAATCCAACAGTATTAGCTTCACTGAAATAGTTTTAAAGAACCATTAAAAGATAGGTTTGTGTTCATAGACATTATAAAAGGTGCTCTCAAACACATATAGTCAGAGAACTCCAAAAAGGTGTAGAAGTTCAAAGTAAACTTAATCAGTTCAGAATATTCTCTTCACTCAGTTTTATTCTACTGCTTTACCAGTTATGACCCTACATTGCCTGAAATAATCCTCTCCTGGACATTAACACTATACACACTCATTGCTTGACTATGTATTTGTTTTCTTCTCATGTTTCTTATGAAAGAGATACCTCAACAAGTATCTAAATTAGAAAACAGTAAGTAGGGAAATTAGTAATCTATTCAGATCTATTGTATTTAAACAAATCTACAAGATGTCAGTTTCTGAGGAATCATCATTGCTTTGAAGCAAGATTATAGTGTCTTTGCATCAAGTTCTTCCCCTCTTAACTCTAGGTGCCCACTTAAGAGAACATGCTGCTGATTACAGACCCTTCTACTTCAGTTTTATCTTATTTATTACCTGCAAGTCTTAATATTCAGTCTGTTTACCTTCCTTCCAAAGAAAATATAAAGCTGAGCTTACTATCCATTCTGAAAGGAGCTATGATTCTTTCCTACTGTATGTTGTATTTGTGGCCCTACAACCAGGTTTTAAGAGGGGACAGTATGACATCCAAGCTTACATGAATAATATGAATTATTGCTGCATTTCAGCTTGTCTGTAAATAAAATATCCAGCTATTAGATGGATCTACTACATTTTCTTTACCTTGCTGTATTTGACAAGCTACACATTCATTTAGCAATCTAAGTAGAACATGTTACAATAACTTAAGTCTTTTTATACTGTTGACAGTAGTTAATTATTACCAAGTAATAATTAACCCAACCCCGAGTATTTTTAGCTGCACAGTAAACAGCACCTGCTATGAAGCTTTCAACAGGATTTGCATTATCAGGTAAGAAAAAGTAATTACACTCAGTAGTAATTACATACAGTAGCACAGCCTTCCATGACAAGGTAATCTAATTTAGTCCATATGCACATCATGATCAAGAATCTCAAGCAATTTCAGAATGTTCAAGAACACTACAAAAATTGCGTATGTTCTTGGAAACTTAAGGGATTAATTACGGTTATTTCATCTGTGAGCAAGAAACCTGCAAGTATTTTAAGCCATCAAAATCACTCAGAAGTAAAAGGTTTTTCTTTTGCAGTTCTAACAAAATTTGAAATTCTGAGTAAAGAAAGTTTCAGATGTTGTTAGAAGATTGATTACAGTTTGAGAAAAACGTTAGTGAAGTCCAAGCAGCATCTGAGACAAACTGCCTCTCGAAGGCATTTGTACAATTGCTTTATCAAATACATAATCAAGTTTCAATTAAAATTGAATTGACTGAATTTGCTTCAGTGAAAAATGCTTTTCCACATTAGTACCAGCAAGATAAAAATTTGGACTTTGCACATGCTTGTTTTTAACCAAATACTAGGTTTTAAGGTACAAGAGTTGCTTGGTACAAGAGTTTTGAACCGCATACTTATGTTCCGAGTTGACTGTTTAAAACAAGTTACAGAAACTGCCTAGTTGCATGTGTTCTGTAGTGTCACTTAGTAAAGTGTATCCCACTGTCGTCTTTGAAAGATTAGCCTTTTTTTGGCATGCAGGTAGTGTAACAGAAAAACACAGAGGAAAAAAGCAGTGAAAAGACCAGATACAGATAGGATCTATAACTAGAAAACTCTTAGAAATGAGATATTCAAGGAGATGTCAGAAAATACTTTTGTCTGTGGCTGGAAGAGGACTGATAGTGAAACAGCTTGACTATCACATTGAGATGGTCATCTGATTAAATTGATGAAAAGCACTTGAGCTGTGTAGATTAGCAAGATCTTCCAGTCAAATTCCTTCTTCTCAGGCTCAAGCCAGAGCTTTGAAAAGAATAAATGGCTCAAGTGGTACTTTTCTCAAAGGGAAGGAATTCTACTCATTTCTCCACAGCACATTGCCTAACATCATTCTTGGGGACTTACTTACTATGTGAGGTAGTCTGACTGGAAAAAAAAAAACAAACAACTTTCACCTACAAAAGGTGCAGCTTTCAATTAAAGGGAAGGAATGGAGAAGCCAGAGTATTTTAGTGCATAAATTATCAGAAAGTGTGCAGTACAAGACTTCACTTTATTTATTAAATGACTACAGACAGTGATGGTTACAGACAGCTAATCCAGAAAAACCTTTAGTACTGTAAACGGAGGTTGCTGCTACTGTTCTTCTGCTATTAGAATAGTGCAGATAAGTAGTCCCCAATATACTTTACAATTAAGTATCTAGGTTAGAAAAAGACACCCCCCCACCCCCCAAGAAAAAATATCAAACTATCTGTTTAGGTGGTTTAAAACAAGGCAACACATGGCTCAAAGCAATTTCCCCAACCCAGCAGTATTTGAAAGTTAGCATATATTCCTGGCTAAGTAAAGAGCTACCCAGAACATAAAACACACTAGCCAGACAGAACACAACTGCAGTTAAAGTTATCAATAACTTCTCAGCTCTCAAGCTGGCTTAATAGCAGCATCTATTTCCCAGTAAATTTTGGGAGAGAAAGCAGACAGATTGGACCAGCTCCTGTAGCCTTCTGAACACCATACAGCTTTGGGGAAGCAGAGGAGAACGTGCCATTAAGACCCATGGAATGTCTAAACAGTGTAGTAGAACAAGGAGTGAAGACAGTAGTTCAGTCACAAGCTTTGTGACTCCACCACCTGAGCACCACTGACTTAGCTGATCTATAGGTGTTTGTAAACACTTTCTAATCCATACATGCACACTTCTACCTGAAGGCAGGCCCCTCCCCAATTTTACAACTACAATGGTCAGACAGATGTTTCCCAGCAGTTGTGAAAAATATGCAGTTGCATTAAGAGGAGAGACCTAATTAAGGCCTTTACTAGTAGCAAGAATCGCAGTATGACACTGGCCCACAATTACACCACAAACTACATGTCAGGAGATACAAGACCTCAGCATTCATGACGGATATGTAAGAACCTACTCCTGAGAATTCTTCTCCATATATCACTGAAGCTTTCAGCAAGCACTGAATTGGGATTGCACAAGTAAATTCTTGTACTGCTATATATCTGTAGTCATCTTTGCAAGGTCTCAGACACAGTCAGATTCTTATAGTCTAATGAATTGGTGTGTTCCAGCTAAGTTATAGTAACTCCTGAATGCATTCAACAGTCTGCTCTAAGGAGAAATGGATGTAAATCCTTCACAGCTATTATTGCTGTGAACTAATACCTCATTTTGCACCTGGCACCTAGTAAGCATTTATCAGGTAGCACCAGCATCTACAATGAAAGACTGTTAATAGGTGTTTTTAAGCTATTGGTCTCAAAAGCCATATTTGATACACTTGCTCCCTTCAGAGTACCAGGATAGCACACCTGCTAAACTAGAAGAACTACCTTCTTAATGGTCCCTCTATGTTCTCCCATTTAATGGGATACAGGTGGCCTGAAGTATTCTAAACAAGATTTGAAGTATTAACCTTCTTCAACATTCAGGACTTTTGAATGCTTAACTCAGAATGGTGTGTACATATTTCCTCACTGAGAGGATGCAAGTTATACTGAGAATTATGCATTGGTGGGTTAAAAGAATAATCCAGCTTCCCACATCTGCTCAGACAGCAATACTGTTATAAAACAGTCAATAGCAGCAGCATTTTCAAAACACCCATTTTTTGTAAACCAATTGCCAACCAGTTCAAAAAAACTGAAGAGCCTTGCCCTAAAGTCTTAAAGCCTCAAATAATAGCATGACCTACCAACTGAGATTTTTTTTCTTCATATGTACAGCATATTAACAACAGAAACCATCACATTATATTACAATGAACCTAAAGATGACCAAGTCAAATGAAATTTCATCCTACTGCATCTGGAACCTGAGCTAGCAATCAGGAAGTTGTAGGAACCCGCTCATTTAGGAAACCTTCCTGATACCTCCTCTGCACAGCAGTCAAGTGTATTTTTGGGACAAACTATCTACAGGTTTGGGGCAAAATGGGAAACTGGTATGCTTAAGCACAGGTAGATTTTGTTAAAAGTTATAGCTAAGGTATTGCAATATATCCTTTATGTTTTTAAGTGAGACAGTACCCAAGGCTTCTGCAGAGATAGATTTTCATTTATGTCTTTAAAGCAACTGATCTACTAATTTTAAACTCAGGCTCCAGATACTCCATTAGGTTCATCAGAACAAACTCAAGCTCTTGCAGGTGCTATTAACATCCAATACGACTTTAGACATGAAAGTAAGAGTTTCTAATGGTAAGCATAATAAGCTGCAGGAAGAAGTTGCCTGGTATGCTGTAAATGTGCAAGCTCTTGGAGGTTAACAAGTTGCACAAACATTGTTTAGGAAGAAGTTAGCTACAGCTAACCCATTCCTGGAGAAGGGACATGTTCTGCACAACCTCTTGGGTTCTGTTCCAATTCTACAGATTTTTATATCTATAAAAACTTGAAATTCATCTACTGATAATTCAAAAGAAATTAATCTACATGTATACTTCAACTAGACTGAAACCATTCAGCAGTTTCCCACAAAACCAAGAGCCCTTTAAGAATCCAGGATGTGTATGGATTGACTCGTCCCTAAGGTGACAGTTTTCTGTTAATTCTTCACAAAAAAGTCAAAAGCCATTTGTGGTGAAACATGTAATTTCAGATTAAAATAACCAAATGAAACAGCATGACATTTCAGCTCCTCTTAATGTAAAAAAATTTAAAACTTTTGTTGGTTTTGCCAAATTTTCATCTCTTCAATTGGACTGCAGGAAAACCCAAGAAATTTTCATCTGACCAAACCCACAACAGATCAAGTTAAAAAAAAAAAAAAGGTTAAACTGTTCCTCTTAGTGGATACTTAAAGGCTGATCAGGAGAGCTTCAGGAGAGAAGTACAGTTTTTTAACACCAGGAACAAATCATTAATTTCCTTTTTCCACTTTCTTTTCTAACTGGAGTTCTAAATGAATAACTTCTCATATATCTCACCCTTAAAGATGAATCTTCTACCTCCTACTTTATACTAGGACAACAGAATTAGACATGATGTCTTTTGGTCCCACACATCTATTAGGCTATTATGAAAGTACAGGTGGCATTCAGCAGATGTGTGAGCTGACAGGATAAGGCATCTCCTTTTCAATACCAAGCTTAGCCACTATTTTAACTTTCTTGTAGAAATTACACCTCATTAAATATGCAATAATTTTGTTTATATTTAAACAAAGCATGTTTTCCAGAAAAAGGAAAATGTACTTTTTTCCTTCATTAAACCTATGAAAAGCCTGCCCAACCCTGAAATGGTCTAATAACAAAATTTTTTGCTACTTTTAATTAGATCCTCACAATTTTATTTTCCCCTCCATTTACCATCTAATTCTGACCAGGTACACACAGTCAGCAGAATGAATTCATAGTATCACTAACCTTTGTTGTCTGCAGCTATAAATCCAAGAATGTTTTCATGCCGTAGCATAACTGTTTGATAGATTTCTGCTTCACGAAACCATGAGCGTTCCTCTCTTGAAGAGAAGATCTTCACAGCAACTTCTTCTCCTCTCCACTTTCCTCGCCAGACTTCTCCAAAGCGACCTTTACCAATGCTTTCTTGAAGTACTATAGTTCTTGCAATTGTTCTTTGCACAAGTAAAGGTAAACCTAAAAAGAAGATTTAACATTAACCTTAAACATCACTAACAAAATAAGGACTTATCATAAATACTAAATATAAGATCTATATTCCATTGAGATATTTTTCTTAGGATGCACATAAACTCTCTTCAAATTTTAATAGCTTGTGAACTGCTAAGAAGCACGTAGGTAAGATGCTGCCTTCAACCTTATAGGGCAGCAATACAAGTATTCAAAGACTGTCACAAACTGCCTCTACAATTATTAAAGAGGGCAGAAACTTCCTTTCAGTTTAGAATTTTGAAAACTGTTGATTCAAAGTTTTATTTTAATGGAAAAAAGAAGCATACCATGAAGCAATCAGGATTAAGGGATTTTTTGTGCATGTTTGGTTGTGGGTGGGTTTGTCTGGGTTTTTTTTTTTATTTTCCGAAAAGATCTGCCCGTAACTCTCCTGGCAGAGCAGTTCAAGAGCACTTTTGCTACTCATTTATTTACTTTATTTATCACTAGATATGACTCAGTCCATTTCTAAGCTAAAGTTAAACAATGCTTATCATCAACACTGACTGCTGAATGTTCACAACTGATGCCCAAGTACACCCGTTGCCTGTTAGTACTCTCAAGCCACTGTAAAATAAGACGACACTCTTGTAATGCAAGCATCCTATCTTACAGGACATCCTTGTGCACCTCACTACAATTATACTTGAGAAAAATGCTTACATTCATGAAAGCTTTATAGCTTTGGAACATCTACAGGCTTTCAACTTACAGCACCTCATAACATGCTTCAGTAAGTTTATACAACAAACAAGAAGCACTGGCATCCCTCAACCACGGTGTTTTTTTATTTTAAATATTTCTGCTGTAACTGCAAGGCTCGTCACAGAATTCTGTGGTCATACTACACTGCAGGATGAATGCATCAGGTTATCTGCTCACAATAAGGTCTTTTGGTATAGTATCATTTCACTTAAACACTTTACAAAGTAATCTATTACTCCATAATCACTGTTCCAATAGCTGATATAAGAACATCTGTATTTCCTTATGATAGAGAAAATAAATCCAACTAATAGCTCAAATAACTAGCTCCTGTCCATCTCTGGACATTCTTTGCTAATAACAGCACTAGAAAGATATCTGGTCTGGTCAGCAGCATTGCCATGCTTGTGTCATTCTGAGGAGTGCAAATTAACACTACAGTGTTCAGAGGAGTTCAAGTCTTCCAGAGCTACAGGAATTTTATGCACGATCTATTCTGACAATGTACCTACATGAAGAAAGAAGGGGGGAAATGAACACCATACAACAGATTTAATCATTGTCAGGTGCTGCAATAATTCCTACTGAGAAAGTTAAAATTTTTGCTGTAATAGCTATCCTCAGGTCAATTGTGCTGCATGCCCAAACCATAAAGGCTCGTCTGTGAAGCCTAACTTGCATTCTTTATGGTCAGACTTCTGAAATGCAGAAGAGGCTACACTAGAACAACCACAAGACCAAATTCAACCCTGAGAATGTAAAATTTTACTTTGTTGGTCAGAGAAAGCTTCCTCCTTAGCACTTACATACTACTGCAAAATCCACTAGACAAATGTTAAATAAAAGCTGATTTTGTATACTTGAAATGAGTGATATGCCTAAAATTTCTTTTTCTACGGCTGTTTCAGAAAACTGTACATTTTCAGTTTCAGATGCACTGCTCTCAACTTGCTGTACCATTTATAGACATCTCTTCTTGTTTAAAAAAATGTCCAAAGATATCAGCTAATAACAGATACTGAGCTCTAAACCTTCCAGACATTAATCATTTCTATTTCACATTACAAACCCCTAATCATCACATTAGCATGTCACAGTACAATAAAACCCCTGCTAATTGTGATCTACCTTGTTTCTATACTTGTTTTTACAACATTTAAGATACAACTTGCTTCTGTTTTTTGCAACTGTGCCTTCTCTTACTACTGCTGCTGAACAAAACCAGCAGACTGGAATCCATATTTATCTTCCATCCATAAGCATTCCTTACAGACTTTCTGTTGTAACTGAGCAGTCTCTTTTTTAGCTAGGGAGGAAACACAGGCCCGTATCCCCTGGCACTTGAGTTACTGCTTTACTGTAAACCAGACTGCCCGAAAAGTAGCTGACTGGAGATAGATACATTAACCTTTGACATGCACATTGTGCACAACTGTATTTCAAGCTCTTCGAGTACAGCTTCTTTTAACTGTGCATGAAGAAAGATGACTGTCAGTTTGCTAGTCAGGAGGATGAGGTAATTCAAGCCCACGTTAAATTCAACAGCAGCTCCTAACATTTAGCACCTTGTATTCAGCCATTGTCATCCAATTTAACCCTGAAGCCTTCCATCACCATCTTCATACATCTTATCAAAGTATCCTCAAGCCTTCTGAGAGTTTAACAAAAGAGTTCTTTGTCTTTTCCATACCTTAATTGTACTCTGATTAGTTTGGACCAATGACTGTCCAATGCATAAGAAGTTTGTACCTGTTTTGGATAATTAAGGAATTAAGTTCTAAAGCATTAAGTGTAGTCAACAAAAGCAGCTGCTAGAGCTTTGTCCCTGCTCATATTCTTGTTCGTCAGTTTCTACCCAGAAGACTTCCTCTGAAGAGTAATAAAAAGCCAACCCCATGAACTGTGAAAAGTCTCACTCCCTTTAAGCTTCTATGAACCACAAACAAGTTTAAGGAGTTTTACATTCACTTCACCTGACTCAACTTTACATAGATTTTTGTGACCCTTTGGATTTCTAAACACTTTAAGTTACTGCTTGAAGTCACCTACCAATAACAACCAAAGCTTCTCCCCCGTTTTAGGCAATTCTTCCTATTTTCTTGGAACTTTGTCATTTGCGACTAGGAGAGTAACAGTTGGGCATCCCAAACTGCCTATACAGTATGTAGTTGATATTTAGAGATTTGCATCATGATCTGAAAATCATTCTCAGCTCCAAGAGACTTTGAAATCCTTCTCTTAGAAGCTGTGGCTTCAGCAGAAGGATCTATTTTAGATGTTTTATCAATTCTTTTCATCAAGCCTCTAGTTGTTTCAGGTCTTGTTCATCATGGAAGAGGGCAATACTAACAAAAGTCAAGACTGAATAATTAATAACAGCTTGCTATTCATCATTGCAGAAAGTGAATCCTACTTCCCTTTTAATCTGAATAGGAAGCTCATTTTTAGATTTTTGATCACTTATCTGTTTTATATGCTTCTCTTTGGAGAATATCATAATACAAAACTGGCAGAATCCTTTCTATTTGACTATGAGCTCTTTTGGTCCCTCAGTATTAATTTCAAAGCAAAGCAGACCAACACTTCTTTAACTGTACCTCTTCGGTCTGGATTATTTTGTCTGTTCTGCACATTTCCATTGTGTTTCTTGTAGAACAGCATCCATTTCACACAGTTCAGTTTCTGACAAGGTTAAACACTATTTTAACTAGCAGCTCTGACTTTTCTTCCTTTAGTGACCCTGTTCCCCACTCCCAGTTTATTACATAAATGTACAGTCTTTTCAAATTTAAGTGTGCTGTACCAAAGTCTGGATTAAAATACACATTTCAATGAGATTGAATTGCTGCACGCATACTTCAGGACACAAGAAAATTAGCAGTTCAAGTGCTAGGGCACCATGAATTTATATAGTCATTGATTGACTAATTTTGAGACAAAGCAATACAAGTCATTGAAATTTCTATACTGTTGGCAGTGTATATACACAAGTATATACTTGAAGCACCTCCTATCCCACTGTCATAATAAAAGGGAAGTATGGAACACTAAATAAGGCTAATAGTTGTCTCAGCTGAAAAACATAGAATTCACTGCAGCTGAAGTTAACAGATCACTCTTGCGGAAACATCCAATCTTCTCATGACTGAGTCTTACTAATAGAGAAAACAAAACATTTACAGCTCTTATATTCCCTACATATCAGACTGTACTCTCAGAATTATGAGGAATGGTAGCAGCAACTCAACACGTTTCTTACATTTCACTTATTTCCATATATTGAATCTTCACTGATGTTGAATGCAAGTAACTGTCTAGTAATTTTTCTAGTTAACTATAAGTAGATTTGACAATATTAAGAGAATTTGATGCCTTACAAAGCTCTTAACACAGAGTAATTACTACTAGAAGTGTGACGTTACCTGACCCAGAGCCTGAAGTTGTCATATCATAAATTAAATCCTTTAAAGTAGTTCCCTCTGATATAAAGGGACGATCCAGTGAGGGATCTTCTTCACTTGGTACACGATGATGAATGACAGTACGATTATGACAGAGATACAGAATCAACATTAGTGAAATGCAGACAAAGCAGACAGGTCCAGCAATGACAGCAGCCAGTTCCACAGGTCCTAGATTAGAAGCTGGTTTTCCTGGAGTAGGGCCTGACAGTAAAAATAAAAGAAAGTGGTAAAACTATTTCTTTTTATTCAACTAAATTTATTGCTTATCAGTTATCTTCAGATTTTCAATTTATTTGTTAAAATTCTTGCACAGTAACTTTTTCAAGAATCAAAGTATTACAAAGGACAAAAGCAGCTATGTGCTTACTCAGTTTCTGTTCAACTTGCATATAAGTCTTCAAACTGGCCCTAACATCCCTATCGAGAAGATTAAATTTCTTGTTGCAAATCTCTTTAAATGTTATTTACAGAATCTAAGGTGTACTTTAGGCCTTCAAATTCACCTACAACTTCAAAATAAAAACTTCTACTCTCACAGAATTTCCTGTTAAAAAAAAAGAAATATACAAACCCTTACCTGGTGTTGGAATTGGAAGTTCTATTTTATTGCAGTGGTCTTTGTCACAGCAATGAGGCAAAGTAATGACTCCATCTCTGGAGGAGGGGGCACAAACAAATGGCCTGTCTCGGGGAATCAGATCAATTTCTGCTATACACATACTATTGTGTATGACTTTGTCTGCAGTTCGTGTTACTGAGGTAAAACATAGTCCATCTGTCACACATGTAAAGTTGTCTTTTGTACATAGATGGCAGTAACACTGTAATGCTGTATGAGAAAAACATTATTGTCAGTATTGCTACACATTCTGAGTTGAGAGACAGCTTAAATGAACGAAGAAGTTCAAAACACTACAAGGCCTATAATCTTTTTGGTTACATAAACACAGAACTGTAACACTTAAAAAAAAAAAACACTACAAGGCTTTTTAGTGGAACAAAAAAAATTAGGAGATGAGCAGATGAAAGTCAGATTTAAAAGCTGAAGTAATCTTTTCTTATTAAAAGAGAAAGGCTGCAATCCTAGATGGTCCTCCAGCTAAAGAAGTTGCATTACAGTTCCTCATACTAGGATCCAGACTTTTTAATAACACTGTATCCTCTATAGCATGCAATTCTGCTATTTTCAAACCCAATACAAATAATGCCATTCCCCCCCCCAACCACAGGTATTGGTCTAGTAACAAATAGGATGCTGCTGGCTACCCAAGATTTATACTTTATACATTACTTTATGGCTTCAATTCTGCACCAAGAAAAGGACACATAAAGGCTTAATCTTCATTTTAAAAAAAAAGAATCCTGAACAAGCTGAGAACATACCCTTTCACACAAGCAGAACATGGTTTAGACTTGTTATTTTTGAAGCCACAGGAAAACACTGCCCTATATTACTAAAATTCCTGGTTTAATAAAGCTATCAATTGCACTAGTAAGGAGGGGCCATGGGGAGGGAAGTGGGAATGACAGAGTAATACAATCAAGTTTCATTCCTTTACTTTGGTCCTGTAAATGCAGGAAGGAATGGAGAAAGAAATTCAAAGCCAGACAAAAAACAGTGCAGTAGCAACAATAAAAACATCAATACAATCTTGACTCCACTTGTTCATTTGTGGAGAGCAAGAGCTAGCATAGAACTTGCATACATGCATGCAGAAAGATTAAGATACAAGAATTTAGACAAATTTTAAATCTTAACCACTCATGCCCAAAACACAAAAAAGGCACTGAGCTGTAAACAAGCCTCTTTCAAGGGTGCACACATGTGAGGGTTAATAGGTGGCAAAGCAAAAGATGCCCCAAAATATGAAATTTGTTATTTCAATTAAATTCAAGAATTTGATGCCACCTAAATTGCCTTGGATATCATGGATTTAAGTAAATGGCAATCTGATCTCAAAAAACACATTCATCTCAGTCTTGATTTCAAGTTGTACCTCTTTCTCTGAAAAGATCTCCTTTCCTTCCCCAAGATCTTGAATCAAAAAAAAAATTATTGCCAATCATCCTCTACTGTTACAAATAAAAAAAAAAGATATAATAAAGCTCTCAGGACCCACTACAGAAAGATAGCCCATGTTTCAGAGAAAGTCACCAGCCCATAAACCAGTCAGACGAAGAGAGAAAACACTCATAAAGGGATTGCAAAATTATTTGTTTAGTATGAAGGTTATTGAAAAAATAATTAGAAGGTATATGAAATGAGAACTGGTATACAGAAAGGTAAAGCTTCTTAACCTCACCACTTTTTGAAGATGCAATCCCCACCTCCAGAGAAGTAAGGCAAGTCTTATTATTCAGAGTTTAACAATTATTTTCCTGTTGGTGTATCTTTGGTCATTTATGCTTGAAGATTTTTTTTAATCCATTAAAGCCATTAGGTTTCCTAAAATATTCACACATTGATATTTCTTTCAACTTTATTGACAAGCAGGCCTTTATCTCACTTCCTTCATCCATGACTTTTTTTTCTATTTAAATAATATTCTTGGCTCATTGTAATCATGCATGCATCTGAATGCCTACAATAAGAGACAGATATTCAGGAAGATATATTTACATTGAGTCACTGTACAGAGACCAAGTTACTTGAAGTGAAAAATGAGTTTTGGGTTGACCCTGTTACACTTATTCATCTCCTTGATTTTGTGAAGTTGTAGAGACACACTGATAACACTGTGACTAAATAAAGCATTTGGAGACTTATCTTCCTCATTCATTTTGCTCCCAGCTCTCTTTTGCTACATAATTCCCAATGAGCACAACTTGACAGAATTTATACTTTGGTTACAGTTTGATGCCACTATCCTTAGTCTCCTGCCAAGACACAGTACATTGTCATACACAACTGAATGGTTTTTGCGGCACAAATAGATGACTTCTTCCTTCTGAAGCTACTCTCCCCCCTCCTTTAAAAGGGGAAAACAATGTCTCATCAGTTGAATAGCCAAAACTTCTAGGAATACAGGTTTTTGCTGCTCTCTAGTGGACACACTCTTAAAAAACACACATTGAAAATGCTTCGGCCCCCTTCCTACTCTCACTACTCATGCCTTCCCGCTCAAGTGGGTAACAGTAGAATTTCTGTATTTTACTAACAGGAGAACTAATTCAGCAACAATCCATACCAGAAGGAGAGGAAGTGGAATTGGAATACCCTTGCCCATGTCTCACTCTCCAGTTATCTATCTGTAAAAGAACAAAGACTACAACTATATGAATACATTGTAGATGAGATTTAACATCAATGGGACGAGGAGATGTCAATGACCAACACTAGTTAAATGACTTAATTCCTCTAAGGAAGTGTTTCACTTGCAACTGATCTCAAAGAAAAAAAATCATACTGTTGTCCTCTTGGAGATAAAAATTTTTGCTTTGTCTCCAAGTAGTCTATGTTCTTCTCAGAGAAGCATTACAGTAATTTTAAGAACTAAAACTAGTCAGGTCTAAGTTCACTCAAATGAATGTATAAATTTCTAGAATGAGTTGGTAACAGTATACTAACCATGACAGAATGACAACCCTGATGTAAGCTAATCTTCCAAAGCCAGTAATATCTTTCAGGTATAATGCATTTTAACACATTTGGAAAACACCCTTTAAATCTACTACCACAAAAAACTCCTTCAAAACTACTAAACTGGGGCGGGGGGACGGAGTTTTCATTCAAGTCTTAGCCTTTGATTTCCATGGCACAGATATATACATATATATATCTTTTTAAAAAATATATCTAAGTATTACAACAGTGTTTGGAAGGAACCACTAGCATGAAGCTCCACTACCAACTAATGAAAGGTCATGTCTGTTTGGGTGATACAAGGCTTGGGAAATGAAGTTTCAGACAGCTAAATGAATGCACTGAAGGTTATATAGACAACCAGTGACAAAGTCAAGAACAGACATTGGGTCACCATAGTAATTCAGTGCCTTCTCTATAGCATTTCTTCACTGTGCCATGACCATTCTACATAATCATTCCTACTTTATGTGACTACCAGAACAGAACACAGTGAGACAATGCACTTACAAAAGCGTGTGTGTACATTATGACACATCATAGGAATTATCAACAGCATATTTCTCATACCTCAATCTGATTTAATAATAGATTAACTTATTGCGTTGAATACAATTACTTGGGTAATTTCCCAGACTCTCAGTTTGACAGTTTTGTATTCCCTTAAAAAAAAGTCTCTCCTCTGTGGGTGTTGCAGCCTGGAAAGCCCACAGTGAGGGTAAAGCAAGCTGGCAATGTAAGTGAGACACAAACTACACAGCTTGACAAGACTTAAAATATGCTGGTTCCCAAAAGCTCAGATATTAATACTATATACAAAACGTGAACAGAGAATTAAGTACACCCTATCCACTTAACTTTTACATGTCTGTACCATTAGATACCTACCAAAACTGTCTTTCTTGTATCTGTTGTCTTTCTGAAGTAAGAAAGTTACACAAAGCCTTTACTTTTAGAATTGCATAAAACCCTATGAATCACCGTTTAGTATTTGCTAACATCCTGCAGAACTACTTCAACCAGACAGTTTAGCATAAGACTTCAACCAAAGAATTTTTGGTTGGAAATCATATGTTGGAATACTGTCTTTCAACAGATGCTAACAAAGGGTATTACAGCAGTTACACTTGTGAGGTGCTCTAAAAAAACCCCAAACCCACATCTCATTATGACTAGTTAAAATTTTTATTTAAACATATATTTTACAAATTTCAAAAGACAAATAGTCTCAGGCCCCCAACAGCAGATCCTTCTCTTGTGACTCTTCTCCCATGGAAAATACAATGACACTTTGAAACAAAAAATTCACTAGAAAGTGGAACTTCACCAGAAGAACCATCAGGAGCCTTGGTTCCACAAGATGCAGAGTTTTAAGGGATAAAGGAGTGAGGCTATGATATGCAAGAGACAGTAATACATTTTGGGGAGAGGAGCAAGAGGGCTGTAGTATTTACTGGTAGGTTCCCCCCCTCCCCAAATAAAATTTGCCAGAAGCAAAAAAGCATAATACAGAAAGGTGCTGTCAATTTCCTATTCTCTTATTCAGACAATCCCCTCAAACAATACACCTGACTCATCTCTGAGCTCTCCTAGCTCAAGATACAAAAAATATTTAGGTCTTACTATATCTGAGACATGGGTACATTTTTTTAAACCATGATACTTTAGTGCCTTTGTGAGAATGACTTAGTGAAGGTCATAATTAAGTTTAACTGTTGTAAAGCTGAAGATCAAGTTTCCAGGACTACTTTCAAATACATTTCATCTGTTTTTGTTAAGCAAAACTTCCACTGAAAACAACAGGTTTTGGCAACTAAAGTGATGCATTTAAAAACTTTATTAAGACACTAATCTCAACTTGCAAGTAATGATAAAGCCTTGTGAAAAATCCCAGCTTCAAAAAAACAATATTACATTCTCCACAGTGGGTTTTTTTTTTTCCGCATCTTACCCATAAAGCTACTCACAGATATGTTCCTGCCTCTTACAGCAAGATATCAGAAACAATTTTTAACGTATCTTTTATAGAAGACTATACTTTAGAAAAACAAGAGAAAGTTAAAATTAAAAGCCTAGGTTATAATTTTACTAACATGAAAACAGAAAAAATAATGATCTCTTTCATTTGTACTTTTAAATTCATTTCAGCATACAAATCAGATTTCCATCTTTATTTGTGATTAGGAACAACTGTGTGAATGCAAGGGTTTCCAAGAGATGATTCCCCAGAATTTCAGGGACACCGAAAACTATGGCTCACACAGATTAAAAAAGCGCTAGATTTCAGACTTTGTCTTACAAATGAGAGCTAGCTGCTGTGATTCTTTACATGCCTGATCTCTATATAAACCATATCACAGGACAATTCATTCACACAATAACGCTAGTATATTGCGGAACAGCAGCATCAGAAAAAGCCTAACTTTTGTCAACCCATGATAAGAATACTAAGTAACAGTAGCCAAATCATACCTTACACTTGTCAATTTAGACAATGTTCAGACAAATTAACCCCTTAACCAGTACCAGGACATGTCTCTAAGTTATGGATCAAGTACCCCAGATCACCCTCTAGTCCCTTGGATAGGGATGATTTCTTTTTTTTTTTAAACAAAGGTAGCACACCACCACTTCCATCCTTAAGCTTTTGTATGGAACCCTATTGCCTTGTTTTACCATAAAGCTCTTGGATCTTAATTTCATAACTGAGATTAAGTGAAAACTGTTGATTGATCAGATGCATTAAAAGAAAAAATAAAAGTTCAAAGCTCAAATCAAGGTAAAATTTCCTTCAACATCTAAATTGGATGTGTTACACAAGAAAGCTTTAAATTATTAAAGTCTGCTATACCTTTTCAATAACACAAGAACCACTATGGGTAACTCAAGCTTACTTCACTGTTTCCACTTCAAAGATCCTCCATCTTCTTCAATAAAAATATGGGCAATTAACACAGCATTTTAGTACAGCAAGTTATGTTTTCTTTAAGTGCTATTTTCTTTACAGCACGAGTACCATCTGAGATTGAATTATGAACAACATGGTAAAAATCCAGATGAAGGGATGTCTTAAGCCATAATTGAAGAATAAAGTTGTGGTGCTTCTCCACTTCCTCTTTAAAATCCAAAGCAATATGCAATCCACATACAGAAGAATTTAGGAAGTGGGCCAATTCTGAAATACAGATTTTGTGTATCTGTCATCATCACCTAACTTACTACAGATGAAACTGAAACCTAAACAAATTAGAATAGGGTGTCTTTAACATTTGTAGACCCCATTAGGGCACATGGGCCAAACTGTTAACCAAAGAACAAAATAGGCTTTTTTTAAATAGAAAAAAATAGAATTCAGAAATGCAAGAAATAGATATTAAGAACTAATAATAATAATTAAGAACTAATAACTAATAGATATTAAGAACTGCAACAGCACAGCTCCGATACCACATCTCTCCCAAGATAGCATAGAGGCTGGAGGAACAAAACCGTTTTACTGTACAATATTCACCAACGACTTTATTACCCCACAGTTTGGTGTTCACAGAGCATACAGGCTAGCTATTTGTAACTGAAAAATCGCCTACTAAACGACCACGATACTAGCTCTCAGAACAGACGCTGCCAGCACACTACAATGTGGCATGTAACGGACGTGGGAGTTAAGGGAGTCTTTTACCTTCGCTATGTGGAACATTCAACACGTATCTACACCAGCCGACGCCGCTTGTCTCTCCTCCCCCGTGGCACTGTTTGTAAGCGCCCTTTAGCGCGTCGAAGGGAGCCCGCGGGGCACGGCGGCTTTTCCCCGGGCCGGTGCCGAAGCTGGCGCACGCCGGAGGCGGGCAGGCACCCTCGCCGGGAGGGTAGCTCTCGCCGGCTGCTTTGCCCGCAGGGAGGGAGGAGGGTGCTCCGCCACCGATAACCAAGTTGCCTTCGCGGGCCACGGCCACACGTACCCGCGTGGCCCATGGGAGCTGGGGCCGGCGCGCACACGGGGCTGAGGATGCGAGAAAGTTACCCCGGACAGACACCGCCCGGGGCGCTATGGTGAGGGGGCAAGGCGAGCACTGGCGGGGGTCAAGGGGAGCCGCCGCGGGTACTGCGTCCAGCCCTCACCACCACCCCCAGGGCTAGCCGCCGCCCCTCCTCGCCGAGCCGGACCACGTCTGCACCCCGCCGCGGCCCCTCCCGCGGAGTCGCCGCTGTGTTCGGCCAACAAAGGGACGAGCAGTCCCCGGGCTCCGCCAGGCTCGGACACGGGGGGGGGGGGGGGGGGGGAAGGGAGGAGGGCGACTCCGCCCCAGCCGGCCCCTCCGCCATGTTGTTGAAAGGAACCGACGGGGATCCGCAGCCCCCCGCCGCTCTCCCTCCCCCGCCCCAGGCACCACCTCACCCGCTTCCCCCCCCCTCCCCCCCAGACACGCGTGCACTCACCGGCTGCACCGGGGAAGAGCAGCGCGGCCACCACCAGACACATCAGGGCCCAGGGCCGCCGAGTGGCCGCTACCGCCATGGTCCGGTCCCGAAACCGTAGAGCCAGGGCGCGCGCGCGCACCCGCGCGCCAGGATTCCGCCTCGCGCTCGCGCCCCCACTCCCCTCGCCCCTCCCCGCTCCCGCCCGAGACAGACACAGAGAGACTCTCGCACCGCCTACACCTCCCCGGCTCGCTCTTGCCGCTAATGTAACTGACGCAGCGGCGCCGCCTGATTGGCCGCTCGCTCCCGCTCCGCCCCACCCCGCCCCCGGCAGCTGCGAAGAGCCCCAACAACAACAGGAGTCTGGAGGGCGCAACTGGCGCGGCCGAGGGGCGGGGCGGGGCGGGGCCAGGCCGGACCGTGATGTGATGTGATTGGCGGCTGGCTGTCGGTGCCTCGTCAGGGAGGGAGAGGAAGAGGGAGGGGGAGGTCCCCGGCAGCGCGGCTCGCTGAGGTACTGGGGTGGCTGGGGGCGCTGACCCTGCGTACGAAGCGTCGGGTGCTGCGGGCAGGCGCCGTAGCTTCTCTCCGAAACAGGCGAGCCGGCGCCCGACGCGTCCGGGCAGTGGGAGAGCACCCAGGCGTGTGGCTGCAGGGCCGCGGTAGCAGCGGCGCCGCTGGAGGGAGATGCGGGAGGAGTTAGACAGCCGTCAAGTTGTCTCGGGAGAGGAGGAAGAGCTACAGTAGCCGAGGAATTACTCCTCTTTGGAGACGGACTAGGGAAAGCGTGCAGAGCCCTTTCGTGTCTCACTGCGATGCTTCTCTCACGTGGGTTGTCGGATGGGTTGTAGATGTAACACAAACACGCTGACAGCTTATTCACTGGTAACATGCCAGCTGGCGTACGTATGAGGCAGCTCAGCGTTCGTGCTGCTATCCTACAACCTGCTTCGCATGTCGGGAGCAAAGGACTTGCCTTCCCGCAGCACGGAGAGCTATAGGGTAGGAGCCTGCAAGTTTTAGTACTGTGCGGAGACAGAGCAGTGCTAGCCCCGGTGTGCAGCTCCTGTCTTATTTCAGACTGTGCATTCGCTGCGCATAACTGGAAGAGTTAATTGGGAATCAGAAGCGAACTTGCGCAGTCCAAATAGCTGAAGTTCTACTTAATGTTACAACCTGCGGCAACTAGGATCCATCCTGTGAAGCAAATTACCACAGCTGAGATTCTTACTTTTATCCACAGCTTTATTAGCTTTTGCATGGGTGGTCGGGGAGGAGGAAGGGCTCTCTTCTTCCCTTTTGGGATCAGGTAACCACTCTCTCAGCAGTTACCTGCTCGCTCTGGGAATCCACACCCCCCCCCCCCCCCCCAAGTCGTGGCTCCATTACCTGGCTGTTGTGTCTAGATCCTGAATCAGTTCTGAGTTCCTCAAGTTCAGCATATGCTTTTATATGACTTTTGTTGTTCATTTTGCTTGCTGTGTGACCCTCCAAGTCACATAGGTCATAGGTGCTTTTCCACTTGTTACCTGCAGTCACTCTTGCAAACTTCATGTACTGTCTCTGATGGATGGTGACTTCCCAGTTCATGGTGTTCGGGGCAGCAACCTCTGCAGTCCTCAGTGCCACATTCACTTTCATATCACACTGATCTCCTGTCTCCTTTTTACTTGCAGTTGTTCAGCTAACACAGCCTTTATAAAAAGTCTTGTTTTTCCTACGGTACAGTTCACCTGGATAAGAATCTTGATAATATAACAGTTCAAAGTGAGGTAAAGTTTTATTAATTCATTCTCTTTCCCTTTCTCTGCAAGAAATGATCATCATAGTATATAAACAGATCCTAGTTATATTTTCTCTTGCAAAATACTATTTTAATGACAGATGTCCTTTGTGACCAAACATCTGGATTTGATATAGATTCATGCCATAATGAACTACTGAAGTTGACAACACCAGGCAAACACGTTCTTAATTATCCATATGTAGAAATACTTAAAGGGCTAATCCTTAAGTAATATACTAGCATCAAAAAGAAATACTGAAGCGTTGTTAAAATTGCTCAAATCCCGAGGCACTGTTCAAATTACTCAAATCCCAAGGCATCTTTTAAGTTCATATAGAGCGCCAAAACTATAAGTTAAGAAAATTATATGCTTGGGAAAAAAAATCCACTATTAATTTCCCCATCACAGATCTAGATTTAAGGATGAGCCACAGACAATATCTCTGAAGGAAGGCAGGAAACAAGAAGCAGAGCATGGTGAAGGATTTCCAATTCAAGGGCTTCCAACTCAGTCCTGTGGGGAGCATTCTGAATTAGCATCCTGAGCAATGTTTGGCTGTCAGCCATAGAAAGAATAAAATAAGTCAGTAACTTGCAGGTAACAGCTCACTAAGATGGTTTCAGGTCACTTTCAAGCAGTAAATATTTTTGCTAGGCCTCACCCTTCTTTCATAAGGTACACAAGATAAAGACCACTACTAAAGAAATACCTACAATTATGTCATCCCCTGTCCCGATCCCTGGGTACTTATCTGTAATCTTGTGTACCACATCACATTCAGAAGCCAAAGTAAACTTGGGGCAGAAGCAGCAACTGCAAAGCTACTGAAACGGATTCTGGAAGTGGTCCAGAATCACCCCTTCTATTCCATGTTTCCAGATTCTTGGAACTGCAGCTTCTGGTCTTGATTAAGGTGGGGTCTAAGAACTTCTGATTATGATACAGACTCTTGATGTTAAAAGGGCTCTGGTAGACAATTGGATCTTGTTCTTGTTGGAAGGTCACTGACCATGAAGGTCAGTGCTTGCATCTTCTACCATTGTTACTGTAAGATTAATTCCTCTGTTTTTCCATCATCTTTCTCCCACTATTACTTCTGCAGTCAATTCTCCTCTTCCAATATTTCAGTGTTCCTGTTCCTTTATATAAGCTTCATAATTGCTTCTATTGCAAGCAGGGGGTTTGCTGGTCTGGCTAGGGCTCTGTATCTTTAGGAGGGTTATGTGAGAGGTGCTTAGATTTACTTGTTGAGTTGCGCAATGGTTCATGTTACATATTCTGTTTGATAATTAATAAAATCTTTTTTTTTTCTATACAATATGAAGCAGTTAGATAAAAAATACAAAGTACAAATGGTAGCCTGAGAAGATTTAAATCATCCATTTCTCCCTGTGTGTGCAAACAACTGAATGCCAATCCAAAGAAAATGAGATCTTATTTATGACTGCACCTAGTTACATTCATCCTTAAATGTGCTAGTTAGGCAAATGAGGCTAAATCAGACCATGACACGGTCAGCAAACAGTTTCCAAGATAACACCTTTCTGTAAAATGACATTTTGTTTAGGAAGAAAATAGCTCTTCTGTGATTTCAGATTTTTCAAAATTACAATAACTGCTTGGCCTTTTCTGCCAAAATAACATGAAAAAACAATTTCACTGTACAAGTTTGCCAAGTTCGATAGAAAGCAACTCCTCACCATTGTATGTTTATGACATTTTAACTGGATGTATTAAACATTGTTCTTCAGCATTTCATGTGAGGGAATCCATCAAACCACTTCTTACCTACTTTAAACCATCTCAGTGCTTACTGAGAATGGAAGTAATGTAGTTGGTGGAAATATATTTAGAAGAATAGGCAAAAAACCCATTGTGCCTAGCCTTGTTTATGTCAGAACATAATGAATTTCCACCATTCCAATTATAGAAAGATGCAAGAAATTTCATCTTTTTTTTAAATGCAAAATAGAACACAAAACAAACAACATCATAGAAAATCCAAATTATCTGGCTTTATAAGATCTGTTTAGATCATCAAAATGGTTGAACCTATTTTAAAAATCCTTGCTTTTTAGATTGAGTAAAGCAAGTTATTATACAGGGAATATCTACAATTTAAACACAGGTTAATTTCTTGCTTCTTTACTAGAATATGACATTCATACACATATGCAGCGCCCACAGAGAGAGAGAGGATGAAATAATTAACCTTTACTTAGTGCTAGTTTTATTTCTTGCAATAATTATTGTCAGTTTTTGAATGTTTCTTATACTTTCTTTCTGGAAGATGGAAAGGAAAATATTTGCGACTGCATGAAAGGTTCAAACAGAACTCTGTAATGCAAAACCCCCCACATACTAAGAAACTACATAGACCATTAAAATCTAACCAGTTTTGAAGAGGAACAAGTGGTGACATCATAGAAAATTATACAGAATGAATTGTTCTATAGGTTAATCTTTGACTAAAGATCAAGGATATGAATGTTCTTGTGTTATAAGCTGATTTACTTAACAGGCACTAATAAATACAAATTTTTTAGCTTTTAAAGTAAAAATGTATGGAAGTGGTAGGAAATATTAATGGTGACCACTAAAAGCTTTATTAGTCTTTCACTGTAAGAGATACTGTATCAGGGTAATAAAGACTTCTAATGAATCTTTCAGCAAGAAAATACGCACAGTTAGTGCTAGAGCAAGAGGAAATAAAGGTGTTGTATAACTTCATTTACAGTTTTTACAGTTTTCTCTCCATGGTAATTAGCTAAATTTTATATGCTTTTTTAAGAACTATGTTCACCAAGGAACTCAGCAAGAGGAAAAATACTGAATTAGTAACATTTACCAAAAGAACAGAATAAGTATTTTCAAAAACACCCCACACCAAAACAACAAACACCCACCTCCCACACCCCTAGTCCTTGATTTTCCCAAGCAGTTTTACTCAAACTAAGACAGAAAGGATCAAAGTGCTTATTAGTGTACAATTTCTATAAGCACACAAATCAGAAAGTTTAGCAAAGATCTGTGATCTTGCTAAATGAGAGACAAGCAAAAGAAAACACTTTTTTGAAGTCACTGCTTTTTAAAATACTCAGAATTACTCATTTTATAACCTTTATAAACATTGCCTGATTTGCCTCATCAGTGCCTCTAAAACTAAATACAGTGAGATCTTAGTTATTCAAAACCCAGTTAATCATCCCCATTAACAGAAGGCCAGTTAAAGATTAAGACATATAAAACTCTTTTCGCTTTTAATTCACTGTCAGTGAAACACACCAGATCCGTATCTTGGAGTTACGAATTGGGCAGCCTGGCAGTACACCGCATCAGTACGCAGCTGCTTGATCCCTCCTGCTAATACTCTCCTTACTACACAGCTAATAGGTTTGTGGATACATTATAGCGCTGTAAGTTCTTACTCCGCAGTTAAGCAGATCTTAATGATGACAGTCCTGCACTGCTGCTGTTAAACTGCTTGAACTTAGTGTTTTATTCCAGCTTGTAGAATCCATCAGCTGCCGAGCTTGTTTCCTACACATATGATATCCAACTTCATTTGAAATCAGGTATGAATGTATTCAAAGACAGCGGTGTTGATTGTAAGTCTCATTAAAGAGAGGTCTAATTTATGCTGAAAGCAGGGAAGAAGTATATA
Source organism: Balearica regulorum gibbericeps (assembly GCF_011004875.1). NCBI lineage: Eukaryota > Metazoa > Chordata > Aves > Gruiformes > Gruidae > Balearica > Balearica regulorum. The sequence goes on from NC_046185.1 coordinate 105,026,793, forward strand.
GTCCAAGACGTTGCTAAACACAGGAGTGGCTAAGATGACTGGTTAGCTTAGGGAGGGGTTGCCAGAAGCCAAGAGGCTGACATCAGTGAGGTCTGGTAATGACTTTAGACTGTATGTCATTACCTGTTTGAAGGCTTTATATTGCTATAGCAACCCTGAAATTGGATGAGTATCTCCCCTATGTCTACAGTGAAGGATAGATGTATTAAAGTAGCTTGCCTCTAATTAAGAAAGGATACTTTTTTTCTATGCAAATGCAGCTTTTACCTGCTTGAATGCTACTCCTCATACCAAGTTGACGGTGCAAGTAATAATTTACATCATTCTGCTTTTCAAGAAAGGTCAGCTTCCTCCTACAATGAAACCAGTTTTGAGGTTGGATCCCATTTATGCTTGAGTGGGAAAGGAGCAGCGTATGTAACTCACCAAAAGTTAATGTCTCTCTAGCAACCTCTCACAAGGTTTTCCTATTGTAGACTTCTGTGTACCCATTAGCAGGTAGGCATCCTGTAGGTTTGGCAAACTTGACTTCTTCCATGGAATTAGGGGTCATTAAAGACAAGAAATTACCTAGAGCATGAAGTGGGTATTGTGATAAGCTGCTAAGACCCCGAAGCATTAGATTTGGGGATCTAGATTCCAGTTTGGATTAAATATCAGTTATCTTTAAAAAAGAAATCTATTTTTTAATAAAACTTTCACTCTGTTATTAAAATAACGTTTTGTTCAGTTAAGTGTATACCCACAATAAAAAAAAAAGGGAAGAAAACCCCACAACTTCAGTAATTACAAGTTCTTGATACTGATTTATTAACCCTGCAAACTGGGAATGAGAGAAGCGAGAGTTTCTTCTATAGCATGCTGTAGGAATTGCCTGTTTTGCTGCAGCTTTTTTAGACTTGCTCTGTATTCCCCATCTACTCTCATTGTTCAGTGCTTGTGACTGTATGTTACCTGAAGTGATAACATCAAACTTTCCATCACAGTTCGGGTTCTGCCTGGTTGTTTCAAAGTCCTGTTTCTGTAGTATCTCTTAGCAGTGTTTTCTGTAAGTTTTCGCTTGTTTGCAAACAATAGCTATAGTTTATTCTAAAGGTGCTGTACTTTGGGCAGTCCAAGAAAATTATATGGAAATTTTCTATAGGGGATTCTAAAAACATGTTTTTTCCTTTAAATCAAGTAATGGAGTTTGTACCTACTCAGGAATAAAAATTAAAAAAAGAGAAAAATAGACTAAAGATCTATTTGAATAAGAAGACAATTTATTCAGTGAAGAGAGACATGGTGGAAATCAATTGTAGAACTTTGTTCTTTACCAGTTCTTGAGCAGTTAAGTTTCTAACTTTTCTCCAAGAACATATAATTTTGAGAATTTAAGAATGCAGCAAGAATGCTGGTACTAAAATACAGCTAGCCAAAAGCATACGGCTTAAAGAACACAGTATGGATGAAAAAGTAGTGAGAGACTATGGAGATGGTGGAGGTTTTCAAATCTCAACTTCCTTTAGGAAAGGCTAGGGATGTACAAAACTGTTTCATATATTGAAAAATTATCTCATCTGCACCATAAACCACTTGGAAAGATGTATTTTTAAATCAGGGCTTTAGTAAACAAAATTTTGAAGCAGGATTTTTTTTTTTTTTTTTGAGACAGTAATAACTACAATATCCTCACACAAGAAACCAAATGTTCTTATTACTGAGTCTGGAATGTTTTGTTGGTAGAGAGTGACTATTCCTTTTCTTGCTTTCTGTTTATCTTCAGGCATTTTTCCAGGTTGGTCTTCATTTTCTAGGTGGGGTTGTTAGCCACCAGTTATTGAGGTCCTAATAACTGTATACAAAACCAGACTAAGTGAATATCCTGTGTCTTTGGATATGGAAATACTTTTGTTTACGTATGTATCTGGTACAAAAGACTAATGATTATAATGTGCATTCTTGTGAATGTCTGGTGACATATTGTTATTACCAAACGTATCTTTCTAAGAAATGTGTGAATTGTTTTTTATCTTTGATGGTTAACAAATTATTGAACTGTTTTGTCTTTCCTCCTGATGTAACTTCAGTTCTGACAGGAACATTGTCTCAAATATTACTACATTTGCAACAGTACTGCTTTCAAAAGCTTAACTGTCCTGCTTCCAAACAGTATGAAATATTAACTAAGATGGTTTGGAAGATTGCCAATTACTAAGATAAAGTGAGAAAAAATGAGAAGTTGCCATCAGGAATGACCTTCTATTGATACACAGTTTAAATTTTTTAATAATTTTTTTTTTTTAACCAGACTTAAGATTCTGACTTCCAAAATCTAAAAAAATAAACTATTCCTATCACGTCCTTCATATCTATTTTCCCTGCCAGTGACAACCTCAGTTGGCAAGTGATACCTGTGAATATTGAAATATTAAGATCAATTCAAGCAATTACAGCCATTGCTCAATAGATGTAACCAAACAAAAGGGAAACCATTGTAACTTAGAAAATAATTAGTTGTAAGATAAGAAGCTCTGGAACCATCTCATTTTAAACAGCTCGGCCTTGGAAGAACAGATGCGCAAAGATAAGAAAGTTACACGGTGATCACAAAACCAGCCTTGAGGGATAAGGTATACGTGATACCAGGACTGAGTCTGAAGACCCCCAACGACCACCCGACCACCCGGAGGTGCCAACAAACATGTGCGAAAGACATTAGCATATGCTAGCGAGTTCCTGGGAAATCCATGAATGTGATAAGCACTACTTGGAAATATACTGAATATGTATATTAACATAGTATAAATACTTGCTAGTTTTGTCTTTTGGGTGTGCATGTTAGGTGGAGTTATCCCCCGTGCACCCAGCGCTGCAATAAAGAATGTTTTCTAAAACTTCAAAATAAGTCTTAGAGAGTGAATTATTTTGCCGCTTTCTGGCAACACAAGTTCCTCAGGTAATGCTCTCACCAAGTCTGTGAAAGTAGGTGGGTCTTACAGCACATAATTAAAGAAATAAGCTCAAGTCAGGGAGAAAAAGATCTTTTTGATGTGAGGTCCTTGTAGATGACTGCTGGTATCCATTTCCTGTTGATTAATAATTTTTTTGGCTAGTATTTAATCTCATGAGAGTATTGTCTAAAAACTTCAGAATTTCCTAGTACATGAAAATAACAGTTGACTCACACCTCTAATTTTGTCTACTAATAAAGCTTCAAATTTCTCCTGAAGTCATGAGTCATTTCTGTTTTCATTTTAAAAATTCAGCACTGCAACACAACAGCACAGTCACAGACCTAGCAAGCATTATACAGGTTTCCTGGCACTCAGTTATTTGCTTGCCTACATCTGGTAAAATATTTCTAATATATTTGACAGGGAAAAGGCTTTTTCATGTATTTTTTAAATTAGGAGCCAAGAAATGTGGCATTCTAGTCTTACCCTCCATTGCTTGTTTCTGCCAATATTTGTGAGCAGTTTGCAGATTCCCTTTGGTGATCAACAGAAGTTGGGTTGTGCCATGTTGAGCTGGGCTGTGAGCAGAACCCTGAGCACTGAGGTCTGGCTGCTGGCTATCCAACTAGCAAAGCCAAATCAATGTACTCAGCAATCCTTGCTGTAACCAGGTCTTTTTGCTAATAGAATAGATTGCAGAATCTGGGCACCACTGAAAAGAGTCTGGGCCATTCCTCTAGACATCCACCCTTTAGATATTTATAAGCACTGATAAGATCCCCTCTCAGTCTTCTCTTCTCCAGGCTAAACAGACCCAGCTCTCTCAGCCTTTCCTCCTACGAGAGATGCTCCAGCCCCCTAATCATCTTTGTAGCCCTCCCCTGGACTCTCTCCAGTAGTTCCCTGTCTTTCTTGAACTGGGGAGCCCAGCACTGGACACAGAACTCCAGATGTGGCCTTCCCAGGGCAGACTAGAGGGGGAGGATAACCTCCCTCGACCTGCTGGCCACACTCAATGTACCCCAGGATACCATTGGCCGCCTTGGCCATGAGGGCACACTGCTGGCTTATGCTCAGCTTATTGCCCACCAGGACTCCCAGGTCCTTCTCTGCAGTGCTGCTTCCCAGCAGGTCAACCCCTAACCTGTACTGGTGCTTGGGGTTGCTCTTCCCCAGGTGCAGGACCCTACGCTTGCCTTTGTTGAATTTCATTAGGTTTCTCTCCGCCCAACTCTCCAGCCTGTCCAGGTCACGCTGAATGGCAGTGCAGCCTTCTGGTGTGTTGGCCACTCCTCCCAGTTTTGTATCATCAGCAAACTTGCTGAGGGTACACTCTATTTCCTCATCCAGGTCGTTGATGAATATGTTGAATAAGACCAGACCAAGCACTGACCCTTGGGGCATATCAATAACTACAGGCCTCCAACTAGACTCTGTGCCATTTATCACAACCCTCTGGTCTCTGCCATTCAGCCAGTTCTCCACCCGCCTCACTGACGACTCATCCAATCCACACTTCCTAAGCTTGCTAATGAGGATGTTATGGGAGACAGGGTCAAAAGCCTTGCTGAAGTTGAGGTAGACAACATCCACTGCTGTCCCTCATCTGCCCAGCCAGTCATGCCATCATAGAAGGCTATCAGATTGGTCAGGCATGATTTCCCCTTGGTGAATCCATGTTGATCACTGCTGATAACCTTCTTTTCCTCCACATGTGTAGACATGACTCCCCGAATGAGCTGTTCCATCACCTTTCCAGGTGAGGCTGACTGGCCTGTAATTTTCTGGGTCCTCCTTCTTGCCCTTTTTGAAGACTGGAGTGACATTGGCTTTCCTCCAGTCCTCAGGCACCTCTCCTGTTCTCCATGACCTTTCAAAGATGATGGAGAGTGGCATAACAATAACATCTGTCAGCTCCCTGAGCACTCGTGGGTGCATCCCATCGGGGCCCATGGATGTGTGGGTGTTGAGTTTTCCTAAATGATCTCTAACCTGATCCTCCTCGACCAAGGGAAAGTCTTCCTTTCTCCAGACTTTCTCTCTTACCATCAGGGTCTGGGATTCCTGAGGGCCAGCCTTAGCAGTATCGAAGCAAAGACGGCATTCCACCTTCTCTGTATCCTCCATCACCATGGCACCCATCTCATTCAGCAGCGGGCCCACATTTTCCCTAGTCTTGCTTTAGCTGCTGATGCACTTGAAGAAGCCCTTCTTATTGTCCTTGACATCCCCTGAAAGATTTAATTCCAAGTGAGTCCTAGCCTTCCTCATTGCATCCCTACATACTCTGACTACATTCCTATATTCCTCCCAAGTGGCCAGTCCCTTTTTCCACATTCTGTAAAAAGATGTAAAAAACAACGATAAAAAAATCCCATGCTAGTACATCATACAGTTTCTCTGCACATTTGTGAGGAACCCAAATCTGCTGAATTTGACCTCAGTATAGGACTGGTGTCTTAGCTTACTAACACCGAAAAGAAAGGCAAATGATGTGAGCAGAAAATGGCAAAGACTTTCAAAAATGGTATGTCCTGAAGTGGAAAATACCTCTGTCACGTGAATGTTAATAGGCAAATGTGTCTCACTGTTTCAGTGGTGTCTGCTGCTGTGGATTGCTAACCTTTAGCATCTCCATCCAGTAATGTAGATCTATTGATATGCTGCTCTTCACTGGATGGCCTTTAGTTTGACAATATGTTTTTGGTAAGATGATACCTGTACCTGAAGATAACACCCCTAGTGGGTTTGTGCCACTAACTCCCCATCCCTTTTTGGTACTCAGAACAAAGTAGCTGTCCTTTCTGGGGACCATCTTGCTTCTGTGGCATGTTACAACCCACTGGCAAGAGCAGATAATAGTATTTGACTTTGGAAGCTGAGAATTCATTTCTGATCTCTGAAACTGGACTAGTTTTTTCAGATTATGAAACAATGAATACTGCTGTACTATAGTCATTCTTTCCTATAACAGTTCATGAAGAACCGTACCTAAAAGCTAAGGTGTATCAAATCTATTAACTTATCTTTGTACTTCTGATAGTGAATGTTCACTGCTGTTAAACTGTGGAGACCATCACAAGCCACAGAACAGAAAATGCAAGAGGAAGTTGGCACTAAGAAGCAAATACTTCTGTTAAAGTCTGAGAGGATGTTTAAATTTCTTGCCACTGCTGTCATCACAAGTATTTCCTATTCCTGAAATCAAGAGGGGTCACTAGACAAAACCAAAATTAAAGAGATACTATCCAGTAAAACTTGACCTCTGTCTTGCATCTGGTTACATCAAGGTTCTAGATAACCTACATATCCCAGAACTTCTGCAATAGTAGTGCCAGAAATGCTTTCATCCCACCTGCCCAACCAAACTGCCTGTTGTCAGTGATGTTTAAAGGTGACCATTGCAAAAAAATCAGGAGAAATACATCACTTCCTAACTTAAAGACAGGATAAAATTAAGGAAAAAATGAGCATTTTAAATGAATGTCAGGAAGATGTCCATCATGGCACTGGATTATTCTATCAACAAAATATTGGAAATGATGGTAGTAAGAATATATATATTTTTGATCTAATGAAGAGTGCAAGATGGGAAAAGAAAAGCTTACACTGGCAAGGAGATCTTTTCAGTTTAATTAACTAGTCATGGGATTAATTTTGTCAAAGTTAATGAATGTCTTACAGGACAGAAAATGAAGACCTCAATAAATGTTCAATATTCACTAGGGCAAAAGATTAGAGGTAGAGTATCTCTGAGTATCATTCTGTTGCAGTTTAGTTTTGTAGAGAAGGTTACTCCTTTTGTAGCTATAGTTGAAGTCATTAGAAATCCAGTCTATCATGCTCTTTAGTTTTCAGAAGAACAGATTTTCTTGAGAAGCTGAATGCTTTATCTTTTTCCAGGATATAGTTTTTCTTAGAACTTGAAGACTGGCTGTGGCTTTTTTTTTAAAAAAAATACAGTTTTAGTTTCTAATTGAATCAACTCTCAAAAATGGATTGGCCTACAAACACACCAGAATAAGTTTGTTCTGCTAGCCTGGCTGAGAAGAAATGCTTCCTATCATTTGTAGGATTATCCTGGAGGTGAGATAAAAGGAGGGCACAAAAAATGTCATAAATTATACATACACAAAAAAATGTTCAACACTGTGAAGTAAAGCTGTCAAAAGTACCAGAACTGGGGTTACCGATGCCCCATTTCCACTTGGATTTACACATTTTAGTATGTATTTAAATTTTGGAATCATATTTACAATATCCCTGCCTTATACAGTGCACAAAATGAGCAGAGGTCACTTAGTGATCAGCCCTTCAAGAACTTGTTTCATTCTCACAGCTCAGTAGGTGGCCTGTACATTAGAGTGCAGTACCTCAACAACATAAGCAAGCACTACCATTCTCTGCACCTGTGGCTATGTGATTCTGCTCTCCCTTCTGCTGACACTTGCCCATATCTTAGCCCACAGGAGTCAAATCAAAGAGCTGGATCAGCAAGGAACAAATATCTTTTACTTTGCAGGGTTAGTTTTTGATCTGTTGTGCTCTTTGTGGGACTTCATGATAATGAGAGTGGGCACAAGGGAGAATGTGGAGCACAGAAGTGTTTGTATCTGATTGAGTGGACTTAGGTCAGTTTAGCTCTCATAGAATTGCATGTTGATCTTCTTTACACTATTTGTAACCTACTCTAAAATGGATCAATTTCTATGGAGCTTTTCTTTCGCGAGTGAATCAGGGAGATATAATCCAGTTCCTTTGGGCACTGTTGTGTTGCCATAAACATGAGATCATCCTTTCTCTTTGGCCACACCATGCCTTAGTCGTTGCAGCGTTTGTAACATATGAAGCTGGGGTTTTCCAGATAGCCTTACCCTTGATGAATAATCCTAGTTTGTTCTCTGGACATTACTTTCCTGTGAGCAAAATGAGGAAGAAGTGTTGTGAAAAGGAAACCACCATAAACCACTTGAGTCTGAAATGCAGTGTGTATTTGAACGTTGCTACCAAAACCTTTAAAGGTATAATTGAGTCTCGGGAGGTTCCTGTTCTGTGCTAACGTTGTCATAGAATCATAGAATGGTTTGGGTTGGAAGGGACCTTAAAGATCACCTAGTTCCAGCCCGCCTGCTGCGGGCAGGGACACCCTCCACTAGACCACGTTGCCCAAAGCCTCATCCAATCTGGTCTTAAACACTTCCAGGGATGGGGCATCCACAACCTCTTTGGGCAACCTGTTCCAGTACCTCACCAAGTCCTGTGCTTGTTTCTCTGTATGCTTCTGAGTTGGCTTGGATGGGAAAGTCACAGCTGTTACCGGGCACTACTGGCAATAATGAAAGACACTGACTAGTTCTCCCAGAAGTAGTGGAATAGGTGGCTTGTTGCCACATTCATCCTCTCTTTTTTACTTTGGGCTAAAACAAATTTAGGCTTCTCTTGCATGTGAACTAGGACTAATTTTCGAGCAGGCTGTAATTTTGGATGGCAAAAAGTTGCTGCTTTACTTTCTTATCTTGACCTACCTTTGATTAAAATAAGTTTCAGTAGTTTAGAAGTAACTTATTGCTTTAGATTTATGCAGCTCAAGTCTTATAACTGTAGTTTTTTACTGTTGGGTGCTTAAGCTCTCTGCACAATGTACTGAGAGATACTCACTTAAAAATTAACATAAAGTCTTGTGAGCAGGGCACCAAGGGTTACCTTTTAACCCATTATCCTAGTGGGAAATATAGGTTTAATGCCCAAGGGATTTGTGCTCACACACCTTACTTGCAAGACTAAGGATATTTGAACTGCTACTCCGAGTCCTTCCTGTTGGAGGTATTGCAATGCCTGTGGATTCTTATTCATGGGCTACAGAAAGAGATTCTTGCTCTTTAATTGCCCAAAGTGTCAATGGAAGCATAGTTGCCTGTGGATATTTATCAGTGGCTGAGGGGAAAATTAGAGGATCATGAATTTTGGACATGGATACATAAATCCTTTTCATCACTGATTTTGTAATCTATTAAATTTAACTAGTCTGCTCTTCACAAACATTTCCTCTGAGTTCACTGTCCCTTTTATAGCTCCAACTTGTAGACTAGGTTGTTTACTGCCTTCAGAGTGTCTTTTAAAGATCCTACACAGAGCTGATAATTTGCTATTTTCTTCTACCTTCTCATTCATAGACTTCACCACAACTTCAGTGCTTTATTATTCCTCCTCCCCAATCCTTTTGACTCATCTTACCCTTCTCCCTTCCCACCTTATGTCCTAGTGAATGTCCCAGTAAAAAAGGACACAGCTGTAAGTGACTATTCCTCCTCTAGGCTATCGATCGGTGTTCCTGGCCTTTTCTCCTGGTGATGAGCAGTTAGGTTTTTGTAAGAAAGATACTGTGATTCAATAACTTTAACAGAACAAGTAGCTTATTATCTGTCATTATGAGGCACTCAGTTGAGAACCGGACTTTGCTAGTGTGCGCCTAAGGCTTGTAGTGTCCTCTGATATATCATCAATAGCTGGATTGGGAAAGTTGATTCTACTTTTTTCCAGGGAAAAAAAAAATGTGGATTTTAGGAGTTAGATGCAACTAGCTTTTCTTGCTTCTCTCCCCCAACCTTTTCTTTGTAAAAACAGAGGCCTTTCTTCAGGAGATATATTTTGAGAGGCCCAGGCCACAAATCTATTCTGACTTTGGTGACAATTGCCTCTGTCCATCAAATACATACTTTCCTGCCCTAAGAAAAGTATCATGGCACATGCACAGATACCAGTATTTTGCCTTCTTAAAATGGAGGCAAAGACATCTGAGCACACTACTGCACCTTCAGTACCTCTGCCTCCAATTTGAGAAGATCTGACTTTGAAATTAGTTTACCTGTGCTTTGAGCAGGGATTGAGTTGGATTAGATGACCTTCTGAGATCACTTCCAATCTTAATTGTTCTACCATTCTAGGACATATCAGACTACAGGAAAGTGACAAGAGAGATAGTGAATACACATTCAATCTATGAATCTCAATGAACTCTGGCTATTAATAAGTTTTTTTTTTTTTTTTTTTACTTTTGAGTAACAGTCTGTATGTTAATTTCTAATTCATGTAGATTAATGCATGGCATCAGCTTTGGCTGGATCTGAACCCTTTGCACAAACAGCAGTCTTATGTCTGCTCTTTTGAATTTCTGTAAGCTTTAGTTGGATGAAAATGGATGTAAAGATGGGCATTCTGCAGCCTCAAGGATGAAAACACTTGTAAATAAGCCCCCCAGTGGTCAAGCTTTGTCAGTGGCATACGTTTTAATTACTCAGATCAGCTCTGAGCAAACGTTAGTGTAATCTTATAACCTGTTAGCCAATTAGCTTCTGTACAGTGGTTTTGGCTTTGGATATCCCAATAATGGAGGAAAACAGTCTCAGGATATGTTCGAAAGACCTTGACTTGTGAGTGTATGATGTCAAGACTGCCATGTCTTCCTGTTGTGGGCTACTTCTGAATCCTGGATGTTTGAGAACAAAGAACAAAAAATGGCTGAGCTAAGTTTGTGGTTTAAGAACAGCTTTGCCATAATGATGGAGGAACTTTGCAAAGTAGTGGTGTGGGAAAAAGCTGCTGACAATGAGTCAGGTTTTTCCTCTGTAGGCAGAAATAATGGCAATGAAAGACACATTAATGAAAATGTGCTGTAGTGAATGCTTCTGAAGCAACCTTCTCACAGATGTACCCTAGGGACTTCCCAAGCCCTAGGGACTTGTGAACGTTCAGAGCTCACTGGGATTTACCTTCTTGAAAGGAAACATGGGCTTGAAAATAATAGGATCAACAAATTGGAAATTGCTGTTGAGTTTCGATGGATCTGATGAAAAATTCCCAACTCAGCTGAAGAAAGAAAATCTAATATGACTCTTGAGCTTGGTTTTGGTCAACATCACAATGAGAATTTAGCAAACTCATGAGTTCAAACACACCACTCCTCGTACCCTGACATGGTGTAGAACCAAGGGATGCAGTCTCACATATCAAGGTATCAGGAAGGCTTCTGATGGGTTGACTGAAAGGGTGGTGGAATGATTCTGGGAACTCACTCTTGGTGTCTCAGGCAAATCTCAGCACATCTCTAGACTCTGAAAAGTCATTGAGAAGATGCTGCTGACTCTAGAATTGGAAGCTATTTGTAGTGGGTTGACCCTGGCTAAGGGCCAGGTGCCCACCAGAGCCGCTCTATCACTCCCCTCCTTCATTAGACAGGGGAGAAAAGGTATAATGGAAAGCTTGTGGGTTGAGATAAGGACAGGGAGAGATCATTCTCTAATTATCATCACGAGCAAAACAGACCGAACTTAGAGAGGGAATTCGTCTTATTTATTACTAAGCAAAACAGAGTAGAGGAATGAGAAATAAAACCAAATCTTGAAACACCTCCCCCCACCCCTCCCATCTTCCCAGGCTCAACTTAACTCCCGGCTTCAACCTCCGCCCCCCTCAGCGGCACAGGGGGACGGGGAGTGGGGGTTACGGTCAGTTCATCACGCGGTGTTTCTGCCGCTTCTTCATCCTCAGGGGGAGGACTCCTCTCATCGTTCCCCTGCTCCAGCGTGGGGTCCCTCTCACGGGAGTCAGTCCTTCACGACCTTCTCCAATGTGAGTCTCCTCCATGGGGTGCAGACCTTCAGGAGCAAACTGCTCCAGCGTGGGTCCCCCAAGGGGTCACAAGTCCTGTCAGCAAACCTGCTCTGGTGTGGGCTCCTTTCTCCACGGGGCCACAGGTCCTGCCAGGAGCTTGCTCCAGCGCGGGCTTCCCACGGGGTCACAGCCTCCTTCAGGTGTCTCCACCTGCTCCGGCGTGGGGTCCTCCACGGGCTGCAGGTGGAATCTCTACACCCCCTCATCCTCCCTCCATGGGCTGCAGGGGGACAGCCTGCTTCACCATGGTCTTCACCACGGGCTGCAGGGGAATCTTGCTCCGGCACCTGGAGCACCTCCTGCCCCTCCTTCTGCACTGACCTTGGTGTCTGCAGATGTTCTTACATCTTCTCACTCCTCTCTCTGGCTGCAAAAGCGCTCTCTAACTGTTTTTTTCTCTTTCTTAAATATGTTATCACAGAGGAGCAGATTGGCTTGGCCTTGGCCAGCGGCGGGTCCATCTTGGAGCCGGCTGGCATTGGCTCTATCAGACACAGGGGAAGCTTCTAGCAGCTTCTCACAGAAGCCACCCCTGTAGCCCCCTCCCCGCTACCAAAACCTTGCCACGCAAAACCAACACACTATTCAGTACTCCTAACAGGTAGATTGGACACACATAAACATGATAACTGATCCACCAGGTGCTGGAGTAAAGGACACAGGTAAATGTCTTGTGTTGTCCTGGTTTCAGCTGAAATGAAGTTAATTTTCTTCATAGTAGCTAGTATGGGGATATGTTTTAGATTTGTGCTGAAAATAATGTTGATAATATAGAGATGTTTTTGTTGTTGCTGAGCAGTGCTCACACAGAGTAAAGGCCTTTTCTGTTTCTCACACTGCCCCACCAGCGGGATGGCTGGGGGTGCACAAGAAGTTGGGATGGGACACAGCTGGGCCAACTGACCCAACCTGACCAAAGGGGTATTCCATAGCATATGATGTCATGCTCAGCTTGTAAGGGGCTTGGGGAAGAGGAAGGATGGGGGGACGAGCAGAGGTGTTAAGAGCGATGGCATTTGTCTTTCCAAGTAACCGTTATGCGTGCCGGCACCTTGCTTTCCTGGAGATGGCTGAACATCTGCTTGCTGATGGGAAGTGACGAATTAATTCCTTGGTTTGCTTTGCTTGCATACACGGCTTTTGCTTTACCTCTTAAACTGTTTTTACCTCAACCCATGAGTTTTCTCACTTTCACTCCACCGATTCTCTCCCCCATCCCACTGAGAGGGGGGAGTGAGTGAGCGGCTGTGTGATGCTTAGTTGCCAGACGGGGCTAAACCGTGACACCTTGTTTGCTAAGGTAAGACATCATGGTATTATTTATCAGTTGTACAGGATGACTGTACCAGGAGCCTTTATTTCTCACAGTTTTAAAACTTCCCAGCTGTGTGAACAGCCACTCCATGCCCCAGCCAATGTGCTCATCACTGTTGAATGAGGTCAGAATGATGGGATAGCACAATATATCTATATACAGCATGAGAGCATTTCTGTAGGGCAATGAAGGCTTTAGGAGTGTTCCCTGAATGAATGCAGTCTGGACATATGGATTATATGAACGGATGGTTGCAGGACGGTTGTATACTAAGCTCAGCAAAAAACCATCAAGATGTATTGGTGTGTGTCCCATGAGTATCAGACGTGCATGTCCTGCAGTCCCTCTACAGGCTTTCAGTCAGGTGAGAATTCCAGTTAGCCCTGAGACAAGGCACAATGGTTAAGCACCTGTCAGTACAATTAAACCTTTATTTTCCAAAATAGGGTGGCTACTTCAAACTATCCACAACAGTAGTCATTGGCACATGCTGTCCCCCGAAAACATACCCCAAGGCAGTGGCTGGAAGGGTTACAGGTGGCACTAACCAGAACTGTGCCAGGGAATAGTTCAGCAATCAAACAGTCATGCTATTTGTGCTAATCCTGACCTTGATAATTTTCTAGTATAGATGTAGCTTCAGAGATTTAACTAGCTTCAATGGAGACCTCAGAGCCTGCAAAGTTAAAATTTGTAACCCATAGCAAAGCTAAACACCAGTGAACCATTTTTCAGAGGTTAACATCGACCCATACTCTAACTCAGTGGGGAGATGTTTTTCCAGTAGCAAGCCATTATTGTGGCTTGGTGAATATGTCTGGAACCAAAGAAGGCCAAACAAAAGGACTGTGAGGTGGTATTGGTACTGACCAGTGGAGAAACACAGCTATTAGAGAGTCCCCTGCTGCTGTTCATATGAACATGCTTGAAATGCAGCATACAAAACATACCTTTCCTGCAGAGGCATTGTCAACATCATCATCTTGGCTTGAATTTGAATTTGCAGGTGATCTCAGGTACTTAAGGTCAGACAGGGCTGTCACCCCCTTTTCTGCTGAAGCATCACTAGCACCCCTGAGACCAGCTGAGGAAAACAGGTTACAATGTTACCCCTGATCAACACCAGGGTGTGATGCTGAATTGACTTCACACATAGAAATTCTAACAGCCTGTGCTGTCTGTAATTCTCTGTACTGAGCTTGAAAGAGCTACTGTATTGTACTTTGCAGGGGTATGCAGGGAGGTTACCTGCTTTGTCAGGGAAGAAGGAGTTGTGGTTTCTTGTTGGTTCCAAAGGGACCTTTCTGGAGTCCCTACCATCCTGCCACCCTGTCTAGGGCTCCCAGCAAAGCACACACAAATGGTGTGCTTATCTGGGTGCTGTGGAAAACAGAGTGCAGAAGATCCAAGTGAAGGGTGGAACTTCTATGTGCAGCATGCTGCATCAGAGAAGCTGGCAGCTCCGAATGGTGTCCTGCGGAGGACCAACACAACATTTAATTAAAAGACAAATGGTTGGGGAAGGACAAGTGAAGGAGGAGGTCAGTCATGAGGTGGAGGAAAGGACAAATGAAAAAAACCCCGTTCCATTTCTCTTTCCTAACCAGAAAGGGTGAAGGTGTGTTTTGATTTCTTGTTCTCCTCCCCCCAGGCAAAGCCTAATACTGCTAGAGCTGAGCCATCCACTCTGGGTGCACCTCCAGATTAGGTTATGTATACATGGCCATTACTTAGGAGTAGAACAGGTTTTTTTGGATTATGGATACGGTGGAAGAGAATCTGGTAAGTAAAAAGTTTAGATCAACTGGTAACAATGGAAGTTGCACCAAGGTGCAAACCAGGCCTTTTAAGATGCAACAAGTAGCAGCCTTCTGACAGGTTGAAAAAGGGAGGCTAGGTTCAGGTTAAAGTAGATGTTAATCTAGAAATATTTCTATCTCTGTCCAGTTATTGTTGAAGCATTAAGGAGAGACAGTAGGGAGAAACTGCTAGAGCATAGGCTCTAACTACATACCAGACCAACAAATAACAGCCAAACCCTGATCAGATGTTTTTTAAGATGTATGCATAGCATGAAATCCAATACTTGAACATCAAATAGAAATTGCAATTCTAGCATCTAATTCCTTTAAAATCTGCCAGACAAGTTCTCTTCTCCAGGACTGGAGTGAAAACAAGAATTGCAAGTGTTACTTCAGAAGGAACACCTAAACCTCAATGCAAAATAAGAGTAACTGTGGAATCTTCAAAGCAGGACATACTGCAACTCTTTCTTTCTTCTTTCACCTGAATGCACAACTCAGAAGCAAGACTGGACAGTCTTTGACTATGCCAAGACTAGTTTTGTTAATTGCCAGTCCTTTGAGGTGTATGTGCTGCACCGTAGAAACTCACAGGTTTGGCTTGCTTGTAATAGCATTGAATGGAGAAACTGCTCTTCTCACTGTAGTCCATCCAGGCAGAGCAGCACACTACTGATCAATGATAACATGTCATGTTTTTGCAACTGCCCAGAGAAAAGATCCTTGAACTGAAAAGGGCAAAAGACCTGCTGATTACCTACTGCTAACAAAATCAATGGGCTGGAACAGGATTGTGGGGTGTCTGCAATTTACTGCTTATATTCACAATTCAGTACAAATATGACCCTGGGGGGGGGGGGGGGGGGGGGGGAATATTTGCTGTCAGGAAAAATAGAACTGTAGGAAAGGGAATTGAGGGAAAGCCACATTTTTGTTGGGCTCAGATTTGTAAATTGATTGTCAGAAATTCCTCCATCCTAATACAACATTTACCTGCATGCATGAGGTCAAAGAAGCTGATGAGTCAGTTAAAGACTGACTCAGCCATGGGGTATGAGGTGGCAAGGATGAAACAAGTTATTTGGAGATGAATGTGCCTGCATTTGTATGTGCATGCATGCACACTCCTGCCCTTTCTCCAAATATGACTTCCCCCCATTTTCCTAATCAGATTAAAAGTTATATTCTCCCACACCAACTTTTAAACCATTTGGAAGGATGTGCTACAAGTTCAGAAGAAGAAAAATCCCAATCCTTGGGACCAAGTCAAAAGATGATTTTAAAAACTGTTGCATGATACCACAAGATATGTTTGATGTAGTCAGTCATTTCAGACAGATGTTGCATTATTGATTGTGTTAAACTGCTTTCAAAATACTAAAGAGTTAACAATTTCTAAGTACACATTTTTCCTGCTGGCAGAAGTTATATTCTGGCTGCAGAAAGTGGTAATGATAACAAATATTTTGGATTTTTTATTTATTTTGGGAGTGGATTTGCTGCAGTATTAGCACTTGTTAAAAAGAATGGTCCTTGAGGAGCTAAAACACACAATGAAAAATGTTTTCATTTGTTACTGAGGAGTCTTAATTCCTTTTGATTATTAAAGAGCAAGTAAATTAGAATAAAAAAGTCTTAAAGCATGTCTTTTCAAAATGACACAGTTACTCTTTCCTGTTGCTTTCTTTGGACTGAAGATAGTTGTCAAATTTGATACAAATCAGTAAAATGTTGCAAAAAAAAGTGATGTTTCCGCTGAAAACTGTTGTCTGACTCTAACAAAGTCAAATCTGGCATGGTATACTGAAAGTCAATTTTTAATTCATGTGTGAATTTACCTTCATAACAAAAATTTCTTTTCACTTGGAAAGAAGCCGTAGCGAGCATTCAACTATGCATTCTCAGGACTAAGGAGCATCTCCATCCTTTATTGGATGCAGGAAGAAACAGTGACAAAGGATGAGGAAAAGACTGAGGTACTTAATGACTTCTTTGCCTCATTCTTCAACAGTTAGACCAGTTGTTCTCTGGGTACCCAGCCCCCTGAGATGGAAGACAGGGACGAGGAGCAGAATGAAGCCCCCATAATCCAAGGGGAAATGGTTAGTGACCTGCTACACCACTTAGACACATGCAAGTCTGTGGGGCCAGATGGGATCCTGTACTCAAGGAGCTGGTGGAAGTGCTCTACAAGCCACTTCGCATCATTTATCAGCAGTTCTGGCTAACCAGGGAGGTCCCAGTTGACTGGAGGTTAGCCAACATGATGGCCATCCACAAGGGCTGGAAGGAGGATCCAGGGAACTACAGGCCTGTCAGTCTGACCTTGGTGCCAGGAAAGGTTATGGAGCAGACTATCCTGAGTGCCATCATGCAGCACGTACAGGACAACCAGGCAATCAGGCCCAGTCAGCATGGGTTTATGAAAGGTAGATCCTGCTTGACTAAGCTGATCCCCTTCTATGACAAGGTGACCTGCTTAGTAGATGAGGGGAAGGCTGTGCATACTGTCGACCTGGACTTCAGTAAAGCCTTTGGCACTGCTTCCCACAGCATTCTCCTGGAGAAACTGGCTGCTCATGGCTTGGATGGGCGTACGCTTATCTGGCTATAAAACTGGCTGGATGGCTGGGCCCAAAGAGTTGTGGGGAATGGAGTTAAATCCAGTTAGCCGCTGGTCACAAGTGGTGTTCCCCAGGGCTCAGTACTGGGGCCAGTTCTCTTTAATGTCTTTATCAATGATCTGGATGAGGGGATCGAGTGCACCTTCAGTCAGTTTGTAGATGACACCAAGTTGGGCAGGAGAGTTGATCTGTTTGAGGACAGAAAGGTTCTACAGAGGGGTCTGGACAGGCTGGATCGATGGGCCAAGACCCACCTGTATGAGGCTGCACAAGGCTGAGTGCTGGGTCCTGCACTTGGGTCACAACAACCCCATGCAGTGCTACAGGCCTGGGGAAGAGTGGCTGGAAAGCTGCCCGGTGGAAAATGACCTGGGGGTGTTGGTCGATAGTCAGTTGAATATGAGCCAGCAGTGTGCCCAGGTGGCCAAGAAGGCCAACAGCATCCTGGCTTGTATCAGAAATAGTGAGGCCAAGAGGACTAGGGAAGTGATTGTCCCCCTGCAGTCAGCACTGGTGAGGCCGCACCTCGAGTATTGCATTCAGTTTGGGGTCACTCACTGCAAGAAAGACATTGAGCCGCTGGAACATGACCAAAGAGAAGGCCAATGAAGCTGGTGAAGGGTCTAGAGCACAAGTCTTAGGAGGAGGGGCTGAGGGAACAGGGGTTGTTTAGCCTGGAGAAAAGGTGGCTGAGGGGAGACCTTAGCACTTTCTGCAACTCCCTGAAAGGAGGTTGTAGCCGGGTGGGTGTTGGTCTCTTCTCCCAAGTAAGAAGCGATAGGACAAGAGGCAAGTTGTGCCAGGGGAGGTTTAGATGGGTTATTATGAAAAAATTCTTCACCAAAAGAGTTGTCAGTCATTGGAACAGGCTGCCCAGGGAAGTGGTTGAGTCACCATCCCTGGAGGTATTTAAAAGACTCTGTAGATGTGGTGCTGTAGGGACATGGTTTAGTGGTGGAATTGGCAGTGCTAGGTTAATGGTTGGACTTGATCATCTTAAAAGTCTTTTCCAAACAAAACAATTCTGTGATTCTGTGATTCTACAATTCTTTTATTCTATTCCTGCATTTGCACCATCCCCAATGTATCCACGATAAAGAAATGACTCTGTCCAGTAACAATTAAATATTCCTTTTTTCAAAGAGTTATTAGCTTTTCCTAGACCTTACTGGGTTTTTCTTCTGGTTTTCTTTTTTTTTTTTTTTTTTAACTTTTTTTCTTTCAGGTTAAGCACCAGCTTAATTAAAATTGTAATTATCTTTAATGGAGAACTGATTCTTTTGCAGAAGTGCAAACCCCACTGTGGATTCTTCTTGATTTAAAGGGAATTTCTGTTGTTATAGCTTGCACCTACAAGACAAATCTATCACTTTGATTTCTAGAAATACTCATTCCAATAGCTGAAATGGATCTGCTTTATTTTATTCATCAACCAGCCCTGGAGTTCTGATGGTTTATAAAATTGTCATCTCTTCTGTATTTACAGTGTATTAACTTCTTCCTTTTAAGGTGCATCAAAGCTTAAAAATAAATGGATGTTTTCAACCAAAGCCTTCCTCTTAAAGACAGAAAAATCTTATTTTACTGATACTCTGATTTCATTCATTCAGACTGCTACATTAGTTTCTAGTGCAGCTGCTCTTTTCAACCTACCTCTAGTGCTCGTTTTGATGATTCGTTCACTTTATACACAGTTCCTTACCTGAATTAGCAAATCATAGAATCATAGAATGGTTTGGCTTGGAAGGGACCTTAAAGATCATCTAGTTCCAACCCCCATGCTGTGGGCAGGGACACCCTCTGCTAGATCAGGTTGCCCAAAGCCTCATCCAACCTGGCCTTAAAACACTTCCAGGGATGGGGCATCCGCAACCTTTCTGGGCAACCTGTGCCAGTGCCTCACCACTCTTAACAGTAAAGAATTTCTTTCTAACATCTAATCTAAATCGACCCTCCTTCAGCTTAAACCCATTACCCCTTGTCCTATCACTACACTCCTTGATAAACAGTCCCTCTCCAGCTTTCCTGTAGACCCCTTCAGGTACTGGAAGGCTGCTATAAGGTCTCCCTGGAGCCGCCTTTTCTCCAGGCTGAACAACCCCAACTCTCTCAGCCTGTCCTCATAGGAGAGGTGCTCCAGCCCTCCAGTCAGCTTCGTGGCCCTCCTCTGGACTCGCTCCAACAGCTCCATGTCTCTCCTGTACTGGGGCCCCCAGAGCTGGACGCAGTACTCCAGGTGGGGTCTCACAAGAGCGGAGTAGAGGGGCAGGATCACCTCCCTCAACCTGCTGGTCACAAATGTTCTTCCTCAAGTGCACCTGAACTTTGTGTTGGAATAGTGCTGAAAAAAGTATTCTACTTTGATAGGGAAAGCTAATTTATTTTTAAGTACTGGGCTAGTTTTTTTCTCTGTAATACCCTTACAGTTTCTCTTCAGTTATACTAGGGAGTATAAAGAGGGTGTCTGGCTCTGGTTAAAATGACAGTAAGTGTTTTTTCCAAGGGAAACGTCATCTTTCTAAAAGATCTCTCATGCCATTCTCTGGTAAGCTAGCTCCCTAGCTGTCCTGTGAGCACAGCATTGAACTCAGCACCACAGCAGCCCAGGCGATCCACAGTTCATGCTCTCTATGAAGTTGAAGAGTGTGCAATAAATTTCTGTAGCCTGCGGATTAATGTTGGAAGTGGGAAACAACCACTGAGAGTTCTTTAACATCTCATTGATGGCGCTTAACCATTTCAGTTCCCTGCTAAGCTTTAGCAGCTGTTCAGAATACAGAGAGGGGTTAGCCCTGTGAAAGGACCGACACAAACACAATTCTGGATGCATTTTTGCTGGGCCCAACTTATACGCTAGTTCAGTATCTCCTAAAAACTGCATGGTTTTTTTCAGTCTTCTCCCCTCCCGCATCATACAGCTCTTCTGTGTGATCCCATCTCCCCCCCCCACCTCTTGTCACTGCAGTTCTAGGCAAAGAAATAGCCAGCTCCCTGATGGCTGGCTCTAGCTCAGGAGAACTGACGATGATGACTGAGTGATGATTGGCTGCAAAGATAAACTCAGCTGGTCATGACTTGGTCGAGCTGAGCGTCTTCCAACAATTAAAGGATTAAAGGTAGATAGTTCCTGCTGGAAGCATGTAAAAGCACTTTATTTTCCCCCTTGAACCTTCTGCGACTCAGAGTGAAATCCTGCCATACGTATACAACTCTTCCAACTGTGTGAACTGAAGGAGTTTGGCATTTCACCAGAGTGCTCAGCATTTTAGAGAAATGGACTATAAATGAGTGCAGTGAATTGTTATACATACATTTTAAATGTAATATAAACTGCTTTTGCCTCATTACCATGTTGTAATAATGGAGTTGTGACTTTTCCAAGAAAAAAAGAAGATATGATTCAGCTGACCCTGGGAAATAAGCTTTTATAGTAAATTGGAAAAATAAAGCTGGATTTCACAATATTATGGGTTTTTTATATATATTATTTAAAGTAAGTGTGATTTGCTTTTGTCTTTTGAAGGTAGCTATCTAGTAATTTAATGCTCTATTTGTCAGCAAATGAACATGTATTTCCAACACAGACTCTAGATTAAATCTTAAAAAATGATAATGTGGAGTTTGACCTCCATAGTTACTGCCTAATATAAGTAAATATGTTGTTTGAAGTATGCAGTAGACAAATAATAGGCAAGACTTCAGATATTATAGTGATACTGTTTGTGAAGAATATTAGCATTTACTGATCATTCCTATCATTGCTGCTGTTCTTTTATGTTAACAATTCTTTAATTATGTGAATGCCAGAAGGGTTAATTCACAAAAAGGAAAATCACTTTACATATAACTTAGTGGGATAACAATGTCTAGAACCTGTTTCAAAGAAACTATGACAGACATCTTTCATTCAGCAGTCTGCCACAACAGGAAATGGCTTCCTCTAATACACAATGAAATAAAGGTCAGACGGTTCATTTGTCTGCATTTACTTCGCACAGTTCTACCAGTAAAACAGGATGTTTTCTATTAACATTATGCCAGGTTTCCTGGTAACAATAGCACCAAAATAAGGGCCAGATTTTTTTCTAGATGAAATTCACTCCTCCTACATAAAGCCCTATGCCTAGAATCTGCGAAGAAAAAAGCTGAAGTAAGATGTGGAAGCTGTTAAATTTACGTGTAAGCACCAGGCTGCGATATGTACAAGCTTACAGGCATTAGGTGCTCAGCTTCCACTGAAACTCAAAGGAGGTGAGCACCTTTGTTCTGAAAGTTTTTTTGAAATTTCCAGCCCTGTAAGATATTAACAGCCTCCCATTATTTGCTGAGGGACAGTATGTATATATATGAACAGTGCCTTGGGTATTCAAAATCTATGGAAGTGAAAAGAAGACCATAGAGCATGCAGCGTCTCAGCTGTGAAGAAGCAGCAGCCTGGCTGAGCTATACTGCTTATGAGATAGGCTACTGAATCTTCCTCATAGACCACACTTGACTCATGCCCCTAAGTGATCTTCAGCTCAGCCCGAAAGACACGGGGCTGTGAATTACTTGTTGGCAAACTTTGAACCGTGTGGGGTTCAAGTGGAAAGAAGGGCTTTAAGTCAGCTGCATGTGCACTGGATGTTCTACCTAACTGCAATGCGGTTTGTATTGAGGTATGTTTTCTTTGGCTATTTTTTCCTGAAATGTGCAATTACAAAAAATAAAATATTTACATTGTTACAAATGAAATTTCAGTGTCAGCTTTTCTGTCATAAAATGGAATATTCCTATGGTGAACTATTTTCCTTGGGGATCAGATACAAAACTGTTTTCAATACAGAGAACGATAAACTGATTACTACAGCTGTATACTTTCTGATCAAGAAGTTTCCCCATCTTCAGCGGTGATGCTTGTCCCATACTTCCCATATTAGCTGTGTGCCAGGCTTCACAGTAGTTGCTAACCAGTCGGATCCCATTTGCAGTCGAACCATGCCATATTACCTTTTGAGGCCTGAAAGGCAATGTTAAGAAGTTATTTCACAAAAAAGTCTTTTTTTTTTTGGCTTTATTCAACTGCACACCTGTATGTGTAGTGACCTGTATTTCTGCTTTCCTTCTGCTTAAAGCAAACAGTGGGTAGGAAAAGATGAAGAGAGAAAGGAGAGGAAGAAAAGAAGAAGACAACCTGATATCCCATTCATAGAATATCAGAAATGGAAAGAAAGATGGCATAAGGAAAGGGAGAAATTTTTATCACATTTCTAGTAACCCAAGATATTGCTACTTGTACTACCTAGTAAAAATAAATGTCATGTAAAACTTATAAATGGTAACATAAACTTACCAAGATGGATCGGTCATGACGTTCCTCCCATCAAAGGAGTATATCGGAACATGAATGTTGAATTGTCCACCGTTGCCATTAAATATAGATTCCCAGTTATTGAAAAGTGTTTCTCCCTGTTAAAATTTCAGACACTTTTACAAACAAAACAAATCCAAAATCCACATCATATCTGACTTTTACAGGCTTATCTATACATCTAAAATCTTATCTGCATTTAAAGACACTTACGATTCCAGCTTTCACATCAGTTTCTGCATGATGCTCCTGAACAAACTTGTCTCATCTCTCACATCTATGCTAATAGCTCTCTAATCCTCGCCTTTGCCTCACAGTTGCATCTCTGTTCTGTTGTCACTCCAAATATTCAGCTTGATCATCTCCATTTCCACTGTCCTTTTCCTCCTCATTGTCTAAGAGGCTGTTTGAAAAATTGCTTCTAACTACTGTAGCTATAGAGAAAGTATAGAAATAATTTGTATTGGAACTTCTGTTGAGGCCACAGTTTTGTGAAAACTGTTGCAAATGTTCAAGGCAAAAGCTTTGCATCAGGCTACCTCTCAAATGGCTTTTAAGTCTTTCCAGTCAAAGTTGAAACAATATTGTCTTTACAAATTTGTCTACAAGGCTCTGTATTTGCATGTGCTTCAGAGTAGCATCCATTCAGCATATTCCAAACATCACGTGTTATTGCTGTAGGTTTCTTTGGCTATTTGTTCTGGGAGCCAACCAATGCTAGAGACATGGTTTGTTTTCCTCAGTTTTAGAGTGCGTCTGTTTATGTGAGACCACAAAATGACTCATGCTCCAGACTCTCCTCTCAGTTTCATTGGGGTAAATCCAGCACCATTCCTAAGCACAAAATTTGCCTTTACCTTTAGAAATGAGAAAAATAGTAATTTTAGCCTACTATACTCTGTGATCATATGAGAAGGTAGAACATAATAGCTATCTTTGAGAAATGAGGATGCCCTTTCCCTACTGCTACAAAAAATATCCGGAAAGCTGAACATTCTAGTGTTATTTTGTCAGCAGTCTGCTCAAAGTAGGCTATTCTCATGGCTTTATTTCTGCCATTAGCCTTAGGGTATTGAAACAAGCAACCACTGAAAATGTAATGGAAATGTGAGACAGTCTGTAACTTTCTACTTTATCACTACTTTTGTTTTTTTCTTGAACCTGACTGCGAAATATGAAGCAAAGCTGCTTCTTTATAAGATGCAATTTGGGTTGACACTTTCCACTTTTGCCATTTTCCAAGATTTTGGGGTACCTACAGCCTATCCTAATATAACAAGTACTAAGTACTCATTTTTACCTTAAGGTTGACTATCGGTAAATGGTATCTGTCTGCTTTTCTGACAACTGTGGCCAGATCTTGTAAATGTGATGAGAGGAAGGCTCTGTAGGTAGATGTCAAACCTGCTAACTGGGCCTGTTGAAAACACTGAAAATCTGCTCGCATGTCACCAGAAAATGGCAAGTTTAAAGCCACCAGATGCAGCTGGAGGAAAAAAAAAGAAGAAAAGTCACTGTTATTTTTTTAAGTTTATAACAGTAGGAAGACCTATGTTGGAAACAAACTAGACCTGCCTCACCTCCTCCTGCCAGCAGAAGAACTAGTACCTTTCATACCAAGTATGAAAGTTATTTGATGCCATTACATTACAGTTCTTAAAGCTATAAGACCCATAGCAGAAATACCTATGTATCTTTGGACATTAAGGAAACCATGAAGATTTTACACTCCCCAAAAATAATATTATTTTAAAAGCACCTAATATTTTTAAGCAGGAGTCTTGGAGTTATCACACAAACAAAATACCAAATCCTACAAGCATGGAAATAAGTAGTAAGATGTGACCATATACCATTTAATAATTCACTGTTACCAAATACATGAAGTAGCATGCTTAAGTCAAACAGTAGAGATGCAAGAACTGATCTGCATTTTTGTTGTTTGGTTGGGTTTTTTGGAGGGTTTTTTTCTGTGGTTTTTTTTTTTTTTTTTTTTTTTTTAAAGCTATAACTCAGTTACCTTGCTTTCTTTGTGTAAATATTTTAAAGTATTTTAAATGAAGGCTTAGGTTCTAAAGTGTCTACCTAAAACAAGCAGCACCAGGAAGACAGAAAATAGTCTGCTGAATATTTTAATGATTTAATTGTATCACTGCTGTTGACTTAAAAATTGCTGTGTGTTGTAAGTTGAATCACGATGTGAAGAGGTATTCCTAACTCAGAATCAGGATTTTTTTTTTCTTTGAGATGGGAAGGGGGCTAGATTGATGAAAATAGATCTGGAGGTAACAATTTAAAATTGTCTCCAAGCTGTCTAAACCAGTTAAAGGAGTGTATTTGTAAATTTCTAAAGTAAATTCTATGAATTTGAAGAGGAAATATCACAAATCTCCCTCAAGATGCAAACTACTATGTTTCAAACCACAGCTATGCAGTTGCAATACAGATCTCATACTTACTGCTGGTTTTCCATTGTTCATATTTGATATTGGACTCGGTGCTGGAAGAGACTGAAATCCCTGTGATTTTAACACATGCAAACAGATATGTTAAACATGTTATTCAGATACACTCAATCATTTTCTAAATAAAGCAAACATTGAACACTGGAGAAATTGAAAAATAAACCCAAACTGTGTAGACAGAATACATTATCTACATATCATCAGTTTGGTGTGTCACATAAATATGTGTTTGAAAGCTGTCCTGGCCAAAGCTGCTTTGCTAGACCCGAGTGTACCCATTCCACACTGCTATGCCAGAGCTGATGTCAGTGCCAAATCACACCTGAAGTCCTGCATGGAAACAGCCTGTTCTTGGAAGGAGCAGAAGACCAGTTCAAGAAAATTGAAACTGAAAGGGTAAGGAGGATGTGGAAACAGAAAATGTAGTGGGTGGGAATATTTCTCAAGGCCTCGGTAATTCCCTCTCCTAAGCAATTGGCATGCAGAGACCAGAAGGTTGATGATCTTCAAGAGCTGTTTCAGGAACAGCAAAGTTTTCTTCTCTAGATGGTGAGTATAAGTAACAAGCCAGTGACTGTAGCAGTTGGGAAACTCATGTGGTGTCAGCTGAAGGCTGCAGACAATTTCTTGTAACATGAGCTCTAGACATTTTCCCAGTGTGCCAGTGCACTTCTCTCTGACCTGCTCTAACTTTTTTATTTTTTTCTGGCCATCTTCCTTCTCACTGCTCCTTCCTAGCACTCTCTTGCCCTTTCATTATCTCAGCAGTCAGATCAATTAACCTGTCATCAATGAGACTGTTCTCTATCCCCTTCACTACTTCTTGATTTTCATCCTCGTGATTTTTTGGGACAGCCAGCATGTTCACATGCAGGTTGGTTCACATGCAACTTGCAGAATGGGGTCAGGTACAAACTAACAATTGAGGCTTTACAAGACCCTCAGCACACTCTGGGATAAGCTACATGCAGGTGATGATGATGTACCCTGAATACAGGATTATAATTTTTTAAAGAAAACCCACTTTTCAGAAACACTTTACTGACTTTCCTTCAAAGGCAACCAGGGGTTCATATGACTGACTTCAGTGTTACAAAACAGATTACTGTTTTGGTGGGTTTTTTGTAGGCAGCCTGCTTTGTTCTGCTTTTTGTAGATGCTGCTTTGTCTCTCTAGTGTTTGGAGTCTCGGAAGATAATGGAAACAGGTGACTGGTGAGTATGAGCCAATTTGCAAGCTTATTTTGAATTGACAAGTCTCAGTGGAAAGTCATGTAGGTTGTGCAGGGATCTGCCTGCATCTTCTGCCAAATGTATCACCTGGTTTTGCACATTTAGACTCAGTTTTTCACAGTCCAATATTTTGTACTTACATGGCTTGATATGGCTGGAGGAGGAAGGCTGTCAGCAGGGATAGGAATTAGCTCACCAAGCTGAAAGAACCCAAAAGGAAAAGCAAACAAAACCATATCACCAGGAGCTTCTGAGCTAAAAAAAAAAGAATCTTTGCACCCATACTTCTACACCCGTGTAAAAAATATCTGCAAGAACCCCATTTTGAGTGGGGCAATTGGAAAGGATTAGGATGTAGTGCAATAATACCTGCAATTTTCTCCATCCATTTCGAACACGGATAAAAACCTCACTGGTTTCACTCAGATAGATTAGCGTACCTTCTGCTACCAAATGAACTTTTTCCAACATACCCTCAATGTTTTGGAATGTCGTAACCTGTCAAGTAGGAAAATGAAACACACTTCATCAGGCACATAAAACATTTTGCAAGTTAAATTGTTAAATTGAAGTCTTGTTTGAACACGTAAATGTCAAGGCTTCTTCTGCAGGAAATACTCATGAAGCCAGTTTAATGTAATTTCATACAAAAAGCTTCAGTAACATAAATATCTTGCTACTGTGGCATACCAGCATCATAATTCCATGGACTGTAATAGAACTACACCAATAGTTAATTTTGCACAGAGTGAAGATCATTGCACCTCTACAGTTTAGCACACTAGATCAAAATGGCAGAGTTCAGAAGAGATCTGATAAGACTTATAAATATCACACACAATTCTAGATACTTCTAGCATTCTGTTATATTTTTCTTAGTGTGTTGTGATCTCCTTTCTTTAAGAGTGTTTTCTTCCATCCCTTCCTTTATGTTTCCAGATGCCTCTAGTTTACACAGCAAGTATTTTTCAATTGCTCCTTTATAGATTTTGAGGAGGCTTAAACTGATGTCTGTCAGATATGGACACTGAGCCTATTACCTCCGTCTTTGTCACCTGAAGATGGGTTGCTTCTACAATCTGTTTGATAATTTCAGGTAGTGTAAAATCAGGGGCAAGTTTCTTAAGAGTGTAATTTCTTGACACTTGAATGTAATTTCTTTCTCATTTCTTCTGTGTCAGAAGGCATATTAATGCTTTATGAATCATCCAGACCCTACTATAGATTTGCATATTGTTTTTTAATGTTGGTTTTGACCTTGGTGGGCTTGGATCCTCTATCTGAGACAGTAGCTCCTAGCCTGTAACTACAGTCCTCTACCTTGGGGCACCAGTGTTTGAACATCTGTTTCTTCCCTAATCTGTAATCATTGTCAGGTCCCGAATTTCTATGAGAAAAGGCAGTTAGCAGAGGTATGACACTATGATGGGAAGGCATTAAGAAACTTGCACTTAAATTCTTCTAAGTTCATTTGATATGATGTAGATGATCTGAAAGTTTGCTTGTTTATTAGTGGATTCTCAAATGATTGCCCACGATATCCAGTGAATTTGCTTTTCTATCATAATGTGATAATGTGGAAAAGGAAAAATTTGCAATGAACCCCCTCTGCTAGCTTGATTTTTTTTCCCCCCAGCAACTACGAATATTTAACTTAGAAATTAACAAGACAGAAGTCTTAGTTGTCATTTTTACTGCATGAATATCTGGGATACAATTCTGATTTGATTCATGCAGTTAAGAAAAGGAAACAATTAAATTTATATATATTCTCTGCCACAACAATGTTTAGATTTGCTATGGAAATTTACAGTTTTCTTCTTAGAATCAAATGACCTATATTACTGGGTTTTAATCCAGTAATGTAAAGTGGGTTTTTTTTTTTTCATGGAAACTGGGCATTCAGCAGTTATTCTAGTATCTCAGCATGTTAAGTTGCCTTTTCTGTTAGTGACATTACTTTGAACATGGAATGTGCACCTTTCCATTACTTCAACATGCCATCAGTCTTTGCATCTGTTTGAATAGGCTGTTAGTAACAAGGCAATGGACAGACTTCTCCTCTTATCACTTTTCCTAGCTATATGGATTCCCTGCTGAAAAATTATGAGGTTCAGAAAACCAGAAACATTCTAATAAATAAAAACAGGACAGAGTTTTCCCTCCTCTCTCAGTGCTACCTATGACGACTAAAAGATCTGAAGCAGAGTTTCAATGGCAAACTTTCTTATTTTGCTGTCTTACCAGATTCCTGGTTGCAGGTGACCCTGGCTCTCCAGGAGGACCTGGTGGCCCAGGCATTGCGGCTGCTAAAATAAAACAAGCATACAATACACGTTGAAGGTCACCTTTTCTGAGAGAGAATGTGAGTGACATAAAGAAAGGACTTAGTGATGGTGCCTAGGAGTAGTGGGAGCTTTAAATAGCCATAGGCTGTACATAGTCAAGTTCTGAATAGCTGTGTTCAAGCCAACTACAGCAAATGCATTCTAAGGATTTTTTAAAAAGCAATGGTGAAACTTAGTCTTTTCTGTGTTATTTGGGAGATTAAGTTCAACAGATTGCAATCTGTTGTAGATACTCTGGAAATGAGGAACCAGGTCCACTTAAATTGACCAGAATGATCTTCTAGCTACTAGTGATGTGCACATGGAAGAGGAAGAACTTTCAGCTCCTGCCCATATAGGCTTTGAGGGAGTGATTATGTCTTTTGCTCTAAAAGTAAACAAAAATGAGCTTTTCCTTAGATAAAAAATTCACAAGTGTAAGCTCAGCTTATGTTTCAAAGCAACAAAGAATTCTCCAGTGACATGAACTTGAACTTCTAAGACTGCAGTCCGCAACATCTAGTACCTAGTACCAAAACTGAATTTCCTCACCTTGAGCTGCAAGTCCCTGTTTTCTGGAGTAAAAACTGCTTTCTTTTAAGGAAGGAAAGAAGGAAAGATATGGAAGACTGAAAGCAAGCATCTAGTGCAAATGCATATCATGATAATGGAACTTTGAAGCTGTTTAGAAGAAAGTGCTTCTCTACATGTGGACCTTGCTGAGTATCATGACTCTGTAGCTGAGATCTGGGCAGATCTTGTATTAACCATAAGCAGAAACTCCCTCTGTAGAGGAAAAGAGAGACTCAAAGTGGGGGCAACAAAACAGGTCCAGGAATACCCAGGAGAATACACTGGTATACTGCTGGGAGGGAATATGAAAGACTCAGTATGAAATCTGATTAGGAACAGAAAGGCATGATGACAGCTAGTATGACATAGAATAAAGAGCTCTAATAGTTGATGGATAGTTGTCAAACTACCTGAGCATGGGGAAGTCTAGGGTGTCCTAGCATGCTTGTGAATCTGGAGTATGAAACATGCACAAAGAACTGCAAGGTTCAGCTCCTAACCACTCCCCAATTGCTACCTTGCTGGGCACTTGAAAATGGTGCTCACCTGCTCTTAGCTATGCAAACAATGCTATCAGCCCAAATATGGACAGAAT
Source organism: Balearica regulorum gibbericeps (assembly GCF_011004875.1). Taxonomy (NCBI): domain Eukaryota; kingdom Metazoa; phylum Chordata; class Aves; order Gruiformes; family Gruidae; genus Balearica; species Balearica regulorum. The sequence continues at coordinate 105,056,682 of NC_046185.1, forward strand.
TACTCTTCAAAAGTGAAGGAGAAATGGAGGAATGTAAGAATATTCTCTGAAACTACTCTTTGGAGAAATTTTGGTGAGCACATCAGGTAGCCCTCCTCACAATAACCAAAGTCCACTCATCCACAGCTTACTGGATACAGCAACTAAACAGACTGAAGGAGAGTAACAGAAGATAAGCTAAAGGAGTGTACCTTCTGCCTTCATCATTTTCAAAAGAATCAGGATCACAGTGATCTTCAGTGAAAGTGGAGCTATAGATTCCCCTCCACCCCCACAAATACATTCAGTGAAGAAAAAGTGTTGGCTATCTTCTCTTTTATTGTATCTTTCCATTCTGAAGTAGTTTGACAGTCTGAATAAAGGATTGTAAGACACATTTTTAAATATAGTTTGAACCATTGAAGAATCAGTAAAGGCTAACCCTGAGAGCACTGCCACATTCCAGAGCTTGCCTTTTAACAATCTGTTACTCTTGAATTGATACTTGCACCCATATGTGCAAGTTCTAGTGTTCAAAAATGTTTGGTTTTGTGAAACCCAGAGGAGCTCTGAAATCACCTTTTACAAATTGAAGAATCTATGCTTCGAAGCATTTGCAAGGATCCTCCAGAGCAATTCCTTCATGCCAATGGCAGGGGAAATGGGTTCAGTGTTCAGAGCTATTTATCTTCAGATAAGCCATTCCTCTTTCCCCATATTACAGTATGTGAGCCCCATATTACAGTAAGAGCTTTAACAGAAATAACTGTGCCCTGAAGACAGGAAATAAATAAACATCTATGTTCATAAAATTTAGTAAAATGACATCCATCAGTGTGCTGCCTAAAGAAGCTTCTTACAAAGCAGAAGTAAAATGTGTAGGAAGATGATGAAGACTAATGGCAGGGAGGATAAGCAAAAGTATTGGGATGGAGTACTAATAATAATTTGTTTTGTCTGATTGGGTCTCTTAGCTAATATTCAGAAGTGCTTGATATAAATTACACAGGAAAAGGGCTGAAGGCCTTTATGGACTTTATGGATGCTGAAGATCTGTCCATATTATGATGATCAGGGGCTAATTCAGGTACAGCCCTATGTCCAACATTGAATATTAAGGATTTCTTCTTTCTCAAATATTCTTCAGAGGATGAACACTTCTGATAGACACTCAATTAATAATATCTACTGGATGACACATTGGAAGCCTCACCTTGTCCCTGGGCAGCTTTATAAACCAGTCTGACCAGGTTCAAGAAATACCGGGAGAGAACAAATTGGAGACAGAGAGGTCTGCTCCCCAAACTAGAATACTGAAGGCACAGGTCTTGCGCGGAAACTGATCCATCTGAAGCTCCAGTGCCACCTTGTTTGCAAAGTTCTCCCCTGATGTGACTATTTGTGCCACATTCTACTCATTTTCTAATCCAGTAAGTTGACAATCATTAAACGTACAGTAACCAACCCACCCAAAGTTTTGTTTCTGTTCAGCATTTGCATAACACCTAGCTTCTAGAAGCAGTTCTCCAGCAGTTTCATTCTAGACCTAAACTCTACTGTGGGTACTGCCTTTATATCAGAGAATCATAGAATCTTTTAGGTTGGAAAAGACCCTTAAGATCAAGTCCAACTGTAAACCTAACACTGCCAATTCCACCACTAAACCATGTCCCTACAGCACCACATCTACAGAGTCTTTTAAATACCTCCAGGGATGGTGACTCAACCACTTCCCTGGGCAGCCTGTTCCAATGACTGACAACTCTTTTGGTGAAGAATTTTTTCATAATAACCCATCTAAACCTCCCCTGGCACAACTTGCCTCTTGTCCTATCGCTTCTTACTTGGGAGAAGAGACCAACACCCACCCGGCTACAACCTCCTTTCAGGGAGTTGCAGAAAGTGCTAAGGTCTCCCCTCAGCCACCTTTTCTCCAGGCTAAACAACCCCTGTTCCCTCAGCCCCTCCTCCTAAGACTTGTGCTCTAGACCCTTCACCAGCTTCGTTGGCCTTCTCTTTGGTCATGTTCCAGCGGCTCAATGTCTTTCTTGCAGTGAGTGACCCCAAACTGAATGCAATACTCGAGGTGCGGCCTCACCAGTGCTGACTGCAGGGGGACAATCACTTCCCTAGTCCTCTTGGCCTCACTATTTCTGATACAAGCCAGGATGCTGTTGGCCTTCTTGGCCACCTGGGCACACTGCTGGCTCATATTCAACTGACTATCGACCAACACCCCCAGGTCATTTTCCACCGGGCAGCTTTCCAGCCACTCTTCCCCAGGCCTGTAGCACTGCATGGGGTTGTTGTGACCCAAGTGCAGGACCCAGCACTCAGCCTTGTGCAGCCTCATACAGGTGGGTCTTGGCCCATCGATCCAGCCTGTCCAGACCCCTCTGTAGAACCTTTCTGTCCTCAAACAGATCAACTCTCCTGCCCAACTTGGTGTCATCTACAAACTGACTGAAGGTGCACTCGATCCCCTCATCCAGATCATTGATAAAGACATTAAAGAGAACTGGCCCCAGTACTGAGCCCTGGGGAACACCACTTGTGACCGGCAGCTAACTGGATTTAACTCCATTCACCACAAGAACAGCATCTTGGCCCACATTAACATCTTCCCAAATTTAGCCAACTGCTGAATATGATAGATTTTGCAAAGCTCTCAAGGCAGCCTGTCTCCATTATGTAGACTTCCTTCCAGTCACAGCCATGGTGACACAGACACGTGAGATTTTTCATGCAATAGTGCTCCCATGGCACTAGTCGGTGAAAATTGTTTGCAGAGAAATTGTCCTTTTTGTGCTCCCAGTTCCAGCTCAGCCCCCAGGAGAAATGGGTAGAGGGCAGGAGGATAGATGGGAGCAACCTGGTTCAGGTGTGCAGAGTGGGTGGGCAGGCAGAAAAACAGGTACGTAAAGCAAGTGGCAGTGTGTATGGGCAGATGCACTCACATATACAAGGAAAAGCAAAATCACACCCTCTCACCTGAGCCATATATTGCAGGGGGTCCTGGTGGGCCTGGTGGGCCAGGTGGGCCAGGAGGTCCAATTTTTCCATATCCTGGTAAGCCAGGTAGGCCAGGTAATCCTGGAGGTCCTCTGGGTCCAACAACTGAATCCCCTTTTGGTCCCTATCAGTGATAAGAAGTATTGCTTTGTATCAGTTTCACTGCTGCAGGGCCTTCATCTCTGGTGGCAACATTTTCTGAAGGCCTGCCACCACACCACTGTTGTTTAGACATGAATCTGTACATAATTTTCTTCAAGGAGGCATAGATATTAATGAAAAATGAAAACTTTGACCATATACTAAACTAAATTTGAGAATTTAAGTTTCAGAAAGCTTTCTTAAAGTTCTCACACCCATTCCCGAGTAGCTGATATCTGCAAAACTCTCAACAGTACTCTCAAATTCCTGGATCTCAACTCTGCTCATGCTGAAACTACTCGATTTGATGTGCTTATAAGATATGAGTTTGTCTGAAGGTACATGGTGGAAAGTTTTAACATAAAGTGTGTCTGTGCAGGGCGTATGCCTCATGACGAACGTTGTCTTCTGACTGCTGTGATCAAATGTCAGCTCATACCCCTTAAGCTCTCCAGCTGCCAGTCTTCCAGATCAAAAAGGCTCCAACTCTATGTTTCCAGTTTAGCAGCGTGTCCTCAGCTGGGATGAGGAGGGTTTGCACTCCCTGTGCTCAAACTGGCCCTCATACATGGAACAGTTTTTGGACCCTGGACTAGGAGAGCTCAGTCTGTGATGGATCTCAGCTGTGCCATTGACCTCCTTCTTGCCAGGGGAAGAATTTTTAAACAGGAAGATGGTTCTCAGCAATGTGGAATAGCATCAGAGGGATTTCTGAGGGTGAGGTTGCTAACCTAACACTTCATCCTCAGCTGTGACCCAGCCATTCCTTGGCACAGAACATGACCATAGAGTAATGCAATACACACATTTGTTGCCAGATTCCAGGGATAGACTAGTTTCCAAAGAATAAGTGCATTTGATTCCAAAGCAGCTGTGGTAGCAATTATGAGAAGATAAAACAACTAGGTAGAGATTAGACAGTGACTGAATTTTATAGGAATGATCTAGACAGGTACACACTGGACTTTTCATTCATCTTTTTGGATTATTGGAATAAAAAATAAAATTCATCATTTAGATGGCAAATAATTTTCAAGTCAGCCTCTGTCTAACTTTATATAGCATATTTTGGCCTTCACGGGGATATAAGTAGTAGTGTCACAAGTTATATATACTGCCTTAATTTGTAATGCTATTAATAGCATCAATCTACATACTGATTGTGGTGGATTGACCTTGGCTGGATGCCAGGTGTCCGCCAAACCACTCTATCACTCCCCTCCTCAGCTGGACAGGGATGGGAGAAACAGAAGATGGAAAAAACTTGTGGGTCGAGATAAAGGCAGTTTAATAAAACAAAACCAAAAGGTTGTGCAAGGAAGAAAAGGAAAACAAAAGATTTATTCTCTACTTTCTGTCAGCAGGCAATGTCTGGTCACTTTCTGAGAAGCAGGGCTTTGGTACACGTAGCAGCTGCTCCAGAAGACAAACATCGTAAGTAATGAATGCCCCCACCCACCCTCCTTTCTCTTAGCTTTTATTGCTGAGAAGATGTCATATGGTATGGAATATCCCTTTGGTCAGTTTGGGTCAGCTGTCCTGGCTGTGCCCCCTCCCCAGATCTTGCCCATCCCCAGCCTTCTGGGGGAGTTGCGGGGCGGGAACAGGGAAATGTTGGAGAGACAGCCTTGATGCTGTGCCAGCACTGCTCAGTAGTAGCCAAAACACTGGTGTGTTATCAACACCTTGCTAGCTACCAATACACAGCACAGCACTATGAGGTCTGCTATAGGGAAAATTAACCCCATCTCAGCCAGACCCAATACACTGATATAGTTGTATTACACAGCCGAGCATAACATTACATCAGTTTTTCATAGCAAATTACTTCTGTGCACAACAGTGAAATGTCTGTGTTTATGCTTAATGCAACTCTCACATTCACCTAATGGCTAGCATATGAGTTTTTGTATAGTTCTTAGCATCATCTTGATGTTTGTCTCTTTTTTTAGTGCCTTTTAAATTAAAACAATGTGTACCCACAAATATTCCTATTCTACAAATTGCATAACTTACAACTAATCCTGGTCTTCCAGGAGGTCCAGGGGGTCCTGTCAGAAAAAACCCTCCATTTGGTTCTCCTTTTTCTCCTTTTACACCAGTGACTCCGTTGTCTCCTTTTTCACCCTTGAAAGAGAATGTATTTCAAAACATTGAGCTGAAGTGAGATCAGAACTCTATGCACTGATCTTTTAAAGTTACATGAAATCTCTAAGCTTAATAAAGAAAAGCATCTACTTGAAATCTTTTTGACATCAGTTCCTCCTTCAGTGATATGGAATGAAAAGGAATGCTTTCTCTACTGAGGCTGCAAGGCTCTCTCAGGGCAGGGCCTAGGGGAGGTGAGGTTAGGAGAAGGCAGAGAAAATGCCTCTGTTGCCGTTTCCTGCTATTCTACCCGGCAAAACCTTGTTCTGTGTTGTAACTGGAGGCAAAGAGAAAGTCGGAGGAAGCATAAAAGCCTGGCTTTCTGCTTTTCTCTGTCATCAAGGAAAAAGCCAAGCAAGATTGACATGGAAAGGACAGTAAAAGTATGTGGCCAAGTGAAGATTACTGTGCATAGGATGTGAGAGAAGGGTGGGAATGTGTACCAGGATAACAGAAGAGAGACCACACAAAACTGCAGACACTTTGAACTGCGTATCTTGTCCTGTCCTTCATCGTTGATTAGCAGTTAGTTTGGGGAACAGAGTGATAGGTAAGAAGAAGCGTTTAAATACTAAGTCATTATCTCTCTGTGCAAAATGAGCCCCAGCAATTGTAGGTTCCTCCTCACATTATTTCCTTCTGTTTGTCTGCTCTGTTTTTCCCTTCAACTTTTTTTGGTCTCCTTTGTTTCACCCTTCTGAGAAATAAAACTGTGAATAGAAGAGGCAAAGAGTAAAGCAAGAATAGCAGGTAGCTGCAGAAAGCCAGTAGAGATGGCTATATATAGCTCCTCCTCTGACTTTTCTTCCTTTTATTTTCCCAGTACATAGGACTATAAAGCTTTCTGTATGACATGCCATTTTGCAGAAATGAAGGACTAGATGAAAAATGAGTTCTTTGTAGCTAAAGCTGTAAAACTACAAACACTACTCTATAAGATCAAATAAGCCATATCAGCTCTGTTATGCATGTATGGGGCACTTTATGTCATAGGAACAACTTAGCTGCACTCAGCTAAGCAGAAACAAAATCTGAAAACCAGACAGCACTAAGAGTCCTTCAAGAAAACTGACAGTACACTGCTTTTGGTGGCATTATTAAATGATAACTTGATTCAATTTTTTTCAGATCTTCTACTGATAAAGAATCTTGTTCACTTAGAAACAGTTAAAATAATATTGCATTGGTATTCATTTTTGTCACTTGAAGCAGTCAGGATAATAATAGAACACAGAGACACCAAACACATCAAGGTATGGGTATCACAGAATCACAGAATGATAAGGGTTGGAAGGGACCTCTGGAGATGATCTAGTCCAATCTCCCTGGTAAAGCAAGATCACCTAGAGCAGGTTGCACAGGATCACATCCTGACGGGATCTGAATATTTCCAGAGAAGGAGACTCCACAACCTCTCTGGGCAGCCTGTGCCAGTGCTCGGTCACCCTCAAAGTGAAGGAGTTTTTCCTCCTGTTCAGATGGAACTTCCTGTCTTCCGGTTTGTGCCTGTTGCCCCTTGTCCTGTCACTGGGCACCACTGAGAAAAGCCTGGCCACATCCTCTAGACATCCACCCTTTAGATATTTATAAGCACTGATAAGATCCCCTCTCAGTCTTCTCCAGGCTAAACAGACCCAGCTCTCTCAGCCTTTCCTCCTACGAGAGATGCTCCAGCCCCCTAATCATCTTTGTAGCCCTCCCCTGGACTCTCTCCAGTAGTTCCCTGTCTTTCTTGAACTGGGGAGCCCAGCACTGGACACAGAACTCCAGATGTGGCCTTCCCAGGGCAGACTAGAGGGGGAGGATAACCTCCCTTGACCTGCTGGCCACACTCAATGTACCCCAGGATACCATTGGCCGCCTTGGCCATGAGGGCACACTGCTGGCTTATGCTCAGCTTATTGCCCACCAGGACTCCCAGGTCCTTCTCTGCAGTGCTGCTTCCCAGCAGGTCAACCCCTAACCTGTACTGGTGCTTGGGGTTGCTCTTCCCCAGGTGCAGGACCCTACGCTTGCCTTTGTTGAATTTCATTAGGTTTCTCTCCGCCCAACTCTCCAGCCTGTCCAGGTCACGCTGAATGGCAGTGCAGCCTTCTGGTGTGTTGGCCACTCCTCCCAGTTTTGTATCATCAGCAAACTTGCTGAGGGTACACTCTATTTCCTCATCCAGGTCGTTGATGAATATGTTGAATAAGACCAGACCAAGCACTGACCCTTGGGGCATATCAATAACTACAGGCCTCCAACTAGACTCTGTGCCATTTATCACAACCCTCTGGTCTCTGCCATTCAGTCAGTTCTCCACCCGCCTCACTGACGACTCATCCAATCCACACTTCCTAAGCTTGCTAATGAGGATGTTATGGGAGACAGGGTCAAAAGCCTTGCTGAAGTTGAGGTAGACAACATCCACTGCTCTCCCTCCATTCGCCCAGGCAGTCATGCCATCATAGAAGTCTATCATCAGATACACTTTCTTGTAAGAGATTCCAGGAAAAGTAGTTTCCATCACTTTAACTTATTTTATTCAGTGTGCTTAAAAGATAAATAGTATTACACACAAGTGATTTTTCCCCCCTCATATATTAATTCTTGCTAATTTTTTCTAGAAGCCCTTTAGGTAATGGATGTCTCCTACCTGGGCTGGCATGGAAACAGAAGCATTCAGTTATGGCAGATAATTTATACCAACTTATGCTAGGTAACAGTGAATTATGACTCACTTTAATCCTACCAGGAAGGCAAAAAGCTTCAGTAATATAGTTTTTTTCAAAAGTAATCTTTATATACCACTGACATGTGCTATCTCTATAGTTGTAATAAACTGGCCTGCACAGATGGAGTTTAAGAAATTAATAGATTTGTAATTGCTGATGCTCTTATCTGTTTTGTATATTTCACCATGCTATACTGTTTTATGTTTAATTTCTAGTAAAGTACACTTTAAAAAAGCTTAACAGAACTCAAACACAAATGGGATATAATTACCTTTATGCTATTAATAAAGTGGCTGAAATATGATGGAGGCAGAAGTGGACCTGAAAAATGAAGAAAATACAATAAAGTACAATAATTATCTGTCCTTTCCAAAAGCTCTGCTTCAGATATTAATGGTTTAGGAGCTTAGAGGAAAATTATTTACAATAATAACGTTAACCTTTAAATCTAACAGATATTTTTAGTTTGGTTTCCTAACAAAGCAAGGCTTACATGCCCTATCTTGTCTGTCACTCCTCCACCTTAACTTCTGAATCTGATTGTGAATTTCAGACAAATTTGAAAGCAAAGAAGGTTCAAAGATGAAAAATTCTCAGTTTTCTGAAAAAAAAAAAAAATGCAGCTGGGCAGAGAGTGAAAGAGAAGCATCCAAATTAATCCCTTTGATGGAAACTAAGGTAAAATAAAAGCTTTCCATGTGTTTTGCCAGCAGCGGGGTGACCAATCATTAGCTGTGTTATCTTTCATGCAAGGACAGTACCATAACTGACTAGAGAAACAGTGTTACTGCGATGCTGCTGATGGTAGAGTAACTGTTCCTTGTCATTTCTCTGCAACAAAAAACAGTATCAGTATCAATGGCTATACCACCTGTGTTATGTTGTCTGCCAATGGTGGTCAGCCAAAGCTGTCAAGCCAGCACAAAAAGTCTAAAAAGCCTTCAAATAGTCTGTTTGGCACACACTTGGAAAAAAAAGTCTGTTTTACAGCTGTCCATAACAGCTTGATGCATTTACTTCAAATGTATTCTGATTAATTTTTGAGATCTTTGGTTCTGACCCTATGCCAGCCATAGGACTTAGATCTCAGTATGCTATCTCAGATACAATTAAGTCAAGTAGACATTATATACATCTGTACTCTGGGACAGAAATGTATTCTCACTATAGAAGCTATTTTGATTTTATCCCAACCCTGCCAATTATAGCTTGCTGCAGTGATTTGCTTGATCCATGTGAGGGGATGGGGAACGGACAGGTGGAATGCAATGCTAGGTGTCCTTCTCAGATGTCGCTTAGTATTAATTTCTACACTGGGCAATATCTGAGGTCTTTCTAGGATGACCAGCAAACAGACTAGGCCTGGGCAAGGTACATGAGAAAGAGGGAGGTCACCACTCAAAGCAGAAGTAAAAAAAACAGTGGTAGGGAACCAGTAGGCTCTACCTACACTGGTAGGTAAACTGTATTAGACCAGTTACTCAGCCCTCAGGTAAAGTGGCACAGCTTCCATCCATACAGCTAAACTATCCTCCTCACTCCTGAAGCATGAGAGACTTATCCATACAGCCTATTGCACCCATCCCTGGCTTAAGCTATCCCTCAGACCATTGTATTGTATGGGAGAGTGTAACTTGTTGTAAGCCGAATCCAGGCCAGGAAACATGGAAACAATTAAACTGCAGGACAAATGTCTTCTATGTCCTGGATCTGTTTACTTTACTAGTATACACATGCAGAGAAGTTTTCCTGATGTGGCTTCTCAATGGGCAAACCTAGTTCAGTCCTCTTCTGTCGACATTCAGTGGAGGGCTGGCAGGCAATTTTTGGTAGGCCCTATAGGGATCTTAACACTAGCCAGAGGGAAACATACTTTGTTGTGTGGCTTCTGCTGGTAGACCAGACATTTTCATTCCAGTTTGTTTTCAGATGTTGCTGAAACAGACTAACAGCAACATGTGCATAATCAATGACAAAATCATGCCTTCCCAACAATCATAAAGGCACAGAACTTTGGTGGCCTTTTGTTTAGAAAATGGGAAACTACACTGCTGTCAGATCTGGGATCTGATCAAAAAATTAACTTAGCCCCTGGAGCAACAGAACTCACTTACTACCAGAAGTAATGCTTGCCCAGCGATAAGCCATCTTGCTCCACCTCACTGATTTTCCTTTAGCTCCACTCCTTCCAGGATTCACAGTGAAAAGGATGAAACTTCTTCATACAGAAAAGAAGGTCTCAGGACAAACAAACAGGCCAAAGGGTGGATTTGGATGAGTGTGAAAACTTACCCAGAATGCCAGGTTGACCTTTTGGGGAATGACTTGCAGGAAGGAAGGTGGTTGACATTGGTTGAGGGCCAGAACACTGCAATAAACACTGCAGCCTGAGGCAATTGGGTCAGAGACTATGATGCAGTGAAGTCTCCTCCTCTATTTCTAAATGTGTTTTCTTACAAGGCTCCAGACTGTGTTCCTCCAGCCAGAAACATTGGGGTTGTGCTGGAGCATATCACATGTGGTTGGAACACAGCACCTATGTTCTGGATACTTACTACACCTGCCTCTATATACTATACCTGCCTCTATAAAGTGCAGCCTGCCATGTACCCACTTTTTGTGTTGGCTTCATATTTTTTCATGGTAGCAATTAATAGAGCCTGTTTGTAAGGTTGGAGAGGAGACATTTTGTGAAAAGAAAAAACAAATTCACTGAGTGGACAAGTACCACAGTTGAGAAAACTTTTCTGATTGCCAGAACTCAACAGATACTGTAGTGGAAGCAGCTTCAATGATCTGTCCCTCAGAGAAGGTTTTGAAAAATTTCTGTACTTTAATCATGTTCCACTACCCTGCAACTTCTAGCTTGTGAATTTTCACTGTCAATGATTATGTGGGTATATCTGTGAGACCTAGACAATTGGTTTGTATGAAAGAATATTTTAGCAACTACATCAAGAAGCAAGAATCAAACAGGACTATTTTTTAGAGCGGCAATAGAATTGGGTCTAAACATATTTTAACTTCACAAAATATTGAAGGTATTTGGAATCGGTTGGTAAACAAATAACTAAGTCTCTGTTATTTTAGGAGAAAGGTGAATTCAGTTTTCAGTTTAACCAGAATTCTCATGTTACTTTCACCATCCTTCACTAGCTGCAGTTTTACAAAAAGATCATAAGCATAATCCTCTCCTTCTGAAGCACTTGAAATTATCGGGTATAGGCAAAAATACTTGTAGGAGATTAATTTGCATTGAATACAGAACCTGGGAGGGAACAGACATGTTCATAGTGGATAAGCCAGCACAGAAGAGAAAATTTTCCTCTTTTCTGTTTAGGAATGCTACTTGCTTCTTCTTTTTACAAGTTTATTGATGACTAGGAAGCACTAAACACTTATTTTAATGCATTGGATATTGATCAGAGTAAAAATTAATGAGGACAAGAGAAGAAAACAGATTTTATTAGAACAAACAGATGTCCTCTTAAAAATAACCAAAAAATCATCTTCAGTCACAAGAACTCTGTCTTTGGAACAAAGACAGAAATATCCATGTAGATGCAGTTTTGTATTTATTATCAACACATTAGAGGACAAATATTATAAATATGGTATAGCGACTTTAATTTGATATACTGCTTCTTCTATTTAAAATGATTTCTGGCACTGACCAAAGCATTATCTCAGTATATGAGATTTCAAAAAATGTCTAGAAAAGGAAAAGTTTGTAATAGCAATCTTTTCAAATAGATGGTTGTTTCTTTAACTATTTTTGAATGTGTAAGAATTAGCAATGTGTATCAACTTTCTGATACAGAAAAGTAAGTCTTTGGTGAGGAACATCTGTTATGATGCTCCTACTACCAGTGAACTGGTATTTTTAGTTCACACAGACTTTTCATTATTATCACAACTAAAGCATAGATAATAAAAAGTTGGTTGAAATCAAGATCATCTAGTTCCACCTCCTGCTGGAAATGGGACTGTCACCATCAAATGACTGCCTTGAACTCAGAATGCAGAGGTGTGTTACCCTGAAATGGGAAGCACTGGGGTTTAGTGCACTTGGCTCAGAAAGATTGATAACAAAATGATATCTCAGGAAGTGGACATGATGTCCTTCTAAGATTTCAAAAAATGTCTGACAAGCCTGTTACATTTCAATATCTATTCTTGTACTTAACATGTGTTAACATGTTAACATTCATAACACTCACAAATGTGCAGTGCAGATAATTCTTTTCAGAAGACGTTTTTGATAACATTATGGGCTTTGTTGTTCTGTGTGTCAGTTCAGCAAGGAACATAGGTATAAGTCTTTAGGCAGGGAAGGTTGCAGGGGTATGTATCACAGTACTTTGATGAATTGTTTTTTAAGTTAAACATGTATTCATTTACAGGATGTCAATGACATATCAGATTTAGTATACCTGGTGGTCCTGGAGCACCTCTGTCTCCCTTTTCTCCTTTTAAGTCCACTGAACTGTGCAGCTCCCAGGAATCTCTGTTTGCTTTAGCACCTGCCATAAAAGCATCACAGATTCACGCAGACTTGCAAACAGCAGAGACTATAGCAGTGACAACCAAACCGCCAAAAGTGAGAGCAGACTTTTCCATATATGTGGGGCACATGACTCCAGTCCCTATATGCTTGTCTCGCTCTCCTCATGAACATTGAATGGCTGCCTCATTGTCCTCTCTTATCAACCCCAACATGAGCAAGACAATCTCTCTCTTAGAAGTCAATCTTTCACTCTCCCTTCCCTAACCACCTAGCAAAAGACTCTCTGAACAAACCTGTTCTCCTGGCATTTGTGAATTTTACTGGGGCAAGTGTAGAAACAGTTTCTGAGTTATGGCTCTGCATTTGATATCAGATCTTCTACTATCTCCAAACTCCAAAACAAACCAGTAAGTGATAATATCTGCAACTATTAACATCAAAAATGTTATTGTTTATTGTTCCTTCATGTCATAAAAGCATTAATAATGAAGAAAATGTTCTCTGAGAACAGAAATGCTTTTAGCATAATTTTCCATCCAGGTGAGTTAAGGGTAGAACTGCACCCAAATACATCTGGATTTCTATTTTTCCAGATATTATTGAACTTTCATGGTAACCTTACCCTATAAAATATTTGGGTAAAATGACTTCTGAGTATTTAGACTTCTTAGGTCTGGTTTCTCTCTTTGTTCTACCTGAGTAATTGCTAATATCTTTGCAAAATTAACATAAAATAACATCATTCTGACAAAGTAACATCTTATAGCCACTTCCTTCAGGTAGAAATGCCTTTTCAAGTTTAAGGTGAGGTGGTCCTATTCTGAGTTATGAGCAGGAAGGGTGCTGACGTACAATGACGAGCAGATACAAGACACATCTCTTGAAGTATTTTTAATGGTTCCCTGCCAGTGATATCTTCAGCCCCTGTGGTCAGTGGTGATCTATGCTGGGAGTCAGTGGAGCACTAAGAACACTGGCTCTTTCCTAACCTGATCTGATTACATTTGTGAATTTCACTGGGGCAAGAACAGAAACAATCTCTTTCTTGGGTATCCAGTCCATTCTCCATGACTTGGTGCCACTTACAAATAAGACTTTATTGGTAAGAAAGTCTTAGTTTGAAAAACAGTTACAACATTTTTCCTTCTTCCATTTCTGCAGAATGAGATGGACTTCTTCCCTTTCAGAGGCCCATGTTACAACAGAAGTTTCCAGACAGTTCCTCTCTGTGCTTCTCTTTTGTCTTTCAGCCATGAGAGGTGAAAGTTGCTCATATTCCCCTGGGTCTCCCCGTGATCTGTCTGGTGACTCAGCCTCCAGCTGTGAGCCCATGTTCAAATGCCTATTGACAGAACAGTGGGGTCTCATTTTACGTTGCACTGATGCTAATCACACAGTCTCTCAAGTGTGCAGTTAGAGAGTTTTCCAAGTTGTCAGCTGAACCCTAACTGTCCAACTGTGACATCTTCAGAGTTATTTTCCAGGCAGATTTCCAGTCCAGTCATCAGTATTTTAGGTCATCTTAAAATATTGAGACTGATACAGAGCTTATATAAGCAAGCTCTGACTTTCCCTTCTTCAAAGTATCTTCCTTTACCACTTACTATGTCGACCCTTGCCCCTTTGAATTTAGAGTACCACTGGACAGCCTAGGCTCTATGGACTTAATTCTATGGACATAGCCCTGAAGAATTGTGGACAATCTGCCAAACAGAAGACTTAGGCTTTCACTTGTAAAAGGTCAGTCAGTCATTCAGCAGTAAGGATCCAGAAAGCAAGCTCAAGGCATCATCGTACTCTACAAATCTGACCCTCTATTGTCCAGAAACCCCTTTCCACTAAAAGGAGTGAAAACTAAAAAAAAACTTCTCCAGCCTTGTGACAATTTCCTGGGTTCCTCATGTGTGGAGTTTCTCATCCTCCTTCCCCATTAGTCTTACTTCCTTCTTTGTCTCCCTGTCAGGTTTTTGTCCTAGCTACTCACAAACCCCAGAAATTACTTTCTTTTCAACAGGCCTCACCTTCCTAGTGAAGGAGGGGATAAGAAACATTTCTTCTGTCTCACCAGAAAATTTACCCCCCCTCCCCCTCACAGAAAGAATTGTTAATAGCTTGTTTCTTTCCCTTAGCAGCATTCTTTGGGTTTCCAGCAGCCATGTGTTGAACCCACCTGTGATAATTTTGTTTGGAGCAAAAGGATGTGAGCTCAGTTTTTTTGGTATCAGTCACTCAGAGAAGGGAAGTGGTTTTGGTACCATCCGTTGAACACTGGAGGAATGAGACCACCTGCCTGGTTGCTTGGTGGGATGTAGTATCAGGTGGACTTAGCATTTGCATCTTAGGAACATTGCCAGAGCAGAGAGTAATGACTTGGCTCAGCTATGTGTGACACCTCTGCTCTGATAAAGGACTTCTAAGATTAGATCTTGCAGAAACTCTGTTGCACTGCTCAATTTATAAATCTTAGTCTTCAAAGTGCAGACCTAGGCTCATTTCTTCTTTAGCGTACATGCTGAGACTGGAGCAAAATATGATCTTACAGTTTCACCAGAAAAAGAAGCAAGACCACTTTATTTTTTTCCTTCCTTTTCCCCCATAAACCCAGTTATGCAATAGCCAAGAAAAAGCAAAAAGAGCTTAACTAAGGACCCCCCCCCCCCCCAAAAAAAAAAACCTTATTTAAACTAAGGTACACAAAACTACTCACCATGGACATTAAGAGATTCTTGGTTTCCAGGGTAAGGAGTGCTGACCTACAGAGAAAGAAATCTATTAAAAATTATCCATACACATTAACCAATGGAAGTGCATTACTTGGTGTGACTGGAAGATTTGCATGCTATCACAGTAAATATTATAACAACACTCTGGGATTATCTCCAGTTTGACAAGTTCTGAGTATTAGCTCATCAAGCTTTTCTCAGGATTGTGCTCTCTTTAACATGCAACAGGCTTTCAGCAAGAGGGTTAGAACATGCATTTTGAAGGCATCAGCAAATCCTACTCTCAGTCATGCCAGTGAAACATCAGAAAACATTCTCCAAGAACAATTCTGAATTTACATCACTGCATTTGAAAGCAAGATTTGATTTTTTACTGTAAGATAACAGACTGTGTTTGTAAATTTTTCATCAGACCATATCTATGCCTACTGCCTGATGCTGACCTATGCTCCAGATGCATTGAGACCACAATTGAGAGGCAACTGATTCTAGTCTATCCTGCTCTGACATCAGCCACCTGTAACAGTGGGCATGCTATTTACCTCTACTGCCTGTCTTCAAAATAGGAAAGAATTAAAATGTGGCACAGTGCTTGGAAATGGACAGATCTTAGTACTAGCTAGTACTATTTATATGAATCTAAGCAAACGTATGATAAAAAATTGAAGGTACTGCATCTGGCTAATCCTGTAATGAGCTCTTAGAACTCTTACTCACGTGGATAGCTCCATTAACTTCAGAAGTTCAGTTCACATGAGGAAAACTTGTGGGGTTCAGTCTGTAGTTCTTTATCAATATTCATTTATGAAGGCATGTACAGCAGACTTCTTATCTATAAACTTGGATATGTTTAGGAGATTATTCACAAATGCAGGACAAATCTATCTAGCATACTCAGATGCATGAAGAGGTATTTACAAGTTTCTATTACTTGTGCACATAAAAGCTACTGCTGTTATTCACTGATTGTAATCTTGAAAAGTGACTTTTTATGATTATCTAAAAATCAGCTAAAATAGGCTTGTATTGTTTGAATCATTCCACAGAGTTAAGGTTGGAAGTAATTTCTGGACAACATCAGGTTGCTCAGGGCCTCGTCCAGTCAGGTTTCAGAGGTGAGGCTGACTAATCCGTATATGATTATGGACATATGCGATTAACATCCAAGAATGTTATATAATGGGAATGGGAAGATTTAAGAGAGGAATTCAAAGAGGTAAAACGATGGTGCCTGGAGGTGGTAGGCCAAAACTGTAGAAATGTCAAATTACCATAGAGTAATGAATATTTATATTTAATTAACAGAAACATCCATAAGCTGAGATACCTCTTTCTTCAGCAGTAAGGCTAGGGTGATGATGACTATCAATGCATCTAGTATAGTGTAAGTCAAGAGCTGCTTCTCTAAAATAAGTGAAAAAGAACTGGAATGGAAATTGGAGGAGGGGGCACAATACTATTTTGAGCTATATGGTCTAACAGAAAAGTAGAAGAGCCATACTGCACACCATACTATTCAGAGGAGGACTGTGGCTCTCAAAGACAGAACCCTTTCCAAGTACCTAACCCATGGCTTAACAGTACAATATTGCTCTCGGAAAAGTACTTCCAGGACTGAACTCTGTTCACAGTTCATTGTAGAATGTAATTTCCATGATTCATTAAACAAAAATTGCATCAAGGTATTCTGAGAGTATAAACCCTATCTCCTTTCTTTTGATGCTATATGTGAAATTGCAGGTCCTTTTAAGGCAATGGAGGCTTTGTCATTCCCTTTAGAAAGCAGGGGCAGAGCTTCACCTGCTGCCATTCTTGAGATAATAAATATTTATATGTGAATAGACAATGAAGTACATAACAAGTCTTATTTTGGACAGGGAAATCAAAAACAGTTAAAGACATAACAACATGGAGACAGTATTTATATATACATCTGAAAAATGTGTGTACATATATGTATAAACATTCAGCTCCCCAAAGCAACTCTTAAACTATGGAAACACAGGCTATGAAAGGCATTAAAAGTGTTAGGACCACCAAGCAATCAAAGTGCTTTAAGCAAAAGGTTCTAGTGTTTCTAGTTCTGTATTATATTTTATATACGGCTAATTTTAGGTATCTAAATATTTGAAAATCTGTTTTCTTGAATACTAGGTAAAACACATCTCAGGTGAAAAGCAGAAGGCAAGGGGAGAAAAGCTGCAAAGCTACCGTGGTTACATATATAGCTACTTTGGTTATGTACTGTCGTAGCCATGCATTTTGCTAGGAGCAGATTCTGTGTGTGACTTACTGGCATTTTGCAGTGAGGTCTGGGAGAGACGGGGAAAACTGTCTGTTGAAAACAGGAAGGGAAATTGTTTTAATGAACATAGGTATAATACAGCAGATAATACACCAAATAGATCTAATAGACATGATGGGAGAAAGCCTGGAAACAAAAATCAGCACCTCCCGAGAAGAGAGCCCAGCTTGCTGCCTAGCAGCTCTCACAGGTCTCTCAGCAGGTCCCACTCTGTGTGGGGGGCAAAACTCTTACATGACAGTGGCTCCATTTAAGAGATGTTTTCCTATGCACACAAGCAAGGTCACCCACTGTAAACTGTGTTGTCTGAAACAAGTTCTGATGTTTCCTGTTGCAAACTGTTTCTAGAGCAGCACATTTCTGCTACAGAGATAGGCCAGCAACTGATCCCCAGTGGTACTTACTCCTTTGATATAAACTATACGTCCTGGAGGTCCAGGGGGCCCTGGGGGTCCAGGCAAGCCAGGAAGGCCCTGGCAAGAGAAAGTGAAAGAAGAAAAATATTAGATCTTTTCAAATGCAATACAGCTGTGCCTATGGAAAGAAGGCCGAAGGGTTCAGAGGGCCCCATTTAACCAAGAAGTTTTGTGCCAAATGAGGGAACACTGAGCATTCAGTTACAGGGACCAACCTATCAGATGAATTTTAATATTTAAGCTAAAGCACTCTGTGGAGAACAAAACAGTCTAAGGTTGTTGTTTCCGGGGGAAAAAAAACCCAAATTCCAAACTGGAAACCCCAAAGCACTAAAAATTGAAACTAAATTAAAGGCAGTGGAACTCTCGTCTAAGGAAAAGCAGGTATCCAAGACTGGTCTGAGATTCTCAAGTCAGCTGAATTTCATATATTTTTCAAGTACCAGTCAGATAACTACATGCTAATTAGCACCTTCAAGGAATGTTGCTAGACTGGAGGTATGAGTACCCTTTACAAAAAAATATGCCAACTTTTTACTGTGTCATTTAAAAACTTAGCACCACACCATGTCCATCTTTCGCTCTGTATCAATGCAAATTTCTGTGAGTTGACACATCATCTCATCAATAATTAGAGATCCATTAGATTTTATCTTCCCTGAGCACTCCAGGAAGGACTATTAGAACATGTAGCCTGTTTTGTTTGCTTGTTTGCTTTAATCTCTTAGCCTGATGTACTTCATCTAGCTATACTTGCTTTAATAGTTTTTGTTTGGTTAAGGCAGACAGTCCAGAAAATGAACCTTGACACTGTTTGAAGATACGAAGGAATGGAAAATCTACTTTAATATATTCTGCCAGTGGCTAGTAATCTTTTCTGTCATTTTCTTCCAATTAGAATTTGTCTGGTTTCACCTTCCAGGAACTAAATTTCTATTTACACCTTTCTCTAGAGGTGTAAGCAATGTTTAGTACATGGTCTTTTCTTTCTGTAAAGATACTTAGATACTTACCAATTCTCAGTCTCCCTGTTAGTCAGATAAAGCAGTATCATCATCTCACTTATATTTATTGTCCAGATAGACAACATACTTGTGTTTTGCAGTTTGTGTATCTTTTTTTTTTTTAATTTTAAACTAAGTAGAACCAGAGGACTCATACAACAGAATTAATTTACAAAAAGTGCTCTACTGAAATACAGTGATATTGACTAGATCACGTCTTCTGATGCCTAGCCAATCCTGACCTTATGATTTCTATGCCAACACAACAAAATATCCTTGTCTTTTTTTCCAGCATATCTCTGATGCAGATGAAATATTACTAACTGCTGTTGTGGTATGGGTACCAATTTTTCTAGCACAGAGTGCCCCATGACGTCAGAACAACCACACAAATTACTCTGTTACTGTGAAACTTACTGCTTATGCTCAGCAGTTTCTTGCTGTGTAGTCCAGATTTACTGTTTGCCATGAGACCACTTGTATGAAGTCTTTTCATAAGAACAGACTTGCAGCACTGGCAGCTTGGTTCATCAGTTGTCATTCCATAATTACAGGTTTTAATTATGGGCAGGAGTATGCTATCATCCATGCAGGGGTCATTATTCTGGATACACATACCTGGCAACTAAAGCAGGTAGTAGGTACTAGCAAGTATCTCCTTGTTAGCAGATTAGATGCCACTTCACTATGATATGCTTAAGTGCTGTTTGTACCTGTGCTAGATAGCTAAGAGCCTATGGGAGTGTCTTCACGCCATGAGGTGTCATACTGATGGCCTGGATCAGGAAGTCTTTGATATATAGAAAGAATTGGCAATCCCAGATCATTTGCTATTTGAACCAGCTATGCTAATTGTAAATCACACATATAACTGTTACACCTGGAAGCTGATACAACTATGTATATCTGTAAGAACTGTCCATATGAACCCAGAAGTTGATTTTTCAATGATTGTAACCAGACAGGAAAAGTAGCAGAAGCATATAATTATTTCTAAATCATTTCAGGTTTTTAGTCCTGTCATAATTTTAAAGAAATTAATGCAAATCAGACTTGACTTAAGATTTTAACAGGATTTTTTTTCAACGAATTGCAATACATAAGAACTTACATTAAATGCTTCTCCTCGATCACCTTTCACACCTCTCAGTCCATTCAGTCCTGGGCGGCCCTGAGATAAGTAGAAATAGTGTAGTATGTGTCAAAAGCAAGTTCGTCCATCTTTATTCCACTTGAGAGCATAATACATACTGGACGTCCTGGGAAACCAAGTTCTCCTTTAGGTCCAGTAGGTCCTATTGGTCCCTGAACAAAAAAAGAAAATGGGATTATGGAGAATATATGGAACATATCTTTGATTATTTAGAATAAGAGGCATAGTTTTGTATTTGCATTAAAAATCAGTCTGCGATTGTCTGCAGAAAACACACAGAATATCTTCTCTACTTGCTCTGCTGAAAGCAGAAGCTGAGGCCTGCATGTAACAGTCAACTCTGGCTTGGAAAAGACCGGTTATCTGAAACGAAGTCTGAATCCTCAGCCTTTTGTAGGGTGTGCAATTCCAAGCTGAGTAACCATGTATCAAAGGAAAATTAAATGTATTAATCAGCAGAAAAAAGGCAGTCATGTACGCTTTGTGCAACTCCATTTTGTTTGCTTTGTTTTTCTAATTATTTTTGAATCAGGGCCTATGAGGAAATGTCTGTGGATCAGCCAGACGATTCATACAGTGCCAGGTTTCTGCATGCCACTTGCCAGCCTGGGTATGTGGATTTCTGGGGCTGACAGTTGAAACAGAACCGGTCCTTTATAGAAGAGTGACTGACCCATCAGGCCTCACAAAGTGATACAAGTGACTGCAAAAAGAAAGGGCAAGCAGGCTGCCTGGGAAAGTGGTCCAGGACTACGAATGATCTATGATTGGGCATTTGCAAGCACACAACTTCTAGGCAGCCAGCAAGTGATTAGCAAAAAGCAGTAAACCCAAGGATACCACAAACTTTCATCTGTTGTCAGCTTCCTGAAACTCAACAGAACCCCAAGGGTCGAGACAATCTCTTTACATATGTATCAACCTTTATGGTTTCATTTCCTTTTTTTCAGTCTGCTGAAATGCTAAGAGATATCCTTTCTTGCATTATTGGTTAAATAATCCCTGCCTATAGATCTCATGCAGATACCACTTATAGGAGACAACTGATGTGTTTAATCCTGAGAAATTACAGCACTTTCAGTGTGATTATTGTAACACTTTCTATTGCTACCTGCAATATGGTGGTTAACATAGACCTATGCTGATGGAAGAAAGACATTGGATATTGCACTGCTTACCACAATTTCAGCACATCACTTTAATAGTAACAAACATTTGTTGGCATTGTGACTGCTACTTTAAAGCATAACTAGCAAACAATCAAAAAACAAGAGGAAATCCCCATCTTGCCACTCACTTGCTCTTGATTATTAAGGAAAGTGGAGACTAAGAAGGAAACAAGCCTGTGGCAAAACTAAGTCTCCTTATTTACAGTCCGGTTCTGTTGCCATGTTCTCTCTCAGTTCAAGGCATAGAGGGAGCATGGGCAAGTGAAGAGGTAGAAAGGTTGCAAAAATAGCCTGATGTTTATACTTGGATGATTTGCATATTCAGAGTTTTGAATCTCATCTGATCAGCAGAATATTGACATGGGAATACCCTCTGGATTCAACTACGAGCCTCTTATCAATCCATCTTAGGAATTAAACTATTGCCACATTAATAGAATTTTCAATCAATAAAATATTTTTTTTTTTTTTGAAACTGGCAGTGTTTGTCCTTGCCTTGATGTAATATCATTTCACTGAAAAGTGATGTGCACTCATAGAAAATTTATCTGATGATGATGAGATGATTTATCTTAGCATCAAGCTGAAATTCATGGATTAATTGTTGTAATTTTTATCATCCCAAAACTGAAGACTGGATTAAAGATGAAATTCAGAAATGGTTAATATGTGAACATACTGATTCATAACATAACCATTGTAATCAGAATTTAAAGCTCACTAATGGCAGCTGAAGATGGTAGGATCTTTATTAAACTTCTATTCAGTTTCCTGTTTGAAGGTAATTTCTGCCCATATGATAAAAGCTAATGCCTGCGTGCATTAGCTGGCAGATGTAAACTTCCATATTGTGCCCTCAAGTTTTCAAAATTATTCAACCCACCCTTCTGTGCTGCCATAGCCAATAATCGTGTTTGAAAAAAGAAAAAGAAATCCAAAATGTTGTGGGATATTTTTCTATTTAACTTTCCGGTATTGAGCCTCTAAAGAATATGCAAATCTGAGTTTACTGAGCAATGAAGATGATTAGAAATAGACTTTTTAGTTAGTTTAAATAAAGAGAAGTGTGTGGATCTCATGCTTTAACTGGGAATTCAAATAGGCATCAACAATGTGAAAGCTGACATGCTGGGGCCACCTTTACTATTTCCTCTGTCAAAGTGCCACCCCACCCCTGACAGACATTAGTGACTTCCTGAGACAGAAGTCACAGCTAGAAGTGAAAGAAGGAAGTGAGGAAGCCTCAGGAGACTGCTTACCGGAAAAGGAAAGTTCTTTTAAGACAGCAGAAAGTCAATTTGGGCAGACTGACACTATGGTTCTTACTAAAGGCTCCTTCTTATTCAGTAATGTGCAATGGTCTGCTTCCCTGACAGTGAACAGCATAATTGAGCAGGTAAAAGATTCTCATTTTCCTGTGGCAGGAGGTTGGGCTCAGTTTGTCACTTCTGCTTTTGCTAATTACCATACTAACCTCCTGACTATCCCTAGCTCTCATCTGCCAAACCACTACTTCTCTGTAGCTCCTTTTGCTCCAGACTCCTGTGGTCCTCTCTTCTGTCCAGCTGAAGTCTCAAAAAGGAGGGGAGCAATGAGTAGACAATTTTTTTTAAATTCTAGAAACTTGTGTATGAGTTCATTGTGCCCTAACAGCACAGAGGAATGATTGGAGTCCCCAGCTAGCTCACAGCTGTTCTTGGGCCAGAGTCTGTCTTTGTGCAAAGTGGAACAGAACAATTGTAACGAAAACTTTGATAAGTTACGCCACAGAGGCTCTGGCCCAGCACTCTGTATATTTTTGCTGCACAGGACAACCACTGACTATAAAGGGATTTTTTTCTATGGAACAATACCAAAATGAATCATCCCCATCAGCAGCAATGATCAAACTAGAGTTCTGCACTAAGAAGAGGAACTGGCTGAGCAAAGTCTTGAAACAGATTCTATATGCCAAATTGTCCTGCAGCATAATCATTCGCACCAGTGCTGGCAAGAACTTCCTCGGAATCGCCTTGTCTGCATGCTAAACTGTATGAAACATCTTGCGGCAGTACAAAAGGAGATACAAACACAGAGTTTGGGGCTGATAGAGAAAGGACATGTCCTGAAGGGTGCACAGCAATAGGAAGAGAGGCAAGGAACGCAAGCTAGAACATAGCTGTGCATGGCAGGGGGGTTGGAATTAGATGATCTTTGAGGTCCCTTCCAACTCAAACCATTCTATGATTCTATGAACATGAGAAATTCAAATATAAGGAAAAACTTTTTTTACCCCGAAGGTTGTCAAATACTGGAATGTGCTGCCCAAAGATGCTGTGGAATCTCTGTCCTGAGTTGTTGAAGACTCGACTGGGCAAGTCTCTGAGCTAAATAGATGTGCTTTGGGTGGTGGTGTGGACTAAATGATCTCTGAAGTTCATTTCCATTCTAAATTATTCTATGATTCTATGCTGAGGTGAAACAATAGACTCATCTTGCAGTCATACAAGGAAGAGAAAAGGAATTGCCCTTCTGGTGAAGTTAGGATAGCCCCCTCAAGGTATTCTGACACACAGTAATTAAGAAAGCAGTTACTTAGCACACTCGGCACCTTTTAAAGACCACAGAAACTGATGGCAAAATCTCCTACACACCTTGGTGTGCAGAAATGACAACACCTACTAACATTCACTTAGGCACAAGAGGGACCAGGCTACATCAAAAGCAGAAGCAAAGAAACACTCAATATCCTTGATCTTTGGAATACTAGACTGGAAGAAATTAATTCCTGCTCTAACACTGCTGAGGCTGGGCAACTGTGCTTGTTTTATAACTAATTTCTTGTGCTTTCATATGTGTCCTGGTTTTGGCTGAGAGAAAGTTAATTATCTTTCTAGTAGCTGGTATAGTGCTGTGTTTTGGATTTAGTATGAGAATAATATTGATAACACACTGATGTTTTTAGTTGTTGCTAATAGTTGTAGTGTCTACACTAAAAGTCAGGACTTTTCAGCTTCTCAGGCCCTCCCAGGTGCACAAGAAGCTGGGAGAGCACAGCCAAGACAGATGACCCAGACTGGCCAAAGGGATATTCCCTACCATAGAGCGTCAGGCTCTGGATATAACTGGGGAAGTGAGCTGGGAGCTGGGATCGCTGAAACAAACGGGGCATCAGGGGTTTTTTTTTTTCCTCCACAGATGGTGATCAATTGCATTTGTGCATCACATTACTATCATCATCATCGTCACCATCATTGTCGTTATTATTATTATTATTAGTAGTAGTAGTAGTAGTAGTATCATCTTCCTTTGTTATCCTATTAAACTGTCTTTATCTCAACCGATGAGTCGGGTTTTTTCCATTCTCCTCCCTATCCCACTGCGAGGGGAAGAGGTGAGCGAGCAGCTGCGTGGTGCTCAGTTACTGGCTGGGGTTAAACTTAAACCAGGACAATACAACATTCTCTGTCCAGTCAAAAATGTCAGGTCGAGTGCCTGAAAGAAGGCCTCAAAGTCATGATTTCAGTTAATTGTTTTGTCTCTACTGCCTGATTTGCAGCTTCCTCAGAATCCAAGTCAGTTGCAAATTATTGGTACTGACAGAACTTGAACCTGATGTAGTCAGTTGGTTTAATGTAAAACAAATAGAGAATAACTAGATCGGAGAGGACCTTTAGAGATCATCTAGTACAATCTCTTGCTCAAAGCAAGACAAACTTCCAAGTTAGGTCATGCCACTCAGCACCTTCTTCCACCATCTCTCTGAGCACCTATTTGTGTGTTTAACCATTTTTACTGTTAATTTTTTTTGTTATATCTAATTGGAATTTCCCTTGCTGGAATTTGTGATTATTGGCACTTGCCTTTTTCCTGTACACCTCTAAGAAGGACCTGACTTTGTCTGTTCTGTAATTCCCTTTCAGGCAGTGGCAGGAAGCATTTAAAGCTCCTCTCAGCCTTTTATTGTCAGGGCTAAACAAACCCAGTTTACTCAGAGTCATAAGTTATGTAAGTTTCGATCTCTGATGATATTTTACTGTTTAGATAGTAACGGGTACATTTGTGCTACCAGAATTTAAATTCTGAATCAAGTCAGTAGTTTACAGCACCACATATGTAACAACCACATTCTCTTCTGAAGGACACAGATCATCCTGAAGTATGAATACTCCCTATCATCCATACTCAGAAGGAATTAAAAGATAAACAAACTACCTTTACATTTACTATTATCTGTAAAACAAAAGCAAAACAAAACAAAAAATCCACTCATTTTTGGAAATGTCTTACCATTGGTCCCACTGATCCCACCATTCCAGCTTCACCCTGTTGAGGACAGACACACATAGAGCAATGACAAGGAGAACTCCTGCAGTATCTAGCAGAGGTGGCTGGTAACAAGGCCACCAAACATTCTGGAGGAACACCACACAGTATTATCTCACCTTCTCCCCTTTTCTTCCTAATAATTCAGTTAAAGATCCGTCAGCAGCAATGATAGCTCCTGGTTCTCCCTTCTCACCCTGCAATTATCAAAGTAATTTTATAGTGTTTACAAAGCAGTTCTCAATGAATCAGAAAAAATCAAAGCAGCATTACTGCTGTTTGAAGCATGACAGATTAGTCATGCTCTGATATCAAACATAAAGTGATATCAATGTGAGTAGGGTGAAGATTAATTCTGGGGGAGAAAAGGGCTCATCTTTCTTAAAACATAATAAAGTACAGTTAAAATATCAGGCACCTATAAATCTCCTTGAGATTAATAAGTACTTATTTTTTTAAAAAGCCTTTTAATTGCTCTCAATAGAGTAATTATGTGAAATATTCTGTGTTCACAAAAGATCTCTGCCAATGGTAGACAGGCTATTGGTGTCTTCTTGTGTACCATCAGCTTAGATACTGGTCAAGGAATCCTTCTGGAAATGTAAAATCTTGATAGAACACAAACTGTCCTGATTTTACTCTCAGGAAAGTATGAATCATTCCCTCTACATGCCTGGCATGATGCAGCCTCATTACCTTTAATGAAGGCCAATTCCCAGCATTCAAATTATGACCCTATGCATTCCGCTTCTTCAAGGGATAATTCCACTGAATAATGGCACCACAACCATGAATTATCATTCCCCACTGCCAATGCATGGTTCCCACTCTGGATCTTTCAGCTGTAACTTTCCTCCTCCTAGCTCTGGCAGCTTCATACAATAGCTTTCCCAAGATCTCTAATGGAAGAAATCTGGCTTGAAACTAACAATTAATTGCATTGCTGATTAAAATGATAGTCCGGGTTATAGCACTTCCACTGAACAGAAAGTGCTGTAACTCAGTTCCTCCTGCAGGTTCTTAAATCTTTGGAGTCTCTCTGAGGATCCATTGGATACTTTGCAGTCTCCCTAAGGCTCGGCTTCACTGACTTCATCTTCTGTGAGATTTTATGGACCTGAGGTTGCAACAGAAGCATCTCATGATCCTTAAAGCAAAATGCTCCTAGGTGTCTGTGCAGGTTCATTGTGGTTCCCAACTTCATCACTCTTGAGCGTAACCTGGTGTTCATGCCTCAGAAACAGCCTCAGAGACATCACTATGGTGAAACATCATTGGTGGGTACAAAATATAAGGGCTTCAAAGTTTTCCGTTCCTTCCAGTGTGGACAGCAGAGGCCCCCCCCCCCCCCCCCCCCCCAACAAACATATCAAAATCCACCAAAACACAACCCAAACTAAAAATCAACTGGTTTTAAGGTTGAGCTTGATTATTTTATACACTCCGTAAAAGAACAGGAATCCTTATGACAAAAGGGGACTGGTATTTGTGGCCTGAGGTGTTTCTTTCTGAGCAATGAAGATGTTCATCTACAATCTCATTTCAAACCACAATTAACGATTTCCAAGCCTTTCTATTACTTGTGAGAAAGTGAGGTCAGTTACTTACAAAGAATAAGCAGAAAGTGTTTTTGTTTTTTCTTTTTGTTATCCCCAAGATTGTAATAACTTAGATGTTCCTCTCCCCTGCTTCCTGCAGGTGGATGAGAAGGGGAAGAAAAACAGAACAACAGCTGCAATATTTACAAAATAGCAGAGTCAGTCCTTAGTCACCTCTTAGCAATGATACAAAATAAACACCTTTGTGCAGAAATAAGAGAAAGGATCCTAAGGAGGGAGCTCCCCAAGTCTTATACTTTCTTTGGGAGTGGAAAACTGCAGTCTTTATTCTGTATGCAAAGCCCTCTGTGCCAAAGGAGGAGGAAAAGATTAATCTTTTTTTTATTTGGCCTTTCGGTTAGGATCTCAGGGTGTCAGCACAGACAATCAACATGCAAGAAGATGTCACCTCATGTTTAATCCTTACTCAAACTTATTCTGGTAAGTGCACACTGCACTGCAGAATTTCAATGCTTGGGCAGGAACGTTAGGTCTCGGTAGTATTATTGAGTTTAGCAGTCTTTCAATTTCCACTTAGTAAATTTTTCACATGAACTTATTAACATCCCAATTCCTAGTAAAATTAGAATCATTAAACTTTCAATGTCATTAAGTATTTGTTATCTAACACATTTTGCAGCATGTACTTTTCCTTATGCATTTTCTCTTACCCGTTGTCCTTTGGGTCCTTGCGATCCAGGCAAACCAGCATCACCCTTCAGTCCCCGAGGGCCCTGAGAGAAAACAAGTACATAAATCCATGGTGAGATCTGCTATGAATATGGAGCTAGGTCATTTTACTAAGTGTAATTTCAAATAACTGGAAAACTTGAATCACTCTGATTGCAATCTAAGAACTCTTACAAGACTGTCTGAATCAAAGTATTTCCTAAACCAAATATTATATAGGGAGAATCTGTTAAAAAGAACAAAACAAAAAAACCTCTGATGCTTATCACAATGTAGATGATACACACATTCACAAACAGAAATAATGCAAACATTAATAAGAGTGGAAATTCAGCTTAAAATTCTCTGTTTCCTCCCGAGACTATTCTCTCTCCCTCCATGGTCATTCAGCCAGATTGATTTTCAACAGAATGTCTGAAGCTATATTTTTAATAGTACTTTAAAAAAAAGTTTTATCTGAAATAGAGATTGCATATTAGAAAATGAGATAATTTCTGTATCATCTCTTCTGTGGTAAAAGCATTCTTCTCAGATCTCATTTTGTTTTAAAATCTTCCAATTTGAGTGCATTCAGAAACATTTTTTTTACCCACCAAGAACTAAATTCAAGTCTACATGATTTCTGCATTAGTGAAGAGATAAAGAAAAGAGCTGAGGTAAGAATAAGAATGGTATTTTCATGTCTGTAGAAATTCTGTAATTGACAAAGAGTAAAAATTCATTATATCACTTTCTAAATGTTATCAGCTCTTTTTCAAATGAAAAGTATTTTTAATGAGTGTTTTCCCCTTTCTTTGGCTTCCTGTGCAGTCCACAATACCCAGGACTTAGTAAACAATCTTCTGTAGAATTTTGGGCGATTTGCCAGCAAGATGTCAACATAATTTGTCAGCTTTCCCAGTTTTCTCCTTAGTTATTCTCAGGCAATAGGCAAAGGATCCTGAGACCACATGCATGCATCTGAACAGTAAAGCAATCGTAACAAGGGAAAACAATTCTATCGCATTTTCTAGAATATAAATATAATTTTATAAACAATACTATATGAAGTCACAAGCCAGATAATGTTTATATGGTGTGGCAGTCAGAGCACAATAGGTAGGTAGCATAGTATAAGGTACCTTTCATACTATGCAATGCTTCCATAGTGGCACTGGTATGTTATTATAAAAAATAATAAATGTTTCTTAAAGGATAAAATATAAAGGGTACACCTTGTAGGGCTTTACTGTACTCTGTAGTGGTAAAATCAAAGCCTAAGGAATAATACAATTATGCATAGGTATGAAGACAACTTTTAGAAGTTCATTTGTTCCATTTGTTTCTCCTAAGCGGCCTTTTCCTTAGGTAATAATTTTCCATCAATTACAGTTAGTTTTGAACTACAAAACTGACATAAGCAGAAATATGAGATGTGCATATCATGGTATATTTATTTCCAGCAGAGTTAATTTCTACCATAGCTGTTGATTCCATAAAGACCTACAGTTTCCTGTATGAAAATTATTTGGACTTTGTGTAAATACTGTACAATGTACATTTTTTTCAATATTAAACTATATTGAAAAATACTTACTTAGATTCAAGAAACATAATACTTACAGGAAATCCTGGTAGACCTGGCTTGCCATCTGGCCCCTGCGAAATGCAAAAAAGCCACCCCATTACAACCACGTATTACAGTATGCATTTTCCATGTACTGCGTAATTTGTGAATAATCTGAAACTGGATTAAGAACTTCATTCAGCCTGTGGTAAAGTGGTGAACCCTACACAATGCCCTGTGCTTCTAACTTTTTCTGGCACATTAGCGCTTACGTTCCAAAACTGAAGGGATAGAGATCCAGGAAAGTTTGAAGAAAGGTGGCATTTTCCACATATGAAAGGCATACAACCACAACTCAACCTCCTTTGAATCTTTTCCAGATTCCAGCACAGAGATCACAGTAGCCCTCTCACCTCTGCCATTTTGCTCCTGGTTGTCTGTGAGTAGAAAATAGTGTGTAATAGGCTGTGAATAGAAACATGGATTTGGATTTGTACTGGGCATATTTAAGTTTGCCCCACTGTGATATCTGCAGAGAGACACTTTAGTTCTACTTCAGATCACCTGGATGTGTATTACCCAAGCCGCTATGAGACTGCACCTCTTTCCTCACTAGGGTGAGCTCAGAGACTGAAGTTCAAAGACTTTTCCAATAGCAACAGATGAAGATTAAAAGCTGTTACAAACCAATGCATTTCTGCTGGGCTCATGAGCCCACTTACCAATGTTATTTTGAGAACCTGTCATCTAAGGCTTGAATGGCAACTACCTGCAGTAACAGAGCTCACACAAGACGGCCCATCCTATCCTGGCATCCTATTATCTCCAGAGATTGGGAGAATCAGGTCTTTAGGAAACACATCAAAATAATCTTCCATGAAAGCTGTTGTACATAAGCACAGCTGGATGCAGCCACAATAATATGATGTCATCCAACCACGTGACAAGTGGAAAAGAGGCATGCTAGGCTAACAGATAAAGGTTAAAAACTGTTATTGGAGCTAATGCCCTTCTTCCCAGTTCACTGACAGATTTAGTAAGTATTTGTTTTGGGACAGTTGTATTAATGACACACGTTTGGTTATTTTTCAAACTACAGCTATGTAGAGTGAAATTCTGTTACCAGGTACGCACATTCTGGTTTTCCTTGTTTCATCAGGGATTGAATGTGAGGGAGAGAACTGTGCTCACAAACAAGAAAACAGATAAAATAAAATACACAAACAACAGTCCACAAATGAAACTAGCTGTGAAGTAAGATGCTTCATTTGGGGGGATTAAAATTTTGCAAAGTGCAAGATATTGTAGACTTTCAGGTAAGTTTGAATAAAATCCACAGCCTAGAAAAGGTAGATTTCTCTTTGGATCCAGTCCTAGGAATTTGAAATCATTACCAAGACATATTCAGAATTTCAAATATTTGACCGAACTATTTTGCACCTATATTCCTAGCTGCAAAACAGAACTTGAACTTTCACATCTGTTGCGCTCTCATGAAATTTCTAGCTTTTCATCCACAGTTATAATTGCTGTGAGACTAAACTCATACACAGGAGCCTAGCATTCCTAGTTACACTCTCAAGCAGAACTGAGCAAAATACTTTATTCCAACATTTTATGACTCAAAAAACAAGAATAGGGAAAAAAAATGGAAGAAATGCTATTTAAATCTTGGTCTCTATTTTTGCATCAGTTCCACATTTCTGTCCTTCTGAGCATACAGTTCAGATTGAGAGCTGAGCCAATTCCTTTCTTTCATAGAAATGCGTAAAAGCAATTAATTCACACAGCATTCAGTTCTGCCCTGAAGTACTTCCACAGAGCTTAGTGCTGAAGTTAGCAGGAACACAATTCTAAAGCTCTAGTTGATACTTAAAAGGAAATGCTGAAAATATAGCAAAAGATCTGAAGATTTAATAAAGCAGCATATACTCACTGGAGGTCCAAGCAGTCCTTTAATTCCAGGGAAGTTAAAAATTCCATCTGTATCATTGAGTAGTAGCTAAAAAAGTGGTTAAGGTACCGGTTATTTCAAATACCAAATTGATTATCTAGGGCACACATACATTTTTACAAATGTATAGATAGTTACAACATCCCTTTATAACTACGGGGAAAAAAACACAAACAAGGCCACAGAAAAGGCTCTCTACTTCTAATTGTCTATGATTCTATGAATATGTCACTGGCATTCTAAGATGGTGAATCTGTCTGACCACACTTACCCTGTTGCAGACTTGAAGATATATTCTGGATATGTCTGCGTCACACCATGCAGTGCCATGCCGTGATTCCTAACTCAGTTCTGATCATGCTGCGTTGTCTGCAATCAATGAAACTAGCTTGGATCCCAAAACAGTGTAGTCACTTGGATGCGGAACAGCACCTAAGCTAGTCAGCTCCGAGTCTCAAGAATCCTGACCAGAGCAGTATAATAGCAATCCTGTTATACTGCTTCCTATCCTGGAATTAGTGAGCTCAGCATTAGCTCAGGCATTTCTGCGTAATTTGATTGCAGAATCAGAATAATGAACATGCAAGAGACCTTTGGACATAATCTGGTCCAACCCCCTCCTCAGTGCAGGTCTAATTGGATCAGGTTGCTCAGGGACTCCTCTAAGGATAGAAATGTCACAATTGTTCTGGGCAACTGGTTCCAATATTTGAACACTGTCAGGGTAAAAAGTTTTTGCTTACATCTAATTGGAATTTCACATGTTCCAACTTGTGTCTGTTACATCTTATAATATTGCCATACACCTCCAAGAAGAGGGTACCTCCATCTTCTCTGTATCCACCAATTAGGTAGTTGTAGACAGTAAAAAAATCTCTCTTTAGCTTTCTTTCCTCCAGGCTGAGCAGACCCAGTTCTCTCAGTGCTCTGGTCCCCTGACCACCTTGGCAGCCCTGCACAGGGCTTGCTCCATTATTTCAATATCTTGCTTGTACTGGGGATCTCACAGCTGGACACGGAGCTCCAGAAGCAGTCTTACAAATGCCAGTCACAACTCTCTGAGTCCATCAGTTAAGCCAATTTTCCACCTATTTTATCATCCGCTTATCCACTTCATAGGTCACCAGTTTTGTGACAGCAAGACTATGGGAGACTGCATCAGAAGCCTTGCTAAAGTCAGAGTGTACAACATCCAGTGCCCATCCCTTGTCCATAGACAAGCAATCATTTTGGTCGGGAATGAATTGCTGTTAGTAAATCCATATTGGCTGCTCCCAGTCAGATTCTTGTCCTGATGTTATGATTAGGCTTTAATTTTGGTTTCAGATAGATAACTTTCTGCTTTAAATAGGTGTTCCCAATACTATATCATATGGTCATACATTACAATTCACACAGACAATATGTAAACGCTTACTCCCCATAAATGTTGTAGGTGAAAAGAGATCCTTACTCAAGTTTTTTGTCATTTGTTTCATTTCCTTCACTCCAACAGTTCCATTTATTGTGTGACAATTTAGTCTTGTTTTGGATTCAGAAACATGTACTGAATCTCCTTAGGGACTTGAACTAGTCCACTTGTTTAGCAGGCAAGCCATGTCATCCATTTCAATATAAGGCTCTGTGTGCAGCAGTGTATTCCCAATCAATGTAATGAAAATCTTCTGAATTTCACAAGGCGAGGGCAGGGCATGCCTTCAGGTGCCAGGGATTCACTTAGCACATGAATAAGCATGTTGTCACCGAGGTATTGTGAAATCTGAATGCCTCTTCTGCTTGTAACCTTGTGCAGACCAATGCTATCAGATCACAATCTTTTGCAACATTTGTTATGAATACAGTATACAGGAAACTAAGTTTGAAGCTACCCCTGCTTTGAATAGGAGGTTTGGCCATATGCATCCAGAGATCACTTCCAATTATCTTATGAGTCTCTGAATACTATTTTTCTAATATGGGATGTGAAGAACACAAAAAAGGACAGACTTGCTTGGTCACATCACATATCCTGTCTTATCCTATCCTATCCTATCCCTTGAGGTGATGTCAGCATCATGATTCATGCAGCTAAAGCCTGTTACTTTTACTGGGTGCTGCTACTTGCTCCCTGTCCTCATGTTCTACTAAAACCACGGGACAATTGTCAAATAAAAAGACAGTTTAAGTCCTGCAGGCAGCACTCCATCTCCAAGCCTGCATGAGCTCTCTGCTGCATTGCTCCAGGGGTAGCAAGATGCCGTTGATCCCACTCTACTCACAGCTCTATATGGCCCAGAAAGGGAACAGGACACGGGCTGTTACTTTAATGACAGTAATAAAAGAGTCCTGCTGCTGCCATTGTTCTGCTCTATCTACAGCTGGTGGCAGAAATCCAGGAGCCCTGGGTTTACACTGTCTTTTCATTGTGAAATTACTCAGTGTTCACTCTTTTTGGGCTCATCCAAATTGCATTGAAGTCAGTGGAAAGAATCCCAAGGCTTTGCTGAGCTTAGGATCAGGCACTTTGTATATTTTCTAAATAGAGTTTAGCCGCAAATGGAAATTGTGGTTGGAAGTCAGAAATCTGTACATAGTACTGAAGAAGATATGAAAATAGAGGGTACAAGGACAATGTTTAGAGAAAAAGATTGCACTCTTCACAACCTGTTCCAGGTATATAGTTATTTATCTTCCTTTTTGTGTAACAACTGATGTGTTTAACTTTTTTTTAACTATGGTGATGGGATAGGTTGTATGTAGTCTCTGTAAACAAGGTGATGAGATTATTAGCAATAGTAAGGTAATGGTTGAATGATTGTGGTGTTAGTAACCAGTCTTGCTGCTATGGTCCCTGTACAGCCCCAACCTAACAGGTAACTAATAAAACCATTTTAAGAATGAGAACCTGAGAGCTTGGTGGTACTGTGGAGATTATAAATTGTGTAGTTGGTATATGAGCCAAGTAATATTTCATTTTCTGTCAAAATCATGTCCTATGGGTGAACTTTGTTCATTATAATCTAATTATAATACCAAAGCACACATCCATTCTAAAAGCTACCCGCCTCCAAGTTACGACCACCCCTCACTGGGCATGCTTTTTTTAAGTCTATAGCTTTAAAAGCAAAGCGAGAAAGTTTTACACCAATCATAACGAAGTAACTATGTGATGTAATTGTAACTATTTGTGTTTTGAGAATATAGATATGTGTATGTTTGTAGGCTAGGTGGGCAGGTTAGGAGGAGAGATCCCCCATGCACCGAATAAACCAATGTTGGCTTTCTAAACTGCATTTCTGTTTGGAAAGTTTTTATCGCTGTTTGAGCGGTAACATTTTGATACGCAAGCAGCTTTAAAAGCAACAGTCCAGCAATGTAACTTTTCAACACATCACATCAGTTCAGAAAGTGCTCACTACAAAGAAAGGACAACGGTGTTTTTCATATTTTCTTCACTGTTATGAAGAGGAAGAAACGGTAGTTTTTTAGCTTGATTGTCTTGGCTGGGTTCTAAGCAAATCTTCAGCTTTGTATCCAAATGGCATGAATATACCCTTATTAGAATTACAGAAAGAACACAGGAAACACAAAATTTTTTGACATTTGCTTTACATCCCCAACATTAAACTTTCTCCAGGCCTTTCATTCAGTTCTTGTACCTAAACTATACATGAATAATGGCAACAATAGATAACTCTTTAAAAGTTTTAAATTTAAATCCAATAACATTTCTGTATTAAAAATTATTTCTGTACTGTATCCAACTAAATTGGAGTGATAAAATTGTAGCAACAATTAATATGGTTTACTGGTTATCGTGATTCCATGCATGAAAATGCGCTGAGTATCAGAGATTATGCTCCAACAGAGCGAAATAGCCAATATAGGATTAGGGATTTTACTATTTTGGAATATCAAACAGCAGCAAACTGAGGGATATATGTTTTTTAAACAGGACACTTCAGACTTCCTGACCGACAGCAGGAGGCAACAGAGGAGGCAGAAGGGACCGCAAGCTTCTGAGTCCCATGGTGTCGGTAGCTACTGCAAAAGCACGGAAATGGCTAGGTTCCATTGCAGACCTCAGTTTTATTTTGCCATGTCTTTTCACAGTTTTAGAAGTGGCTCCTGAAGGAATCATATTCCCACAGTTCACATAGGGACCAGGCTAAATAAAGAGGAAACCAAGGTCCCCTTTTCAGTGCAATTCAACCAATGTGCTGTTGGCCAGATACTGGTGAGGCTTGGCCCTGAGCCATAGGTGTCCACATCAGATCTTAATATTTCAACAATACTGAAACTGCATCAGGCCTTTAATTTGTTTTATTTTGATCAAGCAGCATAAAAACTGTTTAGCTGTAGCCACACAGCCCTTTGTAAGAAAGCTTCTTTCCAACTGTGATAGATCAGTCCATTGAACTTCCATAGTCCAAGAAGTATTGTTGTCTTTGGCTACACAATGGTTAAATGAGTGAACTAATAGACCCTGACCTGGGGAGTGATCTCTCTAACTGCCATGTGGTTCACTTAGATCACTTAATTCATCTCTGCCGCTCTACCTACATCAAGCCAATGTCCACATTACAACAGCTGGTACTGGTATTTATTTCAGTTCTGTAATTCCAACTGCAATTGATAGTTCTACTTGCAGGAGTTCTTTCCACATCTGAAGCTAACTACAGAAGATGAGAGACTGCATCAACAAAATTGTCCTGGTTTCAGCAGGGATAGAGTTAATTTTCTTCCTAGCAGCTGGTATAGTGCTGTGTTTTGGACTTAGGATGAGAATAATGTTGATAACACACTGATGTTTTAGTTGTTGCCAAGCAATCAAGGACTTTTCAGCTTCTCATACTGACCTGCCGACAAGAAGGCGAGGAACACCCAAGAAGCTGGCAGGGGACACAGACAGGACAGCTGACCCAAACTGACCAAAGCGCTATTCCATACCATATGACATCATGCTCCATATATAACTGTGGGCCGGTAGGCGGTGCAGCTCAGGAACTAGCTGAGCATCAGCTTTGGGTGGTGAGCAATTGTGCTGTGCATCACTTGTTTCGTATATTCCTTAGCATCATCATCATCATCTTCATTTTCTGTGCTATTAAACTGTCTTTATCTCAATCCATGAGTTTTACCTTTTTCTTTTCAGTTTGCTACCCCATCCCACTGTGTGTGTGGGAGTAAGCTAATGGCTGTATGGTTGTTTTAGCTGCCTGCCAGATTAAACCACAACAAGAATATATTTGGATAATTTAATCTTCTATTTCAGCAAATGTATAGTAAGCAAAGGTCCTGTTCTTATTCAAACATTTGTGAGGTAGGTAGAACTCAATGTCATGCATAGTGTCATATACTTACACACATACACAAACATTTAATTAACTGAATCAAAATCCAGCATACTAAATCCTCAGAGAAATCATCTGATTAACAATACAGAGGATTTGAAGCATATGAGGGTAGATGGCTCTTGCTGTACACCCCCGGATATGTTTGCTACAAATGCACATAAAGCCACATATATTATGCACCCTACTTCATAAGAGAGGTTACCTCTTAAGCTCCAAGGTATTTAGAGAAGCAAGTAAGTTTGTCTCTGGGTTAGCAATACACCTAATGCAATACAGCTTCTACCAGGCTCTATGCATTTCTGTAATGCATGGTGAAGGTAGTTCATACAGAAGTTCTGGAGAATTCAGAGGATGCACGTTAGGTTTCTTGACATAGCTACACATTAGATAGATGTGTGGACTGTGACTATCACAATGTGTAGGGAGCCATGCAGCCTCCAGCAAACTAGTGTCAGTAGTTTGCTAAGTCAGCTTCAATAATCTTTTTTACATTTCTTATATATACTGTCCTCCCTCTGAGGCTCTCAGTGTTTTTTTAAGTATTAATGAGCTAAGGAGCAACACATTCTTGTTCATTATTACTGCAAACAGAACTGTTTAGTCACTAACAAGAGTTAAGGCCTCACAGTGACACAATGGCAGGGCTATGAGAAAGAACATGAATTTTACATCAGCATTTCTGTCACAGCTATTGAGGAATTTCCCAAAAACTCCAACAGAAACATGATAAAGTGTAGAGCTCGTGACAGTCCCACTTTGAGCAGGACTTTGAACTAGATGATCTTCAGACACCCCTTCATACCAACATTTCCGTGAATCTATAATTCTGCTCATCCAAGATCTTAGGATCCTAAGATTCTGGGTGGATACCCAGTAAATTAAGTGAAAAAAAAAAACAAACCCAACAACAAAACAATCAGAACCCAAAAAACAAAACCAGCAAAACAACTCTTTTGGGACTAGTTATGTGATGTCAGTTTATGCTTTATTTGCTATCAGTAGCAGAAGCCTAAGTGAAAGCCTAGTTGTTTCAGTCAACAAAAATGTGATGTGTAGATCAGCTTTGTGATAATGTTGGTGCCTACCTCCCCCTACCACAGATTGATCAGTAGGGCATTTTCCCTTCTTGCAATCACAAATCACTTCTTGCTGCTGTTATATGCATTCCTATGGACAAGTCTGGCTCGTTTAGGCACCTTCAGCTGTCAGAGGTGAAGAATTTCCCGCAGCCACTCACAGCTTCTCCAAAGCTTAATGTCATATCAAGCCAACTCCAAGGATTTTTGTTGTCAGCTTGAAATGGGATTCATCCTAATCTCTAGCCTTCATTACTGCTAACTAGCATTTTTTTTTTTTTGCAAAGGCTGACTCAAAATATACATGCAGCTAAAGGATATTGGACAGTTGAGCTTCTAGCATTTTACCCTTTGATACTTTTGGCTGTTGCTTCCACAACAGAGTCAGTGCTCTGGTTTATACAGCAGACATCTGTCAGAAAATACAACATATCTCTCTCCTACATACTGCTGTGTCTCAGGTGCCTTGCTTTGTTAAAGATTCCCCATTTTGTATTTCTCTGTTTATTTCTATTTGATGTTCACAACTCCTACAGAATCACCCGGAGAGTTTGTGAGAAGTCCTCGTTATGATGCCATAATTCTTGAATGTAAGCTCTTCACCCACTTTCCTTCCTTTTTAATCTTTTCAAAACAAATCCATTTGATATAGAGCTATACTGAGATTTTTTTGTTTTGAGTAGTAGACTTGTGACCTGAACATCAACAGTAGAATCACCAGTTTGTTAACTGCTTGTGCTTTCTTCTCTTTAAGATGACTTACAGAGACTTTAATCCTTGTCAAACATGCTTACCTCAGGTATTGCTATGATTCGTCCTGGTGGTCCTGGTGGTCCAGGTGGTCCCACAATACTGTTCCCATCCTGTCCTGGTTCACCCTATTTCAAAAGCATTACATATGGAAAACCCATTTACTAAGAACTACACTTCACATAGCTTTCTCAGAAAGAATGAAATCCATACAATCATCTCACCTGAGGTCCTGGGTCACCCTTCTCCCCTTTTGGACCCTGCATGTGATTAAAAAAAAAAAAAAAGAATAGAAAGAGTGTAAGTGATTTAAAAGGAAAAATTGTGAAAGTGTGCTTTCTCTAGCTTCACAAAAAGCACAGCAGTAAAATGCAGGTACAGAATTATCAATCCCCAGCTCTCTCAAACCACAGATGGGGCCAGCTGGTTTCAACTCAGACTCTCTGATGGTTTGATGTTTAAAAGTAGTTCCCAGCATATTTGACAGAGTTCACAGATGACCAGAAGCAAATGGGCACACAACATTTCATTAGCTGGGGATTAATTCAACAAATCTTTCTTTCACTGCACTGAAATCAGCCATGCCTAGCTGCTCCTTCCTTTTTCAGCATTAACCACCTCAGTTGCATCTGGGATTGCCCAGTGGACCAGGCAGGTGAGCTAAACAGTCATTTTTCAAGCAGGTTATTTCTAAGTTTGATCAGCCCCTTGATACGACTCACTGCGCTGGGGATGCAGACAGCTTGTCTGGCATGAGTGAAAGTAAGGTGGCAGGGAATGCGCTATGGGACTTCCCAGCTAAAGAAGAGCTCTGTAATCCTCATGGCTCTTAAGCATGAGAAATACATTAAAATCACCTCTGAGTCTGTTGGCTTCCCTCTAATTAAAAGCAGAACTGATTTTTGAATAATTAAAAGAAAAGGAGTATAGAAGAATTGGAACTAGCCTCTGGAGATGCCTGTATCATTTCTGTTTGATGAGGGAGGCAAGGGCAAGGGACACTGCTTCTGTGTTTGGCGTCTGAGGTAACTGCTCCAGGTTAATTAGGATAAATCCAGGCCCAGCTCTCCACATGCTTCGAGCAAGAGCTGTTAGGGATCTTGCTGATCCTTAAGACGTACGTTTGGGAGCCAGTGTGTGTTAGGCGATCACAGATTATGATAGCCCTACTCATCACATCTCTGGGATGTCCAGCAATGCCAGGAAAGCCTCATTTTCCATCTGTACCCTGCATTCCCTGCCATGGCAAATACACTGTTGTTCTCTCTAAATTGTATTGTTTCATACAAGCAGGAGGTACCACTCTTGAGAGGGACACAGTACGGTTCTGAATGGACTAGGGGACAGGTTTGTGGAGGGCTCCGTGGAGTCAGCATCACCCTCATTAGTCATCTGCTCTCTCCACTCCTCCTGCTGTTTCCTCCTCTCAAGAGCAGTTTTTTTTAATACAGCTCCTAATCATTCTTCTCCACTGCTCCCACTTCCACTTAGGAAAAGGGCAAATTCTGTTGCTTTCCCCAAAGATACATTTCGTGGGTTATTTCCACCCTTCAGTTAAATGACTCTCAGGCTGGAGGAAGAGGAGGGAGAAGCATCGAATGTAGATGGGAGTTGGTATGCAAGGCAAAAAGTTTGATAGCCCCTGCTCTAGTTTAATGCAGGACTGGAAAACAGAAGTATCACTCAGTAATAATAATGCAGTTTGCCCAGAGTAAAATGGATAAAAGAATACTCTGAATTCTTAAAGGACCAGATAAACAGTGAACTACATTTTTTTTTCATCTTTTTTTTGTCTGTGTCATTAAAGAGCAAAGGAAATGACACAGAACAACCTAGTGATTCATCCAAATGACAGATTAGTCCTGTTTTGTTTTAGTAGTGGGGCTATTTTTTTTGCTGGTTTGATGGGAATTTTTTTTGTTTGTTTGTTTTTGGTTGATTGGTTGGTTTGGTTTTCTTTTTTAGAGGCAGGGAAGTGTTTTGGAGGGTTGTTTTTTTTTTTCAGGAAAAGGCTGTTTTGGTTCTTACTTTTTGTTCTGCTTCACAAAAATATTTTTTTGGCATTTACAGTAGATAGTACCATGAAAATCTAGTAGACATAGACAATTCCATTAAAAGGTCAGCTCAGTAGCTGTCAAAAAGACTACCTGAATACAAGAAATTGTCATAAAAGGAACAGGAAAACAAGAGCACAGAACATTACTATACCACTGTATATACTTATTGTATGTCCATAACTTGAATTCTGTGCACTGGTTT
This sequence comes from Balearica regulorum gibbericeps, assembly GCF_011004875.1. Lineage (NCBI taxonomy): Eukaryota > Metazoa > Chordata > Aves > Gruiformes > Gruidae > Balearica > Balearica regulorum. Next base: position 105,097,470 of record NC_046185.1, read on the forward strand.
GTTTACATTTTCGATCTTGAAAAGGATCTAGTAGGACTAGAAAAAACTTCAGAAAAGGCCAATGGGAATAACCAAAGGTACACAATGACTTCTATATGAGACATGATGGTGTAAGCTATGATACTTTAGCTTGGACAAGAGACAAATGAGATGGTAAGTGAAGAATATTGTAGAGGTTTCTAAAAGTAGAGAGTAGTTAAGGACTCACACTTCTAATAGAAGAAATAGCAAGCATCAAATGAAAATAGCTGGAAGAGGTTCATGGGATGTGTAGTTAAGTTGGCAGAGATCCTTGCCCCAAGATCTTGTAAATTGTAGAAGTTTGCATGAGTTCCAGAAGAGACATCAAGTTCGCTTGAAGAGATCTAATTGTGGTTCAGACATGATTTCTAGCTGAGAAAGGAAAATCCCTGAATCATAAATTGTTGGAGTCTAGGAGGTCACTCAGGAAAACTATGTTGTAATACTTGCCCTTTTATAAGGTCATATTGCATCTAAGCATCTGCTCAAACTGCATATGCTTTTGACATTGTTGGAGACAGGATACTGGGATCAATGGATGTGACCCAATAAAACCACCGAGAATTATCAAACACTCTACAGGAGTGTCTTGAACAACAGAGTTTCAAAGCATCCAAAGTCAAATGGTCGTCTTTGCTGCATTTCTAGTGTGATAGAAGAAATTCAAATTAACAGTTCATGGGATGCAAAATTCTCTCTCTTCTTATGCCTTTCTACAAAACCACCATAAACAATTTAATGTGTCCACTTCATTAAGAAAGGATACCCTCACTGCTATTTCTATTTTTTGTCTGTGATCAGCAAAGCATATGGCTCAGGAATAAACACTCAGTTTATTAAGATAAAATATAATTTCTGAAGCACTCAAATTTTCATTTTATAGACAAGTGCAGGATAAAAGGTGTGTCTGAATGCTAATGGGATTTAGGCACCTAAGGAACTACAGAGATTTAGGCACCTATAAAACTAGTAAAAATGGTACTTGGGACTTAAGTCTCTTCAGTGCTTGTAGAGAATTATATGTTTCTATCTGCAGCAAAGGTAATTGAGCAGAGGAAATAACCTTGGACCAACAGCATTTCTGCAACAGAATGCTGTCATTTCAGGCATGTTGGTACCTGCAGATCAGCTTCCTACTATTACAAATAGCCGTATAATTTCACCAATTGATTTCCTAATGAAATTTAATTTGGAAGAAAAGATCCAGGATAGGTAAGATGTTTTACTGTAAATAATGTATCCATAAACATCTTTATTTCTGACTCCTTCCATATTTTAAGTATGTAGGTCATTGCTCAAATATAAAAGGGCTAAGATCCTTTTTTTTCATCTGAGGACTGAAGACACAGATAATTTTTAAACAGCATTCTAGTCACTCTACTTACAATATATGCATGTGTTTGAAATGTATCTATCATATCAACAATAATAATTACTAGAATAAAGATGACAGAACAAAGCACTGGTATGTATAATAAATAAGAAAATAATCTATAGTCTCAAACAGATTAAAGAGTTAAACAACTGTCCTATGCGTCAATGCATCAGCTTTAATTATCTTACTGACAAATATCTCTGAAATGGCAACACTCAAAATATGTACAGCAGATGGAATTTATGGCAAGCAGAGTCCTGCTACACTGTTGTTTTTTTAAAAATAAACAAGCAGATGCTGCTAGAAAACTGTGATAATGCTCTTGTAAATATTCAGCAAGCAGAAGGATTGATTCATAATTGCTTTTTATCTTGTTTCCAAGAGCAACTCTTGATTTCAGTGCTATCCCAAATGCAAGATAAATTTTTGGTATTTTATTTTATTTTATTTTATTTTATTTTATTTTATTTTATTTTATTTTATTTTATTTTATTTTATTTTATTTTATTTTATTTTATTTTATTTTATTTTATTTTATTTTATTTTATTTTATTTTTTCTATGACTCCGAGCACTGCCCTCTGCTGGCTTATGCCTGCAAAAGGCACACAAGACACGGACTGGCAAAAAGGGGCACAAACAGCAGCTTTGGGGTGAGCTCCAAGAGGAGTCCAAACCAGAATAGACAGAGATGACGACAGGAAGATTGGAGAGGAAAGAATGGAGTCCAGCTCCATTCATTTCAGTAATAACACCATGTAAATCAGTGAAACTGGCAGGTTTCCCTGCCAATGGGGTTTGATGTCTAGAAGCGGCACTGATCCAGAGCAGCAGGTCTAGGTCACACGCTGGTGCCTGGGGTGAGTTAGACAGCTAGGACAAATTACAGCTTGGGAGGTACAGGTTGCACATCAGGGAAACTGTTTTTCCAAAGAGGATAGTGAAGCACCAGAACAAGATACCCACAGAGTTTTTGGAACCTCCCTGGAGGTATCTAAGGTTCAGTGAGACAAATCCATTGCTGATGTGATCTAGTGTTGGTGATAATACCACTTTGAGTGTGATATTGGACCAGATGACCTCTGGAGGGCCTTCCATTTCTATAATCTTGTACCTCCTGAGTGGTCAGGTGTGGGTTAAGAGGAGCCTGGTTGCAGGATGATGGGCAGGTTGTAGCACAGAAATAGGCAACAACACTGGCCTCTGTGCTGAACACTGAATTGGGGTCGTGCATGGCTCCTGAGGTGTCTGCAGTACATGGCGTGAATCTACTACTGTACTACAGACACATGCCGTGGGGGGAGTGCTCTGGTGTGGGGTGGTAGCTACACACCGTGATATTAAAGAGTAGGGGGACATGTGGAACTTAGTTTTTTATATAAGCTTTGCTGATATTCATTTTTGTTCTGGTGAAAATGTAAATTGCCTCCCAAAACACCATGGCATCATGCACCTGAGGATTTTAAATACAATTTTAACCATATTTTAATCAGAAGTCTTAAGTAACAGGTTACAGTGGCTCCTGATAATCACAGTTCAACTGAGAAAGGGTTCTTTTTTTTCCAGAGAAGCCTCCCTAGGCTTTAATATGCTGACAGAGCAAGAAATGTTCATTACTCCCTGAGTGCATTAAGAGAAGAAAGGAAACTAAGAGGAAAAAAACCTGAGGTTTTAGATCAAGTTGAATGAATTTCCCACCTTTGAACCTGGTGGACCAATGTTGCCTCTTTCTCCCTGAAATGGAGACACTGTAGGGCTCAAATATCAAAGTGAACAGTAATTACAAGGATTTTAAACGTGTATGTTACTTTCCTCATAAACAAAGGGACTGAATAGAGTAAAAGGATTAGCGAAAGTAGGACATATTTTTGGTAAAGTGATGCTGAGCATACATTTGTGAACTGGTTCTGGGGGTTTAACCTCCCAGTTGTCACCCACATCTTAGTGTTTCTGGTCACCACACATTATTTTTGCTGAGCGTCTAGCAAGCCACATGCCTGAACCTTCGTTTTGGTGTCTGAAATCAGCACATGGTAACATTCCCCAGATCTACCAATGCCACAATGACCTTGTACCTCCACAAATGACCCACCATCTTCCTTCAATACCGTTAACTTGGCCTCCCCCACACCACTGCTTTCCCCGTCCACCCAGCCACTGCGTCATACACAAGCAGTGTCACTGTTCCACCTTTAGGACTGATTCTGCAGTACTCTAGCTCTGAGTAGACATGATTCCTTGATTTCATTACAGACAGAGAACATGCAATTTAGTTTTTCATTTGAGAGAGAGAATATAAACAGGAATAAATCAGCAAGGAACTACAGCCATTGCCTCAAATGTTATGTTTATGTTTGCTGTCTTTTAGGAGTGCTTATATTCATGAATGCATGAAGACTGTAGACTGTTTTTTAATGAAAAGAGTTTTTCATAATAAAAAAAGTGAAAGAGGAATTTGGATCTATACTTACTTGCTATGAAAGAGACAAAACTTTAATCACAGCAGGTCTTCTCTGGCAGCTTTACTAGTCTGGGGTATTGGAAGGATGAAGAATGTATGAAACGTAACTATACCTTAAACTCATGATGTGTTAGCTCTTGGTTTTTGGAAGATAGTGGTTGTTGTATTTTGCCACTGTTGCCGAGTGAAGTCATTTATAACCATGAAAAGTGGGTGTAAAATTAATCCCCATGAGAATGATAGTGTATTATAATCACTTCATATTAGTTTTGCTGTAGTGTGCCCGATTTTGTACCATGTCAGGCAATAGTATGGTCCTTTCTGTGTCTCCATGATCTTGGGGATGAATGACTCAAGATTAAACAACTAAAATCTTAGTGTAGGTGGTGGTGAAGTCTCTTAGCCAAGGTTTATGACTATCTTTTCAGTCCCAGTCCAGTTCCTAAATCCTAGGAATCATGCTACCTCCATTTCTGAAGTCTTTGTGAAACAGTATTTCCACAATATTTCAGAAACGAAATTTCTAGTTAAGGGCAGAGAATAACTATTTTCAGCATGGAGACTTGGCCCCTAATAGTGTCCATAGAGCAGCATCATGTGAGAGCATGTCTATTCTAGCCAGTCCTTTGCAGTATCATTCACTAACACGTGCTGTGCGAATACTTGGGGTTTTTTTCACTCATAAGTAATGTCTTCCAGCATTAACAGGATTAGTATACAAGGCAGAGACTTTTTTCAGCCCTATAAGCTGAGCTCTATAAACTCTAGACATAGGGGACTGGCCAGATCTTTGATTACTGTTGTTCCACGAAACAGATTGTGTGCAGTTATTGCTGGCAATGTGCTTTCTGGGTAGTCAGTGACCTGTGCTGTGTGTGTCCAGATATAAATCTTAGGAAGAGAGGATGGGCCCCTCACCTATTGTTTTACATTTCCTGCTCCCTCAGAGTTGCTGCCACTTCCCAGGGCAATGAAGACTTGGAATTTCTCTGACTCCACATTTAAGGTGCTGAAAAGGTGTTCTCAGGCTGTACTATTAACCTGAGTGGTTTTCAAGCTTTACATAGGAATAGAAAAAGCCTCTTATCTAAGGCCCCATGCTGCAAATCTGCTCTTTTTTTTCCTGGTTTTTCATCTCTCCATTTTTTTCCTCATGTGCTACTTAACCAATAGTAGCATCAAAGTAGAAAAAGTCAGTCACTCCTGAGCTCAAATCAAACCCAAGGCAAAGTAGGCATGACATCTCCTTTCTTCCCCCAGCACCTTCCAGAACGTTTTCCTATCACTTTCTGGGATCATTCCAGGTCTCCACCTGTAAGTTTCTCTTTCAATAACATACATGTAAGCTCTTGGAAATCAGAATGATGTATAAAGAAGCGACAAAGAGAAACTGCCAAATATCCTAAAAAAATTAAACAAAAATGCCGTGTCACACCAAGTGCCTTGGAATGTAACGGCCCAGCTGGTATTTATTCACTATTCTGGTGTGGATGTGAAATAATTCTATTAATACACATTCTGGGTGGATACCCAGTGTAAAACGGAGCAAAATTTGTTCCATAATTAGTCAGTATATGAATGCTAAAAAAAAGCTGGTTTGGTAAGGCAAATGCTGGGAATATAGAAATAAAAATATATGCCAAAGCAAAATAGGTTAGCTTTCAAGTGCTCCTTGTTACATAGGATACCTTTGGTCCTAATGGCCCACGCTGTCCATGTCTTCCTGCAGAACCCTATAAAAGTACACTGAATTTACTGGTAAATTCATGTAGCATTTCATAATAAATTTTCTCATAAAAAAACCTAATTCACAACTACAACTCTTACAAAAACAATGTTGGAGACCAGTAGAGAGTAATAAAATATAAGTATTGTTTTAGATTTGTTGTTCTAATAAATACTGCCTTGCTCTATGCAAAAGATGCAAAGATCAAAGGATTTTTTTTCTTATAAAGACAACTTTAATCTTGTCACTGCATGCTATACATATTTTTAGAAAATATTAGAAATAAAGTTGTCCAAGTGCATTTGTTGCAAGGGATTGCTTACAATTTTTTTTTAATTTGCCTCTTTGGCTAAAATTAAGATAAGTTACCAGTTTAGAGGCAAGATGGCATTGTCTTGCTAGGTTTAAAAGTAGCTTGAAAGAAACCTTTGGGGATGCAAATTCCTCTTTTGTCTCTATATGGTAACATCCATTGTAAAGTACAATTATGACTCTTTCATGGTAAAATTTACAACAGTTCATTATTGATCATTTTAGAAAGTTGAATGGAAAAAAAAAGAATTCAACACAGTGATTGAGTTGTCTTCATCTGGAATATGAAGAGAAGACACTAATAAATTGAACACCAACAAAACTTTACACTGATCTGTGAAAGAAAGAGAATAGAAACTCTGGAAATGATAACTGAGCCTACAGTCAAAATAAATTTGATACTTCTACTTCAAAACATAACCACTACTTTCTCATAAAAGATTAATAAAAAATTCAGGAGATACAAATATAGTACAAATAAATGTAATTTATTTCCTAGCAGCTGCTTTGAGTTACAGACCTCTTAGATGCAGATACTCTATTTTCACTCAAACAGAGTCAGGAACCTCTCGAGTTGTTACAGTGTTTAAGTGGCTCATAATGCTTTCATGCAGTACCAGTAAGAATGTATAACCATTTTCATGATTATAGGAAAGTTCTTGCGTGCCTTCTTTACTGATTCAAACATTATGGAATGACTAAGCAGTAACAGGAAAACAAAATTCCAGAATTTTGTTCAGCTGCAATAAGACACTTTTTCAGTGTTTATATCTGAGTGACTTGGAAACAATGCCTGTTATAAAACCAAAACTGAGAGTAAGGCTGTCATTTAGGCAGGTCAGAATGGGCAATTTTGGAACTGGTGTTGAACATCTCATTTTGGACACTAGTTTGTTTCAGCTAATGAATTCGATTCTTATTTTTGTAACTGTATTTTTAGTATCTAGGAAAAGATGTAAGAGGAGGCAAAGGTCTCTAAGATATTAAGCTGAGTCAGCTATAATTTCAGTGACTCACTAGTACTTTAAACTAGCACAGTAAAGAGTTCCTCAAACTTGCTCCTGTCTCCAGTGTTCAGTTAATTTCTGATGATTCATGGAATCATAGAAACAGGGTTGTACAGGGCCTCTGGAGACCATCTAATTTAGTCACACCCTTGAAGTAAAACTGTCACCAGCTCTAGATCAGGTCAGTCATGACTCTATCCAGCAAAGTCTTGAAAACTTCCAAGAACAGAGCTTCCACAACCTCCCTGGGCAAAGTGCCCCAGTTTTGCACCAACCTCCTAGTGAAGAGGTTTCTCCTAAGGTTTAACCTGAACTTCTCAAGCTGCAAATTGTGACCTCTGTCCCTTGTTGCACCATCTAGCACTACGCGGAACAGTTTGTCTTCATCATATTTGCAATTGCCCCTCAAAGACTTGTAAGCAGCTATTAGATCATGCCTTTGTCTCCTTTTTGCCAGACTAAACCATTTGAGCTCCTTCAGCCTTTCCTCACTGGTCATGTACTGAAGGCCCCATGCAATCTGTACAGCTTTCTGCTGGACTGTCTCTGTCTTCTCCACATCCTTCTTAAAGTGGGGTACAAAAAAGTGGATTCAGTATTTCAATGCAGCCTCACTATCCCTGAGTAAGGGCTAGAAACAACTCTGTATCTATTGGCAATGCTCGTTCTGATGTATTCCAGTACAGGGTTTGCCTTATTTGCAGTGATAGTGCACTGTTGCCTAGTATTCAGTCTGGCATCTACCATAACCCAAGGTCATCATCATCATCATCATCATCATCATCATCATCACTTTCTCCAGACTTCAGCAACAAGAGTCATTCTTTTAAAAGCTATGCTTTGAATGTTTGAATGTTTCTTCTGGAGTCAGCACAGGGGCAGGACTTCAAAAGACCAAATTAGAACAATGCAGGCATCTCTGGAAGAAGGAATGCTGGATAATTGCCTGCTTTAGGGAAGGCATCATAGGCTGAAGTTTTGATGTTATTGCTAAGAATTAAGATAAATCCAAATGATCTGGTAAGTACTGATGCATTGCATTCCCGTACTCCCTACTTGTTTTTTCAAAGCAGCCCATGCCAGCAAAAAATGTCCTGAAATACAGTGATGGAGGTAAAAACATCCCTTCTTCTGGGACATTGTTTCTATACTACTGGGAACATTTTTTTAGGTTGAGTGGTATTTCAGATTATGCACATTTGATTGTCAAACTATAACATTTCAGTTTTATTCAGTACACGTAATTCCTCTTCATATGCAAGAAGGGCATCTATTAGGGTAAAACAAGAAACAGAGAGCTAGGCAATACAAAAAACCCTATTTCATCCTTTAATATACCAAAAAAATATACCAAAGCAGAATCTAAAAATCATCAGCTGAGCAGGTATCAGAGAAATACCATTCAGATTCTTCGGAGGACAATTATCGTAATGTCATTGTAGAGCAACTGAATCCAGTGCAGTGACTCCAAATCTATAGCTAACTGGGGCTATGTGTTTCCAAAAAGCAAAGAGGAGGACACTTGTTTTTGAAAAAAAGAAACCCAACAAACAACAGCCTCCCAAAATATCCACTTACCTTTGGCCCTCTTGATCCTGGAATTCTGGATTCACTTAACAGGCCAATGTTACCTGATCCTTCCATGTCCTAATGGAAGAGAAAAAATGCTACAGAATTCAAGAATTTGTCTCCCCCCGCCCCAACTGCTCTGTTTTCTAGAGTCCTGTAAAAAACTGGAAAGATACTGAACACAAATATTTTTATGTTTTCTCATTAAGCTATTTTTTTGACTGATGCATGATGTTCTGGAGATCACTCAAATGCAATAAAGGCATGTTGATCTTCCTTACAGAAACTCTGGTCTTTACAGTCTTGCCAGTTTGACATCATTTCTCCAGCACTTCAGGTTGGACAGCAAGAGGCAGATGTGAGAGAGCATTACAGTTTTAAGTATGCGCTATGTTTAAGCATGCTGTAGTAGTATTTTTCTGTTTAGCATTTACCTGCCACCTGGCTACTGAAATGCTGTAATGACTAGTAAGGGTTACATAACTGATTTACGACAGGGAGAACTCGCGGGCAGTTTAAGAGCAACAGTCATTCAAAAATAAAGGTCCTTCCTAATTCTCACCATTGAATGTTGAACTCCTGCCTCAAATACAGCTTACTGAAACGAAGTTGAGAAGAAAAAAAATGTTCTATCACAAAATTGTAGAATTAATTACATTGGGAGGGATATCAGAGGCTACCTCCTGTTGAAAGCAGCATCAACACTGAATTCAAATCAGGTTGCTCAGGGCTTTGTCCCCTCAGATCTTGGAACCCCCCAGAGACAGAGGTTATGCAGTCACTCCAAGCACCTGTTCCAATGCTTGGCTGTCTTCAAGGTGAAAAATATTTAACTTATGTCCAGTCAGAACCTCCCCTATTTCAATTTTTGATTGTTGTTGCTCATCACTCTGTGATGAGGCCTTCAGTACATGACCAGTGAGGAGAAGCTAAAGGAGCTCAAATGGTTTAGTCTGGCAAAAAGGAGACAAAGGCATGATCTAATAGCTGCTTACAAGTCTTTGAGGAGCAATTGCAAATATGATGAAGACAAACTGTTCCTCGTAGTGCTAGATGGTACAACAAGGGACAGAGGTCACAATTTGCAGTGTCTTCTCAATAACATCCTTTAGGTATCAAAAGGCTGCTAAAATCCTTAAGCCTTCTCCAGACTAAGTAAGCTCAGTTCCCTGAGTCTTTCCTCATAGGTCATGTGCTTCTGGCCACTGACCATTGGCATGGCCCTTTGCTGACTTCAGAAAAATCTCCATGAAGTGGAAGACCTTGAAAGCAGCATCCATATTTCCTGTAGAGATTTTCTAGGGGGTTTAAAGAAGACTACACAGAAAGTAGCAACCTCCCTCCAGCTCTTGTCATCATGACTGCAACATTCCAAATCCATGGCAGAACTGGGAGCTGCCAGTTCCAAAGCAGTCAAAGAAATAAAATTGCAGGCTGCCATAATGATCTGTTTTACCCCCAGCACCATCCCAGCCATATGTTCCTATCCCTTGCCTTATGCCTAATCTGGAATGTGTCAGACTGTGCTTCAAACCATCTGGATAAACCATGCCAGCAGGAAACTGTTCACTTGCTTTTAGTTGCAGCTTTAAATGCAGCTGCGCTGGTTTAATTGCTTCCTTTTTCTGAAAAGGGAAAAATCTTGATATTTCTTCACTCCACGTCCCTGCTCACAGCCATACAACCTTGATTTTCAACATCAATGCCATGTGTTGAATCCTCTCCCTTTCCTGTAAGCCACTTTAAATCACTAAAATGGCAGAAAATATGTTACTTTTGGGGAGTGGGATGGTTCTCTAAAATGTTAGTAAATTAAATTGCCTTGTGGAAGGATTGATGGAACACTGGATGTTAGTACATGTGAAGGGCAGGCATGTGCCAGGAATGGCTGCAGATGGGAGAAGGAGCAGGAGCAAAGCAGAATCTCCACCTCTTAGTGACAACGAGCCCTTGTATCAGCTTATCATATTTAGAGGACCCATACTCCTTGCCTGCTTAGCTTTCTGCTGGTTAGTGACTTGAAATGGCTCAGATTACCATAGGTCTGATGCAGTCTGGAGATGGTGTAAAGGAAAAGGTGGAAGACCAATTAAATCAGCTTAAGCTGCTATGGAATGACAGCCTAATGCTGAAGTTATGGAAAACATCAACTGATCTGACTCCAGTGAAAAGAGAAATCTTGTTCTTTTGCCCTTTTCCACCAACTCCATGAAGCAGAAGGAGTGCACAGCTGGAATCAGGTCTTTCCTTTTGGGGACCAAGGTGGGTGTCATAGAGTCATCAGGCTGGCTGAAGTCCTTTCATGCAACTTCACCTGAGACTGAATGTTACTCAGGCTTTCATTTTGCTCCTCTATCAGGTATCAGTGCATCAAATATCAACAGAAAATATGCTGATATTCTGTTTGGCTTGTTTAAGCAAACACTCGCTACTTAGGGTGAAAACACAAGCTGTGTTTCTGGGTCCTTCTTTCCCTTGTCTCCACTGTGCCAATATATTTTTCCCTTTAAGAGTGCTTGATGCCTGGTTTATATAACACAGCATCGCTTTTGACATCTGCATGTTTTTAATGGGTTTACCAGGTACCTTCTGCAGCTCAAACTGTTCTTTTGGCAAGCGTAAGTGCCAGCAAACCCCATGCCATTTGGTTTTTGCACATAGCTGATCACAGATGCTAACACGTGCTAACAGGAATGTTTTGCAGAAACAGCCTTACAGCAATAAACAGACTGCCAACCAAAAGGTAGTGTTGCCCTAACAATCTAGCAGGCCACGGTGCTGCCTTAACAGATGGCAGGGGTGGGCATCCAAAAGATCAGCTAGAACTAGCAAGTTTGTTAACAGTAGTATTCCTCTCAGGGAAATGACAATTATGCCAATTCTGTTCGGACTAAATGAGGTTCAAGATTAAGCCAGTCAAGATATTGTTGCTGCAGTTAGAACAGGGATCCTTCTGTGCTTGTGTCCATAAAAGTGGAGACTTCCAATTTTCACTCTCTCCTGCTCATCGGCTAACTTTGCTCCTCTGAGACTTAGGTATCAGGAGTGGAAGTGTTTGGTCCTAAGTACCTACCTGCAGGGGAACTCTTTGGTGGCGTAATGAGGCAAAGTTGGCTTCTACTCAAATAGTGTGAATGGGGAAGATTGGAGAATCTCTTAACCCTGGATCCTCAAGGGTCACAGAAGATGACTGTAAGTCAGAGAAGCCATCATCCTTGTCTAAAACTCAGACCAGGCCTAGAACAAAGATGTGGCTTACCAGTAGCCCTTATCTCATTCTGAGACAAGTACATATTTATTCAGGGGAGACTCTGTACCAGCTTTTCTAGTGTGCCTAAGTTAATGCAATGGAGTGTTTGTACACTTAAGACTTTATGCTGTTCCTTGCTAACAATTGCAGTGCTGGCAATTAAAAATTTGTGAACTGCTGGAGATTTTTTTCGTCCACTGAAACCCACTGACAGTGGTGAGATTATTAACCAGTAGTGTATATTGTACAATATTATTTAGTCAGAAATCAGAAATCAGAATATGTCTCTAAACAAGCGTTAGTGGTCACCTCTGTACTTGGAGTACTCAAAGTGTATCATCTACAGTAAAGAACAGAGAAATACAAAAGGGGTACTGTAGATACTAGGATTCTGGTATCTTTTAAATACCACCACTTTACTGCAGCAGTTCTACAGATGGTCAGTAGTTTTCATCAAACTTTGCTTACTGCTCTGATGAAACTGCCCTCACCTTCTATGCAAACTTGTATTATATCCCATGACATAAAAACCTGAAAACTCTGGAAAGACTTTCCTCAGGCAAACAGCTAAATTAGAAATGAAAAATGTATGGAAAAAGAAAACAGGAGAAGACTCATAGGTGAATATTGATGTAGGCAATTTGTCAACCTCTCTTCACAAAGATGTTAATGCAGCAGCTCTAGTTCCTGAATCTGAGTATGCTCCCTTTGCCTTTCTGTACTGCAAAGCCACTTTCTGCTCCAAAAAGATCATCTAAATGACCAGTTCTCAAATAACATGTAAAACTCATCTTGAGCTGGCCAGATGCCATATCTTAAACTGATGAAGGTATTATTTTCGGAAGTAGAAACAGTAGCATCTGCAATTTATTTATTTTTTTAGTAGAACTTTTTGCTTCTGACTAGAACAGACCATGAGGTCAGAAATGTTCAACATCTGTCTCTGTAGTTACACATTACATAAGTCACATGCCTAAACTAAATTCGGTGGCCTCAAGAATGACAGCATGGGAAAAGTCATAGCTTAAAGGAGAGCTGCAGTTCAATTTTAATGAATAGTGTCAGGTCTCTATGTATATTTAGATCTTTGCTCTAAATTATTTACATGACAAAAAAAGTGCTAAAGATGTTTTCTCTTGTAGTACAGTATCTGAGTATTTTATATTAGCAATGATATAACCACCAAAAATAGCATCTGAACGCTGTTACTACCGAATAGTTTCATGAAAATTGCCCAAAGAAATCCATGATTTCCATGGTATAAGCATGGCCAATTATATGGACAAATGTAAAAGGAATTGTAGGCTACTCCTAGGCAAATTTCAATCCAGAGCAAATGACTTTATCTGTCATCAATTCAGCCTTAAATAGCTGTGAAATATACAGGTGATTACACCATCCCTCCTCTGAAAGAAGCAGATTCATAGCTACAACAACCCCATAATAGCAAAATACCTCAAATCCCAAACTGTAGCTTGGTCCTGGGGGTCCAGGAGGCCCAGGGGGCCCAGGGGGCCCAGGAAGTCCTGGTGGTCCAGGTTTCCCAGGAGACCCAACAGCACCAGCTTCTCCTTTGGGACCTATTGATCCAGTGACTCCAGTATCACCCTAAAATAAAAGATCAGTCTATTGGTATACTGAACATGCATAAGTAAATGCAAGTAAGTAGAATCACAGAATCATAGAATGGTTTGGGTTGGAAGGGACCTCAAAGATCATCTAGTTCCTACTCCCTTGCCATGGGCAGGGACACCCTCCACTAGACCAGACTGCTCAAAGCCCCATCCAACCTGGCCTTGAACACTTCCAGAGAAGGGACACGCCCCTGATCATCTTCGTGACCCTCCTCTGGACCCACTCAAGCAGGTCCATGTCTTTCTTATGCTGGGGGCCCCAGAGCAGTACTCCAGGTGGGGTCTCACAAGAGCCAAGTAGAGGGAAGAATCACCTCCCTTGACCTCCTGGCCACACTTCTAAGAGAAGTACTTTGGCCAACTGAGAAGCCATGTTTGCTGACTTCATTAGGTTTCACAGTAAGAATCTTTTAGACTTCTCAGCCCTTTTCAGTAATGTGCTGTACTTGAATGATGCTGTTATCCTATAAAGACACTTTTTTTTTACCTTTGGACCAACAGAACCAGGAAGACCTTGTTCACCCTGTAAAAGAAAACCAATCCTAATTACTTACAGTAAGAGCATTTAGACAGGCAACAAAAATACATTTATGACATTTTTGCTTAATTAAAATACCCACAGATTTCTTGTTTAATTTGATGTCATAATGTCCTTTACATGAAATAACAAATGAGTAGCTCTGGTCTGGTATGCAGATAGGATGCAATCTTGTATTTAAATTATTGCTGCAGATTTTAAAGGTCTGGAGCACACAGAATTAAGCATTGCGGGTCATATCCTCATGCTTCTGAATTTAAATGCCAAACCTCTCATGGGGTATAACAGAAGCAGAAACTGATCCCATACAAGTTGTCCAGGGCACCATTTGAAACACAAGGTACGATGACCAGTATGATTTTAAGGCTCCTCTGCAGCAGTCAAGCTATTTGATTTGTTTTTATACACTTTACTTAGATATTGTTTTTTCAAATTGCACTGAATCTGAACTAATTGTTAGATTGGCAAGCTTCTGTCCTTACTTATTCAACAGAAATATTACTGGAGTAAGGTCTGAAAAAAAGAGCAAACACCAGGATTAAAACCATAACAAAGTTTTCTTCCAAATGTAATAGCAAAAAACCACATCAAATTTCACTCCAAGGAACAAACTGCACTTTCAATGCATCCTGCAGATTCTCTCTGTAATCTTCCATGGATTATCAGGAATAAGGATTAAAAATAGATATTGCAATATAGATTAAATCAAGGTTTTCAGACAAAATGAATAGTAGAAGTGGGAAAATTCTATTATCCCAAGGTGCTGGGGATTGTATTGGGCAGGTGCAAATATGTAGTGCTTCATTTCTAATTAAATATATCAAATATACACCATGCAGAAAACAGGCTCAGTGAGGCAAACATTTGAGGTTTTGTCCTTTTTTTTGAGGATTATGTCCTTTTTGAAAATTTAGTTTTTCTTCCAATTACTTCCCTTTTCACATCAGTCTCTTCCTATAGTATGTGATTCAGGTTCAATTTACTTCAGCTAGACTTCCTTCTATTTCTAGACTCCTTTATGTCTAGGAAAACACATACAACTGATTACAATGGACACAAGTTTCAGATGCTTGCTTTGTAACATACATACTGCATTTTCTTGATAGCTGCTATTTCCCATGTGTGCTGCAGTTTTACCAACCTCAGGCTTTTGAAATCACAACTCAGATCCTTCAGTCTCCAGAAGAATTTAAAAAAAAAAAAAGAAAAAAACCCCTCACAATTTTAAAAATAAATAAATAAATAAATAAATAAATCTCAATGTTCTGGACATTTAGGACTTGTCTTTTCATTTCCTTTACAGTATGCGACCTTTCAATGTACACTTGGGAATCTACTTTCAAGTTCTTGTGCACAAGGTGTGGTGTGGAAGCTCACTAGAGGACAAAATTTTCCTGTAGTCTTTGTCTCTGTCTTCTCCACATCCTTGCTGGAGTGCACGAAATGGATTTGGTATTTCAAAAGCAGACTCACCAGCCCTCATTAAAGGACTGTATCTTTACATCTGTTGGCCATGCCTTTGTCTCCTTTTTGCCAGATTAAATGGTTTGAACTCCTTCAGCCTCTCCTCATCAGTCATGTACTCAAGGCCCCTGGCCATCTGCACAGCTTTCTGCTGCACTGTCTCTGTCTTCTCCACATCCTCCTTGAAGTGGGGTGCAAAAGAAATGGATGCAGTAATTTGGGGAAACTTAAAAAGAGTGGCAATTTTACAATATGTAGTTTTTGGTTCTATGGCAACAGAAGAAAACCTATCTGCTGGATGCTATGATCCCTTGCTTTCATTTATATGTTCCCCACTCCTCCCCTTTTGTTGACCATAGTGCTCATCTGATCATGCATGAAGCCAACCAGTGCAGCAAGTCAACAAAACACTAAGTAACCCTTTGCTGCCAGGTTAAGACGCTGAAATGTCTCATCAAGCAGTGAGTGAAGGCTGGAACTGCCACCTTGGGGTGCGATATTGTAGCTGAGGCCAACAGTCAGCAGTAAAGACAAATATGGGCTGCTGCAGATGTGTACAAAATTTGATGTGTCAGTGGTCTACAGAATCCAAACTTAAGTAATTCCAGTTGCCCTGGTATACAAACACGCCACAGTGGGTTCTTTCTGCAGGGAATATGCCATCAGTCTGTGTCAGTCTAGACTAGCTGGAGTTCTTTCTCCCTGCAGCCTCACCTGCATGAATCCAGTCACGACTGGCTTTTTACTGGTGCATCACAACAGAGTAGCTCATATTGCATTTTGAATATTGCATGCTGCAGAAAATAAGACTGTACCCAATAGGGAATTCTGGATTTCTAAATATGCCTTCTGAGATGTGTTCTAATAAGCCATTAGCAGCTGGATCCAATTAAAAAAATATTGAATATTGAAAAATATTGAAGCCAGCCAACAATGTGTTACAGGGACAACTATTTATGATTTTTACAGCTAAGAACTGACAAAGATTTTCCACTGAAGTAGGAACAAGACAGACGTTTAACTTACCTTTTCTCCCTTCTGTCCTGGTGGGCCAACCACTCCATCAAGACCAGGAGGACCTTGAGGACCCTGTAGATAATAGTAAATCTAAAGCAGGTGCCACTTGAGAGGCCTCTTTCTAGCACATGCATTTAAGTATTTTGGACCAACTGATGATACAGCATTATGAAAAACTAATGTGTAGCACCAGGTAGCACCTAACACCATTAAGTTCTAACACTCGTATTTCTTTTCTTCAGAGAGTTTGGCTTTGTATTCAAAACAGTATTTAAATATATTTTAATAGAAAACTATACCAAACAATCACAAAATAACAATTAAAAAATATAAACCAACACAATGTAAATCTAATGTTAGTACACAGAATAATGGTGCTATCCAAACAGGTTTTGGCAACACTACTACAGATGCAATGAGGTTGAAATCCCATGCACTTCAGCCATCCACACTTTTGGCAACCTCAGTGCCCCACGAGAGCTAGCTGAGAAAACGTTGGTATTGACAAAGTCAGAAAGTGGCCCACGTTTTCTGTGTGATGCTTTCCTTTAATTTTGCTTTGAAAAAATGTATATTTAGTTCTCCACTCAAATTCCTGTGTTGTATCCATGACTTAGAATGCATTTGAGTGAGCAGCCAGGCTGGGAAAAGCTGGCTTTGTAGAGTCAACCAGACAATCAGTATAGGTATTGAAGTCCAGCCCATAAGAACTATACATGCAAGAAAGGGAACAGTTACATGCATATTTGCATGTCCTGTGTTTTTAAAATTGGGCTCTAAAAGTCTTTAATTAAAATTACAGGTGTGCATTCTGGCCTCTGAGAATCTGTTATCCATTTATTTATTCATCTGGTTTGGGAAAGGATATAAATGGTTGAAGGAGATAGAAATCATTCTTTTCCTCTGGTGTTTTCAGAATGGTCACAAAGGCCTCATTTTCCCTGCTCTCCTTACTTTTTCCCCTCTGTTTTTGCCCTTTGGATGCATTGTATGCGATAGAATAACTAATCGATTCTTTTTAATGTTAAAAAGATCAGAAATATTTTCAGTATATTTCAAACATTTTCATATTATATTTTGCCATCTTTACATAGACAGGAGAGGATTAGAATAGAGGTTGGGCTAACAACGATAATTGTTCTAAATTTTAGTGACTATTTACCTTATAGTACTTAGCAATTTTAAGTTTCATTGTTCTAAAATTGCTTATTTTCTTTACAGCTTTTGAATAGTCTCTCTTACGCAGCTAGCAAGCAACACTTGGAGATTTGTTATTCACTTCAGGGTGTATTAATGCATTTGTGAGCTACTTTAAAAAGATAACCATAGGAAATATCCTTTTACAATGTAATGAAGCAATTTAACTTCACGTAGCATTTAGGAAATATGTATTTAATCAGATCAGTATCACATGAGTACCAGATGCAATGTGGAGCAGTTAGTGAAGCAGTATTTCCCATTACAAAAGGCAGCCTTTACCCAAACATTTCCAAGACATGTTTCTCATGATTAGAGATGTTACATCATAAAGTTTTTGATTTAGCAAGGACTTAACCTGCACACAAGCCTGTGAAACCCTAGATTGCACAACAGAGAACACATTCATCTTTAAAATAGAAAACAAATCAATACATATCTGTCCCTTTTCTTTGAATTCTTTTCACATTATTACTTTATGACAAATTTTAACAAAATGTCCTAGACCACTCTAGTTACTTTGTCTTCTACAGATACAGAAACAACCACAGTCATGAAGCTGAAAGTATATTTTGAATAGAAAAGACACTAGTACAGAGGACCTTTTAATCTTACACTGCACTATGTCAAATGCAGCAAATAAAGCATTAGGGTAACTGTCTATTTTACAAGACTTGCCAATGAATTTTCTTAAAATTGAGTCATAATCATCAATACAATTTGATCTGTCTTGGATTCAGGGAAAAAAATAAAATTACTGTTGGGAGCATAAACAGTGAGATGAAATCTGGCCAGCATTTCAGCCTTTTTTATTTTAGAGCATCATCCTCGTTACAATCAGTAGATGCAAAGAATAATGACCACAGCACGGCCAGTATGATTTTGTATCAGTAGCGATAGGGAGGGGAGGGAAACTGAGGCCAGAAGCATGTATTTATTTTAACAGAATCATACTTCTGCATCTATTCGTTTAGTTCATAAAAACCTATCCCAATCCATCCTACTCTCTTTAAGCTGTTGTGGGGGAATTTTCCATTTTCCAAACTTCGTGAATCATTCCTAGGCAGGCTAAAGCCCATATGTATTTGGAGTTATTGTCTCTTAATTTCTTATTTTTCAGATATGCTCCAAGTTTATACGGGTTTTGGTTTTGTTTGTATCTCAAGCATGAAATGGGGTTTATATTAATTTTGATCACTATATCTCATGTTGAAGCTGACTACCTGAATGTGGCTACTACCTTTTTCTTTTTACATCTTTAATTTTTGCTTTTCTGTTTTTGATCGTAGACTGTCTACATATATTTTTTAGAATATTTATCGAAATATAAAGAATATTCTCTTTTATGGGAAAATATGCTTAGTCATAAAGCAGACTGCCTCTGATAGTAAGCCTTAAGATGCTAAGCATCTTCATTTTACTGAAAAATTATTATCAAGTTTAAATATATGAGCACTGGTCTGTATTAAAGGACAGAAGACCTCCAATTATTCTCTGAGGATACTGTGGTTCTTCTGAAGAAACTGTGGTTCTGATAAATTTGCCAAAATGGGCATTTTCATGACAGAGCTCTGCAGGACTTTTTAGAATACCTGATACTCTTCTCACTCCCAGTGACTAGAAATAGCTTACCTTCAAACAATTAAAACAAAAAGGTAATTAATTGAAAACAAGGAAAGACTGGCCAGGCACTGCATTTATGTAATAAAGCTATGCCTTTTTCCTGGTTATATTCTAGAAGGACTTCTGTTCATGCTTAAAGTAAGACAAAAGGTACAATGAAGCATATGCCTAAACCACTGCAGTGCCACGGTCTTTAACACTTGCCGTTCTCTTAGTCTGAATTATTCACAGCACTTAGCGGGAAATATTTATGGCACATCATAAAAAACCCCACTTCAACAAGTTTGTTATTACTCTCCAACAATGTTGTAGTCTTAAAATATTATTGGAAGTCTACCAACATTGGATATCCTTGAGAATCTGTTTTTAACTGAAATAATGTTTGTCAGAGATACTAAATTTCACAATCCAAATAGCAAATAAAGAGGACTCCGTCTCATGAGGCTGATCTCATGGATTCTCAGCCAAGCTTATGATTTTAGGGAAATAATAACCTGACAATAAAGAAACAAATAAAGCAAGTAAGCAAGCTCTGTCCTGGAGTTAAGTACTGTGATAAAGACAGTAACCTATCTAGTGCTGGTCCAGTCTGTGTTCCTGGATGAGCCTCTCATGTCCTTTTTCTTTCACTGCCAAGGAGGGAGAGTCTGACATATTGTAAAGGAGTTTGAAAAATACCAGCTGGGCTGTGAAAATTTTTTCCCTTTGCAGTCAATGCAGAAAACATCCAGGAAGGACTGATAGACCATGGGTACAGCAGGATAAGCAGAGCATGGGGAAGACATGCTAGGTGTGTGCCCACTGTGCAGGACACTGGAGAGCTGCTGTCAGTCCACCTACAGCTCTTTTCAACTAAACCATGGGCTCCTCAGGCTTTAATTCCTTAATTAGAGTAATTAAGAATAGGAAAGAATGAAAAATGGTTTCCTGCTATCATAGCCCTTGGGTTGTTAATGGCAGGTTTCCTAAAAACTAGTGGGGCAAGTGTGCTCTCACTAAATCCTTTTGTCCTGTCCCGACATCCTCTAGACCAGACACTTCTTTCCTTCCCAGTCATTGGGATTTTCTTCCAAGGAAACCATGCTATAGAAGGATGTAGGTGGAAAGGCATTGCAGACAGCTGTGCCCTATCCTTTTATGCTATCAGGATATGACCAGGTCAGCAATCTAATCTAAAACACAGAAGCACACCAAGGCCCTACAGCTTAGACATGTTTAGTGAGACAGAAACCCCTGGAGCTCCAGGCACATTTAAGGCTTTTCCTTGCAGGATATGTCAGGGATGCATTAAATTTGCCTGCGCAGGTTGTCACTGTTGTAGTAGCATGAAGTTCAGCGCAGGCAGGCCTTGCTGATTTTGTGGCTGGCAGGCTCGAAGCTCCATGCTGCTGCATGAGCGCTGTTGACTACTTCCGTGCTTACCTGGAGTCTACAAGAACTTGCGTATGCTACTGTAACTGCAGGACAAATGTGTCCTGAGTGCACCTTGCTGTTGGATCAGAGGCTAACTCTGTAAATAGCACTGAGAACAAACCATCAAGAATGCAGACCACGATCTTACCACAGTTAGTGCATAAGACCATTGAAAAATCCATTGATAATTTCTAGAAAGCAAAGAATTACAGAAGAAATCGTGATGTTTACTATACACTAATTTAATAAATGTTTGATATTTATTTTCAAATTTAGGTCAGTGACACATTTCTAAGGATCTGGACTACAACTATTAATTACCATGCAACCTGGTTGTCAAAGCTCCTTTGCATGCACAGAGAAGGCCTTTTCCAAAGCATGTAATTGAAACGCCTGGATGAAAAATACTGCTTTTTTCAGCCTACTTCTGTGAGACCACGTTATTTCATCTTAGTGAAACATCTCATTACCAGGCCAGAACGTCTAACTGCCTTATCAATCACCTGTAAAATTGTAAAAAAGGACATTTCACTCAATAACCAAGCAAATACTCAAAACACAGCCAAATCACTTGAGTGCAGCAAATGCTGAAACTGTGTGTAGCTCAGCAAAATAATAGTCCATGTACAGCTATATCTTCTGCACTCTGTTTATCATAGTTTAATTTAGTGAGGTTCATAGGGATACAATTTATTCCAAGAGGGAACTCTCTGAAATTTTGAAGTCCGAAAATTACTCTGATTTCTGAGCCATGTTGAGTCGACACTCCAACTTGCAAAGGCCTAAAACTTGGATGAAAAAAATTTGTGATGCTTAAACTTCTTTGTAGCCTGAGAGTACAAGATCCAACTCCTGACAGAAAAGAACTAGTTTTCAGGATAGAGGTCTGAGGTAGTGGATGGAGGTACCTCCTTGCAGCTTTAAGTGAAATACTATATATACAACTCAGGTTATTCTCAGTGTTTCCCTACAGGGTACATACATCCTCAGCTCTTAGTTTTCACTGGCTTCCCATGCACATGCTTCTTAGATCCCATTTTAAAGATTTTCAGGTGCTTAATTTCTCTCTGCACAAAGGATGCTGTCTTCCAGCTCAATGGCCAGATGCTTAAAATTTACTGGACGCACCTTTTGAGATTTTTTACTAACCCCCAAACTGGTTATTCTCAAAAAAACCCCAGCACAGCTGAGATGCAGTGAGATTGCCTCTTTAACACGGGTCAGGTGTCCTGGCTCCTTGTGAAAATTAACTCTATCCTAGCTGAAACCAGGACAGTCACCAATACACTTCTTTAATATATGCTAATTACACCTTGTCAGATACAGCAATAGTGACCCACTTTGAAGGTAATGTGAAAACATACACCAAATCTAGCCCTGAGAACAACTGCTACTGGCAGATGGTTGATAGGGAATAAGGGAACCATATTAATAAATATAGTTCCAGAGAGGATTCACAGAGCTGATCAATGCTAAAAAAAAATATTTTCTTCACTGAAAAAACACTTCACTGAGGATTTATTAAGGAATAAGTAACACTCAAACTTTTAGCAACCTTTTTTACAGTAGAACTTTCACATGTCCATAGGAATAAGTGTTTACCTAGTTGAAGAAAAAAAAGGAAGAGAGTTCCTGAAAGAGGAAAATTCTATTTATGCTAAAAATTCCCTGCAGATTATGTAAGTGATTAAGCAGACTTCATTTTCCTGAAAGCACCACAGGAAAAATAATTCTTAGCCTTATTCAGTGTCAGTAAAAGCATCCTTACTTTGTATTTATTCTGGTCCAGATTCACCAATATACCAAATGTATATTGTCTGCCAAATGTACATCCTGCTGTGGAATAATGTGCTTTGGTTAAATAGGCATTCATTTTGTGGGGTTTTTTTGTTTTGGTTTACTTTTTTGTAAAAAATGTGCATAAAAATCCAAGCTCTTTAATTAAAAATATTCTGCAACATTATTAAGAATTATAGAGACTGTAAGCCTTAGAACTTAGTGTTGTAGAACAGAAACAACTTTAATGTTTGTGCACAAATGGGTACTCACTTCAGGGCCTGGTTCACCAGAAGCTCCATCTTCCCCTGGTGACCCAGGAGGTCCTACACCTGAATCTGGTGCTGGCTTTCCTGGAAGACCAGGCAGTCCTGGGGGGCCAGGTGGCCCAGGAAGACCCTGGATAAATCAGCAGCATTGTTAGAAATGGCCCTAGGCAGGTTCATTTGTATGTACATGGAACCGGAAAAGCTCACATAGACTGTTCAGGTTCATAAAACTCTCAGCTTGGGTTACCCTTCTGCTTCATTAGAACCACTTTTAGTTTCACAGGTATACTCCTCACATAGGGTCATACTGACCTCCTCCATCCTTGCTCTCTGAATTGTGCCACCTCATGGTATGCAACAGCAAGCGGGAAATTGGAAACCAAAAAATTCTATGTCATCTCTCTGTAACCCAGTAAAGACCTTAGAGATATTCCAATGATTGATCTAATGTTAAGAAACTCAACCAAAATGAAATCAAGGGATCACTGAACAGAGGGAAGTGGTTATTTTTTTTCCTCTACTCATTTCTAAGGGTTTCTCCATACTGTTGCTGGAGCACTGAGAATGTATTCATGGTCAAGACCTGACTGTGCTTAGTGCTGTAAAAATGGCCCCTCTCTAAAGATCTATCCTGCACGGATATGAGCAGATCTATTTAAACTGAATAAAATGAATGAAATATCTTACTTTAAGAGAAATAGAATGTTTGCAAATATTCTCTTTCATGTGCAAGTCCACTCTTGTTACTGATTACATTAGCAGGCAAACATGAACAGTCTGAAATTTTGGGGCATGGCACTGTAAGGCAAGAACTCTTTAATTCTGACTTAGAGTCATCTACAGGATTCTGTTAAGAAGATGGTCATCTTGGATTTTCAGTACTGTGAACAGAGCCTTCTGCGGGTAGCCATTCCAAGCACTCACTTCCCTCACTAACTATGTAGGGTGCTAGTCTCCTAAATTAGGCAAGATAACTAACTTGCAGCATGTGGCAATTCCCTCCTGAAGAGCCTTGGGAATAAGGTATTCAGTGCTTTGGAGGAAAGAAGAAACATAAGAAGTCTTGAGCTAGAAATCAGTCTGAGAGAATGAAAAATAACACTTAGATGTGTTGCAAAACAGAGGCCTCAGAACGCTATAGCATTCTGGACTTCATAGGAGACAGGCATCCAGGGAGTTCATTCCTCAGAAAGCTGCAGCATTATTGATGAAACAGCTTCTAATCGAAGAGTGGAAATGCTCCGTCCCAAAGGCTGCAGAAAAGATTATCTCTCACTTCATCTAGATGGATCAGTAAAAGCCTTCTCATTTATGTCTCTTCATCTTCAGCCACTTGACTTCTCATTTTTCTAACATTTGTCCTTAACTGTAATATATTGCCTGATTCATCATATATCTGACTGGTTCTGTGAATGGAAAACCACATTATTTGCAACTGCAATACATATTTTATAGATTGCAACTTGGATTTTCAACAGGAACATGGTAAAAGTAGATCCGGCTGACTGTCTAGAGATAATGGGTAAAGAAGCGGCTCAAGAGAAAAACAAAACATACAAAATAATTCCAGATCTGACAGTAAGTTCTAGTTAATTGATGTTATTTTTCCCAAAAAAGGCACATTGTTCTGTGCAGGATGTGTAGGAAAGAAAGCCTCTCCTCTGAAAAAAATAGTCCAGCAAAAAATAAGTAGAAAAAAATCCTGACTCCAAATGTTTCCTTAGCCACTCAACAGCTCAGAAGCAGAGCAAGGAAAACAAGCCAGATGTCCCATTTTTAATCCAGAGCCATGCTCAACTGAGTACTGTCTCTCAAAATATGTCAACTCTCTGTGAAGGGAAAGCATAAGACCAATGCAGCAATTCAACCCCAAAACCAAAGCTTACTTGAGGCTGTTGACACATAATGCTAAGAATGACAGACTAAACTAAAAATGTTAAAGCAGTGTGTTGGTTTTGCGTGGCAAGGTTTTGGTAGCGGGGGGGCTACAGGGGTGGCGGCTTCTGTGAGAAGCTGCTAGAAGCTTCCCCTGTGTCTGATAGAGCCAATGCCAGCCAGCTCTAAGATGGACCTGCCGCTGGCCAAGGTCAAGCCAATCAGCGCCTCTGTGATAACATATTTAAGAAAGAGAAAAACAGTTAGAGAGCGCTTTTTGCAGCCAGAGAGAGGAGTGAGAAGATGTAAGAAACTCTGCAGACACCAAGGTCAGTGAAGAAGGAGGGGGAGGAGGTGCTCCAGGCGCCGGAGCAAGATTCCCCTGCAGCCCGTGGTGAAGACCATGGTGAAGCAGGCTGTCCCCCTGCAGCCCATGGAGGGAGGATGAGGGGGTGTAGAGATTCCACCTGCAGCCCGTGGAGGACCCCACGCCGGAGCAGGTGGAGACACCTGAAGGAGGCTGTGGCCCCGTGGGAAGCCCGCGCTGGAGCAATCTCCTGGCAGGACCTGTGGATCCGTGGAGAAAGGAGCCCACGCCAGAGCAGGTTTGCTGGCAGGACTTGTGACCCCGTGGGGGACCCACGCTGGAGCAGTTTGCTCCTGAAGGTCTGCACCCCATGGAGGAGACTCACGTTGGAGAAGGCCGTGAAGGACTGTCTCTCATGAGAGGGACCCCACACTGGAGCAGGGGAACGATGAGAGGAGTCCTCCCCCTGAGGATGAAGAAGCAGCAGAAACACCGTGTGATGAACTGACCGTAACCCCCACTCCCCATCCCCCTGTGCCGCTGGGGGGGGCGGAGGTTGAAGCTGGGAGTGAAGTTGAGCCTGGGAAGATGGGAGGGGTGGGGGGAGGTGTTTTTAAGATTTGGTTTTACTTCTCATTCCTCTACTCTGTTTTGCTTAGTAATAAATAAGATGAATTCCCTCTCTAAGTTCAGTCTGTTTTGCTCGTGATGATAATTAGAGAATGATCTCTCCCTGTCCTTATCTCGACCCGTAAGTTTTCTTTCATTGTACCTTTTCTCCCCTGTCTAGAGAAGGAGGGGAGTGATAGAGCGGCTCTGGTGGGCACCTGGCCCTCAGCCAGGGTCAACCCATCACAAGCAGTACTCATCATCCCACTTGTTCTGCTCTGTTCCTGGAGCCTGCTGATAACTAGCACAACTGAAAGCTCATAAATTAGCTGCATTTTACAGCACAGCCTATTGAAATGAACTGAAATTGTCACTGACTTTTCTGAATATTATGTCTGCAAAATTAAGTAGTTTAGTAGATTCACAAGCCATATAAGCTCTTTCTGAAGCTGAGATAGACACCTGCAGGAGAAGGATGAGGTGAACATCTAAGGCAGCAACTGCTTTGACTGTCCCAGTTTAACCAATGGCCAAGTGCGTGTTAATAGCCCAAGACTCAAGTTTACGTGGCATGAATACTCCTTCCCAATGACAGAAGTCTGATCTCCCATGTTACACGACCCAGAGAATCCCACTCAGGAACTCATGCATCAAAATCTTACTAACTTTCACTACGTCAAAGCATCTCTCTTTGCTAGCCAGCCTTGATGTGACAGCATTACGATTCTTCACGAAGGCAAGGACAGGGAAGTTCAAATGACCATCAAAATGGATCAACAGTGGAAGTTGCAGTGTAAAGTATTTCATAAAGACATACTTATTTTTTTATAACAGGTACTCAAAATTTAAAAAAAGCAAAGAATAGTATCATTCCCATCTCTCTCCTCTTTACTGTCTTCTCAGAATCAGATTAAAAGCATTTTCTCATTATAAAAAGTCCTCTTGCCATTATTTTTTGTTGTCCTCTTTCTTTCTCACACTTCTTCCCCACTTGCATACACTTAGGCCTTTTCAGATCTTGAAATGGAACACTACAAAGCATTTCTGGATGCTGTGAATTAAGCATGTACAAAATTTGCATTGTGAAATGGACCTTCCACAACCTGGATGAGTAAAGTAAAGCTCTTTATTATGCTAATGAGAAATAAACATCAATATATACTTACTCTTAAAATCTCAGTCTCTCCATCAATATCTCCAGAACCCGATTCTTCAGGTTCCAGTCTATTCTGAAATTAGGATAATTCCATTTTAAAATAAAATCATAGAATCACAGAATGGTTTGGGTAGGATCATCTCAAAGATCATCTACTTCCAACCCCCTGCCATGGGCAGGGACACCCTCCACTAGACCAGGTTGCCCAATATTCCTTCTAAAGATAACACATGAAAATATTACTTGCCAATTACTGCAAATACAGTTATAATCAATAATCTTGCAGCAAACTGTCACTGGTGAAATAAATTATAATACAACAAAAAAATTTCAGTCATGTTTCTGGTGTTTCATACCACTTTATTTTGTAGACCCTCAGCTCTATATTTACCTGCAGATGATAACAATCATATGTCATGATAACATCTATATTTACCTACAGTAATAACAATCTTGCAGGACACACATGCTATGTGACTGCTTAAGTAAATTTGAAAATGAAGCAATATCTCAGACAAATTTTAACTTTGGAAAGATACGCATTGACATTAAGAATAACCTAAAATGCATACCCAATAATTAGCCACTGTTTTGTCGAATGTGCCTCTGAGATCAAAAGAGATTTCTGAGAGTCCAAAGAGGCATTTCATAAAGGGAAATTAATACACTAAAGCATTTTCTAAAATATTTTTTTAGAAAATGTTTTAGTATTGCAATCTAGTTGTACTCATCTATGAAATGATTTCATAGATTCAAGCTTCTTCAGCTTCATGTCATCTTCCTATATTATGGAACATATAGTGTAAACTACAGTCAGCATACATACTGACAAAGAATTTTTTTAAACCTCTAAAGAAAAAAAAGTATTTTTAATGGAAAATTTGCCATGAGTTGTCTGCGTAGTATATATAGCAAAGTGAAATGAAGTCCAGTTATCCATTTTTATAAAATTATAGAACTTGCTATGAAAGTTTTATAGAACTCATAATTTTAAAAATTAAAAGGAATAAACCAACATGTGGAACAAACAAACTTGGCGGTTAAAATATGACTTTTCTACATGTATGAGTTCCATCACATTTACAATGAAATCATGTCAACTCATATAAAAGTAAATTAACTACAGATTCCCATTGCAAGTCCTTGATGAGTTTCATAGTTGTGTATTCTTCGTAAACTACAGGCCAAAGTACACAGAGAACTAATACCTGAATCAGTTATAATAGTAACAAAGCTAATGTTTCAAAAGCCCAGGTGTCCGGGATGCATTCCCTGGCTGCACTGAGACTTATTTCACTTCACTCCAGAACAAAAGGCCTTGAAACTTGCTGTCACAGACAACAAGAAAGTAAAGGTGGTGCAGGATCTGGTGTTCAGTGCTACATTTGGCCTTTGGATGAGAAGAGCTGTTGGAGTGTCTTGTCCTATTGATCTGGAGCTAACTTGATGGTCTCTTGAAGTCTGTATCAGTGCAGGCTACATAGTGCAGCCCTTCACAACAATGTTACTCTATTTTTATGCTACAGAAACAGATTGGTGTCATTTAGCAGACCGTAGATTAGGAGAGCATATTGGTCACTGGAATATGTTGCAAACTATCTTCTTAAATACTCACAATACTTAGTGTGACAGATAGTTTTGTTTAAAAGTCCACCACAAGACTTCTACTGCTGTCAGTGGTGGGCCGTGTCTATATGTAAAATCACCTCCCTCGCCATGAATTGAAAATTCAGGCCAGATTCCTTTTTCAGCTGCATACACACATATTCTCATGGCAACAGAGAGAAAAGTCCAGCTACAGAAGAGAGGTAAATCTGAAACATATTTTTAACGCTGCCTGAGTATTGATCATTCAAAATACAAACACTCTCACCATGCTGGTATGTGTTGTAGTATTTAATGACAGCAAATGTAAGTGACTGTCAAACCATTTCTGTGTTCAGTAACAGGAAGAAATTAATAATTCATGTTTATAATGCCTGAGGAAATTTTTGTCTCTTGTTCTCCCATATATTACTGCTTTTGCACAGGAGAGCACACACATTGACTGGCTTTTAAAAATGTGAATAGTGGGTGTTTATGTAAATTACAGTACTCACACACTTTAGTCAGATATTTATTTGCATTTCTGCATCAATGTTTTAGAAAATGTGATTATGTCTGTGGCAGTCAGGCTACTTTCCCAGAGTTCTATGTAGTAAACCTCCTATGTAGTTCTGGATTCCTCTCTGGCAAGTCGAGCTCATTGGCAGAGAACCCCAAATACTCACTAATCCTCTGGACGGAGCAGATGGTCCTGTGGGTCCTGGTAGTCCAGGGGGTCCTGGAAATCCCTCACCAGGATCACCCTAAAACAGGAATGAAGATAAATCAGCAAGGATTTAATCATATAAACACAGAGCAGGGGTTTTCAGCACTATCTGCAATCTGCGTGTATTTTTTTATTCCACAAGAAACAACAGAAGTGTTTGCTTAGATGCTGTGAGCAGAGTTGAACTTTGTTCATTTCTAAGACAAGCTCCCAAGAAGAATGATCTTTGCATTGGCAAAGGAAGAAAGGACTTTTCCCTTTTTAACTTCTACAATGAATTTGCAAATGTATAACCAGCATTAACAGCATTAGATAGTGTATATTTCTTGTCAGAATGATGTTTTACTGTGGATCTTGCATTTTTAGGGTACATTATATGCCCTCTAGCCCCCCAATAAATGAAGAAGTAGAAAGTGTGGTCACACCATAGTACTCAATAAGTAAATTTCTTTCATTTTATTGCTACCATCTGTAATGCTTTTTCCAATACTGCCATGTCATGATTATTCTTCTATGTGTTGACCTTTATCTACCGCCAACACAATGAAAAGCCCTGTTCAGAACTGTGTCATTTTCTCTCATAATTGTTACCATCTCTTTGGCTTTCTTACATCATCTCTGACATTTTCCTGAGGTTAGTTTGAAGTGCTTCTGCTTAAGATATTTACAACTTCTATTAAATTTTCTGCTGGACTCCAGTATTTTTTACTCAAGTCAAGAGTTGAGGTTCTGTCTCAACTTTTTTAATCTTACATTGGAAGTCTTTTATAATGTATCTTTTCATTCTCAAGTGTCAATGTGCCTTTTTCTGGAGAATTCACTAAGCAGGATTTGGCCTTTGTGTTTTAAACTCTATTATGAGAAGGATGTGCCTCTGCATTCCTCAAAAATGAGGCCAATAGGATAATAAGTAACTGGCAGACCAAAACATTATGATTACTTAATAGGCACGTTGCTTTCATCAAATGATTGGCATTCATTGAATTTCATTTTTTGAGGTCTTATATACCTCCAAAAGTGATTGATCCCACTTGCTTTTTATCTGATACACCTGACAGAGGGAATACCAGGAGAAAATATAGTGTCCTCCTCTCCCTCCCCGGCTGTCTCACATTTCTTGCATTTGGCACTCAATAACCACTGTTCACTTTCTGAGGAGTTCCTTGATGTGCATTTTGGACGTTCTTCCTAGACGGTGATCCTGGTTTCAGGACAGGTTTAGAGGGGAAGAAAGAGCAATGTAACTGCTCATATCCCAGAGCTTCTCTCACCATTGGGAGTGAAAAGCTCAGCCTTCCCTCTACCAATGCTTTTATGTAGCACAGATTCCTACCCATCCATCCTGACACTGCAGAGCTGCAAGGTGTGGCCTCCTTCCCACCTTGCACCAGGAGCAGAGAAACCAGACTGGTTGCACGGAGCTTTCTTAAAGGGATAGAAGTCACAGAGACATAAATGACATTGTTAGCCAGCCTCTACTGGTGAGGGCCCTCAGCCTACTGCTCAGAGACATGCTGGATGCACTACAGCACGCTCGAAGCCTAGAGGAGATGAGCCAGGGGTTCTGGATGCAACAGGAACCAATGGGGTAACACTGGGAAGATACATCAAAAGAATCCCAGCCACCCCAGCCAATAAGTCAGCCCCATTGGGGGCACAACTGAAATGCCTCTATGCGAATGCATGGAGCGTGGGGAATAAACAAGAGAAGCTGGAGACCTGTGTGTGCCTGCAAGGCCATGACCTTATTGGCATTACAGAGACGTGGTGGGATAGCTCCTGTGACTGGAGTGCTGGGATGGAAGGGTACAGGCTCTTTAGGAAGGACAGGCAGGGCAGATGAGGAGGGGGCGTCGCCCTCTATGTCAATGACCAGCTGGAGTGCATGGAGCTCCACCTGGGGATGGAGGAGGAGCCCACCAAGAGCCTATGGGTCAGGATTAAAGGGAGGGCTGGGGCAGGGGACATCACAGCAGGGGTCTGCTACAGGCCACCTGACCGGGGGACTGAGCAGATGAAGCCCTCTATAGGCAGATAGGAGCAGCCTTATGTTCACAAGCCCTGGTCCTTATGGGGGACTTCAACCATCCTGATATCTGCTGGAGGGACAATGCAGCTGAGCGCAAGCGATCCAGGAAGTTCCTGGAATGTGTCGATGACAACTTTCTCTTCCAAGTGATAGAGGAGCCCACGAGGAGAGGTGCCATGCTGGACCTTGTTCTCACCAACAAGGAGTGCCTGGTAGGGGATGTCAAGCTCAAGGGCAGCCTTGGCTGCAGTGACCACGAAATGGTGGAATTCAGGATCCTCAGGGCAGCGACGAGGGTGCACAGCAAGCTCACTACCCTGGACTTCAGGAGAGCAGACTTTGACCTCTTCAGAGATGTGCTTGGTAGAATACCATGGGACAAAGCCCTGGAAGGAAGAGGGGCCCAAGACAGCTGGCTAATATTCAAGCATCACCTCCTCCAAGCTCAGGAGTGATGCATCCTGACAAAGAGGAAGTCAAGCAAAAACACCAAGAGGCCCCCATGGATGAACAAGGAGCTCCTGGGCAAAGTCAAACAAAAAAAGGAAGCCTACAGAGGGTGGAAGCAAGGGCAGGTAGCCTGGGAAGAAGACAGAGAAACTGTCCAAGCAGTCAGGGATCAGGTTAGGAAAGCCAAAGCCCTGACAGAGATTAGTCTGGCCAGGGATGTCAAGGACAAGAAAAGCTTCTATAGGTATGCTAGTAATAAAAGGAGGATGAGGGAAAATGTGGGTCCCCTCTGGAATGAAACGGGTGACCTGGTTACCCAGGATATGGAGAAGGCTGAGGTACTCAATGACTTCTTTGCCTCAGTCTTCACTGGCAAATGCTTGAGCCACACTGCCCAGGTCACAGAAGGCAGGGACTGGGAGAATGCAGAACCACCCACTGTAGGAGAAGATCAGGTTCAAGAATATCTAAGGAACCTGAAGGTGCACAAGTCTATGGGACCTGATGAGTTGCATCCGCGGGTCTTGAGGGAACTGGCGGATGAGGCGGGCAGGCCACTCTCCATTATATTTGAGAAGTCCTGGCAGTCCAGCGAAGTTTCTGCCAACTGGAAGAGGGGGAACATTACCTCCATTTTTACGCAGGGTAAAAAGGAAGACCCAGGGAACTACAGGCCGGTCAGTCTCACATCCGTGCCTGGCAAGATTATGGAGCAGACCCTCCTGGAGACTATGCTCAGGCACATGGAAAACAAGGAGGTGATTGGTAACAGCCAACATGGCTTCACTAAGGGCAAATCATGCCTGACAAATTTGGTGGCCTTCTATGAAGGGGTTACAGCGTTGTTGGATAAGGGAAGGGCAACTGACGTAATCTACCTGGACTCGGGCAAGGCATTTGACACTGTCCCGCACGACATCCTTGTCTCTAAATTGGAGAGACATGGATTCAATGGATGGACCACTCAGCGGATAAGGAATTGGCTGAATGGTCGCACTCAAAGAGTTGTGGTCAATGGCTCAATGTCCAAGTGGAGAACAGTGACGAGTGGTGTTCCTCAGGGATCGGTACTTGTTCAACATTTTTGTCCATGACGTGGACAGTGGGATTAAGTGCACCCTCAGCAAGTTTGCCGACGACACCAAGCTGTGTGGTGTGGTCGACATGCTGGAGGGAAGGGATGCCATCCAGAGGGACCTTGACAGGCTGGAGAGGTGGGCCCATGGGAACCGCATGAAGTTCAACAAGGCCAAGTGCAAGGTCCTGCACGTGGGTCAGCACAATCCCAAGCATGACTATAGGCTGGGCAAGGAATGGATTGAAAGCAGCCCTGAGGAGAAGGACTTGGGGGAATTGATTGATGAGAAGCTCAATGTGAGCTGGCAGTGTACACTTGCAGCGCAGAAAGCCAACCGTGTCCTGGGCTGCATCAAAAGACGTGTGACCAGCAGGTCGAGGGAGGTGATCCTGCCCCTCTACTCTGCTCTTGTGAGACCCCACCTGGAGTACTGCATCCAGCTCTGGGGGCCCCACTACAGGAGAGACATGGAGCTGTTGGAGAGAATCCAGAGGAGGGCCACGAAGCTGATCAGAGGGCTGGAGCACCTCTCCAATGAGGACAGGTTGAGAGAGTTGGGATTGTTCAGCCTGGAGAAAAGAAGGCTCTGGGGAGACCTAATCGCAGCCTTCCAGTACCTGAAGGGGGCCTACAGGAAAGATGGTGAGGGACTGTTTATCAAGGAGTGTAGTGACAGGACAAGGGGTAATGGGTTTAAGCTGAAGGAGGGTCGATTTAGATTGGATGTTAGAAAGAAGTTCTTTACTGTGAGGGTGGTGAGGCACTGGAACAGGCTGCCCAGGGAGGTTGTGCATGCCCCATCCCTGGAAGTGTTTAAGACCAGGTTGGATGGGGCTTTGGGCAACCTGGTCTAGTGGAGGGTGTCCCTGCCCACAGCATGGGGGTTA
The DNA here is from genome assembly GCF_011004875.1 of Balearica regulorum gibbericeps. Taxonomy (NCBI): domain Eukaryota; kingdom Metazoa; phylum Chordata; class Aves; order Gruiformes; family Gruidae; genus Balearica; species Balearica regulorum. Next base: position 105,130,823 of record NC_046185.1, read on the forward strand.
GAACTAGATAATCTTTAAGGTCCCTTCCAACCCAAACCATTCTATGATTCTATGCTTTACCCCCTAACCTGCCAATTTGTTATCTGGACTTATGAGCATTTTAATTATGTTCTCTAAATTCATACATTCAGTCATATTGCAGGAAACATTGAATTTTACCTGCTTCTTGGTCACCTGCTCTTTATGATTGAGAATTCATTAGATAAATGTATTCATTCATTTCTTTGTTCCCTGTGGCTTTATCAAATGGTTCCTGCAGTGATACTTCAGTCATATTCACAGATAATGTGTTTAATTAATTTGCGGCTATTTTCACTGTGTGCTAGCACATTCATTTACAGAAACTCTTCATTAATTTTAACATATTCTTTTATTATATTTTTTTTTAGTGATTATTGCATTAGGTCCTGTCAGTGTTTTGTGCTTGCTTTCACGCAATTTCTTCCCATTTGTATGTACTGCAAGGAAGAAAAAAACCAACAACCCAGCTCACGTTTAGATCACAGTTATGTCTAGGAACCCTAATCGTATCCATTCCCAAGGAGCATCTCATGGCTGTATCTCTGCACTGAACAAGGATCACAGTGAAAAAGTGACAGCCAGCTCTCCACTCTCCACTGATAAGTAGCACTCCACTCATTCCCAGCTTTCCATTTCCAATGAGGAGAACCAGAAACAGGCAGCTGGATCCTGCTACTTTTGCTCAAATTTAAATATTATTATGCTGAAAAAGTGCTGTCTTTAGAGAGCATAACTGGTTTGAATTTTTTGTGTGTGCACAGATCAATTCTTTAACCTTTGCTCACCCTACCAACATAACGGGTCCTAGGAAATCACACTGATTGGGATAATTAAATCATTTTCTGGACAACTAATCATTTAAAAAGTATTCACGTGTAGAAGAGGATCAGAGCAGTGTCTTATTGTTTGTCCTGCTTTCTGCTGCAGGAATTGGGTCTGGTTAAAGTATCACCATGAAAAAGCTCTGGATATGAAGCTGTCAGTGTTCCTTAGTGCTTTTGAACATATTGTTAGGATTTTAGCACCCGTTTGCTAATTTATCATCACAATGCCTCTTTGAAGTATCCCTTGAAAATATTAGCCCAATTTTAAAAATGTAAAACAAAGCTTAAGATGTCTTTACTAAACCAGCAATACAAGTAATCAGGACAGACTACAGAAGTCTTTTGCTTCCAGATATAGCCTTAGGTCACTACAACTAAGCTGCTTCTCCTCTGCCAAAATGTCCTCCTGATGCTTATTCTGACCAATAAGGTAAGGCTGGGCACCATTCTTTGGCCCCAAGGTCAGCTAGAACAGACTGGCTGTGTTCACAGTACCTAGGTCCTTGGCCCTGAGCCTCCTTTTAGCTCTGTATGTTCCAGGCTAATATTTTGAATATGGGGGTTTTGTGCAATTTTTGTGAAGTAACATGAGAACTATACTGCAACCCATTAGCATGATGAGTAATTGAAAGTAAAAAGCCTACTGGGATAGCATTAGGGGATCATGTAGAATGATCACCGCCAACCTATGCAGAGTCTCATCTTGCAGCATACTGGGAAAAGTTAACAACTGTTGCTACCCCTGAACAGTGCTGAGGCATTATCTGAGAGAGGTCTATTTGACATGGGCCAAAACATTGTCAGGGACCCTGCTTGCAAGTCTGAACCATCAGCAATTCAGTCAGTTCCTGGGCCTGTTTCATTTGGCAGTGTAGATTTAGCACTTGTTGCTGGAGATCAAAATGGTTACCTAACAATAATTGCAGCTGCAGCAGCTGCAATATAAAGCTTTTTTGCTAATTTGCACTTTGCTTATAAGTAGAAGAAATGTAAACAATCATAATCTTGAAATCTTTTCCATTTGCTTTGTTTTCATTAAAAGCAGGTGCACTGATTTTATAGTTTACTAACATGAATTATTTATGTCAGTACCAAACATCCTGGAAATTACTCTCGTCACAAGAATGACCAAAACAGATTTGCAGAAAACTTGGGAAACTAATTGTCAAAAGATGCTTAGGTCATTTTTTCAGCTTTTTCACTGTACAATTAAGAAACATTATAGGGGAAATTGAGCCTTTGCCCCCCTTTGAGGGCTATAGTAGTTCCACAGTGCAAAAGAACCAAAGGAGGTTCTTGGCAGGTGTTCATAGAGAGGGAAGGCACTATCTGCATCAGCTCTGTATCAGCAAAGAACAATGTAGAGAATTAGCCAAATAGGGAGAGAGGGTTACAGAGAATCATGGGCTACAGATACCTGTGTAGGTCCTGGGCTACATCCAGAGATTCTATTTCTGCTCAAGGGCTTCAGCAAAAGTCATGGAAAGGCTGACAAGTGTATAGACATGTCGTGAAGAATTGACCAATATTCCAGATACAAAGTGTCTGAGACCAGTGCCAGCTCAAAAGAAAGTATAAATCACTGCCATCAGTGGGGCAAGATGGTACCTTTCTTCTCAGAGACTGCTGTACCACATGTTATCCAGCTTAGGAGGAGGTAGTATTGCTGCATATCACTGTCCCAGTGATGGCTCTCCAAGAGGAGAAAAGCCATTGTTTCACCCTGCTATGCAGTTCACTCATGCAAGGGAATAGTGAGTTGGCAGACTTGAGTCCACCTAGCTCCTGGGGCAAAACAAGTCTGCCCCTCCCACAATACGGTGAAATGCTGTGTATAGTGTTGTCCAAAATGGGCAACTACCATGACTTTAATTCCTAACATCTATTGTTCATCACCCAAGATCTTGTTAAGTCATTTGTTGCAGAATATTTTGAACTATACTTTGCTTTTCAGTTATACCAAGATACATGTATAATTAAGAATATAGAATTGTTATTATTAGTAAAATCTAGAAACTGTATATTACTATTCTCAGAGGTGTCTGTGTGATTTATCTTAGAAGCCCTGAGCTGGTTGGGAAGTGCTGTAGAAAATCCATCTCTGATGAAAAGTGATTGTATTGTTTACACAATTTGGTATGATATGAAAATATGACAGAGGTTAATCAGAAAGGAAGGAAAAATCATCTCATAAATTAAAAGTGTTGTAGTATTTACCTGACAGCTTCTGGTACTGAATGCCACATAAGTCATAGCAGTGACATCCACTTACAAACTCAGTAGTCATTTTGAGGCATCCATTAGAGTAGGGACAGTTTTAGGTACATAACTGCTATAAATCAGTGTGTGATACTCTTTCTAGCCTTGGAAACCTGGGTCTAGTCTATCTTGTATTCGAATAGCACAATGAGTTATGGCAAACTACTTAAAGTACGATACTGTTAAAATTTATCTAGAACTACTATAATATTTTTCAAGTGCAATTAATGGCACTGCAGTTCTTGGTGGTATCACAATCACTTCTTTCAGTGTCTGAACCACAGAACACTTAGATGATACCATGCCCGATCGCTGCATTGCCAACAGGTTGAGGGAGGTTATCCTTCTGCTCTACTCATCTGAAGTACTGTGTCCAGGTTTGGGCTCCCCAGTACAAGACAGACAGGGACATACTGGAATGAGCCCAATTAAAGGCCACAAAGACAACTGAAGAACTGGAGCTTCTGACTTATGAGGGGAGGCTGAGAGAGATTTAACTATTTAGACTGAAGAAAAGATGACCTGGGGGGAACTTGCCAATGTGCACATATATGTGATGGATGGGAATGAAGAAGACAGAGCCAGATTCTTCTCAGTGATATCCAGGGAAAGGACAAGAGGGATTGAACATAAATTGAAATATAAGAAATTCCATTTAAATGTACCAACCCCCTTTTTTTACTCTAAGGGTGACCAAACACTCAAACAGGTTACCCAGAGAGGTTGTGGAATATCCATCCTTCGAGATACTAAAAGTGAACTGGACACAGTCCTGGGCAACCTGCTCTATCTGCCTCTGCTTTGAGCAAGAGTGCTAATCTAAACAATCTCCAGAGAGGTCTTCCCACCTCAGTGATTCTGGGGTTCTGTGATCCATGCTGCAGGTTTTAGCACTGACAGACATGTAAGTAACACCCTATCAAAATCCTCCAACAATACCACAGTCCTTAATCTGGAATTTACTTATTAATTTTTTCCCTGCAGTCTAGAGTCTTCTGATTTCTGCTGCTAAACTCTGCCAGTACAGTCCAGGGTTGGGAATAGGGTGAAGAGTGAGGAGGAAAGGAGAGACAAAGTGGAGAGAAAGAGACTCCTGGTTCAACAAGTTCATCAAACTACCCTTTGATGATCTAAGACTGCTCAAAGGTTTCAGAAACAAGGCTCTGAAATGCCTGTACAGAGCACCTGTAATGCCTGTTGTTAACTGATTTAATGTCTTACTGATAATCTGTCTTCCCAGCCTATCTTTCTGGAAGAGCCTGTATCCATACACTGCAGCACTCTGGTTGTGAACTATCCCACCATATCTTGGTAACCTCAGAGAGGTCTTGTATGCATGGACTTCTAGGTCCTCCTGTTTGTCTCCCATGCTGCCTGCTTTTGTGAACATGTACCTGAGATGGGTCCCAGACACACTGCTTTCACCAGGAGAGTGCAAGGGTGTTCCTCATCATGTTGTACCTGAGATGCTTCCCAACTGCCCAACATGCCTTCATTTCTCTTCAGTTTCTGATAACCCTTTGTCCAATGTATGTCTCCATTACAAGAGACAGACTGTCCAGCTGGACAGAGAGATGGGGGGGTTGCCATGCAGTCTCATGACCTGATACCTGCACTGGAGACTAATTTTACTGTTGAAATTATTCTGGACCCTTTCAAATTGAAACTGACTACATGAGCTTTATATGGGTTATGTTTGTGAATTTATGAAGCCTGAATTGTTTTGGTAAACAGATGAAACAAATCATCAACTTGGCACTTTGAGTAACTGGCTGAATGCCAATCTTGTGTACAACATGTGCTTTAATAGATTAATCCATTATACCTCACTTCAGCTCAGAAGTGATACAAGATGTTACTTCAGATGGTTTAGCTCTTATTTTCAATTATGTTCATTTCATAAGGGTAATATGATTATATTGCCTCTGGTAAATCACTTAGCCAGTGGAGTAAATTGCACAGAGCAGTTATATATAACAATTGACTTTTCTTTATTGACTGTTAAGTATAAGGAAGAAATTTTATACTGTGCAGGTGGTGAGACACTGGAACAGGCTGCCCAGAGAAGTTGTGGATGCCCCATCCCTGGAAGTGTTCAAGGCCAGGTTGGATGGGGCTTTGGGCAACCTGGTCTAGTGGTGGGTGTCCCTGCCCATGGCGGGGGGGGGTTGGAATTAGGTGGGTTTTAAGGTCCCTTCCAACCCAAACAATTCTATGATTCTATATGATTCTATGAAGTGTTAAATATATCTTCCTTAGCTCTCCTGTGAAAGGCCAACTTTTTCTACTGCTGAAGTTTACTCATATTCTTGAAAAAACCTTATGATTCTGTTATAGCTGCCCTTCATGTAGGTTCATGTGTGAATAGCAGGATGTTTACATTCTTTCTGTGATTCCCTATTATTATTAATTTTTCTCTCAGAGTGTACCAAATTAACACATGTCCAAGCATAAATGGTATCATCTGATTGATTTTTGGTTATTAACAGGACACATACCTTTTCACCTTTTAGGCCTGCTTTTCCTTTCAGTCCTGGCAACCCCTGAAGTCCATTTTTACCCTAAAAAGATATAAATTTTTTCATTAGACATTATCTTTTATGCAGGTTAAACAGGCTGAATACTAAGCAGCAGAGGCTGGATGTAAGGGTGCTAGATTCTAACTCTTGGTTTGTGCAGTGGGAAGAGATAAGGGACTTACACCTGTATGCAGCTGGCAGTGCATGAAATGTGCCTCTCACTGCATCTACTCTGCTCACAATTAAGTGGCAGTGAAGTCTGTTTGGGGGATACAGATGGAAACACGTGGCAGGCTGCATTTGGATTTGATAGGATGCCAACTGGACCACACAGCACTGATGACAAATATTTTGAAAACTATAATATTCCACTAGAACAAATAGTGAGAGCTGTCTGAAAAGTCCTCTTCACATTTTCTGTCTTTTAGCCATTTACTTATCTTAGAGATAAGAATGTCTTCATTTATTCCAAAATTGCTGAATATGCTTATAACAGGTAAATCCCAGGCTAGAATTCTGCCTCTTCCCTAACAACTTTCAAACTATGAGAAAATGGACACTAAAGAAAGCTACTTTTAGTTTTATACAGAAGTGATAGTCAACAGAGAATAGCGAGAGATATATGTAACACACTACTGCAAACTGCTGCCCTGAGTACACCAAATCATACCATTGGCATTAGCCTGTTCCTGCCTTCTACTGAAATCCTTTTTGCCTTGATCCACCTAAACATCTTCAGTTCCTACCAGATAGGATGCTTCCTGAGGACATGTGTCTGACAGGGAATGTGTGGTACTACATAGCATTTCAACCCATTTTCCATTATAAACTTCACCAGTCAAATTAGTCCCAAATAACCTTTCTACATATGTTCATCTCATCTACACATAACATGCTTATGCTTTTCCTATAGAAGCTTGATCATTGGCTAGAAAGAACTCCCACCAGCTTTAAAGTCAATGCTGTTATAAAATAGTGGTGTTTATGAATTCAGTTAGGACATTGGAAAAAAATTCAGAAGGCAAATAAATTCTATTTTCCCTAATGGCATTTTGGGAATTGGGACAGCTGTGATTATGGACACTACTGCTCATGTTTTAGGGCTGTACTAATTGTAAAGATGGTTTATATAAACTCATTATGGAGAAAAATGTATCTGTAAGATTAAAAGGTATTTTTCTCCTATTATTATTTTTCTTGTAGAGTAACTGGTATCAAGTTTATAGAAAAATGGCAAACACATGGACAATATAAATCTAGTGCATACTAATTTTACTGCTGAGTGAAGCCCAGTCAATTCAATATTAAAGTTAGATAGGTATATGCAAGACTGGAACCCAGGTGCACATGGACAAAAGATTATCTATAAAAAATACAGACCAATGGTTCATTTCACAAGATATAATAAAATGTCTATGACAGGAAATAGGATTGTTTTACAAGGATTAGTTTACAAGGACAAAACAATTGCTTTTGAAGCATTTGAATTACATTTGAAGAATTTTCTAGAAGACATTTCCCCATTATTTTGGTTTCATAGAATTTTCTTCGAAAATGTGCTACTTCAAAGTAGTCAGACTGCTGTTAACAGAAAACGTAAACCTCTTGTCCATAAGCACAATAATGACAGACTCTGGGTAGGAAGGTCTTAGAGGGGGGAAAGATGCACAAAGTGGCAGCAACAGATGATGAGTAAGGAAACAGAGAAGCCAGGTAGTAAAGCATCAACAGAGGACAGATACGCAACAGCAGCTGAGACACTCATGGAATATGACAGCTAGCGATTTATTATTGTGTGAATCGCTGGGCAATACTTCACCATGGATGATGCATATGCAATTGATTGGTGGCTCATGGTGAAGTGACCTACGGATGGGAGTCATCTGGAGAAGGGAGGAAGGAACAATACAGGAAGATGAGAGCAAATGTGACAGAAGAGAGGGTAAAATAGAGGAACACAGAGAAAGGAAAGCAAGAACAATGAATTAGAAGGTGCAGTTGAATTACTGCACAAGAGTTGAGGGGTAAAAGGTACATCTGGAAAGTTAATAGCAGCTGAGGTTAGGAGCAGGCAACATGGCAGCATGTGTCTATAAAGGGTCAATGAAGCATTTTGTCTTGCCCTGGAAGAGGTCTAGGTCTGACCACGTCCTCTTTTTGAAGTTCCTCTCTGTAAAAAAACCAACCTCACCAGAGCTGGACTCCTTGTACAGCTGCTTATGGCATGATATGCCTCTTAGGTTCTTTGCAACTGGGAAATCACAAATTTCCTTAGAAACGTGGGTCTCCCTCTCTTGGTAACCTGAGGAAGTCAACTACAGCACCAGAGCTGCCTTCTGAATAGAGCACATGGAGAAAGCACTTTGCTGCTTAAGCTTCAATGTAACCGAGTCTCTGATAAAAAATGTTGTTTGGGATTTTTTCTTCAGATAACCAAAAGATGTATAAAAAAGTACTTACAGGTAACCCATTTTTACCAGGAATGCCCTAAAATAAAACATCTTTGTTAGAAAGGCAAATAAAACATTGTAACAAAGAAGCAACAAGACAAAAGTAATTAACTATAGTTTGATGTGTCATGCAGTGACAAAATAACAAACCAGAACCGTAATAAATGCCATGTTGCAGTGTGATCTGTTTTGCACCTCTGTTTACTTGGGTATATCTTGTGCTGATGGTTCAGAAGGATATAAAGTGTGAAAGATCCTGGATATACAGAAGCCACTGAAAGAGGCATGTGAGTTCTGAAGTCCAGCAGCTTTGCATATGTTCAAACATGACAGCTGGGAGGGTGGTGCAGCACTGCAGAGACTGCCCAAAGTGTTTGTGGAATTACTGCTCTAAGAACATTAGTATGTTGGCACATCAGTTGTTTGCCTTGCGCTTTCTGATGATTGTCTCTCATCAGGCCCTTGTATAGCCGTTGCCACATGTGCAAAGCAGATATGACACTCCTGAGCTGTTTTGTTGGGCCTAAAACCCCATCTTGTAGAAATATAACTGATGACAGTGTGTGAGGTTGTGGAGTTTCAGCCCTTTATGCATGTGTGATGAATGACTATTACCCTTGTAATGGCTAAAATACATTCTTTCAATAGACAGAAAATACTCACAGGCTGACCATGTTGTCCAGGTTTCCCTGGAGGTCCTTGATCTTTTTTCTGCACATCTTCTACTTCTGGCCTTCCTGGAGATCCTGTGGGCCCATCCTCTCCTTCCTGACCTTTCTGGTCCTGAGCAATTAAAATGTGAAATATGAAAAATGTGTTGTATTACTTTTCCCATTTTTGTCTCTCTTTTTTCACCTCTCTTCCCTCTCTCCTAGAACCCCTGCTTTGTCCAATGCAATCAGAAACCTGTTAGGCACCATACAAACCATATAGTCCAGTCAGCAAAGGCAGTCCATATTAGAGATAATTCATGCAAGTACAAATAAATTGCTTACTGAGCTGGAAGAAATGAGAGCTGTTTACCAAGATGGAAATTACCATGGTCTAATTTCATATCTACACAGTCTAAATAAATAATGTAGGTTTGAAAAAGACCGGTTTCACAAACTCAGTCTGTCTGGGAGAAAATTGTGAAAGTTAAAAAGTGATATTTAGGAATGCTCTAGTCAACTCCCCTGAGATCTACAGCTCTAACAAAAGAGGGTTACATGTCCAGCTTCGTTAAAAAGTGACAGAAGATGAAATGAGGAAATTGGTAGCAAAGAGTAAAAATGGACAACAAACGAGAAAAAAATTGCTAAGCATCAGTATTTTGGTCAAGAGAAAGTAACAATAACAAAAATAATAATTTAAATGTACCAGGAGCAAAATAAACACTTTCAGTGGTGAAGCTCAGACACTAATACATATTTCAATTAAAATCCAGTATGCAGGATGGACATTTAAGTAATTTTTATATCATATTTTCATTGAATCATAGAATCACAGAATCGTTTTGGTTGGAAAAGACCTTTAAGATCATCAAGTCCAACCGTTAACCTAGCACTGCCAAGTCCACCACAAACCATGTTCCTAAGCACCACATCTATGTGTGTTTTAAATTCCTCCAGGGATGGTGACTCACCCACTTCCCTGGGCAGACTGTTCCAGTGCTTAATAAACCTTTTGGTGAACAAATTTTTCATAATATCCAATCTAAACCTCCCCTGGCACAACTTGAGGCTGTTTCCACTTGTCCTGTCACTTGTTACTTGGGAGATGAGACTGACATCCACCTGTTTTGAAACAAGCGCTAGCATTTACTCACATTTTATAGCAGCAATGAAATATTTTGTGTCCCATTAGTAGCTAATGAAACTAGGAGAGATGTAATATAGGAACTATCCAAGCATTTTAAAGTCAGCAGGATGACAACTTTCAGCAAAGGAGCTCTTAGCTGATTTTTTAAAGATCTTTCCGTATTTTGTCACTAAGAAAGTTCCCAAAGACCAGATTTTTTTTCATCTGGTCTCATTATAGATTTTTTCCCCATCTGGAAAACTGATAGAAAAGAAGCTAGTTAATTAAGCCGTGGGAAAGATCATAACCTGAGTGAGATAACAAGATTGTTGATACAGATTGTTAAGAGTATTGAAGGAACTAGTGGATATTATGTCAGGACCCCTTTTGATCATCTACCAAAGGTCTTAGTAATCTGGGGAGGTCCCTGCTGACTGGAAGCTAACCAATGATATTCCAATCTACAAAAAGGGCGTGAGGGAAGACCCAGGAAACTACAGACCTGTTAGTCTAACCTCAGTTCCTGGAAAAATGATGAACATTAAAGGCATTTAAAGAATAATGCAATCATCAGGCACACTCAACATGAGTTCACAAAAGGAAAGTCCTGTTTAGCTAATTTGATATCTTTCTATCATAAGGTCACCCAGTTAGTGGGTGAAGGGAAGACAGAGGATGCAGTTTTTTCTGGGTTTTAGTAAGGCTTTTGATACTGTTCTTCACGGTATCTTTCTTGAAAACTGTGGAATGAATAAGTAGGTAGATGGTTCACTGTCTGAAGAACTGGCCGAAGGGCACAGGTCAAACAGTTGTAGTGAATGGGGCTACATCTGGCTGGTGACTGATCACCAGTGATGGTCCTCAGGGTTCAATTCTAGGGACAGTTCTGTTCAATACATTTATCAATGATCTGGATGCAAGAGTTGAATGCACCATTAGCAAGTTCACTAATGATACCAAACTGGGAGGTGCTGTTGACTCTCTCGAGGGGCAAGAGGCCTTGCAGAAGGATCTAGATAGATAAGAGCATTGAGCTATGATTAACGGGATGAAATTTAACAAGTCAAAATGCCAGATTCTGCACTTAGGAAGGAGTAACGCCAGACACAAGTATAAATTAGGAGAGGAGTGGCTGGAGAGCAGCCCTGCAGAAAGGGGTCTGGGGGTGCTGGTTGACAGCAGCTCAACATATGTCAGCAGTGTGCCCTGGCAGCCAAAAGAGCAAACCGCATCCTGGGGTGCATCAAACACAGCATAACCAGCCAGTCGAAACAGGTGATTATCCTGCTGTGTTCAGCATTGGTGCAGCCTCACCTTTGAGTAATATGTGCAGTTCTGGGACCCACAATTTCAAAAGGATGTGAAGGTCCTTGAATGCATCCAGAGGAGGGCAACAAAGCTGTTGAAAGGGCTGGAAGGCATGTCCTGTGAGGAGCTGCTGAGGACTTTGGGTTTGTCTAGTTTGGAGAAAAGGAGGTTGAGGGGTGACCTCATTGCTCTCTGCTGCTTCCTGAGGAGGGGAAGTGGAGAGGGAGGTGCTGAGCTCTTCTCCCTGGGATCTAGAGATAGGATATGTAGGAATGGTTCAAAGCTGTACCAGGGGAAGTTTAGACTGGACATTAGAAAGCTTTTCTTTACTGAGAGGGTGGTCAAACCCTGCAACAGGCTTCCCAGAGAGGTGGTCAATGCCCCATGCTGGTCAGTGTTTAGAGACATTTGGACAATGCCCTTAACAACATGCTTTAACTTGATCAGCCCTGAATTGGTCAGGCAGTTGGACTAGATGATTGTTGTAGGTCCCTTCCAATTGAAATAGTCTATTCTATTCTATTCAATGCAGTTACAATTTTTTATTATTATTTTCTAAAAGATTGTTAATTAGCATATTGTATAACCATCTTGGATATCTATGTAGTGAAAAGGATGTGGAAATTGGAATAATTCAAGAAAAAACTTGTAAGGACGAGTAAGAAGCAAATTTACTTGTCACAGTAGATTTAAGCTTTTTGTGTCACACTACTTAAATCAAGACTGGATTTTTATTTAAGAAAAATAGCCCAAAACTGGAGGGGAAAAAAAAAAATAGTAGGAACAATAGTTCATCCTGACAAAATAGCTGCTTTTAAAAAAAAAAAAAAGTGAATGTAGGCATGAAAATGTTAGAGGAATCATATTTAGACGACCTCCAACAAATATTAAGATCTCCTATATGTCAGCTCCAATGGATGATCCTTAATCTAATATTCCACCTTTTGTTATAATTTACATATATATAAACACAGAAATGCTAGAAGACCCTGTAAGGAGCAAACTTAAACACTTGAATAAAACACACAATGTAGAACTTCAGAATACAAGTTCTGTCATTCTTGATGCTGTATGTTTTCTGGCAAATACAAGCAGTCATAATCGACTACAGTTTCAAGCAATACAAAGAATGGACTTTTGGCATAGCGGTCACAAAGGCAAGAGGAAGGAAAGGTCATTATTTATTTTCTGCTTAGAAAAATCTGTGGTGGCTGTTGGATCAGGAATGTTAATTAACAAAAAATACACTGCTATTTACTTTGAAATATGTTAACAAGTAGGGCAAGTGTTTGAATAGCTGGAGCCCTCCAACTCACAGGATTCCAAATGAGGGGCATATGTAATTGTAATTTGCAGAATCACACAAAATTCAGGTTGCACATTACCTTACAAATGCAATAGGCACAGTATCTTTCAAAGCTCAGTATCTCACCAGAGAGGGTGACTTTGCTACATATGGCATAGCCACCTCCTTTGGGGTTTCTAGTGCCTGTAGTCGCGTAGGCTGGAGTACTCTCCAGTAGCCCAGTTAAAAGGGCTGCTGTTTTTCTTAGCACTGTGTGAACCTCAAAGTAGAGACAGGCCACAGCTTTGCATTTTCTCGCAACTTCCTTGTCTAGGACCCAGGCCTACAGGAGTCTACCCAAGAGGAGTATCTAATTTTATACGGGATTTGACAAAAAGTGATTTTGAAAATGTGACTAGTCTCAATGCTTTGCATGTAATTTGTAGTTATTTCCGGTCCTGGCAGAATTGGATTGCCAATTAAATTACGGATCATCTTTGTTCAGAGTTTCCCCTGTTCAGTAGTGTACAACTCACTTGATGGTAGCACACACACTTTCTAGAATCTCTTTTTCCATCAGGAGGGACCCTGAAAGGAATTCCTGCTTTGATGCTTCCAACAAGACAGCCTGACCAAGATTTTCAGAAGGCATCTCTGTCAGGTGAAAGATGTCCAAATACCGCCTCTTCTAGAGTACTTCTAAAAAATGTGCTGGCAGCCTAGAGAGAAGCTAGGCATGGCTGTAAACAGCATTTATTTGTGTAACTGCTTTGACACAGACATGAGTAATAGAAGGACCCCAAACAACTTTACTGTCTTGCCTCAACTTTGATCCTTTATAAGGCAATCTAGGGGTGGAAAGGTTGTTCAGTCTTAATACTTTACTAGTCAAAGCATCTTTTTACTGTGAATGCCAGGAAAGCTGCTGATTACCTTTTTCATGGATTTTTTATCTCTGGGTGTTAAAGTATGCAGCTGTGAGGAGGCATCATACACTGCTTTCTTAAAGAAATAGCTAGGAGTTGCAGACACTTTTCCAGTGCAATCCACACAGTCATTCCTTGTCAAGATATGGCATATAGGATCAACATCTTGGATGGTAATTCAAGTAAGACTGGGTTTATAAAAGGATAATTTGCATAAACTATAAATTTTCAGATTAGTCTGTGGGCAACTAAGGAAAACTAGTGATACACATTTTAGACATATATTCCTCCAGATTTTAGTGTGGTTTAGTGTTAGTCTTCTGTTTGAATCACCTGATAATGAAGCACTGTGATAATGAAGTGTTTCTTTGCACTTGGTACTTCACACTCTTTGCACTTGGTACTTCACACAGAAGCACTTGGTGAGGACTCAAAGGGTGTAATTTTAAATCTGTTTATATGCCACACTTCTGAGAAGGAAGCAGGACTTTCACCTGCAAGGCAGTTACTGTAAGACCAAGATACCTGCTTTTAGGGAATAAAAATTGTGGTGAGAATTTATGTTGGTTATTTTCTTTGTTCCTCACTTTCTTAAAAGGAAAATGAAAAAAATGCAAAACTGTAAGCACAAATTCATTTTGTTAGTCAAAAATCTCAAGCCCATCTCAATAGTTATAGATCCAAACTGCTGCATAGTGTTAGTGCTTTTGTCTGATGTCATGAGAGGACATTCAAGAATTTAAAAAGTAACTTCTGTTTTGGCATGCTGCTAAGATGGAATAGATAAAGGTACCAGCTCAGAACAGCACCTAAAATTCATATGTTTTCCTGCTCTTGGAACAAAAAGATAAGGCATATGATAAACTCATTGTACAGACCTCCTCTCTGCTTATTCCTGGCAAAACACTAGCACCAGAGCCATCTTCTTCTCTTAAAATTTTCTGTGTGACAGTGGTAGACTCACTGTTGCCTTGTCCAGTTTCCATGACAGCTGAATCTAAATAAAATAATTACTTATTAATGAGTGATAGCGCAAAATAAAACCTGCCCAGAGATATTTATCAGAGCACAGATGCTGCAAGTTGTATGAAAACAATAAATTATTTAGATAATCACCAAAATACATTCCAAAGATTAGTATTAGTCATTTTATAACTGAAAATTTTAAAAGGAAAGAAAAGAGAAAAGTGAGAATAAAATTATTAAACAAATGTTTATTTTAATGAGTAAGACTATATTGCATCATCATCTTTGCTTCAAGCTCTAGTCTAATGGTTGCCTATTTTTCATCTATACAATATAAAAAATGAGAGGTATGTACAACAGCTACTATCTGAAGTATGTATGAAATTTAAATAGGAACATTGTCTTTGGACTTGTTAAGATAACTAGCTTTACTTTTTATTTTCTAGGAGCACACTGAAATTGTCTCACTAGTGAAAGACTGGATTCCTCAGTGCATGATGCCCTGCTCTTATTACTTTGCTGCCTATACTCACATCCAACACACCCCATTGGTGCACGACGCAGATTTACATCCTTTGCAGGGAACATAAGTAGGATATACAGTTGTTTATTCAGCGGTAGTATTCAGTTTTACATGAAAGGCTGTGCTTCACTAAAACAGCAGGTCATCAAATTAAATACTCAAATTCCTTTTAAAGTTGCCACATGGCTTTAGAGAGTAGCACTACTTGCAGAGGTATGTCTCAAGAAGTGCCATGCCTCTCACTGACCTGGTCAGAATGAAGAGGATTTTTCTCCTTTCATTCCCTTTGCCTAATACTTGCTCTTTACCAGAGTGTTGTAGAGTATCACAGCAGCATCTCCTCAGGTCAGCTTCTTCATTTCATCCAGGTTTGCAGTTTTTTTTTCATTTTGAAATATAAACCATAGTTCTGTGAATGAAACTTCCACACTATAAAAGGGTAAATCTATTCTTTGCGTGTTTAACAACAACTGAGATAAGTGCCTATATGGAGTGAAAAATGAAAGATGTGTTGAACAGTGGCTGCAGTTGCTACCGCTTACCTTTGCTGCTATTAACAAAATGCAGTCTAACAGATTGCAATTTCAAAGACCAAATGTATGATGTGCCAATTCTTTTCTAATACACAGGATGGCCAAAACCATAGGATTTTCCATTCCTGACAGCACCCAAAATATGACAGTGGTTTTTCATACACAGGGAAATGACAGCATCAGACCTACAGAATGTAAATTACACCCTTCACCCCACAAAAAAAAAAGAAAGAAAAGGAAAAAAAAAAGGAAAAAAATTAAAAAAGGAAAAAAAAAGAAAAAAGAAAAAAGGCAGTGCCTTGTTCTTTAAGTTTAGCTGCTTCAGAGGTTTCTTCTGATCTGTGATTTCCAGAGAAATCATTTTCTTCCAAATAAGACAATATAGTTGGGGGGGCTTCCACTGGCTCAGCCAACGTATCTTCTGGCTAAAAACAAAATAAAATCCCAAAGAACTGTTTAGAGAAAAGGCTTATCACATATTTTAAAGCAAGAATCAGTAGATTACCTTCCTCAAAGCATAGTAATCAGAACTACCACATTTATGAAGCAAAGCAGAAATCCAGATCTTTCCCACTTAATATCTTGCCAGTATCTGTCCTTAATCTTATGCTGCCCTTCTTAGAAACATTAACTGTCACTACTATCATAAAACTTGAAATTTATTAATGGTCAATATATACATCCTCTTTCGTTTACAAGTTTTTGATTTATTTCACCTTCTGCTTAATTTTTCCTCTTTACAATGCACATCTAGTTTCTGGTTGTTGAGAGATGTCACACTAATTTGGTCAAGCTCTTGAGAAAAACTAGCACAGTACCTTTGAACTCCATTCCTCCATCCCAAGTGATGGACACTTGACAAACCCATAGAGAGGGAGAAAAACACAAGGCATGTAAAGTTATCACTGCAAGTCTAAAAGTCTAGAGCTGGCCATTTCAATAACCTGGTATCAGCTGCATGCAGGAATGTGAGAGCCTACTCCCTACTGAAATTAGACACCTGGAGAATTGCTATCTGCATTTGTAATTTAAATAAAATTTAAAAGCTATTATGTTTCCATGGTAACCTGGAGCAGACTTAATGGGCCAAGCATCCTGGTCTTGAACCAGGGTAAGATGTGCAAAATGGCATAATAGGCCTTGCTCAAATAGATCCTGAGTTGTCAGCAAAAGGAAGAAATGTAACATCATTGGCACGATTTTTACTCCACTGCTTTTTATCTTTATAATTGAGGAAAAGCTCCAAGATACTTCTTGTTATTAAGAAACATATTGAAAAAAGGCTTTAGGGCTCCATTTGAAGGGGAAAGTAAATCTTCTCCACAGTGGACCAGATCTGATCTCCACTATAGTGGACAAAAGTATTTTCATTTGATTTCAGTTTTGTTTACTCCACTTGAGAAATAAAAAAATGTATGTTTCCCTGCTCTTATTTCTCTTACAACTATATACCTTGTTCTTGACATTCTGTGTAGGAATATTTCGATTAATCTTTAGAGACCAATAAACCTTTTTACGCAGTCTGTTTTTCTAAACCATAGTAAACCTACAGTGTTAAGCTAGTCATGCATTACAGGGTTTTATGTTTTAAAATCCTTAATAAGAATGGATCTTGGCTACTTTGAGAAAAAAGGACCAACTTTTCCCTTTAAATGCAATGTCCAGTGACTTCCCTCTTCTGATGCAGAATAACCAATACTTCAGATGAATAGTAGAAAATAATTCACACAATTCAGAATGTGCTCAATTGTACAGTCTGTAAACCATTCCTGATGTTTATTTCTCACTGGGAAGATACATAAAGCAACAGGAGGACAAAGACTGAAATGCTTCATTTTGAGAAAGAATTAAAAAAAATCTATAAAATGGAAAAAAACCTCCCACGCAGTATTAGCAAATATCCCAAATCTAACTCTGCACTGAAAAACAATAGGAAAAATAGAGGTAATTACTTGACGATAGTACAAAAACAACCCAAACCTCAAACTACACTCATAAGTATGTAAACTTGATAGATAATAGTGATTACCTGCCCAATGGAATTATAAGAATTAGGATAATAAAAAACGGACATTTGTAATTTAGTTAAGTGATTGGAAAAAAACCCCAACAAAATCTCTTGGAATAATCCCAGTCAGTTTAGACATGAAGACATATCAGTGGAATAAAGAAGTAGTGTCTAATAACCATGCACAGAGGTTAGGGATCAACATCAGCCAATGGAGTTAAAAGGATGTGTCTAGTAAAAGAATGGTAGAGTGGATATCCTCTACTTGCCCACACATACTCTCAGTGCACAAAAGCAATAGGAAAATGGATTAGGACATTACAGGTGGGCATTTTAGTATCTTCTCCTGCCCCATAGAAAATAAAGCAGCGTGACACTGCATGTGAATCACCCGCAGCAGTCTTCCTTACAGAGCTGTATTAGTATATTTTTATATATATATATACAGACCAGTATTTGTATAGGTACAGGTGCTCAGAAGTCAAGGAAGTTCTGAAAAGCACTAAGTCCCTTTGCTTTCCCATCTGCAGCTCTTGATGAATAGGAGGACGCTACAGAGAGGACAGCCTTTCCCTCAGGAAAGGTCCAGAATTTACAGAAAGCCCTCAGAAACAGGAGAGAGGTCAGATGTGGGTGCAGCAAGCACTGGGATCTTAATTACTTCCTTTGAGGTGACAGTAGAAAGAAATATTCCATAGTTTAATCTACATCCTTTGCTACATGCTGTTTTTAATTATGTATGCCTTCTATCAACATTTGTTTTAGTATTCCTTAACTGGGAACGCAATGGCTTCCACATTTCCTGGGAGACAACTGTGCGGCCTAAGAACTAAATGCTTAGGCTGTACACATGATACATGGTAAGTACCACATTGTCCAGTCTGTTAGGAAATAGAAAGCGTGTCACTGAAGGATTCACAAGCCTTCATTCTGGGCCTCTGTAAGAGCTGAGCAGGTCTTCACAGGCACTCTGGTCTCTGATCTCTGCCTTTTGTGTTCAAGATGATGTTCAGAATGTAAGAATGGAATTTCTTGAATGTAACCTCTGCCACCATAGGCACAACAGCAAGATAAAACTTGTCTAAACGTGACTTAGGAATCACTCCCTTGGGAAAAAGCAACTTCACTGTAACTTTTTCTATGATGGACTTCATTCTCTTGTGCTAACGACACATTTTCTTTGGTATTCTGTCCACTACAGGTCCAACCACAGGGGACTTGAAAAGACATAGCCCCCGAACCATGTCACTGAGTCAAGATTCACACAGGCTGCATAAGCATATGGAACAAATTTTAGTTGAGAGGAACCTCTCAAGGTCATGTAAGTAGACCACTCTGTAAGTAGATCAGCTCAGCCACGACTTTCTCTAACCGAATCTTGAAAAATTCTAAGGACAGAGATCTTATATCCTCTTTGGGTGACCTGTTCCAGTGCTGCACTATTATGACATTGAAGAGAGTTTTCCGGAAATCCAGCTTGAACCTCCCCAGCTACGACTTGCAACTTTTGATGTCTGTCGCATTGAGGCAAATCTAGTTCCATGCTTGTCTGTATCAATATGTATAAAAGTGTGTGTGTCACTTCTGTAAAGACCACAGATTAAACATTGAGGTAAATTGTTGTTTATTTTTCCTTTCTGACATACAGAGTAGTTCAAGCTATATTTTTCTGAAGATCCCTATAGATAAGACATGCCAAGGACAATTTTTGGCTGCATAATCAATTAGCAAGGAATTCACAGAAAAATTCTTTATGAAGGTCTCTTTTACAAATGTTAAACACACCTTTTTTGTTCATTCATAAAGCCCATTAAATGGAAATATTCTAAAATAGTCCAAAGAATGCTATCCATTCCTACTGCACAGTACTGAACTACTTAGCAGAAAAATACAAATTAGAATATGCACCATCAACATTGCTAAGTGTCTTTATTCAGATATTGCATTTTCAAGTATGACCTTTGACTTGTTTCATCACAGCTCAGCATAGCCATTGTCTTCAAAGTGCTGGTTTGGAGAGTTTGTTCAGCTATTTTTCAGAGTAGAAGATAAATAAAAACTTTCTCAGAAACATCTGTCAGTGACTGTATTGACTGTTAAATTGTTTTTTGTTTCTCCGCTTCTTGTTTAATGTTTCTAAAGAATAAACCCATTAAAACTCCATGGGCAGTCACTCTGGAAGGCGCACAAATCTCATGAGTCATTTGCATTTAGACATTTCTAATTTGGCAATAGCATTAAACATTTTGCTAAAGGAGACTAAGTATTTATTGACATCCTGATATGGCCTTCTGAAGTCCCCAGGCATTTTAGAAAAAAATATGTGTGTGATCCAAGGAAATACTTTCACATTAAGTTCTTGCATTTTGAAGAAAACAGTCATTTACTGGCCTTTCAGGCTTGTGATTGGCTGGCTCAGAAACCTATGTATCATCATCCATTCTGTGATCGGCCCATTCAAATAGTTACCGTAGTTGTAACTGGGACAGACAATGAAGATTGTTTCTACACAGTCCAAGAAACTGACAATCCAGCACCAAAAATGTGTCTGTAGAACAAAATAGAGCTATGAAGAGGCTTCTGTCTGTCTTGTTTTCTGAGGGTGATAATCTGCCATATATAGGTATTTATTTGCTTTATTAACATTGTGGTGTAGCACTTCAGAGAAAATCATTTGTGCATTTTAAGTATGGTTCAGTTTCCCAGATAATCTTAAAAATGTTTTAACACGAAAATTAAAATAACATCAAAACAGACTAATTTGTGGAGAAATTAAAATAAAGTGAAAGTATTACAGCTGAATGGACATTTTTTTTTCTATTACATAATCATTGATGAGGAAGTACACCTTTGAGAGGCACATCAGGAAAAGGTATACTTTGCCTCTTCATTTATGGCAACCACAACTTCATCATTACCAAGTAAAAAATATGTTCTCTAATACCTTTTCTGTGACATTTTTCCTTCTAGGTATTGATTCTAGCTTAATAATGGAATTCAAGTTAATTGTAGGCAACTTGTAGGCCTTCTAAAAAAGGCATGACATTGCTGTATTACCTTTACATTGTCAGATCCTGGTACCCAAGGACATTTTGGTACCCAAGACTGATCTCATATGTTTGGAAAATCAAAGGAAAATACCACATTTTTACTCCCTGGGACTTGTATATAGTACATAGAACAATAGCTATTACACTTTTAGGTCCCTGTTCATGTAAAACACAGATGTGTTACTAATGTTTTAGCAATGTAACAATAACATTTGCTTATTAAAATAGAAATTTTCTACCTTTTGCACTCTGTGACAGTGAGTAATATGCTGAGATTATGTTGAGAAACCACATTTTTGTGTGCTGGTTTTGGCTGGGATAGAGTTAATTTTTTTTCATAGTAGCTAGTACTGGACTACGTTTTGGATTTGTGCTGAAAACAGTGTTGGTAACACAGGGATGTTTTTGTTACTGCTGAGCAGTGCTTACACAGAGCCAGGGCCTTTGCTGCTTCTTACCCCACCCCACCACTGAGGAGGCTGGGGGTGCACAAGAATTTGGGAGGGGACACAACCGGGACAGCTGACTGCAACTGACCAAAGGGATATTCCATACCATATGGCATCATGCTCAGCATGTAAAGCTGGGGGAAGACAAAGAAAGGGGGGATGTTTGGAGTGATGGCGTTTGTCTCCCCAAGTAACTGTTACATGTGATGAAGCCCTGCTTTCCTGGAGATGGCTGAACACCTGCTTGCTGATGGAAAGTGGTGAATTAATTCCTTGGTTTGCTTTGCTTGCATGTGCAGCTTTTGCTTTACCTATTAAACTGTCTTTACCTCAATCCATGAGTTTTCTCACTTTTACCCTTCCGATTCTCCCCTCCATCCCACCGGGGGAGAGTGAGTTAGCAGCTGTGTGGTGTTTAGCTGCTGGCTGGAGTTAAACTAAAACATCTTGCAGAAGGAGGAATAAAAGCCAAAAATTCTACTATTGCTGTGTGTAATTTTGAACAGTGTAGTAATTGTGAAGATTATTAAAGCAATAGCTAAAAGAATTGAGTTTTTTCTGGATAGATTAAAGTTCAACATCTTTCCTGAATTAGCTGCAGTTGTATCCAAATAAGAAAAAGTGAAAGCCTACTAAAACTTCGTGGGTTAAATTTTGTGGTGTGACGCAAAATGGAGAGGAGTCATCAAGGCACCAGGTGATTTTGCTGCCATTCAGAAGAACCCCACCTGCCTGCAGAAATAAGCAGACAAGAATCGCCTGAAGTTCAGGAGAGTAAAATGCAAGTCCTGCAAGTGAGGAAGAATTACCCCATGCAGCAGTATTGGCTGGGGGCCAACTGGCTGGAAAGCAGCTTTGCAGCAAAGGATGCTGGTAGATAAGTGGAAGAAGACCCTGCAATGTGCCCTTCTGGCAGAGGCAGCCAGCAGCATCCTGGTGTGCATTAGGAGGAATATCAGCAGCAGATTGAAGGAGGTGATCCTTCTGTATTAAGCAATGATGAGATCCCCATCTTGACTGAGTACTATGTCTAGGCCTGGGCTCACCAGTACGTGGACATATTGGACCAAGTCCATCAAAGGACCACATGGATCATTAAGGAACCAGGGCTTTCGACCTATGAGAGGAAGGTAAGAGAGTGAGGACTGCGTCAAGAAGAGAGGGCTCAGAGCAAGCTTATCAATGTGTACAAAATCCTGATAGGAGGGACTAAGGAAGACAGAGCCAGACTTCTCAGTGGTAGCCAGTGAAGGGGAAAGAGACAATGGACACAAATTAAAATACAAGAAATTCTGGTTCTACTACACTGGAACAAAGAGGCAGTGGAGTCTCCAGCCTTGAGGAAATCCAAAACCCATTGGCACTGAACAACCTGGTCACTGAGCAACCTGCTTGACTCTGTTTTGAGAAGGAAGTTGGACAGAACAGTCTTCAGAGGTCCATTTCAAACCCATCAAGTCTGTGATTCTGTGAAAAGCACAAGGCAGGCCAAAATGAGTTTGATGAGCTATATGTAAAAGGCTGACGTGGTTTAGCCCCAGCCGGTAGCTAAGTGCCACGCGCCGCTTGCTCACCCCTCCCCCGGCGGGATGTGGAGGAGAACGGAAAAACAACGGCAAAGCCTCGAGGGTTGGGATGAGGGCAGTTTACTGGGACAACAAGGGAGAGGGAAACAATCAACAACAGTGCTGACAACAGATAGTAACAATGGGTGATAACAGAGAACGATTTTACTGATCCAACGACCGACCAGACGCTCCACCCGTCCCGGAGCCACACCAACACGCCGAACCCGCCCCTGCCCGACTAGCCCCCTTTTATGGTGAGCATGACGTCACATGGTATGGAATAGCCCCCGGCCAGCTTGGCTCACCTGTCCTGGCTCCTTGGGAAATTAACTCTATCCTTGCCAGAACCAGGACATTATCCACCCCTTATTCCATACCATCTATGTCATGCCCAGATTATTTTACAGAACTCATTGCCTTACTCTATGGGCTATCGCTCTAAAATGTCTGTTGAGTTCATTTAGTCCATGGCTTTGGGTTCCATCTGCCATTACAGTCTCTCAGAGCAGGGGCAATGGTGCGTGCTGCTGGACTGTTGCATGCTGCATCCGGAGTCTTCACAGCCGGTGTATCTGGTATGGTCCATGCTCACAGTCTGGATGCCAAAGATGTGATTTTTTCAATGAAGTTTCTGGGCACCAGTTGAAGTCAGTTCTAGTTCCATCATCGTGGCACTTTGTTCAGTTTCAAAGTCCATCCTTCATTAGTTTTGGGTGATTCTTATGGTCATACCATTGATACAGTATATCGCTATTAATATCATGCAATTTAATTTATTGGCTATTTTCACCCAAAATCAAATCCCCTTGGGGTACACACCGGACTCCCCCATCTTTTCTCATCACCCACCAAGTGCACCCTGGTCCCTGAGCAAAAGCAATCCCGCAGATGGGCTTGCCTTTGCCTGAAGCAGGGATAACCGAAACTGTTTTACCCAACATATTTTTCATGCACACTACAGGAACTTTATCCCCTTCTACTGGGCGTGGGAATTTTGACTGGGCAGGGCCAGCTCGATTGGCAGATCCCCTAGTGTTAACTAACCAGGTGGCCTTTGCTAAATGCATATCCCAGTGTTTGAGAGTCCCACCACCCATTGCCCTCAGGGTAGTTTTTAGCAGCCCATTACACCTTTCAACTTTCCCAGAGGCTGGCGCATGATAGGGGATGTGATACACCCACTCAATACCATGCTCTTTGGCCCAGGTGTCTATGAGGTTGTTCCGAAAATGAGTCCCGTTGTCTGACTCAATTCTCTCTGGGGTGCCATGTCGCCACAGGACTTGCTTTTCAAGACCCAGAATAGTGTTCCAGGCAGTGGCATGGGGCACAGGATATGTTTCCAGCCACCCAGGGGTTGCTTCCACCATTGTAAGGACATAACGCTTGCCTTGGCGGGTTTGTGGGAGCGTGATGTAGTCAATTTGCCATGCTTCCCCATATTTATATTTCAACCATCGGCCTCCATACCACAGAGGCTTTACCCGCTTGGCTTGCTTGATTGCAGCACACATTTCACATTGATGGATGACCTGTGAGATGGCGTCCATGCTCAAGTCCACCCCTCAATCACGGGCCCATCTATATGTCCCATCTCTTCCTTGATGACCTGAAGTGTCATGGGCCCACCGAGCTAGAAATAATTCACCCTTACACTGCCAGTCCAAATCCACCTGAGCCACTTCAATCTTGGCAGCCTGATCTACCTGCTGGTTGTTCTGATGTTCCTCAGTGGCCCGACTCTTGGGTACATGGGCATCTACATGACGTACCTTTACAACCAGCTTCTCTAGCCGGGCAGCAATATCTTGCCACAGTGGGGCAGCCCAGATGGGTTTGCCTCTACGCTGCCAGTTGCTCCGCTTCCACTGCTGTAACCACCCCCACAGGGCATTGGCCACCATCCATGAGTCAGTGTAGAGGTACAGCGTTGGCCACTTTTCTCCTTCAGCAATGTCTAAAGCCAGCTGGATGGCTTTCACCTCTGCAAACTGGCTTGATTCACCTTCTCCTTCAGCAGCTTCTGCAACTCGCCGTGTAGGACTCCATACAGCGGCCTTCCACCTTCGATGCTTTCCCACGATGCGACAGGACCCATCAGTGAAGAGGGCATATGGTTTCTCATCTTCTGTTAGTTTATTATACAGTGGGGCTTCTTCAGCACGTGTCACCTCCTCCTCTGGCGACATTCCGAAATCTTTCCCTTCTGGCCAGTCTGTGGTCACTTCCAGAATCCCTGGACAATCCCTGACCCTCCAGTTGATGAATTAGTTTGTGGATGGGAACCAGGGAGTCTCTGTTGGTGCGGTATTGCCACCGGTGCACAGTTGTAGTAGCAATCGGCACCTGTTGCTCTTCAACCTTCAGCAACCCTACAACAGAAGGGTCCTCCGAGAGACCAGGCAAACTAGACAATGGTTCAATTTCCTCCGCTTCTAAGGCAGCTATTCCAAAAGCCCACCTGTAACCTTTCGGGTCTTTGAAATACCCTTTCCGGAGGTAGTCTATGCCCAGGATGCATGGAGCCTCCGGCCCAGTCACAATGGGGTGCTTTTGCCACTCATTCCCAGTTAGATTTACTTCAGCCTCCAACAGAGTCAACTGTTGGGATCCCCCCGTCACACCAGAAATAGATATTGGTTCCACCCCTTCATAGTTCGATGGCATTAGGGTACACTGTGCACCCGTGTCCACTAGGGCCTTGTACTCTTGTGGGTTCAATGTGCTAGGCCATTGGATCCACACAGTCCAATAAACCCTATTGTCCCTTTCCTCCACCTGGCTGGAGGCAGGGCCCCTCTAGTCCTGCTCGTCATAGTCACTACTCACGTCTTGCAAAAAGGACTTAGAAGTCCCTTCAAGAGGATCAGAAGTGCGATCTGGCCTTTCACTTGGTCTGGGGGGCTGCCCGGTGGAAACTGGAGCAGCATTCTTTCTGGAAGAGTCCCTTCTTACAGCTGTCTTGCCTTGTAGCTCATGTACGCGTGCCCGCAGGGTTGAAGTGGGCTTCCCATCCCATTTCCTCATGTCTTCTCCGTGGTCACGCAGGAAAAACCACAGGATACCTTGTGGTGTGTATGCTCTATATCCCCTCTCTGGAGCAGAAAAACGCTTACTCCTAACAGCTGAAATGCGGGTCTGTACAGGTGGGGAGTAAGATATATCCTCTTTGAGTTGCCGGACGTCCTGAGACAGTTTCTCCACAGCCGAGACTAGGGAGGAGGAAAGGCTCTCTTCATACTGCCGGAGTCGGCCCGCCACTTCGTCCACCGTGGGTGCCTCTTCACTTTTCCAGTCGATTACCGCCAGTGAGTTGGCGTACGATGATGGTGCACTTCGCACAAATTTTCGCCACATGGGTCGGGTACAGTGGACTTCATCGGGGTCTGTGGGCAACTGTGCATTGTCCGGATCATAATAAACCATCTCCCACACAGCTAATCCCCTCAGATATTGAATACCTCTCTCCATAGTGGTCCACTTGCCTGGCCGACATACGACATCTTCGCTGAAAGGATACCTTTCCCTCACACTTGACAGGAGGCGCCTCCAGAGGCTAAGGGCCTGTGCCTTCTTCCCAATTGCTTTGTCAATGCCCCCTTCCCTAGACAAGGATCCTAGCTGCTTGGCCTCCCTGCCCTCCAGTTCCAGGCTACTGGCGCCGTTATCCCAGCAGCGGAGCAGCCAGGTAATAATATGCTCCCCTGGAAGGCGGCTGAAATCTTTCCGCATATCTCGCAACTCACTCAGGGACAGGGATCGAGTAATCACTTCTGGTTCTGGCTCTTCTTCTTGTTCTCGTGATGGCCCTGGTTCATCATCATCTTTCACTAAGTGAACTGATTTCCTTGTGTATTTCTTTTTGTGTATAGGGGCAACTGATACTGGTGTGGGTTGATCTTTTGGCTCGACTACAGTGCCTGTCGCGGGGGTTTGGGCAGCTGCAGTGCCTGTTGCAGGGGCCTGGGCAGCTGCAGTGCCTGTTGCAGGGGCCTGGGCAGCTGCAGTGCCTGTTGCAGGGGCCTGGGCAGCTGCAGTGCCTGTTGCAGGGGCCTGGGCAGCTGCAGTGCCTGTTGCAGGGGCCTGGGCAGCTGCAGTGCCTGTTGCAGGGGCCTGGGCAGCTGCAGTGCCTGTTGCAGGGGCCTGGGCAGCTGCAGTGCCTGTGGGTCCGCTCTCTCCCTCTGGATGGTGCTGTCTACTATCAAGCAGTGTTTGATAGATTGTGGCCAGGGCCCAGCACAGCGCAGTAAGTTGTGTTGTCTCCTTAGAATCCCCACAGCATTTTCCTTTCAAATATTCTACCATTTTATCAGGGTCTTGCAGTTGTTCGGGAGTGAAGCTCCAAACCATTGGGGGTGAAAAGGTCTCTAGATACCCACCCATACTCTCCCACATGCCATGCCAGCCCTGACCATTCAGCCTTGGGGAACATCCCTGGGTGGTACTCTTGAAAACATTTTTGCTAACCCTGAACAAGAGTGGGAAAGCATTCAGGAGACCTAGCAATAGGAATATACTGGCATGAACATTCCAAGGGTATTCAAAATACTCAAAAACTGTTGTAACCAACCAAAAGGGAAAAGAGGAGGTGAAAGAGTGGGAGAAGGTATCCCCCCCTGTCTTCCCCATAGATTGGGTCCAATTATTAATCAATTCTGAAAGATATTGACCAAGGTACGGGCCTGACCAAAATGCTACATACACATACCAGCTCAGACCCATGACTGTTAATGATATCTTATCATAAGTCATTATCACACAATACAACAACATGAGAACACGAACCCCTCTCCCAGAGGTGATAAACAGCACCGCAGGGATTGCATAGAGTAAACACGGGTTTACAAACCAGAGCCATGTGACCAAACAGAACATCATTATGACCAGTGACTGTTTCAATAACATTATAAATGCTTATAACAACTTTGTTTTAACACACTTGGGTCAGACTTGTCATTATCACAACCCCTCGAGCCCCACGTTGGGCGCCAAAAAGGACTGACGTGGTTTAGGCCCAGCCAGTAGCTAAGTGCCACGCGCCGCTCGCTCACCCCTCCCCCGGCGGGATGTGGAGGAGAACGGAAAAACAACGGCAAAGCCTCGAGGGTTGGGATGAGGGCAGGTTACTGGGACAACAAGGGAGAGGGAAAACAATCAACAACAGTGCTGATAACAGATAGTAACAATGGGTGATAACAGAGAACGATTTTACCGACCCGACGACCGACCGGACGCTCGACCCGTCCCGGAGCCACGCCGACACGCCGAACCCGCCCCTGCCCGACTAGCCCCCTTTTATGGTGAGCATGACGTCACATGGTATGGAATAGCCCCCGGCCAGCTTGGCTCACCTGTCCTGGCTCCTTGGGAAATTAACTCTATCCTTGCCAGAACCAGGACAAAGGCATAAAAATTAAAAATAAATTTCTTTTCAAACACATCAGGAGCAGGAAGCCAGGTCAATACAGAGTTAAGCTGTAAAAGAATGTGTAGAGAATTTTAAACCATAGCAGAAAAAATAAGCTTTTTGCATTCATGTTGACCATGGAAGAGTTAAAATTCCTGCAAAAGAATATTCTTGGGAACCTCAGCAGAGGATATGTCTAAAACTGAAGTCTTTGTAAGAAAAGGGTAAGAAACACACTAAACGAATGGCGACAAATCTTCACAAACAAACAATATTCACCCACAAGTTCTGAAGGATTCAACAATGAAAGAGCTGAACTATGTGCTATATCAGGGAAATGTGAGCATGGTTTCTGTAAAGTCATTTCTCACAAACCTACTGGTTTTCTCTAAAGGAATCAATGAGAACTTGGATAAGAGAAGAATGCTTGATATAAGCTGCATGGAAAGCTTCATTAGAACTGGAACATTTCAGCCTGGCACAAAAAGGGAAGGGGAACAAAATGTGATGGGAATCTCTATAAACACAAACGTTACGGTGAGTAAGGAAAAACTGATCACTCTGCCTTCCAGTAGAGTAACCATCAAATGAGAGCTGCAGTTCAGAAGGGCAAGCAAAAGGTGAAAGTCCTTCACAAAACATGCCATTAAATAAGCTAAGGAACTCTGCAGCAGGAAGCCGAGGATGGTAAAATTCCCAGGGGTTAAAAAAATACAAAGCACAAAATTCAAGGCCAAAAAACTCTACTGAGATCCACTAAACACAAAAAGATATGGTCCTGGCTCAAGCATTTCCTGAGGTGGAAATTGTTACAGAGTAAAAAGAGTATTCCCGGTGTCATATTTATGTTCCTGATCTGTTGTTATACTTTTCCCAAAGTACTGGTTGCTGATTGTTGTCAGATATACCAGATTTTTGTTCTGGCATAGTGCAGTCATTCTTATGGATGAGTATATATTGTCCTCACAGGTGCCTTTGGAAGTTGCCATATATGAAAAACTAGTAACAAAATCCAGATCTTGCTATCTAAAAAAGTAATATTAAACCAGAAATGTAAAGCAAATAAATCAAATAAATTTACCCTTATGGGAAGACGAGAAGGTGCAAGGACTTCTTGTGTCTCAGAAATACCTTCATGTTCTTGAGTGCTGCCATGGCCACTGATGTCCCCTGAAGCCTGTGCAAAATCAAGATAGCAAGTTCATAAAAGTCAAGGAAAAAAGTCAGGGAACTGGCTATTTAAATGCAGAAAAAAACCTTTTTTTTTTTTTTTTTTGTTGTTGGTGAAGCTTCAGTGTCATTATGATGTTAAGGTATTTCAGTACTTACAGCATTTCATGAAAATGACCCTTCAGAAAAATAAAAGTCATAGTTTGTTTTCCTAAAGGTGTTATAGACAAAAGAAAATGATGTTTTTTTGAAAAATCAGTTTTAGGGGCTATGTAGTCAAAACCAGAAAGATTCCCCCACACAGATATTTTTAAGTATGATACTATGTTCCCAAGAAGAAATACTACATTTAGTGTTATGAAAAATCTGTAATGGCAAATGACTTTGAAATCTCAGAGGCATTGAGGATAAAGAAGTGCTTACAAGAATACTCACATAAGGATCATCATCTTCACAATGATCTTCAGTAGCCCTTGGGTCAGATTTGATTGTCAGATGCTGAATTGAGCCCTACATGAAACAACAAAAACAGTTCAAAGAAGTAATATTTTAAGTAGCATGTGTGAAGTGGGGGTGGAGGGGTGGGAATGAAACAATTAAAAAAAAAATCCCAGACTTTGTTCTGATTTTCTTGGAAAATGTTCAGAAGCATAAAATTTTTTGATGAAAAACCCAGTTAAAAAAGTAGATGTGCTCTTACATCTTCCTTTTGCAAAATGTAGCAAAAATTGAAGTTGCCAGAATACAATGACTGTCATGTCCCAATGACAATATAATTGCTACACTGTATTGCTAGTGCCCCAACTGGATGATCTAGTACTAGATTATGTCTTAGAGTCTGTAAAACACTGTCTGCTTTTTCTAGTTAAGTGCATTGCAGCTCCAAAAATGGCATGTGAAAACCCCTAAAAATGAAGACAAAGGATATGTAGGAAATAATAGTAAGTGATGAAGTAGGTCAGGGAGAAACCAGCTTAATACTTTTCAAAGTGGAAAGGAGATATATTTTCCAATAACAAGTGTTTCTTTTTTCAGAGTTAGAAATTATATTTTTCAGTCTGACATGCCGAAGGAGCATTAACAATTTCATTTAAACATTTAAGTCTTGTTTCTTAGATCACAAAGACTCACAGTGTTTTAAGAAACACATGGGGAATGTCTCCTTGTTATGAGGACTCCCAGAGTTAGGCATGATGCACACGCAGGACAAAAAGATCGGTATTCAAATCAAGAGCCATCTTACCTAGCACACATGACCTGCCTCTTCCTGTTTTGCTGACTGCATATTTTGTTTGTCTGCTTTTGTATTTTCTGAAGAGAAGAGAGCCTGAAGAAGCTGGCAGATTTAGTGTTTGTCTTTAGACAGACACAGAATACTTCTCAGTCCAGTGACTTCTCTTCAAGGAGCTAGAACATTCACACCATGCAACAATATCTTCACTGTGCTCCTTCTGCTGAATACTATGACTGACACACAGCAGATCTGCTCACTCAGGGGAATAGAAAGCCTGAGTCTCGCTAAGGAAAACTGCAACAACTGTTGAGGTGAGAAAAGTAGTATGCTTTGCTGTTTCTTAATGTCACCAAAAAATGCAAATTCCAGAGGAAGAGTAGCTACCATATCTATATGCTGCTATGTCTGACTTTCTGCTCACTCTTTTCTTTCTGCAAGCGGTCCTCTCTCTCTGTCCTAGGAGTAATGGGGAATTATAAGCAAGGAAGAACTTTTGAAGCAATATTTCTGGTGACTTGTAGAATATTTCAGAAGAGAACAAAATCTGAGATTCTATCTTTAATGATGCTCTGATTTCTGTACCTTCAAAGACCATGAAACTCATGCAGCTGGTGCCTCCTGAGTTTGCAGGCAATCTGGGATAACAGCTCAGTGAACTGAACCATCCTATTTCTCTCAAAACTTAATAATGGGCAACTCAGATATTGAACGATGTCAGACTAATTGAACGGTTCACTGAAAAATTTTACAAGAAAAGAGGCACAACTGGACACTTAAGCAGTCTCTTGGAAATGATACTTTGTTTTCACAGTACGAGCGAATCACATTTGGAGAACGCATTTTTCTCCTCTTGCACTAATCTGTGGCCCTGGAAGGAGAAGGAAGCAAAATGGAGAGCCCTACTGTTTCCCAAGTGTTGCTGCTAGCCAGTTACTTCATCCAGGAAAGTCATGGCCAAGTTTGCCCTGGTAGGGATGGTAAGTATGAGGTATTATCCCGCTCTGGACTTTTGGCCTGCTACTGCCTTCTCTGTTAAAGCTGGTTTGCAGAATCTGGCATCATCACTGATTCAGCTATATTTGGTTGTTGTCTGGTTTCTACTTTATAAGCACCAAGCCTAGAATTTCCTTTTGTTTCCATAAAATCTGATGTAGTTACATCCTTTTGCATCTGGCAACCAGAGCCTTAGACACATGAATTCCCATTAGCCAGAGCAAACCAGCAACTGACATCAGAGTCATTTGCACAATCTGCTGTGAATTGTTTCTATTTTGGGCAATTGATGTAAATAGTTCTTGTCACACAAACAGAGCTTGAGGAGGAATCAACCATTTAATTTTTCCATACAAAAGCAATTGTGACATATAATACATGAAGAAATAAAGACACAAGATGTGAGTACATGTCACAATTAGTAGTACTGAAGCAATCAGAACATTTGGCTGAAATTTACGTACTCGATATAGCATATAGAACAGCCTAATTCAGTGGAAATGCCTTAGAGAGTCATTCCCCATGCATTCCTGTCACCATATTTACAGATTTATTGGTGATAATCTCAGCAAGTGATCATCACATATGTGTTTTCCAGGTGGGGTACCAAAGTGGTCTCATTTCCTTGAATGTTTCTCATTCCTACTTACTAATCGGACATCCCCAATACTGCAGTCATCCCATCTGTCTGAGAAAGGCAGAGCCAGCAGGCAGTTTTCCTATATATCCTCTTCCACCTCTTATTTGCTGCTAATCAATATATTCCTGTAGTTCTAGGTGCTTAGATTACTCAGATAAATGATAAAAGTTTATTATCTTTGTTGCTTACCAGATGGAGTTCACAACCTGCCAGTACACCTAAACTTTGGAAAGAACGTCTTTTTTCTCTAAAGCAAAGGATCGACTCAGTCTTATCCTGCTGCTGCTTTACTAATTTAGGGGAAGAGATATTAATCTCACAAAATACTGCACAAGTTTTGAAGTACAAGGGAAGTACAACAAGAAGACAGAAAAAAGTGTGACATTTCCCTTTCAGTTTGACAATGAGTCAATCGCACACATATTGACAGCTTTCACATTTCTATTTTGAAGCTCAATGGCTGAGAATTCCAGTCAGGATGCAGTAGGAAGGATGCTCGTACTCAGGCTAAGAAGACTTGGAAGCCTTGTAGTAGTGGTTTCAGTCCATTCTGCTTTTCTAAAGCACCTGATAAGCATCAAGTAATATATAAATTATAGAAATATAGCTTTATCTTCCAACTACCTTTATTTTTTATGAGATCATTCTCTTCTTGATGTTGAATGTGAAGTAAACATACCTAGCTAATAAGAGTTTAAAATATTGACTTTCTACTAAGGTATTATTCTCAGAAGTTAAGCAAATGAAATCTGCCCTTCATAAAAAGGCCATATAAAGTTATGTGATATACTTACTTTGAAATTCCTAGTATTCAAACTGAGCACTGAGCTTACTGGACCATTAATAAACTTCTGAAGTTCTAGGAAAGTGTGTATTTTAAGACAGAGTTTATATATCTCTGCTGCCTGAACCCCAGCCAGGTATGTAAAATACAAGCTATTTAATTTGTAACCTCATTTGGGATATAACTATTGTAAGCAGACTTTCTTGGGTAGAGAGTACATGCATAAAATACTGGGGCATGTGAATTTATCAGAGGGTACTTACTGTGAACTTTTCCAATCCTGTGGCTCCTGCATTACCAACAAATATCCCGGAGCCAGATTCAAATACCAAGGCTTGAGCTGACCTTTGAAACTGAACTCTCTGATATTCTTCACAGTCCATGAACAAAGCAACATCATTTCCCTGAACAGTCACTGTAAACCTATTCCACCTGTTAGTCATCACCGGCACTTTAAATGAAGCAGCCTCTCGGGAAATATGGGAACCAGGCTCTGTGTAGTACATAATTATTCTCTGGGTGCTGTCATCAACCGGTGAAAGTCTCATTCCCAGGTAAATAGTTTTCTGGAAAGCATCTGTTATGGCAAATAGCACTCCTCCACGATCACTGTTTGGTTTCACTGTAACTACGACAGCGAAATCTCTATAGAAAGGCAATGGTATTACAGCACTTGTTAATCGACCGATGTTAGCATCTGGACCAAAGCTGTAAGCTGGAAACCCTCCATAGCCGGTGACAAAGTAGACAGAAGGAGGAAGAGGAACTCCTATTAACTCCGTGAGGTCAAGATGTCCTTTTGAGCCTCGTTCTGTAAAGGGTGTGAGAAAAAACATGTTATTTATTCTTGAGGTGCACAGCCCATTGAATTTGAATGCTTAAGGCCTTAAAACCTGTAATGCAGTGTTATAATACCAGTGATATACTTTTAATACTTCAGGCCCCAGTTCAGTTAGTGCTTAAACACATCTAGCTAAGTACACATGTCATCCTTTGTCCGCTGAGATTCCTCATGTTCTAAAGAAAGGCGCATGTAAACATTTGGTGAAATTGAGTAGTAACAAGTAGTTCTTGCAACATATATTTTATTTTAGCTGTCCATAACCTACAAAAAAAAAGTACTGAATGTGCTTGCAGAGGGGATTCAGTGAAGACTGAGCTACCTTTTGTTTTCTCAAATAAACTGAGATCGTTTATCCTCACAAACTAAGACGACAGCAAGAGTTCTCTACAAACAGCATGAAACACATTTCACAAAATACAGGATAAAAATTACAGTGGATTTGCTTTAGCCCTTGCAGTTACCTGCTTCTACAACAGATGTTAGATTATTCTCAAATTTATCTCCTTAGTTGCACTGCGTACATAACAAATACTATTCAGCAATTGAAATTAAGTTTTGAAATGAGAGTATTTTTGCTTTAGTAAACACACAGAATTAAGTATCTCTGCCAAACACGCTCAGAGAGACAACTCCTTCCAGGTAACGAGGGACCAATGACAACAGCTAAGCATCTACACTGAATTTTAACTGGAATCTTGGGAAGGCATACTCTAGCAGCACACCAGAAACAGAAATTCTATCAATTTTCTCCTTCTAAGAAGTAAAAAGAAGCAAAAAAAAAAACAAAACAAAACCATTTTTAATCATAATGAGTGATTCAGATTTGAATCTGTACAGAGCTCCTTTCAAATCTAAAGCCTTTCCTCCCTTTGCAATATCCTCTAACCTTACATGTTAAGTTTCTCATTTTAGCTAAAAGTCTCAATTCTTCTTACTGGTGTATATTTTCACCTTTTTTGAGGATACTTATGTTACGCAGAAGCAAACAAAGTGCTAAGGCACATCTTAATGGTGCTACATCATGTAAAACTATAATCACTCATAAACTCCAGTTCATGACTAAGTAACTGCTGGCTTTCTCAGCAGACATGAAAAAGGATCTCCATGATCCAAGAAAGTCAGATTTTTAAATAACTTTCTTCATCAAATGCATCCTAGCCTCTCTCTACATTCTTCTTTGCTGAAAATCTTCAGATCCTGGGTAAAAGAGAGAATGTATTTGGAACCACTCTTTTGCAGTGGTTCCAAACATACCAGCCTACCATGATTCTCAGATTAACTCCATCAGATAAAAAAGTAGCATGGAAAACAGAGGTCTTGTGGTAGAATAGTATAGATGAGGCAAACAGTCTTGAAACCTTCACTAACAGCAGACCGAATTTGTGTATCATACTTTGCTTTTCCCCCTTCTACCACAGCAGGTGTAAATAACATGTCTAGAAGGGTATCTGTGGTGGTGAGGTACTTCTTTGTACCTACACAACCTGCCATCCACTAGGGCTCCCAGTGCTAGTATTCCCAAGTCCCCTCCTTGTGATGATATCTCTGCATCAGGCAAGTTTCTTAAGATGATGTCCCCACACAGCATTAAGCAAAGTTAGCTGAATGACTGAATTTTCAACATAACATGGGGAGAACTGATGCCACCTATGGTAGTCTAACACTGCAGACATCTACAGGGGACAGGAGCTAAAGCCAGCCCATCTTCTTATAAGTACATTAAGGACAACAGATAAGAATCAGTCCCCAGATCTGTTTTTTGAACACACATTTACAGAACCTGAAAACAAGCTCCCAGTCTGCCTAATGGTAAGCAGTGATGAGAGACATGGAGCTGGCTCCTAGCTCAGCCTACCTGTCAAGGACCAAGTCATCCCCAGATTCTGACGCACTTCATCCTGAGATGACTTTCATTTTACCAGCAGCCTGTACACTCCAGTCATAGGATGCGCTGAAGTTTCCTGGTTGCATACAAAACCACAGGATGTACACATGTAAATACAAACATCTTTTGCTTCAGAACTTGTAACACTTGGTTTCTAAGATCTGTGTCCTGCACCATTATTTTCATTTCAGCCCAGTACATCCTGGCAACCGGGAATACCTCAAGTTTTTCCTCATGGGCATTGGAACTATTTCTGCCTCCAATACCTTTAGCACTCCTACATCTCTCCCCTGCCCCAGTATGTGCTAAAGGATGGTTCCAATCTGTGTGTGTTTGTATTAGCTGGCCACTTCAGGCATGATAATTGGCCATCGAGAAGGAGAAATTGAATAATTAACCTCACAGCTCTCACTATAGCTTTAAAATACTAATGTGTCGCTGACATCATGAGGTTAGGGGTTTCAAGACTATAACAGAATGGGTGCCCATTAGCTGGTTACATGGAGAGTCCTCTGTTACAGGGAAGATAATGGGATGAAATTAAACTGAGTAAAGGAGTAAAATATCAATATGAGGAAAATCATACTGACAATGCCATCTCTTTTCCTACAGTCTAATCCCTCAAGGAAGAGAGTGATCTTCCCCCAGGCTGGCAATTTGAAACAGAAGTGTACAAAACAATTAAAAATGACTGTACAGAATAATTTCAAAGTTATTGGTTATAAAATTACTTTTAACCTTTGTTCCATGATTTGTAAGTGTTCCCAAGTCCTTCATAATGCATATATTTGTGCAGTGTGGACTGATGAAGTATCTTTCAATTTTTAAACTTACTCAGTTACTGTAACTCTAACAGCTATACAGGCTGAATAAATCCAAATGGAATAGTAACAGAAAAGGTATGACAGTCTATTTGAATACTACAAAGTGAACTGAAAAACTTTGCTTAAAATACCTGATTAAAATCAGGCAAAATAAATGAATCTTGCATTTTGCTCTGATACCTGGCAAGCTGGTTCTGATGAAGAGCTAGAGATAGGTTCTTCAGCTGAAATATACTTCTGTTACTCATTATTCATATGCAGTATCATCCAGGGCTATGTGTTGCAAAGTGGTTTCCATCGTCCTAATGGCTTTACAAACAAATGGTAAAATGTTCTCCCTGTGCCAAAGATGTTATTGTCCAGTTGAAATAAATTCTAATCTATCATCTTCTCTGTACTTTAGCTTTGGCACTTACTTGCTAAGAGAACTTATTAACTGGAAAAAGTCTGATGTACTCCATACAGAAATAATTTCCCTTACATATTTTTAGAAAGTATAGAAACTATGTTTAGAAACAGAAAAACTAGCTCCTATTCCAGAAACTATTTCCCTTAGGCACTTTTAAATGCTTTGCCTGATAGATTTTGCCCCTTCCTAATAGTTTGAAAAGTGGACACAATTTTTTCTGGCTAAAAATAGCTAATGATTTTTTGCTTGTGAATCCAATATTGAGTCATGTTTTATATTCACTATACCTACACATAAAGGAACCTGAACTACAAATAAAATGCACAAGCCATTACTCAAGAGTAAAAGGTAAGGAAAATAGTAAGCTTGAAGGAGAATATAGGATCTGTACACAGATACTAAACCTGCTTCCAAAGAGCCATTGGAAAAGTGACCTAGAAAGCAGATGGAGAATATTTAAGGTGGCCAGCAATCAGCTTATCAGACTTGGATAGCAGGATGTACCCCAGAAGCGAATCTAATGAATAGAACTGTAGTTTCCCACTTCCCATTCTCAAAGGAAGATTTGGCAGTTCTCCCCATACAGTATGTGGAGCTGCAGTCTACCTGTAGTTTCCAAGTCACATACCAAACAGTAACACACGGAACTCAAAACACTTGCTTTTTTAGCATAGGCCCTGAGGCAAATGAAACATATTTGCAAAAGGTGTCAGCAAGTGACAGTAAAGAAGAATCAGGATTCTCATTTGAGTAAAACAAGTCAGAAGGCTCAGCAAATATCTGAACTTCAGTGAGACTGGAGTAGAAGCTTGCACCTATCCACTACAGAAAAGCAAAACAAGAAGCTTCTAGCCAAATTCTGTACTTAGAACTCATCCCCAACTCTTAATGGATTTATCAGGACCTAAAGTTACAGTTAAGAGCAGAATACAGATTTACAGCCACATGTTTTGTTCCCATTCAATTATCTCTGATAAATTCACATCCCCCTGCTGCAGTTGTGTCAGAATAAAAATGCCCTCTTAGTCCCTTAAATCAATAGGTAAACACTATGCTATTTTAAGTACCTTTAAGCCAGCAGAGCACTAGGTTACACCAGTATAATTTTGTTTCAAACATGTATTGCTACTAAGCCACTGGATATTGGGGAGCATCCAGAATTCAACCCATTTGTGTGCATGTTTCCTAGACTTGGGGCATTGGAAAGTGTGGTACAGAAGCAGCTTTAATATTAGAATCATAGAATGATAGAATCATAGAATGATTTGGGTTGGAAGGGACCTCAAAGATCATCTAGTTCCAACCCCCCCTGCCATGGGCAGGGACACCCTCCACTAGACCAGGTTGCCCAAAGCCTCATCCAACCTGGCCTTGAACACTTCCAGGGAGGGGGCATCCACAACCCCTCTGGGCAACCTGTTCCAGTGTCTCACCACCCTCACAGTAAAGAATTTCTTCCTAACATCTAATCTAAATCTACCCTCTTTTAGCTTAAACCCATTACCCCTTGTCCTGTCATTACACTCCCTGATAAACAGTCCCTCACCATCTTTCCTGTAGGCCCCCTTCAGGTACTGGAAGGCCTCAATTAGGTCTCCCCGGAGCCTTCTTTTCTCCAGGCTGAAGCAGCCCAATTTTATCTCAAAAAAAAAAGTAGTTGAATACCATAAATTGAGATGGTGCTTTTATACTTCTAGAGTTATGAGCTGTGCCATACTTCACATTTTTTACCATTTGTTATTGTATGTTATAGTTGGAATTGTTATAGAATTTGCAGATAGCTGGAGATTCCCGCTGCGTAGCTTCATGGAGCAGTTGAGAAGTATCACTATGTTGTAAAAATCATCCTGTAAATCAATATATGGGTTGTTTCAAGACTTCAGATGACAATATTAGAGTTTCTTTCTTCTTTTAGTTATAGTTTTTGCATATAATTAACTCACTGCTTCACTACTGAAAATAGTGTAACCATAAAACCAACAACCAACCATTTTGGCATTGGAAGATACCTGGTTTCCCTATTGTGTCTTTAGCACAGCAATTAATAACAGTGGAAGATCATGAAGCTCAAAATGGACTGGGAAAAAAGGCAAAGCTCTTTAGAAACAGGTAGTAGGAGAAGGGTTTACTCATCAGACAGAAAAGGAGACCAGAACGAAACATGATGTTGACAGTAGAAGGGCAGTAGGTGGAGAAGTTCCTAAAAATGGAGTTACTGGTATAGAAATGGCATTCATAAGAGCATTTTGAAACTGCAGCTGTGAAGTGACAGATATTGTGACTTAAGCCTTGGTGCCCATCTGACCCCAAATGGCACTACACTGTCAGGTACGTATAGTGCAAGAGAAACATACCTCACCTTCACCACACACACTAGGCAGGGTGGAATTGCAAACCTGTGGGATCCAAAATACTTTTCCACTGCTCACAAGGGGTGAAGTGCAGAGGAAAGAAAAAAACCTACCTGCTTGGAGGTCCATTACATTTGCTTTAATTGTTAAAGCACAAAACCTGCATTTATATCTTATAAACAGGAATGGATGCAGAGAAAGGTGCAGATTCGTATCATTTAGCTTATTAGGTTTATTTAGTAACTTTTAGGTTAGGGGCCTTCTTTCAGATGTGTTATTTGTCTTTACAGAAAGGGTGCAGAGTAACCAGTGACACCAAAAGACAATTTGCTCCAACCTAACAGCTTCTGGAGGCATGTGACTCTCTCATAATCTAGATGCACAGATTTGTCTCTTACCCTTAACGGAAATGGATCTGAGTTCCAGTACATGTATGCAGATGAAGGACGTATCCAAAGGCCAGGCTGTCTCTGTAGTATATAATTGAGAGCAGGAGCAAAGACCCCTGAATTATTGAAAGAACACAGATGCAGAAAAAAATGTCTGGTCAGTTTAGGTGGGGCACAGAGCCTGGCTCGATCTACAGTTTCTGGAACCTAGAAACCCAGATCTGCTCTCTGGACTGTGGATGTGTATGACCTCATACCAGCTGCTTCCTCCTCATGCTTTCCCATGTGGAGCAGGGTAGTCCCAATGCTGGGCCTGATCCAGAACCATTGGCTTATCAGGCCTCATCAGACCAATGTCAGTCCACTGAAATTACTGGAAAGACTCCTTGGGAAGCTAGCAGGCTTTGCATCACACTAACACTGTCTTTATCAGTGGATCCATGTTCTGCTTTACCCATTTTTAACAAGTGCAGGTAAAGTGACATATTCTTTGTTATAAGCGTATGTGACTCCCTTACCAAGACTGAATTTCCCTGCCTTTTTTTTTAAATGCTATCAAGAACTTAAAGATTTATATTAAAAGCTCTTTTAGAAATATGACTAGAATCTGGACTTTTGTTACAAATAGTAATTATAAACCTGAGATCTTCTGACACCTGGAATAGAGTATTTGTATTTCCTCTTGTCCAGCAGAGCTCATATAAAACATGAAATACCCACAGCCTCTGTTTCTAGCTAATACACTGCACTTCCACACAACCTAACTTCTAAGGTGGTATAAAGTATACTAGCATACAGGCTTTAGGAAACCTGCTAGAACAGAGTCAAAGGGTTACCGATAAGGACATTGTTTGTCAGTGTATTTTTATCCTCGTTTCATCACTAGAAAATATATCAGAAGGCAAGGCTGTCAAAGGCTGTCAAAGGCAAGGCTGTCATCCCTAACATAGACAGAATTACCCATCTTAGCCCCATTTTAAAACATACAGTTCCAAAGGCCTGTGCCTGAAAAAAAGAAAAGAAATATTGACATCAAGTTCTTTGAGCAAAAGAAAATGATTAGCACTCTATGGGGAGACCAACCCATGTTGCACTACAAAATAAACACACTGCTGTTCTCTTCCATACTGTAAGAAGATGCTTGAGCTGGACTATCTCAACTACGTGAATGTAAAGACAGCAGTTGCACATAAAGGACTGTCATATTTTGCCCCAATCACTTAATTTTTAACATTAACATTTGTTCAGCTGATATTTTAAGGATTGTCACATTTATTTAATCCATCATGTTTTTAGCTAGAAATGCCTTTTAACACAATTATTCAGGTATGTCAGCTGCCACATTTAGCCAAATTGTGCTCCAGGTTAATGAACCTTAACAGAAACATAAGAGAGTCAGAATGACATGCTCAAGCAGATGTTTTTGCTAAATGTAAGAAGCCAACCACCCTGCAGCTAAAATTATGGCAGATGTTTTTAACTCAGCCAAGGGTGAGCCTTGAATGGCTCCACAGGTCTGGGGATGGGAGTGCTGGCTTTTAAATGAAATTATTACTTTCCCTTTCTTTTTAATTTATTTAATTTATAACTTATGTTCATCTAGTGTGTCCCCTAGTTCCTTTTCAGACACTCTTATTAGAGCTGCTGTCCATAATCATGTCCCATGCTTGTAAAAGCCATTTGCTCTGTGGCAGTTGGCTTTGCATCCTGTGAAAGAACACTTCATGTTCACGGCTGCACGAGCCTTGCTGGCAGCTCCTTTTCATATTCTTTTAAGGCAATGGAATAAAAGCAATATTCTACGAAGGCTTTCAAAACCGTACCACGCTCAGAGCAGCCAATATCAGGCATTTCTGTGTCTGTAAACTTGAGTCAAGCTGACTTCACTTCTCTGGCCTCTTTCAGTCCCAATAATCATAATCCTAGGTTGTAAGCTCCCTTTCCTGCAGGGTAAACAAACCATCTGTGTCTCAATGGCACCGTGCACAGCCTATGTTGTCTCTACTCTGCATTCAAAGAAATGGTGTAACTGTAATAGAACATTATTTTATACTGGATGCAGTTGTGAGGTGCAGTAAGAAAATTTCTTCTTCCCTGCTGCCAACGTGTATTTATTTTGCAGTTAACAAGAAATATTTATAGCAATAACATAAAGCAGAGAAGGATTTCCACATCTACAAAAAAAAAAAGTTAATCAAGTACTGCAAAGGGAAAAATAAGGGAAATATTTGAACACAGTTCCAAATGTGCTACATGAAATAGAAGAGGCTAGCATCATTGCTACTCTCAAGAAAAACAGCATTTGCTCTGCTTACCCAGCTTGAACACATTTCTAGCTGCCATTGATACACTGTTGGAAAACATGGATAGAATATATTGGTATTAAAGGCTGGAGCATTTTCTTCCAGATGCCTAAAGAAATCTCAGAAGCTCTTTTTAATGGTGTTGCACACCCAAAAGTAAGGCTATAGTCAGTAGGAGCTGCGGTACTTACTGACATGCAACATCAAGCCTGACATACTTTTGTGCCAACCATTTTCTAACACTTTCTGCCTGCTCCTGCTTTCACATCATTATCATTCTGCCTTCTACTGGACAAAAATGTATGTAGTTTACGTGCCTAAGTACAGTTAATTAAATATGCATCTATATCGCACAAAATAGTCTTCCTTTTTTCCATCTTATCTTGTTTGAGAAACTTTATTTCATTGCAATCCTTTCAAGCTAATTTTTGTCTTCCATACAAGCATTTTTTTTTTTCAGTTTTTCTGATCTAATACTGGACTGTTTTCTTATAGTTATGTTAGCTGCTTGTCTAGACGATCCTTCATGCACATTTTTGTGCACATGGCTTTTTGTATTTACAACCAATGCCTTTTAATGTGTACTCTTACTCAATGAACTGTTCTTTAATGACAAAAATCTGTGTTTAAAACACTCCCGTTTTGTTGAGTGATAACAGTACAGAATACCAAATATAGCATAGACATTAAATAGTTATTGTCCTTCTTTTGTCAGGAACAGATGAAAGGCAAAAGTGGGAAATATTCAGAAATTCAAAAACAGTGGTGTGGCAAAGCTAACTGAGCTGTTAACCAGAAGGTCAACAGACTGAAAACCATCCATTGTCTGCCACATGATCTACGGCAGCCTTACGGTCTAAGCTATATTTAAGGTCAGAAGATCACAGTGACCCACCTAATTTTATAATGAACAGCTGCATGTGCACATGTGTAGGCATATATGTGACTGTAAAGAAAAAGAAAGAACTTTTCGACCTGGTACAAACCCAAAGGATTAGCACAAGAAAAGAGAATCATCTTTGAATGGACACTTTTCATGGGTAACAAAATGGCTCAAAAGGCCTCATAAGTAGAGTGTGAACCAGGAATGGAAGGAGTACAGAGAAAAGTTTCAGGGGGCTCCAAGGTCAGAAGGAGAAACAGGACTCTGATTTCCATGTGCACTAGTGCAAAAAGCGAAGGAAAATTAGTAAAGATGCCCTTCATGAAAAAAGATTTCTAGACTTGCAGGAATACCTGTCTGTAAAAAGACCTTCAACCAAACATACACCCCCTGTGCCTCAACAACAACTTGCCCTCTAAACATTGTAAAATATTTACCGTGGACTTAGAAGCCTGCAACACAGGAGGACACAAGCAATCCAAGAGACTTCTAGAGTGCATTAATGATAGCCTCCAAATAGAGGTGATCATGGAGCTGGTAACAGGATGCTGGGACACATAATCAAGGAAGAAGTAGGGGATGTGAAAGTTGGGGACAGTCTTTGCTGGAGTGATCATAAGATGAGGTTCATAATATGTTCTCAGGATCCTGAGAAGATGGAACAAGGCAAACAGTAGCATTGTAGCCCTGGACCCCTCAGCAGCTGGCTCCAGTTGACCCTGCTTTGAGCAGGGGGGTTTGACTAGATGATCTCCAGAGGTCACTTTCAACCTCAACAATTCTTTCATTTTATGAGTCTAAGCATATTTATAATGCCATAGTAATAGTATCACTGTCTTCTGAAAGGTGGATTTTGAAGCAACCTGCTTTTATAATATTCAATAAGAATTACAGAGTCTGTATTGAATATTGCAGCTGACCAACAATATCCACCTATGGCAATGTTGGACAATGGCTTTATGGAATGATATTTGTGTGTGGTGTAAATATGTAAACTATGATATGGGCAATATCATTGCCAGCTAGAGGGACAAGTAGCCTTTAATGATTGCAGGAGAGCAGGAGCTTTTGCATTTCACCACTAGGCAGCAACACAGCACTTCATAAATCAGACAGGAGCTTTGGTTTAGGAAAGAACGTCATTGCTTAAGAATCACCAGTGTCAGTGTCTGCTGTGTGCACTCTTTTACAACATCTAAGCTAGCATATGTTTTAATTTCCATTACATTCTTAACAAAACAGATGTGAATTATCACTCTGCCCTTTTTCTTTCACAATGACCTTTCACAATGGAAATCAGACAAAATACATTCAACTAAGTCTGCTGTGTGTTTTCATGGGGAAAAAAAAATTACATTGCTGTTCTTGTTTTCTCTTTCCCTCTTTCTTTTTTATCTTGAATTTCAAGGGAGAAAATTCTTTCAAGGCCATGACCAACACCCTCATTGCCAAAATATGTATTTCTAAGATGATGAAGACAGTTTCCTTTTAAAATACTGGAAGAGATGCCTGACACTTTCCTAGATTTAACAGTTCTACATGCCAGAAGATAGTCTCTGCCCATATGTGGAAAAACAGACACCTATTTAAAGACACTGACATAATCTGGCACACTGACCTCGATATACATTCTCATCCCATATAAAGAGATTTAATGGGAAGTCTGGATAGAGAACACTTAATCAGCAGCTCTTGCAGTTGCTCCTGCTGTCTTTGCTAGCCCCCATCTCCACTACAAGTTTCTTTCCTTGGACCAGGGGCGTAAAAGGATATGAGCGGATGGGAATTGTGGGTTACAATTTGCTGTATGAAAATTCACCCAGAAATGCTCTTTTCCTCCTTACACCTACCACACCATATCTCTTAGCTCAATCAGATGATCTGAAACACTACCATCTCCCGATATTTCCCATGAGTAATTTAGCATGCTTTTCCACTTTTCCTCTAACACTGAGAATGACCCAGGATTCTCTCTCCCGTCTGAAAATCCTGCTCCGGACCATCACCTACATAGTCAGTGCTGCTGTAAGAAGACAGATGTCATGCTACCTGCTCATACCACTTTCACATCTGTTCCATCACAGCATTAGCAGCCAGGGTCTGTACCTTTAGTGAGACTTGCCTTCAGGAGGCCAAATTTGTATGCTGTGTGCAGTTTGATCTTACAAGCAGAGCCTCAAGCCTACGCAAGAACACCTGAAGGTGAG
The DNA here is from genome assembly GCF_011004875.1 of Balearica regulorum gibbericeps. NCBI lineage: Eukaryota > Metazoa > Chordata > Aves > Gruiformes > Gruidae > Balearica > Balearica regulorum. The sequence goes on from NC_046185.1 coordinate 105,175,614, forward strand.
CATTATCCCAAATATAGCTGGAAAGGCTCCTGCAGGTAGTCTTAGAGTGGTACATGAGAGAAACAAATAGCAGATATATTTGTGTGTCTTCTACAGCCTGCCACGATCTCTGTGTGATGGAGGCTGATAGGACATCATTAGAGCTTTAAGCAAAGTTTTATGAGACCTTCCACCAATCTGAGAGTAGAAAATCACTGGTTTCCAGGTCAGGTTAGATCAGAACAGAAAAATAAAAATATTGCAATAACTGGGGTTTGATTTTTGGTGGGTTTTTTTGTTGTTGTTGTTGAAATTAAGGGCTATGGACTAACTAAGATAATGAAACTGAAATGATTTTTTTATGCATCCTTGACTCTTTGTACTGGGTTTGTGTGGCAAGGTTTTGGTAGTGGGGGGAGGGGGGCTATAGGGGTGGCTTCTGCGAGAAGCTGCTGGAAGCTTCCCCTATGTCCAATAGAATCAATGCCAGCCAGCTCTAAGATGGACCCGCTGCTGGCCAAGGCCAAGCCGATCAGCAACAGTGGTAGCGCCTCTGGGATAACGTATTTAAGAAAGAGAAAAACAACCTAGCAGGAGCTTTTTGCAGCCAAATAGAGAAGTGAGAAGATATGAGAAACTTTCCAGACACCAAGGTCAGTGCAGAAGGAGAGGGAGGAGGTGCTCCAGGCACCGGAGCAGAGATTCCCCTGCAGCCCATGGTGAAGACCATGGTGAAGCAGGCTGTCCCCCTGCAGCCCCTGGAGGAAGGATGAGGGGGTGTAGAGATTCCACCTGCAGCCCATGGAGGACCCCACACTGGAGCAGGTGGAGGCAGCTGAAGGAGGCTGTGGCCCGTGGGAAGCCCACGCTGGAGCAATCTCCTGGCAGGACCTGTGGACCCATGGAGAGAGGAGCCCACGCCAGGGCAGGTTTGCTGGTAGGACTGGTGACCCCGTGGGGGACCCACACTGGAGCAGTTCGTGAAGGACTGTAGCCCATGGGAGAGACTCACGTTGGAGCAGTTCGTGAATGACTGTCTCCCGTGAGAGGCACCCCACACTGGAGCAGGGGCAGAGTGTGAGGAGTCCTCGCCCTGAGGAGGAAGGAGCAGCAGAAACAATGTGTGATGAACTGACCTCAGCCCCCTGCGCTGTTGGGGAGGTAGTAGGTAGAAATCAGGAGTAAAGTTAAGCCCAGGAAGATAGGAGGGGTGGGGGGAGGTGTTTTAAGATTTGGGTTTATTTCTCATTGCTCTACTCTGTTTTGTTTGATAATTAATTAGGTTAATGATTTTTTCTAGGTTTAGTCTGTTTTGCCCATGACAGTAATTGGTGAACAATCTCTCACTGTCCTTATCTCAACCCACAAGCTTTTCGTTATACCTTTTCTCCCGTCTAGTTAAGAAAGAGGAGTGACAGCGCCTCTGGTGGGCACCTGGCCCCCAGCCAGGGTCAACCCACTACACTCTTACACAGCACTTCGAGACCTGGTGGACTGTGTTCCTCTCTCAGATGACTGAGCTATCCATTGTTTTATGTTAAGCAATAGAAATTGATACTTTGTTACTAAAGTTTTACTTTCAAGTCCTTAGGAGGACCTTTGTTGTCTTCCAGGAGCATTGCTTTCATAAATGTTCTTAAGTTTATGTACCTGACATTTATGACTGCTTTTTATACTTCTAAGTATATTCTCATATATTCTCTATGCTATTGAATTTAGTAGCTAACAGATTTGATATTATAAAGGGCCAGGATTCAGAGAAGTTGAAAAATAATTGTGAGGTAGATGATATGGGAATTGTAAAATCTAAAAATATGTCTTGTATTGGACATTAATATTTCTTACAGCTAAATGTTTTTATAGCATGAATGTACCAGTAAAAATGTAGAAAAAAAATCTAGCCAGCATAATCCTACTTATTCCATCTTCCTTTTCCCAAGAATTTCATTTCCCAAGAGCTACACTGCAATACTTTTATATCTTAGTGTAAATCACATATGCTTTTATTATGCTCATGGTTTTTCATTTCCCCAGTGAATGCACTGAATGGATTAAACAAAATATCTTAAAAATGTAATTTCTGGTACAAAAAGTTCTAAGTTCAATGCCTGGCTAAAGTCTAAGTGAAAGATTTTCTTGTTTTAAACTGACTCATTAATATAAATGATCACATCCCACAGCACATTGTTAATGGCAGCCTAGGGCCAGACAAAGCTTTCACAGTCAGCAACTGTATAGTTGAGTACAGTTTGCAAAAGCACACTCTACTGCTGTGGCAAAATCATCCAGGGACCAGATCCACCAAAAGCTTTTTTAGATACACTTCTGTCAAAAAGCTCGAGCCAGGTTGTTGATTACATCATATGTTTTCACTATTTGAGACAACATTAGTTTTCTAAATGCTGACCAAGCCATAGCTTTCACAGGGAAATTTAAAAGGCTAAGAAAGCTGGGATAGAAATAAATGTGCTGTTCAAGGGCTACTTTTCACCTCAGGACAGATTTCTTTGAGTAATTGTCCCCTAACAACAGATCACAATTACAGAAGCAAAAGCACTTCCACCTTGTTTACAAAGTCTGTTGGAGTTTTGTCAATTTAGTTTAATGTTCTCCTGACACTTTAGACTAAACTTGGAAAAAAACTCTGCACAGGAGTGTCTCTGCTCTGTAGCAGGGGAACGACCCACTATAACCTGGTGTGTGTGTTTGGAGAAGGAGCTGGCTGGCCACTTTCGTCTTTACTCCTGTGTACCCTTACTCTGTTCCGGTTCCACGAGACTTCTAAGAACTTAATGGCTGTCAGGCCTCTGTGTCTTTTTGTCAAATTTGGTGCATACAAGTTCAGACTCAAAGCAGACTCAGAAACTGTTGCATGGACACATGCTGCAATTATATATGCCTCGTTTCCTTGTGAAACCAGGTTAAACTCAATGCATCACTGTAATACATGCCTACAGCTCTGCTCTTGAATGCAAATACAGCAGGCTCTTTCTTCAGCTGAGTGAAGTAACTGCTTTTACTACTTACAAACCACAGGTTTCCCACTGTGGACCTCACACATGATCCTATGCAACAGTAAACTAAGCAAATCTGATTTTAGCTACACGACTTTATAAATAAATATTTTGCAAAGCACCTATTAGGGGAATTGTGATCTTCATTAAGAAGAACAAAAAAGTTTTCTTTAGAAAAAAATGAAATAAAAATAATTCTACTTGAACTTAGCATAAGACATATTAATGGGATGCTGGATGTAGATACTTCAGACTTTGCACCCTATTCATATAGATCAATGTAGAGACTTTACTTTCACCTGGCTTGAGATGTGCACAGCCTCAGACATTACATTACCCATGTTTTGGGGACTTGCTTTACAACCAGAAATACTACAAGTTCAGGATAAATCCTTAGGTATAGACCTATACTGGCCTTACTGCTAGCTCCCTCAGACAGCTCCTAAAAGGCCAATATACTCACGACAATTTCTACAAACAAGACTTGTAATTTTTTTATTTTTTTTATTTTAATCCCACACTTTTAACTGAAATAATACTGTGGAACACTAATAAGCTGTTGATTTTTTCAAAAAAGACTCCATGCAGAAAGTGACCGTGCTATGAGATGTATTATTCCATGTAGCTGAAGACCAGAAGTCTTCCCTCATAGCATAGCCGCATTTGCAGGCATGCATCCCTCCTCTCTCTCCATCCTTATTTGCCCCCATCACATGACCCAAAATGCAGTCTCATGCAGTGGCTTGAGAAACTTGAGAGAGCTAAAACAAACTTCTTCTCTCTTCAAAGCTACATTTCCCTTGCACTATTTCCAAGGAAATATGACAGAAGCAGTATGACAACATTAGAACAGCTGCATAGATCAGATATTTCATCAATGCAGTTCAGTATTTTAATCAGACTATAGCATGTAATTAAGATTTTATATATATACCAAAGCTTGAGTTATCTAGCTATAACAATGTTGATCACTGCCTGGTGACTAAATAGGATAGACTAGATTGTCAGGTAGATCATAATTAACAGTAAGATCACTGACTCAAAGTGAAATAGCAGATAATACATTTTCCAACTTGCTAACATTCTTTTTAACAGCTCTACTGTCATGTTTAATTATTGAACCAATTCTTTTGTCTTTGCAACTCATTGCCCTCAAGAGCAGATCTCCACTGCTTGTATACACCATAGATTAATCAATAGATTATGTCTAGAATAATTGAATTGTCTGTTAGATTTTATTCAGGATTTAAGGTTGTATGACCAAAGGGAAAAAAAACGAACTTTTCCTTCTTTTTTTCACACAAAGAATATATTATGTTTTACATGTGCATGTCCAAAATTAACTTTATTTCCTCCAGAGTGTGTAGAGAATAGCAGAATTCTTATTTTTGGTGAATATTACATTTTTAGTTCACTCAAATGTTATTTGATCCAAGAGCTGGAAAAAAAAAAGACAAAAAGATAAAAGTAACATACAGTAATTATTCTGAAGTCTTAATGCTTGATATACAGTTGAAAGTAATTTCCAGATGAGTCTCAATGGCATGCTATCCCAAACTTGAAGAATATAGCTGATTTGCATGTTTGTTGGCATGTTGGCTTTCTGCTTTTAAAAAGATACTTGACAAAAAATGTTGTACTTTTGGCTTAAATTTCAAAGATTACTTTCTCAAGGCTATTATCATTGTGATGAGAAGAAGAAAAAGTAATGTCCTTAGAATTTATTGCATTTTTGTTAATACTCATTTGAACTGAATATTCACAAAGTAAAAAAAAAAAAAAAAAAAAAAAGAAACCCACATAATAAAAACAACAAAGCACAAAGTTGTTGGCATTTTTTGGCTTTGATTATAGGCTTTTCTGTTTATTTTCACTGTCTGAACCCTCATTTGTATTGTAAGACAATGGTTTCACTAACTTCACTGGTGATAAGCACAGATGTGTGTTAGTACAAATACGTGGCAATTATGTTTTAATTATGTTTTAGTTATGTCTGAACTAAAGCATGCACTTTGGTGGGTCAGGACTTTAACAGAAGTCTCCAGTAGTGGAAATTATAGCATCATGCAGGCTAAAGGCTAAGCTTTCCAAGTTCTGAGTAGTGAGTTCTCCAGATCCTTTCAGTTGTCTGCTCTTGCTGCCATCAGCTGGAATCACTTTCCTGCTCCACCATGCCATATATAGTTGAATATGACTTCAACTTTGTTCTGACTTTCTATAGTAGCTTCTTGCCAAAAACACTGGACAAAGATGTGCCATTCAGTGCACTGAGCTCCAGCTTCAGGAGGCATTTCTCAAACCTTAGGCTTTTTGAAAAATATTGTAGGTAGTGCTGCAGCCATATTCCCTGAGAAGATACCATTGCTTAGTCTCGTTCTGTGGCATATGCTGTGCAAACTACTGCCAGACCTGTGAACAGTAATGAGCTTGTATAAGACCAACAGGCATCAAAATCTTCAGTCTCTTCTGAATGTGTTGTCATTCTTGTCAACAAAAATGTCACAGTAATCTTCCAAACCTCTACCTCTCTCTCTCCCATTCCCTACTTGCATTTGCACAGCTATCAAGAAAGTGTAAAGTGAACAGGATTTAGATATTCCCTCTCTTTTATCAATCTTTGAAAAGAATATTAAGCTTATGCAGGGCTTTTTGTCTTGTTTTACAAGCTGACCTAGTAACTGAATAGTAATACCCATGTACACTTTTCTGAGTATGCACCAGTTAGCATGACTGCCCTGGAATCAACAGAGATAACCCATTCTTCTGGTCAAAGTATTTGAGAAATAAGTTTATTCCATAACTAAGTAGATTACCCTCCTTGCACATGTGTATTCATGCACGCATACAACATCTGATTGTGAAGGGAGGATATAGCTTCAATTAAGGTCACTTTTTCAGCTTAACTTCTATGTGAGAAACCTAGAAACTGATGCATCTGGATATAGTTTTGCTAAAGCAGTTTATCTATCTTGATAAATCCATTTATTGGAAACTCCACTGTCAAATCACAAGTCATCCCTTGGAAAAAATATATCTTAATAAAAGACCGGGTACCACAAAATGTGATTAACAAGAGAGAAGCAAGTGGAAAAATCCAAAGCTGTCTCAGTCGTCCTTTGAAGTTACTGGTTCAATAGATAAACATGGGTTGCTTAGAAGACAGAGTAGGTGCATCTCCCTACATCACAGTTTTACAGTGGGTAGCTTCACTGATTTTTCACTGGCATCCAGCAGGTCATAAAAGTCCTGCTGACAAAAAACTCAACATGTTCAGCTTCATCCCCTGAAAGCCAAACATTAGGACTTCTGGTGGCACTCAGTGAGCTTTGATCTTCTTTTTACATGCTACTCTATAAGCAAAAGTGCGGCAGTAATAAAGAACATTCAAGTAAGAGCAGAACCATATTGTAATAGGTTAAACCTGAAACAGTTCTGAAAATTGAGGAGGAAAGATTGCTTTTAAATTGGTTTCTGGGTTGTCAAAAGCTCTGTAGTTGTTAGAAAAACAAAGTAGTGTAACTAATTTTCAGATGGGGTGATTTATAGTAGTCCTGCTGCTTTCAGTGCAGCTATGACAATTGTATATAATATAGCAGCTACTCCCAATACCCAAACTGAGACTCAGTTTCAGTAGAAACATATGGTTAACAGTAAAACCAAACTTGTGTTCATCAGTTCTTTCACCACCCTCTTCTTTAATCATCACCCTCTTGTTTAAATGCTAAATATGTTCCACAGAAAGATAAATTACAATTTTACATGATCATTGCAGCTGAAACTAGAAGGTATAACCAGAACATTGAAATTTACAATACAGAGATCGAAAGTATCAATTTCCTCACACCCTCCCCAAGACAAGATTAACTTCCTTGCGTAGCGAGGTCAGTTCCCAGTGGTCTATCTGGCAGCTGCATCGCTTGCTTTGGAAGAACACCAAAGAACTAGCTGATACAGCCTGTGGGGTCCTATATAGGAGTCTTTATGTTTTAAAGTAAGGAAAATAATCTGAAAATTATTTTGGCTTACAGAATGCAACTGCACAACTTCAGACTCAACAGAGCAAGGCATTTATCTTGGATCTGACGGGATCTCTCTTTCTGCAACTGAAATTTTGTGGTTGTTACATGACCTCATAGTCAAAGTCACATAGATGTTAATTTTTGGCTGCACTCTCATATCTGGTATGTGAACATCTGTGGTGACCTGAAGTGACCTAGCAAATTGTAATAAGGAAGAAAATAAAGACTTTTTTTTTTTAAAAATAGTAGAGTTGTGTCCCAACAGAGAGGTCTGTGCTAGTCTGAAAGTGAACCAACAAAAAGATACACCTTCTGAATCAGAGGAAAAACAATGTTCAAAAGAAATACCAGCAATACTGCCACTATCTTTATACTCCTGTCTTGCTTTGTAACTTTTGGTGGTTAATAGTAACTGCTATTGATTATTAAAAGTAATGGCTAATTAGTAATACATGGCAGCAGTCTGTTAATAACAAACAATCTACTTATGAAGCAGTGTTGTATTTGAATGACAACATAATACATGTAGTTTAAACAGAGTGAGTGTTTTCACCCTTGTCCCTCCTTGTGCCTTCTCCTTGCCTTCATAAACACTTTTTGAGAAAGTGGTACCCTGCTCCATTGGTTTGGTCATAGTGGCAAAGGCTTCGTCTTGTGGCAAAGACTTCCTTGTAAGCAAAGGAACAATGAGTTATAAGCAACCAGACAGAACTTCCTTATGTGTATATACATGTGTGTGTACACCCCCACACCCCCACGTGTTTCCCACAGGAGATGTGGCTGGAGAAAGGAGAGTTTGTGTCCTTTGAAGCCTCATATTTCTGTAGCTATTAGAGGCAACTTTCTCAAAGGCATGTCAAGGACCTGACACACAGGAACTTATTATTACAGTCTTGTTAATGTATATAAATACTGGAAGGGAGGGTGCAAAGAGGATGGAGCCAGACTCTTTTCAGTGGTGCCCAGTGACTGGAAAAGAGACAATGGGCACAAACTGAAAGACAGGAAACCCTCTGAGCATGAGGAAACACTTTTTCACTGTGAGGGTGACCAAGCACTGCCACAGGTTGCACAGGGAGGTTGTGGAGTCTCCATCCTTGGAGATATTAAAAAACTGTCTGGACATGATCCTGGGCAACAGGCTGTAGGTGGCCTTGGTTGAGTAGGGGACTTGGACCAGACAACCTCCAGAGGTCCCTTCCAACCTCAACCATTCTGTGCTTCTGTGCTTCTGTGACCAAGAGACAGGATTACAACAGAATGTCAAGCCTACTTTTACGGTTCTTTCACCCTTTACCCTCCATCCACAACTGATTCTAACAGTACAGCAGTTGTAGAACAGTTGTGCAAGTACCTTGAAAAAAGGGAACAGAAAGTGTCTAAGCACATTTTCCAGGAGAGAAAGTTAAATTCTTGAGAGACAAAAAAGGTGAAAAGGGATCCAGATAGGCCACATATTAATATATATTAAAAACAATCTATATCTATTTAAAAATATCAAATAATAGATTCTAAAGTATTTATTTTTCCCATTTTTTTCTTTATCCTTTCATTTCAAGATATTTTTTCATAGTGAAGGGAGCCACTGATTTGACTTCCCACTTGGAAGCCTCGTTTCATTTTCAACAAAACATGCCACTAAGGAGTAATAGTCTAAAAACCAAGGACTGAATAACTCTTGCTGTGTAAATTGCCAGACTGCTCAGGTAATTAACCATGATAGCAGGGTGATGCACCAAAAGCCTACAAGCCTGTACTCTGCTCTCGATCAATGGTGCTGAGATACATGTGTGTATATATATCTATACACACACACAAACATGCACCCTTTTTCTTTTGTTTTTAAATTTAACTTAGCCAGTTGTGACTTTATAATGATAAAAAATTTCTTTCTGTGACTACATGATCAAAAATGCACAAGTATGACAAATTCATTCAAATTGTGCAACCACTCTGGAATCCCCATAAACATTAAAACAGTATGTGGTAACAGATCTTTTTTCTGAACAAGAGCTGCTCAGTCTACTTTTGAAGCAGTTGGTGAAGTGTTTGCTAACAGCAGGACCTTATGCTGCTTGATTCAGCTTTGTGTATGTGGCAGCTATAGATATTTCAGACTAAAGATTGGATATTTATCGCTCATTTATTTCCATTAAGAAAAGTGTGAAATAAGCACTTCTATTTGTACTTAGTCCAGTAGAGGGACAGCATGAAAATACAAGCCTAATTCTCCGGCATGCTTGCTGCACCCAAATGCAAAAAATACCAAGGAGATGTGGCCCTCCTACTTCAAGTAGGAATTGTTGTGGTTTACTTTCTTGAAGAAAAACAAATAGTGGACACAAAGCAGCGGAATAATATGCTGAAAAGCGAGAAAAAAAGCACATGCCCTCCTCAGACAATTGGAAAAATAACGTACTTCTCTTTAGAAATGAAAATTTATTTTACTGATAGATCATTAACTGCTAACAGGACTGTAACAGTTACTTAGAATAGCCACTAATGAAATTAACTAACTCTGCCATTTTTCAGTGAAAAGGAGACTTTCATATAGACAGAGAAAGTTAGTTCAACAGGAACTGCAAATGCCTTGTGAACTCTGATTATTTTTATGCACCTATTTTGTGTTTGGTTTACAACAGATTTTTAATTAGCCTTTTTTAATTCATGAAAGCAACACAACAAAATTGTTACAATACACAAGTAATTCTTTTAAGAGGTGCATTGATGCACATTACCTTATTTTAAAATAAACCATGAAGCCATGCCAAATGTCTTTGGATTTTAATTCTGGGGTAGTTTAACAAGACAATAAATATAGATTCCAGTGTTTCTGAAATTGTATAAAAATGTCATCGACACCTCATGTTAAGGCAACATTTTCTAGTTTAGCTTTGTATAGACTGCCTTTAGTCTGCCAGGAACTGTCTCCTCACTGGTACTATAAAGCCAATACGGTAGAACTGAGCCTTGAGCATTAAGTTGAAATTTGTATATTCCTGGAATGCCCAGTTCTAGTACTTCGATCTGGAGGCATACAGAAAAATTTCATCTGAACCAGTGAAACATCCTGACTGATTGATATAAAATAAATACTTTATCATACTGGATAATGCACAGATGAGTTATTAATGATTGTGGAACTGCAGTTTTTTTTTGGTTCATGATTATTGAAACAGAATAAATTTCTATAGCTTATTCCTAAAACATTTTAAAGAAAAAAGAATCTACTAAAAAATCTTCGTTGTTGTTCAGCGCATCTTAAAATACACTCCCAGAACTTTATTTGATGATTTCTCAGCCATGTTTTAATTGAATACTTCCATAAATTGAACAGCTTTTGGAAAACACACTTACTCTACTTCAAAAGATATTGACCACACTATTATTCTCCTTTCTTGTAGTACAAACAAAGTTCATGTTTTTTTCCTGATGCACTTATAGTGAAACATATATTTGTCATGAAATGTGAATCTGACAAATAAGTACCACATGGCAATTTCCTGGCCCAGAGATATGATGAACAGGGTGTTGGGGAGGGTGTTCAGTATAAAACTGAACATGCTTAGAATTTAAAGGATGCATTCTCAGTGGAAAAATAAACAAATCGCTGGTGACCTGAAGTATTATAGCTCCTTTTTACACTTCTCTTACAGAATTTCAAAAGGTAGAATTGTGACAAGTCTGTAACTGCTTTGCCCACACCAATTTGAATTGTCCAACAACAAGTTTTTGTGATTTCTCTTGAAATATTACCCTTCAGAAAACTAATTTTTTCTGTGTTGATCAAAGTTGCTTTTTATTTCTGAAAAAAAAGCATAACCAGTGGGAAAAGACTGCTGCTCCAACTAGGAGTTAATGCAGACACCCCTGAGTATTTACAGCATGAATGTTAAATGAATACTTACTTACCAGCTTTATGGGATATTGAAGTTATTTTTATCCTAAATATCCTATTTCAAGATATATTGTTTCCATACACATTGCAGAATTCCCATAGTGTTCAGAAGAAGTTAGTGTCTCATTTAACTCCTATACAGTCAACACAACAAAACTTTACTAGTAAATGTGTGATTTGGTACAAATCCCTGAGGCAGCTATGGGGAAAACTAGATTATCTACATGAACACCTTGTCTTGCCATCTGTTCTGTGTATAATTACAATACTGTAGCCATACACTGAAGTATTTTGAAAATATTAACTAAGTAATTCCTTACACTATCCCTGTGTCATATGTTCATTAGATATTATGGAAAAAAATTATTTTTTCCCTGTATGAATACTTAGCTCTTCTGTGTTTTCTCTTCTTTATGGATAAATCTTTAAATGCAGATCAGTGCAACTCAAACAGTGCAGACCGAAATCCATGATGGAAAAGTCATGTAGAACAGTCTATCAGAGTGACACCATCATCCAAGTGGTTGGTAGGTAGTTTTTATTTCTGAGGAAGCTGGGACAACTGTGTCCCTCAAACTCTTTTGGCCTTTCCATTTTTCAATTCAAAGTATGTAAAAGGCACAGACTTTGCATTCAGAAACCAAAGAGGTGGAGAGGCACTCAGCACCTTTCTCCACATCCTCATACATATGCAAAAGGATCAGGAAGGATCTTGGTCCTAATGCCTGTATCTTTCCTGAAATGCAAGTGAGTCAGTTTGACTGGCCTTAGGTGCTTCTCTACATACTCTACAATGATCATGACACAAAGATGTCTCAGCAGCCAGAAATTGCTTTTAAATTTTTATTGCTTAAAATACATCCTGTATGTTGTAGGGAAAGCCTAAAGATTGAGGGTCACTTTCATGTTATCTGAGGAGTTCCCAAAATTAACCTCTCTTAGTCCAGTCCAGAAACTTAAAGCATTCTTCACCTGAAGACAAAACTTTTACTATGCAGCTACAATAGCCTGGAGTATATAGTATATATATCTGGCATCCTCTCTCTTACTGGTACATCACCACTTCATCAGCTGTTCTTGTTCAATATTCTGTTACTGTTAACTTGTAAACCCTACGTGTCTCTGGTAAACTAATTCAGCTACCCTGTATCTCCTGGGTAAGGTGATGACGTGGCCCCAATCATCACTACATGTGTGGTCATAGAGACAACAGAGTCAGACTCTTCTCAGAGGAGAAAACAGAGCAAGAGGACAAATAACAGTCAAAAGTTGCAACAAAAGGAATTTTCATTGAACAAGTGGAATAAAATTCTTCACCATGACAGTGACTAAGTTCTGGAAGAGGTTGCTGAGAGAGGTGGGATCTCCATCCTTGCAGGCATCGTAAACTTGACTAGACAGGGCTCTAAGCAACCTGATTCTTCTTGTCACTTTTTGTGGTGGATATAGAAATATTCCAATATCTGTTACTCTGACTTTAAAAACACATATCAGTGTTTCCTGTGTAGGGGCATGGTAAGAAAAAAAGTAATGCGATATGTGTATTTTATGTTTATTTTCAAACCGTAGAATCCTAGAATGGTTTGGGGTGGAAGGGACCTCAAAGATCATCTAGTTCCAACCCCCCCTGCCATGGGCAGGGACACCTTCCACAAGACCAGGTTGCCCAAAGCCCCATCCAACCTGGCCTTGAACACTTCCAGGGAGGGGGCATCCACAGCTTCCCTGGGCAACCTGTTCCAGTGCCTCACCACCCTCACAGGAAAGAATTTCTTCCTAATATCTAATCTAAATCTACCCTCTTTTAGCTTAAACCCATTACCCCTTGCCCTGTCACTACACTCCCTGATAAACAGTCCCTCACCATCTTTCCTGTAGGTCCCCTTTAGGTACTGGAAGGCTGCTGGACGCAGTACTCGAGGTGAGGTTTCATGAGAGTGGAGTAGAGGGGCAGAATCACTTCCCTGGACCTGCTGGTCACACCTCTTTTGATGCAGCCCAGGACACGGTGGGCTTTCTGGGCTGCAAGTGCACATTGCCAGCTCCTTCACCAATCAACACTCCCAAGTCCTTCTCCTCAGGGCTACTCTGAACCCATTCTCCACCCACCTTGTAGTTGTGCTTGGGATTGCCCCGACCCACATGCAGGACCTTGTGCTTGGCCTTGTTGAACTTCATGCGATTCACACAGGCCCACCTCTCCAGCCTGTCAAGGTCCCTCTGGGCGGCATCCCTTCCCTCCGGACGGCATCCCTTCCCTCCAGCGTGTTGACCGCACCACACAGCTGGGTGTCGTCAGCAAACTTGCTGAGTAGACAATGCTCTTGTCCTCCCTTCTTAGGGGGTGGAGATAAAGGGGTTTTGAAATGTTAAGTGCTTTCTTGTTCTCTGTCCTTTCAGGGCCTCATGGTCAGGCATACTATACTGACCACAAACTCTGTGGTCCATTCTCTGCAGCTGCCTTAGAAAGATGCTATCACAGTGACTATAGTAGTATTACACCTCACAGGAAGGTCTTTGGGCATGTGCTTATGGTAGTCTCTGACCAATCAGCTCATGTCCAGTCCATCAATCTGCCCCGGAAGGATTTAGTAACCTCCTCACTTGTCTGTTAATCTTAAGTATTGTTTCATCATGGACCATGTTCAGCATGATGCTGAATAATTCTGATGCATGTAAAATATCATCCTCTTTTCATTCTGATAGAGAACTGGTGAGACCAGTACCCTAAGAATGGGGAACCGGAACAGTCTTTTGTCAAAAGAATGAGCCTCAAATTACAACTTAAAGTTGAAAATGAAATCCAGCACAGGGATCATGGGGCCATAAGGGACCACAGCATATCCCGTAAGCATTTGACATATGCGCCAGCACCCACAGAAGTCCATGAAAGGCTTTCCAGTGACTTAAATAGACTTTGAATTATGTAGGTGTTATAGCTGAATTCCTAATCATTCCATGAAAATTCCATGAAATAGCAACTTCAGCTGTTTGGGACAGAGGCTGAATGTACCTCTGCATTAATACAAGCAAACCTGTTACAACAGTGATTATGATGACATTAGCTCCTGGATTATTGTCCTTCTACTATTGCACAAGTTAAACTCTCAATATTAAAAGTGAAGTCTCTGATTCTGATTTAAAGAAGTATTTCTCAAAAAACAAAAAATAAAAAAATCAGATCCTGAGCAAAAATGTCTAAACACAGAGAATGAAATACAGAAAGACAGAGAATCCCACTGTCCATGTCACCAACGAATATGTCAAACAGCGCCAGTCCTGATACTGACCCCTGAGGAACGCCACTCGTCACTGTTCTCCACTTGGACATTGAGCCGTTGACCACAGCTCTTTGAGTGCGACTATCCAGCCAATTCCTTATGCACCGAGTGGCCCATCTGTCAAATCCATGTCTCAGCAATTTAGAGACAAGGATGTCGTGTGGGACAGTGTCAAGTGCTTTGCACAAGTCCAGGTAGATGACGTCTGTCCCTCTTCCCTTATCCACCAACGCTATAACCCTGTTGTAGAAGGCCACCAAATTTTCAGGCACTTTTCAGGCATTTATCAGGGGTTTTGCCTTCCTAACCTGATCCCTAGCTGCTTGGACAATTTGTCTCCCAGGCTACCTTCCCTTGCTTCCACCCTGTGTAGACTTCCTTTTTGTGTTAGACTTTGTCTAGGAGCTTCTTGTTCATCCAAATAGCGTGAGACCTACAACTATCATAGAACAATAATACCTCTCTCTGTGCTCTGGAAATGAACTTCTTTGTAACTGAGGTGTCTTCCGATTGTAACATACAGTAGAGAGCACTGTCTTGGTTATCTGCCTGGATGCAGAATAATGAGTAGCTCTGCCTGGCTTTTACTACAGCTGAAGGGGTTATATCACTGATGATGTAGTTAACATTTTCTCACAGAGAATATTAATTCCATTGCATGATCTTTTGATCCAAGCTTTCACTTCAAGATGTAGCCTTATTATTCATCTGTGCATATTACCTGACTTTGTTGCACAGAAGCAATTGTGCAACCACTGGTGTACCAGCAGCAATTCTTGTCAGAATACAAGATACAAAATGGCAGAATGGTAAGAATCTTAAGTCCTTATGGATGGTCCTACTGTGATATCCCTGGTGCAATTGTGCCATTTGAACTTTGTCCAACCTAGAGCATAGAGGAAAAGCTTTGTGGTGCAGAGCAGAGTCCCATGGTAGCATGGGCATTGTATGATTTGGAGATCGAAAAGCTTAGAGATGTCATGATGCAAATCTCCCTCTTTTTTTTCAGCTTGTATTGCAGATATGCCAGAAGTTACTCTGTCACTGATGATGATGAATTCTTTCTGGGTCCTGGGATTCCCTGCTCCATCATATTTTTACTGATCTATTTACACTTACACATTGAGGAAAAATATACCCATTCTCCAAAACTGAGAACCAGATATTCTCTGGATTTTCAATGCCAGTTTAACTATTGACATGAAAACTAAATATTGGTGTGATAACTAATATAATGACTACCAATAAGAAAACATAGTGAGAGCTGTGTGGGGCTCGTAGTTATGTTGGATCAGCACAGCTTACATGATGTTTTGTCCAGAGAAAACCATGTTGCCTTCTTATTACCAATAATTTGTTTTTAGCATTGCTGCCTTGTGTCTGTTATTTTAATATGACCAACAGAAGAAGTTAGAGAGATGGAATGGCATGTGCTTCTGGAGAATCTCTTTCCTTGGCACACACGAAAAAAAAAGGGTTTTGAAGTTTTCTTTACTGTGTCTGACAAAACCCAGCAGCCTGGTAACAGCAAAACCTGAAGTATTTCAGAGATCAGTTTTGTCTGTGTTCATGGTGTCTTTATTTTGTGCCAAGGGGCTGACAAAGTCCATTGTAATTGTCATTTATTAAACTGTAGGTTAGGAATTGTGTACAGGAATGTCCAGATTGTTCAGAGAGAAATTGTTATTTACAACTGCTTCCAGCCTGCTCTTTTTCTACATTAAAGAATTTTATGCTATGGTCAGCTGTTCAAACATATAGTTCTGCATATGTAGAACATTGACACTTTACTTTGAAGTCTGGATCATTTCAAAAGAAACTACTCTCCACTTTCTGAACTTAGTATTGGCACTGGCTTCTTTTCCTCCTGATTATTTTGAATTCCGACTGGGTGAATGCAGTTTTGCAGTACTTGAATGTAACTCAAGAAGTTATTGCAATGCATTGTGTAGAGAGAGTAATTTTGTTTTCTTAGGCAGTTCTATAACACCTCTGACCTCTGGCTATAAACCAGTACATTTGTGAGGGGAGGTGGTCTATGTACCCAGAGTGAAGACATATAAGTGTAACACAGAGAGCAGCAGTTGACCTACAGACATTAAGGAAGGAAAACTGCTTTTTGGATACCCGTCAACTTTTAATAATTCTTGCTTGTAGCAGATGGTCTCCAGGAAATTAACTTTTTTGAACTAATAGTGGATTAGTTCTTCCACTCTCCTACATCAACATTTATTCAGATAAATGAATGCAAGAGCTGGGAAGAACTTTTTAAAAAAAATCTGGAAGGAATACAGCTCTTGTTCCTCCAGGCACAAGCTGACAAGTGAAAAGACACAAGTATTTCACAAGATTTGAAGGATTTAGGTTTCCCTGTGGGCAGTCTATTCTATAATTGCTAATTTCAGATTTTCTTGTACTCTGCTTTGGGTACCAGCCATCACTGAAGACTGAAGCAAATAGATGTCTTCTGAGATAGGAAGCGGGTGTTGTCTTTGTTGCTAACAGTGTATGACCGTGCAGAGAAAAGTTGCTGCTTGCTGAGACTGTGCCAGGATTTTTATTTACCTCTTTTCTTTCTATTGCAGATCGAATTGGGTCTAATTACTGCTGGATATGACCTTGCATTTGAAGTTAAGCCAAGGTCAAGGCAAACGTGCCATGATTAAATATAAATTTGTTTAGCTTGTACTTTTGCCTTCTTTAGAAAAACTTATGTTTTCCTTGCTTACAAGTTTCATTCAGGAAAAAAGCAGAAGTGAGAGCAAGCTGCAGAATCAGCTTTCTATAGTTTTAGCCATTACTCTAGACAAAAGTCAGCATTTGCATTCCATAAGCAATTCTGACTCACTTTTAAAAATAATATATATCAATAACAATTTGGGGGTTTTTAAATGTAAAGTGAAACTTTGAAATTTTCTCAACATTCCCCCACTTCCCTCAGTAAATTCTGTAATGTTACTGAGCCTTGGAAACCTGTTCTAACATCTCCCATTTAGCTGTGGTTCCTGAGAGTCAAACTCCCAGCTCCTTGTCAGTCACAAGATACAGACAGTTCAGAGGGGCTACCAGCCATAGAACTCCTCCCCATGATGTGAGAAGCTCATAGCGTTTGATTCAGGTTTTCTAGGGGTACTGGCTCAAAAGTGAGGAAGATAGAAAGACCTGTTGAGATTTTCATGCTCCCTTCTTTGAAGTCAACATTAGTCTAGGTTCTACTGCTCCAAGTGATGGATCTTCCTGGCTCCCAGCTTAGTCTCAGGGCTTCTGTGCTTCTTGTTGAGGAGCTGAAAGCAGAAATTTGGAAGCCAGGAAGTCCCTGAAGTCCCTTTCTCTGGGGAATTCTGTATTATGGGACTGTCCTGAAGCCATGAACTCTAGACATCCAGGTGAATTGAAAGAATCAGTTATAGTTTTATGTTTAGTATCTGATTTTACATAGGATGTCAGATCTGTCAAAAGAATCATGCTTGTGTTTTGGCAGAAGTTCTTTGACATTAATATGTTTTCTAAAAATCTTTAATCAGTGGGGTTTTTTGAAAACTCACATCAATTATTAGGAAAAAAACCCAAACAAACACAAAACCCAGAGCTATGTACCTGAATAACAGGAGTAGCTGTATGTGGTATTTACTGCTAGAAAAGAAAATTCAGGCAAGCTCAATGCTAAAATGAATACAAAAGCAATGGAAAACTGGGACCAGAGGGATTGAAATATTGCTGGTTTCTACTAGATTGGATCCTAAATCAGCATGCAGTGTGGTAAGGCCATAGTAGCATCATGAAGAGCCAGCACAGCCTTAAAAATGGAAACTGCACAGAGAAAAGAATCAGGGCAGATGAAATGTACTGAATCTTGTCAACATTCTTTTCAACATTAGTGACCAGGGAATGACCAAACTGTTGCAATGACTAATTGCAATATGACCAATGCAGTCATTCTGTGCTTGAGTTGGAAATGTTCAGTAGACATTGGGGTGAAGTTGACACATTTGTGTCAAGACACTGTTTGAAAGATAGTTTCACTGCACAGAAATTAGAGGTTCTCCAATGTAATTCTGAATGCTTTAAAAAATTGCTATGAATTCCACAGATTAATATGGATTTCATGGTGTACTGAACACATACAAATTTTTGAACACATACAAAAATTTTTAAAATGGCTAGGGACATTATAAGAACTGTTAATATTGAATGGACCTTTATAGAGGTTCTATATCATAGAAATCACATTTTCAATCACCTATATGGAGAGCTGGTGAATTCAGTACAAAATTTTGGTTTCAGAAGTCCTGATAAAAGTTTGGGCCTTGAGGAAGAGAAAAAATTGTCTTAAACTGCAAACTTTATGAATGTCGAAGGGGACTTTGATTTGACCAGTCTCAATTTTTTCTGTTTCTATTATCTGCAATGAAAATCTATCTATCTATCTCATGAAATTTTCCAAGTAACTGATTCTTTGTGTTTGGGTAATAATAATCATAAAGATAACCAGAAGTCTATGAGATGTATCTCTTAGCTGACTTCTTATATTGGAAGTGTGAAATCACTGATAGAATTGAGAACTGATTTGTATTTCTATTTCTTATAAGAAGTTGCACAAGCAATTTTAATTGCATTCACATGAGAGCAATATGCCATGCACTGCAAATCCCATAGCTTTTTTCTTTAGCACAATAATGGCCAAAGAGCTTGATCTAAATCCAAAATGAGGAATTTCTTTTTTCACTAAAAGGTGTTATATTTTGTGGATTTGGTTGGACATGGAAAGCCAGGTGGACAGGAATTTTGATATTGTTATTGCTGTCTTTGTCACAAGAAGTTATGTAATAAGCAGTTAATGAAAGGGAAAACATTTCTATGCTGTCTATAAAGTAGATAAAAAATAAGTAGACTAAAGGTGTGCCACTGTCAGTGTTTCAATCATCTGATGATTGATCTACAATCAATCAGAATACTCAAAAGCAGAAAATTAAGCATAAGACAGACATGGACCTGTTCAAGTGGGTCCAGAAGAGGGCCACAAAGATGATCAGGGGGATAGAGCTTCTTCCCTATGAGGACAGGCTGGGAGAGTTGGAGTTGTTCAGCTGGAGGAGAGAAGGCTCCGGGGAGACCTAATTGCAGCTTTCCAGTTTCTGAAGGGGGCCTACAGGAAAGATGGTGAGGGACTGTTTATCAGGGAGTGTAGTGACAGGACAAGGGGTAATAGGTTTAAGCTGAAGGAGGGTCGATTTAAGTTAGATGTTAGGAAGAAATTCTTTCCTGTGAGGGTGGTGAGGCACTGGAACAGGTTGCCCAGGGAAGTTGTGGAAACCCCATCCATAGAAGCGTTTAAGGCCAGGTTGGATGGGGCTTTGGGCAACCTGGTCTAGTGGAGGGTGTCCCTGTCCATGGCAGGAGGGGTTGGAACTAGATGATCTTTGAGGTCCCTTCCAAACCAAACCATCTGTGGTGGGTTGACACTGGCTGGGGGCCAGGTGCCCACCAGAGCTGCTCTATCACTCCCCTCCTTCTCTAGACAGGGGAGAAAAAGTGCAACAAAAAGCGTATGGGTCGAGATAAGGACAGGGAGAGATCACTCACTAATTATCGTCACGAGCAAAACAGACTGAACTTAGAGAGGGAATTCATCTAATTTATTACTAAGCAAAACAGAGTAGAGGAATGAGAAATAAAATCAAGTCTTAAAAAACCTCCCCCCACCCCTCCCATCTTCCCGGGCTCAACTTCACTCCCGGCTTCAACCTCCGCCCCCCTCAGTGGCACAGGGGGACAGGGAATGGGGGTTACGGTCAGTTCATCACACGTTGTTTCTGCCACTTCTTCATCCTCAGGGGGAGGACTCCTCTCATTGTTCCCCTGCTCCAGCATGGGGTCCCTACCACAGGAGACAGCCCTTCACGACCTTCTCCAACATGAGTCTCTCCCACGGGCTACAGTCCTTCACGAACCGCTCCAGTGTGGGTCTCTCCCACGGGGTGCAGACCTTCAGGAGCAAACTGCTCCAGCGTGGGTCCCCCATGGGGTCACAAGTCCTGCCAGCAAACCTGCTCTGGCATGGGCTCTCCTCTCCATGGGTCCACAGGTCCTGCCACGAGCTTGCTCCAGCCTGGGCTTCCCACAGGGCCACAGCCTCCTTCAGCTGCCTCCACCTGCTCCGGCGTGGGGTCCTCCACAGGCTGCAGGTGGAATCTCTACACCCCCTCATCCTTCCTCCAGGGGCTGCAGGGGGACAGCCTGCTTCACCATGGTCTTCACCACGGGCTGCAGGGGGATCTCTGCTCTGGTGCCTAGAGCACCTCCTCCCCCTGCTTCTGCACTGACCTTGGTGTCTGCAGAGTTTCTTACATCTTCTCACACCTCTCTCTGGCTGCAAAAGCTCTCTCTAACTGTTTTTTCTCTTTCTTAAATATGTTATCACAGAGGCGCTGATTGGCTTGGCCTTGGCCAGCGGCGGGTCCGTCTTGGACCTGGCTGGCATTGGCTCTATCAGACACAGGGGAAGCTTCTAGCAGCTTCTCACAGAAGCCACCCCTGTAGCCCCCCTGCTACCAAAACCTTGCCACGCAAAACCAACACACCATTCTATGATATACTGCCACTGAGCAGTATAAAAATAAAATAAATAAATAAAAAATAATGATACCACAGTCAGACATCAAGCACCATCTCAGAGAGCCACCGTCTCTCCCTTGCAATATAGCAAATGCCATAGTAAATCCTAGTATTTCAGGGATGGGTGCTGACATGCAGTTTCATTTATGTCAAGAAGGTAAACTGTTGCCAAGTAGTTTTGCAATACATTTGTGCTAGGGACACTGTTGGCTTTTAAAAAACAACATACACTTAAAATGCAAAAGTAGTCTGAGTATTACCATATCAAGATTTGCTTGGAATAAAACTGCCATGTTTTCAGCAACAGTCTGCAGGACTTCTAGGAATTGCTAGTTTAAGGACATGTATTATAAAATTTCTTCCTGTAACATTTACCTCATTTGTCTTTTTTTCTTCCTCCACATTCTTCCCATGCTGCCTTCAATCCTGTTGCAAGGACTTTATCATGGTTTTACCCCAGCTGGCAGCTGAGCACCGCGCAGCTGCTCAGTCACTGCACCCCATCAGGATGGGGGAGAGAATTGGAAGAGTTAAAATGAGAAAACTCATGCCTTGAGATAGAGACAGTTTAATAGGTAAAGCAAAAGCCGCGCGCACAAGCAAAGCAAAGCAAGGAATTCATTCACCACTTCCCATGGGCAGGCAGGTGTTCAGCCATCTCCAGGAAAGCAGGGCTCCATCACTCATAACAGTGACTTGGGAAGACAAACACCATTGCTCCGAATGCTGCCACCCCCCCTCTTCTTCTTTCTCAAGCCCCTTATAAACTGAGCATGATGTCATATGGTATGGAATACCCCTTTGGTCAGTTGGGGTCAGTTGGCCCAGCTGTGTCTCCTCCCAACTTCTTGTGCACCCCCAGCCTCCTCACTGGTAGGGTGGTGTGAGAAGCAGCACAGGCCTTGACTCTGTGTAAGCACTGCTCAGCAACAACAAAAACGTCTCTGTGTTATCAACACTCCTCTCCTGCACAAACCCAAAACATAGCCCCATACTAGCTACTGTGAAGAAAATTAACCTTCTCAGCTGAAACCAGGACAGACTTAAGCTTTTGTAGTTCTTGGGAATCTTTTACAAAGTATTTGTTTTGTCATGTGCTCATTTTTATGTTCTCTATTACAGGTAACAAAGGAATATCTATTCTGAGGCTTTTGAGGTTTTATTTCTCCAAGATTATTTCTTGTATGTCTTGTATATCAGCAAAAATCCCATATCATTTAGTAAAGTTAACACAGTAGAGTTGCATGTTAGAAATGTTACAGTTAACAAGATAAAGGAAAAAATTTACTCCATAGTCCTTCTAGAATAATGCTATCTCTAAAAGGAAGGCTAACATAAATGCTGTTAGTGTCTGTCACTTCTGCAAAGTGTTCTGCACTATATCACTTAGAGTACTGTTAGTATTTACTCGTGCGTGTTAATTATCAATAAAACCCTCCCTGCTGCATGGAAAATATTTTTCATTATATGAACTATTCCATAGCATATATGATCAGTGATGATGTAAAAGTCTGATTTCCTACAGATTGTAGTCAGGTAAAAGAATATACAAGGACTGTTCTGTAAGAAGCACAGTAACAGATAGATCTGCTCTTACCCTGTGTCACAGAGCTGGACAAACCTGAATGTGTCTAAGAAACATGTGTTTTAGCAACTCTTCACACAAATGTGCTTTGACTTTTATTTTTGAACAAATAATCCTTTAGTCATTAGATTTACTTTTGGGGTATTTAAAGCTACCTATCAGTAGGACTTCTATTAGCTTTTTATGGTAATGATATTGTGTAGGATTCTTTTGCTAAAGTTGTGTGAAGTTTCAATGAGATGTGAATTCAAAATAAATTTAGCCAGAAAATAAAAATGTCTGTCGGCAGGAACAATGAGGATATCACCATATAACAGAGTAAAACTTTATCATTTTCTTAAAAGCACCAAGATGTTCAGCATTTTAACTACACCATTAGTTTTGATTGCCAGGGATTTGTTTTGGAAATTCCACATTACTTTGCTAATAATGAGACAATTATGAATAGAAAACAGCACAGCCACAGTTGAGAAGAGTATTTTAGCATGTCCCTGCTTTTACTCACATCGGTGGGCTGACATGTCCCAAAAGGTTCATCTCTAAGTGCTATTATGAACCAGAGGCTAAACCCCACCATCCTGAAGCCTACTGCTATCTTGAGAAGAGGCTTGAAAATGTCCAATATCTCCTGAAACTGACAGAAGCAGAACTTGGGAAGCAGTTCTTCCAAACTTCCCAGAGCTGTGCCCATAAAAATCAGTAGGAGGGAAAATGCCTTACAAGCAAAGCTGTATGAATGTTTAGGTGTTCATAGTATTGACATTTACCATAAAATTAATGACGGGGATTTTCATAGTACTCCAGGAGCCTGAGATATCTTCCATGTTTATTTTTTACTGCAATTCCTACTCACCCTGTTTTCCTAGCATTTCCTGCTTAAACCTCCCTCTCACCCTCATGTACTTTTCCATAGACCTTTTTTCAAGGTCTTCTTCAAAAGAAATGCTGTTTACCACTCTTACACTCCTCCAAGATTTTTCTAAAGGCACGTTACTTCCTTAGGAAATCAGCGGAACAGGTTCTTGACTTCAAGTGCATGCATAAAAGTTTGCACAATGTGGCCTTGAAGTTCTCAGAGGAGACTTGTTACCTCCCAATCATCTTTAAAATGCCAATAATATTCACAATCACATATCAGTGAGTAATGACAGCTACAAAAGATGACTGTCCACCTGTAAAGCAAAACCATGGAAATGCAGGTCTGAAGATTGTCTATTCCAACTTCTCACTCAAATGGGTCATGACCATTACTAGATCAGATCAGCTTTGGCTTTGTCTGGTTAGCCTCGAACTTCATAGATGTCATATACCTCCTTGAAGATAAATCTTTTTGGTTTTGTTTTTAGATACATAAATGAAGTAACTATTTGAAGGGGATGCTTTTAAAATTATTCCTACCTTATATAGTCATTTCACTGGCATTGGAAAACAATTTGTTGTGAAATGCATGTCTGGAGAGTATATAAATAAGCATAGAATTCTGACTGCTCTCATTTCTAAATATGGTTTGTAAAATCTATGCTTAAAAATATGAGAGTTATTAAATGTGAGTCTAAGATAAATAGTTTCACTCCTCATGGCCTCTCATAAACCTTAGCATGATGGGGACAAATGAAGTGGAGCTGCACAAAAAAATTGTTAAATCATGGCAGTGGCTGATTTTTTTAAAAGTTCTGCACCTGGAAAAACATCTTTCACAAACTGTGAATCCAGACTGCTGTAATTCAAACAGTAACTCCATTGATCAATGTATGGAATGAAAGAAATTCGTATGGAATGTAGGAAACTGTAGAAAGAGAAAGGTAACCACTAGAGCAGTCCATATAAAGAAAACAGTCAAGCAGTGTGCATTTTGAAAAAAAATCCTTTTATTTTGTAATCATGTTTTAGATATGATGCTGACTGAGGCATTTAGCATTTCGCAGATGATACTTTACTGGGCTTCATTTTGAGAATTAAGATACATTTTGTCATTAGTGAATTTGATTCAGAAGCTAACCAATACATTCCCATTAATTTTCACCTTTAAAATGAAGACTTAGAAGGGAATTTTAAAACTGCTTGTCAGGACCATGACTGTCATAAATATATATGATGAAATTACTAAGACATGAAGAAAATAGTGGAGAAGGATCATGTTTAGGCATACAATTAATCTACTTACTCTCTGAGCTTGGGATCCTCTTGGAAATTAAGTAGAAAAATGTGACAAGTATTCAAATGTGGTTTCAATTTACCTTTCCCTATCTCTGAACTTCTAAAAGTTGAAACTACATACATTCTGTAAAGCGCTGCTTCTTTTCTGTAGTGAAGAATGTTTAGTTCACTGAAGAGAGTGAACTGTGGAAATATTCCTAGTAGATCAATATATAAATGATGGAGTAATATGTGTAATGTTTAAAACTTCTGTGGACTCGATTAGATTTCAGTTTTCAACAGAAAAGAAATTGAAACAAAAGACTGAAAGTCTGTCAGCCAAGTAGAATACTTTCAGCAGTCAGGACCCAATCCTCAGATGCAATTGGGCTGAAGGATTTATAATTCCACATAGAAGTAGGCTTATGTGAATTAAAGATAATTATGATATTGAACAAATAGGCTGTGAAGTAATATCAAAATATCGGATCAGGTTAGGAAAGCAAAACCCCTGATAGAATTAAACCTGGCCAGGCACATCAAGGGCAACAAGAAAAGCTTCTATAGGTATGTCAGTGATAAAAGGAAGATGAGGGAAAAGTGGGCCCTCTCCAGAAGGAAACGGGAGACCTGGTTACCCAGGATATGGAGAAGGCTGAGGTACTCAATGACGTCTTTGCCTCAGTCTTCACCAGCAAGTGCTCCAGTCACACCACCCAAGTCTCAAAAAGCAAGGGCAGGGAATGGGAGAATGCAGAACCGCTCACTGTAGGAGAAGATCAGGTTCGAGACTGCCTAAGGAACCTGAAGGTGTGCAAGACCATAGAACATGATGAGATGCATCCACGGGTCCTGAGGGAACTGGTGGATGAAGTAGCTAAGCCACTCTCCATCACATTTGAGAAGTTGTGGCAGTCCGGTGAAGTTCCCACCTACTGGAAAAGCGGAAACATGAGCCCCATTTTTAAAAAGGCATAAAAGGAAGACCCGGGGAACTGCAGGCCAGTCAGTCTCACCTCTGTGCCCGGCAAGATCATGGAGCAGACCCTCCTGGCGACTATGCTCAGGCACATGGAAAATAAGGAGGTGATTGGTGACAGCCAACGTGGCTCCACTAAGGGCAAATTGTGCCTGAAAATTTGGTGGCCTTCTACAACAGGGTTATAGCGTTGGTGGATAAGGGAAGAGGGACAGACGTCATCTACCTGGACTTGTGCAAAGCACTTGACACTGTCCCACACGACATCCTTGTCTCTAAATTGCTGAGACATGGATTTGACAGATGGGCCACTCGGTGCATAAGGAATTGGCTGGATAGTCGCACTCAAAGAGCTGTGGTCAACGGCTCAATGTCCAAGTGGAGAACAGTGACGAGTGGCGTTCCTCAGGGGTCAGTATCAGGACTGGCGCTGTTTGACATATTCGTTGGTGACATGGACAGTGGGATTCTCTGTCTTTCTGTATTTCATTCTCTGTGTTTAGACATTTTTGCTCAGGATCTGATTTTTTTATTTTTTGTTTTTTGAGAAATACTTCTTTAAATCAGAATCAGAGACTTCACTTTTAATATTGAGAGTTTAACTTGTGCAATAGTAGAAGGACAATAATCCAGGAGCTAATGTCATCATAATCACTGTTGTAACAGGTTTGCTTGTATTAATGCAGAGGTACATTCAGCCTCTGTCCCAAACAGCTGAAGTTGCTATTTCATGGAATTTTCATGGAATGATTAGGAATTCAGCTATAACACCTACATAATTCAAAGTCTATTTAAGTCACTGGAAAGCCTTTCATGGACTTCTGTGGGTGCTGGCGCATATGTCAAATGCTTACGGGATATGCTGTGGTCCCTTATGGCCCCATGATCCCTGTGCTGGATTTCATTTTCAACTTTAAGTTGTAATTTGAGGCTCATTCTTTTGACAAAAGACTGTTCCGGTTCCCCATTCTTAGGGTACTGGTCTCACCAGTTCTCTATCAGAATGAAAAGAGGATGATATTTTACATGCATCAGAATTATTCAGCATCATGCTGAACATGGTCCATGATGAAACAATACTTAAGATTAACAGACAAGTGAGGAGGTTACTAAATCCTTCCGGGGCAGATTGATGGACTGGACATGAGCTGATTGGTCAGAGACTACCATAAGCACATGCCCAAAGACCTTCCTGTGAGGTGTAATACTACTATAGTCACTGTGATAGCATCTTTCTAAGGCAGCTGCAGAGAATGGACCACAGAGTTTGTGGTCAGTATAGTATGCCTGACCATGAGGCCCTGAAAGGACAGAGAACAAGAAAGCACTTAACATTTCAAAACCCCTTTATCTCCACCCCCTAAGAAGGGAGGACAAGAGCATTGTCTACTCAGCAAGTTTGCTGACGACACCCAGCTGTGTGGTGCGGTCAACACGCTGGAGGGAAGGGATGCCGTCCGGAGGGAAGGGATGCCGCCCAGAGGGACCTTGACAGGCTGGAGAGGTGGGCCTGTGTGAATCGCATGAAGTTCAACAAGGCCAAGCACAAGGTCCTGCATGTGGGTCGGGGCAATCCCAAGCACAACTACAAGGTGGGTGGAGAATGGGTTCAGAGTAGCCCTGAGGAGAAGGACTTGGGAGTGTTGATTGGTGAAGGAGCTGGCAATGTGCACTTGCAGCCCAGAAAGCCCACCGTGTCCTGGGCTGCATCAAAAGAGGTGTGACCAGCAGGTCCAGGGAAGTGATTCTGCCCCTCTACTCCACTCTCATGAAACCTCACCTCGAGTACTGCGTCCAGCAGCCTTCCAGTACCTAAAGGGGACCTACAGGAAAGATGGTGAGGGACTGTTTATCAGGGAGTGTAGTGACAGGGCAAGGGGTAATGGGTTTAAGCTAAAAGAGGGTAGATTTAGATTAGATATTAGGAAGAAATTCTTTCCTGTGAGGGTGGTGAGGCACTGGAACAGGTTGCCCAGGGAAGCTGTGGATGCCCCCTCCCTGGAAGTGTTCAAGGCCAGGTTGGATGGGGCTTTGGGCAACCTGGTCTTGTGGAAGGTGTCCCTGCCCATGGCAGGGGGGGTTGGAACTAGATGATCTTTGAGGTCCCTTCCACCCCAAACCATTCTAGGATTCTACGGTTTGAAAATAAACATAAAATACACATATCGCATTACTTTTTTTCTTACCATGCCCCTACACAGGAAACACTGATATGTGTTTTTAAAGTCAGAGTAACAGATATTGGAATATTTCTATATCCACCACAAAAAGTGACAAGAAGAATCAGGTTGCTTAGAGCCCTGTCTAGTCAAGTTTACGATGCCTGCAAGGATGGAGATCCCACCTCTCTCAGCAACCTCTTCCAGAACTTAGTCACTGTCATGGTGAAGAATTTTATTCCACTTGTTCAATGAAAATTCCTTTTGTTGCAACTTTTGACTGTTATTTGTCCTCTTGCTCTGTTTTCTCCTCTGAGAAGAGTCTGACTCTGTTGTCTCTATGACCACACATGTAGTGATGATTGGGGCCACGTCATCACCTTACCCAGGAGATACAGGGTAGCTGAATTAGTTTACCAGAGACACGTAGGGTTTACAAGTTAACAGTAACAGAATATTGAACAAGAACAGCTGATGAAGTGGTGATGTACCAGTAAGAGAGAGGATGCCAGATATATATACTATATACTCCAGGCTATTGTAGCTGCATAGTAAAAGTTTTGTCTTCAGGTGAAGAATGCTTTAAGTTTCTGGACTGGACTAAGAGAGGTTAATTTTGGGAACTCCTCAGATAACATGAAAGTGACCCTCAATCTTTAGGCTTTCCCTACAACATACAGGATGTATTTTAAGCAATAAAAATTTAAAAGCAATTTCTGGCTGCTGAGACATCTTTGTGTCATGATCATTGTAGAGTATGTAGAGAAGCACCTAAGGCCAGTCAAACTGACTCACTTGCATTTCAGGAAAGATACAGGCATTAGGACCAAGATCCTTCCTGATCCTTTTGCATATGTATGAGGATGTGGAGAAAGGTGCTGAGTGCCTCCCCACCTCTTTGGTTTCTGAATGCAAAGTCTGTGCCTTTTACATACTTTGAATTGAAAAATGGAAAGGCCAAAAGAGTTTGAGGGACACAGTTGTCCCAGCTTCCTCAGAAATAAAAACTACCTACCAACCACTTGGATGATGGTGTCACTCTGATAGACTGTTCTACATGACTTTTCCATCATGGATTTCGGTCTGCACTGTTTGAGTTGCACTGATCTGCATTTAAAGATTTATCCATAAAGAAGAGAAAACACAGAAGAGCTAAGTATTCATACAGGGAAAAAATAATTTTTTTCCATAATATCTAATGAACATATGACACAGGGATAGTGTAAGGAATTACTTAGTTAATATTTTCAAAATACTTCAGTGTATGGCTACAGTATTGTAATTATACACAGAACAGATGGCAAGACAAGGTGTTCATGTAGATAATCTAGTTTTCCCCATAGCTGCCTCAGGGATTTGTACCAAATCACACATTTACTAGTAAAGTTTTGTTGTGTTGACTGTATAGGAGTTAAATGAGACACTAACTTCTTCTGAACACTATGGGAATTCTGCAATGTGTATGGAAACAATATATCTTGAAATAGGATATTTAGGATAAAAATAACTTCAATATCCCATAAAGCTGGTAAGTAAGTATTCATTTAACATTCATGCTGTAAATACTCAGGGGTGTCTGCATTAACTCCTAGTTGGAGCAGCAGTCTTTTCCCACTGGTTATGCTTTTTTTTCAGAAATAAAAAGCAACTTTGATCAACACAGAAAAAATTAGTTTTCTGAAGGGTAATATTTCAAGAGAAATCACAAAAACTTGTTGTTGGACAATTCAAATTGGTGTGGGCAAAGCAGTTACAGACTTGTCACAATTCTACCTTTTGAAATTCTGTAAGAGAAGTGTAAAAAGGAGCTATAATACTTCAGGTCACCAGCGATTTGTTTATTTTTCCACTGAGAATGCATCCTTTAAATTCTAAGCATGTTCAGTTTTATACTGAACACCCTCCCCAACACCCTGTTCATCATATCTCTGGGCCAGGAAATTGCCATGTGGTACTTATTTGTCAGATTCACATTTCATGACAAATATATGTTTCACTATAAGTGCATCAGGAAAAAAACATGAACTTTATTTGAACTACAAGAAAGAAGAATAATAGTGTGGTTCACTACAATAACTGCTAGGTTATTTTGATCAAGAGCCAGATTTTTTCAGCTGAGAAATTTTGCATGTGTCTTACACCTTTCCTGTAATTGCATCTGAAAGAAAACTAAAGACAGGGGAAAAAAATCAAACCATGTGCATTAAAAGACATTCACAGATAGTCTGAAAAGGATAAAACGTTTGCTTGGTTTTTTACAGTGAATAGCTGGAAAGAGTTAGACTCACACATACATTCACAAGCACCACAAAATGGCAGTACTACTGTGGAGCATTCATTGTAGATGAGTGGTTCTTCCTACCAAGTCAAGAGCTATGTCGGTTTGGCAAAGTGTTGAAACAGATGGAACTGGAACAGCTTTGAAAGCTGAAGAGTAAGAAAAGCTACCACTTTGGCCCTCTGAGAATAAAAAAGCATCATATTCACAGAAGTGATGCAGAGTATTAAGTTAGTATGTAGGTAACCAAAGTGGGTGGCAGAAATAAAGATCCATACTGAGAGACACTGTTCCCTCACACCTCACTCTGTGATGCAGCCAATGTACTGGCAAGGAGGATTATTGAGACTGATCAATGGATACTTTGATGTTAGGAATTCCAAATATGAGAGAATTCCTAGAAAAGCCTTAGATTTTGCATAATTTTCCCCTCATTTTCTACACCAATACATACTTTGCTTTGTAGACCACAATATACAAGTTGCTGCCTAATAATAAAACAAACTATCAGTACATTTGTTTTGCTTGTCTACAACAACCTTCTGCCTCTTAAAGATATACCTTCTAATGAAACACCACAGTACTGAGCCAGAAGTTTTCTGTGGGACAGAAACAAACACAAGGACAAACAGCAACAACTCTAAATTAATGTATTTCAGGAAAAAAATGTACACCACAATGTATGCTATTAGTTATCAAATTAAGACATCAAACACATTATGATGCAGAATATACATATAATGGTGGGGAAAAAAATTACTTGATACATACTATCATCTGTTCAGCTTCTTTGGTACCATCATGGAGGAGAGAACAATACATCTAGAAAAGCTATATAGTTCCTCTCTCACCCCAAACAGATCTGCTCTTTTTAGATGCCTGTTTTTCCCATGAGTATCGCTCATGGCTCAACATGTCTTAAATTTTTTGCAGGGATCACTTTTAATTATGGGACCACATTCTACTTGAGACACTCAGGTAAGTTTGCTGTCAGGTAGTTATTTTCATTAAAAGTAATTTTCAGTTTGGTTTAGCTTTAGTGAGGTAGTTCTGGCTTCTTCCAAGGCAAGTTTGAGCTTCTGTTGGCCTTCTTACACTATTGGTTCCCAGGACAAAAATGACATGTCTTACTTTGTAGTCTGTAAAAATCATGTAGTGTTTTCTAGTTAAACAGCTCTCTTAAGTAGAACACTATATAGTGGCAGTCTGAGAAAATAGTACTTCCTAAACAGAAACTGAATACACATAACAGATATACTCTGAAGTTTCAATGACACTTTTTTTGAAAAATCAAGTGGAAAATACTTGGAGCAAGTTGTCCTCCACCATCTTCTTTCATTGGGGGAAGTGGTAAATACTTATTTTGCATGTATTTATTTCTCATATACATACATGTTTGGATACATAAATGAAGATCCCAGTGTCCAACTGACAGTCTTTTGGTCTTCTGTGATACTCTTGCCACAAAACAGATGAAGGACTTCTCTGAGCTAACAGTGCTATTTGCATTCTGTCTGCCCATATTGCACATATTCCACTGTCACTTGCTAAATAATCTAATCCAAATGGCTTACTCTAAGCTTCATCATTCTCAGGCAAACAAAACACTTTTAGAAACTTTGATTCTGAGATCTACACATAAAGTCATTGGGAGCTCTACCTTATGCACTAGAAGAGCACTGTCCACATGTACATTTCAGTCTGGACTCAGAAATGTCCGTGGTCTGTCAGTTTTGATTGCATTTGTTGAGATCTAAATCTGGCTGTCTTAGCTGTCAGAGTATTTTGTCTTAGATACCACTCACGATTTTGTTTCTAATAGAAGACTCAGCTGGGGACAGGGGAGGGAAGGAAGGAAGGAAGGAAGGAAGGAAGGAAGGAAGGAAGGAAGGAAGGAAGGAAGGAAGGCAGGCAAGCAGGCAGGCAGGAAGGCTCTGAAAATCAAGTCTATTTTCTTATGCATGTAGTTATAGTTGCAGCTTGTAGAAGCCTGTGTTTGCAAGAGCATAATGCAGCTGAACTTCAGGTTTTTACACTACCATGTACTGTAATATTAAGCTCGAGGTCCCTACAATGATATGGATAGGAATGTACACAGAAATCCAGAAGTCTAGCTTGGTCCTTTGTTCTGAATGCCACAGAAGAGCCAGACTTGGTAACTCTTATTTAGATAAATAACTTAATACTTAGTCAGATAAGTAACATATTAAAAGCAGAATGCCTTAGACCACTCAGCTATTCGAACCCTTCTGTAAGCATCGATACGATATTCTTCTATCCAGGTTAGGAAGTGTAACTCGGCAGGCAGCTACATGGGTAAATAACTGGTTGGATGACTGGGCTCAGAGGGTAGTGGTTAATGAGTCATTCTCTAGCCTGAGGTAACAAGCGGACCACAGGTGTCTATTCTGAGATCTGTCTTGTTTAACATCTTTACCAGTGACTTGAGGAGGCAATGCAGTGGACTGTCATGACATAATGGCAGGTGACATTAAAGAGGGGTAAGGGGGCAATTGATGTGCTTGAGGGCAGGGCTGCCATCTAGAGGGACCTAGAAAGGCTGAACGAATGGAACAACAGGAATCAAGGACAAATGTAAAATCCTGCACCAGTCAAGGAAGAAGTCTTTGCAAGAATATAGGCTGAGCAACAGCTCTGGAAAGGATGTGGGGGTCCTGCTAGGCAGCACACTCAGCATGAGCCAGTGGCATGCCCAGGCAGCAAAGACTGACAACAGCATTGTTGGCTGTAATGACAGGAGCACAGCCAGAAGGGAAAAGCAGGAGGGAAAGGATTATTCCCCTTTACTTGACACTCATTAGACCACATGTAGAATACTGCATCTGGTTTTGGGACTCCAGTGCAAGAAAGACATTGATAAACTGGAGCAGATTCAGTAGACTGCTGCTCTAAGGCAGACACACCAATCCTTTAATTATCTCGGTTGCCCTTTACTGGACTTCTCCAATATGTTCATGTCCCTCCTAAAGTGGGAAGCCCAGAGCTAAGCACACTACTCCAGATGCGGCCTCACCACTGAGAGGAAGGGGAAAAATCACTTTCCTCATCCTTCTGCCTACACTTTTCCAAAGACAGCCCAGGGTGCTCTTGGCCTTCTTTGCCACAGGGTACATTGCTGACTCATGATCAGCTTCTCTACAAAAACCTCCAAGCCCTTTTCAGCAAGGTTACTTTTCAGCCAGTGCTACTCCAGATTGGTCTACATTAATCCTCATCAGGTGCAGGACTTGACATTTTCCTTTGCTGAATGTTAGGAGATTTCTGTCAATACATTCTTCCAGGCTGTCAAGGTGTCTCTGAATGGCAGCACAACCATCCCATGTATCAGCTATTCCAGTTTTGTGTCAGCTGCAAACTTGCTGAGGGTGAAAACTATCATATCATCCATGTTGTTTAAAGAAGATATTAAAAAAGTGTTGGTCTCAGTATGCACCACAGGTACACTAGTAGTAACTGGCATCCAGCTGAACTTCAATACCACTCATTACACCCCTTCAAGCACATGTAGTTCAGACAGTTGTCAATCTGCTTCACTGTCCACTTATATAGTCCATATTTCATGAGTTTATCAATGTGGATGTTACAGGACACAGAGTTGAAAGTCTTGCACAAGTCAAGACCACAGTTGACCACCATCAACTGTCTTTCCCTCACCCAATGAGCTTGTCATTTCATTGCAGAAGGCTGTGAGGTTCTCAGGCATGATTTTCGCCTTCACAAATATGTGCTGACTACTCCTAATCACCTTGTTCTTATTAGGTCTGGAAATGGCTTTCATGGTTATGTGCTCTCACACCTTCCCAGGGACTCAGGTAAGCTGATCAGCCTGCAGTTCCCCAGAACCTGCTCCTTGCCCTTCTTGATATTAGGAGTGACATTGGCTTCCTTCTCATCCTCAGGAACCTCTCCTGATCTCCAGTATCTTCCAAAGATAATCAAAAGTCCTATCTCAATGATATCAGTCAGCTTGATGAGCCCTCTTGGATGTGTCCCATCAGGTCCCATGGACTCGTGTGTGTCCAACTGGTTTCAATGTTCCCTCAGTCCTCCTCAATGGAGGGTAAATCTTCCTTGCTCCTTTCCTGAATGGAAATCCTACCAGCAAAAAGCAAGGCAAAGAAGACATTGAGTACCTTGGCTGTTTCCATACCCCGTCACCAGGTTCCTTGCCCCATTCTGCAGCAGCTCCACATTTTTTCTAGTCTTCTTTTCACTGCTGGTGTACCTGTAGAAGCCCTTCTTGTTGCTCTTCACATCCCTTGCTAGATTTAATTCCACATGGGCTTTGGCTTTCCTGACCTCATTACTGTACTCTCAGACAGTGTCTCTATATTTCTGCTATGCCACCTAAGCCTGTTTCCATCTCTTGTATGCTTCCTTTTACTGTTTGAGTTTAGTCATATGAAATATCACCAGAGATGAATCAGAGCTTGGATGCCATACTAGTTGATGTTCTGAAACTGTTTTGCAGTAAATATCCATGCAACATAGCTAGTGCTTATAGGAAACTTTGAAGCATGTCTTGGAGCAATAGTCTCTTCTCTCAAGAGTCATCAACTTACTCTTTAGAAGGCAGCGCAAAATTAAAATTATATCTAGGTGGGCTCTGTTCTCCTTGAGTTAGATAATGTGTATCACTTGTCAGAAGGGAAATGAATATAAAATGCAATGAGCAATGGCCATGCAATATAATGCCTGTTAGTCACTTACCACCAAAAAAGTACAGAGAAAGTCAAAAGCTATATGCAGCTTTCCAAGGAGGTAGAGTCAGACATCCTGACTGTGTATGGAACTGTGATTTCACAGTTCAGAAAAAGATATGCCACAAACAGGATTGGAAGTGAATACTACTTGAGCAGTTATAAGTTACTCTGGTAGGAACTGATCACGCCAAAAACTGAATTCAGTGGCAGCAGTGGAGGTACACCCAGAGTCTGAAGACCCTGGATATTTCCAAGCATAGAACGAACTGGCCAGAGCCCATTCTTGTTAATATTCTATCTTCTGTACTGAAGATGAAGCAAAAGACCATGAATGACAGTACAGTTCAAATTAAAATCTCATCACTGAATCACTATTACCAGCTTGAGGCCTCCATCAATTGAACGTTTGGAATGAAACATGCTTGAGTGCCTCCAGAAAACCCTGGCTCTTCCAGAACCCCTCAGAAAAACTTGGTTCAGACCCTGGTTATTCTCAGACTGGACTGTAAGACAGATATTCATTTAAAATACTGCAATTCTTTGGCAGAGCACATTCAGCCCTGTCTGTTGCTTTTTCCTAAGCTTTCTCACCAGAAAGTAGCCTGAATAATCCAAGTGTTGTTTCACACTCCTCATATGCAAATACATTAAAATTAGGGTTTGCCCATTTTACTCATTCTTTGGGAGTAAATTCTGCACTCTACTCTCTGCAATGTCTGTGACTTTCCATGTTTGGGAACGGGAGCTACTAGAGATGGGAAGTTTGCACAGATAGAATTCACCACAGTCCAAATTGCTGGCTAATTTTTGGTTTTTAAATCTGCTGTAATTGGGTAGGTTTGCTAAATGGGAAAAGATTGTTTGGTGACCTAGAAATAGTGGTCGTAAATAGATCTCTTAAATAGATAACATTAATGACATCTGAAATAAAGCATCAGGTTGCACCAAACTGCACAATTCACTGTCTTTCTAGCCAAGGCACACTGTTAATCGGCAAAGCTACTGCATGAATTTGGTCAAATGTGAGATATCACTATGAGAAAAACCAAATCAATCCACAGTTCACACACCAAAGGAAAGGGGAAGAAATTCCAGCCAAAGGGACAGACAGCCTCCAAAACAAGAAATTAACATGTTAGAATAAGAAATAAGTTATTTGGAACCCTTTGAATATCCCAAACATAAATAGTGCAATCAAGGCTTCCCTTCCACTGCTCTTGTATTGAAATGGCAGCCTGCAGCTAAAATCTCTATTCGTGTCTGCGTTCACCTGCTTGAACCAAACAAGCCAAGGGTATTCTTACCGACTCAGTATAAATCACTGTATTCTGCTAACTACTCCTAGCCACTTAATGCAGTATTTCTCTTTCTCTCCAGTGATCCATTCACTTCTCTAGCAATGAGCAGTAGTTCAGTACCAAACACTAGATCGTTAGGGTCAGGCATTGTGCTTAATATATAAGAGATGAATCACAGTTGAAACATTTTAATTAAATTGATGCTTGTTAGCAGGTACTACCAGAAGTACCTGGAGTACCTGGAACTGGCAGTTTTTACACAGCAGCTGCTGCATAGGACACAAATTGAGTAGCAGAGCTATAGCACACGGCTGTGGGAAATCTCTGAGTGGGCATGGCAGTGCCCAAACAGATC
Source organism: Balearica regulorum gibbericeps (assembly GCF_011004875.1). Classification (NCBI taxonomy): domain Eukaryota; kingdom Metazoa; phylum Chordata; class Aves; order Gruiformes; family Gruidae; genus Balearica; species Balearica regulorum. Next base: position 105,211,934 of record NC_046185.1, read on the forward strand.
TACATGCATTTAAATACTCAGGAGACCACTAGGACTTCTTTCCAGAAATTCCTTGTGTTGTATTGTCTATGGCTGAGCCAGAACAAATTAGAAAGGAAGTATTTCAGTATGGCCTTTCCCAGCAGAGCAGGTCCTTCAAACACCATTTAGTAGTAAATGCAAGCACAATTGAGATTTTAAGTTCTATTCAGATCATGGAAACAACTGCTTACTGCAGGCTTCCAGTGTGGCAGGCTTCCAGTGTGACCAGGATGCCTTCAGAGAGGAAATGAAGATGGCCATTATAACAATATATCCACCCCAGCTGGTTTCCCCTTCTGAGGCCTCAAAAAAAGCCGAAAAAAAAAATCTTCTGTTGCGTGGTAGAGTAGCTTAGCAAACATGTAGTTTATTGTCCAAGAGAATTAGCATGTAGAGGGTGTTACACAGAAAACTAATCCATTTAGAAAAGTGACAAAATGGAACAAATTTACTAAATCAGGTTTGTTCTACTGGTGTCATCAATCTCTTCAGCTGCTCATACAGATGACCCTGACTGAACCCAACTGATTTTCTACAGTAAATTAACTATGTTTTGCCTGGAAAGGCATTTTACCAACTATGAAATCAAGCTCAACTCCACAGTAAAAACATGCATAACAGCTGGTAGCAGCCTCTGAAAGATACACAGTGACTTGTTCAATTTAGACTCAAGTGCAGTTTGATGATGTCCAACTGCTCAGTCTGGTACAAGAGGATATAGTGCCATCTAAGTTATCTTTACAAAATGTTGCACTCCATATAGACCCGCATTACTGTAACTGTGCTCTGTCTTAGGAAAGATTAGACTGAGCCTTCCCTATCACCAGATAAGTCAGTGTGATTGTACACATTCCACACTCAAAGCACATACAGTAATTACTCAATTGAAACAAGTTTTTAAATGTATATACACTCATGTTGGTTCATCGTGAAAAGAAGTGCAGGCTAGCTGCTTGTATGAATCACATCAGTGGATCAACAGCCAATGAAAGTCAATAACTCAGAATTCGTCCATTAAACTCAGCAGGTCACGAGTGCAAAGTTTATGTCAACAGCCTAATGACAGCCATTCTGTGTACAGAGAGCCAAGGAAAGAGACAAATATTTACTTTATGTAAACTATTGCTGAGCATGTTATTCAGGGTAAGAAAGCACTGTTCAGTTTGGCTAATAATAAAAGCCAGATGTCAATGAGAAATTTGTAAAGCTTCTTTTAGAGCACATAAACGTAATTCAAACTGCAGAACCACATACATTTAAATATTTTTTTCTATTTTTTTTAAAGGCATGCACTGATTTGAATGCCAAGAACTCAAAAACACTAAAAGTGCCTACATAGCCTGGAAGAATAAATTCTGCAAGACGCTAGAGCAAGTCATAGGGAGAACTCTATCATTCAAACTTCGGCAGGGTTAACATTCAGATTTTATAACTTGAGTTCTGTCCACAGTCTGGGTCTCAGCATGTTCAGGACTGTGTTCTGAGCACCTTTTATGCACTAACTTAACATGGACAAAGCAGCCAGGATAATCTATATAAATCAAGATACATTATCAGGCGTAATTAAAGGCCAAGTACCTGCACCACAAGGCAATACTAGACAGAATAAGACAGACTACACTTTTATATACAGATAGATACATGCTTAATTGTCATTTGAACAAAGGAGAAGTGATGAAGTAATTTATTAAGACACCAACATATCTTTAACCCTCCCACACAAATCCAAGTAGAATAGGGTACTATATTTGCACAGTTTTCATGAACACAGGAGAAAAACTGCAAAATGCTCCACAGTTCAAATGACACTGTGTTTGGGTGAAGGCATATTATACCTTGCCTTTTTAGTGCATGTGCAAAGCTAGCTGCAGTGAAAGGGACTAAAATCTTCCAACAGAATTAGTAAAAATTCAGAATTCTGAGTCACAGGAACTGCTGAGATTTCAGAACTCCTGTTCAGTTTCACTCTAAAGCAAGATTCAAGTATGTCTTAAGAGTTTTGATGAAATAATGTATATAAAATTCTGAATGGAATATCTCTTTTTTTTTTTTTTTTTACATGCTGTCACAACACATAGCTTGATCTACAAATTACATAACAGATATCAAACTTAATTTTAACAAGTGAAACATGTTATTTTGATCAAGAAGGGGTTTCAGCGGATACTGTGAATTAGTAACTCACAAATTTAAAAATAAAGTTTTAAATACTCTGTTTTATTGTCTGTCCCATTTTACAATGAAAGTAGTCAGACATTCTAGGACTTGGAAATGAAAGCAACACTTCCAATGAAACAAAAGTCCCAACATCACACACGTTCACTAGAAAGTTAAACTAAATCCCAGAAGTTCTCAAACAATTTCAAAGACTGCCATCTGAATACCTCTTCACTCTTCAGTAGTTACAGGGAGAATTTATATCATTCATGTATTTGCAGTGCAAGAAAGAAAGGAAGATTATTCCTATTTCTAGCATTCAACACTTGATTTCAGGAGATTAAAACTTTTAAACCAAGCATCAGGAAAACATTGCTTAGAACATAGTCCAATGAAAAGCACGAGATTCCTACTACGTCAGGCACTTAAAAATCAGATGTAAAAAAAAAGATTTAGTAAACATTTGAGAACAGGAAAATGGGTAGGGAAGAATATTAGGCTAGGACAATTATGCAGGAAAACATTCCCAAAACAGCCTCCAAGTCTCCAGTGATCTGAGACTTGCATAACACCACTTGATCTTCATTCACAGTAAGGTTAGGAGTCCATCCAGCAGTAATAAGATTCTGCACAGGAAGAAACTGTCCTGTATCAGTAGGCATCTTTCCTACTTCTGACTTCTGATCTGACTTTCACAGGGTAGGATATTTGAAGAACCAAAGCTTCAGTAGTAGAAACTAGCATAGACCCATCAAAAAAGAAATTGTGTGTCAAATAAATATTTGTTCTTTTAATCATTATGCTTGTAGTTTTAATGAGTTTCTGCTTATTAACTTTTATGTGGCAAAATTTGGTTCTCTCCAGTCAAGATCTCACTCACTGCACTGTCATTCATCAGCTCAAGAAAAACATTTTTGCCTGATGCAACAGATTTATCTCCAACGTATATGCAATATATTGTATTTCTGTCACTATTCAGACATACATTAACATTTTCCTCATTCTAATAGCTGGTTCCAGTTTGTTTTCTTAATTATCTGTAATACAGCACTACATATTTCTCATCTGCACTTACAGCATTTGTTAGGGATAACTAATCTGTGGCTTTTTCTCCTACTGAAATAACTACTTAGAGCTTTGGCTCTTAGATGCATCATCTATTCTATGGCAGTGTCAGTTAAAAAGGAAGAAAACAGTCTGAGTAACATTAAAGTCTTCATGTGCAATATCTACTTCCCTTCAATAATTTCTAATTCTCCTATCACATAGTTATCTAGGGGCCATTTACATAACAAATTGAGACTATTTTCTATAAGATAGCAAAAAAACTTTTTGACATAAGTATCATTGCTCATAATGGAAAAGTAATATATGAAGCTTCTTCACTTTTTCTCAAAATTACATGTAAACTTTTAAATCCATGATCTCTCTCAAGTTAAATTTGAGGCTATGTCTTCCAGAGATGCTGAAGGATTTGCATCTGTTACAAGAACACACAATCTGCAATTACAGAAAGACTTTTCACTGAAAGTCCATAAAGGCTAGACTGGTAAAACTAAACATTTAACTCAAGAGATCTGAAAATCACAATTTGCTCAGACACTTACCAGGAGAAATCTCTATGCACTGGAACAAGCGTCACATTTGTGTTTTTGCACTCACACTGTTCCTGGCACATTACCGATATCTCCAGAGTGACACATACAACTATCCTAATTGTTTTCTGCTACCTTTCTCTGACATGACACACTCAAAACCATTCAGTATTCTCCATTTCTTTGAAGTACTTTCTGTTGATTATTTCATGCTGAAGAAATATTGAGAGAGCAGGCATGTAACGTTCCCCTTACAGCTGGGAAACCAATGTATTTATTTTTCCTTTTCCAGAATGAATGGCAATTTAAGCCCTTGACTTGCAGCAGCTTCCCTATATGAAACAAACAACAAGCAGCAGAGAAAATGAAGATCTGAAATGTAGAGTCTCTTTCCATATTAGGAAAGCATATCTTAAAATTAACCATTACTCTCAATTTATAGGCATGATTCGGAGAACTCTTACCTTCTATGATCTGAGCTGCTGAACCAGCATGGATTGACAAGCCGAAGAGCAGTAGCAGCAAGTCCCAGGTCCACCAGGCATGCCTGGAGCAGGTGTGCAAAAAAAAAAAAAAAAAGAAAGAAAGAAAAAAAAGGGGTGGTGGGAAGGAATAACACCAAAGAGTGTAATACACAAGCACAAGGGGGAAAAAAGAAAAAGTAAAATTTAGAAGTGAAAGTTCTTACCATGAGAGCATTTTCTGAAAGTCAGTTGAAAGACCTCAAGTGAGGAAAAAGTTCAGTGCACATGAGTTTTATGTTTATGAAAATAAGAGGTTAATAAAAACTGGAGCCTGCTGTTTCTCCTCCAACGTTCAGACACAAGTGGAACAAAGGCAGCTCTCAGGCTCTCCGTGTGACTCACTGCAATTCAGTGCTCCAACTCTGAAATCTGACTCCATGTAGGCTTTCCTGTCAGGCCACTGCCAAAAACTTCCTACTTTATTTATTGATGGACATCCCTTACTGCTGTACATTATCCCAATGTTGTTATTATCCAGTCTTGTCTTTAACTTCTGTGAGATAGTAGCATAGCTTCTCTAGCCTCCCCTTCTCCCTCCTGCGCCCCAATCTCCACTTACTTATCCAATAAATCATGACCTCCAACATCCTTCCATCCAGCATTATATAGCCTATTATATGCATTCGTACATGGAATAGGACATTTCTCTGACCATTTTAACCGAACTTTAACAGAAACAAGTTTTAAGATATGAACAGGACAGAGCAGTCACAGTTAAATTGCAACATATAATTCTGTCTTACAGATTTTCTGTCACAGAGACATTTCGAATCACACCTTTTTCTCTGACAAATTCTCTAATACTCCTATTTACAAAGATTTACACCCTGCATGTAAATTAAGAGTGTGTATCTACCTCAGCAGCTGTACATATATGTGCCTGCTATAGAGATCCTGTAGCTAAGCATTCCTAATAGTTTCCATTAAAAGTGTTATTTCACCCCTCCCTCCTAACTTATGAAAAGCCTTTTTTCCACATGTAGTTCTTCAAAGCCAATTCTTGCTCAAGGAAGAATCAGACAATTTTTAAGTCATGAGATTTTTAACAAAGACAGCAATTGTCACTTTTTGACTGGGACAGGAGGGAGCCTGGAAAGCATTGCATGTGGAAAGAGATCAGTGAGCTTTTCGTAGATCTAGGCTGGAAGGTGCTGAAGATCACTTTAGGAGATTCAAAACTAGAAAGGGATTTACTTAGGATGGGGTGCAGGGAACAGTTTTTTTCAGTAATGAAAGGACAATCCCAAGCAATTAACAGAATTAAGAAGGATTTCATTGCACTGTGAATAAAATGCTTGAGTTTTGGGGTTTTGCTTTGTTGACTATTTATGGGGAGCCTTTTGTGTTTTGTTTTGTTGTAATTAAATACGGAAATACAAAGGTCAGGGCTTTAAAAGCTAGACTCTTGATTCAGCCCCAGACTCCTGTTTTAGGTTAGAAACCACAACAGATCAGCTCTCTTCAGGTATATTTTTAGCTGAGCCACAGACCAGCATTATTCGCTATCCACTTTCTCCTTAATGATAAGGAAGCAAGAGATCAAACCATCTTTTAATCAAGTTTCTCATTATAAACACATACTGTTTTATCTTCTTTGGAGGACCAAAGACCCCTCTTTTTCTGTTCCATAGTACTATATCAGGGCTGGAAAAAAGTTTCATTATTCACCTTTTCTACATGAGGCTGTCGCAAATAGTGTCGCAAAATGAGATTTTGTTACAGGGCTTTGGTTTAGCAGCAATTTAGGATTTATTAATATTTGAGATAGATCACAATATTAGGTTGTATAATTATTAACAGCCCAGTCATCAGCCAATTTAACAGAGTGATTCAATGGAATTTGTTACAATCAAAACAGCGACTTAGTTAAAGACTCAAAAATGGCAAGGGTCACCTGAAACTTACACAGATAGGGGTTAAATTGAATTATAAGTACAGACAGGCAGACAATCCCAGATCAAATTACACACACACACAGACAGGCATGCAAACAGTTCTAAACCAAATTACACACACACACAATTCTGAACTAATTGTGCCCGCACACACACACACTCACACACACAGGTTAACCTATGATTAAAATTTCCCTTTTTGTGAGTTTCATGAATTACTCACTTTGATGTTCTGGCATTCATCAACAGACAGTCAGTGTACCTCATGATATCAGGCCTTTGAGTCCTTGTGAAATCATTGACAGATGATCTTTCAGTCCTGGTGAAATCTACCCCGAGAGGTGTCCCAGCTCAGGGGAGATACTGGGTCAGAGCCCACTGCAGTCCTGGAGAGCTCAAAGGGTCTCACTTTTCGATCGCTATTTATTGTATCTCACAGATTGGTAGGGATTGGAAGGGACCTCTAGAGATCATCTAGTCCAATCTCCCTGCTAAAGCAAGATCACCTAGAACAGGTTGCACAGGATCACATCCAGGCAGGTTTTGAATATCGCCAGAGAAGGAGACTCTACAACCTCTCTGGGCAGCCTGCTCCAGTGCTCGGTCACCCTCAAAGTGAAGATGTTTTTCCTCCTGTTCAGATGGAACTTCCTGTCTTCCAGTTTGTGCCCGTTGCCCCTTGTCCTGTCACTGGGCACCACTGAGAATAGTCTGGCCCCGTCCTCTAGACATCCACCCTTTAGATATTTAGAAGCATTGAAAAGATCCCCTCTTGATCTTCTCTTCTCCAGGCTAAACAGACCCAGCTCTCTCAGCCTTTCCTCCTACGAGAGATGCTCCAGCCCCCTAATCATCTTTGTAGCCCTCCCCTGGACTCTCTCTCCAGTAGTTCCCTGTCTTTCTTGAACTGGGGAGCCCAGCACTGGAAACAATATTCCAGATGTGGCCTCACCAGGGCAGAGTAGGGGGCGAGGATAAGCTCCCTTGCTCGACCTGCTGGCCACGCTCTTAATGCACCCTAGGATACCAATGGTCATCTTGGCCATGAGGGCACACTGCTGGCTTATGCTCAGCTTATTGTCCACCAGGACTCCCAGGTCCTTCTCTGCAGAGCTGCTTCCCAGCAGGTCAACCCCTTACATGTACTGGTGCTTGGGGTTGCTCTTCCCTAGGTGCAGGACCCTACACCTGCCCTCACTGAATTTCACATGGTTCTTCTTTACCCAGTTCTCCAGCCTGTCTAGGTCTCGCTGAATGGCAGCACAGCCTTCTGGTGTGTTGGCCACTCCTCCCAGTTTTGTATCATCAGCAAACTTGCTGAGGGTACACTCTGTTTCCTCATCCAGGTCGTTGATGAATATGTTGAATAAGACTGGACCAAGCACTGACCCTTGGGGCACACCACTAGATACAGGCCTCCAACTAGACTCTGTGCCACTTATCACAACCCTCTGGGCTCTGCCATTCAGTCAGTTCTCTACCCACCTCACTGACAACTCATCGAATCCACACTTCCTAAGCTTGCTAACAAGGATGTTATGAGAGACGGTATCAAAAGCCTCCACTGGTCTCCATCCACTCAGCTGATCATTCCATCATAGAAGGCTATCAGATTGACCAGGCATGATTTCCCCCTGGTGAATCCATGTTGACCACTCCCGATAACCTTCTTCTCATCCACGTGCTTATTGATAGCCCCCAGAATAGGTTGCTCCACCATCTTTCCAGGGATGGAGGTGAGGCTGGCTGGCTTGGAGGTTCCTGGGTCCTCCTTCTTGCCCTTTTTGAAGACTGGAGTGACATTGGCTTTCCTCCAGTCCTTCAGGCACCTCTCCTGTTCTCCATGACCTTTCAAAGATGATTGAGAGCGGCCTAGCAATAACATCTGCCAGCTCCCTGAGCACTCGTGGGTGCATCCCATCAGGGCCCATAGATTTGTGGATGTCGAGTTTGCCTAGATGCTCTCTAACCTGATCCTCCTTGACCACGGGAAGGTCCTCCTTTTGCAAGACTTTCTCTCCTACCTCCAGGGTCTGGGTTTCCTGAGGGCCAGCCTTAGCAGTAAAGACTGAAGCAAAGAAGGCATTCAGTAACTCCACCTTCTCTATTTCCTCCATCACCAAGGCACACAGCTCATTCAGCAGCGGGCCCACATTTTCCCTAGTCTTCCTTCAGCTGTTGATGTATTTCAAAAAGCCCTTCTTTTTGTCCTTGACATCCCCTGCCAGTTTTAATTCCAAGTGGGCCTTGGTCTTCCTTGTTGCATCCCTGCATTCTCTGATTACATCCCTATACTCCTCCCAAGTGGCCAGTCCCTTTTTCCACATACTGTAAACTTCTTTCTTCCCTTTGAGTTTTTTCAGCAGCTCCTTGCTCACCCATGCAGGTCTCCTTCCTCCTTTGCTTGTCTTCCTATTCTTTGGGATGCACTGACCTTGAGCTTGGAGGAAGTGGTGCTTGAATATTGACCAGATCTCTTGGGCCCCCTTCCCTTCTAGAGCCTTAATCCCATGGGATTCTCCCAAGCAGGTCTTTGAAAAGGCTGGAGATGATTTACTTTGGTCAGGATTCTCCATTCTGGCCACAGTTTGTGCTGAGTCATTACAGTAGACAATTCAGGCAGCTGGTGGCGCAGGTGTGGCCAGGGGGTGCCTGGCCACCCCAGTTCCAGGCTGCTGCACTGGTGACCAAGATAACAGCACAATGGGGCTTGCCCTGAAGTACTTACTAGTCAGGCAGCAGACGGCCCAGGTGCCAGAGTGCCTGACACCCAAATCACTGGACTTGTATCAAAGATAACAGCACAATGGGACTTATCCTTGGATCTCAGAATGGTCTGGAGGAAGGGCTGCACCACCACAAATAACTACCAAGAGCCATTATCAGTCCTGTCAAACTATTTTTAAACTCAGTTCCTTCTTTCAATAGTAATTCTTCTACCTCTCTATACATAAAATGTCAGAGGCTTATGTGCATAATGCCTCCTGTTGCAGTATAGTATACTATATACAATATAGTCTAGTATACATGGCCAAAACATACATCTGCTTTGGTGCCTTAAAGTAGACTAACATATTTAAGAGGCAAATGTACGATCAGACTCTAGATTTATAAAATTTAGATGTCTATTTATTATGGAATTTTTACAGTATAAGCTGCAAAGACTTCATTAAAAAATAACATTTCTTCTATTGTTTACAATTTGCTGGCTTCTTCCTCTGATTTTAGAAAACCCATAGAAAAAAGGAAGTAACACCTCTCATTCTCCCGTAGGTAATACACTGTTCATGCAGATGATCTACATGAAATGCTGCTGAGAACGCCTTTAGTTTCTGCTGGATATTTTAACATGGATGTCTGGCCAATGCTGAATATTTTTAGTTCCACTGGATAAAGGAAAGGAAGGCAAAGCATGCTCTTGACCTCTGCATTCCATTAGTTTTAAATGGACATCAGTGGAGGAATCTCTAAATACAGTTTATTACTCCCACTCCTGTAGGGCCTTCAGATTTCTTGAGTTTCTTGTGTTCGTTGGTAGTCCTGAGAATTACAGAATATTAACAGGCTTTCTATATCTGCTATATCTATCTATGTCTATCTTGCTCCCCACAAGGACAGTGACATCCACTCAGTTTTAACCTTGCTGTTTGTCTCTTCCTTTTCAAACACAGCAGGACATAAGTGCTTGAATTAGGACATAAGGGCTTTCCTTAAGTACTGCCTCCAGCTGTCTTCAACTAAGCTGGAGTTTTCCAGCTGGTTAAAAAAATCTCCATTTTCCAGGCAGAAGTATTGTTTACTTTCTTCAGCTCTGTCAACTGATTGCATTCCTTAAGATTTTAAATGGCAGAATACAATTCTGCCATTGCAGCTCTTATTTGTTCACTGAGTTAGTCTGACTGGGTGTTCTTGCATTTCTGATCATCTTTGTGATAAGTTTATTTTTTTTCCTCCTGACTGCAACACAAAGTTCTTTGCTGCACATTTCTAGCCTCTATAATCATAGGATTTAATCATAAGAATATTCTTGTGCAAGATCAGTGTTAGAGAAACAGTATGCACCAAGGCCTGAGTGAGTTAAGAACCATGCTAGAAAAGAATAGAAGATTTCTGCTTAGACTTCTGAGCGCGTATAAGTGTTTGGCATTGACAGTATCCTCTGGCAAAGAGGTCCACTGCTCAGTTATGCCTTTCGTAAAGAAGCCTTTGCTCTGTTTTCAGCTTGGGTCCTGCTGATGTTCTTTGATGTCTTCAAGTTCTTATACTAAATAGGGATCACCTGTTCACTGTCCATTCTGTTTACTCCATGCTCTTTGTGATTTCAGAAGCCTCTTTTATATACCCCTTACACTTGCCTGCTTTCTGTACTGAGGATGAACTTACTTGTAGAACATTTCTTGCATTGTAACCATTCCACACCTGCAGTTATTTTTTTAGCCTTTCTCAGAGTTTCTGTGTTCTAGTACATCACTTCTGATCTATGGTGGAGTTGGGGGAATCACAACTGCACATGATGCAAATAATCCCAAGATTTCTCTAGTGACATAGCAATGTACTCTGTATTTTTCCTGATGAGGAACAAAAGCGGTATACGTTCTTGACTGCAGCCGAGATGATGTTTTCGTAGAACTCTCACAAGCTCAATAATTTGCACCTAAGAGGTAATTTTATGTGTAATTAAGATTTCTACTCCCTCTGTCAATAAATTTAGAACAAATGGTAGAAATTAATTTAATCTATGATTTTATTCTCCAGTCATTCACTCTTAGAAGATCCATTTGTAATTCTTCACAATCTGCCCTTGTCCTTATTAAAAAAAACCAAACCCTCATATCCTCAGGAAAATTAACTGCACAGCAGTCACGTAACTGCTTGCCCTCACTGGATAAGGCAGGCAGTGTAAATCTCTGTAGAATTACAGCAGTGACCTTTCTCTACTACAAGGGCTGACTATATTCCTCAGCTTTTTGCCTCTCTTTTAACCAACTGTTCATGCACAGACCTCACTTCTTGTGCCTTGGCTTCCTCAAAAGCTACTGTCAATCATTCTGAGTACATCATTTAAGTGACGGGCTGCTGCAGGATACATCACTTCATCCAGAAAATCTGAATGACATTTTGGCTTTGAATATCATCAGCTAACTGCTGCTAAACAGCTGCTTTCACAGTGGTTTGATAATACACTTTCATAAGCATAACAAATGCTTCAGTACTGTTTTTTCTGTTTTTTCTTCCTTTAAACAAGGCATCTTGGGAAAAAAAATGCTGGTTTTAATATACACTTATGAAGGAATAGGAATGTACATTTATGTACCTGAAGACAAGTCTGTACCTTACCCTATAGAAGGGTACAAATTATGGTCACAGAGGTAAAGAATTCTGGCATTTTCTAGCTCTTTAGTACTTCATTTCACATAATTTGAGTGTTTCTGACTCCTCTACTCCTACCTCACAGTATTATAAAAAGCCTTGGAAAGAAATGTTAAATCTTTCACACAATGGGGCTGGATGGCAAAGAAGGCAAAGAGGAATCAGGAACCTGAAGCTTGCAATGGAAACCCTAGGGAGAAAGGTATCTCCCATCAATACCGATATTGGAAGATGATTTTTTAAAGGGAAGAGACCAGGTCTGTTGGGCACACAGATGGGTATGAGGGCAATCAGACTAGTGGGGAGGATGGATGAATACTACAGAGAAAAGTGTGCAAAAAGGACAAGACTGAGTGAAAAGCCTGAGACAGGAACTTGGGAAGAGGTGAGGACAAAGCTAAGAGGAGCACTGAAAGCCAGTTAGGAAGCAGAAGGAAAGGGAAGTCTGGGTATGTTACCTGACCCTACGTGGCAAGGAAACCAAGAATTCATGTTTAGACATACATATTTCCCCTCTACAAATGCTGATTCAGTCTTTCGCTAAGCAGCATGACTAGAAGAGGAAAAATGCTGTGATACTTCCGCTATAAGCAAGCATCCATGAAACCTACTAGCAAAGCATGTCTTGTGCGACACTCTAATAGTTCAACTGGTATATGCTGCGAATCAGGATATTTCAGTACTTCTAATGTCACATGGAAGTGCCAGTATGCCCTTATTAAATTTTAAGTTGGTGTCCTAAAATGCAAAAAACATTAGTGCTATTAACCAATTATTTGATGGGGTCACAAAAAATATCATTTCCAGAAATGGCTGAACTGTTTCTGATGAAGTTTATGGTATTGGCATGAGACACAAAGTCAGAATTCAAATTGGTCAGTGTTCAGAAACTGAACAAGCAATTGAAATTATTCAATGCAACATGTGGGACAACTGTAAAACCAAGCATAAGTAGATGTTCTGCTTGTAATTTAAACTCATGTGTCAACACTGATCCTATTGCAATGTTAAATTATTTATCATTAGCAGAAGTGTACATAATTTTAAAGCATATTTAAAAAATAAGTCTTAACTATATTAAATATGTGCATTGCACTGAAAGGCTCCATTCAGACTAAATGTCATACATTCCTTTTATATGAATAAACCCAGAAAGAATTATATGCAGCACTTTCGCTGTCTGTCTTCATGTTCAGCTGAGCTGAAGAAACATTTTCTCCTACACACACACACACACAGGGTATAGAAAGTAGAAAAGCTTCATCAGAATCTCTCTCCCCATCCTATGCAAGCTAACTTGACTCAAATGTATTCCATTTAAAAATATTTATAGAGCTTGACCCAAGGAGTGACCTCACTGACTTTTTACACTACCTTGAGATAAACTTGTAAAAACCATGGTCTCCTACACTGGGACAAACCTTTTGTCCCACTGGTTTATATGAAGTAGGGGTTTTCAGAAAAGTAAAATCCTACTTTGTAAGCCAACCACAAAGGCAAATGCCAAATCTTTAATCACCATTAGATTATTGTCTCAAATTTTTACTTTGTAAATTATCATGATAACATGGAAAGGACTGATAATCCACCTTCACAGGTAAAAGGAGTACAAGTACTTTGCTTAGATAAAGGTTAAAAATCTGGTCTTCTTGAAAAAGGTTTTCAGGTGCCTCCAGTGTGAGGATTTTACGCAATATAGTTGCCCTAAAAATACATTTAGATCAAGATAATGATCAGGATGAGACCTGGCATTTATACTGTGTCCATGATAGCAAAGAACAGCAACTTTTTTTTTTCCAGATCTAGTTGTTACACTCAGAGTCTTGTTTATAGGCAAACAGGCAGCACACCTTTTAAATTGTAATAAATAAACCTAAGAACTTTTGGGAGAGACGGCAAAGGTAACTTGCCACCAAGATGGCTGACCTGGGAAGAAGGGATTTACAATAGGAAAGACAGTGAAGGGACAAAGTTACCAGCAGCCCTGTGAGGGAGGGATGAATAGGGTTGACAAGCAAAGGGCATGGGGTGATGTGTCAGAAAGGAAACACAAAATCAGCAAAACAAGGCTTAAGCAGGGTCACCTCCCGCATTTGCATGTAAGCAAGGCAACATTATTGGAAAAAAACAGACCCTTGCTGGCAAATGGGTATTCTGGGGTGCCTCTCTGAAGTGCATGTACACTAATATACAAAGCATGGGGAATAAACATGGTAAGTTAGAAGTCTGTGTGCAACTGCAGGGCTTCAATCTTGTTGGAATCATGGAGAAGACATTGTGGGACAGCTTACAGGTCATTCCTGTTGCCAGCAGGCTGAGGGAGGTGATCCTTCTGTTCTGCTCAGCACTGGTGAGGCCACATCTGGAGTACTGTGTCCAGTTCTGGGTTCCCCAGTACAAGAGAGACATGGACATACTGGAGAAGGTCCAACAAAGAGCCATGAAGATGATTAAGGGATTGGAGCATCTCTCCTATGAGGAGGGCTGAGAAAGCTGGGACTGTTCAGCTTGGAAAAGAGAAGGCTCTGGGGGGATCTTATCAAGGTATAGAAATATCTGAAGAAGGGTGCAAAGAGGACGAAACCAGGCTCTTTTCATTGGTGCACAGTGACAGGACCAGAGGCAATGGGCATAAACTGAAACACAGGAGGTTTTCTCTGAACATCAGGACACACTTGTGAGCCTGAGTGACTGAGCACTGTCATAGGTTGGTCAGGGAGGTTTTTGAGTCTCCATCCTTGGAGATATTCAAAACCCACCCAGGTAGACATAGTCCTGGGCAGCCTACTCCAGCCTACTCCTGCTTGAGCAGGAGGGTTGGACCACATGACGTCCAGAGGTCCTTTCCCACCTCAACAACTTGTGACTCAGATTGTAAGTATAATGGAATTTTTAACAGTCTAATTCAAGGATCACCATTAGTCTTCATCTAATTATTGCAGAAAAATAATGAATCATAAAGTATCTACAGTACTTATATACAGGAAAAGATGCAATAACAGCAATAATACAGTTAAAAAATAACACGTTTCTTAGCTTCTACCCCTTTTCTGATGTTATGCTCACTCTTCCACTGCTCCTCTGGGTCCTAATGCTGATGGTCTCACTCTGGTGTTGGCCATGGGTCTTACAACAAGTTGACAACACCTGGAGTCCTTTACTGGGAGGAATACTATATCCATGCTGACTGTTTCTTCTTCCTCTCTCTCCCCTAAGATACATTTGCATTGAGTTTATGACATTTAAAATTTTTAAATAAAATCCAGGACATAAAAAATGACAGTAAAATATAAAGTAAACTAAGATCTATTCAGGAAAAAAGTCATCACATATTAAGCTGAAATGTCCAAATAATAGAAGTGGAAGAACAGAAGTTCCTGATCTCATGAAGTTTAAGAGGCACAGTTCTCACCAGCTGTCAGTGGAAAAATGTCAGTCAAGCAAGGCCACTGTGTATGATGACCTCAGGATGATGGCTACGTTTACTGGCAGGCTGATCTAATCATATTTGTGCTGTAGAAAATATATTTCTGATGAATACCAAACTTCACTTCCAAAGTGACAAAAATCCATGTTACAGGAAGGCAGCTTTATTTGCCAACACAGAGCAGTAGTGTAAAAAAAAAAATAAATCTTTGAAACTGATTTCTCTTCCCTTTTAAAATCTCCTTTACCAAATAGCTCAGCTGCCTTTATAGTGCTTAGAGAAAATTAAGGCATCCAACTGTCTTAAAACTGGAATATATTTGTAATGATTAGGAGAAATATACACAAAAGCAGAAAAAAATCAAAGCATTTTCAAATCATCTTTAAAACAGTCTGTTGGCAAATTATGAAAATAAAAAAGAACTCCATACTATCTATTCTTAAGACCAAAGGGACATAAATAAATAGAGACTTTCAAAGCAGAATCCACTTTAAATAAAAATGCCAATTTTTATGTCTTAATTTTCACTTTTCTGTTTACAGAATGGAAATTTTTTCTTCAAGAATAATTTTCTTGGAGATTATCATCTGTCAAAGAACTTTAAAAATAAGGACAGTACATGACCACCTTAGCCTGGTACCACATTTTAGCAGACAAATGCATTCTTCACTCTTATGCAAGTATGTCTGTTTCTGCTTCATCAGTATTTTTGGAAAATGCTTTCCAAGTGGCAGACAACTTTCATGCAATTTTGTGAACTATACTCCCTCTCTTCTCAAAATACAGTAAATTCTGTTTTCCATATTGCCTATCCTCCCATTACCAATTGTGATTTTTCTTCTTCTGATGATTTTCTGGCTGAGACCTCTGGAATGCCTGTTCAGGATAAGGCAGCAGAGGTTAAAAATGAAACTCGCCCACAGGTAGTGAGCCTGCTCATTAAGGGAGAAGGGGAAAGAAAAGCCAGGCATTTAAGTGCCACAAAAAGGAAACACACAATACCAGCAGGACAGAATGTGTGTTTATGCTGCCTGTGACTGTTACAGGATAGCTACCACCCACAGTTACGAAACAGAAATAAACACATTACCCTTGTGCTTGACTCTTTTTCCAAAATTTAAAACACAGTTAGTTGTATGTCTTAAAAATAATATGTGGGCAAAATAAGCTTTGAGCAACAACATGATTCACATGATGTAAGTCTGACTTTTTTTCATTGTTTTTATTTTAGGAAGAGTTGTTCAGCATACAAGCACATCCAATAATACCTTACAAAAATCTATTCAAAATGAAAAAGATACCCTCTTCCTCCCTCTGTTCCACAACTTAAACAAATACATGCCTTCTGACACACCAGCAAGGCTTATTCAACACTGTTAGAAGAATTCACACAAATCAAGACAAGACTTATAACTAGAGATAATTCTTATTGAATGAACTAGTATTTCCAGGAAAAAAAAAAGCAGACGTGTTATTTATGTGCCCAAAATCTCCACTAACTATCACTAGTTAGACTGTCTACAGGAATGTACCACATCTACCTTGTCCTGGTTTTGGCAGCGATAGAGTTAATTTTCTTCCTAGCAGCTGGTATAGTGCTGTGTTTTGGATTTAGGATAAGAATAATGTTGATAACACACTGATGTTTTTAGTTGTTGCAAGTAAAGGACCTTTCAGCTTCTCGTATTGCCCTGCCAACGAGAAGGTGGGGGGCGCCCAAGAAGCTGGGAGGGGACACAGCCAGGGCAGCTGACCCAAACTGACCAATGGGATATTCCATACCATATGACATCATATTCTGTATATAACTGGGGGCTGGCCAGGAGGTGGCACAGCTCAGGAACTAGCTAAGCATCAGCTCTGGATGGTGAGCAGTTGTGCTGTCCATCACTTCTGTTGTTGTTGTTATTATTATTATTATTATCTTCTTATTCTGTCCTATTAAACTGTCTTTATCTCAGCCCACGAGTTTTACCTGGTTTGGTTTTTTTTTTGACTTTTCAATTCTCTCCTCTATCCCATTGAGGGGGGGCGCGGAGTGAGCAAATGGCTGTGTGGTTGTTTTAGCTGCCTGCCAGGTTCAACCGCAGCACACCTACAGGCCTTGGTCCTGGGACCACTATAGCTACAAACCTGCCAGTTACCTAGATCATTCATGGTTTTTTTGTTTTTTAAAAACACAGGCCCCAGAGCCAACCCCAGTAACCACACCAATGCCCCTTAGGCGATCCTCACTTGCAACTTCAAAATCCAGAGTGGTCATTCCACACTGGTGGCCAGTAGGAGCCTCTAGGTCACCTATCCTATATAAGCCAATAGCATCAGGGATAGTTCCCCCTAGCATTTGCCCAAGTCTAACTCATCAGCATCAGATCTACCCTGTAATTCCCCTGCAGAGCCCTGTGCAGAATGTATTGCTGTATTCTGTTTTGGTGTTATACACCAGCAATGCACTGATAACCACAGGGCTGGGAAGGGCAGCAGAAAGAGAACAGGAAGCAGAGAAGCCTGACTATGTGCAGTGCTTCACATAATGATATGTGCATCACTCTCAAAGGTCTCTATCAAAACAGACTGTAAGTTCTCAGACATAAAATTAAGAGGTTATCTTCACCTGCCAGCTCTTGAAACAACACAATTTCATCTTCCAAAAGTTTAATCATAGGTTGAAAAGAAGAAATTACCAGTGACCAAAATAGTTCTGTGCTTTAGCCGGGTAAACTATGGAGTCCTTGAATACACATTTGGATAAATAATAGTGCATTTATTTCTCTTACTGTCTTCAGATAGATGCAGAGTATTTTTCCTGATTTCCTAGAGATTTGCATCCTATATCCTGTAACTGAATAACTCACACCCTGCAGTTGCTGCTTCCCACCACAGCTTCTGCCTGTTCTGCTGTGCTGCAGCAGCTACTCTGAGCAGTACATGTACACTGATGGACCCACATACCTTTAGAACAGACACAGAGTTCAATTCTGCTGCCTTCATATCAGTAGGAGGACTAGCCTAGGGGGAAGGAGCATCTCATTCCTACACAAGCCATGAGAACCACTATAGAGATGAGAAATTCTGTCCATTTTGGTTGACATTAGCCAAGAGTCTAAATTGTCTTGACTGTCCATCAAGACTCTCACTACCTATAATTGCTTAAGTGTTCATTCTCTTTTTTCTCCCTTTGCTGCTGAGATGCAATAAGCTTCACCTTGTTCATGGGTTAAAAACAAACAACTGTAAAAGCTTGGCTTCTATTTTGATGCTACAAATTCTTTCTGCCAGATGCATTGCTTGCTTCCTAAAAAATAAACTATAAAAAATTACTTAGAAATAGTAAATGAATTAATGCCAAGCCAACATCCTCCATCTGCTTTTAGGTCTACATATGATGGCCTTTATCTACAGAATTCTTTATCATTACTTCCTTGCTCAATAAAAAAATTAGGCAATGCTAATTCACTTAGCATCTGTTTTATCCCTGCCTGACATACAGTCTTGTATTATCTGAACACTAATCAGACTCTATTCTGAATACCTTGTCATCATATTTCATTGCTTCAGAAACCAGCTGAACAGTGAAGAGAAGCATGTACTAATCTCCTGCAGTCCTGAGTCCCACTCCCCTTACCCACTCCATCACTGTCTCACTTGAATATGTTTTTCTTCCAGCTTCCAATCCCTGCCTGTCTCTCCATGTTCTCACAGACTGTAAACCCAGTTTCTGCCCCATTTGATTCCTTTCAACCATTTTCTCCACTATGTTATCCAGTCCCACTGCCTCAGAGACTCATCTCTTGTTCTGTGATCATTGAAAACAGATGACTCCCTCCTCCATGCAGTGAGGCCTCAGAAGAGTAAGCCATACTAGGAATCTAGTCCTTCTGTTCTCAGTTCTGATGCAGTCCTGAAGTCTGCTTTGAGTAATGAGCCAAGAACAGACAGACACTTACAATATTTTAGCCCTTCAGTTTCACTATGGGTGTGCACATGTTTGTTTCTAACGGCTTAAAGTTTGCATAGCTTATTAAGATTTTCCTGATTTTTTTACCAGACATTGTTGAATTATTTTAAGCTTTCCATATAACACAACCTAAGGCAGACAACCTGGGTATGAAATTGTAGTACTAATTAGTCAAAGTTTAGCAAAATATAAATCATTTAAGGGCATGAGCTAACACTGCGAATGCTGAGTGCTTCATCAAGCAGTTCTCCTCGGCACACACACAGCACATCCTTAAAGTCTTCTAGAAATCTAGTCAGCTCTCAGATGGGAAAAAAAATCCATTGTCCTTCACTTTCAGTGTTTTCTGTTTATCAGTTTTAAATTAACATGCTTCAAGTTTCCACTTGTGTTTACACGATAGGACTGAATTAACAGAACACCTGAAATAAGCCTAAGATACAGAGTTATACCTGCTAGTGTCGTATCCTCTGTGATACCTGCTATTGTGGTATAATTTGGGTGCTAGTATATTAACACTGCCAGTTACTCGCTAACCTTTTCATATTGTTGCCTAGTCAAACCAGCTGGTGATACTTCTGCTCTGTTACTCAGGAACTTTCTTTCCTCTAGAAGTGCTACAAACAGCAGGAGAGAGGGCACTGAATAAGTCAGTTCCTGGCTATAGTAGCTGCTGCGGCAGAGTACAGGGATTGTTTCAATTAAAGTTTGTGTTTACAGAGGTGACTTCTCAAAAAATACCTGAAGTTTTGCATTTTGTTTTGTTGTTGTTACTAGCCCTGATGCTAGCATATATAAAAATGGGATTTTACAAGCACTTGTTTGCACCTCTGGATGGTAGTTGTACTAATAAGGAAACTTGGCTCCAAGAAAGTGTAAACAAAGGAAAAATGGAAAAAACAAGTAAGATTAACAGAGGGTTCTTTTAGCACAGACTCTTTTTAGCTTTCCTGTAGCATTATAATCCAATGCAGATGTTCATTTGCCTCATTCTTGGCAGCTGGGTTAGACGAACTTCCTCTATTCAGTAACATTTTCTCAGGGATTTATTATCCTTTTGTTAGTCTGCCCTTAACTTGCTCATTCCTTTCATGTGACTGAAAACCCAAAATGGTGAGAAATCAAGCTAAAAATATGAAAGAATTACAAGACAATAGTAACACTGTATAAAAGTAAATACAATATTTAGGTGATTAAAGTGCAAACAATGATCTCTGTTCTTGTTTTATCATTTCTGATAGTGGGAATGGCTCTTATTTATTAAGTCAAAACAAACCAAATAATTATATAAGAAAATAAGAGAAATGGAGCAGTAGTAATAAATCTAATGGCATGGACAAGTTTTATATTTAGTAATAAATTTATACAAATGTGCTTGTCAGAAATTTTTTGTAAAATAGCTTAATGCATTAAGCTCTCAGATAAATGATTTTTACTCATGAGTATGTCTAGACAAAGAAGGACAATTAGGGTCTGCTTGCCTCTAAATTTCCTGCGTAACATTGAAGCCTGACCTGTTGCTAAGAAGCAGCTTCTGACAATATCAATATTGAGAAGTCGTTACTGCCAAGTTCTTTAGCATTTGAGTTGTTCTTTTAATTTAAAACCTTTCCTTCAGTTTGACACAAAAAAAGTAGCAGACTGTCAGGGCCTTGAGTACACCAATAGGTGCACCTAAGCAGCCTCATCAGGGACCTCCAATCACACTGTCTGCCCGTTGTGCCAAGAACTCTATCAAAGATCAGGCCTGGGGTTTCAGTCTCTGAGGTATGTTGCAGGTGTGCCTGTCTGTGGTCCTGTCTCGGATACTACCTCCTGGATGGGCTTTGGACCTATGTTGTAGTTAGCTTGTCTCCTGGATGGACTCAGGACCTGCATTGTAACCTTATCTCCAGACCTGACTCCATTTGTTTCTGTTTAGAGTCCCTCAATGGACCCTAGATCTGAGTGATTGCTTTGCCTTGTCTGCGACTGTCAACCGACCTTGTTACTAGCACCCTGCTCTGCTTGCCCAGCTGAGGTGCTGTGGGACAGTGCCCCAGTGAGCAAGGTCTCTACCTGAGCTGAGATCACTCTCAGCTCCCGGCTCACCTTCCCTGGAGCAGTCAGACCTAGCTGCTCTGTGACAGACTCTAAAAACGCTATGCTATTGTATCACAATTCTATCTCCATTAGTGCTAGCTGAAAATGTGTCAAAGAAGTGTTATGAAAAAAATGCAGCTGTTAGGGTATTTTAGGAAAATGCCTATTTTGATGAAATTCTGTTGGTCAAAAATACAGTTAGGAATCATTAATTCTCCTTACTCTAAAGCTAGTTTAATCACATCTTTTAAAAAAAGTCACAAAGATTTTTTCAAAGTTTTGATTTTATAAAAACATTTCAGATAAATGAAGTAGTAACAATAATCTCTACCTTATCAATATTTCTTGAAAACACTAACTTGAGTCCTGAAGCCCAGAATCCCATCTATTCCTTTTAAGCAACTGGAAAAAATTTACTTCACATCGTGACTATTCTAGGGCTTTAATAACATGAATATCTGTAGCTGTCACGGGTTGCCAAATCTGGTACCCTGAGAGCTGACCACATAGATCAACATAGACAGAAAAGACAGCACTGGCACAAACACAAACACAAACAGCACCATCCTGTCCCCCCTGTGACTGATTAGGATGGAGGCCCATTAGTGGATAACATGTAGAGATATATACATACTATGTTCCCCTCATTAGGCACTCAGGTCTATCCAGTAGATGGCCCCTGGATTCCCTTGTCTCTCCAGTAGCTGGCACCTGGACATACAATCCCCCAGGGTCCACAGTCCCTCTCTAGTTGCTGGTACTCAGACTTGCACACACATTCACACAGTCACTATCAATTCATCCATTAACTGGCCTTAAACATGCAGCCTATCCAGGTGCTGTCCCATTGATCCCCTGGTCTTTCAGTTGCCTCACACATAAAGACACACACATGCAAACAGCTGATAGCTGGTCTAGTCCTATGACCCTACCATAGGGCCTACGCCCAGACCCTATGGTCTCTCCAGTAGCTGGCCTGAACCTCCTGCTCCCTCCAGTAGCCAACTCACACACCTTCTGGTCTCTCCAGTTTCCAGCTCAGACTTACTGTCCCCACTCAGTTGCTGCCACTTAAACCTCCATACACGTATCTCCACATAAAATAGAGTCCCTTAACCCAGGAAATGGTCAGAAATCAAGTTTAATTAGAAGACATGACAGACTGCCCTGACCAGGGACAAGGCATGGCCAGAAAAACATACTGTCCACCCATCTGTTTACCAGTTTACCAGTCCCTTTTCTGCTCTTATCATCTATTTCCTCATGCTTGTTCCTCCCCAAGGAGGAATTGTGATTTCTCCACCTTTAGTTATTCCCTTCAGCAATCCCAAGATGCTTCTGTCCAGCATCCCATAATAAGCCCCACACTGTTGTAGGCACTGACCTCCTCCTCTGCCTCTCAGGTGGTCCTGACAGCCTCTCTCATTGACTTATACTGATGGGTTTCATGTCCCAACAGTTGGCTGTACACTATGCTCTAATGTCCTGGTTAAGGTGGTCTGTTCCCCCGATGTGGTTGTTGGAGTTCCTCCGCCTGTCAGGACTCAGTACTTTAGCTTACCTCCCAGGTCAATTTGACCTTCCCAGGTCATTTTCTTGGAGAGGTGATTGCTTATGCTAAACTTGGTTCTGAGCTACAGGCATGCTGACATACCAGCAGGTGTTACTTGCCCAGATGATCTCTGCACATTGGATTGCCTGAAGGGTAGAAGTTCTTGCTGCCTTTCCCTCATGGCATGAGGTAGGCATGAATTCAGGATTCTTTTTTCCAGTTCTCACAAAACTTGTAACAACATCTTTGAAAGTCTATGCTTCTCCATCAAGCTTGGTTGACATTCCCTAAGTCATAATTCATTGGCACATGCATAGAAGAAAAGGTGTGGATAGAAGGAGTATTTCTTCTGTCATAGGATAGAAGGAAGATGTGGAGTGGAAAAGAGAAAAATCAGATAGGTGGGCAAAAGAAAGTACAAGGTATAAGCTCCATCTTAGAAAAAAATAGTTAAGAGCACAAGGCATCCAGATACTTCAGATCTGTATGTAGCCAGCAGCAGACAAACTGAGAAGGAGACATCAGTCTGGGGGTGCAGGGAAAGCTTCTAGTGAATGCAGCTAAGAAATAAGTGCCTGGGACACAGGCAAGGACAGAACAGCAGTAAGAAGGATTTGCCTGAGTGATACAGTGACCAAAAGTAAAGGAAAACCAAGACTGCAGGGACCCACACTTGCAGGGACCCACTCCTAGCCACTTGCCATTAAATAAATCAGGTCTTTTATTTCTTGCTGCCTGTCTGTTAAAAGTGTAGAAAATTAATCTGCTTGAGGCCCTACTTGTATCAAATGGTTGAAACAAGCCAACAAACTAGCTGAAAAATACAGAAAGGTTGAGGATGCGGAGACACATATAACATGACACACACAAAGGCAGGAGGATTGCATAAGCCTCATTTCCTTTGGAGATTCTGGGATATATTTGGAACGTATTAAAAGATTAGATCCTGATTTTTAAAAAAAATCTCAATTGCAACATTATTCACAAAATAACAACAAGCAACAGATTTGGCTCCCTGCGACTCTGCTGGAATACAGTGTTCTTTGAAAGATCAGGAGGAGAACAGAAAGAGAGAAACCAGGATTTATATACCCATTCCTCAGTATCTTTTAATTAACAAACATGATTATCTGAAACTCAAGACCATGGCCCAGCACACCAGTATTTCTAGATTGTCTTTACAATCTCAAGGTTTTGATTATGCCACAGCTGTAGCTGTTACAGTTGCCAGGACTTCTGATACCAGAGGAGATACTAGATACTAGACCACACTGTTCAGGGCTTTATTCATTCTAGTCATGAAACCTCCATGGATGGAGATTGTATAGCCTCTCTGTGCAACCTGTTCCAATGCTTGACTGTCCTCATGGTGAAAATGTTTCTCCTTATATCCAGTAGGAACTGCTCATTTCAACTTAATGCCCACTGTCACTAGTCTTCCAACCATGCACCACCATGAAGAGCCTAGCTCCATATTCTTTATGATCACTGTTTAGGTATTGGGAGGCTGCTATGAGGTCTCACAGAAGTTTTCTCTTCTCCAGGCTGAAGATGACCAATTGTCTCAGCCTCTCCTTGTAAAGCAAGGACTCCAGCCCTTGTCTGTCCTTTTGGCCATCTGATGAACTCACTCCAATTTATTGATATCTTTCTTGTAACACAGGGCCCCAAACTGGATACAGTATTCTAGATCTGGTCTAACAAGAAGTGCTGAATACAAGGGGATAATCACTTGCCTAGACCTTCTAGCTTGTAGCCACTGTTCCTGTTAATACAAGAACAGCCCAGAATACCATTGTCCTTCTTTGCTGCTAGGGCACACTGCTGGCTCATGTTCAGTTTGCTGTCTACCAGGACCCCTAGGTTCTTCTCAGCAGAGCTGCCCCCAGCCCATCTGTCCCCAGCCTGTATGATTGCAAAGGGTTCTTCCTTCCCAGGTGCAAGACTTTGCATTTGTCCTTGTTGAGTTTCATAATATTCCTGTTGGCCCATTCCTCATCAAGAAATTATCACTGACATCCTTCAGAAATATTCACTGCTCACTTCCCATCAAGTTGCACTTCCAGCAGGTGTCAGTGAAGTTAAATTCCTCCCTAATATTGAGATACTTCCTCAAGTTTAAAGAAGGCTTCAACCACTTTCTTTCCCTGATAATTTGGTGTGTAACAAACTCCCACCATAATAGTAGCCATCTCCTCTGGTCCTGACTCACAAGCTCTCAACAAGACTGTCATTTCTCTCACAGAAGCACTCAATTTAAAGCTCCTTTACATAGACGACTGCCCTGTCTTTCCTGGCTGTCTTTTGCAATTAGTTTGTATTGATCCACTACAACATTTCAACTTTGTGAGCATCCCACCACACCTCAGTCATTCCAATGATACTGTAGTTCTGCGACCACACATGCAGGTCTAATTCCTCCTGCTTGCTTCCCAGGCTGTGTGCATTTGCGTACAGACACTTGAGAACAAGAAACCTCAGTGGAAGGGGATGCATCTCAAGGTGGTCTCTTGTATCTCTCACCCTTTACAACCAATCAATCAATTGCAAAATTAAAAAGGACTCAATCTCCTTTTTGTCTTTCCTGATGTAGCACAATCTGCAAACCTCCTCCTGCAGCTCTTTAACTCGGTATCACAGTTTCTCAACCAACATACACCTCCTGCAGGGAAGGACACTAACTCTGCCTGCCCCAGCTCCAGAGAAAAGCTACAGGCACACTGCCTGCAGCCTCAGATCTGGAAGGTTTGCATCCTTTCTGTGGAGCTCTGTCTGGGTGGAGGCTACTGATGTACCAGGACTCAAATCTGGACACAAACTCCATTTGATGCTGGGTACTATGCCATGTGTCGTGGTTTAGCCCCAGCCGGCAGCTGAGCACCACACAGCTGCTCACTCCTCTTGTGTCCACCCCCCCACCCCCCACCCCCCACCCCCCCGCCGTGGGATAGGGAGGAGAATGGGAAAGACAAAGGCAAAGCCTCCTGGGTTGGGATAAGGACAGTTTACTGGGACAGCAGAGGGAGAGGGAAACAACAACAACAATACTTAACAGAATACACAAAACTGGTGACACACAAGCAGTTTCTCACCCAACAACCACCCAACAACTGTACAGCTCAGACCCATTGTGAAGCCGGACCTCGAACCACCCAGAGCCACACCACCCCTCCTCGACTAGCCCCCCTTTTAAACTGAGCATGATGTCACGTGGTATGGAATACTCCCTTTGGCTAGTTTGGGTCACCTGTCCTGGCTGTGTCCCATCCCAGCTTCTGGTGAAAATTAACTCTATCCTAGCCAAACCCAGGACACCGTGTGACACATCTCCACCATTGTTGAACACTTATCTACTCTCTTCATTGGACAGCCCTCTTCTGCACAAGCTGCTGCAGAAACTACTGCTTCTAGGAGCTGCCCTCTAGTTCTTGCAGTCAAAGCACATTTCATAAAGAACAGTTGACAGAAGTGATTAGAAATGGCTAGAGTTTGTTCCCAGCAATTATTTCTAGAATCTAGCAGGCAGAAGAAGAGCTCCTAGAAGTTCTCTGAAGATCCCACATGTTCCGACAAAATGTCAGACATCTACAAGCAGAGTGAGGAAACTGCTTCATAGATTGCTGCATCTGTTAGCTCCCTCCATTTCTCTGCACTCCTATAGGTCTGACTCCTCTGTCTGCATCTGAAGCCTCACTGATTTTCACTGACTTTATTAAAATTAGGCTGTTTCTACAGAGTAATTCCTATCTGACTTATCTGCATGAAGCAGAAAGCAGGTGGAGCAGAAAAATACTTTGAATGCAGAATATGGTAGAGTAGTGCCTGTGGAGCAGGACACAAAGGCCAAAAGTATGAGATTAAGGCTAACAATGCATGGCATTACGTGGTTATGCCAGAAATACAGCTTCCTTTGTAGACAATGTCCGATATAGGACTCATGCAACCAACACATAGTTTAAATATAAGCAATGCCTGCAGTCACTCAGATGAAAATCATAGAATCATAGAATGGTGTGGGTTGGAAGGGACCTCAAAGATCATCTAGTTCCAACCCCCTGCCACGGGCAGGGACACCTTCCACTAGACCAGGTTGCCCAAAGCCCCATCCAGCCTGGCCTTGAACACTTCCAGGGAGGGGGCATTCACAACTTCTCTGGGCAGCCTGTTCCAGTGCCTCACCACCATCACAGAAAAGAATTTCTTCCTAATATCTAATCTAAATCTATTCTCTTGTAGTTTAGAGCCATTACTCCTTGTCCTATCACTATACGCCCTGATAAACAGTCCCTCTCCATCTTTCCTCTCACCCCTGTCAGGTACTGGAAGGTCTCCCCAGAGCCTTCTCTTCTCCAGGCTGATATTTGACAAGAGTGGTTGTGGCTGTCTCATTTGCAAGTTCATTCCACTGTTGAATATAAACCATACTTAAACAGGTTTAGTAGTGCCTACGTAATGATCTTTAGCATTTTAGTAAAACTATTTTTTACAAACATCTTGTGTGGAACTAATGTGAATGTTCATCTAGAGTAAGTCTCGTTTATGATTCAAATATTTATATGCTTCTATATTCTTTGGCATTCATCAGGATCTGAGAAGGATGCATGCTGCTCTCCAGGCTATAGAAATTACTGTCAGTACTTACGTTCCCTTTTTTTTTTTCTTCTGCAGTTAAGAAGAATTCAGATTCCTAGGCAATTCCTTACATTTTATGAAACTGTTGTGCCACAACATCTAGAAAGCCATCTTTGTAGGTGAAATTTTAGGTCTTGAAAAGTTATCATGTCTGAGAGCACTTACTGAAAAGTAAAGGGTGACAGGAAAAACTTGGAAAATTTTATCATATATAAAATAAAAATTTTATTCTGCTCTACCCAAAATCCCATGTCACATTCCAAATACTGAACCTGCCAAAAATTAAGTCATTTCAGTAATAATGTAGGAAATGTACAAGTAATTAATTGTTAGAATCAAAATCTATATTCACTCTTACCTAGGGAATTTTTATTATTCTCTCCAGAATACTAAATTTGGATTAATATTTATTTTTTACACTAGTATCTGATGCTTGAAGTATCAACCAAAGTAGGGGGACTCTTCAATCTGATTTCCTATCCATGGAAGAGTATTTCCCAAAATACATTTGCAAGACAGGCTTTTTTGGCAGTTTTAACTGTTTGCGAGTTGAAGATGTTGATTTCAAGGAAGTTGGTGGGCGCTGATTGCTGAAGTTGATTCTAGTTCCATCATCGCTGTACTTTGCTTGGTTTCATCAAAGTTCATCCTTCATTAATTTGGGTGATTCTTACTGTAATACCATTGATAAAACAGATAGCAATTGTAGTAGTGATGACATTCAATGACAGGGTTATTTAGCAATTAACATCATCATACAATTTAATTTATTGGCTATTCTCACCCAAGATCAAATCCCCTTGAGGTACACATCGGACTTCCCCATCCTTCTGCATCACCTCCAAGTTCACCCAGGTCCTTGAGCAAAAGCAATCCCACGGATGGGTTAGCCTTTGCCTGCAGCAGGGATAACGCAGACTGTCTTCCCCAGCACATTCTTCATGCGCGCTACCGGGACTTTATCCCCTTCTACAGGATGTGGAAGTTTTGATTGGGCAGGGCCAGCTCGATTGGCAGATCCCCTCATGTTAACTAACCAGGAGGCCTTTGCTAAAGGTGTATCCCCATGTTTGAGGGTCCCACCACCCATTGCTCTCAGTGTAGTCTTTAACAGCCCAGTGTATCATTTGATTTTCCCAGAGGCTGGTGCATGATGGGATGTGATACACCCACTCAATACCATGCTCTTTGGCCCTGGTGTCTATGAGCTTGTTTCAGAAATGAGTCCCGTTGTCTGACTCAATTCTTTCTGGGGTGCCAGGACTTGCTTTTCAAGACCCAGAATAGTGTTCCGGGCAGTGGCATGGGGCACAGGATATGTTTCCAGCCACCCAGTGGTTGCTTCCACCATTGTAAGAACGTAACACTTGCCTTGGCGGGTTTGTGGGAGCGTGATGCAGTCAATTTGCCATGCTTCCCCATATTTATATTTCAACCATCGGCCTCCATACCACAGAGGCTTTACCCGCTTGGCTTGCTTGATTGCGGCGCACGTTTCACATTGACGGATGACCTGTGAGATGGCGTCCATGCTCAAGTCCACCCCTCGATCACGAGCCCATCTATATGTCGCATCTCTTCCTTGATGACCTGAGGTGTCATGGGCCCACCGAGCTAGAAATAATTCACCCTTACACTGCCAGTCCAAATCCACCTGAGCCACTTCAATCTTGGCAGCCTGATCTACCTGCTGGTTGTTCTGATGTTCCTCAGTGGCCCGACTCTTAGGTACATGGGCATCTACATGACGTACCTTTACAACCAGCTTCTCTAGCCGGGCAGCAATATCTTGCCACAGTGGGGCAGCCCAGATGGGTTTGCCTCTACGCTGCCAGTTGCTCCGCTTCCACTGCTGTAACCACCCCCACAGGGCATTGGCCACCATCCATGAGTCAGTGTAGAGGTACAGCGTTGGCCACTTTTCTCCTTCAGCAATATCTAAAGCCAGCTGGATGGCTTTCACCTCTGCAAACTGGCTCGATTCACCTTCTCCTTCAGCAGCTTCCGCAACTCGCCGTGTAGGACTCCATACAGCGGCCTTCCACCTTCGATGTTTTCCCACGATGCGACAGGACCCATCAGTGAAGAGGGCATATGGTTTCTCATCTTCTGTTAGTTTATTATACAGTGGGGCTTCTTCAGCACGTGTCACCTCCTCCTCTGGCGACATTCCGAAATCTTTCCCTTCTGGCCAGTCTGTGGTCACTTCCAGAATTCCTGGACGATTGGGGCTTCCTATTCTAGCCCGTTGTGTGATCAGCGCAACCCACTTACTCCACGTAGCATCGGTTGCATGATGTGTAGAAGGAGCCCTCTCTTTGAACATCCAACCCAGCACTGGCAGTCGGGGTGCCAAGAGGAGCTGTGCTTCAGTGCCAATCACCTCTGAAGCAGCTCGAACCCCTTCGTAGGCTGCCAGTATCTCCTTTTCCGTTGGAGTGTAGCAAGCCTCGGATCCTCTGTATCCCCAGCTCCAAAACCCCAGGGGTCGACCTCGAGTCTCCCCTGGTGCTTTCTGCCAGAGACTCCAGGTAGGGCCATTCTCCCCGGCTGCGGTGTACAGCACATTTTTTACATCTGGTCCTGCCCGGACTGGCCCAAGAGCTATGGCATGAACTATTTCTTGTTTAATTTGTTCGAAAGCTTGTCGTTGCTCAGGGCCCCATTTGAAATCATTCTTCTTCCGGGTTACATGGTAGAGAGGGCTTACTATCAAACTGTAATTCGGAATGTGCATTCGCCAGAAACCCACAACACCTAAGAAGGCCTGTGTCTCCTTTTTGTTGGTTGGTGGGGACATGGCTGCTATTTTGTTGATAATATCCATAGGGATTTGACGCCGCCCATCATGCCACCTTATTCCTAAAAATTGGATTTCCTGCGCAGGCCCCTTCACCTTACTTCGTTTTATGGCAAAGCCAGCCTGCAGCAGGATTTGGATTATTTTCTTCCCTTTCTCAGAAACTTCCTCTGCTGAGTTGCCCCATAGGATGATGTCATCAATGTATTGCAGGCGCTGTGGGGCTTCACCCTTTTCCAGTGCAGTCTGGATCACTCCATGGCAGATGGTGGGGCTGTGTTTCCACCCCTGGAGCAGTCGATTCCAGGTGTACTGGACACCCCTCCAAGTGAAGGCAAACTGTGGCCTGCACTCTGCTGCCAAAGGGATCGAGAAAAATGCATTAGCTATATCAATTGTGGCATACCATTTGGCTGCCTTTGACTCCAGTTCATATTGAAGTTCCAGCATGTCTGGCACGGCAGCACTCATGGGCGGTGTGACTTCATTCAGGCCACGATAGTCTACCGTCAGCCTCCACTCTCCATTGGAGAGCCTTCCCCCTACACGTGAGGCAAAATGAAGAAAACAACACAAAATATATTCGAATTTAAGCAGATTCTTCCAAGCTAGTGCTCTACCCTGCACTGCATATTTATGAAATGAATAAGTACAGTAAAATGAGTAATGAACTGCCAATCATTTCTCCTTGTCCACTAGATGTACTCAGTCTATTTGATTAGTGCAATAGATTTCACCCAGAATTTACACAAAAGACTATTTGTTTATCACCAGTGGGAAATACTCCATATTGTATCTTTCTTAACTTAATTTACAGACATGGTTTTACTTGTGTACTCTTTTCTTTTATACAGTGAAATATTGATTCTGCTAGGTATAGTGATCACAGCTGATCTGTAGTGTGACCTTATCCCTAATTATACTTCTGATTTCAGATTTAGTTAAGACTTCCCTATTGGATTAGTATTAGCTGTTGTGAAATAAATTTGTTCATCTAATAATGGCATTTATATTTAAGAAACAGATTATTGTGGTTTTGATGCTGGAGATTTAGGTATTGCTTTCACAGTAATATATATTTTTCTAAGGCAAAATTCTGACAGCTTAAAGCCATATGCTGCCATATATTTTTATGAGAGATTTAATGGAAGAGAATCAGTCAAGAGTTCCACTGTCTTCTTCAGATCCTAGACAGCTTGAGAAACCCCTGGATTTCCTGGCCCAGGAGGCATAAATCCCTGACAGAGATGGAGGGAATGGAATAACCAGGCAAACTGGGATACACTCTGGATAATGTAACAAATTATACTCCTGTAAGAAATACAGAGAAATGGAGAATTGGGCTGAGAAGGTCTGGACTGTCCATGTTCCTGATAATGGTGCCAGTAGACGGATGGGAGGAATTGTCTAACAATTGCTGCTTCTGCCAGTTGCTTCTTTCCTCTCTCAGTAGAAGCACAGCGTCTTCATCACATCACCCAAACCTTCCCTCAATGGCACCACCCAGACTGCCAGAGACAAAGCAGACAGTGAGGTCTCAGACTTTTCTTCTCTTCCAGTCCACTGCCACAGATAGATAGCTTTATGCCTGATACCTTGGTGTCCTGAAAGGTAGGCCCTGAAATCAGGGACTTGAACTGCAGTCATCCCAGCTGATGTTGGCTGTTCTTTGATGTTTTTCAGCTACATCTTGACCAGAACCGTGCTGGAACCGAAAAGCTTCAGGTAAAACCAATTTTGTGTATTTTTAAAAAAAAAAACTTTTAAAAAAAGTATTTTTGCAAAGTGATGATTTGACAAAAAGATTGATTTTTAACAAAAAATACTTAGCTGAAATATTTAGCTGACCAGCTGTACTTAGTGATGATAATAATAAAGTTTGCCTGAATTAAAGCAGTATCTGTCTCAAGAATGTACCTATCTGCACAGAGCATAGAAGACGTGGGAAGCCTGAGGAAGTTTTCTAAAGGTCAAACTTCGCCTCCCCAGAAAACAGGCCTTCTTCTCAAAAAGAGTAATGAGCACCCTCATTCAAGCTGAATGCTTAAGAAAATTGCTGGGTTTCCTCAGCTCTTTTTACCTTTTAAACCTTGGTATAAATCCCACTTTGTTTTAGTCCAAATTACAAGTTGTTCCCAACTAAAGTGCTTTGTTGATTTTGAAAAAAATGAATTTGACCAGTCACACCTTCACAGCTCACTATCGCAGTGTGTAGTCTATGATAGAAAAGAGGAAAGATCTCTAAGAAATCAAATAGATGGATGTGCTCCTATTAAAGGGTGTTCTCCCCAAGCTCACACTGAGGCAAAAAGCAGTGCGTGAGAGTTGTTTGCCTGCAGATAAACAGAAGATTTCTTTCACTGGAGCTAATACTTCACATTTCCTTGATATGAATATTAAGGGCATAGGAATTTACTTACTATAATGCAGACGTAAGTACTGGCTTTTTTGCATAAACACCACATGTGCAGCTGTACTAAATATGGCAACAGTGCACAGAGTACAGCAGTTTTATTTCCTTGCTCAGTACAATGTGTGTACCCACATGTATAAATTACATTCAGTCAACATAATATAATGCATAATTTATTACAATAATAATATATTATATGATATTATGCAATTAATACTTAAGATAAGCTGATTATATTAAAAAATTCTACATATGCACTCACACCTGTGTATACTGCACATTAATTAAAAATTTGTTCATATAGGTGTTTGGGACCAGAAAAATCCAGGCCTATATGAAATGCAGTGATAAAATCAAAGGTGTGTGGGCTAAAAGTGATTCTTATAGATTAGGTCTTCCTGTGGATCTACAGAAGCAATATCCTTTAGCTGAAGTTCTGCTTCATGAAGATGAAGAGCATCCAGTTATTCTGTCACTCCTTGGCTTCATATATTTTCAGGATCTGACTTTCTAAGACAAACCTCAACAGGAAACGCAGATATTGATTCTTAACTCAGTAGCAATCTTTATATTCTAAAGGAATGTGAGCACAAATCTACTTTTAATTTTTTGCAAGAAGTGAGAAAGTCCTCACAGATTGATGCTTTTGAATATATTCATTATTATCTATAAATACATCAATTAAACTGATAACAATATGCCTGCACCTTATTGCTGTCATACTAGAGTCAGACAAATATTTAATATAAGAAAAAAATATATCTAACTCAATGTTAAAGTCAGGTTTCATCTTGAAATAAGCAATATCCAGCAATGGATTCTCTTTGCATAGAGACATGGAGGACATTTTAAACAGCATTTGAAGACATTAGGTCTTCATCTTTCCTCTGTTCAGGCTTACCCTGGCAAAAAATTGTTCTCTTTCCATGACTAAGACAAAGAAGTTCCAAAAAAGCAGATGAGTGTAAAAGTAAAAATCAAAATGTACAAGATTTCTTTGAGACAAGACTTTGAAATGTAGTCAGAAAAGGACACAGTATTCAGAGTCTGCCTAGCAGCCTACAGCTCTGTAGCACAGAGCAAACATGCTAAGGAAGAAGGTTTTCCTCCATCTGTATTCCATAGAAGAGTGAAATATAGCTGTTTTCCCTGCAAGGAGGTGAGTACAGAATGCATTTCCTAATTTCTTTCATGGGCACAAAATTTGCATGTGATAAAGACTTGAGTCCCATGCCTGTGTCTGCTGTGTGAAATCTTACCAGTCTCAGCTTTGGCAGGACCAGAATATTCCAGTGTTAGCTGCAAGAAACTGGCCCAGGACTGCTCATCTGTATGCAGGAGAGTGAGCAAATGCAGAAGGTAGCGGGACTGATTGCTTCAAAAATTCTGTTCTTTAGAGATATTCCAAAACCAATCTGATCTAAGTTGGTCCTGCCTTGAGCAAGGGGTTGGACCAGATTACATCCAGAAATCCTTTCCAGTAGAAATTCTTGGAAGGGTCTATGATTCCACAGGGGCTTTTGGTGGGGAGGAGGACTGTAAGGGCCCATTCACACTGCCAACATGGAGTCCTGAGGTATGAGCAGGGAGAATCCCTCAGCAGGAGACCTACCAAGCCTGCCTTTTACATGTAACTCAGAAGATGCCCATTTGGATCAAGCAACTCTCCTTGTAAAGCCCATCCCACAACCAGAAAGAGACTGACCTTCTTTGGGAAGTATACTTTGCGTGTTTGGAATGAGATAAACACAGAAACCAGACTGGGATATGTGTAGGCTGGACTGTAACAGGCATCAACAGATGGAAGGAGAAGCTGGGTAGATGGCATATGATGTGTGGGTAGGAGGGATGGTGATTGGTGGACCAGGCCTGTGCCCAAGGCACAGTGGTGAAGACTGTGTTCCTAACATTAGCATACAGACAAGGCTAGATAATGTAGAGCTCAAGGATGAAACAGCTCTCTGTGGCTTATATCAGACCTTGCCCCTTTGTGAAGTGTTGATCTAGGAAAGTTAAACCTAGGGTGTGGAAGTACTAGCTTGAAAGTCTAGGAATACCTGTAAAGACACCTCTACCTAAAGACAACGTTGTTTTTTTTTTCTACTTGCGTACCCATGCATTCATAATTCTGGTACACTTGTTGAAAGACCCTAAACAGTTGAGGGTATCTTTTGCTGGTTGGCCTGAGAGAGGGTGACGGGGGCACAGCCAAACAGCTTCACCTGTATGCATGAATAAAAACTCTCAATGAACACAGTACCATCAGGCAGGTGTGTGAATAGTACACTGGCCAAGAAATCATGCTGTGATTAACGTGTCATCCTGACCATGACATCACTGGTTGCTAGGCAGATTTGAGTCTGCTGACAAGCCTAACGTAGCTGCTATAGTGGCCAGGTGAAGACTTCCTCTCTACAGTCCTCCACAGCTGTTTTTGTAATACCCCAGATGTGTTTCAAAGCATGGGCATTGCAGACATATGAAGGTTGATCTCAAGGGCACCCACATGAATGTTGCCTCAATACACTTTAGATAAAGCCTAAATAAGTTGCTCAAAGCTATTTAACTGTCAGTAGCAAGACTAGGAATAGACTATTCTAAAACTAGGAACAATCTGACTCAAGCATATCAGTCACATTTTCTGATTTTCTTTTTGTGAAAAGCCTTAGGATTATGTTGAACAAAGCTGGAAAAAAATGATGTAGTAAGCCCTGTGCAAACATCCACACTAAGCATCCACAGCTTATTTCAGTAACTCAAAAAAAAAACAAAAACCAAACCCTAAATCTTATAAAATGCAACTCAGTTAATCACTTCAGTAAATGCTTGCTGAGCACTGCAGCCTCCCAGTTAACAGATGTGGATAATTAAAAAGAGGAAAAGTAACAGAGTATCCATACACACTACATAGCATGCTATTACAAGTCTTGAATGCAAACTAAAGAACAACACTGACCAAAATAGTAGAGGAAGAACAAAGCTAACAAAGGGAAGGAAAAAACCCAGTATTTTACAGGCTAAAGAACTCTCCTTTTCACAGAGTGAATCCCACAGGCACCTTCAGAGCAGTGAAACCTGGATCACATCCCATTTATGAATCTAATTGCCTTCAGAAGGTTCCCAAATCCAGCCAAGCATATGGAGAAGGTTTTACATTAGACGAGTCCAAGTATTTAAACTATTGCAACAGCTGCAAAGCAGGTTTGCAGGCAATCCTATGCTCATCCAAGTTCTATTTTGTTTCAAAATGCAGAAATAACACTATGAAGTACATCGAGGTGGCATTACCCCATTTAGCTTTAGGGGGCACATGTGATCAGCGAGGTGTGGGGGCTCTGAGTGCACCAGGGCCACTTTAATGGCCCTGAGAAGCCTCATGTGGGGCCTCCATCTATACCCTCTGCCCATAGGCCCAGGAGCACTATCAAAGCCCTAGGTTGGGGTGTTACTGTCTGCCTGAGCTGTGCTGTAGGTGTGTCTGAAGTCCTGGCTCTTGGGTCAGCTTTGGATCCATGCTGTATGTAGCTTGTCTACTGGGTGGGCCCAGTCCTGCTTCTGGCTCCACCTCGTGCTGTTTGTGGGTGGACCCTGGATCTGATGGGTTACTTTGCCTTGTTGAAGGTCTCCAATAGACCCTGTTTTCAGCACACTGCGCTGCCTGCTATGTTCAAAGCCTGTGGGATTGCACCCTTGTTGGTAACAGTGCCTGTGCTGTGATTACTCCCCACCCCCAGGTCATCCCTCTTCGCTGAGTAGTTCGGCTCCTGCTGCTTCCAGGACCCAGGGACTTCAGGAAGCTCAGTCCATTGCAAAGTTGTCTGGGCTGGAACTCTTACTGAAATGGAAATGAGGTCCGTAGGCTCCTCCGTGCACTAGCAGGCAGCGTTTGTCCGAGAAGGAAGCACTATATTCTATTCTCTGGTTTTCCCAAGAGCCAATAGGCTGAAAATTGCTAGTGTAATATCTCATGTAGGTCTGTATTCAGTACAAGTGTAACAAGGGATGACGCGTTGTTTCTCAGTATGACTGCGCTGAGACGGGTATAACTCTTTTGAAAACTGAAGGGAAAGGTTACCTTCATAAAAGTCTGCCTAACTGCCTAACAGTTTGCCTCTGGCTCTTCCCTTGCTCTCTGTTGGCTCTCTCTGGGCTCATATGCAAGCACAAATGTTGGTATCATGAAGTGTCTGGGACAGCAACAAGGTAATGCAGAATCTTCTTTGTTTCAGATGCAGAAACCAATGTATCCAGGGACCAAGTGATTTGTTGGCATGATGCAGTTAAAAACTGGCTGCATCTCAAAAGAGAACTTACTAAATCAGGAGAACTAATAAGTACCCAAACTATGCCATGTGAGCAACTTCCAGGAAGAATACAGTTGTAGTTCTGCCTACTTGCGTGCTTGCTTTCTTGCTCTTCTATGAGGCACTATGAGCCTTCTATGAGCATTTCCAAACACTGACAAGATGGGTGCTGGTGTGAGACAGAAGTAGCTACAGGCACAATTTTCTGGTCCACATGGGCTGGAGTTAGGACCAATACTTCCCCCATGTACCTTCACCCTTGAGTGGAACCCACTAAGATGGAGGAAAGATACCATCCCCCGTAATGTCTTGTGGAGGTTATTTCCCAAAGGGGTATAGGGCTAGGGTATAGGGGTTATTTGATACAGGAGGAAAAGAATTTTGAGATCATGTGAAACTTATTATGGGACGTTTAAAGGGAAGGATCAAAGGTGAGGAAAGGCAGGGACCAAGATGGATTGGGGAGGAACAAGTGCAGCAAAATAGAGGGAAAAGTGGGTAAGAAATCAGTTGTGTGTAAACAGGTGGCTGCTCAGTATGCATGTCTGACTGAGCCATCACTGACTAAATCCTGTTCCTAGCCTTTTTCTCAGTGGATGTGCTTAACTATGTGTGTGAATGCTGTGTTGGGTTTGTGTGGCAAGGTTTTGGTAGTGGGTGGGGGCATGGGCTATAGGGGTGGCTCCTGTGAGGAGCTTCTAGAAGCTTCCACAGTGTCTGGTAGAGCCAATGCCAGCCAGCCCCAAGATGGGCCCGCCCCTGGCCAAGGCCAAGCCAATCAGCGCCTCTGTGATAACATATTTAAGAAGGTGGGAAGTTTTTTTTTACATCCGGAGGGGGAAGTGCGGAGATGTAACATCAAGGTCAGTGCAGGAGGAGGGGGGAGGAGGAGGTGCTCCAGACACCGGAGCAGAGATCCCTCTGCAGCCCGTGGGGAAAACCATGGTGAAGCAGGCTGTTCCCCTGCAGACCGTGGAGGAAGGATGAGGGGGTGTAGAGATTCCACCTGCAGCCCGTGGAGGACCCTACGCTGGAGCAGGTGGAGGTACCCGAGGGAGGCTGTGGCCTGTGGGAAGCCCGGGCTGAAGCAAGTCCCTGGCCGGACCGGTAGACCCGTGGAGAGGGGAGCCCACGCCAGGGCAGGTTTTGGTGGCAGGACTTGTGACCCCGTGGGAGACCCACGCTGCAACAGTTTTCTCCTAAAGGTCTGCACCCCATGGAAGAGACCACGCCGGAGCAGTTCGGGAAGGACTGTAGCTCGTGGGAGAGACTCCATTTTTGAGCAGGGGAAGGATGAGAGGAGTCCTCCCCCCGAGGACAACGAAGCGGCAGAAACAACGTGCGCTGCACTGACCGCAACCCCCATCCCCCTCCCCCCATTCCCCCCCCACCGCCACTGAGGGGGGAGGAGGTTTTAAGCCGGGAGTGAAGTTGAGCCCGGGAAGGGGGGAGGGGTGGGGGAGGTGTTTTAAGGCTTGATGTTACTTGTTTTTTTTTTTTTCATTGCTCTATTCTGTTTAGTAATAAATTAGATGAATCCCTCTTTCTAAGTTCAGTTTGTTTTGGTCGTTTTGATAATTAGCTCTCCCTGTCCTTATCTCGACCCGAGCCTTTTGTTAACTTCTCCTCCCCATCATGCTGGGGAAGGAGTGAGTGAGCGGCCGCGTGGTGCTCAGCTGCCGGCTGGGCCTGAACCACGACAAATGCTAACAAACTTCAAACTAGATACTGTTTCCATCTGTTGTGATCTGTGGGGTCAGCTGTGTTAATAGTCCTTTTGAGCATACATGCTCAGTCCTTGGCTGGACTGGGGGACATGGAGCTGCAGCAGGTTTGCCTCTGGCAGGCTGGGACAGCAGGAATCCCCCTGCGTTCTGAGGCCTGCCAAAGTTAGCTACCTTCTAGCATCCTCCTTAGAAAAAGATAGGAAAACTAGCTTTGGGGTGTGTGTGTAGGGTTTTTTTTGGTTTGTGTGTATGGTTCTTCTTCTCCCAAGTCAAAGATAGTTGCTCTTGTCTTCTCATTTCTTTGAATAAAGCATTAGGAAAAAGTTAACGCTTCTAGGACAAGTTTACCAATTCTGCTTCTGATTACTCACTTTTTTCTTTTTTTTTTTTGTGAGAAACATGTTCAGAGTTAGCTTCTTCAGAAAGGAGTAACACCTGATACAGATAATGAAATTCAGATTTCTGGTATAAAAACTTAAGAATAACTGCACGGACTCTTGGTTTCCTTGTCAAAGGAGCCATCAGTTGACATGAATCTTTTATTGCATTTAGAGATAGATTACACTCCCCAAAGGTTTGGTGATTTAACTATATGAAAACTTAATGTAACTTCCTGTTCAGTTTCAGAAGTGTTGCTCTACATTATATTTAATATGCAATCTACAAATAAGAATTGAATGTTAAAACAATAATTGGCCACAGGTTAATGCAGAAAAGAGGGCTTCCAGAAAAACAAATGTTGTTCTAGTTCCCATGGCATCATCCCAATATTTGTTTTATATTCCTGAGAGAAAAGAGGAAAGCAGAACAAATGTTAAACCTCCCACACAAAATTCTCAAAGTAATATTATTATTCGCCATAAGATTCCAGCCTTGCTGTCAGACTGCTTTTTCTGTCAAGTTTCCAAATCCTTTACTGAGAAAGGATAATAATTGTAATTATCCAAAGTTTAAGTCAGTGAGTTATTACTCAAATAGAATAGCTGCACACTCTGTCATTGAAAAATCTTGTACAGTCATTCGTCTAATTTGCCCAGTGTGATTACCACAGAGACACTCATATATATGCTTGTGTAAATGGGTTATTTGCCTAATCATCCCCTTTATGGGGAAATTCCTGGTTTGTATCAGCAATCTCAGTATTTATTCATACAAATGATATCAATATTTATTTCTACAAAGAAATATTCACTTGTGCAGATTTTGTTCTGCACCTTCCAATGATGTTGTACAGCTTCTGATGTACTGCCATAACCTTTTTCTTATCAGTCCTGGTGTCTGCTTTGCATAGTTCCTGGGGCTGAGCAAGATCCTTCCTAGAATGCTCAGGAAACTAATTTGTGTTTGGTTGGGATTTTTTTAAGATTTTAGTTCAGCCATATTTACATGCCTTTGGGGAGAGGAAATGTTATCAAAGTTCCTTCTATCATATTTTATTCGTAAATATGTTTTCAAGGCTGCAGACCTTGATATTCCTAGAAATGAAATTTTAACTTGGCACCTAAGTGGTGATACCACAGCTGCTTAAACACTGAAATAAGGCCATACAGCTTATCTGGTAATGTCAGAAGGGATGTGCAGTTAAGTAATTCAAGAAACAGAAAGCAACAAAAGCAATACAATTAATTAATAGTTGGAAATACACCTTAGCTTCCATGTGCACAAATGACAATTCTTCTGTTGTCATTTATTTAGATTCCATTAGAAATTCAAGCCTGGACTAAGTGGAAGAGGAGCAGGCAGGTCATATCAGATGAAATGCTTTACAGCAGATGTGTTAATTAGACAAAACAGCTGCTTAAGAAAAATCTACTACAAGAAAACTCTTTTAGACAGTCACAGTCTTTGGACCAATGTCCTTTAAAAACCTAACTTCGGCACCAAACTTTAAGCACCGAAGTAGTGTCCTACACCCCTGAGGAACTCAAGAAAAGGACTATACTGAAGTACTTCAGATAAATGCTTTTCTGAATTAGAATCTGTCAAAGTTTTTGGAGTGTTCCCAAGTCATCAACACTTTCTACTTTAAAGCTGCTTGCCAACACTCTATAACCCACCCACAGATATTTGTTTCACCAGATCTGGTTGCCTCTAATAGCACCCTATAGCCAGCTCTTTGCAATCTGAGGAAGATGAATCCACAGGCTCTATCTGAATGGAGTATGTCAGCTGAAGGATAAACCAGTATACATTAGTATCTTCATTAGTGCAGGTGATGTGTGAGTATTTGCCAAAGGAACATGAAGTTAGCTTTTAGGAGTATTTTATGTGTATTTACAGACTAGACAGAGTTTAAAGGCAAGATTGTAAAAAAACCCCCCAACTTTATACCAATAAAATGAAGTTAGGATAATAATTGCTAGAACTGGAATCAGCCACAAAAAGTTAAGCAATAATACACCTTTATAAGTAGCTAAATACTTGACCTCAGTTTCAAAGTCTGTTCTCTATTTCAAGCAGCTAGTAGAGTTGACAGGATAGTCTTACAGCCATCAGATCCAGGGCCTGCTTTCTTAGACAAACTTAGTGCCCTAGACAGCTTTTTTCTCAGTGGGAAGCATTAGCTGGGACATTGCTCCTCTTTAGGTCTACTTCTACTTATGGTAGGTCCCAGCAATTATATTTGTGCAGTAAGTGTCTTGAAAATATCAACCTTTAGAGTGAGTTTAATTAAAATGTTTAACAAAGTAATTTGATGACTTTCCAGTCCTCAAAAGAAAAGCAGTTCTTCCAGGGTTTTACTCTGAAAAAAAAATGTTTTGGAAGCAAAATCTCTTACTGGACAGCTCTAGAGACTACCGGCACAAGACGTTGTCAGTAAACACCCTACTCAGCTGCTCTTCCAGCAAAACTGAGAAAAGCCTAAGCACCTTTAAGTGGCCACCTCTTCTGGTAGTCCTGCTGAGAAAGACAAAGTATGGTGCAGGATAAATGAGCTCATAATGGCTCCTCTTTCCTCTTCGTGATTCTCCTTTCTTAGTGACGCTGATTGAAGAGCTGCTCTGTCTCTTAAATCCTTTCTATGGACCAAGCCTGATCCCAAAGCCTTCTGAAATCAAAAGACAGACCTAAGTCTTGCAGTGAGAAGATGTAAGAAAACTCTGCAGACACCAAGGTCAGTGCAGAAGGAGGGGGAGGAGGTGCTCCAGGCACCAGAGCAGAGATCCCCCTGCAGCCTGTGGTGAAGACCATGGTGAAGCAGGCTGTCCCCCTGCAGCCCATGGAGGAAGGATGAGGGGGTGTAGAGATTCCACCTGCAGCCTGTGGAGGACCCCACGCCGGAGCAGGTGGAGGCACCTGAAGGAGGCTGTGGCCTGTGGGACGCCCAGGCTGGAGCAAGCTCCTGGCAGGACCTGTGGACCCATGGAGAGGGGAGCCCACACCAGAGCAGGTTTGCTGGCAGGACTTGTGACCCCGTGGGGGACCCACGCTGCAGCAGTTTGCTCCTGAAGGTCTGCACCCCGTGGAGGAGACTCACGTTGGAGAAGGTCGTGAAGGACTGTCTCCCGTGAGAGGGACTCCATGTTGGAGCAGGGGAACGATGAGAGGAGTCCTCCCCCTGAGGATGAAGAAGTGGCAGAAACACCGCGTGATGAACTGACCGTAACCCCCATTCCCCGTCCCCCTGTGCCGCTGAGGCAAGGCGGAGGTTGAAGCTGGGAGTGAAGTTGAGCCCGGGAAGATGGGAGGGGTGGGGGGAGCTGTTTTAAGAGTTGATTTTATTTCTCATTCCTCTACTCTGTTTTGCTTAGTAATTAATTAGATGAATTCCCTCTCTAAGTTCAGTCTGTTTTGCTCGTGACGATAATTAGTGAGTGATCTCTCTGTGTCCTAAGGTTTTTGTTATATTTTTTCTCCCCTGTTTAGTGAATGAGGGGAATGATAGAGCAGCTCTGGTGGGCACCTGGCCCCCAGCCAGGGTCAACCCACCACAGTCTTTTTGGTGTCCAACATGGGGCTCAAACCCATGACCCATGATTAAGAGTCTCATGCTCTACCAACTGAGCTAGCCAGGCTCTGGTGGGCACCTGGACCCCAGCTAGGGTCAACCCACCACACCAGCCTAGCACTATCCCTAGATTACCAACTGGAATAAGTCAACAACTGCCCTATTTAGTGATTAATGCTTACCTCAGATGGATTAATTTGATGATCATTCTCTCTACCAGCAAAAATCCTTAGACATTTCCATGACAGCTCTTTGCTGCTTCTTCCACAGAGTTCTACAAGTAGTGTACCAGCATAAATGAGGAGATAACAAACTGCTGCAAGAAATAAGAATGGTCAACTGGAGATGGAACCTTAAAGCATGCTTGCAATCAGTGAATATGCAGTATCATGCTGTTGCTTGAGATTATGTAAAATGGAATTCCAGAGCTAATTTCTGTACAAATATTTCTACAGTTCTAATGACTACAGCTTATTTCTATACCATAATAAAAGAAATCTGAGGGAAAGGAAATTTGCTTGGAAAACAGCGTGCTCCCCAGTCT
The DNA here is from genome assembly GCF_011004875.1 of Balearica regulorum gibbericeps. Taxonomy (NCBI): domain Eukaryota; kingdom Metazoa; phylum Chordata; class Aves; order Gruiformes; family Gruidae; genus Balearica; species Balearica regulorum. The sequence continues at coordinate 105,254,884 of NC_046185.1, forward strand.
AATTTGCTGCATATTGCTGAGTACATTTTGATCTAGTTTCAAAAGAAAGATAGTGCAGAAGATGGGCAATAGTCAAACAGAAAGCCAGAAAAAATCAAATGTCATTTTAAAAGGATGCAAAAAAAAAAACCCCAAAACATGTTTTCCTACATGAATTTAGGAAATCTAGGAAATAATATAGAGTAACTGGAATGCTTAAGTGAGAATATTGGTAAATAGACATGTCAAGAATGAAGGAAAAAAATCAGTGGGAGGATATAACATCATAACAAAGTACGCTGGAAAGGCTACTCAAGGAACCCTTAAGAGAAGAAACAGCTCTTGACTTGATATTAAAAAGTACACGTGATCTGATTCAAAAAGTTACCATCTAAGTTTCCATCTGTAACTGTGACACAGATTGTGACATGATTATGACATGAACCGTGACAGAACTGAGATAGTAGCTTGTTATTTGGCAGCATTTCACAAAAAGCAGTTCTTTGCAAACAGCAGCTCTTCATGAAGGGCAGCCCTTTGTGAACTGCGGCTCTCCATGAATGCCAGCAGATAGCAGCTCTTTGTGAACAGCAACTGTTCATGAATGGCAGCTCTTCAGTAGAAAAATTACTTAAGTCAGGAGGGCTTCAAAAGACTTCACTGGACCTTCAATCATTGTTCTAGTAAAGGATCATTATATTCATCTGGCTTGAAGTTTAACAAAGAAATGCTTCTTTAATTAACTTCTTTAATGATCTTAATTATCTTTCATTTAAACTCAAAGATGATCCTTAGAGAATTCAATGTACCATCATTAAAACTTGTAGACAAAGCTATTTTTGTCTCAGACCCAGCAGTTTTGACATACCCAGGTGCCCCAAAGCAGGCCTACAGCAAAGGCGGTGAGGGACTGTTTATCAGGTAGTGCGGTGATAGGACAAGGGGTAATGGGTTTAAGCTGAAGGAGGGTCGATTTATGTTAGATGTTAGGAAGAAATTCTTTCCTGTGAGGCAGGTGAGGCACTGGAACAGGTTGCCCAGGGAAGCTGTGGATGCCCCCTCCCTGGAAGTGTTCAAGGTCAGGTTGGATGGGGCTTTGGGCAACGTGGTCTAGTGGAGGGTGTCCCTGCCCATGGCAGTGGGGGTGGAACTAGATGATCTTTGAGGTCCCTGTCAACCCAAACCATTCTATGATTCTATGCCTGATTTAACATGTATGCATCTACACCCTCATTATCATAAATTACATGACACTTACTTTTTAGCAGACCACATCAACTTTATTCTCTTCAACTCTTACAAACTCATATGTAACATAAATAAATTAAACAAACACAAATCCTCTGCTGATCTCTAGAAACTTGCTTTAAAATTGTCGTATTGTTCTCAGTGTCTGGCCTTGGCTCTCCCTGGGTTCTCATCCCTTTCCAAACTGAAAATTATAAAGTGCAACACTGCACTTACAGTGAGCCATGAAAGTAGGATCATTTGAAAGGAATCGTGTATTTCCTCAGGTCCACAGTTTTAGACAGTTATTTAACCTTTAACACTTATTTTAGAAAAATCACTATCTTTGCATAATCTCCAGTGGATATACTGGGTAATAGAAGCCTTCCCTCTTCAACCCCCTCCCCCCAATTTTAAAAATCATGTCCTAGGATCTGGATCAGAAACAAACGCTTACAGCTGCTTGGAAAAACATTAGTCACAGAAATATCTCACAAAATAAGCAGTGCTCAGCTTGGCAAAGGGTCTACATTTTTTTTTTGCAAGCAAAAAAAAAAATTTTTTTTACTTCGCTATTTCAGGATTACTTAACTGTTATAAAATCCCACATTCCATGCACTTTTAATGTGTTATGCTGGAAGTCTTTGCCTTCACTAGGCTCAAAATTTCATCATCTATGCTTTAAATGACCTAGATCTCAGATATTTTTCTAAACTCACCACCCAGTGGATGAGATGGTTAAACTACAGTACAAAATAACTTCTGCTGTAGCATGGAAAACTCACAGTTTTTCATCTTTGGATCAAATTCTGGAACAGCTTCTTTTTATTTGGCAAAACATTTTATATCTCTGAATCTCTCTGTAAGGCTAAGCAGAGAAATTCTATGGTGTTACATTACATTACAGCTAACATTACATTTTGAAGAGGGATTTTCACAGCAGCAAAGTAAGTCTTGTTCGTTAGGGCTTTTGAAACTTTCAGTCAGCATTACCATTCTCACGTGGCTTGCTAAAACTCAAGGATTCATGCTTGCCATCTAGTGGCTTTGATCAGAATAAGATGCAATCTGTCAACAACAAAGTAAAAAATATTATTTTTTGTGCTAAAAGATGGGAGCTTTAATTTATAGTTATGTTTGAAAATCAAAAAATTGTCCCGGAATTGTACCTGGAAAAGAGGATTATTCCCTCCATATAACCATTAACTGGCCACAGAAACAAAACAGAGGATTAACATGCAGCCACCGAGTCTCCTGTGAAAAGAGCAGCCATGGTTACTGCATTTGAACATGTGATAGACTTGCACCGACTGGGGGAGAAGGTTACTCGGAGGACTCTTCATATCCAAGGTGTTCTTCCTTATAGCAGTCCTAGAAATCCATAAGACAATCTGTGCAGAGCACAAACATTCTTTGTCTGCCTTCATTAAAATAAAATTGTCATCTGTTTGGAAAAAAAAAAAAAAAAAGCTAAAAAAATTCCATGGAGGCAGATATGACCATCTGTTTCTGTTCTGCAGAAACTGTGCATACTTCAGAGTAGATGGTCATTTAATGCAAGATAGAAACAGTTCAGTCTAGAACCTCCCAGGCACCCTCTTCCAGCTGAATGGCCTAATCCCTAGGTTGTAGTATGTTCTTTGTCTAGCTTCATTTATTTTGTACTCTTGGACATAAAGGAATATGTCTTCAACAAAATGAGTGGAAAATACTTCCCTCCAAAACAAATACAACCTGTTTAAAGATGATTCTCTTCAAAGATACAGTTTCAAAGTCTGTAGAATTTAAAATTACATTGAGCTAAAATTCTCAAGAGAAAAAAAAAAAATCCAAAATGTCCATTCTATGCAGGGAATGCAGGGCAGTAAAACAGGGAGAAATAAATCTCCCTCATTGCGTGAGTTTTCCTTCTGGAATTACCACCTAAAATCACTCATCAGAAGTAGTTAACTAGGATTTTAATAAAAGATTAAACTATTGCCAGCCATAGCACAAGTCCATGTATTAGCAAAATTGCACATACTAAAAATGGTCTCTAAATACTGCTCAACTCTCAGAATACTAGCATGTCCTAGTTTGAATAGAAATACTTAGAATATCTATGAAATGCTAATAAAAAGGTAAACTACGTGGCTGGGGAAAATGACATCATCTCAAATAAAGGAATGAGGGGAGGAGGAGTAAACTGTAGCAACAGCTGGTCTTCAGTTTTTATAGCCTTGATACAATCAATGAGTCTACAGCAAGACCAAACAAGCAGTGCTCTGCTTTTGAAGCAGAGGAAATGTACGTACCCTCAATGAAACATACACAAGAACTTGCAATTTGTGGAGCCTCTACAGTTCTTAAAACAATCTCAAATCCAGACCAGAAGAGAATTCCATGCTTTTGGAGTACCTCCATGATAATGCAATATCTATTACATGGATCGTCAAGACAGGCACACATAATAATATCCACCTGTATTGAATGAATACTCATTTTAAGTCTCTCAATCTCTTTACTTTAAAGCCACAAATCCACTATGGACTAGAGTCTGTATAAAATTTTGCCTTTCAGTAGTCTTCCTATACATTGCTTTTATAGAAGTTTCTTGCATGTACCAGTATTGGCAAAACGATGATTGTGGGGAAAAAAAAAATAAGAGTACACAATGGCAAATGACTGAATTTGGTACAATCTTCTCCCACCCCCATCCCTTTTTTTAGGGGGTGGATAGGGAGTAACATTTATTAAGTTATTTTCAAAAGTAATATAATGAACAGATGCTTAGACAGGCTTAACAAAGAGACTCTCTTTACATACCCATAGATGCCATAATAAAAATTTACTAGCACTTCACAAGTTCTGTGCAATTTTTTAATGCACAGTTTACAGCATTCATCAGCAAAAAATAGCTCACGACAAATTCTTTCATCTCATGAATGTATAGTATAACATTGATTTAAAAGGATACAAACAAGGAAGTAACAAAATGCACTATCATGAAAGCATTTCAATACCAACAGCTAGGAAGCATGCATTAACTGGATATCATCAACTTAAATCTCACTATTTTATCTTCATTTAAGAAAGATTAAACTTCTTATCTAGAAACTCCCCTAACACTTCATTCTTTCAGCTGACTGCAGATAAAATACTTGTAAATACAAAAGAAAGAGTTGACAGTTTTGTAACCAGTATTACATAGGTTATGCATTTACCATACAAAAGTTGACTCTGTTCCTTTAGGAACTGGATGCACACATTTTCTGGCTTTTGCACTACAAAATATTTTTCTCCACAGATGATTTGTAACTTCAATGTCATGTTTATAAAACAAAACAACCCCAAACTTCATGCATTTTTAAAGAACCTTTCTTACACATTGCAGTTACTCTTCAGTGAAAAAACATGGTCCGATTTGGTTCACATCCTTGCAACAACTCAAAAAAGTAGCATTACAAGATACAATTAAGTGATCTCTTGATTTTAAACTTTTGCATCTGATGTAATTAAAGTAATACTTGATATTAAATTTCAAGATAAAGAGATGTCAGTATAAAAGGTATGGGCCATCACTGAGGACTTCAGATTCTTCTCAGTTTCATGCTTGTTATTTCAGAAGCAATAACAACTAGTGCATTAATGGCAGAAGTATCAGATCCAAAGACAGAATTGCTATTGCTATTAAAAATAGAAAAGAAGTCGGAAGTATAAAAACGGATACATGGATAGAAACTTGGTGATTAAGAAACAAGGAACAGAAGTCTGCCCACTTTTAATAACTGCAGAAGATGACAAGTGACTTCTAGCAAGAATTTTTTACAATCCTCTTACTGGCATTTGAAATAAAGCTTTTGAAAAATATGCTGTAAAGCTTCTTAATTGTTTATTAATGAATATTTAGAAAAACTAGATTAGGCATTCCAGCTTTTTCAAGGTGTTGACAGTCTACTTTACAGATGCTTAGAAGTTGCACAGTTTGTATGAAAAAAAAAAAAAAGTAGTTTTCAGTGTTAACAATACAGACAACTATAAACCAGTAAAGTATCACACACAGTCTGCAAGTTTCTTTCTTTCTTCAAATTGCTTGTCTACAGCAAGTGAAAGAGCCTGAAGAAACATTGTCATTGTAACACTGGGGGACTGGAAATAAGAACATTTCATTAGACACACTACATAAATAGACACACATAATATTTTACATACAAATGACTATTTAAAATAGAAATATTTGACTTCCGTGTTACAAAATTTTCAAAACGCTACAAAACATAAAACTGCAGATTTATTTTAAACCATCTAGCATAGTAAAGTCAAAGCCAAGCTATGCAAAGTTGAGTCAATCACTATTACTGTGGATTTGCTTCAAAAAAGGTTTTTAATAAATTAATATTATCTATAAAGTGGCAGAGGATTTTATTTCAGTAAGAAATGATCAGAGAACCAATATCAATGTTCTGTCACAATACTGAATTAAAAGTAGAATGCTGTTGGACAGGTCAATCCCACCCATCTTCTTCAATCCCCTTTTAAATTATGGGCAGCACAAAATTGTTTCAGTCTACAAAGCTGCAGAAACAGTGCAATTTAGATTAAAAGGGGGGTTTAGGCCCAATCTTTTACTTCAGGCAATGTCCAAATGTCTTCCCACCTGTCCCAAAACCAAACCAGAATACAATGAATAGAATAAGCTTACTTCAATATAATAAACTTACTTGAATATAAAGTGCATGTGCTAGGAAAGGAAGTTTCCTCAGGACCCGCCCACTAAGACCTTCACTTCTTCTATAGTAAAACAGAGACAAGTGCTGCTTAAATGCTAAATATCCACTCTTAAAAGAAGACCTTCCCTTTTTCTGTGTTTCTCCCATAAGTTGCTCTAAAAACACTCAAATCACAATTCAGCAGGTCACTTGCAGCACTTGTAGCAGAAGCAGAAAGCGAACAGACAACTTCAGCCTATGGGAGCCTATACAGTACAGAAAAGTAATAGTCACATTTGCCTACTAAAGTTTACATCATGCCCTTCACATTACTCTGTCATGTGTCATGAATTTCAGTGTAGACATTCCCCCAAAGAGTATGGTACAGATATAACCTTCCATCTACTCTTAGAAGGACTTGAAAAATTTGTTTTGAAGGCTGGACCTCACAGTTACTGCTGATCTTCTTCCCACCATTTACACAGAGCTTCCTTTACCTCACCTACTTGACCTATGTTTCCAGGTCCTCCAAGCACCACTCTGTGTATGTAGAACCCAAACCTCTATACCTGGAAAAACTTAATTGCATTTATGCCACTCCTCACTGGTTAAGATTGCATACTTCAGGAACAGAATAAAAACACACTGTCCCAACTTTGTGAATGTTATTTTGTTTTGTTCCACAGAACCATAGAATGGTTTGGGTTGAAAGGGACTTTAAGTATCATCTAGTTCCAACTCCCCTGCCATGGGCAGGGGCACCCTCCACTAGACTAGTTTGCCTAAAGCCCCATCCAACCTTTAGAAAAAAAAAATATTGCTTGATATTGTGAATAGTTTTTATTGTTTGAAGAATTGTTACACTGCAGTGAAAAACTATTTGCTCCAGTAGCATACTCAGCACATCATAACACTCCCCATTTGCATGTCACTCCTTTCCCCTTTGCTTCTGTCCACTCATATCTTGATGCTAAAAACTGACTTAGTAGATTGCATGGCTTTCCAAGACACTTTCTTAGCAGGAACTAAGGCTAATGCTATTTCCACTACATGCATTACAATTCACAATATCAAGTGAAACCTAAGGCATCTCACTAATCCAGCCAGCAATTTGTCAATAGGACTTCAAAGAGCAGAGCAGAAACCAGAAGCAGTACTAAGCCAAACCAGATGCAAGACAAAAATGTTGGCAAATCCTGATCACTTCCACTTTTTGTCCCCTGAAAGGTTTTGCACTAACCCTAACAGAAAAAAATTGAGATGTTTCAGAACTCCAGCTGTTATGAAATTCAATTACTTTTATACATCATTCCACAACTCATTATATATACACACATACATATATATGTATAAAAGAAATTTCAGAATCTTACCTTGAGATTTCTTTTAGTACAAGGCTTAACCTTGACACATTATTTTCTACAAAGCCTATCATCTCTAGCTCTCTGAGTGTCAGGAGCTGCTGCCGAGGATATATTATTTGACACTAGAAAGAAGAGTTATATACTGTTGTATGAAAAACTTAAAATACATTCAAAATTAAATTCTACGGTGAGTGGAAGTACACAGAGGAATGAAATTTGTGTATTTTTGTTATTTAGGAAGTATGATTACAATATCAAATTTATTACAATAGGACATGTTACAGTCTTGCTTTCAAAATATTACCTTCATTAGCTCTTCCAAGCAAGAAAGATATATTCTAAATATTGCTGCAGTAGATGGAGGTCCAATGTATTGCTTTATGTCAGCCCTGTCTACAAAGGCCATGTCAATTTTCTCCGTTATATTTGAAGTAGTCAGGATAACTACATTGGGATACCTTCAAGATAAAAGCAGATTTTTAGGTCATGTGTACAAGAATTATCTCCTTTAGTGACTGGCAAATTGATACCTTTTTTTTTTATTACTCAAGCCATTTCATGCAATAAGCAGTCACATCACTCTTGTCACCCAGCAATTACATTAAATGATCTGAAGCTCTTAGCCAGTTATCACCAATCTATTTCAATGCATGGTCTCTTTTAGCTGTTTCTCAAGTGTCTACAGTTTCTCTAACCCTACTTTATAGATGACATACATTAACTATCTAGAGCCTACAGGCATAGTTTCTGCTAAAAAAAAAAAAAGATTATGAAAAGACAACTTGAATTTGAACCTTTAATCTACACTTTTTCCATTTCAATTCAGTAGAAAGTATATAGTTTAACTGGAAATGTGACCTATTCTAACCACAGACAACATTAGAGTGAGCTTAAAAGAGAAATAATATCTCCTTGCTCTAAGAAATACTGAAAGAACTTTCTTAATCATAGCTATTTTTAGACAAAGTCTGTGAATTTTAACATACAAATAAGCTACTTACCTTTAATTAGCCACAAGACAGGGCCAAATACTAGGGCACCTTTCCTTCTGTGAACAGAGCAAAGTATGCCCAAAAATGGGAGGGAAGTGGCAGGAATAACACAAGACATAGTATGCTGCACTAAATCCAGCATGCAAAGCTGACCAAGCAATTAACGACTGCTTTTAAGCCATGTGTTTTGCAAGTCCGCTTTAGATTGACATCCAGAAGCTGTGAATAATGAATTAATTCTTCACTGATCTTATTCTTGTCTCTCCAAGCAGATACCATGACCATCTGTCCTGTATCTCTCCCTAGCTTTAAAGGAAGCGTACCATCTGTAGATTTGCTTGTTCACTCAGATGCAAGCTATTCTGTTGAATTACTCCTATTTCTTTTCACAATTAGCATCATTAAGAAAGAATAGCTCACCAACCAATTTGGTTTAGTATTCCAAGTAGGAATTAAGATTTAGCAGAAATCCTGAAATTGTCCTTTTGCTGTTGCAATAACATGAGTTTACCTTTTAATCTGATCTATTTGTGTCAGTACAGCATTCACCACACGAATAGCATCTGAAGGCTCTGTGCCTGCCTTGAAGGCACTGCGGGCTGCCGTGAGGCTTTCCACCTACAAAGACAAAACCAACTAACAACAAAAAAAATCAAACACCAAAAAAACCTATAAAAGATTGCACATTTGGAGTGCTGGCAGCAAGCAAATAACCCAGACAAAACACCTTCAGATCCTTGTGTCTGGTATCTAGAATTTCATCTTCAAAATCTTTTGTTAAGTAGGAATTTCCAAGGAGAGGGAAAGGAATGTCAAGGAAGCAAAGTGAGTTAAATTTCTGTTTGCACAGAAGAATGGAGGCTAGTTTTCATTTTAATTAAATTTTGGGGGGCAGGGTAGGAAGGGGACACACAGAACAGAATAATGAATACATTGAATTTAGAATGAGCTTCCCCATAGGAACTCCAATATCACAAAGCTAACAAGGTACATACTAAGTTGCTTATGTATCCAAGTCTGAAGAGAATCTAGACAATGAACTGAAACATAATGCTTTTTAGAGCTTTACAACATACATAAAAGCACAGTTAATACAAATTTAGGCTACTTTAAAATAATACTCCACTTGTAAACACAAAGCAGAAAGGGAAATTCCACCAAGAAAGGTTCTGCTTCATTTTCAGCTGGAATTTGTCTGCTGAATCATACTGTGTTCCTCCCAAATCTCCAGCAATCAAGATTAAAATTCACTCTTCTGCACAGTTATGTAACTTACAAAAAGGTATAATATGCTTTTATTGTTCTTTACTAATGAGCATTATCACAGTTCCCTCATATCAATTTACTTTCTGCTAAATTTTATGTAGCTCAGTGCTGTTAGAATCATACCTCATCAATCAGTACAAATACAAGAGCATCTTTGTCATCAATTAACTCCTGAATCTTCTGGAACATCTTGGTTACAAGCTTGCCACTCTAGAAAGACACCATATGCATATGTTTAACTACATCACACAACTTTCGAAGCCTTACCATATTTAAAGATGGAAATACCTGGGTTTTAAGCTAACTTCCTAATATAGCTTGTATTTAAGTGTTCTCAAACACATTATTCTGAGTAATCTTTGGTGCATGCACATTTTATAGAATCACAGAATGTTTTGGGTTGGAAGGGACCTTAAAGATCATCTAGTTCCAACTCCCCTGCCATGGGCAGGGACACCCTCCACTAGACCAGGTTGCCCAAAGCCCCATCCAACCTGGCCTTGAACACTTCCGGGGAGGGGGTATCCACACCTTCTCTGGGCAACCAGAGGCTGGGCAACCACTGAAGTTCCAGTGCCTCACCACACTCATAGCGAAGAATTTTCTCCTAATATCTAACATAAATTTACTGTCTTTCAGCTTAAACCCATTACCCCTCATCCTATCACTACATGCCCTTGTAAAAAGTCCCTCTCCAGCTTCCTTGCATGCCCTGTTTAGGTACTGGAAGGCTGCTATAAGGTCTCCCCAGAGCCTTCTTCTCTCCAGGCTGAACAATCCCAACTCTCTCAGCCTGTCTTCATAGAAGTGCTCCAGCCCTCTGATCATCTTCGTGGCCCTCCTCTGGACTCGCTCCTACAGCTCAATGCCTTTCTTGTACTGGGGACCCCAGAGGGGGTACGCCTCTGGGTACGTAGTACGCCAGGTGAGGTCTCATGAGAGTGAAGGCCAGAATCACCTCCCTCAACTTCCTGGTCATGCTTGTTTTGATGCGGCCCAGGGTAAGGTTGGCTTTCTGGGCTGCAAGTGCACATTGCCAGCTCACGTTGAGCTTTTCATCAACCAACACCCCCAAGTGCTTCTGCTCAAGGCTGCTCTCAATCCATTTTCCACCCAGCCTGTGCTGGGTATTGCCCCAACCCACGTGCAGGACCTTGCACTTGGTCTTGTTGAACTTTATGTCATTCTCATGGGCCCACCTCTCAAGGTCCCTCTGGATGGCATCCCTTCCCTCCAGTGTGTTGACTGCACCACACAGCTTGGTGTTGTCAGCAAACTTGCTGAAGGTGCACTTGATCTCATTGTCCATGTCACCAACAAAAATGTTAAACAGCGCCCGTCCCAAACAAGCTCAACAGAAACAGTGTAATTTCTAAAACAGTCTACTTAATTAGCTACATCAATACGTACCTCTGAAAACCATTTAGAGAAAAGGCTATGGCTGTTTATCTCAATTAACTGTCCATACCTATACCTAAGGTATGAAGGGAAAAAGAAGTATCAACTCTACTGTAAATAAAAGTCAGTGATACCATTAACTTCTGTAATTCTCATTCCCTTCACTTCTACCCTAGAATTCCATGAATTAGTATTTTAAATTACTTTTCAAAACATAATACCTGTTTTGTCATTTCCAGAAATGTCTCACTAGAATTCTTTATATTAAATTGCTATCAGAATTCCTTCATTAGAACAGGTGCTATTTAAATATAGTTTAAGTAACAGTTACCATGCTAATGACCTTATTCTTCTGTTTGTGTAAGATTTTGTTCAGTGTAGCAAGAACACATATAAAAGCATGAAGCTTATTTACTTAGCTCTCCATGGATATCCTCAGGACAAAATATCTCAACCATACATTATATATCCCATATTTATGACAAACTCAGTTTGAGCTAGAGTCAGATCACTCCAATAATTACACATTATTTATGTTACACCTAGTATCTTATATAACATTTATTTTTTTGTTAAGTTGCTATGAAGTTTAAGGCTAACTCTAATTACTCGTCTGATATACAGATTGGCATTCAGACAATCCAAGTACAAAACAAACTGGTTACAAAATCACTACCTATTAAAAACAGGCTTTCTTGAACATGAAGATACAAATAGCAGCTTTGATATTCTACGACCTTTTGTCCTTTAATATTCTTTAATGTACAACATGAGCACAAAGAAATTACTATATCACCACTGGAGTTTGTTTTACATACCTGGGCACAAATAATTACACATTTTAATAGGCACTAAAATATCCTAACCAGTCTCTCTATCAGATCAATTTTATTGCTAGCCAGGTGCACTATAAAAGAACTACGAACATTAGCACTTGGCACCAGTTACTTGAAATCAAATATTAAATACCTTTGGGCTACTGAAAAAGAATGATTAACAATTTTAAACTAAAGTAAAAATTTTCCAAAAATGATCACCTATATGACAGTCGAATTGTCAGCTTCTGAGCCAATGCTTTACAGAGAGAGGTTTTCCCAGTTCCAGGAGGGCCTGGTTTGAAACCAAATCCATACATTACACAGAATCTGCATCAAATTGTTATTGACATGTAACATATTTTTAACTACCATATTTCATTTCAGCACTAATTGTAGAATAAAACCACAGCAGACAATGATTGTGAACACCAGGGTATTTTGAGAAGATTGTTTACTCTGGTACAGTCCAAGAGCTGAGCTTTGAATTTATACAATTATTAGTATAGTTATGGTGTCTGCATACAAACTATTACACTAAAGTTAAAATACTCAGTCACAGAAGCAAAGTCTATCACCCTAGCAGGTCTTATTAGCATTCTCAAAAATCAGTGCTATGTTTAAACTTACATCTTCCTGAAACATAGCCTTCTAGCATGCAAAACAGAAACACGTCATGCCCAGTTTGATCAGCTCTCCACTTTCCAAGAAATCTCTACCTTGGGGCAACCCAGAGCATCTTAGAAAATATGCTCTGGGACAAACCTTTGGGATCTGGCTTGACAACCTATGGAAGAGGCACACAGACTTTCTCCAAACAGACAAGTACAAGCATAGTTAAACAGAGTATGAATGTATGGAAGATGTGTGGGTGCTAAACAAACTAATAACATCAACCAGATGACAGTACTTCCATTCAAAGCCAGTACTGCCATTATAGCGTAAATGTATTTTGCACTACAACAGCTGTAGATTTCCTGGTATTAACTTCTTTGTGATCACAATAATAAGCTCATTACTAAAATTAAATATATCTATCATAAATGTATTAACTGTATGCAATAGTTTTCCAAACAAAAACATCCTGCAGCTTCTAAACAGATAGTTGTAACTTAAGTATAATCAACACTCAAACCAAACATTTCTACTATGACTTTTATTTTTTAATACCAGTATTGATGACAAAATTGTAATCAATCAATAGCAAGCTGCATTTTGCCAGAAAATTGATTCAGTTGATGTTAATCTTGTTTATGGTATAACATCCACAGTAAACTAGGAATGACTGAAGATTATGGCTTCACTGAAATAGTAATAACTAAATTACTGAGAGTACTGCCTTCATACTTGGCAACAGAACGCACTGTTACTACACAACACACAGATTGATTTCCCCATTTCCTCAAAAGTTTTTATGAAGCCATAACTAACAATTTTTTTAATACTGTGGTAGAACTGTACTTAATATATGGCTTCTAATCTCCTCAGTATCTGCATTATTTTTGCATTTATATAAAAAAGCAATAATATAACTTGAAAATTAAAATTAAAAAACCCAACAAGTATTGTCACTGCATTATAAATTTTAGAATTTAAGTTCCTACAAAATATAGTATATGTAAACATGGATTTGATTCTGACATTACACTTCATCTAAATATCTGTTATAGAATCATAGAATGGTTTGGGTTGGAAGGGACCTCAAAGATCACCTAGTTCCAACCACTCTGCTGTGGGCAGGGACACCCTCCACTAGACCACATTGCCCAAAGCCTCTTCCAACCTGGTCTTAAACACTTCCAGGGATGGGGCCTCCACAACCTCTCTGGGCAACCTGTTCCAGTGCCTCACCACCCTCACAGTAAAGAATTTCTTTCTAACATCTAATCTAAATCGACCCTCCTTCAGCTTAAACCCATTACCCCTTGTCCTGTCACTACACTCCCTGATAAACAGTCCCTCTCCATCTTTCCTGTAGGCCCCCTTCAGGTACTGGAAAGCCACAATTAGATCTCCCCAGAGCCGCCTTTTCTCCAGGCTGAGCAACCCCAGCTCTCTCAGCCTGTCCTCATAGGAGAGGTGCTTCTCTGCTGAAGTATTCTCAGAGAATACTTCTCTGCTGTTTTTGGATCATCTAATTTCACTACGCAGAAGTGCAATACAAGTTTTTCCAGAAGAAAAGCATAAACAGATGGCCAATTAGTCTACTCGGTTTAAGACAGATCATTTTTACCATGCAGCAAAACAACTCTGTTCCATGAGATCAGGTTGCCATCAACATTTTTGTCAGAAAATAGTAATGTTGTCGTCACATAATCAAGTAACTAATTGAAAAGAAAAGAGACAGACAAATTAGTGACATATCAGCAAATACAATTACAAATAGAATCAGTCTCCTAATTATGTCTATTGTATGTTCTTAAAAAAACAAAAGTTGGGCACACGTCTTTTAGGCATAGGCAAATTTTCTTTCTGCAAAGGTTAGAAACTAATTTCCTTCCTGCCCTCAGAAAAAAAGAATAGCATGTACTGGGCACAAATGGAGTTCCAGAACTTTTATACTAATAAATGAAATGCTTTAAGGATGTGAAATTATTTTCATTTTCCATCTTGCCACTTATAGTATGTCTTCAAAACACAAGCTACCCAAGCAGAGAGTCAAAGACTCAAACTCCAGGTTCTTTTTAGATGTTGTAGAGCTATACATTTGTTTAGTTTGTTGTATTCAACTCACCAAACAAAACATTTTCTGTTTTTGGTTTTGGTTCCTTTCTACTGAAGCATTTGTATCAGCTACTGTAAGAAATTTGTAGATTGGTTATCCTTCCAAATAAGGGAAGTTGCACGTACTTCCCTGAATGCTTGCTTCTAAAAATAATTTTACTTTATTTTAGAATTATCTAGAATTAGGAAGTAAAGAACTCTTTCAACAAAACGAATATGAACTTCAGGTGTGAATCTATACTGATTTTTACCTATATACCAATACACCTGAAACCATATTATGTGCTGTTGCTGTTATCTGTAATGTGCTTTTGATCCATAGGACAATACAATAGTACTCCAGCAATATCTCATGCCCTAGATGGAGCAATTACACAATAGCAAAAAACCTGAACTTCATCCAGCATGTTTATCAAGATTTTATAGACAATGACTGTACTATTTTGAAAATTCACAGCAACCATTTCAGAGTCTGTAGAACCCAACCGTACCCAGCCAGTTCCATAGTTTAAAGAATGAACATTCATCACAATTATTTTTACAGAAGTAGTTCTAGTTTTAGTCATTAAAAGCTACCACTTCTTTCTGCCAACATACACTTACAATCGACAGGGATCAACTCGCTGTGATTTAGTACATCAGTAAGTCTAATTAAATAGTCCTGTCATTTCACAGATGATTTGGAAAGCACTGCCATAAATTAGACAAACGTTGATGTGTTAATTGATGTTTACCTTATAAACAAAGAAGTACAATCACTGCAATGTTTGCTTTTTGTAACAGTGCTGGCTGATGTTACTGGTAAACCACTGAATTGTCTAGCTGCTGCCAGAAACACACAGTTAAAGTCCCATTCCCTTCTGCCTAGCCTGCACCCACCATTTCTGCTACATGACTATTAGCTAAGGTGACAGTGGACCAATTAATGGCACAAAACCAGGTGGAAATTAGCCCATCACACAAGGAGTTGAACACTTTTAGTGATTTAGTTTCCTCAGTTAGTTTACTGCAAGGTAACAAGAGTGCCAGTAGAAGAGAAGCACTGGAAGTACAGTTGATAGCAACACAGTTCTCCTAGCAATAGCAAGCCACCAAAATTGCCTTATTAAAAAAACCCCACGCCAAAGACACAACAGATCTTTTGGGACCTTCACAATGGAGAAATAGAGAATTGGTTTCAATAAATGCTGCATACATTTTTTTTCTAAGCCTCTCTGATGTTATTTTTCTTCGCACCAATTTTCTTCTTCCCTTCTAGAAAAACATGCAATTAATGAGCCTTAAAACAAGGTGCAGTATTTTAATAAAGTTAATGTCTACCCTGTTTTACAGAACATTCATTGTTTCCTTCACGCAGGCTGATGAATGACTAAATCAAAAGTGAAAATCTTCTGAGAAGTTTTAAGTTGCTATCACAACACCTTCCAGCTGTTAAACTTCTGATTTCCGTAAAATAAACCAATGCATATGAAGAAATTCTTTATAATTTGTGGCATGAGCATCACTGAACCCATTTTCACAGGGAAACTGGGATTCTTTGCAAAGCTAACTTCACAGTAGTACATACTGATATATGTCTGAGATATGATGTTTAATCTCCAAATATCAGCTCTGCCTTCTTTTTTTTTTAAGAGTAAATCAGAAAAGTATGTAACTATCAAAAATTATATAGAGACCTTTTGAGCTGGTGATTTCCAAATAACTTCTCCACGGGATGCAGCAAACTTCGAACAAGCTATATTTTAACTCTTACTTTTTCTCAAGCAATTTTAATTGTTATTATTAATTTTCAACTTACGTGTGATTTTACTTCAGTGTCATATATAAGACTTTCCCAAAGGCCATGGAATTCAGCTGCAAAAGCAATTGATTTATCCTAAACAGGTATATAATATATCTGTGAACTTGTAATCTACCATTGCAGCACAAAGCAGTTTTCAAATTATTCAAATTATTCTCAACTAAAAGGATTAAGAAGAGAGATACAAGAGCAATTAAAAAGTACAGGAAAAGAACCATACGAGTTATTTTTCTCAAAATGCAAACACCACTTCCTAACAGACAAATTCAGCAGTTTTACAACTTCCATTTCCTCAAATAATTGTGAGGAGAAATTAATCTTCTTAATTTCTTAACATGAAAGGAAAAATATAATTCTTTCCACCCTCAATAGGGCATGGACCTACACTTCCCCAAGACAGAGAGTTATGAAAAGTTTGGGTGGGAGGAGGGTTCTAAGTCCAATTTTATCATTCAATTTTTCTTTTCTTTTTTTTTTTTAAACATCAACATGTAAAGGATGAAAAAAGCACGTAGCTTAGTTTTTAGCTTTCAGCAAAGAAAATTAAAAGAAGACTGAACAATTATAAACCACAATAATACGGGAATAATGTCAAAGTATCAGACTGAATTCTTCCCAAAGAGAAATGTAATGGATAGTTAGGCTTTTCACAAAATGTCAAAGAGCAAGAAATGTTTCAGAATCACTGTCTTTTTGAGCTTAAGCTCACACCTGCACTTCTTCCAGGAGCAGAATCCAACTTTCCCCAAGCACAAGATACTAACAGGCAGGCCACACTCTACTCTACTGCAGAGCAAAGCCTTATTCTTCTTTTCAGAAGACACTGTGGACTCTAAACCTCTTTAGTTTGTTTCCTCCAAATATAAGGCCAGCACTGTATTGAGGGCTGGAAGCCAGCAGTGGGCTCTGGAAAATGAATGTTTAAACCAATGAGTTTCTTGTGGGTCTCCAAATAAAAATTTGGAATGCAGACTGTAGGGTTAAAAATTTGCATGCTTCTGACTATACATTTTATTCCACAAAACCAATTACTTCCACCCATCCACAGGTATTACAGAAATAAATTATGCATTGTGGAATCAGCTGTAGTTCAGTCAAAACCATAAAGAACAAAGTCCCAATATATTGGTTCCATCAACAAAGGACAAAGTTAAACAATATATACAAATAATACCTTTAACAGGTAACCCTATAAACACTTTTAGCCTCTCCAAGATTTTCTTTCATTGTAATAGCTCTAGACCTTCCAGAAATATCACATGGGTACCTGCTGGTAGCACCCAGTGGCTAGCTGCAATGATATCCTCATTCTCTTCTTCCAGGTTTTCAGCACTTGGTCCTTCTTCATTCAGATGAAAAATATGAAGAGAAAGACTGCTTTTGCTCAAGTCAATAGGCTAGAATGGACATAAAAAGACTTTTAATATATCATATTTCTCATTCATAATTACTTATAACATAAGAAAGTTACAGTTCTCAGGTGGCATTCAGCTTTGAAGCCTACTACTACCATTTCAGACCTTACTAAGGTCCAAAAGCTTAGCCACCTTTTCCTGATTATACCAGTCAACCTAATAAAAGATACTACTTATAGACGTTGTCTTGCTTATGTCCTTAGGCTATCACTAGTCTACCTACAGCTATTTCACAAGCATATGAACAGAGCTGTACATTCTTGACTGTGAATACCTGTCTGTCTTTCAGTTTCAGCTCCGTATCCACAATCGACACAGACTGCACATTGCTATTAAGGAAACCATCATCAAACTCTGTCCACTTGTAATCACCAAACACGATGTTATGTCTGTTCAACAGCTTTAAGACACTCATCCTGATATCTTCTTTCCTGGCCACACTAACAAAAAAGAATCAGCATTATTTGTGGCATTGACATTTATAAGGAAGTATGAACTAAGCCTACGTGAAGAACAGCTTCCATCTCACAAAAAAACCCAAAAAACTCCAACCACAAACAAAAAAAACCCAACACCAAAACAAAAAAAACCCCAACAAACCAAAAAAAAATCCCCCCCAACAAAAGAGCCCAAACCCACTCAATCCCCCTGTAACATTCTGCAGAAAAAAAAACATATCAAATTCAGTTTGTTTGCAAAAGCAACAAGTTTGATACTTGTTTTTAAATTGTGCATCAAAAGACACAAGCCAAAGAATACTATTAGCTCTGTTTGCAGTCATATCAGGGGACACAGAATCATAGAATGGTTTGGGTTCGAAGGGACCTCAAAGACCATCTAGTTCCAACCACCCTGCCATGGGCAGGGACACCCTCCACTAGATCAGGTTGCCCAAAGCCTCATCCAACCTGGCCTTGAACACTTCCAGGGACGGGGCATCCACAACCTCTCTGGGCAACCTGTTCCAGTGCCTCACCACTCTCACAGTAAAGAGTTTCTTTCTAACATCTAATCTAAATCGACCCTCCTTCAGCTTAAACCCATTACCCCTTGTCCTGTCACACAACTAGATTTCAAGAACAGAAATCAGTTACGCAAGCTGTGTTTCACTAGAAAAAAACAGAAACACTCATAGCCAAGCTACTAGATTGAATTTGGTACACTTAGCTTGGAAGCTCTATTATGCTTTCATGTCTGACCACAGCTGATACCTCAGGATGAGGACATGCTGTAAGAATTCCAGTAGAAGAGACAAAAACTACAGGAAAAGGAATACCATTTTAAGATTTCAGAAAAGCTTTAACTTCATTTTGTGATTTCAGTGCATTCCCAGTTCCTTGTCTTTCAAGTCTGACAAAAAGAGAACAGCGGATATTTTACACCTTGACTTTAGCAACACCTTAGACACACTCTTCCATAGTATCCATATAGCCAAATTGGTAAGATAAGGACTAGATAAACAGGCAAGGTGACTGCACTGTCCAGCTCAAAGGGTTGCTATTTGTAGTAAAAAGACTAAGCAGAGCTGCCAGTAAGTCAGGCAGAGAAAGGTGGGGTGGTGCTGTCAATATTGAAACAAACACTGTCTTTACATCTTCATTTACACCCTGGACAGTGGGATGGAAAGCAACTGCAGCAAGTTTATAGGTAACACCAAAGCAGGGAGAGCTGTCAGTATAGTAGAGAGCAGGGCTGCCATTCAGAGGGACCTCTGCAGGTTGGAGATACAGTTTGACAGGAACCTCTTGAAGTTCAAGAAAAGTAAATGTGAAAGCCTGTATCTCAATCTACTGCCCA
Organism: Balearica regulorum gibbericeps; assembly: GCF_011004875.1. NCBI lineage: Eukaryota > Metazoa > Chordata > Aves > Gruiformes > Gruidae > Balearica > Balearica regulorum. The sequence continues at coordinate 105,274,350 of NC_046185.1, forward strand.
GACAACAGTACAGACCAGAGGCCAACTGGATGAAAAACAGCTTTGCAGAAAAGGACCCAGAAGTACTGGTGGACAAGTTGGCAATGAGTCAGCAGCGTGCCCCTGCTACAAATAAGGCTAACCTTATTTTAGGCTGTGGTAGCAAGAGTGCAAACATTAGAGAAAGTGATTCTTTCCACCTACTGGCTGTTTGTGAGACCACATTTGGAGTACTGCATACAGTTTTGGGGTCTGCTATACAAGAGACAACAATATACTGGAGCAAGTCCAGAATATGGCCACAAACTTGATTATGAAATGGATCACATGATGCACAAGGAAAAACTGGGTTTGTTTAACTTTAGGAAGAGACACCTGCATGGAAACTCATGGGAGAGTACAGAGAAGGCAAACAGAGCATTGTGCACTCTTGTAGGTGCCTAGTAGAAGGACAAAAGGCAACAGACACAACTTGCAACAAGTACAGTCTTGATCAGAGAGACCTGCTTGATTTCTGATGAACTTCCACATGAATTGGAACGTTGTCACACACGTTTGGGAGTGCTTGCTTCAAATCCCCAGCGGCTTCATCCATCCTTCTCGCTCCTAGGGGGAAAGCGATACCAAGGAGAAACAGGCTTTCCGCGACCATTACGCACCGACGGCACCACCAGTCCTTCAGGGCACAGGAAACGCCGTGCCCCGTCTGCACATGTAACCCACCCACCGCGGAGACCAGCACGGCACTTCCCTCCCTCGGGAGACGGCGACGCCAGCCACTGGACACGTGGCAGGCGCAATTTCTCCCTCCGTGGGCCCCCACGGTGAGGACAATAAATCACCTCACGTCAGACACGATCCTGAGAACGGCACGCTGCGATCAGTAGGCACAGGTCTGCCCGGGGACCAGAAGGATCGGACAGCTCCGCTGTCCCCTCAGCACTCTGACTACTGCGAGGGCTGCGCCTCCACCGCACAAAGTAGCGAAGACCCTATTCAAGCGTGAAGAGAATCCGACACACCAGGACACGGCTGCCGCCTTTTTGTAAAAGGCGGGCTGGCGAGCGGAGGTCCGGCCCTTCCCCTTTGACCTGGATCTTCCTCCGCGGCAGGCGGCAGGAGTCCTTCCGCTCTGAGCGCTTCCGGTAGGGGCGCTGAGGGGAAGATCGCGGCTGGTGGTGCTGGCTCTGCCATGGGGAAGAAGCACAAAAAACACAAAGCAGAGAAGACGGAATGGCGCTCGGCTTCCGCCACCGCCTACAGCGGTAAGAGCCGGGGGGCGGTATGGAGCTGAGGGACTCATCTTTGTATCCAGGGACGCATCTACTCCTTTCTGCCGCCGCGGCTGTCGGCAGGACCCGGCATCCCTTCGTGGGCTGGGTCGCAGCGTAGCGCCTGGAGGGAGAGCCCTTGTCTGAATGCGTGATCTGCGGAGGGCGGGCGAGCGCCGTGGAGGCAGGCCTCCAGCGCCGTCCCGTTATCGGGGTGGGGGGAAGCTGCGCGGGGTGGGGACGATGGGAAGTGATGTGTTGCGGGGCCCCTGAGTGGTGGGGGTGCGAGAGGTGAAGCGGGCGGTGGCCTGAAGTAGGCGGGAGGCTGCCGCGTCCGCGCCGAGGCGGCTCGGGAGGGGCACGGGCAGCGATCGCTGGGACGCTGGTGTGGTGGGTTTTGCGGTCAAGCGTCTTTGTGGTTCGTACGGCTGTTACTGATGTATTCCGGTTACTGCACTGGTCGAGTGATACCTGGTGTCGTGGTTTTACCCCAGCTGGCAGCTGAGCACCACGCAGCCGCTCGTTCACTCCCCCCTCATCGGGATGGGGGAGAGAATTGGAAGAGTTAAAGTGAGAAAACTCGTGGGTTGAGATAAAAACAGTTTAATAAGTAAAGCAAAAGCCGCACGCAAGCAAAGCAAAGCAAGGAATTCATTCACCACTTCCCATGGGCAGGCAGGTGTTCAGCCATCTCCAGGAAAGCAGGGCTCCGTCACGCGTAACGGTTGCTTGGGAAGACAAGCGCCATTGCTCCGAACGCTGCCGCCCCCCCTCTCTCTTCCCCCAAGCTCCTTATAAACTGAGCATGACATCATATAGTATGGAATACCCCTTTGGTCAGTTTGGGTCACCTCTCCTGTCTGTGTCTCCTCCCAACTTCTTGTCCACCCCCAGCCATCCCGCTGGCAGGGCAGTGCAAGAAGCAGAAAAGGCCTTGGCCCCGTGTAAACACTGCTCAACAATAAGTCCACAGAACAAAAACATCTCTATATTATCAATGCTGTCTCCAGCACAAATCCAAAACGTATCCCCACACTAGCTACTATGAAGAAAAATCAATCCTCTCAGCTGAAACCAGGACACTTGGTTTCACTTTACTCTGATGAAAATCTTGTGATGTCTTCAGGGAAGGCCTAGGAGTTAGTTACATATACAGGTTTGTGGAAAATCGTGATGTAAAATGTGCTGAACAACTGCTTCTTGGATTTGTTAGTCTGTATTATTATTTCTCTCGCCAAATGTATTGCATATATTTTCAATCTGCAGCAAATTCTTGCAAACAGTATTTTTAGAAGAAGCATCAATAATTGCTGTATACTATCACCTCCGTGTGCATTTATGAAATGTTTTACTTTTTAAATTTAGATTATGTGGATAAGCCTTTGGAAAAACCTTTAAAGCTGGTGCTTAAAGTTGGAGGAAGTGAAGTGACTGAACTTTCTGGGTCAGGGCATGATTCTAGTTACTATGATGACAGATCAGATCACGAGCGAGAACGACATAAGGAAAAGAAGAAAAAAAAGAAAAAAAAGTCTGAGAAGGAAAAAGAAAAGCATCTAGATGATGAGGAAAGAAGAAAGAGAAAGGTAAGCTGTGATGTTTAGAATTTAGACAGAGTAGCCTTCTTCATGCTTGCTTATCAGATCTAAAATCTGGTACAGAGTACCAGAACACCCCCCCCCCCCCTTTTTTTTTAAAACCACCATTGCAAGAAGCTTGTTGTTTGGAGACAGCACTTCACAAATGTAGAAGACGCCTCTGTGTGTGTTGGTGTATTTCTGCCATTTAAAAGAGAGATCACTGTGATGATTTTTTGAACTAAATAAAAGCTTGTTTCTTGTAACTGCTTGCTTTTCTTATCCATTTGCTTTGTCTGTAGGTATGAATACTTCTGGTTTTAAGTTACATGTTTTGTGTTTCAGCCAGGTCAGAAACATGGTTTGCTACCCTTTGAGGAGGGTATTTGCAGCTTTTTGAATGAATCTAGATTGCATTTCTGTTTCTGACATAGAACAAGTTGTTGGATATTGAAATTTATGTGTTTACTCAGAACAGCTTTCTGAAATGTGATCTGTTGAATGCTGTAGTACAATAATCTCCTTGGCTCTTGTTTAGAATAACCTGCATGCTAGGCTTTGTTAGTAGCAAATGGTGTTGTTACCTTAGTTGTCTGTGCTGAACCTTTAGGAATTAGATTGAAATTAGCAAGAAGTCACTGACGGTAGTTACCCCTACAATTTCATTTTAATAGTGTTTCTTTCATGTACTAATGATTCTCTGACCTGAAGAGAATTCTCTGAAGAGGATTTTTTAATTCTGTTCTGTCATGTAGTTTTTCTATTCTTATATGACAGTTTTTTGGTGTTACTTTGTATGCATGTATGGCTAACATCTGTCATTTCAAATTGATTTATTTTCTAGGCTTGTATTTCTTGAAAGTGATATATCTTGTAGGATCATTCAGAAGCTCCTAAATCCAGGGCAGATAGTGGAAAATTTTCTTTATACAAACATTTTCAAATGTTTCAGTTAAGAGCACGGCTGGAACTTGAAATGTAGCAAAACAATTGTTTTTAATACAAGATCTTGCAGCATCAAAACCAATTATTTGTTTTGCCTTTGCTAAATTCTGTGAGGAGGTGTTTGGATATTTCTTTTTCCCCTCAGAACTTCATTCTTAGTGCATGCAAAAGAAGCTAACGGATAGATAAGTAACAAAACTGTAGTTGTTAACAAGGTTAACGAAGGTTTTCTTTTCTGTGTGAACATGAATAATGACTGTAAGATTATGGGAATGACTCAGGCATGCCTTTGCTTTGAAGCTCAGGAAGAGATCATTTACCACTGTTACAGAGCATTTCTTCTGGTTCTTTTGTAGGTTTCCTACATTATCACTTACTTTATTGATTCCTGTTTAATGCACCAGACAACAAAAACACATTGATCAAAGCAGAGCTATAAACTGATCTTTACTGAATAGTAACTTATTTTCCTTTTCTCTCTGGTGTAGCTTCTTATCATGCAATTTTACATATAAATAGCTTCAGAATTTAACATTCTTTTCAGTAAAAGTACAGTAACTAATGGTAGAATAATAGTGTATTAAATACAAAGAAGCAAAAGGTGAACAGTATTAGTTTTAATCAGAGAAGAAAACTGAAAAAGTGACAGTGAAAATGTATGCACTAATGTTTAAAGCATATTATGGCTCAGATGTAGAATGAATATCCCAAACAAAAAAATCACTCTCTCTTACCTTTTTATATGGGGAATTGCATGTTCCAAGTACATTCTTCTAAAATCTGTCTTCTTCCTATTGTGGTAGGAAGAGAAAAAGAGGAAAAGGGAAAAGGAACAGTGTGACACTGAAGGAGAAACTGATGACTTTGATCCTGGGAAAAAAGTGGAGGTTGAACCTCCTCCGGATCGTCCTGTCAGAGCATGCAGAACTCAGCCAGGTGAGCAGTGTGAAAAATTAAATCATCTTGGGTATTCTTAAAAGTACACACAACAAAGCTTTTATCAAAGGTACCAAAATGTAAAATTTCCATGAGGATTTGCTGAAATCTAGAGACTATTTTTTCCAACGTTCAGAACTTTCTGGTATCTGAAAAGTCTATATTCCTCTTGTTGCTTCTGGCTTTTAATAGGTTTGTACTCATGTGACTGACCTTGCCAAGGACATCTGTCTTTGGCTGCTGTTACTTGGCAGAATAAAGCTAGTATTAAAGTATTATTGTGTGTAGTGTTCCACTAATTCTGTCTCCTTAGCATTTCCTCAGCATTTACAGAACAATGGTCAGAATGACTGAAACTAAGTTTTGCTCGATTCAAGGGAAAAAATCCTGTGAAGACTGTTTAGCTGTTGTTATGGTCTTTTTTTATAACCTGTGTGGAGTTTTAATTTTAGTATCTCTATTTTTATCAATTTATTGAGGAATTTTCTAATTATGACTGCACATTAAATTGAGGAATGCTGTCCATCAACTGTCAAGGTGACCTAATAGGGGTAACTGAAATTTTCTGGTCAAAGGTTTATGTCTCTGGGTAGCCTGAAGCCTTGAAAAACTGACAGGCTAAATACCTCATCTTGGTATTGACAAGGCTTCTGTTTTCATCTGCTTGGAAAATGTTGTTCGAAAGCATATAAATTACCTTACCTTTTCTGGTTGAGGGGGAAATGTCTCTCCATTACCATGATGAAATCTAGAATTAAAACTCCAACTCTTCATCATGCTGCTGCTTTAGTTTTTCAAACTTCACATAAAAGCCAGATTCTCTGAAGTATGTACATGGAACAGGTAATTAATATGTAGTGTTTAATCTGCACAGGAAGTGAAATAGTGATCAGTACCTTCCTAGCCAGGAAATCTGCATCTATTTGTCACTCTTTTTGACTGAAAAGATTCAGAGAAGCTAATTGCGTGGGTGTTATGGTAAAGAAACCATTAAAATTGCATAGATAACATATTGTAAGAATATGGATTTCCCAACAGTAATATTTGAGCAACCAAGTTTCACTTTTCCTGTAAAAATACATAACACCTTACTTTCACCTTATTAATACATTTTCTTAGCATTACTCTGATTTAATGTCTGCTAGAGTTTAATGTGATTAAAATTCAGTAAGTAGTAAAGGAGCAGAAATAGTAACTGTATGCTTAGAAATCTGATGTGCTGCTGTTTTGAAATCGGTGTCTCATTGACCTGCAGATCAGTACAAGCTGTACTGGTAGTTAAGATTTTTCTCTCTGGTATTTATATTTTTAAATATACCTATATTCTGTTTCATTGCACTTATCTGTGTTTCTGTCTCAAACTGCAGCTGAAAATGAAAGCACGCCGATCCAGCAATTACTGGAACACTTCCTTCGCCAACTTCAAAGGTATTAAGCGTATTGTATCTACAGCTGTGTTGACGGTGTCTAATGTATTTTTATGTAATGTGTTACTTCAGAACTTCTTATCCTCATTTTCTGTTTGAAAATAGTGCCTAAGACTGACTGTAATGTGTTTGGTAACCTTTGCAACCAAGTCAGACTTGATAGTTTTTAAAGATTAATTGAGGAGAATTATTGCCAGCTATGCAATTCTAGCTTTTGGTGGGCAAGTGTTTTGGGCAGAAGATACATTGTCATTATAAATTTGTAAAATAATGCCTTAGTTTAGGAATTCAAAAGCAGTTATGAATTTTAATGGTTTAAAAGATTGAACTGTTCTCATGAAATTTTGTTTTATTCTCTGTCCTCTGTCAGATAACAAAGCAAGTTTATACTTGCTTACTTGATAATCCTCTTAATTTGGAGAGGCTTTTTACTTTGTTGTTTTCCATAAGATGTTAACCCCGTACCTCATGTTTTTTAATAACCACCACCCCCCTCCAAATATTTAATTTTCTTTTTTTATTACATAGCAATAAGCTGAATTTGGAACTAACTTGAAAATAGTAAACACTGTAGTTATTTTTAGAGGACCTCATGAACAAGAAGTAATTCAAGAACTAGCTGAATCTCTTTCAAAAAGTCTACATACGTGTACTCAAAATTCTCTCCTGTATCAGGAAATTTTTCAAATATGCTTCTGTTTTATGTGAGTGCTTTTCTGAGAGTGTTTTTTCTTTTTAAGTATACCATTAATGTGGTATAAAGCAATGATCATTTTGTTTGTTGATATAAATCTAAATGTATTGTTTTTATTTTTAGGAAAGATCCTCATGGGTTTTTTGCTTTTCCAGTCACGGATGCCATTGCTCCTGGATACTCCATGATAATAAAGCACCCCATGGATTTTGGTACAATGAAGGAAAAAATTGCAGCAAATGAATACAAATCAGTCACTGAATTCAAGGTGAATTGATAGAGATTTAGTTTTTTCAGAAGTCTTTCATAAGAAACTGAAGATTCGTTTTAACTGTAGGAGCCTTTCTTACATTAATTATTTTAATGTGCATTTTTTCAAAACTTAGCAGTTTTGTATGTTCTGTGTGTTAGAATGGGTTTCTTTGTTTTTCACTGTGGGAGCTGTGTATTTGTCAGATTCTTCTACAGTCTACTACAAATTAGTGTGGAAACCAAGAACATAATCTAAAGGTCTGTGGAATTCATGCGGCTAGACACAAAAATCATAAGACTATCACAAAAAGTTAAATGGTTGAAGAACCTGGAACTCTTTGAACACTTTTTTTTTTTTTTTTAATCTAGACCTAGTTAGATTGATTAAAAGGCAATTTTGACATGTCTGCAGGAAAACTCTGGATACACAGTAGCATTTTGTATAAGATTCAATAACAACTATATGTTTTTTATCTTTAATTATCCTGTTTTCCATATAACTTCATTTGGAATGGTCTTTTGGCAGAAAGTTACTTGACAGCTTTATTGGTAACTTGCCTTTGCTATTTTGTGTATTGCTATTGCTGTAATACTTTATTGGATGCATTGTGGTTTTGCAGACAGTTCAGTAAGAACTCTTTTCATGGTATTGCCAGCTCCTAGAAGGAAAGGAGTTTTCTTTAACTGATTCATGAAGTTTTGTTACCTGCCTTCAGTATTACTGTTTTCTAGAGTGGTGTTGATGTAACAATAGACTTGACAGAGAGTATTGGCTTGCTTCTTGGGGTTAATTTCTTCTTTTGAAAGGTCCAGCAATGTGAGCTAAGAATGGCTTATATTTCCTATAGGTGATTTGACAAAGATTATTCTGTTATGTATGTTTTATTTTTCAAAAAAAAAAGGTAGAGATTTATGGGAAATAATAAAGAAGGATTCATAATAGCATTGCTGTCAGCAATGCCTTCAGGTCTCTAAATTCTGTTTGCTTGCTGGATTGTCTTATTCAGCAACTTAAAAATAAAGTTTGAATGGGAGCTATGTGGCTCTATTTAGTTGCAAGCAAGTTTGAAATACTGAAACTGGTGGGATAGCAACCTGAAAAAATGAAAATCACAGTGTTGTTTAGACTGACAGATTCTTTTTTTTCCTGAAGGACTTTATTTCTGCTGATACTCTGAGGAGCAATAAATGGTTGTTAGGAGTCTGTCCATCTTACAGTGACAAAGAGGCTGGACTCCCTTTCTAGATATATGAGTGTACCTAATTCTGCTTATGCCTTTGTAATTTGGTGTAATACAGAAAGGATGTTTATAGGTTTTTGACCTCTAAAACAAGGCCTGCTCAAAGGGCCTTTCATTTCTGATACACCTGTTATAACTAGCTGAGGCTAGTCACAAGCCAATAAATAATCTAAGAGTAGAATCCGCAAGAACCGTTTGCTGCGTTTAGAAATGGGGAAATTGCTGCAGATAACTCATGAGTTTTGCTGCTGAAAAAAAGCATCTACTTCAAAGTTGGGCAAACAAAAGACTTCTCTGTCCTTTTCTGCAGCACTTCAAAGGGCATCACCAGGTAGGTAGCTCACATGGACTTCTTCATGTGCTTCTTGGCTCATAGTTTCCTCCTCTATGTCACCTTTTCAATTTCTGTTTTTATGATGGTCTTGTTAAGCAAAGGCAGATGGCTTAAATGCCATAGAAAGTCCCAGACTACCAGTTGTAACTGTTCACCTACTTGCTTAGTACAGGCTTGATGACAACTACTAAATGATTAGGAGAGCACTGTTCTGACATCCCTGTATGGAAACAGGAAGTAAAACAATTTTTTGTTTTTTGCAGAATCTGATCAGGATTTCAGTAGGGCAAGGTTGTTATTTGTAAACATTGGGTGCCAGAGGAAGTCTTTAGAAAGACTTCTATGTCCAACCACAATAGTAGCCTTTGAAAATATTTGTCTCAGCGAATCTATTCACTAGTCTGTAAACTTCATGGGTTGACTTTTCAGAAAACATACCATTCTTTTTGTGTACACTTTTGCATATAATCAAGTCATCATCAAATATAGTGAGCTTATACACAAAAAACATTTGCATTTGTGTCTACAGAATACATGAAACCTAATTATTTGAACAATCATTGTTTAAATATTGAAAAATTATTAAGAGAGAAAATATATTCTTAAATCAGATGCCAGTTTAATTTGTTAGGATCCAATTTATGAAGTACCTGGAAAGACTACTGCATGATTCTTGGTTATTGATTTGCCAACTTCAGAAATTTTCAGAGACATATAATAATGTCATTTTAATTCAGTGTTTCGTGGAGCTTCCAGTAATGCTTTCTGTGCTTTACTCTACAGATCAGTAGCGTGTGACTAGAGAGAAGGTATTCTAGAAAAAGCTTTTGCAATTTGCAACAAAGATTTTTGGTTCTGTTTACAGTGGAGTGTGTTGCACCTTTGTTTTGGGAACTTGCATTAGTAAAAATTACTTGAAATTATGTATGACAGATAACTGTTCTGTTCTTTTTGTGTACAGTGAGCCTCTAGAAGGCTGTTTCTTATGCTATGAAATTTTCTTTTCTTTTTTTGTTTTTGTGCAAGTAACCAAAGAAGTGGTCAAATTACTACAATTAAAATTATATGTAAGATACTTTGTATATTTCTGATGTCATTGTATTTCTCAAGTCTATTCTGATTTAGAAGGAAGGAAAACTACCAAAAAGTATTTACCTTGGTGCCTCAGTCCTCCTATTAATTTCTTCTGTTTGGTCTGTTTGCATAGGGAGGCAATGTTACATTTGGCATTTAGGGAAAAGTTGGAGGGTTTTTTTCCTTTCTTTTTTTTTCTTTTTTTTCCTTCTTTTTTTTTAAAAAAATAATGAAAAAGCCAATTCCAAACAATACTGAGCATCTTGAAGAAGCAAAAAGCGCTCAAACCTTTGCAATTCTGTGCTACCTGTTGGCTTGCATTTACTCCATGAGCCTGCTGCTAAAATATTACTGTGTTCTTCACAGAGCTGCCATGATGAAATGGTATCTTCCAGTCATTTAACAAAGGAGTTTGAAATTTTAACAGTTCTTTTTGTTTTGTATTTTACAGGCAGATTTTAAACTGATGTGTGATAATGCAATGACTTACAACAGACCAGATACAGTTTACTACAAGCTAGCCAAGAAGATACTACACACAGGCTTTAAGATGATGAGCAAAGTAAGAGATCTATTAAAAAAAAAAAAAAAAAAAAAAAGCAGAAACTCTTTGGGTTTGTTTTTTTTGGTCATACTTACATTTATCATTGTTATTAATTATGTTTCTTTTTACTTCATCCATCTGTGATTAATTATAGTACTGCCTGTTAGCACTGCTCTATTTAAGGGCTTGATAACATTCTTGTTATACCACACCCTTATTTCTCAACCTTATCTGCACCACTGAAGTCTGTAGGAGCTTCTTCCACTGGCCTCAGTGGAAGCAATTACGATCCACATTTAGAAAACCCAAGTGTAAAATATTGCTTCTGGCTGAAGCTTTGAAAACAAGATCTCATTTAAGTTTTATTTCTGCATAAACAAGAAAGCTTTTATTTTTTGAAGATGATGGGTGTAGGGGAGGTTTCGGGGGTTTCACAGATGTGTGCGTGCAAACGCATTTTTTACTCACAGTTGTTGATTTGTAAAATGAAGTTATTTTGGTGAGCTGCTCTGTGTGTGTGTGCGTGTGTGTGTGGGCACGCGTGTGTTGCAGTTATGGTAAGTTTTGTGTAAAATAGACAGTTGTCTTTGCATATGCAGGTTTTTTTTGTTTGTTTGTTTCTCTCTTGATAGTTGGGCTGCAGAAATTCTGATGCCATGCTACCATGACCAAATCATGTTGCATCGCCATTGGAAACGAGGCATTAAGAACAAAATAAGGCCATGGCCATCCCCATCCCATCCCATTATCATAGCATCTTGGCTATGAGGGAAAGGTTAAGTCCCTGCCGCTCTGTCCTTTCTGATTCTAGGAACGGCTGTTAGCTTTGAAGCGCAGCATGTCGTTTATGCAGGACATGGATTTTTCTCAGCAGGCAGCTCTTTTGGGTGATGAAGACACAGCAGTTGAGGAACCTGTTCCTGAAGTTGTTCCTGTACAAGCAGAGACTACCAAGAAATCCAAAAAGCAAAATAAAGAAGTTATTAGGTAAAGGTTTTAATGGTCATGCTTACCGGTTTGTTGCAGCTTTTGTAATATCAGACAGCAGCAAAAAATTGAGGAAAAAAACCTCCTTTCAGCCTTTCTTCTTGTCCTTAGGATAAATAGGCTATTTTATTGTACTGTATTTATTTGTTTATTTATAGAACTAGTTTGAAACAAACAATTGAAAGAATGACTGCATATTCTTTTAAACACAGTTAATGCATATAGAGATATTTTTATCCTTCTTTATATCTATATTGAATAATGAGTAGTTTCTTCTCATGATGGTTTGAAATGTTCTTTCATTTTTAACATAGCCACAAAGACTTTTTGCATTTTGTTTTGGTGTCCCCCCCCCCCTCCCCCCCAAATGATTGACTGTCAAAATCTAACAGAATCTTTCTGGGAAGCCAAAGTGGCCCTAGATCAGTAAATTATTTTATTAAACTTTAGTCTTATCTGGCAGGATGTAGAGGTACAAGAGTTTATTTCTGGAGCAGGTGATAACATCTTCCCAATGAAATCTTGTTAAGCTTCTGTGTAAAATACATGGTTAGTGTAATAGCTGTCTTCCAGCTAATAGGATCCCCTGTGTCACAAAGTTGTGTTTTTATAGCTAAAATCTAATTTTAGTCAAATTAAAGGGTTATATTTTCTATTTTTATGAAGAGATTTTAGCAGAAACTGTGATTTACAAGCAAATTATGTTGTTCATAGACATCATTTCTTGCATAGACATTCTGGGATGTTGAAATTAAATTGTAGAGCATTATGTCAACTGGAATTTTATGAAAATAAAACTGTAACAGAGCATTACTAGTCATATCTTAAATAATCTGTTCATGTAGATATGTTATGCAGGCTTCTTTCTTAAACATCTAAAGTAAAAAAGTGAAATGTAGCTTGTATTTCAAGCTCATGCTCTCTCATTTTTGTTAGAAGTGAACTTTAGAGTTCTAATCGGCCACATGTTTTTTGTTAACACTTCAGGATTTTTGTCATCCTGCTTAATGTCTGATGGAAGAAGTAGTATTTTAATGTAGTTGTTTTGTGGAAATAGGAGACTGCAACATGTATCTTCAAAACTAATTTTAAATAATTTTTTTGGCTGGAACTATTCTAATGTCAGCATACAGAAACATCTGTTGCTATGTCGTGGAGAACTATCAAAGTGTAACTTGTTCCTTTTTTAATGGATTGTGTATAGGAATTAACTGAAAGTACCTTTCTGTAAACAAGACTTAATTGAGGGGGAGGTGGTTTGTTGTTTTTTGTTTTTTTTTTTAAAGATAAGATGATTTGATTTATATAGTGCCCGGAATAATAGATTTTATCTTCTGATTAATTCTTACATAAACTCCGTTACAGGAGTAGTTTTGTACTTTGCCACTTTTTGTGTGCTTATCTTCAAATACAAATAGATTACAGAGAAAGAAATTGACACTGCCAAGCAATATAGTACTGCTCTATGTTTAATATCCACCTTAACATACATTTCAGATAGTTAAAAATAACTGACCTTTAATTTTATCCTGATAGCAGTTTCCTTGCAATCAGTTACAGTATAAATTTGCTTTCCTGTTTTTTTCAATGTTTATATAAATTTAGTAGTTGGAATTAATTTGTTTTTACTAATTAACTTGACCTTTTAAACCCTTGTATTTTGGCATCAGTAGGGTAGACATTACTCTTTTTGATGTACAAAAGAGATTTGGGGGGGAGAATCAAACCTAATAGCAGATATTTTTGCCTTCATATTTCACAGTTAAAAACAGAGAAAGAGTTGAAGTCAATGTTTGCAAAGTGTGAAAGCAATTTAGACCTCTATGTTGTAATTTTAAAAGTGACTTGATCATTTGGATGTCCAAATATCTAAGTAGTTTTTGAAAATTTTGTCCAGGATGATGCAACTTTCTGAACATTCTCTCAAAATTCTTGTCCATTAAGTATTCTGTAGAGTGTGATAGAAAGTGCCAGTTGTTGAGGAGTTTCCTGCTGTGTACACCCTTTCTTAAAGTTTCAATGAATCAAAAATCGTATAACACATTTGTCTCATAATAGTATGATCCTGTGATCTTTTTATTGTCTTTAATAGCAAAACTTTCTTGTGTATCGGATCTGAATCTCTATACAGAGAGAAATTCTTAGCTAAGCAAATGGAAGAAGATACCCCAGGAGAGAGAAATGGATTTGGTGTGAGGAGATGCTCTACCCAGTACCTAAGGTGTTTGGCCCTAGTGTCTAATGTCCATATAATGCCCTGAAAGATTTTGATGTACAAAATTTATTTTAAATATATAATGAAGACTGCCATACCCTATGATATCTTCACACTTTCCCTTATAATACTACCTTTCTCAGATTTTATATAATAACTAAGATATCTCTTGTTCCATCTTAGGTATGCTTATTTGTTATGTTTTTATTGTTTTGGTGCTTTAATGAAAAGAGATCTACTGAAAGATAAATGTTAAATTCTGTAATGTCAATGAGAAGTAATGGTGTGATTGATACTGATTAGGAATACTATTTGCTGGTATTAACAAACAGGAATTAAAGGACTCCCTGTTAGACTGGGAGCAGTGTCCTACTTCTACAAGCAACTAAATGACATAATTCTCATAAATGCAGCCTCGTTTGTTTTTTTGTTTCTGAGGTTAGAGTTACACAGTCTCCATTCCCTCATCATGTAATTTCTTTTCTGCATCTCTCTTTTTGGAATTTGTGAAAATTGTATATATGTGCATGAGGGAGACTAAGGACACATACAGCATTCACCTTGTGTTAATGCAATTTTACTCCCAATCTCTGTTTTGTAATACTTCCTTTATTTTCATCAAGGTACAGAAACAATTACATTTTTGAAGTTCAGTAGTTTAGTAGTTCTCAGCTTCTGCTGCAAAACTTTTATTTCATAATATGATTATAATTCCACTTAAATGCTGAAGTAGACTGACACTGGGAGAAGAGTGGGACTGATTGTTCTATTTAACAAACCCAGAATTCAGCCCTTTGTTTGGTTTTAGCTTTTAATTTCTACAGCTACTTCTCTTCTCTTTCTTAGTTGCATATTTGAACCTGAGGGAAATGCATGCAGCCTGACAGATAGCACTGCTGAAGAACATGTCCTGGCACTAGTGGAACATGCAGCAGATGAAGCTCGGGATAGGATCAATCGATATCTACCCAACAGCAAGGTCTACTGCACAACTAAGTTCACAGTTTGATTTTGTGTCTGACTATTTAATGCTTTGTTTCATCTTAGGAAACAGGCTTTAGTACTACATTCTTTGAAACTAACATCTAGAGTGTATGCTCTGTGTGGAATACCAATATGACTATTGTCTATCATTTAGTACCCATGAAGCCTATTGTAGGGTGTCCTAAATGGATCTCAAGTTGCATTGTCTGTTGAACATCTTTAGAAAGTAATTTGTAGAAAACAGTGAAATGTTGCTCAGTCTTGAATCTGGCTTCCTTAATTGCAACACTTAGCACTGAAAGTGTTTAAAATAGCATCACACTCTTCTTGTTGTTGCAACCTCAGAAAAAACAAACTTTAGCATAGATTGAAGGGTTATTAGGATTTCACCCCCTCCCACCTAAGGATTTCAGGAATTTTTAAGTGTTAAATTGCTGTTTTCAGTGAGAAGTCCAGAACCTCTTGTAGTTTTGTACCTACAAGTAGTAGCTGTCAGCTATAGCACATTCTTTGCGTACAAAATACAGACATCTTCAGTGACTAGGAGAAGATAGCAGTAGTTTGTACATGTGGAAATTTTGGACAGCGCTAACCACAGGTTTGATCATCTTGAATGTGATTCTAGTACTGTTCCATGTGTTTGGGTTTTGTGCTGTTCCTAGAGTTAGAAGGAAAAGCTCAGTGATACCATTAGTGCAGTTTTCTTAGCATAAACTCTTTCTGGGCTGTGTTTTTCTTAGCTGTGTGATAATGGTGGATTACTTCATGCTAGGGTTGGAGTGAATGCTACAGTCATTTGCTACAAGCCTGTGTTGAGATATGTTTACTCTATTTCTGATGCATCCTGTGAAGTCTTACTACCACCATTATCCTTTGTCCTCATTTCGCATTGTCACATACTCTAGTGACCACTGCAACCAAAAATAGAATCAGGATATTGCTACATTCTGCATTTTCCACCTATTTTTTAACAACTGTTGTAGAAGAAACATTTGCTTTGAAGCATTAGTGGTAGCCATTTTGTCTTCAAACTTAAATGTCTATTTCTTGGACAATGGCCCGTGTTATGCAGTTACCTTAGGCTCAACTGGATTAGGAAGTAAAGCCTCAAAGAACAGTGGGAGAAGTTTTAGCTTCTTCAATATACTTCTGTTTCTTTGGATAATTGGAAGACTTGCTAGGATTGAAGGCTAGTTGAAACCTGCAAAATATGAGTGGCTTTTGAAAAACCTTTTAAAGCAATACCAATCTTCTGCTAACTGCTAGCTTTACCAAAAAGGTGTCTCATGCTGATGCAGTCAGTTTTGGAGCATTCAAGGAAGACATGTTCTAGGTGTACAGCTCTTAATTATCTAGGCTGTTAATCAGGTAGACAACCTGCTGCAGATCCCACTGAATCTAGTAACACTAACACGTTCTTAGAGTTCAGCTGTTGTTAACTTTTGCTATCACTTGAAGATATTGTTCCTGTTCATTCTCTTTCCAGCATATCTCACCTCTGTTTTTATTATGTGCCAACATTAGCTTTGGTCTTACATATGGAGAGAGTTTTAAACTTTTTGAGCAGGAGGGGGGCCGAAAAATAGGGAAGAGATTTACCGTTCAATTTACTTGGAAGTATTTACTAATATTTCTTTAGGGAGAGCATAGTTTTAATTTTCTGTCTTTACTGAGAAGTTACAGTCTTTTTTGCATGATACATGCGTAGTCAGTTTCTGACATTGATATAGTTTGTTGCATTAGTTCTATCTCTATCTTTACAGATCCCAGCGTGTTCTATTGTCTTTTACATCTCTGGCTGTCTTTTTAGCATTGTGTTTGTGTGCTCTAATAGGTTTGTCACAGCACTTCATCCTCTTTAAGAATTTGATAGTGTGTTCATAAAAGTATTTCTAATTAGAGAAAGTTGTGGGTGAGATAGGAAAACAAGCAGTTCAGTCTAGATTTGAAAATAAACAGTGAGGTAGATTGTGGATAGGAGTAAACTGTGTTCTAGGCTTGGCAGTCAGAAAGCCTGGCTCCATACTAATTATAATGGAATTGGTTTTGTCTTGGATGCAAACTTTAGATCTGATTTAGGAAGATGAATAAGGAGTTGTATATATGACATACAGACTTTTACTCCTAAGTCTTCTGTTCTGAAGCATTTGCTAGATGGTGATAAATTGTGACACAAGATTCTCTGTATTAAAAAGGGAATACCAGAATGCAGGATCTGAACACAGCTAAAAATGCTTTTTATAGTTTTCTGTATAAGTAAGCAACTCCTTCTTTGAGTTTGGACTGTTTTGAATGATTGCTTCTATATCTTCATGGTTCTATTTACAGATTGGTTATCTGAAAAAAAATGGAGATGGAACTTTATTATTTAGTGTAGTAAATTCATCTGATCCAGAAGCAGAAGGTAAATGCCATAATCTTTCAAGCAAACATTTGTAATGTTGAATGTTTTAGCAGATTTGGAAGTCTTAACTGTATATACAGGTCCTGCGTAGCATAGACGAGGTTGTTTTTTTAAATTAAACAATATTCCCCAAACCATTTTCCCCAATAGCTGTATTTAGTATCTCCAATATAAGATGTTTCTCTTTGTGTTTCAAATTTTCACTCTTCAGATGCTCTGTTTTACTGATGCTGACAGTAAGAAGGAAAAATAATATCTACTTATAAGCATTTATACATGGCTACAACTTTATAGAGAATTTGGAAAACAGTTCCAAGTACCCTATTGTGTTAAAATGTAATAGACAAAAGGTGAATGAAAGTGCTGTAATCCTATGTGAATATGCAACGCAGAGATGCAAATTCACAGTCTTTTATCTTTTTTTTTTATTTCCTAATTTAAATTATTAGCTAAATTTCAGTTTAAGTTAATTAGGCTTTGTTTAATTGTTTTTCTTTAGTTCCTTGATGTTGTCTGTGGGTTTTTATTTGTGTTACTACTATACATTATTTATATTGTCTTGTGCTTTCTGCTTGTTTCAGTTTCGAGCTCAAAATGCAGAAGTTTGTAATGAATGAAATGTCATAGTCTTTATGCTGCTGTATGTCATGTTGATTTAGCACTTCTTCTCTGCAAGTTTTTGAGATTCACAGCTTACCTATTGTTGCATTGATGAATTCATGAACCCTTTTGATAGTAACATTTCTGTTGACTTTTTGATTGGGAGATACAAGCCTGTAACTCTATTACTGTCTAAATTCCTTTTGCAGTAATTTTTTCTGAAATTAAATTGAGCATTTTGGCTGCCATCATGCCCTTACCTATTTCTGATAAAAATTAAATAATAAAATTAATGTGATTTAATACCTCTGAAATCATGCCACTGAAAATTTAGATAGTGATGGTAATGGGAGCAGAGCAAGTTTTCTCTGTGTACTATAAAGTACTGTACTGCTTCCTGATGTTTCTGTGCCCCAGAATCTTTTTTGATTGTTTGTATAGTTACTACTAGTTACACTGAATTTACAGTTAATAGTATAGTCTGAATATTTGTTATAGTTTGTTGGGGTGTTTTAATCCTAGTAAGGTTTTAGGGATAAACATGCTTTCTGTTGTTCAGTAGTTGAGCATAATTACCATTAGATTCCATAACAGCCAGAGAGATTTGAAATAACCGGAAGTGTCCTAGATGCTGTTGGGATTTTTTTAAATTTAAAAGCATATTCCAAATTATTTGAGCCATTTTAATTAACCAGTTCTCAGAACTTTAGAAGAAAGACTATTGCTATAGCCATAATGGTGATTTTCTTAACAAGACATTTTATGCGGTGTGTGGATTTCTGTAGACAAACTACCACTTAGTCAACAAGAAATTGCCTTTGTCAATAATATCTGGATCTTGAATGTTTGTGAATCAGCTAGTAAAGAATTTCAGATGCTGCTATATACTTTAAGAGTGAAATAACTAAGCAAGCCATAGGTCTTGTGAATAAGAGATGGAAGCATAGGTACAGCATGTGTTTGAAATTTAAATGGACAACCTGAATTATACTACTTATCCTTAATAAAATTGTACAGATCAAAAAACATTTAGCCTTTATGGTAACTGCAACTTTTTAAAATAGCAAAATTTAAATATTCACCATAAATAAATTTTAAATATGAAATGCTTTCCGAAAATTAATATCTTATTTTAAATCAAATTATTAGAGGAGGAGACTCACCCAGTGGATCTGAGTTCACTGTCAAGCAAATTGTTACCTGGCTTCACTACACTGGGCTTTAAAGATGAACGAAGAAATAAAGGTAAATGCCAAAGAACGTGTTTTAACTTTGTGTTTTGTGTTAGTGTTATAGCCACGCTAGAAGCTTTCCAGTAATGGTACTCCATTTTCTCTCGAGGAAAGACTTTTTCCTGAGCAACTGCACTTAGAGTTGAAGGAAAAAAACCCCTTTTGGTCATTTGCATTTTTTATCATATGACAAGGATTTCACAAACTGTGGATTTTTTTTTTTTCTAGTATTATTGACATTTTTAATAGTTTCTAATCTGCTCTCCAGAAACTGATTGGCAAACAACAGTGAAGTAGACACACACAAAAAGACGAAATATAAAAGGGGGTGGGGAGATGAATCTTTTTTTCTGGGAGTGAAGTGGTTAACTTCTTTATTTTCCAGTAGTATAAGTACGTTTATTTATATGGTTAAAGTAGTTGTGCTGATTCTAGAGTCTAGAAGTGTCCTTGAGATATTGTTCTTGATTTCAATTGAAAGAAAAAACACACTGCACTTTCAGTACCTGTTTCAGAAAACAAGATTTATTTTTTTTCCCCCAAGTGATCTTTTACACTTGTGTTAATCGTTTATCATCTCTTCCTTCTACCTGTCTAGTAACCTTTCTTACAAGTGCTAGTACAGTACCTTCCATGCAAAACAACTCTATATTTCATGATTTGAAATCAGATGAAATGGAACTCCTGTACTCAGCATACGGTGATGAAACTGGGATACAGTGTGCCTTAAGGTAAGTGCCTCCTTATTAGGAGGCCTAACTTCTCATAGCAATTTTATGAAAAGCAATTTGGACTAAATGTCAGTTAGGAGCCTCCAAATCCTGATAACGTTTTTCCAAAACTTATTTTAAAAATAACTCACTATAAAACTTGAAGCCAGCTGTCATCCTGGTTGTTGGTGGTGGGTTTGTTTTGGGTTTGGTTTTGGTGGGTTTTTTTCCATTTGCACATTTAAGTTACCTTATTTTACTGCAAGGCTGTTACAGATCTTGTGATTAGGGTCTTTGACTAAATGATATTACAGCTTGCTAAAGATTTAGCATTTTGCTTTAAACCCAGCAGTAAGTAGGTTTACATATGCAACTAATAGGTTTCAGTGACTTTAAAACAGTGATATTTTTCAAGGATTTTCAGAACAGATAAAGCTACTTGAAAAGGAAAATGACACTTTTCATTAAATTTTTCCTTGGAAGGAAAGAATTAATCACAAGTACCTTTTTTTTTTTTTTTTTTTTTTTTAAACCCACTACCAATGATAGTTCCAGTAAAAATTTGCTGGTAGCTGTGAAAAACAAGTTTGCATATACCTTTACTTCCATTTAAAAGAAAAAAAAAATAAAAACCCTGTCTTGAAGGCCTTAATTGCTTTTCTGAAGCAGCATAGAAGAGTAAAAGAACAAAGAAAATGTAGGTGTCATGCACCATAGTTGGGGAAAACCATATTATAACTTGAAATATTTTTTTTAAAAGTAAACATTTTCTGTAATGCTTATATCTCCATTCCTACTAGCTTACAAGAATTTGTGAAGGATGCTGGAAATTATAGCAAGAAAATAGTAGATGATCTTCTGGACCAGATCACTAGTGGAGATCATTCCAAAACTATTTATCAGCTAAAGCAGGTGTGTCCTTGATGCACAGAAATATCACAAGCTCATCAAACAAGAATGGACCTGATTGCTTTTTAATATTGTATGAGATGTTTGTTTTCCACTGTCAGTTTAAGCAGTGCAGGCTTAGCTGTTCATGCAACCATGCAGCGAACCAAATTAGAAACTGAATTAATCAGCAGAGAAGTAATCTTTTTATTTTCTCCAGCTAGATCAGTTCTCCAATGTGGTTCAATATGTGTCTGCAGAAAGGAAGAGGTAGGGGAGCGCAATGTAGCGGGGGGGTAAGGGACCAACGAACTGAATGTTGGGCAGCCCTGCCACTCAATCTCATGACTTATGTATCTGCTTCTGAGTTATATTGCAATGCTTTTGTTAAGGATTTTTTTTTCTTAATTTAAATGCAAAATACATTCCTTGTGGAAGGATTAATTATTTGGAAGATTGAAATAATGTTGGAGAATATATTAATATTGCTGTACAGGTATCTATTACCCAACAGTGCTAACTTTTTAATTCATGTAGTATGTCCGAAGGAAAAACTTTTAACTTATTTCCAAAAGCACTTTAGCTAGGAGATTCATACTAAGATTGGAGAAGAGATTTTTCTCAGAAGCGTATATAATTCTAGTGGGAATGTTTGCATTCCCAAGACAAAATAGACTACCAGAAATTGCAAAATCTTGTTTCATGTTATCTTCACTCTGAAAGCCACTGTTAGTTTGAAATAATTGTCTGCTGTTGAAAAATGATAACATTCTGAATGATTCAAGAGTAAGGAAGGGGGGTGGGGCATGGATGGATGGATGGAAGGTGTAAGGATTTCCTGATATGGTGGAACTGAGATTATGCTAAATCTCTGCAGACTTAGAATAGAATGGGTGATGTTTGGGGAAAAGGAGACAATAGAATGAAAAATACAGAGGATACTTCAGAATTTTCTGGCTATTGTATATGAAATGGGAAGAAATGTAAAGGATAAATTAAAAAAAATTTGAAAGTTCACAAAGTTAAAAATTAATATTTAGAATATTCTTCTACATCTAGAAATATGTATATACCACATGTTGAACTTAGCTTTAAAATAAAACATGTGCCTTTTCCTTTTTGCCACATTGTTCTATGAATATTGTTCCAAATGAGAATTTCTGAATACCTTTTAAATGGTCAATGGCTATTGACACTTAGAAATGCTGTTCAGTTGTGACTTATGTGGATATGTACAGATTTTGTGCAATTAAATGTGTTTCAGTGATGAGATGCCATGGTGTTTTATGCTTGAGTATTTTGTGCTGCTACATCTGAGTAAGAATGAATATCTCTGAAAGTACAACCTTTAATTATTTGGAATCAGAAGTTACTGAAGTAATGACTAAGATAGTGCACTTGAATATAAAGTTCATGGGTGGAAGAAATTGTGTAAGGGGACTCAAAGTTAGTTAAAATGCATAATACTGAAATACTTCAAAATTGTAACTGTTACATTGTAATTGCATTACAGATATGCGAAAAAGTTAGCTGTCTCTAGCCTCGTTTTGTGTGTGAAGTTTGAATTACTTGAAATTGTACAACACAGAAGTCTTTCTCTTATGTTGAATAAAAGTAATTGTTAGTATTCTTTCTTTCCAGAGGCGAAACATCCCAGTAAAACCACTGGATGAAGTTAAAGTAAGTTATGCTGATGCTCGGCAAAACCTACTCAGTTTAAGGTTTTTTAAGTGTCTTGGCATTTAAAGCAGAGAAAGTGATGTTCTCTGGGCTTCCAACATTCAGATTCCTAATTTTATTTAACATGCATCTGTTCTGTATAATAATAGAAAAAAGATTAATAAGTGGAGTATGTAATGAAGAAGAGACTGTTAGGTTAGGCCTTAAAGAAGCTGTCCTGGTTAGTTCTAAATTGTTTACGTGAATGTATATAGTCACCCATTAGAGAAGAGCTAGTCTTTATTTTTTTGTAAAGCTTTTATGCAGACATTACAAAATATGATAGTATTCTGTGGTGGCCGAGAATCTGATCATGATAAACCAATAAATTACACAAACTAAGAGTATTCTTAGGAAACATTAGTATAAGCTATGAAATGCTAAGATCCAAAATATAATTTGGTTCTTTAGGTTCTGCCGGTTCTCATTAAAGAAGAACACAAGTTGCGTAATACCTGTCCGGATTCTTCGAAACAGATTATGGTAAAATGGTTGGGGGGCGGGGGGGAAGGAGTACTGAGACATTCATTTTGTTTCTGTGCAAGGATTTGCATGCTGTGAGGTAGAAGATTAAAATCACAGTACGTAAAAATAAGCTTTCAGTACCTAAAGTGGATTCTCTGACACTCAAGTCTATTTTAGTTAGTGGCTTTGTTTGTCCTATTGTTCTGTATTCTCTAGTTTAATTCAGCATGCATAACTAAATTTCAGGAGCAGAAAGGCCACTTTGGAATCTGAAAGGTACTTGATCTGCTGATGAATATTTGAGGTTCAACCTAAAATGTAAAAGTGGAAAAAAACAGTAGTATTTATCAGTTTTACTACATCCATTGAAAATGTCTATTAGAAACTAGGGGTAAATAATGCATACCTTACGCTTTTACAACTACTAGTCACATCTTTCTTTAAGTGGTACAAGTTTTTATCTTGCAAATTATTGTGACAACAGAAAATATGCACTATAAATATTCCTTATATTTTGTGGAAAGGTTTGTATTTCTTTAGAAGATGACTGGTTAAGTTAATTCATGAAAGTGCTAAGTTTCATTTTCATATTTCTAAAAGATAATACCTAGTTGCATATTTACCTACATGTCTTATTCCTCCCACTGGAATAGGCAATCTCAGAGAATTCTGTTAGAATGTATTTTGAAGCTTAACAACTTTTACTTTGATCTCTTAATTTTTGCCATTACGTAGCAATATTGCAACAGGTATGGAAAAAATGAAATTTTTGTAGCACAGGCTGTATTTCATTGTCCAAATGTGTAGAAAAAATACTTGAGAGATCAGGTCCAGTTGATACTGTGTGTAGGGAGGCCCACCTTACTGGTTTTATTAGTCTTACTAAAAATTTCAGGAAATCCAGTGTTGCAGAAGGTGAGGGAAAAGGGGATCCTGGGAGTGGTTCATGATGGGGATATTGATAATGCTTCCCCCTCGCCCCCCACCAGGGTTCTGCCATGGGACAGGGATGAGCAGAGCATGTAATTAAGTTTCAGAGGATTCGGTAATGTTGTTTTCAACAGTCCTGGATGATGAGATGAAAGATATTTAGACTACCCTGCAGATCCCTTGTCAGTCATATGACTGGTCTGTCCTGGAACCATGTTTGAGCTGCCTGTGAGTTGCAGGTTAGCCAAGATGGTTATGGATGCTCCAGTCTTTAGTGTTGTGGTGTATCCTTTGAGAGTATGGATTCATGTGTTTACCTTAAACATTAAAAAGTTATTATGACAGTCTTTCTGTTTCTTGTATTTTAATAGGTTGGAGAATCTGCTGGAGACAGTAACACTTCTGACTTGGACTTTCTCTCTATGAAACCATATTCAGATGTATCTCTTGATATTTCTATGTTAAGTTCATTAGGTAAGTAAGTAAATATACAAGCCATGAATTATGGCGTAGTTGTACCATTTAGGCAAAATAACAGCTGGATTTGCGAAGAATAAAACTGTTCAAAAAGTAGTAATAAGTCTACATTTGACATAGGTAAAAGTCTAGGGCTGGTTCAAGATAAATGAAACCTTGGTCTGTTTTTTCCTTTGAGACATCCATGTGCTAGCCAAGCTACCTTTTCATGTACTGCTGAAGAAACCAAAGTATTTGTACCTCACAATTTTGATAGCTTTGCCTGGTTTTTATGTGTTCATAGTAATGTAAATTTTAAGAATCAGCGTGGAGCTTTGGCTCAGCAATGTTGTTGCTTCATATGCTGTCTTTTGAAATAACTTTGGAAGTAGGCAAATATGTGAAGCTCAATCATATCACTACTTGGAATGTCCCAAAACAAAAATCAGAAGAAAATTCAGGTGTTGGAAAGACTTTAGCTTCAAATAAGGCAGTTGTATGAAAGCATTAGGATGTTGTTTCAAATACACATCTTTGATAGGTATCCTTCTTTAAATACTAGAAGTAATGTTCCCATTTCTGCAGGCTGCTGAGCTGGTCAAATGTCTTCAAAAATGTCATCACAAAAAAAACCCCTGCTTATGGTTTAAGATGCTGTTAATTCAGAATGTGAAAGATGCCAAAATATCTATTATAAAACATAACAAAGGTAATTGAAAGCTTAAAGAAAAAAAAATTTCTACACATTTCTCCCATAGGTGCAGTATTTTTGAAAACCACTTAAAAGCTCTGATTATGCTGTCACACAATAATTTTATTGCAGTTCAATAAAAAATTAGTATCTGTTTTATAGATAATATTTAGACATACCAGTCTTACTATGAACTTCTTGCTCCACTGAAAGCTGCTTATATTTTTCTTCTTTGATCTTTCTGTAAATACTAATATACTTCTAGATTACTTAGCTTCCAAGGAGAGTTTATGGCATTATTTCTTACCATAATTCTTGCAAAGTTAGCAAGGTCTACATTGAAGACAGCCCAAAGAGAAGCGAAAGAGTATGTTTTCCTGTTTAAAGTTGAGGGAAATTTTGTTAAGTCTTCAGGTGAAAGAACAGTGTATGTTGGTACATACTTCCAGTTCTTTCCAATTTCATAATTTTATTTGGCTTACTTTAAAATCAGTGTAGCTGGAGAAGATAGAGGTTGTTAAAACCTTCTGATGGGGATTTCTTCACCTCCATAAATTACATGTTCTATTTTAACTGTATTTTAAGTTATATTTGAGTAATTTTTCTCTTTAATTTCTCTCCTTTGCTGCAAACTAATTGTATTATTTCATGTCTGGAGTTTAACAGATGAGGAAGACAAATTGAGCTCATATGGTTGTTAAGTTAGTTCAGTTTCAGCCTATTCCCATGGCACTCTCCTTCATCCTCCAATATCACAAAATGCATTTCAATATGTATTTCTTGAAACTGAAAACAGATCTGCAGCTGTTGCCTTTTAGAAGTGGAAAGGAAAATGCAAGATTGAGGTTGTTTGTGTAATAGACAACACTTGTGCTAATTTAGTTTAGATTTTTTTTTTTAATAGTGACTTGATAATTCATGAGTCAATCTGCATGTGCTAATTATGTGTTTTGGTTGGTAACTGGTGGTCCCTAGGGAAAGTGAAGAAAGAACTTGACCATGACGATAACCATTTGCATCTGGATGAAACAACTAAGCTGCTGCAGGACCTTCATGAAGCTCAGGCTGACAGAGTGGGATCCCGGCCATCATCCAATTTGAGTTCTCTCTCCAATACCTCTGAAAGAGACCAGCATCATCTTGGTAAAGTTACTTGTGTCACAGAATTTGCAGCATTTCTGCTCTAACTGAAACTGGTTAAAACTTACATTTTAATTTACATAAACGTTTGCATGAAATTACTCTGATAAAACAGTGTGCTGACTACAGGATATGCATGGCAAAGGCAACTAAGACGACATACTTTTGACCTGTGGAATTAAGGATGCTAACTGTGGTGACTTATTTTTTTCATTAGGCATGATTGAAGTAATTGTGAAGTAAATTGATACTGACTGGCAAATCACTGTATGTACTTGCATTTTATGCTCTTAGAAATACCAAGGAGTATATGTTTATTTTACTTTGGCATAGTTGTATGCAGCAAGTTACAGGTGGGATTCTACAATAGCCTTCCATTGTCATAGAATCATAGAATGGTTTGGGTTGGAAGGGACCTCAAAGATCACCTAGTTCCAACCCCCTGCTGCGGGCAGGGACGCCCTCCACTAGACCAGGTTGCCCAAAGCCTCATCCAACCTGGTCTTAAACACTTCCAGGGATGGGGCTTCCACAACCTCTCTGGGCAGCCTGTTCCAGTGCCTCACCACCCTCACAGTAAAGAACTTCTTTCTAACATCTAATCTAAATTGACCCTCCTTCAGCTTAAACCCATTACCCCTTGTCCTGTCACTACACTCCCTGATAAACAGTCCCTCACCAGCTTTCCTGTAGGCCCCCTTCAGGTACTGGAAGGCCCCGATTAGGTCTCCCCAGAGCCTTCTTTTCTCCAGGCTGAACAATCCCAACTCTCTCAGCCTGTCCTCATAGGAGAGGTGCTCCAGCCCTCTGATCAACTTGGTGGCCCTCCTCTGGACTCGCTCCTACAGCTCAATGCCTTTCTTGTACTGGGGACCCCAGAGCTGGATGCAGTACTCCAGGTGGGGTCTCATGAGAGTGGAGTAGAGGGGCAGGATCACTTCCCTCGACCTGCTGGTCACACCTCTTTTGATGCAGCCCAGGACACAGTTGGCTTTCTGGGCTGCAAGCGCACACTGCCAGCTCATGTTGAGCTTCTCATCAATCAATTCCCCCAAGTCCTTCTCCTCGGGGCTGCTTTCAATCCATTCCTCACCCAGCCTATAGTCGTGCTTGGGATTGTGCTGACCCACATGCAGGACCTTGCACTTGGCCTTGTTGAACTTCATGCAGTTCACATGGGCCCACCTCTCCAGCCTGTCAAGGTCCCTCTGTAAACTGTAAAATTCAGTGATAAGAGAAGATGATAGCGTAACATACCACTTAACAATTTGGTGCCATTTCTGAGAAGGTAGGAGATGATTGGATAATACTCAATTACACTTTGTATAATTTTTCAACTTAGAGTAATGGAATAATGACTGCTTTTTCAAAAAGGATCTCAATTACTGAAGAATCTTATAATTTCCTTTTCAAAATCTCCTGTTTAAATATAATTTAAATGTCTGTCTTGCTTTAAAAGTCTGAAAGGAACATGTGAAATAACCATGCTGTTTATATACATAAATATCTCTCCATTATTTTTTCTGTACTTTTAAAGGTTTTCATTTTTTTTCCTATATTCTACAGGAAGCCCCTCTCATCTGAGTGTTGGAGAACAGCAAGACATGGTTCATGATCCCTATGAATTTCTTCAATCTCCAGAAACCTCAAATGCCACTACTAACTAATCTGACGTGTACTATATATATTTTGTGTTTTGATTGTATTATGTTTTTATAAAGTTTTTGTCCATGGCAGAAACCTCAATTTTGTCCTCTCTTCTATGAGGATTCCTGTATAATATTATAATATATGCTGGATTGAACCAAACAAAACCCCCTACTTAGTGCATCATGTTGTTAGCAACGTACCAAAACCTGCTTTTGATTTGTTGAGAGAGGTTGTTGTCTGCTGGTGTGTGAATCTTGACTGAAAAACAACAAATAATGTCTTAGAAAAATTTTTATTTTGTAGAAACTAAAAAGTTATAATTTTTCCAGTATCGTGGCAGCAGTGTTTAAATGTTTTTAGTAGAATTATCTACCACTTCTGTTCAGGTCTTAACTTGAACATCTTCAAGGAGAAATAGTTTATTTCAGCAGTGACAGAACTGCATGAATTGTGATCATTATTGTGTTTCCCATCTCCTAACCCTAATAATCTGTAGAAGTTGTTTCTGTTTCCCCATAATTTTAAATTTTTTTTTTAATTGCTCTAGTGAATACTTGATTTGAGAGTAACAGTACTTGGTAATTGCATTAAAATGCTCACTATGAGAATTCTAACCCTGGATCTAAAAAAGATGGATGCTTTTGTCATCCCTCATGTCTTTAAACACAAAGAAGATAGAAGTATTATATTTTTTATTTGATATGTATATTTACTTGGATGGAAAAAATACTGGATAAGGTATGCTTTTCAGTAATTTTAAAATAAAACTTTTATAATTCGGTACTGATGTAACTAGGGGATTTTGTACCATTGATATGTGCAAGCTGGACAAATGTTATGAATTTACAATATTTTGTAAATATTAATAAAAATACAAAATTATTTTTTATGTTTGCAACTATTGTTCTTGCCAGGAGAAAATTTGCATCCTTATCTTCACTAAGTCTGAAATACTAGGAGGTTTTGGTGTGAATTTTTGTGCTGCTTCAAGAGATAAATTTCATCATGCGACATGGAGCTGTAAACAAAATTAACTGTGAATTTCTAGGAACCAACAAGGAAGTCTGTCAGATAACTGATACCGACATCTTAATAAAGCCTAAATAGGAAGATCTGTTCACTCACACTAGGTGTTTGTGTTCTAGACTGTTTCCTCTCCCTCCCCCTCTGAGATACCTTTGCCAGTCCCTCTCTCAACCCACTTCTTAGGGATATGTGTTTTCTGTTTGAACATAAAATTACATGTAATAGCTGAATATCTATGGTACTGGTGGTTGCCTTTTCTCCTCTGTACGGTAGTTGCCTGCTCTTTCTCTTGCCACAAGTAATTTGTGGGACTTCCACCTGAACTTGATCATGAAAATTCTGAGTTTCAAACATTCTTCTTTGCTTCCCTGCTAGGCAGCCAGTTTTGCAAAACAATTAAGGGAGGGCCAACATTAGGCCCACCTAAAAGCTGGAAATAGAGGGGATCAGGAAAAGGGGTTCTTGAAATCAGCATTGCCTGGCAGACAGTTTGATAGCAGAGCCGTTATAATTATGAGCTGTCTCAATTGCAAAGGATCTGACCCCTATGCTTCTCTCAGAACGAAAATCCACAGCATACCCCTCAGAATGCTAGCACGCCATTCTTGTGTCTTGTCCAACATGGATTTTGATAAGATACTTTGATAAATCAGGTGTCTTACCTATGTCAGCCTTCCTTGATATAAGTATCTTGGTTTTGCAATCCATACTGAGGTGAAAAGTTTTGGTCGTATGGAAGTTTTCTGGTTAATAGTGCTGTTTACCTGTTAGAGCTTTAAACATTGGAGTATATTTTTAATCATTAGTCTGCAAGCTCTGAATTTTTTTTTTCTTCCACAGACCGCATATGTTGTGTTGATCAAGATGAGTTGGGATGGCACAGCTAGAATGGGCAGGAGGAGAACTTGTAGAGATCCTAAGCAGAGCCAGGATACTCATCACACAAATCACTGAGGGATGATGATTACTTTTGAGTATATAATAAACGTATTCCACAGTGCAAATGTGTAACTGTGTGGGAAAGGATTTTTTTGGACTTGGACCAGAGATTTGCTATAAAACAACTTCTGGGATGTTTTTCAAGAGATAAAATGTAAATACTACTGTATCATAGATCATAGTAATGGAGGTTCAGGTTTAACCTTTAGGTTACTGTTCAGACACCACACCCATCCCAAAGAAATGCCACACCTTCACTGTTGTGTCACTAGAAGTAACCTGTGCCAACCTTAAAGGATTGATTTGATTCTAGGCTTGGTTTATTAAAAAATGTTACAGCAAGTCATGAATTAAGTGGGATATGAAATCAACAAATAGCATCTTTTGAAACCAAGAGGGCTATGTTTTACAAGCAGATGATTTTGATCACATCCTCATGGTTCTATTTGGTATTTTAAAATTCATTCTTAATTTGCAATAACCCCTGGGGAAAATATTTTAAGTAAATAAACCTAACTATTTATTCTGATACACATAAAATCACTGTGACGTGTAAGCATACTCTGCCTCTTGAGCCTCTGGATAGCTGAATATATCTAATCAAGGGTTACAGTTTTGTTACTGTTTTCATACAAAATCAGAGCTTCAACTTTTTATTAGAAACAGCTTGTGCTCTGCTGTGTTGTTCTTCTAACTCACTATGTTATGAAAATCAACTGTAGTTATCTTTCTGATAATTTGCAATGTTTTTATTTTCAGATCCAAAACTGTATCACAAAAAATACTAAAAGATACCCTTTGAACATACAAATGTTGTTTTTTTTGGTTGGGTTTTTTTTTCTCTTTAGCTACCATAAATACACCTTAGCAATAAATGTGATGTACAAAGATGTATTATATACAAGTGCATCTCTCCTGTAGTACTTGCTACTCCATCTCATATTGCGTAGTCCAAAGATGTAACTGTGGTAACTTCTCCTTTTGGGACAGCAATAACAAACTTTCAGTAAAAGTTAAATTCCAAAGAAAATAATGTTATACACACAAAGGAATCACAGATATTCAAGCTTGGCAAAATCCTTAATGAAGTGAGTACAACTGGGAGCTGTGAGGGCAGGAAGGTCTTCTCTCAGGAGAAAACCACCAGACAGGTTCATCTTGTCTCTTTAGCAGTGAAACTGCCATTTTGCAAGGACTTATTTTCACTTGTACTCCAATTTTTACTTATGCATTCCTAGTGAAGATGTAAGACCTGGTGAGGTCAAAAAATCTTACAAACTTTTCTCCCACCAGGCAAAGGACTTGCATAGATGTTTGTGTGCTGGTGTTCCTTCTCTTCATATATACACTTACTTGAGAAACTGTGGAGTACCTAAATCCTAGCACTTCACAGATCAGGGGAACTGTCCACACCTGTCAAGCACCCTGGAAAACTGAAATACAGAGAATATATCAAGAGTTGGGTGTTCATAACAACTTGCCTTGCATCACAAAGCAATTCATTTCTATGTGGAAGCAATGAAGTGGGGAGACGAGGGCAGGTTTTAAATATAATTGCAGTTATTATTAACAACAATGGAGTTGATTTAGGCCTGAAAAGATATTAAAACAAGTTTAATTAGTCAAAGTATAGTAACACAGGGTTCTTAAAGGGAGGAAATGAGAGCCCACTATTCTGTGGCCTGCTCAGGCTTGACTGCAGTGATGCACAAATCTGTAGCATAAGCTATTTTCCTATTTACTTTACATTTACCCGTTTTTAAAATGATGAGCAAATGGAGCTTGAGGACAGAGTTGTGTTTTGAAACATCCCTGTGCAGCTCAGCTGGAACCAAGTGTTTGGGCTTTCCTGTGCAGGACACTTTCAGCTGAGTGGTGCCTGCTCTTTGGCCCTAAAGCTGGAATTCTGCTCCTGTTCTAAAGCACGCTTGTGCCTCCAGGCAAATCCCCTGATATGTCTGATGTTGACAGATGGTCTGAACTCTATCCAATACTTTGGATGATTCAGGGAGCAGCATAGTCCTGGGATCTTTCTTCAGTGGCATTTTCCTCATTCACCACAGGAGCTCTGGAATCTTCACTGGGTCGCTAGATCTGCCCAGCACCAGGTCAGCAGAGGTCTCTTCCAGTTCCACCTCCAACTCTTCTGGTGGGCTTTAAGTCTCCTCTGCACTCACAAGACTTTCAGGAGGAGCTGGGCCTTCTTACAGTCTGAATAGTGAGCTCGCAAGTCCTGCAAGAAGAAATGGTGAAATAAGCAGTAAGAGCAAAATGACTATATCCTGCCTGGGAAGCAGTGGATGCCGTGCTCTTCCAGTATGGATTCTCCTGAGAAAGTGTTGCATGTTCTGCCCAGTTTCATTTGCAAATATATATTCCTTTATTTCTTTGTAGACATTGCACTATGATGTCAATTCTATTAGCTGAGAAATCCTTATGCAGAGGTGTCATGGTTTAGTTCCAGCCAGCAGCAGGAATGGCCAGAAAGGGAAGCATTGCACATTCTTTGCATGTATTCTGGTGTCTGCATCAGGGTATGGAGATTTCCCGTCTTGCTCCTCCACCCAGATGATAGATGGGAAAAATAAAAGGTAATGTTCAGAACAGTTGTTTGACAAGGAGAAATGAAGTCTTACAAAGAGAAGTTTTGCTCCCATCTGTGAATCTGTGGTGCACATACATTTTCCCATCAGTTGCAGCAATGCTGAAAAAAGCATACAGCTAAGCTTTTCTGTTAAGAAGTTCTTAG
This sequence comes from Balearica regulorum gibbericeps, assembly GCF_011004875.1. Lineage (NCBI taxonomy): Eukaryota > Metazoa > Chordata > Aves > Gruiformes > Gruidae > Balearica > Balearica regulorum. The sequence goes on from NC_046185.1 coordinate 105,306,409, forward strand.
AAGTGTGTGTATGGCAATGTGTTTGGGCTGCTTTGCTGCTCATGCATTCTGATTCATCACGAACTGTGGTCTCTGGGGCATAACATATGTGATCCGCTGCACTGTGACAGTCTTACCTGTTGGAAAGTGTTTGCATGGACGCACAGCCTTGTTTTCGTTTGTACCTCCCTAAGAATTTTAATTGGAAAGTGTCTTAAAAACTAATATGGTTTCAGCCTGTAGTATAGTAGATCTGACTTCTTATACTTAATATGTATGGTAAATATAAATTTATTCCTGTAATACACTCTAAGTAATAGTTACAGTTTGTGAGGAAATCTATTGAAGCACTTACTGTTGAATCGCCTACCTTAGCTCTTGAATAAAATTCCACAGTAGAATGTTTAAAATATTGCTCTAGAGGAATGTGCTCATTTGTTTTGGGTTTTGCTTAAACTTCTGTGTATACTATTGAAAACTGAATTAACATGCAGTGTCTTACTTGATACCTTCTTCTTGGTTGTCGGACAGAATGCATTCAAACTTTCTGAAATTCTGTAAATTAGCCTTTATGAGCCCTGTCAATTAGATGTATAAAAGGTTGTATATTCTTTGTATCGTTACCATACTAGAAAGCACTTTGTGCCTGGGGAAGGTTTGCTTATTTATTCAGCCTATCTGACCCTTAAGCAATGTCAGTTATGCACGGCAATCTCTAACTGCAGTCCTAAGGGTTTTAGACAAACCTTTTAATAGGCCTACTGCCTACATTCTCCAGGAAAAAGAATGTTTTTAAGACAAAGCTTCTTCCCAAATATAAATTGTTTTGCTTGCATGCTATGGTGTCTTCCCATAAATGACAGACATTGACTTGTAACCTGTTTGCTGAATGTACTGATACACATGACTGGGCGCACTAAATGCCTCAAGAAAAGCTTTCATTTTACTTTGAGAAATCTCATTCTCCTATATTTTATAGAAAGGTTGGACTCTGAGTTTGCAGCCTCTGGGGGAAAAAAACCCAACAAAACAAAAAACCAACAACAAAAAAGAATCCTGAAGTTTTAAAATAAGTGGTTAAAGTGACTTCTTTCAGTTCAACTTGTTTGTAATAACGCATTTTTACTGTTTCTCAAGCTGAAAGAGAATGTCTTGCTCCTATTCTTTGTGGCTGTTTGTGTATGTGCCTAGCCTTGTGTCAGTGGCACGCTGTTGTATTTTCCAAATGATTCTGTTTTATTTCAAGAAAAGCTTTAGGAAGTAATTCTTTCAGTCCTTTTGCTACTTATTTGAGGGGAAACAATTCCTAAGCCATGTCTCATTTGCTCTTGTCTATGCAGGTTGTAAGTTCATATTAAAACATATTGAAAAGCTTTGAAATAGTCAGTAATGGCCAGTAATCTTATGGTGCTATATAAACATTAAGAATTTGAAAAACTTAGTGCTGTGTTTTTATTTAACATATACCTACCTCTCTGTTTAATGTAATCCCAGTTACACTAGAAAGGGATGGTTTGTGAAGTTTATCTGGTAGACATTTCATATTTAGCTCATTTGGAAGAGGATTGTATGTTTATGGCAACACATTTAAATTTGTAATACATGACATGCATAAAATCCTCTAGCTAGGTGGCACCATATGTCAACACACTTTATGTGAGTTACCATTAGTTTGAATTCATGTTTCTGATGCTGCCATTGAAATGGAGTTCAATTTCCCAGGATGTTTTTTAAAATAAACCCAGAGTTTGTATAACAAATTGAGAAAATGAAATGCATTTGTTTTAAATGTGCCAAAGGATTTTAAGGAAACACTGAAGACTGATTTGCAATTTTTTTTTCCTAATAACTACTGTATTGAAAATTGTGTTGAAGTAAGGATGTGAGCAATGGTAAGAGAAATCAGCTTATTTCTGTTCTTCCACAGGATAGAAATATGTCAGTGAAAATGAAGAATTGTCTAAATAACTGTGAAATTTAGTATTTTTTTTAAATAATCAATATCATGCTTTGGCACAGCGATCTTCAGTGGCAGCAAAGGGAATGTTGAGACTATATTGCACACATTTGCAAACATCTTTGTAAACAGGGATTCAGCATGAAGCAACCTTCTTCCACTGTCTGTTTTGAGATACACAGGTATAGGGACAGAATTTACATGAAAATATAAAAATATAAAATATTAGGAATAAATTAAAAAAATCTTTATAATGTGCCTCCTTTGCTCTTTTATGAGAAAAGAAAAGAAAAGAAAGAAAAGAAAAAGCATAGTGACATTTTTAAAGGCATGTAGTTCTTTGCTTTCTTGCAGATTAATTGCTATGACAAGAGATTAATGCAGACAAGACCTGAACAGCTGACCAGCAGAAATAACCTGATTTCTCCACTCCTACATTCCAGAGTGAATGGTTGGTCTTTACCTCTCCAGTCCTTTTTGAGTTTGAGAACTGAAAGAAGGAATTTCAACCACTTATTTTAAAACTTCAGGATTTTCTTTTTTTTTTCCTAACCTTCTACCGTTCTGCTTGAGATATGTTTTATTATAAATGTAATCTGTGTTCAAATGAAGAGGAAAAAAACCCACCCATTTCACCAATTATGCCACAAGTAAGGGCTATGGCATCCCCAAAGGGATGACATTTATTCCCACTGAGCTTAAGCCCTCACTTGAATATTTTAGAACTGGGTTTATGTCGATTAATTGGGTTTATGTCGGTTCCCATCTTGCAGGAGGGTACATGTGTACGTAACTCTGTGTTGTGTACATGTTATAGTCAATAACGTTTTGAAAGATCCTCTAACTAGGTGGTGGCTGGAAGAAAAGGGACATGAGGCAGGAGAGGGAGAAGAGCACAGTTGTTTGGAGGCCAGGAGATAATGCATTGCAGTTGAAGGATTTTCCCTAGAATGATCAAAAGTGACTAGAAGATGTCTTAATCACAGAAAGTACCCTCCTACAGAGAAATGCTGGTCTTTGAACTAGTGAAACAGGCTGCTGCTTTTTTGAGGGGTTTTTTTTTGCCTTTTTTATTTTTTAATCATGAGTCTTTCAGGTACTGGAAAAATAATGTGATAGGAAGAAAGCATATCTTTACATGAATTTAAAAAAAGTGTTCTTCACTGTGCACGCCTTCACTACTTACTCTATAGTCCAGCTAGCAGTGCAGGAAAGAAATGAGTTCTAAGCAGCTGTTGTCCCATCACTTGACTGCAGGTGAAGGGTTGTCTTGCTCACCAAGATTCTGCAAGAAATCAGGGCAGAGTGAAGTTCCTCCTCTACTTATGTGATAAAGGAAATAAATATACAGAGCAAAACTCCGTGCATCTCCATGACTGCCCATTATGGTCCAGGCCTCTCTACTCATGGACATCAGAGTATCCTACAGTAATACCATGAACAGGTTATTCTGGGCTGCCATTATGTGCTTGGAATACATGCAGTGCTGCTTTGCAGGAGTAATGTATGCAAATCCAGGTATGCTGCCATTGTTGCTAGGGAGTTATTGTTGGAAATAGAAGACTTGATGAAACATTCTTTATACTTAGTGCTTTGGCTCACAAAGAATTTCAGTTATAAGAGTGGATACAATTTTTTGCAGGGAAAAAACCCCTCAGAAGCAGCCATATGAAAAACAGAATGCCCAGCTCTCTATTTGCTTATGGGGCACTCTGTCCATTGCAGGATTAAAAATAAGTGAATCTGTAGTGGATTTATGAACTAACACTAACTTTATTTTCAGAAGGGTCAACTTGGAAAACATGAAACACCTTGTAATCTGATTGCTTGTTCTTTGGAAATTCAGTACATTGCAGAGCATGGTCTGAAGTTCTGCATTAAGTCCAAATAAGAATTTTCCTTTTACATGGGAGAAGGAGAGAGGTTTAACAGCATAATGAGAAGGAAACACTGATAGGCAGTATTTCACTGACTTTTTTATGTACAAAACATAGATTGTTGCTAGGAAATGCTAGGGTGTCAATGGAGCACTCTTAATGACAGCACTGTAATTCTTGTTGAAAGAGAGGTTGAGTAGTCAGCACAGCTGTAGGTCTTATGCTTAAGCTTTTTTGCAATGTGTTTAACAAAATAGTCTATTAATTGTGTCCCTGCTTTTTCTTCTTTTGAAAAAGAAGGAAAAGTTTAGCATACACTGAAAAAAGCAGGATGCTGATAAATACCATGTCTTTATATCTGAGTAATTAACAGCCTTGCTGAAGCTCTGATGTGCCTGCAGTCCTGTTTTTTCAATCATGTGCATCTTCTGTACTATCAGTTGAGGCCTTGTCCTTTAGCTATGTCGTGTCCCACAACCATTTGATTAGTCTTTACGTTGAGAGGCACCACAGTCACAATATTATGTATCACATAACCTGTGCTTTATGTAAGTTTGAGTGAAAGAAGCTAAATTAATTATATATTAATGCCTGTTTTGTATTGAAAATGTCATAGAAATCTACAAATTAAGATGGATGTGAGTGACTTCACTGTGAAATGTATGTGTACAGTCGCCTTTACAATGCAGAAGACATCTAGAAAGGGAAGACAGAAATCTGTAAACCCAGTAGCATGCTGCATTTCTTGCTCAGGAATTCCTGAATAAGATGAAAGATCAGGTTGTCCATTCAGAGGCCTTCCCATTTCTCTCTCTAGAGGAGGAGATAGGTCTAAGCTAGGAAGACTTGAAGGATCCTACTAACTTTTGTGAAGCCTGATTTTTATGCTATTTTTCAAAATATAGTTGTTACATACCAAAGATGTAGAATGTAGTATGAGGTTTTGATTCTAACAGTAATAAAAGTATAAAAGAAAATGCAGCCAAAATGGGCATTTGCCACCTATTTGGCAATGTGTTTTTATGTTCTACCTGACAGAAGGTTTTAAATATAAGAAATATTGAGGCTTTTCTTTCTTTCCTCTTAAATTCTTGCCTCTTTTAACAGATATTTGAAGAGACAAAGTCCTAAAACTGCTATATCTCTGCATTGTCCCTTTCTGAATTAGATTTTTTTCACTAGCTTAGCTGCTGTTCTGTTTCTGATGAAGAATAACTTTGCCTAAACATCATAAGAAATAATTGCATTTGGCCACACAATGAGACTTCCTGGACTGGCAAAAACCCCACATCTTCCCATTGTCCTTTTGTTGTGCCGGTGAGCAGTCATTCTCTTCAAAATATTGGTAATTGCTGTCATGGTAACCAAACAAAAACATGGTGTGGCAACTATTTTCAGCATTGCACATGTGATAGCTCTTCTGACTGTAAACCACTTCAGATTTAACCAGGACAAGAAGTGTCCTTTAGTTTAAACCTAGCATGGACTGATCATTCTTTCTGAACAATGGTCCACGTGTAGGGATTTTTTTGTAGTATTTTTTTTTGTTGGGGTTCTTTTAGGCAGATGAGTAGCAGGTTAAATTTTAGAGGTGGGAGGGGAATGACAGGCCACCAGCGCAAAGTAATCAACTTGTTCCGAGTAGCTATTTGCACTAGTCCTGAACACCTGCACCTAACTTCGATAGGGTTCGCACTAAAATTTTGAGGGCTCTGGCAATAACCAACCTAGCCCTTGTGTTCTTCAGCACAAGAAGAACAAAGCAACAGGAGCTTCACAGAAACTGATGGTCACACTGCAACTTGTGGAAAAAAAGGTTCCTCAGATGACTGTAGCAAAACAGCAAAGAAAAGAGTGGGAAGGAAGGTGAGATAAGCTGTCAGGGATAGAGAATGGGGGCAAATTATGAACCAACAGTTGGACAGCTTTCATGTGTGACTTTTTTCTTTGGTTTCTGCAATAACAATTTAATGGTAATGATGTGCCTTTTTTTTCTCTGTCTTCTCTGCACCAGCTAACAACAACTTGTAAGAATTGTAAAGATCACCCTGTAACATCCAACTCCGAGGAAGGCAATTCATGTGCTTCTGGATATTAGAGAACACTTCATTGTAAATGGTTGCCTTAGGACATAATTCTACTAAGCTGGGGAAGAAAACGGAGCTTGAGATTCTTTTTAGACTGCAGATTTATTTCCTGTTCTGAGGAAGGCAGGCTGACCTTGTCACATTTGGATATGACTCGAGGAGGAGGCTTCAAAGAGGTGAAAGAAAGAAGATTGTAATAGGGTTTTAATTAGTTCTTAATACTATTAATTAGATTTTTTTATTTGCACATGCTACCTAAAATCTGAGAAAGGGCAGAGAGTAATATTTAGCTTTCAGTCAATAAGCATGAAAAAATCTGAAAAAATGTTTTCTCCCTTCATAATATTGAAAATACACTCTTGCCAATTGAGAGGGGAACATGCAAAATGAACATGGGTCTAACCTGCACAAAAGGAAGATAAGCTATGCTAGCTGATGTTTTTCCTCTTCCCTTATGGTACCGAAGCTCTTACCAATCAAAGAAATATTTTAATTCATATGATATGAAACTGTTAGAAAGGGTACATACTTAATCACAGTTTGTTTTCCTTTGAGTGACAATTTGTCATTAAAACACTTGATGCCGCCTTAACTTGTTTCAACACAAGTCACTGGTCTACTTGTTCTTCATCATCTTACTTTCTCACCTTGTTGCAGCAACAATTGAACCAGCAGTGCAAAATGTGCTAAGAAAAACTTGAATAATCCTATTCCAGTCTTTGACAGAAATAAACATAAACATGTCATCCAGAATCAGCATTGTTATCTCTGCGAAGCCAATGTGTAAATTATTAGATTAAGGAAACAAATAAATTCTGGGGTTTAGGGGGAGGGGATGGGGTTTTTCTGATTTTTTTTTTTTTTTTTTTTTGGTGACTTGGCCATAGTAAGACTTGCTGGTCTTTCCTACATGTACTGTCATTATACATTTAAAATTTCATATCTTCTATTAGAGCAACCTTTTATTAGAATTTATAAACTCATAAGTGAAGACAGGGTACTTTTCTTAAAATAATTTTGCTGTTTCAAGGAACAAAATTGCACTGTTTCTATCTATGTTACGGATCCCTACAAGCTTTTTTTTAAGTCTGCCACTCTGTGTCTTACATGTAGAATTAGGCCATTGCAATATCAAGAATATACTTTTCCTATCTATCATCTGCCTTGAAACTTGCTCAAATTTAGTAATATTTTTATCATACTTGTTAAACTAAGGCCAAATTCCCAAATATTACCTGCATTGAGTATATTTTTCACCCTCCTACAGATACTACACAGTATCTTTGCTAACTTCCTTGCCTGGTTTAGTCAGTGTTATAAGGACTTAGTAAGAGAGTGCCTACTGCTTGCCTTTCCCTTTGCCACTGAGGCACTAAGGAGTACAACAGATCAATATATATTGATTGAAATGTTGGTAAGGAACTGAAGTGGGGAGAGTCCAGGACCCTAAGCCTGTTATGAGATTGATAATATAGTGTACAGTAAGCAAGTCTTTCGTTCTCTGAGATGTGTATCTATTATATTCAATGAAATTATTTTAAATGTGTGTGTGTGGTGTTTCTCATTCCTTTTCAGGCAGCCAAAAGCCAAGCACTTGCAAGCCAAATGCTTGTAATAAGTGTATTTCCAACTTTGATGATAACTGTAAGTGACTGAATAACTGTGGGGAAGTCACGAATTACTGGGATTATGTTTTACAATGAGTGAGAGATGGTCTCTTTCTTTCCAGTGGTCTTCTGAAGAATATCTCACTTCTTGGCAGGGTTAAACACATTCACTGCAAATCAAACAATACCATCAGCCTTTTTTCAGTAGTTTTCAAATAAACGAGCTTAGAAATTTTCACTTCCCTTCCACATAAAGGTCAGGAATTTCCAGCTATTACGGTGCTTCCAGTTTGTTTCTAATCTATCTGTAAATATCTTACAATAGGTACCAACTACTTTGATTTCTGTTTGGTTTAGAATAATGTTAACTCATCATTGGGTTTTAGAGTTGATTGTTCTGAGAAGCAGGGAGTACATAACTGACTTTGAAGCACAAGAAAAGCATCTGATGGAACTGCTTCTCTTCAGGTAAATTCTGAATTCAAAACCTTGTCTTTTCCCTGATCCCCCTAGTGCTGCAAAAGGCAATAGGCTTGGTATTTCTAATCTAGCATGATTACCTGTTTACCCTGCAATGAGAAACTCAGTACCTTGTGAAAACACACGGACTAGCACAACCCATGCTGGGTTTGCATTCCAGGAGTTCACAGGCATCCTACCCCAGTTCCATACTGGAAAAAAAAAAATAAAATTATTAACACAGAGATTTCTCTTATTTGCAGTATACAGTTCTGCCAGACAATCTGCATGTGCTGGTTTTGGCTAGGATAGAATTAATTTTTTTATAGTAGCTAGTATGGGACTGTTTTGGACTTGTGCTGAAAACAGTGTTGATAATATAGAGATGTTTTTGTTGTTGCTGAGCAGTGCTTACACACAGTCAAGGCCTTTGCTGCATCTCACCCCACCCCACCAGTGAGGAGGCTGGGGGTGCACAAGGAGTTGGGAGGGGACACAGCCGGCACAGCTGACCCCAACTGACCAAAGGGATATTCCATACCATATGGCGTCATGCTCAACATATAAAGCTGGGGAAGAAGAAGAAAGGGGGGACATTCGGAATAATGGTGTTTGTCTTCCCAAGTATCCATTACACATGATGAAGCCCTGCTTTCTTGGAGATGGCTCAACACCTGCCTGCCAGTGGGCAGTGGTGAAGGAATTCCTTGTTTGGCTTTGCTTGTGCCCGTGGCTTTTGCTTTCCCTATTAAACTGTCTTTGTTTCAACCCACAAGTTCTCTCATTTTTTCCTCTTCTGATTCTCTCCCCCCATACCACCGGAGGGGAGTGAGTGAGTGGCTGTGTGGGGCTTAGTTGCCCCCTGGGGTTAAACAATGACACTGCAACATCTCTTTTTCTGAATGTTATGATGGACTGTAGTTCTGTATGAAACTGTTGCTAGGATAATTCTGATAGGAAGCCAGCAGAACAACATTATGTCTGGTAGTATGGTAGAACTGTAAGTATGATAAAATTGTAACTTGGAGGAGCAATTGAAGGAAAGCTCTTTTTTTTTTTTCCCTCTCAAATAGTGGGTCGGTACTTCTGTAGTCGGGCTCTAGCACTGATTATGTTGACTGCCCTACCCACTTACAAAGTGGAAGCAAGGATGGGAATACTAACAAACCATGAAAAGTTTCCTAATGTTGTCACCAAAATCTGGGAATAAACCTCATAACACCAATGCAGTGTTAAAAGGCAGGCATTCTTTATTGCAGCGCCGAATGCACAGGGGATAGCTCCACCCAACGTGCATGCCAGGTGATCACCAACACACAGGTTATGTAGGATCAAAACATACATATTCATCGTTTTTCTCAGAAAAGGCAGTCCTATGATAATAATTTCTTAGAATCCATTTCCATATTCTCCTCCCCGTCATGCATGCTCAGTGATTTGAGTCCGTGGTCCTCAAGGGGTCTCTGGTGGTCATCAGTGGTCGCGCACCCGTGTCCACTGGATAACCCTCTTCTTCCAGGCATGCGCAGTATCCTTGCTGTGGGTGCACCTGTCCATAGCAACTTACTTCATAAGATTAATATCTCCAAACCTATTGTTCAGTTTGGTAGGGACTGTACATGGAACATAGCAGCATTGTACATTGCCATGGTCAGTTAGCTTCATTACCTATTACCTTGGTTACAAACTAATTATCTCAACCTGACTCTATAGTTTCTGTTTCATGGCCCCTATCACACGGTTACAACTCTCTACAACTACTTGAAAGGAGGTTGTAGCCAGGGGGGTGTCAGTCTCTTTTTTCCAAGTAAAAAGTGATAGGATGAGAGGAAACAACCTCAAGTTCCACCAGGGGAGGTTTAGATTGGATATTAGGAAAAATTTCTTCACTGAAAGGTTTGTCAAGCATTGGAACAGGCTGCCCAGAGAAGTGGTTGAGTCACACAGACATGTACATGTGGCACTTAGGGACATGGTTTAGTGGTGGACTTGGCAGTGCTAGGTTAAATGGTTGGACTTGATGATCTTAAAGGTCTTTTCCAACCAAAATGATTCTATGATTCTATGATTGCATGATGCTATTTCTTGCTTTAATTAACCTATACATATCCTGCTAAGGATCACTTTATTTTTCCATTGCATAAACATGGTCAGGTATGCTCTGCGGGATGAGGTTCAGATGCCTGCAATGCATTCTATAGCATTTTTCTGCTGCTATGGAAAAAAGCTTACTAGAAGAAAATCCCATAGTTCAGCAATTTTACAAGAAAGGAGGAAGCAAGGAGGACAGCAATATGCAACCTGTATCAACTGGTTCGATAATAAATTTACCACCCAAAGATGCTGTAAATAATTTCTTTCAAATGTACTTGTGATATTTTTCATTATAAAATTTTTCACTTTATTGTAAAGCTTTTAGCAAAAGTTTTCAAGAGATGAGACAATGAATTTTATGGAGGAGAATACAGCAATTACCTTCCTTTGATCTCCATAGAAGAAACTGAATGAAAACTGGAAAAAAGTTGTATGTGAAAATAGTCATCTTCATTAAAATAAACTGTGAGAGAGAAAAATAAAGCAAACTGTCATGGTTCAGCCCCAGCCAGCAGCTGAGGATCACGTGACCCCTCCCCCGGTGGGATGGGGAGGAGAATGGGAAAAACAACGGCAAAGCCTCCTGGGTTGGGATAAGGACAGTTTACTGGGACAGCCAGGGAGAGGGAAACAACAACAGTATTGATAACAGAATATACGCTCAGCCCACACTCAGCCCATCCCGGAGCCACACCGAACCCACCCCTACCCCGCTAGCCCCCTTTTATGGTGAGCATGACGTCACATGGTATGGACTAGCCCCCGGCCAGCTTGGCTCACCTGTCCTGGCTCCTTGTGAAATTAACTCTATCCTAGCCAGATAGGCTAGGAACCTACAACACAAACAGTAATATTAGCATTTCATTATAATTAGATGTCTTGTGATCAGACATTTTTTGAAAGAGAAGGTGAGTAGAGGTATCCTGAATTAACAAAATTAACAATTTTGACTGAAGGCTGAAAATATAGTGCAGGCTTGTTCCTAGCTTAATAAAGCTCAGAGCTGATGAATTTTTATTATATCATGTCATAATTAATTGTTAATAAAACGCAGTAATTTTCTGCATTTAAGTATTACCTGAGTCCATTACCTGAGGACTTGGAGAGAAACAAGTAAAGTAACCGACGACATTTCTGAAGTTTTGGTGACACGTGATCTTTTATTGGGAACTGGCTTGATTCTTGAATCCTTGACACACTAGAACAGAACATTAAAAATTTCCAAGGAACATCACATTTCAGCCTGATTTCATACAATCTCCCTAATGGCAGATTGTTTTCCCTTAGCTTTCTGCTTAAGACAAGATTGTCTGTCTAGGTGGAAATATTTTTACATAGAAACCACCGTAGTATTATTTTTTGAGTGAGGAGTGGTCCCAGTTTAGTAATAACTAAAATATTTGCATAGGCAATCCAGATTTATGCCTTTGAAAGACACCACAGCCTTTCTTGATTTTCTAGTCATGATTTAGGGGCTTTGGTCTGCAGGTAGAAAAATGAACATTTGTCTGTTTGCTTTACTGCAACCACCATGATCTGCATTGCAGTGATTATACTCTCAAGAGACGCTAACTGATAAAATTTGTAGGATCAGCAAACATTAGACATGCCAACAAGAGAAAAAAATTATTATACTTACAGAACACTGAGTTTCTAAATTGGAGCTGCAGAGCATGAACTGAAATCTAATTAAGAACCTGTACTAGCCTTTTTGACTTTCAGATGTTCAGAATATCAGCAGTGCCAGCTAAGGACGTGTTGAGTTTGTGTGGCAAGGTTTTGGTAGCGGGTGGGGGCTACAGGGGTGGCTTCTGTGAGAAGCTGCTAGAAGCTTCCCGTGTGTCTGATAGAGCCAATGACAGCCGGCCCTAAGATGGACCCGCCGCTGGCCAAGGCCAAGCCAATCAGCGCCTCTGTGATAACATATTTAAGAAAGAGAAAAACAGTTAGAGAGAGCTTTTGCAGCCGGAGAGAGGAGTGAGAAGATCTAAGCAACTCTGCAGACACCAAGGTCAGTGCAGAAGGAGGGGGAGGAGGTGCTCCAGGTGCCAGAGCAGAGATCCCCCTGCAGCCCATGGTGAAGACCATGGTGAAGCAGGCTGTCCCCCTGCAGCCCATGGAGGAAGGATGAGGGGGTGTAGAGATTCCACCTGCAGCCTGTGGAGGACCCCACACTGGAGCAGGTGGAGGCACCTGAAGGAAGCTGTGGCCTGTGGGAAGCCCGCGCTGGAGCAAGCTCCTGGCAGGACCTGTGGACCCATGGAGAGAGGAGCCCATGCCAGAGCAGGTTTGCTGGCAGGACTTGTGACCCCATGGGGGACCCACGCTGGAGCAGTTTGCTCCTGAAGGTCTGCACCCCATGGAAGAGACCCACACTGGAACAGTTCGTGAAGGAATGTAGCCCGTGGGAGAGACTCATGTTGGAGAAGGTCGTGAAGGACTGTCTCCCGTGAGAAGGGACTCCATGCTGGAGCAGGGAAACGATGAGAGGAGTCCTCCCCCTGAGGATGAAGAAGCAGCAGAAATAACGTGTGATGAACTGACCGTAACCCCCATTCCCCGTCCCCCTGTGCCGCTGAGGGGGGCGGAGGTTGAAGCCGGGAGTGAAGTTGAGCCCGGGAAGATGGGAGGGGTGGGGGGAGGTGTTTTAAGGTTTGATTTTTACTTCTCATTCCTCTACTCTGTTTTGTTTAGTAATAAATTAGATGAATTCCCTCTCGAAGTTCAGTCTGTTTTGCTTGTGACGATAATTAGTGAGTGATCTCTCCCTGTCCTTATCTTGACCCATAAGCTTTTCGTTGTACTTTTTCTCCCCTGTCTAGTGAATGAGGGGAGTGATAGAGCGGCTCTGGTGGGCACCTGGCCCCCAGCCAGGGTCAACCCACCACAGGACAGTAGCATGAGGCTGCCTGACAATTTGTAAAACTCCGAAAGTAGTTGGGCCTCCAGAAGTACCTAAAGTAGATGGACAAGACTGAATGATCTATAATTAAATACTACCAAGTGGAAAAAGGTCAGACACTGTAACTGTGTGATAGGGGCCATGAAACAGAAACTATAGAGTCAGGTTGAGATAATTAGTTTGTAACCAAGGTAATAGGTAATGAAGCTAACTGACCATGGCAATGTACAATGCTGCTATGTTCCATGTACAGTCCCTACCAAACTGAACAATAGGTTTGGAGATATTAATCTTATGAAGTAAGTTGCTATGGACAGGTGCACCCACAGCAAGGATACTGCGCATGCCTGGAAGAAGAGGGTTATCCAGTGGACACGGGTGCGCGACCACTGATGACCACCAGAGACCCCTTGAGGACCACGGACTCAAATCACTGAGCATGCATGACGGGGAGGAGAATATGGAAATGGATTCTAAGAAATTATTATCATAGGACTGCCTTTTCTGAGAAAAACGATGAATATGTATGTTTTGATCCTACATAACCTGTGTGTTGGTGATCACCTGGCATGCACGTTGGGTGGAGCTATCCCCTGTGCATTCGGCGCTGCAATAAAGAATGCCTGCCTTTTAACACTGCATTGGTGTTATGAGGTTTATTCCCGGGTTTCTGTGACAGAGTGATAAGGTCTCCTTTTCTCCAGGCTAAACAACCCCAGTTCCCTCAGCTACTCCTCATAAGACATTCTCTAGATCCTTCACCAGCTGCTTTGCTCTTCTTTGGACATGCTCCAGCACCTCAATCTCTTTCTTGTTTCTTTTGGCTCATATTCAACTGCCTATTGACCAATACCCTCACGTCCTTTTCCACCACAGCTTTCCAGCCACTCTTCCCCAAGCCTGTAGTGTTGCATGGGGTTGCTGTGACCCATGTGCAGGACCCAGGACTTGGCCTTGTCAAATCTCATACAATTGGCCTCAGCCCATCGATCCAACCTGTCCAGATCCCTCTGTAGAGCCTTTCTGTCCTCAGAGGGATCTGGACAGGTTGGATCATGTCTAAAGAAGAGCATCAAAGCTGGTGAAGGGTCTAGAGATCAGGTTAGTCAAGCAAGGCCTGCCTTTCATAAACCGATGCTGACTGGACCTGATCACCTGGTTGTCCGTACATTCCATGCGGTGGCACTCAAGATGATCTGCTCCATGACCTCTCCTGGCACCAAGGCCAGACTGACAGGCCTGTAGTTCCCCAGATCCTCCTTCTGGCCCTTCCTGACATGGGCATCACATTGGCCAACTTCCAGTCAAATGGGACCTCCTCACTTACCCAGGACTGCCGATAAATGATGGAAAGTGGCTTGGTGAGCACTTCCACCAGCTGCCTCAGTACCCTTGGGCGGATCCCATCCAGCCCCATAGACTTGTGTGTGTCTAAGTGGTGTGGCAGGTCAGTAACCATTTCCCCTTGGATTATGGGGGACTCTTCAACCTGGAGAAGAGGAGGCTCTGGAGCAATCTCATCAATGTGTACAAATACTTGACAGGCAGGAGTTAAAAAGAGGGAGACAGATTCTTCTCAGTAGTGCCTATTGACAGGACAAGAGAAAATGAACACAAATTAAAACACGTTTTATTGGTTGCTCTGTTTTGATACTCTCTGTTGGGCTGAACCATATCCACTTCCCCCATGCTGGTCTGGCTAGCTCAGGAAGACATTACTCTCCACTAGTCATCTCAACGAAGACTGTTTATACAACCCAATGACCCACTGGTACATTCATGTATCTGAAACAAGAATTACCCTCTAGTTCCCCCTTGGGTTGAGGTAAGTTCAGCTTTTTTTTACAATTATTGATGTTCATTCTTTATATTGTCCCTGAGATAATTATTCTTTTGGTCATCTCTGAGCCTTCTTCCATTGTGTGTGTTGGTCAGTTACAGTGGTTCAAGATCAGAGTAACTGAATAGTAAGGTGGAATAGTCATCCACTGAGTAAAATGTCAGGACATTAAGATAGATAAGTTATTTTCCATTAAGATTCAAACGAAATAAAATTATTCAACCTACAGATATATATCTTGAAAGTTGCAGCTGCAGGCTGTCATATATTGGCCTCCTTTCCTGTGTCATTTTGCTGCTATTCTGCCAGATCTCTTTTGCTATATTCCAAGTAATTTACTCTCTTTAATAGTTTATTTTAAATTTTTATCTTATTTTTGTTTACTTTTAAAACTCTGAATTCCTATGGGTTTGTATATTCCAAATTAGGAGAAATATTTTACTTAGACATGGGATATGGGGATGTTTGACAAAGCATTGCCAATATTTCCCCAAAATGGAGTTTCACTGGGTGAATATTAGATTCTATGAGTTGACATCAATTTATCTTTGATCACAAACAGAATCAAATTAATTGAATTTGTACAATTCCTGATCTATGAACATGAAGAAAAAGCTGCAGTTTATACCATACTTACTTTTTTTAAAATGGGGAGGGAGGGAGAGAGAGAGAGAGAGAGAATGAAGAGGAAGATATAACTTATTCAACATGAGATTTATATATATTGACCTCCACACACTTGTATGAAAATTGAGCTGAAAGCAAGCTGTTTTGTCACATTTCTAAACCAAATTAGAACTAACAAGACTGTCTTGTAGGAAAATTTTCAGTTGAGGACATGAAGAAAAATCATGAAACTGTAAAGGCATGACTTTTTTAATTGTAAGAATTTGTTTTCCAAGTTTAACTTAATATAAAAACTATCTCTTTTAATCTGCTTGTTATGATCTTCTCTGTGTTGTAAGGATTTCCTGTCATCAGTTCTAGATTTTCTTTGTCATTATTTAATGACATAAATAATTTTATTATTTAATAGAAAAAAATCCCTTGTCAATTTGTTTTTCCTTCTAAAAAACAGAGTTCTAGAGCTCCTCAGTGCTGACAGAACCGATGGAGATCATCAGCATGTTTTAATTTTGTTGATTTTGAGGTACAGGAACATTGAAGGCTTTTTAAGTCTTCCTTGCTGAACTGCTAGTTATACCTGGGACTGGTAAAGACAAATTCTCAGGAAAATCCTCAGCTAGAGTATATAGCAAAACACTAAAACTCAACAAACTCAGCAGCAAAAGTCAAGAATTTTATATACGTGTGTGGCTAAAATAGCATATACATGTCTGTTTTAAAATAGTATCTTTTAACAAAAATAGATATAGCTGGTAATAAGATAGCAAAGGATTTTTTTTAACTTATTAACTCCATTTCACTAATTCATATATGAAGGAGAGATTTTGAAATTTCAAAATAAAATGGAAAGAAGAAGTTTTAAAAACTATTAAAACCATGGGGTTTAAGGAGTTGTTATTTTAAGTTTTCTCTGCGAAGTGGAAAAAACAAGATCTTATATGAACCATAACTGTAGACTGACCTTGCTATGCTATTTGACTTAAACCAAAAAGAGTTAGTTTTGATTTAGATAACATTAAGTTTTGCTCTTGATATTTAAATAGAAATGTAAATTTAAAGCAAAGTTCAGATTCTATGAATTGTTCTGGTACTCCCTTTTCCATTAATACAATGAATGAAATTCCACTCTTAAAGCAAATATACTCCCTCTTTTATCCCCTCAAATTCTCAGATTTTCTGATGTTAACTTTGAGACCTTTGAAACCTTAACTTTGGTTTACTTGCTCTAGGGGATCACCTGCTCTAGGAGATGCTGCTTTAGCAGGGAGGTTGGACTAGATGATTTCCAGACGTCCTTTCCAACTCCTACCATGCTGTGATTCTGAGACAACCTGGAATCTGCCTGAAGCCAGAGATGAGAAAAACATTGTTTTTCCTGATAGGAATGGTAGAATTTTTTTTTTAAGCGAGAATTTTTATCATTTCTAGAATCTAGCACTCTGTTTTTGTAAATAAGATTTACAGCAGATTTGAGAAAGAAAAGAGTTATTTTCAACACCTGACAAAAGTTATAAAGCTTAGCTTTTTTTTTTTTTTTTTTTTGCTTTGAACTATGTGCTACAGGAAAAACTTACTGTATCTTCTTTCCTTAAATTGATGTAGCATTTTGAAATGAACCTAGTAGGAAATGTGCATGATCTCATAATAAATTTGTGATCATTGCACAAAACAATAAAGCAATGAATATTTTTAATAAGACCAGAAACCTTAATTGCTTTAAGGTTGGGTTTTTTTTCCGTTGCTATCGTGATTCTGAGAAAACTCTAAAGTAACAACTGAAGCAACTTCCTGCCATGGAAGTAGTCCAAAAGTCAGAACAAAAGCCTCCTACAGACTGGACATAATGTCCTGGATTGTTATCATGCAGTATTCATGCCTTAGTAAATTAGCAACCTTTCCTTGTTATAGTACCTAGAATGATTCAGTTTCTTGTCTAAGGATGAGAGAGCAGGTAAATGTATTTGGGGGGAAATATTCAAATCTTTTAACTCACTGAAACTACTTCCAGTTTTACAACAGAGAGTTAATGGGTAAATGGTTTTGACATATGTAAAGCAATCACTCATGTTAAAAAGGCATGAGACAATTATACTCTTTATCAACAGGTTACTCTTAGAGAAAAATGCACTGTGCTGCTTTGAGTATCTTCTCCTGATGAAAATTACTGACCTTATCTTCAATCCTCCTCTCTTTGAATCAGCCTACAAGAAAGCTGGAGAGGGACTCTTTACAAGGGACAGTGATAGGACAAGGGGTAATGGCCTTAAGCTGGAGAAAGGTAGATTTAGATAGATGTACTATGAGGATGGTGAGGCATTGGAACAGGTTGTACAGAGAAGCTGTGGATGCCTCCACCCTGGAACTGTTCAAGGCTAAGTTGGATGAGGCTTTGGGCAACCTGGTCTAGTGGAGGGTGCCCGTGCCCCTGGCAGGGGGGGTGGAACTAGATGGGCTTTAAGGTCCTTTCCAACCCAAACATTTCTATGGTTCTATGATAAGCAGAAATGTTAGAAAGATGTAACTCCATGTTCAGAGAATTTGAAGTTAAACATATCATTCACTGAAGTAAGTGATACTAGTCTGCTTCTTTTTTTTTTTCTTTCTTTCTTTCCGCCCCCCCCTCACCGAGCTACACAGGTATAAATATTCGTGTTGGCTGCCTTGATGCAGAACACTGGACTTGTGGGCAGCAATGCTTGGAAAGATGGTTGACTAAATGATTGTAGGGCAGGGGGAAGAGGGCAAAACATAAAACTATACAAAAGCATCCTTGAACCCAGGCAAAAGACAGTAGGAACAAAATTCAGAAAAGTGTGTTCAAAATTTAGATTTAGTTTCATGTTATTCTTAGTAGAAAAAACTGTGGCACCACTGCAGGAAAAGAACTGGTATGTTTTGTGATTTTCCAGAAAAGATTTAGATGATCCTTGAATTCAGCAAAGCTTGGAAACATTTTTTTAGCCTATGCAAGAGATCTCCATGGGCCTTTTGGCCTAAGAAATCACTTAAATCACTTTCCACAGAAAATTAAAGAGATGGTGTGGTTGAGCTATTGCAGGCAATTGAATTGCAAAGTTATTTTCCAAAACACTGTGCTTAGAATCTGCAGTGTCTGTTTCATCTGTATACAGGACAAAGGTATTCCAACAAAACAAAATCTTTCTAATCTTTGATGTTGCTCCTACTGCATTATACACTGAAGATCTGACAAGACCCACTTCGTTTGTTAGTTCTTTATTCTGCTCCTAGATACTGGCAGCTGTTTGAAATTTCCTTTGGTAAATTAAAGTAATATTTCATGATTATTTTTTTTCTGAAAGAGATATTGTGTAATTTATTTTGATTTTTTCCCTACCTTGCCTAGTCCAAGACATACAGAATTGAACAATTATTTTAAAATGAGAAGTAAATAAACACAGAGAAGCTTTCCATACAAACAGTGTCAAAAAACTGGCATATCAGATGCAGATATGTACTGTACTTTCTTGTAGTATTTAAAAATACATATTTTTTTAATCTGCGGTATTATAACAGGTTCTCCATGTTCTTCCTACAAATGGATTTGAAGCAGCAGGTGAATTCACTTCTCCAAAATTAAAATCTTTATGTGGGAAAAATAATTATTTCTGGAAACTGCAAACATAATATTTTATAAATGATATTTCATTTAGGATATGTCCTTTTAACTTCGAAGCTGCAGTGAATGCTTGTATAGGTATTTTATGGAGTGCTAACAAAATTTGGAGAGGAAAGGTCATTATATCTTCCTTTTATAGCCTTCGTTCTGTTTCAGCATTGTTTTTTTCACCTAGAAATTCCATGTGGCTTGTGGGGAAGGGGGTATTGTTGCCCCAGCAGATTATGGATGCCTAAGTAAAGAAGTGGCCAAACTTGTTTCTGCAACCTGTGTTGCTGCAAAAGATGAGAACTGTCTTTTCCTTCTCCATTTTTGGCTGGAGGGTATTGTGATACACTGTGGGTGGGTGTTTGTGCGCACACACCTAAAGCAAATGTATTTTAGCCCATTCTAAAATGAAAGTATGCTTTGATCATTGATATACCTAATAGGTAAGAGCTTTGAGAAGGTACAAACACACTTTTAAATTAATATATTTCATTAACAATTTGAATAATAGGAAGGCCCTGACTGGCCAGGGAGCAACTAATCCACTTCCTTAAATCTTAAATATGGCTGCTACTTCCTGTTCTGCTGATGAACAAGAACCATAAATTTTGCCGATCTTTAGATCACAGTCTTGAGCGTAAATGAAGAGTTTAATCAAAGTAAGTGTAAACTACTTGAGAAGAGTGTTTGTTAAAGTACTGAAAACTTGCAAATACAAAATTCTTATGGAGGCTTCAGGCACCTTTGAGAGTATCCTGCAGTTCAGCCTGCCTTTTTTCCTGCTACTTTTTCTAGTCCACATATGCATTACCTGAAAGCGGCAAAATAGTTCACTCTCTAAGACTTATTTTGAAGTTTTAGAAAACAGGCATTCTTTATTGCAGCGCTGGGTGCGTGGGAGATAACTCCACCTAACATGCACACCCAAAAGACAAAACTAGCAAGTATTCATACTATGTTAATATACATATTCAGTATATTTCCAAGTAGTGCTTATCACATTCATGGATTTCCCAGGAACTCGCTAACATATGCTAATGTCTTTCGCACATGTTTGTTGGCACCTCTGGGTGGTCGGGTGGTCGTTGGGGGTCTTCAGACTCAGTCCTGGTGTCACGTATACCTTATCCCTCAAGGCTGGTTTTGTGATCACCGTGTAACTTTCTTATCTTTGCGCATCTGTTCTTCCAAGGCCGAGCTGTTTAAAATGAGATGGTTCCAGAGCTTCTTATCTTACAACTAATTATTTTCTAAGTTACAACGGTTTCCCTTTTGTTTGGTCACATCTATTGAGCAATGGCTCTAATTGCTTGAATTGATCTTAATATTTCAATATTCACAGGTATCATATGTATGGGGATGGAACCAAGGAGATAAGTTTTCTATGTTATGAAGATACATACTGGGTGTCTCTGCTTGACTTCTAAGTACCAGAAGAGCCATTTCAGTCTCATGTGAGCTTCATTAAAACCTTATGTAAAGCAGAGAGAGTGATCATGTGGCTCTTTGTTGCCTTAATAGGAACAAGAAAGGAGAAGTTCTTTCCACACTGATGAAAAATTGGTGGGACTAGAGGTAGGTGGTTTTGTTTGCTTGTTTTTAATAGGGACCTATATGTGATCCATTCCAGCATCTTTAACTTGGGAAATAGCTGCTGTGGAAATGAGGGAATCAATTTGCACCTCGGTCCCCTACATTAAAGGCTGCTGTCTGCAGCCATACCTTCACCAAATGAACAGCTGAGTTTGCTGTGTTAATGTCCCTGAAATATCATGAGTTGTTAGACATCACTGTCATCCTTTTACTGTCCAACTGTTTGCATGAAATGATCTTGTAGCACTAAAATTTTTAGCGGGTTCTGCAACACTTTACCTGTTATCAATCACTTTTGCCACAGACCTGGACAAAAACTGCTGGCTTTTAGTGAAATGGGGTGGAGCAAGTGAGTAAAACCTGGAGATACCAAACTACCAGGAAGGTAGTTATAGGTTAGTTTGCAAGGTCTTTGCTTTACATTTCATTCCTTGATGTTTAACTGCTTTTCTAAAGCTGGTAAGATCTACAAAGGGCTGCAAGTCCTGATTAACTCTAGTTAAATGCTCTTTTGAGGAGCAAATAGTGCAGAATCATTTGCACATT
This sequence comes from Balearica regulorum gibbericeps, assembly GCF_011004875.1. NCBI lineage: Eukaryota > Metazoa > Chordata > Aves > Gruiformes > Gruidae > Balearica > Balearica regulorum. Next base: position 105,327,602 of record NC_046185.1, read on the forward strand.
GTGCACTGGTGAAGTGCAAAGAATTTGTCAGCAGGTTACAGACAGTAAAAATTGCTTTGAACATCCTCAGTTCAAGCTGCTTTGATTGGATAAAGGTCAGGAGCTTAATTAATGTCTTCACTATTTAGATGTCTATTTAGATATTTACACCATTTTTACATGACTAATAGCATTAAGAGTGCAAGCGCGAAATGCACTTTCTGTGTTGCCCTGCTTTTTGTAGTCTTTGTCTATGTTTTGACAGGGCTTTCTGCCAAGGTCTAAGTGGATGAATTGAAAATTGCTGACAATGTTTGTTTAATTATGCAAGTATTTGTTATAAACACCTATGATAATTGTCTAACTGTAACACTTCATGCAGTATCTGCTGAGATTAGGGACATGGTTCACACTGGAAAGACCTTTTTTAAAAAAAAAAAGAGCAGAACAAACCAGTGTAATTTTCTTTGTTTACTAATGTCTTTTTCCTTTAATTACTTTCATAGGAATTCACAGTGTCTTTCTTTTCAATGTTGGATCTAGAATGAAATTTTGTTTTGGTGATGTTTTTTTTCATGCATTTCTTTTTTGTTGTTTGATTTCTTTTTTCCCCTTCAAGTACTGTGTGCGCTGAGTCAGATCTGTTAGTGCAAGGTGTAGATTTCTTGTAGATTTCTGGCTGTACGTCAAGTAAATATATCATGGAATGATCTGTTGTTCAACTGATAGCACCCATATTTTCCACAAACCAAGAAGCAAATAAGCACTTTTACAAAATTTTGGTGAAAAATCCTGAGATGGAGTAGATATTGGTTTTAAAAGCCTTTTTTTTTTTTTTTTTAGCTGATTCTTAGGATTCTTGTCTTAGCATATTTACTTGCACTTCAGAAATACTGCCTGGAAACTAGGTAAAAGCAGAATGGTTTGTCAAAAAATGTGGAGGCACTGAAATGTAGATTTTTGTAATTCCAGAAGGAGTTAGAGGAGAAGTTTAAACTACAGACACCCATTGAACAGCTGAGTTAAGGTGTGTTCAACAGTTTGAAGGTATGTATCACATAGATGTCATAACATCTTTGTGTGACAACTGTTAGAGTTTGTTTCTTGTTCATAGGGAAAGGCACCTGGCAGGTGCATTACGGTACAGTGTGACTGGTGAAGCCCTTAAAGAAGACAAATCCAAAAATGAAGATGTGTTATTTTCAGTTGTGACATTTATTGATACTTGTTTAAATAGACTCATCAGAGAAGATCCAGTTCTTTGGTATGAATAGTTCTCATAGACTTCATATGGAGTCTGCAAGGGAGAGCAGTAATGAGGAGCATTTACCTTGACATTTTTCTTAGCATTGTTCTTAATACAGCTTGCCCAGTACCCTCTGGGACCATAAGTATGGGCAAGGTGCTGAGAAGGAAGAATTCTTTATCAAGAGCATGAAATAAAATTAGTAAGCCAACACATTTTTTTTTCAAGAATTGTCCAGGGGAGATCAGAAAATAAAGAAAAAGTTGCTTGAGGATGTGTTTGTTTGTTTATTTGCTTTTAATGAAGTGTTTATTGTTGCACTGTATTGTGACCTGTTGAGATCATGGTGTATTTCTACATACCTGGCCTTCTTTGCTGGCTTAGTAGGAATGCTAATTTTCTCTTGTGTACACACATAATGTCTCTCACAAAATGCTGCTGGGGATATTTGTACATCCAAGAAACCAGTCTGACCATCTTTTAGTGTTGGGGTAGCAGTGTCTGGAAATGGATAGCTGTGGAATGTACAGAAAGAGAATGATTCCTCTATGATGATTTAAAAAAAAAGGGTCCAGCTAACTGTCTGCTCCAGCTTTGTGTGTTCCCAGTACAAAGCAATGAAGAATTTTTTTATAGGCCTTGTAAAAGCATTAGCCTCTCTTCTGCACCAACCCCTGGCTTACCCTTTACTTACACAATTGTTTGGGTTATGTTTACTAGTCATTATTGACCTCTTTGTTAACATAGCTACTGTTGACATCATTCCTTATCCAACAGAGATAAGGCCTTGTGTTCTGTTGCATCGTCGTTACAGGGCAGCTCTCCAAGTCCAAATTGTTCATCTGTATTTGAAATATTTGTCTTTTGAGCTTTGTAATGAGACTTGTTTACATGGGGGAGGGAAGGAGAAAAATCCCTGTAAATGAATGCAGTAGTCTCAGTGTAAAAGCAATAATTCAGTGAAATAATGAGAATGTGTTTTCCAGCTGCTGTTTGTAGATCCCAGTTGCTAGGGTGCTTGATATCACAGAGTATAACCTTGTCCCATGGTTACGGTTTGCATATCTTTGCTTTTCTTGACAACAAGGTTAAAGACTATACCCTCATTACTTAACTGATTAGAACTGGTTCAGAAGATTAATGCTAAAAGAAAAAAAATTTAGGCAGCCCGTGTAACCACCAGGATGTTGAATTTCATTAATGAATAGTTAAACCTGTGAATGACTCATTGGAGGGGTGGACATGAAAACCTGCCTTGCTTGCATTTATTTTGTTTACCCTAATTAGGGAAACATGTCCTTCGATGTGCTAACTCGCTGCTGTAGGCACAATGTCTTTGCAGGAAAGGGAAGTTTTTACTCTTTAGAACAAGACTGGCTGCTCGCTTCTTGCATTGAAAGAAACAGCCATTTAACAATGTAGTCACCGAACAACTGGATCATGCATCTCATTGCCCTCATCTGTGATTATAGATTGTAAAAGACTGTCCCTTTTCTGTTAACTCAAACATCTCTTCAGTGCCGCTTAGCCAGTGTCAAAATGTGTCCTAGGAGCTGCACAAAGAAAGCAAGCAAGAGGGGTTTTTTTGTTGAAAATTCCCTGTGCTCTGTGCTTAAAAAAAGACTAAAACAAAACAATAACAACAAAAAAGGCCTCCCTCACCTTCCCAGTTGCCCTTACACAAGAGATATGGGGCTCTGGAACTTGAGGGCCAGGCAAATGAGGATGTAGGTGAAGGTCCATCCAGGGGGTTGCCTAGGCGAGTCAGTCAGACTCACACATTATGACTGCCTCTGTTAAGAAAAAAAGGAGGGTAATTATTATAGGCGATTCCCTTCTGAGGGGAACAGAGGGCTCAATATGCCAACCAGACCCATCCCATAGGGAAGTCTGCTGCCTCCCTGGGGCCCAAGTTAAAGATGTTACCAGGAAACTCCCTGGTCTGGTAGGGCCCTCTGATTATTACCTGCTATTGGTTATGCAGGTTGGCAGTGATGAGGTTGCAGAGAGAAGTCCAAAAGAGATCAAAAGGGACTTCAGGGCACTGGGGCAATTGGTTGAAGGATCAGGAGCACAGGTAGCATTTTCCTCAATCCTGTCAGTGGCAGGGAGGAATACTGAAAGGAACAGGAAAACTCACTGGGTTAACATGTGGCTCAGAGGCTGGTGCCACCAGTGGAGTTTTGGTTTTTTTGATCATGTGGAGGTTTACATGGCACCAGGCCTGCTGGCAACAGATGGAATTCAGCTATCTCAAAGGGGGAAAAGGATTCTTGCTCATGAGTTGGTGGGGCTCATCGAGAGCGCTTTAAATTAGGTTCGAAGGGGGAAGGGGATGTAATGAGGCTTACTAGAGAGGAGCAGTATGGGCAACAAACATGAGGAGCTGGAAGCCATTGTGCAGCAGGATAGCTATGACTTAGTTGCCATCACAGAAATGTGGTGGGATGACTTTCATGACTGGAGTGCTGCAATGGATGGCTATAAGCTCTTCAGAAGGGATGGACAGGGAAGGAGAAGCAGTGGGGTGGCTCTGTATGTTAGGGAGTGTTTCGATTGTATAGAACTCAGTGATTGTGGTGATAAGGTTGAGTGCTTATGGGTAAGGATGAGGGGGAGGGCCCACAAGGCAGATATCCTGCTGGGAGTCTGTTACAGACCACCCAACCAGGATGAAGAGGTAGAAGAAGTCTTCTACAAGTGGATGGCAGAAGTCTCACAATTGCTAGCCCTTGTCCTCATGGGAGACTTCAACTTGCCGGACGTCTGCTGGAAATACAACACAGCAGAGAGGAAACAGTCTAGGAAGTTCCTGGAGTGTGTGGAAGATAACATCCTGACACAGCTGGGGAGTGAGCCTACCAGGGGAGGTGCCTCGCTTGACCTGCTGTTTTCCAACAGAGAAGGACTGGTGGGAGATATGGTGGTCGGAGGCTGTCTTGGGCTTAGCGACCATGAAATGATAGAGTTCTCGATTCTTGGTGAAGTAAAGAGGGGGGTCAGCAAAACCATTACCACGGACTTCCAGAGGGCAGACTTTGGCCTGCTCAACGCACTGGTTGAGAGAGTCCTTTGGGAGAAAGTGCTGAAGGGCAAAGGGCTCCAGGAAGGCTGGGCCTTCTTCAAGAAGGAAGTCTTAAAGGCGCAGGAGCAGGCTGTCCCCATGTGCCATAAGACGAACTGGTGGGGAAGACGACTGGCCTGGCTGAACAGGGAGCTTAGGCTGCGACTCAGGAAAAAAAGGAGAGTTTGCCACTTTTGGAAGAAGGGGCAGGCAACTCAAGAAGAGTACAGGGATCTTGTTAGGTCATGCGGAGAGAAAATTAGAAAGGCAAAAGCCCAGTTAGAACTCAATCTGGCCACTGTTGTAAGGGAGAACAAGAAATGTTTTTTACAAATACATTAACAACAAAAAGAGAGCCAAGGGGGGAATCTCCATCCTTTATTGGGTGTGGAGGGGAACATGGCCACCAAGGATGGGGAAAAGGCTGAGGTACTTAATGCCGTCTTTGCCTCAATCTTTAATAGTCAGACCAGTTGTCCCCAGGGCAGGAAGACAGGGACAGAGGGCAGAATAAACCCCCCATGATCTAGGAGGAAGCAGTTCACAACCTGCTATGCCACCTGGACACTCACAAGTCTATGGGGCCAGATGGGATCCACCTGAGAGGCCTGAGGGAGCTGGTGGAGGAGCTTGCCAAGCCACTCTCCATCATTTATCAGCAGTCCTGGTTAACAGGGGAGGTCCCAGATGACTGAAGGCTGCCAGTGTGACGCCCATCTACAAGAAGGGCCGAAAGAGGATCTGGGAAACTACAGGCCTGTCAGCCTGACCTCGGTACCAGGAAGATTATGGAGCAGGTCATCTTGAGTGCGCTCACCAGGCGTGTGCAAGACAACCAGGGGATCAGGCTCAGTCAGCCTGGGTTCATGAAAGGCAGGTCCTGCTTGACACACCTGATCTCCTTCTATGACCAGGTGACCGGCCTAGTGGATGAAGGGAAGGCTGTGGATGTTATCTACCTGGACTTCAGTAAAGCCTTTGATATGGTCTCCCACAGCATTCTCCTGGAGAAGTTGGCTACTCATGGCTTAGACAGGTGCACTCTTTGCTGGGTAAAAAACTGGCTGGATGGCCAAGCCCAGAGAGTTGTGGTGAAACGGAGTTAAATCCAGTTTTGTGGCCAGTCACAAGTGGTGTTCCCCAGGGCTCAGTACTGGGGCCAGTCTTGTTTACTATCTTTATCAATGATCTGGACAAGGGGATTGAGTGCGCCCTCAGTAAGTTTGCAGATGACACTAAGTTGGGCGGGAGTGTTGATCTGCTTGAGGGTAGGAAGGCTCTGCAGAGGGATCTGGACAGGCTGGATCAATGGGCCGAGGCCAACTGTAAGAGGTTTAACAAGGCCAAGTGCTGGGTCCTGCACATGGGTCACAACAACCCCATGCAATGCTGCAGGCTTGGGGAAGAGTGGCTGGAAAGCTGCCCGGTGGAAAAGGACGTGGGGGTATTGGTCGACAGTTGGCTGAACATGAGCCAGCAGTGCGCCCAGGTGGCCAAGAATGCCAGCAGCATCCTGGCTTGTATCAGAAATAGTGTGGCCTGCAGGACTAGGGAAGTTGCACTCACCTCTGGTGAGGCCGCACCTTGAGTATTGTGTTCAGTTTTGAGCCCCTCAGTGCAAGAAGGACATTGAGGTGCTGGAGTGTGTCCAGAGAAGGGCAGCAAAGCTGGTGAAGGGTCTGGAGCACAAGTCTTATGAGGAGCAGCTGAGGGAACTGGGGTTGTTTAGTCTGGAGAAGAGGAGGCTGAGGGGAGACCTTACCGCTCTCTACAACTCCCTGAAAGGAGGTTGTAGCCAGGTGGGCATTGGTCTCTTCTCCCAAGTAAACTAGCAATAGAACATGAGGAAACAGCCTCAAGTTGTACCAGGGGAGGTTTTAGATTGGATATTAGGAAAAATTTCTTCACTGCAAGGGTGGTCAAGCATTGGAACAGGCTCCCCACAGAGGTGGTGGAGTCCACCGTCCCTGGAGGTGTTCAAAAAACGTGTAGACATGGCACTTTGGGACATGGTTTAGTAGGCATGGTGGTGTTGAGTTTGCGGTTGGACTTGATGATCTTAGAGGTCTTTTCCAACCTTAATGATTCTATGATTCTATGATTCTAAGAAGGTAATACACTAACACCTGTGGCTGGAGGAAAAGAAAGCAGAGGTTAGAGGAGATGGCAAAAGTTATTGGTGTTCATAAGTTACCAAAATGCTCTTTTTGGCTTTTATTTTTCTCTACTTGGTAATTACGATCCCATGTCTTCAGTGGTAAACCTTGTTTGTTCATGATCTGAATCAATCCTCTCCTGACCTCATTAGTTTAGCTGTTGGCTATATTCTAAGCTATGTGGCTGCTTAGTTGCATTGACATGCTGTTAGTCTTTTTCTACCAGCAGTCAGGACCAGAACAGCTCACAGTACTTTAAACTCCCAAAGAAACCTAACTGCTATTAGTCTGGGACTGTAAATCCCCTAGATTGCTATAATCACTTGTGTAGTGACCTGCACAGTACTTGAAATTTTGAAGTGCCAAGACTGTGGCATTTATAAAGCTGAGAAATACAGATGCAATAGGCCTTTTTAAAATAAGCTAGATAGGATATTTTGATTAAAAATGCTTTATTGTGTTTCTCAATTTTTCATTGCATTAATGCATTGGCATTAAGATAGAGAATTTTCATCACTGAATTAGCCTTCTTTGAAAGATACTATCTTAAAAAGGAGATTCTGACCAACAGCTTTGAGTTACCTTGCCATGGCTCCTCTGTTCTGGGAGGCATATTAGCCCCAAATTCCTGGTTTGTGATAAAGCAATCTCAGGGTTATTCTTGTTTTCACGTGAGTAGTAAGTGTTCTAGAAATGTCTGTTAAGAATCATTTGGTTGTTATGCCTCCTTGGCTGTGCTTTCTCTCTTTCTTCTTATGCCTAAATATAAGGGCAGGAATGAAAAATTAAGATGCAACAGGTCACCTGCTCTACATTCAGGAAGTGACTTTCTTCACTTGAGTTAAGATAGGTAAGCTGCTCCATATGGTTAGTATAAAGGGCAGATAGGACGAAACTGTTAATAAAGTTTGTAGTTGTGAATCTGTCATACTGAGCACATTTCAGTTAGAGAGCACCATCGGTACTTATTCATTTATCTATTCCATTTGCTTAGACAACTGAACTATTTGAAAAGAGTAATTACAAGAATTAAGGCTAGAATCATAATGTGACTTACATATGAATGACCAAACAGCATGGTCCCCATTTCACTAGAGACTTGAAAGGAAAGGTGTTTAATGGACAAGTACAGGATCCAACTTCCACTGCTATCTGTAACTTATCAGTCTCCCAGTTTAGATAAACATAAAATGTTTGTAAATGAGCTTCAAACATTCACTTAGCTGTATGTGAATTATAAACTTATTGCAATATGAAGGTAAATTTAAAATGTAAATGAGCAGTGCTAAGGAGGCAGAATATTAGTCCAGGAGAATCATTGTCTAGGTTGACAAGAATTAATCAGAGTATCAAAGGAACTGGATATTCTACCAGAAAGATACTCTAACCACTCCTAATGTTCCAATATTCATTACTCTTTTAAAAATACTCTTCTGAAAAAGTAGAGAATAATAGGACCACCATCAGAAACCAAGCAGTTCTGCAAGAAGGGTACTGAAGATTTAAGTTCCAATAGTTTCCTTAAAATCCTTAGCCTCAAAATGGTCCACTTCCTTATGAGCAGTCCTGTGTGGTAACAGAGGTGTTAAGTTACCAAGTTCAATTCCAAAAGAGCTCCTGTCTGTACGGATGTGGCTAAAAATAGCTGATGTCTTATCAGGAATTTGTTTGTCAAACTAACTAAACTCTAGATGTGAGAGAATCCATATCTGTTCCTGGAAGCTCATGGGTGCCAACATGAGAGTTCTGCAAAATTTCCTGTTTTGTCAGTTGGATTTTCTCTTCCAAAATTTCTGTAATTTTGTACTGTACTGTAATTTTCGTCCTTCTTTCATTGTTGTTTGTAACATTTTTCTGTTTACAAAGGGTCATAGAAATATTAGATCCCTAGAGGTTAGCTAGTCTGACCACCTTGGTCAGCTACAGCTTTGCCTAGCTGAGTCTTGAAAACTTCCAGGGCTGGAGACACCAAACCTCTTTGGCAACCTATCCCAGGGCTACACACCACCTCCTAGGGGAAGCTTATCCTGACGTTTTTCCTAACTTCTAGCAAGAAAATGATAAAACAGGGCCTGTGTAATTCATCTTGGAACAAATTCACAGCTCTAAAATAGCATGTAAAAAAGCAAGGCATCTTTCTTCAAATGATGTCCAAAGCTTTAGCTGTCTATATTTTAAAGGGGAAGAAGTGGGACTTATTTCACAACAACATTTATCCAACTAAACAAGGTGAGAATTTGTACCAGGTTGAAAAGTGAGCATATCACATTAATTTTGCTGTTTTCTTGAGGTGAAAATCTGGCAGTCCTGAAAGTGGAAATTCACTTTCTTTTTTCCTACACCACTACCCCCTACCCCACCCCCACCTCCCCCTGCCTCTAGCCACCTTTTTTTTAAGGATTTTCCAGACACATTCATGGCCATCCTTCTAGGACTGTTTGGGAAGAGCATGCAGAGTTCTTACAGAACTTCTTCATTATTAATGTCCACTGATAAAAGGATGCTTTATAACGGACTGTATTAATGTCCAGTGATTAAAAAGATGCTCTATAAGGAACTGTATAAATCATATACAAGTGTCCAAAGCCCTAAAGTATGCTTAACTGAAGAAATATCTTTGTGCAAAAGCAAGCTCAATTTTTTTTTCCATGTGGGAGATACTTCTTCCCTTCCCTGCTTCCCCTTTTACTTAAAATCCATGCTCACACTGCCTTCGACAAGAGTGTCATGAATCTGCGCCACACTGGACGTTCTTTTTCCTGGAAATGACAGAAAAACTTTGTTGAGCTCTGTCAACCCCCTTCAAATCATTATGCGGAAGTGTTGCCTTCTTTTTGCAGTTAGTGTTGTCTTTGTGGGTTGGGTTTTTTTCTTCAATATCTTAGCTTAAAATGAGTTCTGTGGGGAAGTAATAAACATGCATTTGTATGTTTATTACTGAACATTAGTATGCTGAGGGCATGATGAAGCAGATTATATTCTCTGCTTTGTTGCCTTTGGGTAGGACTCAGGCTGTCACAGACTGGCAGCCAAACAGTTTGTTGGAACAGCAGCCTTACAGTATGACATAATGCGCTTTCAAATCACTTCTTAGTTGGGTCAAAGGAAAAAAATGAAGGATTGACCACAGCATTCCTTTGAGAGAGAGGATTTGCCTGCCTGTCAGGTTGCTGAGGGGCTCTGGCCTGTAGACCTAGAATGAGTGGGACCATTCTTTCCAGTTAGTACAAAAACATTTAAAGAGGGGATTCCACTTCCAATTTGAAGTGCACTTTGGCACTGGTTCTAGGACAGGCCCTGTAACCCTGTCTGTTCATTTTACATTATTTATAAAGCTTAGTCATTTTACGTTATTTATAAGCTTAGTCTTGTGAATTATTTTAGTGTGGGTGAGCAACTGTGCTGGAAATTATTTCATTCCTCTGAAAATAATGCAGCAACTATTAATACAATATCCCTAAATGTATTTCTTGTGACTTTAAAAGTGAAACACTTGTGGAAATCAAGCTCCGATGAGAAATGCCTGGGTGGTGCTTTGCTGATTCTTCTGTAAAACAGCTTTCAACTTTATTGCTAAGTATTGATGGTATATTTTAACCTTTTGTTTGATTACGTAAATATAACCTCCTAGGAGGAAGTAGCATAGGTTTTCCTAAAGGGAGATAATATTGCATTGGAAAGCAGTGTTTTCAAGAACAGAGCTCTTCTTAGCCATTCTATGTTCTCACATGAAGCTAAAAAGGTCTTGGAGAAGTGCTAATGTCCACAACATTTTCCGTTCTCATTTCAGGCCATGATTTCTGGTACTCTATGGCCCTGGTATGCTGACTGCAGCTTTGATTTCCTGCTGAAGTTCAACTCAAAGCTATGGCACTGTTTTGTACCCTACTGTATTCCCATTTGATCCAAAGAAGGAACTGGTGGGAAGTCGTGGGGAGGCTGACCAGCTATGGCAGGAATAAAAATCAGTAGCAGATGAGAGAGTGAATTTGGTCGTGAACTCTAGGCAGGCTCTGGCCTCATGTAAATGCAGTTCTTCCTTGTTTGCTATCAGGGTTTTTTTTATGCATATAAAAAGGAAGTAAGTTTGAAATAGCTCAAATAAGACAGTTAGGTTCCTCGTTCAAGCAGAACTGTGAAGGCACCGTAGGTGGTCTCATGTGAGAATTGCCTGGGATTTCCCACGTAGTCCTGTTCACTAGACTTTCCAGGCATGTACTCCTGGCCAGCAGGGAATGGTGTAGGCATCACTGCTGTCTTTTGATCACTATTTAGGGTTCTCCACAAGTGAAATTTCATCCTGACCTTCCTTTAAAGTTTTTCATTGTTTGACAGAGTACTAGTTCTAATTATATTTAACTTGATAAGTGTAATTTTTTTTATTTCAGTAATCTACCTTGTGGACTCCCAGTCTGAATACAAAGCTTTAAGAATGTTTTGATTTCCTGTGTTGTAGTTAGGTTGTTTAAGTTCTAGGAATGTGCGCCTTTGCATTCCAGGTCCTGAATATAAAGCTGTATAGACAACCTTCCAAATTGAATGGTTTCCCAGAAAAACTAGTAAGAGTGAGAGTTGCTAAGCCCTGCAACAGGTTCCACAGGGAGGTCTGTCTTTGAGATAGCAGACAACTTGACTGAAGCAGAGCTTAACCCTGCTTTTGCCATAAGTGTGGACTGAGATGACCTCACAAGTCCCCTTCCAACCTAAGTTACTTTACAATTGATCTGAATACATCCTACAATGTATCTCAAGAGAAATTTAATTTGTATTACTGTAAGAATTTTTTTTAGCAGATTTCTCAATTAACCTCTGAGAAAGTTACCATGTAAAGATGCAAAAATTAAAATGAATGTACTAGTATTGATTGCAAAGTGAGCCAGTGGTGAAACTGAATTTCTTTTACCACAGCTCAGAAATATTTTTTCATTTTCAAAATATTTGTTAGTATGTAAGAGAGCAAGGGATCTGATCAAATTTATTTTAAAACTTTTTCATTTTCATACCTGTTCTAATGAGCTTGGGTATATAAAATGGAATATTGGAATTTTATGTTCTTAAGAATTCCTTTTGGTAATTAGTAGCAATTCTTATCACTCTTGTACCAGTTATCTGCTCCATTTGATGTTGCACGATATTTCAATATCCTATTTTATATCTTTTTAACATTCTGATTAAGGTGTATATTTTAAGTCGCCTTCATGTTAATGAAAGCAGTACTTGGGGAAATTTTCTTTTAAATATTATCCTTATTGCTGTATTCCAGTCTTCTGTTGCTTAATAAAGTTATGTGTTTATTTCATTAACTAGCTTTCTGAACAAATTAGAGATGGTAAGGATCTTTATCATAGGAAAAGCCATGCTTCAGCTTTCCAATGGCTTATTGTGAATGGCTGAAATTTCTTCTAGTCTTTAATAACACCTGAAAAAATGTTTTCCATTCCTTTTATATGTTAAACAATTTTGTGTGTGTGTTGAGATTATATCTGGAGACGTTTTAATCTGTCTTCTTTGAACAGCATAGCTTTTGTTAGCTATGTTTTCACAAACGTACAAAATATTCTTTTATGTGTGAATACTATATAACTGGAGAAGAAAACCAAGTTATGTAATGTAATACTGAGACGATATAAGTGAACAGGCATGTATCCAAACAATTACTTAGTGGTTGGAACTATTTGACAACACTTATGATCTGCTTGTTTGCTGGTAGTGATATTCCTGAATAAAATGTAGTACGTATCAAAACTGAGTACAGATTTTCTGTCCAGAAATTTTATCCAAACACATTTATCCACCTTACCATTTATGCATTAGTTCTTTTCAGATTTTAAAGCCTATCTTATAGGTACAGGTTTTGATATTCAGCAGTGTGTCCTAGATGCAGTGGTTTTTGCTGCCAGTAGTTATAATTGCCTTGCTGTTTGGTACTTAATGAAAAAAATGCAAGCAGTATAAATTTTAATTTTAACTTCTAAAAATTAAGTATAATTTAAATACAATCATTTTTATTTTAAAGCTTTCCTTAGTCCAACTTTCTACAGTTTTAGTATTTAGTCTTGTGGAAAACTGGACTATTTTTAATGACTAATTAAAAGAAGAAGATGAAGAATGTCAAAACTCAAAGCTTTGTACCAGTTTTAATTTGTACTACTCTGCTGAAGAATTTGAAGGATAGCCATACAAAACTACAAAGAGGGAAAATAATTCAGAGTTTCTTCCAAGCAAGTGAATTTCCCGCAGGGCGTGCAAAGTATTACTGTTCTGTATGCTCAGAAATGGCTGATCTAAATCTGAAGATTTTTCCATAGCCTAAAGGCAACTGCACGAACAGGTCTGTTCTAGACACATGCAAAACAGGCACTTGCTTAGCAGATCACCAGGATTATCAGGATATATCTCCTTTTGTCTGCTACAAATAGAATGTAATATAATATTATTTCTCATATAGTGCAATTTAACCATTAGACATTTCTTCATTTTGTCATGTTGTTGTGGTTTTTTTTAATTTTCTTCGTTTGCTTGATATTCTTTGTTTGGAAGAAGTTATGTGCTAGGCTTTACTGAGTGAAGATTTTTAACTTTCTGTGTAGGGTCTTTGCCTCAGAGGAATGAATTGGGATGGAAACAATAAGAAGCAGCACAACCTCTACTTTGTCCTACGTTCACTGTAAACATCCAACAGTAGAACCTACATTTATATGGTGTGAACAAAAACATAATGTACTGCACATGCATGGAGAGCTAAGGAAATCAAAAGGCAAGACTTTGCTAATCTTCTATTTCTAATTAGAAATCTTATTTTGACCACATTACTACCTTTTCTTTTATGGGACTGTGGCCAGAAGATGTAGGCTCTATTTCTCATTCCATTTTATGATTGTGAAGAAATTACATGTAATCTAAGTTACATGCTGCTGTAATAAGCAGCAAATATAAACTGCACAGTACTTTTCATAAGAAGAGTACATTTTCAGTAGCTTGTAATTTTGAAATAATTTGGACTGAAATCTTGCATGAGACATGGTTCAGCCACTAATAAAAATCCTTCATATGGGAAGCCTAGCAAAAGAGTTTGGTTCTTCCACAGTTTAAAGGAGAGAGTATCACTTGCCCATGTTACATGTTTTATAGTTGGTTTTTTCCTTTGGAAGAATGCATTCATCAGTACTTTGCTGTTTGGGGAAATGAAAAAGAAGGGAAAGTTTCCAGATACCAAGTAATATGTTTTGTTCATGCTAGAAGACATTTGCCCAATGACAAGACATCTGTTTCTACATGTTCAGAAGACTTGCTAAAGCTTGCAACTTAACACTGGAAAATGTTCATGGGATACAGGGGCTGAACTGGCCTCTCTCTGATGGCTTGCAATCCTGCTGTGCTAATTGCCAGCATATGGAGACTTCAGTTCTCTCTCCTCTTTTCATTAGCACCCTGGTTTAACTGACTTGAATACAGAAGTTTAACTGGCTTGAATACAGAGCCAAAACTAGTAGAAAGGCAATGAAACCTGTGAAGAATTGAAGATTCCAGAGGTACCCGCAGTTCTTCTGCAGTGCGATGGGTTGTATGTGTATGGACTCCTCTCATGATTCAGGGGTCAGAAACAAACTCCTAATAGCATGAAGGACCACAAAAGTGTAGAGAAGTAAGCTGCTGTCAGAAGAATTCTGTAATCTTTGGTGCTGGGGTTGGGTGGTGACTGAGGTCAGAGCATTCATATAGAGAAAAAGAAAGGGAATTCTGTAAAAAAAACAAGTGTTTTCACTGGTAGATAGGTCCTAACACTAGCCCCTGGAAACTACCTGTGGTCTTCTGATGGGAAATTTTAAACAAAGCTATTTGGCTCTGCACTCGTTCTATGTCATTGTGCCTACTTAATAGATGCTAGCAAAAAAACAGTACCTTGAGTTATTATTTGTGCAAAGCTGGTGGAGAGTACTTCATCTGACATTCTTGATAAGCTGTAGAAAGTACTTCGAGTAGTGGATGTTGTCTACCTACTCCTCAGTAAGACTGTCTCCCATAAAAGTCTCATAGACAAGCTGTTGCTGTAGGGGCTGGATGAGCAGACAGTGAGGTGGATTGAAAACTGGCTGAATGGCTGGGCCTTGAGGGTGGTGATCTGCAGTGTATCCAAGTCAGACTGATCCAAATCAGCTATTTGGAGGCCAGTATCAAGCAGTGTGCCCTCCCTGGGGGGGTGGGATGCACATTGGGCCCAGTCCTGTTGAACATCTTCGTTAATCATCTGGATGACAGGGCAGAGTGTTCCCTCAGCAAGTTTGCAAATGACCCAAAACTGGGAGGAGTGGGTAATAGGCCAGAGGGCTGTGCTGCCATCCAGAAGGACCTGGACAGGCTGGAAAAATGAGCTGACAAGAACCTCATGAAGTTCAGTGATGGAAAGTGCAAAGTCCTATACCCAGTGAGGAACAACCCCACGCACCAGTATATGCTGGGAGCCACCCAGCTGGAAAGCGGCTTGACAGGAAAAGAGCTGGGCATACTGATGGACACCAAGTTGAACATGAACCAGCAATGTCCCCTTGCTACAAAGAAGGCTATTGTCATCCTAGGCTACAGTAGGAGGAGTGCTGCCAGCAGGTTGAAGGAGGTGATCCTCCCCCTCTACTCAGCACTGATGAGGCCACACCTGGAGTCCTGTGTCCAGCCAGAAGACTGATACATAGGCTACTGGAATGAGTCCAGCAAAGAGCCACAAAGATTAAGGGACTGGAGCAAGGTCAAGGTGGAATCTTGTTAAAGCCTATAAATACCTAAAGGGACGGTGCGAAGAGCCAGGCTCTTTAAGGGGTGCCCAGTGACAAGACCAGAAACACAAACTGAAACACAGGAGGTGCCCCCTGACCATCAGGAAACACTTTTTCACTGTGGGATGACTGAGCACTGGCACAGGTTGCCCAAAAGGGTTGTGGGGGCTCCATCCTTGGAGATATTCAAAAGCCATCTGGATGTGGTCCTGGGCAGCTGGCTATAGGTGGCCCTGGTTGAGAAGGGGTGTTGGACCAGATGAGCCCCAGAGTTCCCTACCAACCTCACCCAGTCTGTGAGCCTGTGATATCACTTGGTAGATAGGAATAGGGAGGGAAGGGGAGCTAAGCAGTGTTGCCAGTAGTGGGCACACTTCTTCTGTTACAGCGGTTATGCGCAAGCAGTTATGTGCAGTTGTCCACAGGCACTGTATTTCGGGGCTGTAATGAAATGTCAGGAAAGTGTAGTATGGTGCTGTGATATGGGGCCCACAAGAACAGGCCTGTGAGTCAAAAGAGAGCAGACTGTTATCAGTACTGCTTTCTTTAGTTAATTTGAAAAAGCAGAACGGGGCTTGGTTGTCTTGCAGAAGGAAGTGAAGGAAAAGCAGAGAACAGATGTGCAAGAGTGTGTATGTTTGTCCAAGAGAGAGCAGAAACGCTCAGATGTGTCTGCACTGTGTCTTCCCAGTGTGGGAACATGATGTTGTCAGGCACAGCGTTGTCTTCACATGAGAGTGAAGAGCCAGCCTGAGCCCAGCATAGTGCCAGGACACTGGCAGCAGCACTGAAATCATGAGGCAGGCATGCTCCAATGCTCAGCAACAGCACTTACCGGGCCAAATAAACTTTGTGGAGGCACATGTATGTTTGCCCTGCTCCTCTTAGCCCTTTTGATACCATTTGCATTAATAAAGGTAAACCCACTCCCCAATCCTCTAGTCAGTGGCATGCTGTTGTGGGCATAGCATGTCCTCTCTGCTCCCATCAGAAGGATGTGCCCAGGTCTCAGCTGTCTGATTTGGAATCATTTTCTAACAACAGCCTAAATTTTTTCACAGTCAATGTATGCCTGATATGTCTGTAGCCAAGAAAAAAGATGGCATGTGGTAGCTGCTTGGTTAACAATCACTTAGTTTTAACACAAATCTACATCTCTTATCACTTCATTTCCTAATCAACGACCACTTGTTAACAGTAGTCTGTTATAAAATGTCACGATAAAGGAATTCTTACTTTTACACAAAGAAAATAGTTGTGGAATTTAGTGCCGGGGCAGTCAGTGACATTTGAGATAAACAAATGGGTGAGTTTAAGAAATGCTTCATATGTTCTCATATCTGCTGACACAAAGTAATTTAAGCTAAACTGAACAAAAAAGTACTCAGCTTCTTGTATTCTAGCAGCTAATTGCTGCAAGTACCTGAAGGGCTGCTTCTGTTCTATGGGTCTTGGTAAGGTTTTTCTCTTTCATTTTTACTTCCCCATCTTTCCCTGAAGCGTTTGAGAATGTAGGTCACCAGAGACAGAACAGTGCTGAAAAAGTCTTGCACTAAGGAAATAGCTTGGTGTGGCCATTTCCATGTAAATGCCATCAGGTTTTGTTTACTGTCTTAACTGCAATGCTGAATGCATTAGACTTCACTGATGCTTACCCTCGCTGCAGTTCTGAGGTTCACTTCCTGGCCATTTCCCCTCCTGTCAAAAAGAAAAGTGTGATTTATATCACCTCCTGAGAGTAATTTAGGGCTCTGAATAAATGCTGAGCTACAAAGATAGAGTGAAGTTGGGACTACATGTGATAAATTGAATAAACTACCAAAAAGGGGCAACAAGATGTTTTTCAACAGTTAACTGAGGGAAAAAGAAATCCGAAAATGAATAAGGCTGCAGCAACTACTGTAGTCTTTGTCCATTGTATGAAATGATACAGAATATAGATATTTAGAAGTGTTTAAGTGCTGCAGGCTTCTTAATGTGCGATCTTGACTCACAAAGTCAGTGGCTTTAACTACAAAGCCACTTCACACAGACCTAAGATATTCAGTGAATGAAGGGCCTGCCTTAAAAAAGCTCTTTTTTGAAGAACTGCATCTTGTCATAACCTTCATATCACTGAATGCTTCCCTAATAAACACTTATTTTCTTTTTAAGTAATGACTTTGTGCTACAATATGTCTATGCCTCTCAGATATCCTTACTGTAAAATGGATTATCCCCAATTTATGTCCGCAAAACAGATGCAGAGGGAGATTGAGCATGTTGCTAGCTGCTCCATCGAAAGCTTGTACAAAATACACTACTGGAATCCAGGTTTCTTAAATCTTGATCCAAATTATTGGATCTGCTGAAGCTTATTTTTTTCTAGAGCTTTCTGCATGGCTGTACGTTGTTCCTTTTCACTTTTTGGTGGGGGGGTGGGGAAGAGAATATAATACGGGTTAGCATAGCATTCCATCTGAAAGAAAGACCATGTGATAAGGTACTCCTAAAAAGGGTCTGTGTGCAACAGGGAAGAGTGAGTGAGATAAGCTGCTTTTAACTTTATAGCTAGGGAAGCTCTATGTGCTCTGATTCAAGCTCAACTTTTCATTAACATTGTTTTTTGATGGGAGCTTTGGCAAATAAAAATAAATAAGTAATTCTATCATGGTCAGGTATTTGCAGGACTGTGCTCTGTACTGTTCAGTGTAATCAAGTTATTTCATTAATACATATGCACATCTCCTAAACTCTGGCTTCTATATTTGCATGATTTTATTATTAATTAATATTTCAGTAAAATTGATGAGCAGTACTGATTCCATAAGCATAATTGGATTAGTTTCTGCACAAAGTTACAGGACAGCACATTGCAAAATACAGAATGTCCTAAGTCAAACTTCATGTGCATGAGAATGGTCCTTTATGCTTGTCTACCTATTTGAAATTCTGCCACAGCATTTATACAATTAAATATTCCTTGCAATTTTATATATAAAAAATGTATTTGTACTGCCAGTGGGGGACTGGCAGGTAGCTAGTTTTGCCTTCCTGTAAATGACTAAGACTATACACAGAGCTGTATATAAATTGACTCTGTGTAACATAGTATGACATATTGACTTTATGTATGTTGCACATACATATACAGATGACAATTTATTTATGACTATTTGTATAACTTGGAAAACTGTACTTGATTTTTACCAGATGAAACACTGGAGTAGACTTGATTGATTTTTAGTTTCTGTAACTATTCCAAGAAATGGTTTAAAAAAAAAGCAAGAACAGAAAAAAACCCCCTATTTTTCTAAATGGAGTGAATATCTGGCATTTAAAAATAATTCTATCATTTTGATGGAAGTTTCAATGAAATTAATATTCTTTGATTCACACAAATATTCTGATTAAAACTTATCATGTTTGAAAATTACAAGTGAACTAAAGCGACCTTTTATAATAATAATGCGAACTTGGTGATACATTTTCCTACCCAGGCCTGATGACTTGAAAAATCTTTTTTATTTACTGTTTAATAGTTCTGGTTCAAGATAGGATGTAACTGCTGATTCACTGAACACCCAGTGTTTATGTAATCTATCATTTTGTCAGTGTTGCATCTCATCTCACTCAGTCCAGGAACTAATGCTAGCCACAAAGTTTTCCAACTCTGATGGAACTGGCTTAATGTATTAGCAAAACAGCTGCCTAAGCAGGAAAGAATCCTGTCTTATGGAGCACTAAGGAAGGAAGGAGGAAAAAGAAAAAAATATTTAAAATAACAAAACCTTTGAACAGAATTCATATTGGGATAAACACTATAGAAATAACAGGGATAGGCAACTTGAAAAGTAGCTGTGTCAACTGCAGGAAGCAGATCTGCATCCCTCCTAGAAGACTTTGTCTTGAACTGAAAGAAGAACTGGCCTGTTAGCTGACAGAGAGAATGAAGTAGGGAAATATGTACAGTTTTATTTTGAATAGATCTGCGTACTTCTCAGAGTGTTAATTAAAATCAGTAATATTCTGGAATTCAGCATGAAATCTGGTTGTGCTTTTCTTATTGTGAGGCTCTGAAAAGGGAAACTGCAGGGCCAGTTTTTCTACTCTCTGTTGCCATCAGCCCAGAGGCAAGAAAGTTCATCCTTAAACTGCAGCTTGTAGGAATTTTGCTTTCTGAAAGTCCCTGCGGGACCCAGGGTATGGCCAGTGCCGGCACTCTCCTCCAATCCTGGATTCTAAGGAAACATACTTGTGCTGCCATGGCTTGGGAATGTGTAACGAGCATATCAGAGAGAATGACACTTGATTGACCATATTTTCAAATGTTTATTTAGAAGAATAAAAGAGAATTTAAAATGCTAGGTCACACTGACAAATCATCAGGTCAGGTTGCATGTCAACTTACACAATGGCTTGTGCCTAGAAGAAAAGATGGTGTCCTTGAGCCACAGCTGCAGCCTACAAACACAGCTGTACTAACCTCTTGGGGAAATGCAGCTAATCTTAGGAAAAGATACTGAGATCTCAAGGTCATGGTCAAGGGTCTTTTTTTCTTGTGAGGGAATGGACTTCCAGTGGAGATTGAGCTAATCAAGGGTTGGACTACTCTCAGGATTTGCTACAAGGCCCTGTTCTGTGGCAGAGCACTACTGTCTCATCAGTGTAAAACTGAATAGATTATTCTCTGGACTGAGAAAATTCATTCTTTGTGCAGGGATGACAGAAGGTTTCTGGGAGCTCTGGGGAATTCATTGTAACAGTGCAATTGTATCATTTAAGTGTACTGAGTGCTGCAGAAATCCATAACATAGATGCATATTGGCATTCACGTTATTTTATTTTTTGAATAAATGTCCAAGGCACACATAGCACTTGACAGCATTCTTGAGTTAAAAATGAAAATTAATGCAAAGAACTGCCCAATCTCCTGCTTTAAAATATGGACGCAGTTAATTTTGCACACAGGATTAAAAATGAATCCAAAGTTACATTACTTTATTAAGGTAGTGTTAAAATAAGGTGGGTTGACCTTGGCTAGCTGCCAGATGCACACCAAGTCACTCCCCTTCCTCAACAGGAGATATGACAAAAGGCTCATGGGTCAAGATAAGGACATGGAGATCACTCAGCAATTACTGTCACAGGCAAAACAGATTTAACTTGGGGAAATTAATATAATTTATTACCAATTAAACAGAGTAGGCTAGCGAGAAATAAGAACAAACCTAA
The DNA here is from genome assembly GCF_011004875.1 of Balearica regulorum gibbericeps. Lineage (NCBI taxonomy): Eukaryota > Metazoa > Chordata > Aves > Gruiformes > Gruidae > Balearica > Balearica regulorum. The sequence continues at coordinate 105,348,032 of NC_046185.1, forward strand.
AAACACTTTCCCTCTGCCCCTCCTTTTTTGCTGGGCTCAGCTTCACTCCCAACTTCTCTATCTCCTCCCCCTAAGCAGTACACGGGAATGGGGAATGGGGGTTGCGGTCAGTTCATAATGATTTGTCTCTGCTGCTCCTTCCTGCTCACATTCTTCCCCTGCTCCAGCGTGGGATCCCTCCCACGGGAGACAGTCCTTCAAAAACTTCCCCAATGTAGGTCCTTCCCACTGGCTGCAGTTCTTCACAAACTGCTCCAGCATGGGTCTTTTCCACACAGTGAAGTCATTCAGGGAAAGACTGCTCTACTGTGGGTCTCCCAATGGGGTCACAGGTCCTGCCAGAAAACCTGCTCCGTGTGTTCCTCTCCATGGGGCCACATGTCGTGCCAGGAGCCTGCTCCAGCACAAGCTCTTCATGGGGTCACAACCTCCTTTAGGGAGCACCCACCTGCTCCAGTGTGGTGTCCTCCACAGGCTGCAGGTGGATATGTGCTCCACCATGGACCTCCACAGGCTGCAGGGGGACAGCCTGCCCACGGTCTTCACCACAGGCTGCAGGGGAATCTCTGCACTGGCACCTGGAGCACCTCCTGCCCCTCCGTCTCCACTGACCTTGGTGTCTGAATAGTTGTTTCTCTCACATCTTCTCACTCCTCTCTCCTGGCTGCTGCTGTTGTGCAACATTTTTTACACCTTGTTAAATATGCTATCACAGCGTGCTACCACCGGGCTCAGCTTTGGCCAGTGGAGCTAGCTGGAACTGGCTCTGTCCAACATGGGGGCAGCTTGTGGCATCTTCTCACAGAATCCACCCTTGTAGCCCCACTGCTACCAAAACCTTGCCATGTAAACCCAATATAGACAATCCTAAAATAGGCTTTTGTGATTTTATACTACACTTTTATAAAAATTGGTTTGGGAGGTGTAAAAGACAAGCGTCTTGAACAACAAACATCAGTTGAAAAATGAAATAAGGTAATCTTTTTTTCTCAACCCCACCCTGGCCCCTGGAGGGTGAGCTACCTGGCAGACTGTGAACTGAAGGATGGAATGGAGGCCAGCAAAGATCAGGTTGGCAGAACATGCTTGCCCTGAGGTATGCTTGATTTCTTTTTGTGACTCGTGTCTTCACCAAAACTGGATGATGGCACATTTTCAACAGTATGCATTCAGGACTAGGAACTAAATTCATAAATTTAGTTAAATTAAATTGCTAAATTAAACCTCTAAATCCCTCTCCATTTGAGGACAGAGTGTCTTCAAAATGCGACCAGAAATTAAAAGTTGTTAGGTTATTTGATAAAAAGCCCATCTCCGCACGCTAAATGTAGCACAGAGCAACAATGGCAAGCAGGGGAACCTTCATCCTTATGGGGAACTCAGAGAAACAGATCCCCTGCACCACTGCCTCTCAGAACTGTCACAAAAGAGAACTGATGTGCATCATCCAGGTCTGAAACCCACCAGATGAGTCTGGAAAGGCTCTCCAGAGCAACTTATGGACTGAAGTGGGAGGGCTACTGCCTAGGGGATATAGGACACATTATGGGATGCAGGGGAATAGGATAGGATAGGATAGGATAGGATAGGATAGGATAGGATAGGATAGGATAGGATAGATAGGATAGGATAGTTGGAATTATCATCTAGTCCAACTGCCTGACCACTACAGGGCTGACCAAAAGTTCAAGCAAGTTATTAAAGGCATTGCCCAACTGTCTCTTGAACACTGACCAGCATGGGGTATTGACCACCTCTCTAGGAAGCCTGTTCCAGGGTTTGACCACCCTCTTGGTAAAGAAATGCTTCCTAATGTCCAGTCTAAACCTCCCCAGACATTCAGGGAATCTTGGGATTGCACAAGACTACTTATAGCACTTTTAGTGGACAAACCAAAGGCAGAGAAAGAGAGGGATCATGGTGGCTTGGAAAAGAACAAGTGTGGGTAAATAGAGGGCTAAGAGGACATACGGGGTTGCTTACGTGTAAACAGGTTGCTGGTCAGTATGCTTGCTGGCCATGCCCTGTACCTGGTTGTCATCTGCTGTCCTGCCTTCTTAAATTCCATTTCTAAGTATTTTCCTGGATGAAGAGACTCTCTACTCTGTGTGGATATGATCGTATGGAGGTTCAAGTGTCAGCAACTGGAGTCAGACCATAGATTACAGGGCCTGCATATCAGCAGTGTCATCAACTGGAGAGACTGGAGTGAGTAAAAACAAGTGCCAACAACTGCAGCGTGGATCAGGGGTCATATGTGTCTGTGATGTGAACAGTTGGACCAAGTGAGAGTACAAATATCAAGCCAAACTAGGTGGAAAGGAGGTTAAGGGGCTTGGGAAAAAATGTGTCTCTGGGAGTGAGGCAATTGGAGAAGCTAGCTTCCAAAGGGACCAGGAGGTCTATGCCAACTGATGCAGAGGCCATAAGATCTGAAGGTCAAATGAGACACTGCATGTGAGTATGTTTCTGTGTGGGAGGCAACTGAGGAGAACAAGAATCCAGGCTGGATGGACTGCATGTCTAAGCTATTGGGTAGTGCGTGCCCAGTTACTGGAGGGATCTGCAGTGTGCATGTTTATGTGCTGCTGTGTACAGGAAATCTGTACCAGCAGCTGGAGTGGGACTGTGGGGCTGGGGACTAGCGTGCCCTGCTGTCAGCAACTGGGGAGACCTGGGATCCACAATCAGTTACTGGATGGACTGTGTGTCTAATCCGAGCTACTAAGAGATCCATAGTACGTGTGTTTGTGAGTGAGGAGGTCTGTACCAGTGATTGGAGTGGGGTTGCAGGCCTTGGGGGCTCATAAGACTAGGGTACGGCAGTGGGGGAGATTGGAGATCCAGGGATAGACTGAGTATCTAAGTGCAGCTATCGGAGGAATCCACATTATATATATGCATATGTTTCCTACTAATGGATCTTCATCCTGATCAGCCAAAGGGGAACAAGATGAGGCCATTGGTGCTGTTCATGTTGGTGCTGTTTGTGTGAGTGCTGAGTGTTTCTGTCTATACTGATCTGTGTAGCTGTCCATGTGTGTATATGTATGTACATGTTTGCATGTACAATATGCAAATACATGTTTAGTCTCACTACTGACTGGAGGTGGAGGCATGGAGCTGCAGCAGCCTTGCCTCTATCAGACCACAGGATCTGACAAACTCTAATAAGTTCAGAACCATGCTTCCCTCCCTGAGACAGAAACAGGAACATCCATCAGAACACCCCCCCCCCCCAATCAAGGGGATCCTGTATCCTCCCCTCACCAGGCAGAAGGTAATAACTTAAAGGAAAGGAGTGAATGGAGGAAAGTCTACATTCAGGGCAACAGACAAACCCCCTCCTTGCCTACATCACCTTCCCAGGTGCCTCTATACAACAGGTATGATGCTCTGGATTTGGAAGGTCAGTGAACTGATGATGTGGCTGATGGTCCATCTACACCAGAGGTGTTGCTAAGGTCAGAAAGGCCTACCCCCACCCCCGCATCATGTCCACCACCACGAGGAAGAAAAGATGGGTTATAGTTGTAGGTGACTCTCTTCTGAGAGGAACAGAGGGTCTGATATGCCAGCCAGATCCTCCTCTTAGGGAGGTCTGCTGCCTCCCTGGGGCCCAGGTTAAGGACATCACTAGGAAACTTCCTAGTCTGGTACGACCCTTGGACTATTACCCATTACTGCTCTTCCATGTGGGTGGTGTTGAAGCTGCAACACATAGTCCAAGGGTGATCAAAAGAGGCTTTAGGGCCTTGAGATGGTTGGTGAGGGGATTGGGAGCACAGGTAATTTTTTCCTCCATCCTTTCAGTTGCAGGCAGTGATATTGGAAGAAACAGATAGACCCAGTCTATTAATACATGGTTTCATGACTGGTGTCACCACCAGAATTTTGGGGTTTTTGATAATGGGATGGTCTACACAGTACCAGGCCTGCTGGCATGAGATGGGATTAATCTTTCTCAAAGGGGAAGGAGGGTCTTTGCTCATGAGCTAGCAGGGCTGATTGACATCTTTAAACTAGACTTGAAGGAGGAAGGGGATAACATCAGCTTGTCCATGACAAGCCATGGGACGACATGCCAAGGTTTAAGGGATGGGCAAGGGCCCTCAGCCTGTTGCTGCAAGATGTGCTGGGTACACTGGAGCACACTTGAAGTCTTAAGGAGATAAGCTCCTGAGGTGATACGAACCAACAGAGAAACACAAGTGAAATACCTCAAAGGAATTAACATGTGTTCCTCTAAAAAAGTGGCACAGCTGACAGCCCAGTTGAAATGCCTATACACCAATGCATGCAGCATGGGCAACCAACAGGAGGACTAGGGAGCCAACGTGCTGCTAGAAAGCTATGACCTAGTTGCTATTACTGAAACTTGGTGGAATGAGTCCCATGACTGGAGTGCAGCTATTGATGGCTACAGGCCCTTTCAGAAGGGACTGGCGAGGAAGGAGGGGTGGAGGGGTTTCCCTCTATGTCAAGAAATGGATAGAGTGTGAAGAGCTGTCTCTGAAGAATAGCCATGAGCAGGTTGAAAGCTTATGGGTATGAATTAGAGACTGAGGCAAGAAAGGAAACCTTGTGGTTGGTGTCTACTACAGGCTGCCTGATCAAGGGGAGTCTGTTGACGAAGCCTTCTGACTCCAGCTACAGGAAACATCGTGCTCGCAGGCTCTCATCCTGGTGGGGAACTTCAACCACCCCAACATTGCTGGAAAAGTAGCACAGACAGCTGTAGGCAATCCAGGAGACTCCTGGAATGCATTGAGGATAACTTCTTAAGCCAGGTAATAGCCTTACCACAATGCATGAGATATTGGACCTGTTGGTCACCAGGTGAGAGTGATGCAGAGACATCAAGATTGGAGGCAGCCTAAGCTGCAGTGATCATGCACTGGTGGGGTTTGCAGTCCTGAGGGATATGGGATAGGTGAAGAGTAAAGTCAGGACCTCAAATTTTTAGGAAAGCAAACTTCCAGCTATTCAAGGAGTTAGTCAATAGGTTCCTCAGGGATGAGGGAGCAGAACAGAGCTGGCAGACCTTTAAGGACACTTTCTATAGGGTGCAAGAGCTCTCGATCCCCAGGTGTAAGAAATCAGGAAAGGAAGGCAAGAGACAAGCATGGATGAGTCCAGACCTGCTGGTCAAACTAAAGAGCAAAAAGGAAATGCACAGGCAGTGGAAGCAGGGACAGGTATCCTGGGAAGAGTATAGGGATGCTGCATGGTTGTGTAGGGATGGTTCAGGAAGGCCAAAGTGCAGCTGGAGCTGAACTTGTCAAGGGATGTTAAGAATAATAATAAGGGCTTCTATAGGTATGTCAGCCAGAAAAGGAAGGTCAAAGAAAGTGTACTCCCCCAATGAACACGACTAGCAAACTGGTAACAACGGACGAGGAGAAGGCTGAGGTACTCAACAACCATTTTTGCCTCAATCTTCACTGGCAATCTCTGTTCCCACATCTCTCGAGTGGATGGACCTCAAGGCAGGGACTGAGGGAGCAAAGTCCCTCCCACTGTAAGAGAAGATCAGGTTCGAGATCACCTGAGGAACCTGAACAGACATAAGTCTATGGGACCTGATGAGATGCATCCCAGAGTCCTGAGGGAACTGACTGATGTAGTTGCCAAGCCACTCTCCATGGTATTTGAAAAGTCATGTCAGTCAGTTGAAGTCCCTGGTGACTGGAAAAGGGAAACATTACACCCATTTTAAAAAGGGTAGAAAGGAGGACCCTGGGAACTACCCACTTGTCAGTCTTATCTCTGTGCCTGGGAAGATTATGTGCCTAGAAGCTATACTAAGGCACATGGAGAACAAGGAGGTGAGTCAAGACAGCCAGCACGGCTTCACCAAGGGCAAGTCTTGCCTGACCAATCTAGTGGCCTTCTATGATGGAGTGACTACATCAGTGGACAAGGGAAGACCTGCAGATGTCATCTATCTGGACTGCTGTAAGGCCTTTGACATGGTCCCCCACAACATCCTTGTTTCTCAGTTGGAGAGATATGGCTTTGATGGATGGATTATTCGGTGGATAAGGATTTGATGGATGGCTGCATCCAGAGAGTAGTGATCAAGGGCTCAAAGTCCAGATGGGGATCAGTGACAAGTGGTGTCCCAAAGGGGTCCATATTGGGACCATTATTTTTTAATATCTTCATCAATGGCATAGACAGTGTGATCAAGTGCACCCTCAGCAGATTTGCAGATGACACCAAGTTGAGTGGTGTGGCTGATACACATGAGGAACAGGATGCCATTCAGAGGGACCTGGACAAACTTGAGAAGTGGGCCCATGTGAACCTCATGAGGTTCAACAAGGCCAAGTGCAAAGTCCTGCACCTGAGTCAGGGCAAATACAGGCTGGGGGATGAAGGGATTGAGAGCAGCCCTGTGGAGGACTTGGGGATACTGGTGGATGAAAAATTGAACACGAGCCAGCAATATGCGCTCACAGCCCAGAAAGCCAACTGTATCCTGGGCTGCATCAAAAAAAGCGTCACCAGCAGGTTGAGGGAGGTGCTTCTGCCCTCTGTTCTGCTCTTGTGAGACCCCACCTGGAGTACTGGATCCAGCTCTGGAGCCCTCAGCACAGGAAAGACATGGGCCTGTTGGAGTGGGTTCACAGAGGAGGGCCACAAAAATGATCAGAGGGCTGGAACACCTCTCCTGTGAGGAAAGGCTGAGAGAGTTGGGGTTGTTCAGCCTGGAGAAGGCTCCAAGAATACCTTATTGCAGCCTTTCAGTACTTAACGGGGGCTTCTCAACTAGTTTCATTAAGAAAGATGGAGACAGACTTTTTAGTAGGACCTGTAGCGATAGGACAAGGTGTAATGGTTTTAAACTAAAAGAGGGTAGATTTAGACCAGATATGAGAAAGAATTTTTTTACAATGAGGGTGGTGAGACATTGGAACAGGTTGCCCAGAGAGGTGGTAGATGCCCCATCCCTGGAAACATTCAAGCTCAGGTTGGATGGGGCTCTGAGCAACCTGATCTAGTTGAAGATGTCCCCGCTCATTGTGGAGGGGCTTGAGTAGGCCTTGAAGGTCCCTTCCCACCCAAACCATTCTATGATTCTGTGAAGTTTGCTTTTTTTTTTTAATGCATAAATAAATTGTGAAATTTGTCTGAATTCTATCACGGATCAAATTTGGGTAATTCTGATTCTGCATGTTTTCTGAGATTGATGGCATGGTTTGTGACAGAAAATTCTATTAGAGAAAGAAAAAATTATATTCTAAACTGTGTGGGATGGGGGAAATAATTGAAAATAGTGTAAGATCTGCCCCATGTTAAATATTAGGAGAATATTCTCCACTGGGCTATTTGCCATACCTTGTTTCATGTTAATCTATATTGCATTCACTTTTGCCTTCAAAACTAGACTGTGTTTTAAACCTGTACCTGTCTTAATATGTTTCTTAGCTGAGACACTTCTTGAGCCTCAAGCCAGCTCAGGCTTCATAAAGGGTAGGTTTCCTGTGTCCACATGGTGAAGGAGAAAACTTGGAAAAAAAAAACCCAAAACATGATTTTGCTTTGTGCTCTCATGAGAGATCACAAGTGCATTTGCTATACTTTACCACAAAACTTACATCAGTAATACAGCCAAACTGAACCCTAATATGAAGGGGCCTTAAAGCATTTATGACATTCTGGGTCATTTCAATAATTGCCTTAACATACTGAAATAAGAGTATATAAACTAGTTTTATCATAGTTTACAAAACTATTATTGTGCATCTTAAGGCAAGTATAGGTATATGACTATTTTTAAAAATTAGCCATGTATCTATCTTGCATTTGAAAAATTGAGACTCCACTGCACATTAACTGGATCTTTTTGCTTTTCTCCCTCACCCCTGCAGGTAGATTGTTTTAACTTGATTCCAGCACAGCAGCTATCAAGTTATGGTCCACCAAGCTCTGTTGGGTCATTGGAGTCTGGTTATAAATTCATGAATGAGGATGCACAACAGTTCATTAGATTTCTGCTGATTCCTCAACTGTCTTGGTGCTCTAAGATTTTGGATGGGATTGGTCCAAATTAGGTTAGTGGCTGCACCTCTCTGCTGTGCCAACTCTAGGCCTGCTCTTAGGCAAGTGGCAAGCTGAGGGAACACGAGGTTTTATGGAATGTCTAAAGCACTGCACAGCCCAGTCTCTTCCATTTTTATTTACTTTATGTCAACAACCACAGCTTAAAGCACAGCCGAGCAGCAATCCAGACCCAAGCTTGCCAGAGCCCAGCAGGACACAGAGGAGCGTGGCACCCTTTGGTCTCTGTTTCTCCCTCGGGAAGGGGGAATAGGACGCTCCAGATGGCGGAAGCTGCTGGATCTGGCCTCGACTCCCGCGCCAGCCGCGGTGAAGGGTCACTGGCCCGCTCCGCGCAGCCCCCAGCTCCTGGCGAAGGGAGCGGTCAGGGAGCCATTACCCTCCAGCCGTGCCGCTTCGCTTCGCTTCACCTGCCCCTATGCCATACGCTGCCCACCTGCGGCCGAGCTCCGGGCAGCAAGCAGGGAGGAGCGGACAGAGGCGCCGCCAACCGTAACCAGCCATTTAAGGCAGCAAAGACAGCAGCTGCCCTTGCTCTAATTCATTACCTCAGGCTCCGCGGGGGGCGGGACCAGCCGCCCACCGGACAGCCCGCCCGGCCTATGGGGGCGAGCGGCGGAGGGGCGGGCAGGCAGCGCCGGGCGCTCGCCAATGCCCTGGCAGCGAGGGCGGTGCCTGTCGGAGCCGCCGCGCCGGCTTGACGGGCGCTCTGGATAGCGCTGGAGCTCGGACGAGCGTCAGATTGGGCTGCCGGGACCTGTTGCCCCTCGAGAGCCGGCGGTGAGTAGGCACCTCTTGCGTGGCGGGCATGACAAGCCCCTGGTTTTTTTTGGGATGGGTTTTTTTCTTGCCATCTCCCCCCCCCCCCCCCCCCCTTTTAACGCGCTGGCTAATTGCTTTCTATTTGGTTAACGAAGAAGCGGGGGGGGGCGGGCGCGTTAGCGGAGCTACCCCGGGCTGGCGGCCCCCGGTGCCGCCGTGCGACCGGCGGCCCGGCCTCACCGGAGCGGCGCGCAGCGCCCTGCCGTTATGTAACGTCTGCGGGAAGCTGCGGGAAAAGGCGGTGGCAGCAGCAGCAGCTTTCATCCGCAGGATTAACCCCTCTCTGTCTCCTCCGTTCTTCTGCGCCCCTCCTGCTGTCCTACGAGAGCCCTGGGGAAGGGACCGGAGGGGAGAGGGGCTCGGTACAGAGCTGCTCTCCTTTGCCCGCCCATCGGGATGGGCCCCGGCAGCCGCATCTCCCGCCGCCATCGGGGAGGGGACGCGCGGCCGCAACCTGTGCGGAGCGGGGCGGGCTATTTCCCGGCTGTTGCGGCGATGCAGCAGCAGGTCGATGGATGAGCGATGCTGGCGGCTCATAAGCCCGGCTGTGCCTGCGGGCATCTCCCGAAGGAGCTGGGGGGAGGATTCACCTTGCGCACACACCAGATGTTCTGCTGTTAGCTATTTTGTAGAGGCGACAGCAAAGCGTCAGCCGCTGCAGCTTGTATTCTTGTGCAGATCAAGCGGTCCCCTTTTATGGAGATTGATGGATAAAGACTATTTGCCTTTTTTTTTTTTTTTTAAATGCCTCAGTGTTAGCTGAAGGGGCTTTGTCTCTGAGAACCGCGCCTATATGGCGTCCTTCATGAAAACCAGCATCAGGTGTAGGAGACTATTTAGGGACTGCAGTGCAACACCCGCAGATATAAAGCCAAGTACAGTACTCTAGGATGAAAACCGGGATGAGACAAAATCCTGCGAATTAATCGGCGACTCCGACTAGCTAGCTTGAAAATAAATACATCCCCACTCCCCCTTTACACACACACCCCCACCCTCCCCCCACCCCCCAATCAGTGGTGGTTGCAAGTATTTCTTCAGTCCTGCGTAAAAGGTCTTGTACCTGGGTGAAATTCTTCCACGGGAATCTGGGTGTGTGCTACAAGGTGCTGAGCACACATGTGAAAAGTGTGCGTCTTAAACGTTGACAGCTTTGAATCTTGCAGTATATGCTGCTTACAAGCAGTTTCCCTATTCATGTTTTGCAGGGTCTACATGAGCAGGTTTGGGGGGAAATTCTTTCAGATTTTACAAAGGATTGCATAACTGCTTATATTTATTTAAAAAGAAAAGAAAAGGAGGGGCAAAAAACAACCCCCAGCCCGAAAAGAACACATGATATGAGACTGTTTTCGTTGACTTTTACTGAGCCTTCACACTGTTTTCTCAACTAGTTTCATTAAATAGCATGCTTTAGAAGGTGGGCAAGTGTTAGCATGATAATGAAGCATGAAGGTTTGGGGTTTTTTTCCTCTAGTGCTGTGAAAACCTGGGGGGGAAATGGAGAGATACCTATACACTTTCACAGTCTTAGGCTTAAAATAACGTGACTTTGTATAGAATTTATTTATTTTTAAAATGTCAATGGCCATTCTTTTAATCCTTTAGTGATGAGCCATTTCTTTTTCAAATTATTCTTTTTACAGGCCTTACCCCAACTCAACCTTGCCCCTCTCAAAACCAAAATAAAATGCTGGTTTGAATGCTTTTGTACCTGTCTGGGTCACAGTCATATGCCTTTAATGGTCCATCATTTGTAACTGCTAAAGTATATGTCCAGTATTAAATCATAGTACAGTGTAATGCTTAGACAGCATGCCATGCAAGGATCAAATTGCAGATAAAGTTCACACAGGAATCTCCTGCAGTGCTTGCACTTGACCCTTGTAAATGTAAGAAAAGATCTTTATAAATGGAAATGTACATCCAGCAAGTAGTTGTTTCTGTGCCCAGTTTAAACTGTGAATTGACTGTGGTGAAAAAGAATGTATTTTTATTTAATTTTTACAGTAGATATATTCATTCCAATTACTTTCTGTAGGCAGCTGTATGGTAGAAATTATTTTTACTTCTTGTACCTTGAGCTTAATTTGGGGTGGGGCAGGGGAAGATGATGATTCTTTTAAGGAGGGAGACAGGCAGTTTTTTTTCTATTGTTGCTATGTGTAGTGGGTGGGCAATTCAGTTTGGTCCTGCTGAGAGGGAATCTTAACTGTATCAGGACTCTAAGGCAGATGTAGAGAAGCCTAGGTTCTTACTCTTGCCAGTTGTCTTAAGGTTCCTTCTTTTTCTTTTCCTCCTCATCTTTCCTCTGCCTCTTAATGTCCTGAGTGTGTGATATAAACTTACCTTGTCCTGGATGGAAAACCAAGAGTACACAGACCAAGGCTTCAATGCATTATGTGGCAGATGAAAACACAAAAATGAATCTGCAGTACAACTGTCTTAAATAATCTTATTAATTCTTGCCCAATTTGGCTAATCTTAAGAATATGCTTGTGTGTCAGTGTTCAAATATTGGAGCATTTGACAAAATGAGCACAGAAAAACCTAAAACTGTTATGTCCTTGATTTTAATTTTTTTGCTTGAATCTCTGAGGGATGCAGCTCAAACAAATTCTTAAATGTGCAGTTGAGGAATGGTGTTCTGTTGGATCAGGGCTAAGGAAATTCTTGCAATGGAAATTCAAATGCTAAGAGGTCTTGCTCACAAAAGCATGCTTTCATTGTTGATGACTGCTTATTTTTAAATTAAAAGCGAATCTGCATCTGCCTGTCTCATCCGATTTCACTGTCAGAAGGACCAGTACCCAAACAGTTCATCCTACAGGACCTCATAGATGTAAAAGAACTTATTGATGATTTAGCAAGGGAAGTATTCCCCTCCTGTTTTGTACTGAGCTGTGGGTAGTTGAAAAAAAATTGTACTTAAAGGTTAGTTTATTTTTTTGGATTCAGACAAAACTGAAGCAGCAGACTTAGGGATCTTTACAGAATCTAATCTGACTCATGTATGCATTATTTTCAGTTAGTTATCTGAGACCAATAACATATTTGATAGAAGTCTGTCTTTCAGAGATGCTTGACTAAGTGTATCTTCTGTATTAAATGAAGTTTAATGTGCAGATGTCAGCATGTGAAGTAGTTGCAGCTATTCTTAGAAGTTACCTCTAGTATTTCCCATGGTTGACTATCTCTCTCTAAGGAAGTCTTATTTCTAATTTGCATTGGTGTTGCCTGAATTTTTAGCTGTAGAGGTTTTTTTTATATCTTTGACAGTAAAGAGCCATTTAGTATGTGATGCAGTTTCTTTGCAAAGGTATTTGGATACCTCACTCAAGTAACTTCAATCACCTAACAAATTATATTTGCGGAATTCTTTAAGTCTCTCATGGTGAAACATCTTGTCTCATGATTTTGTAGCTCTTACACCATCTCCAGTTCTTTGATCAGAGGTTATACTTTGCGACTATTAAATCTTACAGTGCTTTCAAGGCCCGTAAGTCTCTGTTAGCTCAAATGTTCTTTGATCTAATTCTATCCCTGTCAATAGCATCAGCTTGGTTATCTTGATACTTTTACCTATAGGTGGTACACAAAGCCCCCTGTCTGGTTTTTTTTTTTTTTTTAAGTGATCTCTTTGCTGAACAATCTCTGATCTCCTTTTGTGGGGTGGATCTTCATTACTCATGGCTTTTGCAGAAATATTTTGAAAGGGTTCTATGGAAGTTCAGACTAGTAGTCTGTTCTGGATGGGGGTGGTGGGAGAGGACAATGTGTAGTGTATGAAGAAACAAGGCTAAGGAAACTACAATTGTAGTGTTACAAGTCGGGGAACTCAACTAATCCTAAAGCGATGTTATTTGGAGCTGTAAATTAATTGTATGACTAACTACTATGGAAAGCAGCTGTTGTCTCCTGGTCTTTTTGGATCTGTGATTCCCATGTCCTTTTTTATTTTTTTTTAATTTATTTTTATTTTTGTGATGCACCATGAAAAACTAACTCATCTAAACAGTTGAGACTCCTCTTTTGTTGTGCTTTAATCAGTGATGTATTCACTTTCTTCTGTGAAGGCTGTTCTAGACACTGCCTAGTATCCTTGCCTGTGTGTGGAATTGTGGAATATTTGTGTCCAGATTATTTATTCATCTACCACCAATAGCAGCCCAGCAGAGCTCAGGATGAATACTTAGTAAGTGGAATCCTCAAATGTGATAGCTGCATAATGGAAAAAAATGCATGACAAGAGTTCACTGATCCTTAAAATGTGTGGTGGATGCCTGTATTTATGCTTTTGCCTTCATAGTGGAAACCTTGTGTAAGTGACATGGTGGTATTACAGTATATTGTAGAGCTAGTTAAGAGTTATTGTTAGATAAAGAGTTTTTGTGTGGTTTTAATGTTGTCAGGTGAACATGTGCATCTTTTAAAAGAAAAAAGCTCTAATAGAACTGTTGCTGATAAGAGTGTGTGTATCTGTGTATAGGTCCTTAATTTATGCATAAAGAGGTGATATTTTATGAAGTGGTTCTTTGTAATGGAGGAATGTAATTTACAAAGAACTAAACCTAGTTTTATATATAAGTGATAATGTAGCAGTAACTATTTAGGCAGATAGCAATAGTTTTTAGAAATAAAACAGTAACAGCCATTTGTCAGCAGTCAAAATAATCTCTGTACTTGCTAATATGTTTTCTAAGGCTGTTCCTTAAGAATGTTTGTAACTTCATCACAATCTGAAATACTGTTTTGCTAAGGAGAAACATTGGACAGCTTGAGTGACCACCATTTTTGTTACTCTGTGTGTGTCCTGCTGAAGGTCTTAATGTAGCTGTATAATCTAGCCAGCCTTTGCCCTTGTCCATAGTCCTAGATACAGGTATATTCTTAAGAGAACTAGAGGTTCAGCCATGCAGTTCCTCATAAAGCCTGTGAAATGATTTAACTTTCTTTAAGTAAAGATGGGTTTAAATGTAGATAGAGTTGTGTTAGCTTTGCTTGGTTTACAGTGTTCTCTGCTCATTTTTCTTCTGTGTTATATGCTTGGGAAAATGTATGACTCTCATTCACTTGAGCATCACATGTGGAGAAATATGCCCAGAGTAGAACTCAGAAGAGAAATGCCTTAACTCTGGTTCCTACTGATAGCTGTGAAGGAAGCTTAAGGGAAGCTTTAAGAGCATTGTCTAAAGCATTGCAATTTACTGGGAGGATGTTACATTTCTCCAGCTGTTTATCCCTTCCCTCATCTTGAATGTTTATGCAGAAATGTGGGGAAAAGATTCCATCTGCTGTACTGTCTCTGCTGTTTTTATTTGGCATAAATAATTACACACAGAAAATAAGTGAGAATTCCCTTTAACTGCAATTCTGAAAATTTTTAAAACATGGGGAAGATAGATCAAGTACTAAAATAAAACAGATGCAGTGAGACAAATTCAAATGCCTGGCACAGTTCGATAATGTTATGAATCCAATTCACTCATCAGAATAGCACCTCTCATTCTCATTGAAAAGTTGCTTTATTTTTTGCTTGAATTGGCTGGAAGGTCTTAAGAAATTCTGGATGGCAACTATTTGTGATGCAGTGGATAAGTTTCACCAACAGTGCAGAAACAGATTCTGATAAAAGTTACTCCTTAGGCACTTGCAGGCTTACCAACACTTGATGTGCAGGAAGGATTAACAGGAGAATGGAAGTTAACAATTAACATAAAACTACTAAGTTGTGTGCCTGTGGGCAGAATTCTTTGTAGTATGCCTATTTTCTAAAAGCCAATGACCTTTCAGGTTTAAGACCATCTAAGAAGTATTTTTAGGAAGGCTGGTAGTTTGGCTGGGCTGAGGAGCTGGGAATGTAGGTGTGGAGAGGTTGAAGCTGATGCCTTTATAAGAGAACAGCTCAGAAATAGGAAGCTTATTTTGAGGTTAAAACAGAAGTAAAATTGTTAATGTTAACAAAATATTATTCTTCAAATCTTTATGTAATACCAGACTTATCTCAACTTGCTGGCTGTGTTAACTGCATTGCAAGAGGTCCACCATCTCTCTCCTTTCCCCCTACTCTATTTCTAGTTCTCAATAAAATCAGTAGATTCCTGGCTACTTTTCTCTTGAGCATTCATTCAAATGTCTGATGTGATCATATGCGTGAGAGATGCTATCTGACTGAATATAGAATCGTATTTTTCTTGGCCAACTAAATAGATGTATAGAAGCTTTTGCAAATTAATCTGTTCTATTTTCCCCCCTTTGGAAGGTGAGGATGCAAGGGAGATCAGTTGGATGAAATTTTCCTGTGAGCTAGGGAATTTTTTGGTCTGAATACCTGTTACAAAGAGCAAGAGTGTTGGAAAGCCTGCATACTCATACTTGGCTTAAGGACTAGCAAAAATGAAATACAGTGCTTGAAAGTTTGGGTTTTTTTAACCTGCTGGTGACATTTTGCAGATAGTAGAACAGTATCATTGCTTATAAGTCTAGGGTTTATGCTATGGATTACCTACTTGCCCTTCTCACTTAACAGATCACAGAGACAAAACGTACAACAGAATTGCTGGGTGGCAAGGAGGGTACAGAAAGACTGTCTGGGGAATCTGTTTTGGTTTATGTCTTGGTGGATATTTAGGGTATAGTTAGGGTACCATCTCAACTCTACCTTGTGGCCAAAACTTTATGATGTGATTGTAAGCAAAACAGAACCATGGAGTTTGCGTAAAAACAACAGCTAAAGGAACTGCAGAACAGAAGGAAGTCAAGCATAGAATTTGTAGGTTTGGTGGGTTTTTTGGGGTTTTTTTTTTGCTGCTTAGTTGTCTGGGGCATATGGTAGAAGAGGTTAAGAACTTTTGGAGGGATCAGGGCTAAGATTGAGAACTTGAGCAGATATTCCATTTTAGGGCTGGTCTATTCAAGTTACTGTCTTTGGGCTCGAGGTGAGGAATTTGGACTGCAGACTCTTGGATTTTAGCTAGAGGAGGACCCTGATGCTCAGTGTAAACATAACTATGGGGTCTTGTGGAGTTGTGTTGCAAGTTGCAATGGAGCTAGGTGTTGTGCATGGGAAATAAAGTTGGCATATGTAAAGGCAAGAATTACAGGAAAGAGTAGATGTTAGTAATACCATTATTGCATTGCAACTATGCCATTGCGCTGTTGAATCTTTTCTCCAAATTCATCAATCTCAGCAGCTGACCCCATTAAAATCTGATTTTGTATCTTGTGTTATGCATATCCTGTTCTTTACCTTCTAATATAGTTTATTAATGAATATATTTCTTTCAGAGTGTGTTTGTAGTGTTAAGAAAGAAAATTTTAAGTTGAGATTAGGTCAGTATTTTCATAAACCAGGTAGCTACTTTCTAGTAAATTTCCTGCTATTATGTGGTATTTTAACAAGTAAACTGTAATTATGGTTCAACAAGAAAAGGAGTATCCATGACAATTTTTGGCAACCACAGCAGAGCCCTAGTTTTAATCTATCTTTGATCTTCTACTTTAGATGGTGAGGATTTCTTTGAAATGAATCTGCTTTGCATACCAGATTTTGCTATTCAGAACTGAAGCCTTTTCTATAGAGTGTGTCCTGTTTCCTCCCTGGCCCAGAGCTGCTCAAAGCACCCCATTACAAAGTTCAGTTATTGATATCTAAGAGAACTAAGTCTAGAAGTGAACTATCTTTCTCAAGGCCAAATATGTCCCTGAAGCATTTTTTTCTATCCCAAGTGTATAAACTTTTAATTTATTAGCAACTGAAAGTAAAAATATTTTCAATAGATAATAGCTATCATATTGAAGACAGCATAAGGCAGTAGTACAGCCAAAAAATGATGTAATCATTTTAAAAATCACACAAATCAGAAAATCAGAATCCTTTAAAGTGTGCATTTCAGCTAATGATTTGAAATGACTAGTTGCTTTTTAAAACACATTTCTACTGTGCTGTACAAAGTTGAGTTATGGGTGACATGGGATTAGGCAACGTTGGCCAGCAAGGCACTGATGCTGGCTTAAAGAAAGATTTTATTCAGGAGATACTTAAAAATGTAGGCATATGGTTATTTTTTCTAATTTCAGATGAGACAGAATGGCACAGACATTTTCTTCTAGTTTGTAAACTGTGCAATTGTGTCTTTCAAGAATATTCACACTGAGTATAGCTTCTTGACGAAATTGCTAAGAGCAAGAGGGGACTATTCCCAAAAATCTCTTGGAAGGTTTATTTGGCACTAGATAAAATTGCAAAATTATATGAGCTGTACGTACCTTACTGTAGCAGATCTCCACCTTCTTTTGTCCTGTTACTTGCTTACAGAAGTAACTTTGTATTTTAATATCCTATACAGACATTCAAATACAGACTTTGCTTTTTGCTGATGTGTACTGTCTGCCTGTCTTTCTCTAGCAAGTTAATTTGAAAAATTTCTGGTTCTAGTTTCCAGCTCCAGTGGATTTGAAATGGTACAAGCTTGAAAGAGACTTCTGCTGTTGGAAGTCAAGCTTCCTTGAAAAAGGAGGTAGATGATAGATCTTCATGATCTGATTTCTAATGTAATTCTCTCTTGCATAGATTGTGTCAGCAGTGGTTTTGTTTTCTTCTTATGTTCTGTCACCACTGTTTTGGTAGCACTGTTTGTGTGCTGGCCAAGGCCAAGCCAATCAGCGCCTCTGTGATAACATATTTAAGAAGGAAAAAAAACCAGTTGGGGGAAGTTTTTGCAGCCAGAGAGAGGAGTGAGAAGATGTAAGAAACTCTGCAGACACCAAGGTCAGTGCAGAAGGAGGGGCAGGAGGTGCTCCAGGTGCTGGAGCAGAGATCCCCATGCAGCCCGTGGTGAAGACCATGGTGAAGCAGGCTGTCCCCCTGCAGCCCATGGAGGAAGGATGAGGGGGTGTAGAGATTCCACCTGCAGCCTGTGGAGGACCCCACACTGGAGCAGGTGGAGGCACCTGAAGGAGGCTGTGGCCTGTGGGAAGCCCAGGCTGGAGCAAGCTCCTGGCAGGACCTGTGGACCCATGGACAGAGAAGCCCACGCTGGAGCAGATTTGCTGGCAGGACTTGTGACCCCGTGGGGGACCCACGCTGGAGCAGTTTGCTCCTGAAGGTCTGCACCCCATGGAAGAGACCATGTTGGAGCAGTTCGTGAAGGACTGTCTCCCGTGAGAAGGGACTCCATGCTGGAGCAGGGGAATGATGAGAGGAGTCCTCCCCCTGAGGATGAAGAAGCAGCAGAAACACCACGTGATGAACTGACCATAACCCCCATTCCTGGTCCCCCTGTGCCGCTGAGGGGGGTGGAGGTTGAAGCCGGGAGTGAAGTTGAGCCTGGGAAGATTGGAGGGGTGAGGGGAGGGGTTTTAAGAGTTGATTTTATTTCTCATTCCTCTACTCTGTTTTATTTAGTAATAAATTAGATGAATCACCTCTCTAAGTTCAGTCTGTTTTGCTCGTGATGATAATTAGTGAGTGATGTCTCCCTGTCCTTATCTTGACCCAAGCCTTTTGTTATACTTCTCCTCCCCATCCCGCTGGGGGAGGGGTGAGCGAGCGGCTGCGTGGTGCTCAGCTGCCAGCTGGGCCTAAACCACTACAGCAGGCAGGGCACAAATGAGATAGAAATGGGCATTGGTTACCTTTTTAACTTTTTAATGAACTTTACATTTTCAAACTCTTCCCCCCCCCATGCTTTTCTTTTTATTTCATAGGTGCACATATAAGTCTCAGGCTACAGTTAATAAATTCCTGTCAATTTTAATTTAGCTTTTTTGTTTCTTGGCCAAAACTTGTGCTGACGGTCTAAACAAAACAGAAGGATCCTCAGGCTTGAGATAGAACAAGGTTTTTAACAATTTACTGGAATGTTTTCAAAAAAGATAGTAGTACCATGCTGCATGTGCTCAAATGTAAAGGACAAAGGTCCTTTACTATAGTTTTTGTTAAAAAGTTGTTTCTAATCATGAAGCTTAACAATAACTGTTGCACAGCACTTAGTAATGGTTAGTGCTGTTGCAGTATCCAGGAAAGGGTATGCCTTGGTTGTTCAAGTGACAGAGGTTGTGCAATATTGGAAGAGGTAGAATTCTAAAATTGTTTCCATTGCTGAGGAGCTTGTAGTGAAGTGCAATATATAAGCCAAAAGAACTTTCTATCTGTAGTTAGTTAAAATCTTAAGTAGACACACATACCAATCTTTGCATGTGTTAGTCACATACCACGTACAGCTGTGACTTTAGAAGAATGGACAAGGTAAGTATGGTGGGCTTTCCAACCCTTATCCAGTATTTGCCAAACTTCTGATACCTGGAGCACCTCTTTATGGGTTAAAATTTGTTGCAGCACCACAGATGTGAGTCTGGGCAACAGTGTGCATGTAGCTGTTGGGACAGGCTCACAGTCCATGCTTTCCCTAGGCTTTTCAGTGCCTCTTACTCATGTGCCAAGCTAAGAGTGGAT
Source organism: Balearica regulorum gibbericeps (assembly GCF_011004875.1). Lineage (NCBI taxonomy): Eukaryota > Metazoa > Chordata > Aves > Gruiformes > Gruidae > Balearica > Balearica regulorum. The sequence goes on from NC_046185.1 coordinate 105,367,377, forward strand.
GGGCAGAAGGCAAAGGCTTCTATGGCATGCTTCTGGCATGTTAGGGGTTTTCTCCTTTATAAAGACACATAAAAATAACTTTAGCATTCTGTTGCTCAGTTTAAGGTTTCTTTTAAAAGAAGGCAAACCTATCCTATATGAACATAAGGTAATCTGAAAGTTGTTCTCTGCAGTAATGACATCCCTTCTCAGTGCTCCTGCATCATGGATGTGTTCATGCCAAATGAATTCCACAGCTACAGCTGTGGAAAGAAAGGAATGGTTTTGGTAACAGGAGAGACTTGTCTAAGCATTTCTGAGGCTTCCTTACTTGTTAGCCCTTACATTATATAACATAAGGGTTGTAACATTAATATTTTTGCTGCACCTTCAAAATATATCATTTTTCAATAAAAAATAATTTAAAAGCCACAGTCCAGAAAATAAAAGGCAGTTTATTTTTCCTTCAGAAATAAAAGTAGGTAGTAATGCCTACAACGTAAAGGGCATACTTTTATTCAAATCAGTAGAGTGATTGTGGTGAAAGAGATGTAATGATGGTGAAATTAGGTTTGTGCCCTATTTTGGAATGTTCTTTCCCTGACTCTTTTATTATTATTATGCTAGAATTTTTTTCTAGGTGGGCAGAGAGTTACATAGTTCTATGTATAGACTATTGTTTGATGGCGGAGGGCACTGAGTTCTTGCTGACTTTATAGACAACTTATTCTTCATATGTTGTGACATGGACTGTAGCCTGTAGCTTAACAGAAAGTAAACTAGTGCAAATTAATGTAATGAGTTTATCCTCCTCTTCTTTGTAGCACAATGACTGACAATAAAGTGAAGTTGACAAAACCTGTGAATAAGACGCCTCCAAAGTCTCCTTCAGATCCAGCAAAGGACCGAGCAGCAAAACGGTTGTCCTGTGATTCAAACAGCTCCCATGAGGGAGCTATGGCAGGAGAAATAAGTGCTCTGGAAGAGGCCTTTAGAAAATTTGCCATCCATGGTGATACAAGAGCTACAGGAAAAGAAATGCATGGGAAGAACTGGTCAAAGCTATGTAAGGACTGTCATGTGATAGATGGGAAGAATGTGACAATCACAGATGTTGACATTGTCTTCAGTAAAATCAAGTAAGTTCCTTTCTGCCTTAATTTCCTTGTCTTCTCACCATATTTTGTAGACGTCATCTAAATTTATCTTCTGAAGCACTGTATGTCTTTGTCACAATCAATCTGTTTCTTGTTCCTTTATGAAACATTGTTGCTTTGTCTGAATATACAGCTTTCAGCTTCTAGCCTGCTATCTTAAACTGACTTCAGTATTCAGGTGTTGTGCTGTACAAAGTGGTATGATGTGATCAGAAAAAAAGCAGGCTATTCCAAGAAACATATTTTTTTGACTGCAGTAAAGGATGTGAATGTTTCCTGAAGGATATCTGAATGAAGTCAGGATGTAGTTTTACATCTTGCCAAAACTCAGCCTTGGTGGACTGAGGCTAAAGTGGGATATGTACTAAAAGCGATTATTCTAACAACAGTCCTGATGTCCAGCACAACACCTACTCAAGTTTAAAGTGTAGGGCCACGCCAAAATGGTGGTGAATTTGTGATGCAGACCCATGGCTGTGATCATGGCTGTGATTAATTGGTTACGATTATATCGGTGGTCCTAGCTTATTTTTGTGAGCAGATTGGAACTTTAGTGAAACTTTCTCCCCAGACTGAAAACCTAGGCAGGCTTGATCCAGAAACTTGTCAAATCCAAGGGAAGACATTGAACTGTTCTGGCATATTCTGTATGAAGCCCCAAATAATTTTTGTTTGTTTGTTCTCGCTTTGTGTGGAATTGGATCATTTTCACTTTCCCCCTCCCCCTGGTGTCTGATCGGAGGATCATGTATTTTCTGCTTTTTATTACCAGAGTAACTGCTAAAAGTCTCAAACGTCATTGTATTGAGGAATATGCTTTAAGGAACGTTCCTTAATTGTAGCTTGTCAGAACATTTGTTTGGCTTATGCTTTCAACTACTGTGATGTAATGCTGGGGAGGGCAGGACAAACTGAGTGGCGTACAAGGGTAGTTGGGAAAATTTGCTACAGGCACTGACCCTTTTGATTGCATCAAAGCATAGAAAGGCAGAGAAGAAAAGGCCCTTGATCTTGAAAGGCTGCCCAGTGTAACATGCACAGTTAGAATGACATTACTTATTTGATTTCTTTTGTTCTTTGTTTCTTTTCCCCTCAGGGATATTATCTAGGCAATTGAAAACACTATATGTGCACAATACAACTCTCCTGTTCTTGTATCAGTCCACTTTCTCTTTGAGTCCTACTTGCATTTTTTGGAAGTTGTGTTGCCAGAGTTAGGTATACTATCAGTGAACTAGCTTATTTGAAATGGATGTTCAGGCTGTAAGGTTATTTGTTTCTTTATTGATCTATGATAGATAATGCTAGAATTTATTTTAAAATTTTCTTGAGCTTTCATTGACTTAAATTTGTCTGTATCTATCATTACAGGAAATCTTAGCACTACTTTCTCATGTCAGTATCTGGGCAAGTTAGTGATAGGACAATCCCATGATATGACATGAACAATTGTACAACTTTTGCAGATACAATGAAGTATCAGTTTTGGTGCCTACTGGGGTAGAGGGAATCCAGTCCTGTTCTGCAGGAATGAGTTGTGAGGTGGCTGAGATCTGAGGCTCAAGGTGAATGTCAACATACCTCCTTGCAGTTGTTCAGCAATCTCAGCTCAGCTCGGGGGTTCTTGTTTCTGCCTCTGTGGGGAGGTGCCTGTTCATCAGTTTCTCAGACCTCTCTCCCGTGACCCCTGTGAAGTGTTGTCATTTCTCTTGGAGGAAGCACGCCATCTTTTCCTCTGTCTATCTAGTACTTAATAGTTTAGAAGATAACTGCATCAAATGCAAAAGCATTTTTATCTTGTTTATTAATTACTTGCTCATTCCTCACCTGTACATATACATGTATTTCATCCATTCTTCTCTTTTAAAGTTATTGTATTTTTAAATTAATATTGCTTAAATGGCAGATAGGGAAGCTTACAATAGCTGAAATTTGCTATCTTTATTAGGAAGGTCTGTTTTTTCACGTGCATTCTTTCAGTAGGTATACTTCCACGTTTTCTTAAGTGTTGGGCTTTTTTTTTTCCATTTTTATTGTTGAGAGCATATGTCAGCAATTCTTTTTTTAGTCTACATCACATTTATTTCATATATAATGTTTTAAGAAGGGAAGATTTAATGGCTCTAGTTACTCAAGTGTTAGTAATATGCTCTAACTTAGGAGGCTTATGCATAGGCTGAGTATACAGGGTTTCTCAAGCATGTTCAGCCAAATGCTTTTCCTTGCTTTCTCTTTTGCTTCACATTTAACCCTAAGCTAAGCATAATGATAGATTTGTGATGCATCAAAACAGGCATACTCACAAAATAAACTCTTACTCATTTCCATTTTACATGCAGCTTTTTCCCAGCAGAGCACTAAGGTTTTTTGACAACCCATGTTTTTCCCCATCTGTGTTAAATGAAAAACATTAAATACTGTAAAAGAATCTCCAACTCCACAGAAAGTGCAGAGCACTGCTTCCATGCCTCAGTAAGAGTTATGCTTATGGGTATCAGAAGGCTCTGTACTTCACTGTTGTCAGCTAGACTGCATCTCACAAGATGAACTTTGGCCTCGGATCTTTATGGTCAGCTGCACTGGTTCAGTGAGATGGGGCTGGTGAATCTTGGCAGTTGTAGTTTGGCCAGGGAACACACACAAAGATAAGATGACATGTTTGTCATACCCAGCTACAATTGCTATCTAGCATTGTGGTAGGACTTCCAAACAGGTTTTCTGGGAAGCCACTGTGTTTAGCAGGGTTTGTTTTCTAGCCAGCTATAGTTTATGACAATAGCATGTGTTGTTCAAACACTAGAAAATTAATTTAGTAGAATTGTTCTTTGAATTTATGAATTATTATGTCTATGTATAAAGCCCATGTTTGTCATCTTGCTAACTTTCCCAGGCTTCATTTATTTATTGTTCTGCTACAGACACTAGCAAAATAGATAGGAACTATGTGTTGCTGATAGTCTGGATAAACAAAGTAACAGGGAAATTAGTAACATGTATGTTTACCGAAGAGCTACTGAAAGATAGTGTTTTATTCTCTGATTGGTAACTTTCTCTGCAGCAGGAGAGATTTTATCAGTTCGATCCTGACAAGTAATGAACATTCTTATAGACTCAAAACCCCTTCTTTCAGAGATTAGTTCACTTAAGGTTATGTTGTTATATAAATTGAGGAAATTCTGATGAACCTTTGTTACAAATAAGAAAATAAGTATAGAATGCTGTTTTCTGTCTGCATGAGGATGTCAGATCAGACTGAAGTGTAATTTGTCTATTTATCTTGCATAAAAGGCCTTCATGTAATCACAACATTTGTATGTACTTTGGGATAAGAAGGAATAGTCTAAAACAAAGAATGCACAGTAGTAGACATGAAAGATTAGTTACTAAGAAAAGATGTAAATTGGGTGATCCCCCCCAAGAATTTTTGTTTAACAGTAGTCTGTAGGTCCTTAAGGGTCACACAAATCCTTCCAATTTGGTGGATTGTAATATAAGTTGTTGTGTGTTAAAAATTGATTTAATAGACATCTTTTTTGCCTTTTTTTCCTTTTCTATTTTAAAAACTTTCTATAGTCAGCTCAGAAAATACAAGAAATTAAGCAGCAATGAATTTTGCAATGGAATTACTTGAAATGAAAAGCCAAAACCCACTTGTGAGAGTAGCCATGTGTATGATTATGTGTAAATTGCATCCCTAGAGATCAGAGGAAAACCACCTGTTTATGCCAAGTATTAGGATTGCATGAGTACAGTTGGTATAGGCTACTGTTTCTATAACAAGTAAAAAAGTAAAGTTTGGGGGGAGGGGGGGTGTTAGGTTATAAAAACATACAATAAACACATCTCGTATGGTATCATTATCTTTCTATGCATGTTGCCCATGGAAATGCAAAAGAGATTGTGAAGAGTGAATGACAAAGATATTTACAATATCTTCTGAATGAAATCTATTAAAAATGCAGCAAAACCAACAACAGTGTACATAACTAAATGCAATTATGTAGTCAGCTTTCCTTACTGTATTTTATAGTTTCACAGTCAAAACTTGATATGTTGGACTCTTTTCTTCATATGTTCATTGGACAGCATACAACAGTAGCGCCATGGTTGCAGGGTAAATTTTCATTTCAAAGCTAGCTCCTTGCTTAAAGTTATGTAAAAATCTCTTTTGCCAATTGGTATCAGGATAGCTTTGTCACTTTAAATGGCAAAAATGAAGCAACCCCTTCTCTGAAAAACCTGCTCATATCATTGTTAAAAAAAAAAAAAGGCTGAAAATACTTTGTTGGAAGTAATTTTTTCTAAACTGGTCCCTGAATTCACTGCCATACTTGAAAACAAGGATAAGTCACAACTGTATTGTGTGAGAAGGAAAGTTTTCATAAACTACTGTATGTGAAATTTTCATGACAGGACCAAAAATAGTATTTCACCATTTTTGTAATGATAATAACTTCAATTTCCCTCTAGCTCAGGCTTCTGCTAAAATGTAGGGTTTTACTTTAAATATCTTGGCAATATTAGATCAATCCAAGCGTTCATTTCTCACATACTATCTGAACCTTATGTAGACATCTTTCTTTTATATTTCATAGATTAAGAGTGGTAATGCAATCTGAGTCTGCTGAATTTAGAGACATACAACCTGCACACATGCAATAGTATTTCAAAATGGATGGTTTTCATGAGAATGAGAATTCTATGGGTATCTTTTCAATAGCTGAAACAATTGCTTCCTTCTTGGAAATTTTTCTCATTAACTGACTGTTTCTTTTATGTTACTCTTCCAGGGTTGCAGAAGTTTGTAGGCTGTGTGTCTTGTATTGTGCTTGCAGAGTGTAAATATGTGTTTAGTGAATCTTTTTGCTGTGGAGAAAGCAAGCTCATTGGTGACATAGGAGAAGGGCACAGAAGTGTTCTGCATTTGGTATGAAAAGCAACATGTTGGCTACACTCTTCTTCTTAATCCAACAAGACAGTGAGACACAACAATCTAAGAACTCTTCAGTGTTTTTGTATTAAGGAAAGCAGAATACCCAAGAAGAATAGATGTTACTGATCTCTGACCAGCATTCTGGCATGTTGCCTTAGGAACATAAATTTCTTTGGTTTTTGGGGTCAACAACTGCTCTGGGAAACTTGATATGTTAGTTATGCCACACACATACTCCGCTTGTTGTATGTAGTTAATATGGTAATAGTAATACCCATGATATAAATACCTCTGTTCTTATTTTAGAAGTGTTACCACTCAGCACTGCAAGAATATGGTTTAAGCACTGCCATAAAACTACTAATTCTATGACATTATTAGATAGAAAAATAAAAATATTTCTGTTTACACTGGCATGTTACTATGGTTGCAGGCAGGCCTGGGTGACGTCATGCCTTGGATCCATTGTGAGCATTTATTTAGGTAGTTGTCTCCATGGAAACATTTGTTTGTTTTGATGTTACTATGTGTTAAATTTTAAACAAATTTTTGTGGTTCTATACTGGATTGTTATTGAAAACTAGTTAATCTACAGAAGCTTTGTAAATATACCTTACTCCCCGCCCTCTACAATATTTTCGGTAAAAGATCAAGTGAAAGCATAATTGTCCTCTCAAATTCCATTAATAGTTTCTTATTTTGCTTTGACATGTTTTCTTGTTGCTGAGGAAGCCATGTGTTCTAAGGGCCAGAAAATTCTCCTCCATGTTTTAGAGAAAGGAAGGTTTTGTTCCCATGGAGAATCTTCACAACACACTTTATTATGCCCTGACTTTTGAGCAGTTCCACCCATATTCTATCCTTAGTACATCTTGCACAGTCAGCTGTTTAGCCTAGTTCCCACAGACTGGATCAGTCAGGTCTCTACAGGAGTAGAGTCTCTACCTGAGACCAGCTGGGTCTTAATTCAGCAGAAGTTCACCATTGCTGCAAGACTGTGGAAGAATTAAAACGGATAATATTTGCTCTAAGCAGCTGGCAAGATAACTCTTGACAAG